>NC_085061.1:3109655-4309655 GCF_963662255.1 Cinclus cinclus
TGTTACTTTCCGAGAAATTTTGCCATATCTTTAATTTTATTGTGTATCACAGGTTGCCTTTCTGAAACCTGGATCCAGAGTTCACTGAAATCACTGGAAGTAATCCCTGACATTTTGGATGACTCTAGATCAGACCAACCAGGTGGTGGGGTGCTTGTTTTGAACCACTGGACTAGTCAAAGTTGTTATCCCCACCTGTTATTAAGTCAGTAGTTTTGGTTGTAATGACGCTTCAGGCTTTTATTTCCACCCTCCAGTGGAAACAAGGTGGCTGGGCATGTGCTGTAGGTGTAGGGTGAAGACACTGTCTGAGCATGCAGTAGCAGAAAACACAAAGGTGGCAGAAGGCTCGGTGTCAGTCTGGGAGGAAATGCTGTGCATTAAATCCCCAGCTAGCTGTGATATTTGGGAAGTGCCAGTTGTCAGCACAGTGCCAAAGGAGCAATCTGCTCAGTGCTGGCAGCTCTGCTCCCCTCTGCCAATTCCAAATGCCACTGAGTCGCTGGAGAGGGAGCCCAGCCTACTCTTTGTTGGAGGGCTGATAGGTGTGAGGAGTGGAGTTGTGTAATAAGTGAAAGAAAGGACAAATCAAGAGGAAATGGAGGAATTCCTCAGGGTGCCATCTGTGATGCAGATTACCAGGGAGGCAGAGCAAAAGTGAATTTCTTCTTTTGTGGATTAATTCTGCCAGGCTGCCATCAGTGAGCTAACATGCATTCTGCCTTTCAGGATCATAAAAAACAGAGCAAGTGCTGACATCTATTATTAACACTGCTTTCAAATCAGCACTGGAGGGAAATAATGGAATGTATACCTGAAAGTTTCCAGCTACCACCATAAAGGGCAGAAAGGTGGGGAGGTGACTTACATCAGCCACAGCTTTCTTTGCTCCCTCATCACCTCTTTAGTGTTTGCTGATGATTTCCTCGTGCTCATTAGTCATGTGTTGAAGGTCAGGGCCCAACTTTCATTTAATAGGAAACAAGCTGATATTAGAGGGCAGGAAGAAATCTTAGAGACCCAAAACATCGTCCTGATCTGCTCCTCTCTTCCATTCAGCTGCCAGAGATGATTTGTGAATGATGCAATGATACACCTCTGAGGCAGAGACAGACCCTGTTGTTTACCAAGGTCTGAAATCTGCATCCATTTTTCTGAATTTCTGTCGGATTTGAGTTTATATACCAATATTATTTATTTCAAAGCTCTGCTGCAGTAGCAGCAGCTGGCTTTAGACCTGACTGAAGCTGTATTTGATTGCTTTCTCAACAAACATAGTCTCGGCACTGGTCTCTCTGTTTATTATATAGATGTGTCTTTTTATCTCATGGAAAATATGAGCCCCACAGCTCATTTAATGCTTACTGTTTACTGATATGAATCATTGGAGGACTGTTGCTGTTGTTGCTGTAAAAATAATAACAATAAAAACACTCTATGGAAGGACAGCTCCAAAAGCTTTAATAGAAAAAATGGCATTCTAGTAACAAAGGCTGCTCTTCAGCAAAACAACATCATGTAAATGTGCCACAGTGTTCCAGAATGCTGCACAACTTCAGTGCTGTGTGGGTTTTATATAACAAATATCTTTTAAACCCCCAATTTAGTATGGAGGTAGCAGCACACCTGCTTAAAATGTATCCTTTTATTATCAGTCAATTGGAGGGGAATGTATTGGTTGTATTTTTTATCCTATTTGAATAAAAGCCACATTTATGAGTCAGTTTTTATAACCAATGTCCCATAATTGCAGCTGAGAAGTGCTTCTTGGATTATCAGTCCTTTCCAGAAGTTACACTCTTCTCCTTGGAAATGTTATCATGGGTGGTCTTGATGGAAAAGCACTGCAAAGTCTAATGGTGAATGTTAAAGTGGCTTCATAAATCTGTGCACAGGCTGAAGTGGCAGGTATGTTATTTCATTCTGCAGTCTGTAATGCAAAGAGGCTTCAAATTTCACTACAATGGATCTCACTGGGGGGCTACAGTCCATGGAAGAAATCCGAGCACCATGGAAACAACTGTAAAACTCTGGTTTCAATGGAGGCAGAATTTTATGCTGTCCATTTCAGGGTGGCTTTTCCCTCAGCAGTGTCTTAACTGTTCCACCAAATTTGTTGGAAGTCTCTTCATAAGCCTTGCTAGGAGTAAAGCTGGGCCAAGACTGTGCTTTTGTGAAAATCCTGCTATGAGTGTAATATTTTTAAAAACAGCTATCAGTTATCAGACTGATAGAATTATCAGACTTGCCTTATAGACCACTGATATTTATCCATTATTTGCCTAATTCTTAATTTCTTACCCAGAGTTAAGATTTAATGTTAATCCACACACACATAAAATCTCTGATGAGGTAGCTATTGCATCAATAGTTCTATTTTCTTTGTGCTTGGACACTGAGTTCATCATGCCTTCTCCATGACCTCTGCCTGCTCCTAGAGTTTTCCAAAATGCTTTCTGCCGTCCAGGTCAGCCTGCACTTCTTCTAGTTCTCTCTGAGGTGGGCAGAGGCAGCATTTACAGCTCCTGCAACTCATCATGCTGGGAGCATCCTCATCCCTTTGGATCCAAAGGTCCTGAAAGCAGGTGGAAGATTAATATAAATAATGAAGGGAGAGGATGCTGACAGTTGTAGAAGATCTCTCTGCAAAACTGTTCTTTAAGGTGATGCCAGATTTTTTTTTTTTTTGAAAAAGCAAAACTTTTTACCCAGCTCTCTCAGCATCATGTTTGCCTCTCGTTGTAACCACACTGACTTTAAGAGAATTGTTTCTGATTGAGGTTGATGTAACTGAGTACAGGATAGGTTGGAATCTGTGTATGTGTATAGATGTGTATAGGGAGATAGAATCTTTGTTGTTAGTCTTTAAGTTACTAGAATTGGATTTTTGGCAGCAGTTGTATCTCTTTATTCCAACAAAGAGACAGCTTTTTACTAATTTGCTTACTTAGATTTATTTTAACACTGAAGAGCTGAAGGAAGCTCTCTAGTTTTACATCTCTGTTAGTTTCCAGTCCATTTCTTGGCTATCCTATTCAAACAGCAATCACAACTTCCCTTAAACACAGAACTTTTTTGGTTTAATTGCATATAAATAGTTCTTGGGTTTTCAGTTTGACAAAATCTGATAGTAATGCTTGTCTTGTATAAGATTTGTTGAAACTACTGCAGATTGAAATTGGTGTGAGTGGGAGAACCAGGGCTTTTGAATATAAATTCTCAGTGTGTTCAAGATTTCTGTCTAAACAAGAGCACATAATCTACTGCTTTGTTGCTAAAGTATTAAATAGAATTGGAGTTATTTTCCATCCAGGAGCTGCATCCAGCTTCTCCAGTTTACCTGGCCATGCTCTTGCACTTTGTTCAGGTCTGGACAAGCTCACTGTTGCTCCTGCTGGCACAATCCAGCTGCATTTCTATTCTGATCAGGTCAGTGTCCATCATTTCCAGGCAGAGATCTTAACCACTCCACTTCAGTCTCCAGACTCTCCTGCAGAGACTCAATTGCATGCTGGTGAGTGTTTCTGTGGACTCCAGTGAAGCATATGGTACAGCAGTCTGTTATCTTGAGTCTGATCCAGCCCTTGTATCAAATTATTTCCCACCAAGTAATAAAAATATAGTAACTTTTCAAATCTGTTAAAACTGAGATACCAGGACTTTGTACCAAGCCATTCACAAATACCTTCTTTTAAAACAGGACTGGAGAGATTTCAAGAGGTCATCTAAAAAGTGTACTGCCTAAAATCTGGATCACCTCCTGCCTAACCAGTCCTACTTGATGTGAGGCCAGACTGCATTTAACTTCCAGTAACAGGGACTGTAACCTCCAGACAATCTGGTCCAAGCAGTAATTTCCCTTAATGATTATCAAACTTTCCTAATGTTCAACTTAAAACTTCGATGCTGCAGCCTTATTATGTGCATAATGTAATTATGGTCTATGTGATTATACATACAAAATCCATCCAGTTATACGTGCAAAATCCATCTGGTGGTGTGTGGGCAGCAGGCACCAGGCTGGCAGGAATCTTTCACATCTGCAGCATTGATACCTCCAAGGAAGACTCTGCTTCCTCCAGTGCCACCTGCAGTTCGTCCTTCTCAGTCTCCAGCCTCACCGTTTGCAGCTCCTGAATGTTCTTCCCTCCCTTCCTCGGCTGATTGATTTAGATCCTTAATTTCCTCTAGGGAAGACAGCAGATATTTCATGTGGTAGGTTTATTTCAGGGCTATGAGTTTTACTGAGTGCACCAGACAGATCCTTTGACTGGAAATAGCATGAAATGGTTTCAGTCACTTTATGTCACCTGCCCTTTTCTTTCATTGCTGAATATTATCCTGGATTTCTGAATGAGCCCTGCTAGCTGTGTGTGTTCACAGAGGTGGAAGAATGAAACACACTAAATAAAGAGGACTTTTTTTCCCAGTTTTTATCCAGCCTTCCCCTTTCCCCCTTTCAGAAGGTTGCTTTCACAAAATGGGACCAGGACACCACATCATCTCCTTGCAGCAGAGAGAGGCTCTCTGCCAGCTGGAGGAAGCTGGAGCAAAGGGTTGTGGGGAGAGCCCAGGAAACACTGGTTGTGTGCCAGGGTGTCCATCACTGTTTTTTCTTGGCCACAAGAAGAGCAGACTGTAGCATCTTCTAAATGTTTACAGTCTTCCAGCCTCCTGTAAGAGATCAATTTCCTGTAATTTACAGAAGTGTAGAAAAAAGAAAAAGGAGGGGGTGAACTGGTATCACTGAAGAGCCAGTAGGGAGAAGGGATGCTAAGAGGGAGATTGAGAAGAGTCTGAGTGACTTGCTCTGAACTGATTGCTGGAAATGCTGGATCCTCTCCACAGAAGTTAAAAGGAATGTCATCTTCCCAAGGTAAAGCTGGCTGTTGTTAACAGCCCCCCAAGTGAATTGCTCAGAATTAGAGTATGCTGGTAGCCAGAACTGGAACTGCAGCCTCTTTTATAGCACCAAATTAATGTCCTCAGAGTATGAAAGCACTGGTAGGAACAAGGAGAGTGGAATTGGTGCTGGAAGACACCCCGAGAGATCATTCAGTAGAAATTAAGGGGCTTATGATGTGCAGAATTTTTGTACATCAAACCAGTATTTAACTTTAATGGCCTTGTTCTCTTTCTTCATAAATTCCAGGTGCTCCAAGGATTCTTCATGGGCAGCCTTAAGCTCTACATTTTCAGTTGTGTACATTCCTTCTGTGAATTTACTTCAACCTGCAGCTCTTTGCCCTTTTTTTGCCATTCTTTTAGCATCTTACCAAAGGCTCTGTGCCTCTTGTCCAGAGCAGTGCAAGCAGAATTGGCCTGGAAAAATAAAGCCAAGCATTCACTGGACACAAGTTTTCTTCACACTTCACTTCTCTGCGTGTCCTGCCAGGCAGTCACAGTTAAATTGGCAGCCATTCTAAAGGCTGGCAGCATTTCTCTAGGTCACTGTGAATGGATGATTAAAATGTTTATGAGGCTGTCTTTCCTCACCATTAGGAATTTAACAAGATCACCCAGTTCCCATCAGTGTGATAGTCATCCTTGCTCCTGTGGTTATAATGATGCTGCTGTGGAGCAAATGTTTTCCACTTCAGATATTCCTTGTGCAGATGTGCTGTTGGTAATTGCCTGGGTTGATCAGTGTGACTCTTTCTATTTCAAAGCAGATTCAGTTACAAACAAGATGTTATTCAAGACTATTTTAGATTGTTTAACTGCTTGTCGCGAAGGGAAAGAATAAAGGTACATTTTTCTTTCCTAGGAGCTTTTAATCACAAATATTCTACATATCCTTATGATCCACACATGTGTTCAGATACCATGGTGACAAGCACACCACAGGAACCATAGAATAAAGAACTGCTTCATTAAAGAAAGGGATGGGGAAACAGATTTTTTCAGCCCAGTAATGCAATGCGGTATGTGGGATTTTCGGCTCTTGGGATCTGTTCTAAAGCCAACTGCAGGCATTGGCAGGTGCCCAAGGACTTCACTGGATTTGGAGCAGCCTTTGTGCCTATTTTAAGTAACATTTTTATTCAAATATCACACAGTTGCACTACTATTCATGCTCAGGAGCAAGGGTAGAAATACTAATTTAATGAAGGAGCTGGTGTTTAACTGTGTTGTTTAGGTCTGCTTTGAGTTTGGTAGTTAATAACCAGTGGCCAACCCACCAGTACTGCAACACTGGAAAGTTCAAAGCAGGATATCATTATCCTTTAAAGGAAGGTGAATACCTTGCCTTGCAGTGAAGGAGGGCTTTTGCTTTAGCTGTACTCTTGTTTCTGGAAGTCAGCTAATGAGCTTATGGGAAGCATGCTGTGTGCTCCCAGGAATTAGCTGTGGCTTCCATCTAGGTTTTCTCTTGATGTGACAAGTCTTAGCCTTGCTTCTCGTGGCCATACAGATTGCTTGACGTTTAATAGAGAGACCTTAAGAAATAAGGGACAGGACCAAAGCTGACCTGAGTTAACAGAAAGACTCCCAGAGCCTATGGGACCAGGTCTTAGATCTTGGTCGTCGGGCTGAGCACACTCCTGGGTAGTTGATTTCTGACCTTTTCAAGTCAACGTGAGCTCCTTCACTTCATTCTGAAGCCTCTGCTTAGTTTTCTCCATGTTGGCAGCCCAGACTTGGACTGATCCCACTGTCTCCTCTGCTTCCAGAGCCTCGCAGCCAACTTCATCCTGAAGGAAAGATGGCAGAAATATCCTGGTGAGTAGTTCATGGAGTTGGAGAGTGGTGGAATCAGCAGCCCTCACTGACTGAACACCATCAGTGTTTTCATCAGGGAAAAGATGGTAAATTGGCAGCAATCTCAGAAAACAGATTGTAAAAACTTTGGTGTTTGCTTTATTTATCCTTAGGAAATTACAGTGGTTTTTGTGGGGCTAATGGAAGAATAAAGTCCTGTTGAAATTTAAGAAGCCTACCCAAATTCAAGCCTTAATCAGAAAGGTTTGTTTTCTGTTGTCAGTGTACCAATGTTAGGTCTCAGTAGTCTCTGTTATTGCAAGTATTATTTTCCTTCTCTTGGCTGGAGCCCTTTGCTTTCTCTCTTACCAAATTACATCCCAGCAGATCACATCCATAAGCTGTGACTCAGCAGCCAAACTAAATAATGAGACTGCCCTAATCCCCAGACTCCGTGAAAGCTGAGTGCTCACTTGGTTTCTTCCAGCTTTTGCTTCTATCAATGTCATCAATCCTCTATTTGGTCCTCCAGACTGTGTCTTTAGTGTTGTAGTTTAGAGAGCTGAACTGCAGTTCAGCTTTGCTTTTCTTCTCTTCCTCCAGCTGCTCTTTAATCAGGTCCAAATCCTGCTCAGGGTTGTCTGGGCTCTCACAGCAGCCGTACAGGACTCAAGTCAGCACAAGTTACACTTGAACCACTCAGTTCTGGACCATCTAGAAACATCTCAGTCTTCAAAATATCTTCCTATTCAGGAGCCAAGGTTTTATTTTTCCTTACCTGTTTTCTCTGTATTGCAGTGAATTGAATTGAGCTCATACAACTGAAGACAGAACTTGGCTTGTCACCATTACTGTTTGCTCTCAAACAGTGTTTCAAAGAATCATGACAGTAAACCCATTTGGTGATTGTTCTGAGCACAGAATCCTTGCCAGACTGGTGATATACAGGTGCAGAACTAGAATTACTCTTTGGAGATAAGCAGAAATTTCCAACACACAGGTGTCAGACTGGGAGTTGAAATGTTGATATATTTTGAGCCAAACTTTTGTGATCACTGCAAATAAACTGCTGCACAATCAACTGGATGGACAGTGGATGGATAATCAGGAGGCTCTCCATGCTCTGCTCTGCTGCCAGCTCATGGGAGACTCCAGTCTTATTTCCATATCCATACAAGGCTCGTGTCCCCCACATCCCCTCCAAGACCAGCTGCTGACAAGGCCAGACATTAACTTGGATGAGAAAGTTCTCCTTTGTGAGGGCTAACACAACAGATTTGTTATTCTGAAGTGGGCAACGTTCAAAGGAGCAGGCAGTGCATGACCCATGACAGCAGCAGCCTCTGTCGGCAGCTGGTGCTCCCCAGCACATTGGGCTCCTCATCCAGCTTTCTCCTCAAGTCATCTGCATGCAAGGTGAGAGAAATCTTTAGTGGACAGTATGGTTAGGCCTGCTCTGAGCTTCCTGGAGCTCCCAACTCAGCTGGCTGGTTTTGGCTGTGCAACAACTGTATAAAGAAACAGGAGAGGAACTAATTCAATGTGACTGGAGTCAGAGAGAAGGATTGGGCAGATCTGCGAGAGGAGACAGGGCAGGGCTGCCAGAGCTGGATAAAATGTAGGGGAAGAGAAGGATCCAAGGGAGGTAACATTGCACAAAGCTGTCAACGAGTTTACCTTGGAGCCTGATGGCTTTATTTTCAGCTTGGCTCTCCTCCACCACAGCCAGCTGGGCATTGGCCTCAGCCAGGTTCTCTTCCAGCCAGTGAACATGAGCATGGGAGCTCAGCTGGAAGAGAGAGGTCTGTCATATGATGCTGAGTAAGGCTTCAGGGGCCAAGATATCCTTCCTCCCTGGCAAACTCATTTTATTGCAGTTGGTAATTGCACTGGGATGACTGTAGTAGCCCGGGGGGAGTGCAGAGAGTCCTGACCTTTACGAGGGGGATGCCTGCTCCATCAGCCAGGATGGGCAGTGCTCACCATCAGCTGCCAACAGCTGCTTCCTGGTATCAGCAGCTCCCACTGGAGAGCTGGATTCTGCTTTGCACTCATGGCTGCACCTGTGGCTGTATTGGTTTGGTGAGGAATTCCTCTGGACTTTTGCAGAGATTCCATTCTTACACTGGGCTTACCCATTTCTGCCTTCGTGAGCTGCTTGTCCATCTCCAGCTTTGCTTTCACTCTGAGGCATCTCCATGAGCTCTGTTATCCCAACCATGGCAAATGTGCTCTTCCTGTGGCCCTGCCCTGCTTGAACTGACCTTGCTGGTTTCTGGACAAGCTCCTCTACCTGTTTTCCCCCTTGCAAGGTGTCTGACAACATGGACCTATCTCCTGATATGGATGAGAATTAATCAGCTCACATTCCTAAAGTGAATGAAAATGGAAATATTCCTTATTATTGATGTTATCAATTTGTATTAGTCATCAGAACATGTTCAGAGTATTCTATTCAAATATAGCCTCAGCTTCCAGGTTTTTTCCCAGCTCTTCACTGTCTGGAGTAACTGGAGTACACATAAAAGCACAGCAGTGTCTGTGAACAGGAGATGTGAGAGAAATTTGTGGGAATATGGACAAGAATCTTAATTTCTTCACTCCCTTCTCTATATGCTTGTCAGCTGAACTGAATTTTATTTCCTGGGAGAGATCTATGGCTGGGAATACTGAGCCAAGAAAGCAGGAATGCCTGGCCAGGTGTCTCAGCAGACAACTGATGTTATCTGCAGCATGCTTGGCTTCCTGTATGATGTTGGAATTTGGCCTTCAGGAATCTAATCAAGCTGATTTGGTTACTTGAGGGAAATAGAGGCTTGTTCATAGAAATAGCTGCAATCTAGGTCTGTGTGTCATGTTTTTGTTGAAATGCTGAGTGTTTAGTTAAATATTTGAATACTGAAATACTTGGATTAAATAAATATTTGAATTCAGAATGGTAACTGCACATGCTGTGAACTGTGGCCTCATTTCTTGTTTTATTTACCACCTTTCCTTCCAGAGTGAGAGGGACAGTGCCTTGGAGGGCAGCAGAGTCCATGGAAAGGTCTATTAGACATCTTTGCTGACTGTCTGAGGAGGATCCTGGAACACATCACCTTTCTCCTGGTCAGAGCAGCATGGCAGGAGATCTGCAGTGAACACACAGTTCCTCAGACCTCACAGTGGAGTTTCCAGTGAGTGGATAATACACAAGACAAGCTGGATTCAGAGCTGGATGAACTGTTCAGTCACTGGAAACTAAAAGGCAAATGTTTCCAAGCCCAGGGGTTTCACAAGCTCATAGAGAAGTCAGAATTTGCTGTAGAAAAAAAAAATCAGCATCTGTCTGGGGAAAAATAAATACTAGATCTCAGCTGATTCTGTTATTTAAGGATTTAAAGAGTGATAAGCTCCAGACTCCATTTTAACAGAGTAGGCTTAAAGGGCTGTATTAATCTTTTATGCCAACTCAGTCTTACCAAAAAATCAAAGATGCACAAGCTGCCTATTGTGAGGTAGCAAAGGTAGGAAGTTACAGCAAATGAATTAAGCCAAATTACTGTTTCTGCTCTGTGGTGAACAGCTGATTTAGTGTCCTGTCTCCCTAGTGGGACTTGCAGAGCACTTAAGTCCCTTTTTCCTTTGTGGAAGCTCCCTTTACCCCATCATTAACTGGTCTGCACAGAAAAGCTCAAGCAGCCTGGGAAGCTGAACCTGTTTGCAGCTCTGAAGGACTAAAATACTTTATTTTTCTTCTGTCACTTAAGTGTCCTGGTGCCTTGCTCTGAAGCACAAGGATCTTGTACTCCCTGTGGAGAATTTGAATTAGCAAAGCTTGCAGTATGCATTAATGATTGTACACACTGCCTTTGCTACTTAGCTCATTAACTAGGTAAATTAGTGTTTTGGATAATATAGAGTTGGATATTTGTATTCCAGGAAGTTAATTTCTAAGGGGAGGTTTCTCAGAGCAGTGCTGGCAGACCCATCACTGAAGTAGTCAATAGTGACACTAAAATAAAGTTCTAATTTGTGATAATATTTTGCAATTCTAAAACAGTTTTTATCTGAGGATCAGAAGGCCTTACATAAACATGAATCATTTAAGCCTCATAACTTCCCAGTGATTATACACATTTTATATGTGGGTGAGCATGGAAGATGAATTACAAATATCAGACAATGAGTCAGAGAAAAACTTAGGAAACAAAATCTTGTATTTCTGATTCTGCCTGCCTGAATTACCTGAACTATGTACTTGTGCTTGTCATTGGGTTAATGCTGAAGAGATATGGGATGACTGTGGATTTTCCCAGTGAATTTTTGGTCAAGGGACTTTTTAGCTGTAGCTGATGCTGTCAGAGCTGTGACGTAGCACAACTGCACCCAGTAGGATTTTGTACCCTGGGAAATTCCACTCCAGCTGACACATTAAACCATGACAATTCCTCAGAACATCTTCCAAATTTTACTTATTTCATCTTGTTGAGGTTGGCAGTTGTCATTTTGAGGTCACGCTCTGCTTTAGGATGAGCCTTTTTCATCTTGCATGGATTTTCTTTTATTTTCTTTTCTTCTTCAGAGTTGCCCTTCAGCTAGTTGAATAATGGGGAATAAGTACGAAAAAAGACTTTGTGACAAGCATAAAATCATAGGATCATAGAATGATTGGGTTGAAAGGGGCTAAAAGACCATCCCATTCTACCCCCTGCCATGGGCAGAGACACCTTCCAGTATCCCAGGTTGCTCCAAGCCCTGTCCAAGCTGGCCTTGAACATTCCAGGGCTGGGGCAGCCACAGCAAACATACAGGTGATGTTTATCAGAAAGGTCCAACAAGTTGAAACCAGAGCAAAGAGGGTCATCTAAAATAGAGACTGTGGCAACCTCACCTCAGGTATCTGAGTGCAGGTTAGTTGCTGTTCTTGGGCAGGTGGTTCACCTTGTTCTCCTTCCTTGTTCTCCTCACCTTGCAGTGTTCCAAGAAGGGACAGGCCAAGACTAGTGCACAGAGTTCAGTGAAAAGCTAAACCCTGTCCTGACAACAGACTGAAAACCCAAAGAATTAATCCAAGGTGCTTCTGGAGAGCAGCCTCAGCTCTGTGTGTGGTTTTCAGTGGTCCCATGGGAGCTCAGTCCAGCAGTGACTCTTCCCAAAGCATCCTGCTTGCCCTCAGAATTCACATACTCTTTTGGGCAGTGGCACAAGCTGGCAACACTTCAGTGTGCTGCCATAAGTTAATACCTAGAAAAACACGGCCCCTTCCTGTTTGTGCAGCATGCTGGAGTCTCACAGCATTGAACAAAGCAGACAATGGGGTTTTTTTCTCTTTCCCCAGACTAGAAGAATGAGAATGGGAGAGAATAAAGAAAAATGAAACAGTTATTTCTGCCTGGTGAACTCCCTCCAAAGCCCTCTTCTCCTTTTGGCATTTAGTGACTGAGTCACTCCAAGCAGAGAGATCTAAGTTTGAACCCTGTGGTCTAATGCCTGCAGACAGGAAAAGGTTTTTGTGGATCACACAAGCCGTTAGCAGCAGCAGGACAAAATGTCACTGGAAATTTGTGCTTCTTTAGATGGAATCTGAGATTCAGTTAATAAATTCTGAGGCATATGAGGCATCTGCGAGTTTAACATCCTGTGGAAGTTAACACTGACTTCAGAAGAAGCAGCAGACAGCCACATGGCTGCTCTGGTGCAGATTTAAAACTTCTCCAGTTACATTCAATAAAAAACAATTCAGGTGCAGGAGAGGGAGAAGCATTCCCCAAGGTTGGATGGAAAGAAGTTACATGGCTGCAGAGGGAGACATGTTATAAGCAGAGGCCTACCAGTATTGTTATGTAAAAGTGGGTCTAATTAATAAAGAATGCCAAGGAAATACAATGTCTTTATGTAGAGAGATCCATAAAATTCCTGTGAAATGACTATTGCTATTAGGTGGGAGGGTGAAGTGAATAATTGAATCCATCCCAGGTTGTATGAGATGCTAGAAGACAATATAAGAAACTGTGGGGGAGATGAGCTGAGTAAATTTGAGCATCCCAAAACGTGCTCTGAGAGGAAGAGCTATAGTGGTTGGCTGGGTTCATTTCCCTGAAGATTAAGGCAGAAAAAACCTCTTGTTATGCTTCATACTCACTTCTCCTCGGTTTTAGCCAGGGTATTCTCCAGCCCTTCCAAGTGCCATTTCAAATGGCTGAGCTAATTTTCCAGTACCCACTTGCTGGCCCTCCTTGTCAGCTCCTTCACATCCAGGAGCTGCCTCAGGAAGCCCATCCTTCATTTCATCATTTGGGCCAGGCATTCCTCAGCATGCAACAAGTTCCCTTGTTCCTAATGAAGGGGTGGGAATCCAATGTTCATCCCATGAAAGGTTGCTAATAAAATTCCTTTAACATGCCTGTGTTACGGTTGATCTCTATGACTCAGGCCACAGCTTCTTGAAGTTGAGCATCAAAAAATCTGTTTGTACACACACAGGTTCCTGAAGAAGAGTTTGCACTTCAATAAGATGCCACCCCAACTTGGTGTGGCTCATACTGAATATCAGTGGTGGACCAGGGACAGAACTTAGTTGGGACTTGAGACAGCAGCTCCTTTGCTTTAACCAGGAGGCTTTTTAGTCTCCTTTGTTATCTAAGGACTTTATTTGAGTTACAGTAAAGCTGCCTGTGAAGCTCATGCGTCATCCCCATGTGCTCTTTATTCATTCCATGTTCTGAAAAGGAGCCTCTTCTGAGTCACCTGAGGGAGCTGATGCCCTGCCTCGATGAATCCTGAGCCTTTAACCATGTCCTATGGATAACAGCCTGCAGCTGGATGGGGAGCTCTTCCTTCTCTTGGCTGAGGGTGGCTTGTCAGCTGCTATGATCCTTTGTGTTTTCTCTGAGCTTCCAAGTCTTCCACATGATTCTTTTCACCTCCCATTCCTTGAGTTACATTTCCTCCTTCTGCTGGGCCACATTCAGCAGCAGTTTCACCTGGAATTAGGGAATTCAAGCAATGAGGTTGGAAAAGCAAGCCATTTCTATTATAATGGTTCCTGAAAGCCCTGAGGTGGTAATTTTATTATCAGATCCTAGAGGGTTTTGCATACCAGTGGGAGCCCTGGTGTTTCCTGAAATGCCTGTTTAGTGCAGAGTTTCATATCTCTGGTGTGAGTAATACAGCTCCTAGAAAAGGTTGTTATGGAGCACAGGAGCAGATCTGTGTGCCAGCACAGAAATCAGGACTGTATGCCAAATTCTGAACTAATATAAATGCAGAATGATTCTTATCATGATCTAGATCCACACCAGTCCAAATGGGACCAGAACCTTTTGAAAGCTTTTACTTTCTAAGGCCATGGAGCTTAGAAAGGTTTGGCTCCCACTGGAGCTGGGAGGGGGTGTACCCAGATAAAAAGGCAGATTTTGGTTCAACCTTATGTAGAAAATTTGCTTTAATTTTTTTTTTGTTTGAGTTAAACTTGTGTGTCTTGGTCAGCACTTTCTTTCCCCTCGTACCAGAAACCTAACTTGATTTATCTATCCTGGGCCTAAGTGAAGAAACTCTGAGCTGGAACTGCCCCTTTGTGATGGCTGTGTGGTCCTGCTTAAGAGATGTGAACCAAACATCTTTGTTTCAGCTTTTAAATGTTAATGAATAATTAAATCTTGTATTCCCTTGTTCATATGCTCACCCCTCCTCTCTGTGCTGGTTTGAGAAGTGGGAAATCCAGGCCTTGAATTTTGAAGATGTTCTCTTTCCACTCCTTAGAGGCAGCAGGCATAGACTCAGATTTCAGGATTTTCTCCATTACTAACTTTTCTGGCATTGATTTGGAAAGAAATTATTCAGGCCCCTTGCCCTATCAATAATTAACAAGAAAGTCACTGACTTTCTCAGTGTCTCTAAGTGAACATGGCTGTTATTTTTTTCTCCCAGCCCTTATCTTTCCTGCCCAGACATCCCAAGGTTCTCAGTGTCTGTAATTGCCACTGTTTAATTCTGCAGAACAGGACAACCTCAGCTTATTTTCCTCACCCTAATGTTTAATTTCTCCCAGAAAAGCAGCTGCAGAAACTTGTGGCCATTCCTCTGAATTGCCATCAGGCCAAGCCAGGAGCAAACAGAATGGGTAGGGCTTAGAAACAACTGCAGGGGTGGAAGTTTTGTCCTTGATAAAACCAAAATACACCTTGTGCTGTCCTGTGACAGGAAATGCACTAAATAGTTTTAATAGGAATGAAAAATAATAGTAATGATCTTGCAGCTATTGGCTTTAAAGTAAAATTGAGGCAGTGATCTCCATCCGTAAGTTGAAATCTAAGGATAGAGTAGATTGGAGGAGTGATGACTATGGTGTAATTGTTAAAAATGTTGGAAAATGCAGATTTTAGGTTCTTGGAAAGAACAGAATGCTCCCTTCTGCGTGGCTGTTACAATAGCTACTTTCATTATGTTATGACAAAAACATATGTGCAAAATTAATGATGCATGCTGCTAATATTAGATGACTACAACAATCTCTCTACATTTTACTTTCCAGTCTTAAATTGGATAAATGATCAGTTAGTAGGATTTTTTGCCTAAGGAATAGTAAAGAGCAAGTGAGATTTATCACATAGCTGAAGGTGTACTTCATTTGCATTTTATTAACTGAACTGTCTGATTAAAAGTCAGTTTCAGGAGCGTGTGTAAGAGGGAATATTATATGCATGAGGAAGTGGGTTGCTGTAGAAACTGAGACTCTGCAGCTCCATCTACACCAAAGGCATCCTGAGTCATAACTGCCATCAGTTTAGTCAGCCCAGTTTGGTTGGAGTAAATGACCAAATTTTATATCCAATTCTGCACTCCTTTTCCCCCAGATCGGGAGTGCCAAGGAGCAACTCTGGTGCCTTCTTATTGACCACAGACACTGGAGAGATCAAGCTGGGATTCAGGCTTTGGTATCTAACATGGAAAGACAAGTATAATGATAGAAGAACTTGGCAGCAGTGCAGAATCCCCATCACTGCCTAAGATCTTCTCTGGTGTATCTTCCCAGCCCCACAGGCAATGAAATATTGCTGTAAGGAAGCCTGTGGATATTCCTACCTGGGAAGGTTCTTGGAAGAAGCAGAAGCAATGGAAGCAGACATTTCTAGCCACTCCCTCTGTGATTTCCCATCAGGGACAGGATCCCCACACAGGATGCAGACCTCTGACATCTGCAAGTGGAAGATGTGCATTCAGTAATGGTGTTGGAATTCAAACAACAAAAGTAACTGTCTATTCATAGCACATTTGTTTGCTGTTCACTGCTTTCCATTACTTGCCCTTCCACTTTATTATATATGTCATAGGTGAAAACTCATGTTGCTCTTCCTCCTCTGCAACTCCCTGTTTCTGTGGTTATCCTGTAAAAAAAAAAAAACAAAAAAACAAAGAGTCCCAGGAGGCAATACAGCCCAATAAAGAATGGTGCTGGTTTGTCTCGTTCCAGGTTGCGTGTTTCCTAATTCTTTGTGCTTCTCTCACAAAATGAGAGGTTTATTAGACAACCTGTCTCTGGCCCTGGTGCTTGGAAGTGTCTCTCAACCTGACGTTCCCTTGGGCACGAGGCAACCTGTGAAGGGATGACCCAGACAAACTTTCATTGCTGAATGAGGATCTGCCCAGCCAGCCCCAGCTTGTGCAGAAGGCACTGTGTGCTTTGCCTGAGGATTGCTGTACCAGGCTGTTTGAATCCATTTGGAGCAATGCAGTATGAGAAATGTAGGGATGTGCTGTGCAAAGCAACCCTCAGTCCAGCTGCTCCTGGAATGAGACAAAGAAGAGTGGAGTGAAAGAACTAACAGGACTTACCAAGGCTGAAGAGAGAAAAACCTTCTGGTTTATAAAGTCATTTGCATTTCCCAGCTGGAATCATAACCCCATATCAACTGGCATTAGCTTTGGATACGCAGAAAAGTAACACAAGCCTTCCCCTATAATGTATTTCCCCATCTTAATTTGTGATTTTCAAGGCAAAATACAAACATGATTCTTTGTAGCTTTCCTGTCCTGTTTCTAGCACTCCTGAGAGTTACTGAAAGTGCTGTGACAGCGGCCTCAGAAAGGAACACCACATCCTCCGGCTGCTAGACTGCATCTCAAGAGTCACTCTCCCCTTTTATGTTGCTTTATCAGCTTAGCAAAGCCCAAGATGGAATTCGACAAGCAGGGAGTAGATGTAAGATGCAGACCTGTCCATTTGATAGCTCAAAATGTGAAAAGCAGTTTCCCCATCTCTCCCATTCACCTCTCAAAAGCAAAGTGCTGGACTGAGCTGATGGCAGTCCTGGTAGGCAGCGGGTTTTTCTGGTTGATCGAAACCTGACATTTGTCTGGGCAGCAGAAGGCCACTGACTGCCAGGGGGAGATTATGTAGCCTGTCATTAAATCCAGGACTGCACTCACGCTTCCATCTGTGCAGGAATGTTTCTGGAGCAGAGCTCGTGGTGCCTCGCTGGAGCGCACGAACACGGCGCGCGCCGTCTGCCTCTCGTGCTGCAGGGGCAGATATTTCAAGGTCAGAGCAAGATTGTCTTTCAGCATGGAAGAGAAGGACACAGGGGCAGACACAGACTGTTACCTGGATGAAGGGAGTGTTACAGGAACAGGTTTTATCCTTTCCACGAAAGAACAGTGGGGAAGTGCTGGGCACCAGAACCGGTGACACTGGTGTGCTGCCACATTGAGCTGACAGAATTGATTGTACCCTGATTTTCACTCTACCTGCAGCTTCCTCTGCTTTAAGGAGGATCCAGAGCAGGACACACTGGATTTCTGAAGCAAATCCACCACTGATTGGTGGGATCCTTGTTCTTCTGTTACCATCCTAAGATGCTGTGTCACACCTGGAAAGGAGCAGGGGAGGAAAGGCATCACCAGTTCAGATACAGCAACAGAACGGCCTGGTAGTGCATGAGAAAGCAGATTTATGATTGTTAACCTGTGCAGAGAGAGGGAGAAATCCTCCCTGTGGGTGCAGGGAAGGGAAATGAGTTAATGCTAGCATGGGAATAGCATTAAAGCAATCCTTAGAGTCTCAGTCCTCACAGGGGGTCCTTTCCATGGAAAACCCATTTGCCCTGAATAAATGATTCTGCAGCACTGCCAAAGGAAAGCATGTTGTGTAGAGATTATATTTTTACCTTTGAGGCTCATACTTTGATACACTGACAGAGAGGACAATGTGGCTTATAGGCTGCTATAACCAAGCACAATCAGAACATATTTTGGCACAGTCAAATGTCACCTTCAGAAACCTGCTTGGTAGCAAAGAAAGGAGATAGTTGCTGAGTATAAAAAAGATAGACCAAAGGGCCTGTGATTCATGCTCTGATCATGTTCTGTCAGTGTGTCTGTGCAGTGGAGTATATGAATAACTGGTGGAGTTTGATAATATGCTTAAATACTGTTCCTGCTGCTAAGCATTAGCATGGCTGTGTGACAGCACAGCAGAGAGGCAAGGCACAGCCACCAGGAAAGGCAAGACAGGCTGCAGTGAGCTGCAGGGCTCTGGCTCTTCAGCAACATGCAAGCAAGGGGAAAAAAAAACTTGATTTAATCTTTGGTTGATGTGCCTTTTAGGTAGTTTTCCTATAGCTCTGTGTTACTAGAAACAAGCTGTGAGTTTCTGGGGGTTTGTTCCTTTTCAGAATATCTGTGAGGATTATATTTTCAATCAAAGCCAGTGGCAACATGCTGGGGAGTTGTGGAACAGCCTTGCTGTTCTTTGTGCATTAAAATGCCCAACTGTGGCATCACAGGTCAGACATTTGCAAAATCAGTGTTTTTGACTAATTGTCTCTGGAAAGGATTTCTGAGATGCACATTTCTGTATGGCAGAACCACCTCTGCCTTTATGACAACAGACACATGTTAATTTGGGACAATCTTGTACTTTCCCCAGTGTCACTGTATGTGAAAAACCCATGGAAGTTTGGGGTAATCTATTAGTGCAGAGGGCTTAGGCTCATCTCTGACTTTGCCAAGAGCATGCTCCAGTTTACACAGGGTTAGAGAAGGGGCACGGCAGAAACTGAACTGCTCTGCACTGGCTCTGCTGATGTTCCCTTTCTCCTCCCTTGGACTTGAAGAGGTTGGGTGATTTGCCCAGAGGCTGTTGCAGTGTCAGCCTTTGATGGCCGTCAGTGACCTGCTGGCCAAATCCTCCATTCTGGCACTATGATGCTGAGAGGATGCTCTTCCTCTCCAGCTTGTTTCCTGCTTTTCCCCTGGGCCTGGTGGCAACCCCACTGGAACTCTCCAGATTGCAGCTGAATAACTTTGTCAGCCACTGTTGGAGGGAAGATGAGCATTTTAATCCAAATAACAGGGAGGAAATCCCTCATTATCCCCATTCCCTTGCTGCAAACTCAGCAAAATACTTCCCAACCTTGCTGGGAACAAACTGGGAAGGACAGAAGGGAGGCAGCTCTCAGCTCCATCCCTTCACATGCACACGCACTGTTCAGCAGGGGGAGCTGGCTGGAGCAGAGCAGTAATACCTCAGACATGGTGCTGCTGCCCCTGGGCTCCTGTAAGCTCTGGAGGGTCTGTGCCTGTGCTCCACTGTGGCTCCAAACTCACTGGCAAGGCAGGGCTGTTGGACAAAACAGGATCAGGTCCTTAGCTGACAGCTCTGCCATCTGCTAGACCCTGTGGCAGCTGTGGATGCCAGCTCTGACTCTCAATAACACATCTGTTCATTAAAAAAAAAAAAAAAATCAGTGTGTTGTTTAAGGCCATTCTATATTCCCCAGAAACAAGAGTCTGGTTTTAGCAGCTTTTCCAGTCTCAGTGAGCTGGCTGAGCTCATAGCAGACTGGCTTTGTGTCACCAAGCATGAGATCTCAACCCATGTCTATGTTGTACACCTCTGCCTGCTCCTCCTTGGCTTCTGCTTGAATTTCTCCATCACATCCCAAGTTAGAAGTCTCTTCCTCTGGACCAGAGCCCAGGACATCAAAGGACAATAGGGACACAGACCTCCACAAGGGAATCCTTAATCTGCACTATAAGATGGAAGCCAGGCCATGGTGTCAAACATCTAAAATAATTTTCCATCCCACTGAGATTTGAGCAGCTGGGTCCCTTCAGACCAGTGCTGTGCTTTACTGTCCCATCCTGCCCAGAGCAGGGAGAATGCACAGCTCCAAACTCAACAGAGAATCTTTCAGTGTGTCACTTGTGAGCCTTAATTTGGGACTGCCTGTCTTTGTGGTCTATGAAAATCATATCTGCGTTGTACAAAAGGCTTGTTTGCAATGTATAAATCCTGGGAGATGTAAAATACCAACAGCTGCTGGAAAGGGCACTGGAAGTTCAGCAGCTGGAGACTGTTTGATCTCTCTGTAGCTCAAGTCCTGCTTATAATAATAATCTCAGAAGACAGCAGATATTTCCAATAAGCTCTGCTCAGCAACAGATACTCTTCAAAATTATATTAAAAAGAAAAATATGTGTCAAAACTAGACAAAGGGTCAAGTCCTCTCCTCACAAAAGCTGCTCCTTGAGATTACACATGTATGTGAAATGAGCAGGTTGTAACCTGTGGTCTCTGCCACAGCTTTCAGATGTGTCAGTTCTCAGGCTTCAAGCGAACCCTGTTGCAGCTCATCTGAAGTCCTGCAAACCCTGGGCCACTGAACATTAACCAGACACTCCTACATCACGCTCATTTGCTCTGGAGCAGATATTTTATCTTCAAGTTTCAGTTCACAGACAATTGAACAGATCTTCAGGCTGTCCCAGCTGCTCCTCAGTTGCTTATTTCTCCTCAGGTAGAAGAAGCTGAATTTTATTCCTACAGGAAGCTCAGGCTCGGGGGGGAGCATCCTGTTTGCTGTATTTCCACTTTCACTGATGTTCCTCCAGGCTTCCAGTGAAAAGTGGTTCTTCCCCACCATCTGTGTTTTTTTGCTGTGATCACACCTTGATGCACTCTGTGCTAAAAATTAGGCTTGAGCACAAGCAGAAGTTTCTGCAGCAAGAGGAAGACCAAGAGGCAATTACACAATTGCCATCAGTCCAAAGCAGGTTTTGGACTGGAGATTGAATGTTCTTCTGTGTTTCAATTCCTGAGCATGTTTTGAGTGTTTCACAAAAAACACCCTCAGTGTGATGAGTTGCTCAGGCTGCCCAGGAGGTTTTGACATAGCAGCCACGTCAAAGTAAGTGTGATTGAACACCCCAACCTTTTGAAGAGCATTGAAAAGCTTGTCCTGGCTGTCTTGCCTGTCCTGAGGAGATTCAAGCAATTAGCATGAAGCAGCTCAACACTTCAGTTTGAAAATTATCATTTTTACCTTCATGGCAGCCCTGACAGATCAAGGGGAACCTCACCATGCATTGATCAAGATAAGGGAAGACAGCTTTCCTTTCTCTCTCTGGCCTGCCTAAGGAAAAGTCACTTGCAATCCTCTTCTTCCTGGATAATTAATAACAACCCCCCACTGCAGAGAACCTATTTCAATCTCTGACCAAGCACAGCTCTGGTGAGTGGGCTTTTTATCCTAGAAACAGAGGATTGAGCAGGGATGTGAGCATTAAAGGCAATGAATAACACACACAAAGTGCTGTACCAGTAAGTTCAAGGAAGAAATTATAGTATCTCTTGGCCTCATTCCTGAAAAATGACACATGACTTCTCCAGACATGGAATACAGAGGGGAACATATCCAGACATATCTAGCAGCCAGTGACTGAAAAGTCTCAGCCCTATGGATGGATGTCAGTGACTATTTTGCTTTTGATATCAGTGAAAGCAGTATTTCACCAGTACCCTTTGGAAGTCCTGTGAATGCAGCAAGAAACCACAGCATCCTTCAGTGATGCTCCCAGAACATGTCTTTAACCTTCACAATGTTCCCACTGACACAGGTTTTAGTACAGATATTTTAGCAGCAAGTGAAAGAGAGGCAGAAAATGCCATTGCTTGTCTAGTTATGTCATTGTTGGGTTCAGGAACAGCTTTCCAGAATAACTCATCCTGCTTCTGAGCATCCTCTGAATTGCCAGTGCATGGTGTGTAAGGTTGTCCTGTGAATTGTGTCTTTACAGTGCCCTTTGTTTCAGTGAAGAGCTCTGGAGAAGGTGGTTTTGTACCCTGTAATCACTCTGTCCATGCCTTCTGCCAGGTCCTAACACAGTTTGGCTTTTGGTCTCCACAAAGCCCATCCTCCTCCAGACCTCGCTGCATCAATTCACTCCAAAATCCCCACAGGAGTATCAAATCACTGGGAGGTCCTGCCTGGGCATTTCCACCCTTCCCTCTCAGCTGGAGTCTTCTGTCAGTGGAAGTCTGCTGTAAGCAGCATCCTGTGAACTCTTTAGGTGAGCTTTTGTTGACTCAAATCACTTTTATTGCCAATTTTGGTGTGTCCAAATAACTCTGGGGAGGACTCACAGTCCTTTCTGCCCACAGAGCTGCAGCCAAGGTGCAGGAGGACCTTGGCCAGTGCTGTTGCCTGCCCAGCAAAGGCCTGGCCATGCCAGGCAGGAGGAGGCTGAAACCTGCAAGGAAAGAATCTCAACTTGCCTTGGCCTTGGACTGTCCACAGAGGCAAATCCAACATGTGGTTGCTGGGTGTGATGCAAGTCTGGGATGAGTTGAAAGTCAGAGGGATGCAGACAATCCCACATTAAAGAATGACTGGTCCATATGTTTCCTCTCTCCTTTTTTCTGTGTGTTGAAGGGCTTTAGTCAGGAAACGTGGTGAGGTCTTTTCACCTTGAGAGCTGAGATTTGTGGCTCTCAGTTTAGTGTTGGATGCACGTGTGCAAGCACAGAACAATGCATCTCCCCTGTAGAGCTATTTTTAGGGTCTTGGTTGCAAGACAATTACAGTTTTGTGCTGATGAGTGTTAGTAATGGTTGCAATATAATTGTGGAGTGAAAAATGTACAGCTTTGGGGGAGGCATCGTGTCCTTTTTGTGTGCACAGAGTCTCACAGGCAAGTAAAGAAAGAGGAAATAAATTTGTCATCATCTAAAATATGTAACTTCACTGAAGAGGAGGAGACAGAATTTGGTTTAATTTACAGCAGTGCAGATCCCTCCAGTTCACAGAATTCGTTTCAGATTTACTCGTGTCTGATTTAATCAAAACAGGGTCCATTCAACACAAGAAAAAAATCCAAAGTGAAGTAATATGGAGAATTATCTGCTTACTTTCAACTCCCAGTGTTAGCCCCAGCCAGCCTCCCTGCGCCACCACAGTGAATTCAGATAAATTTGCCCTGGATGAGAAAATAAAAGATGAGTCTGTTAATCAAGATTGCAATATCTGTAGGAAAACAGAAAGTAGCTGAGAGGTTCTGAGTGTTCATCAGGGACAGACAGAGTTGCCTGTAGGGGCAAATTTGCAAGTCAGTGAGAGGAAATTTAATCTCTTCAAAGATCAGATCTATAAAAAACCCTCTTTCTTCTTGGATTCTGTAGTAGAGCTTAAAGAAATCCTCCTTTCTCTGCAGCATATGGCAGAAGCATGTAGCACACAGAAAGAGGAGTGAGGCTTCAGTTGAAACTCCCCATGTTTTACATGTTCACTGAGACCTCCAAAATTAAAAATAAACTGCAGAAAATCTGCAAAATAATCTGAAAAATTCTGTAAAATTAAAAATAATCTGCATCTTGAATCTTTGCAGCAGTGATCAGTTGAAAGGGCATTGATCTGAGGGTTGTTGAAAATTGGTTTTTTGTTTGACATCTAAAAATAGGAAGGTAAAATGAAAGTGACAAACTCAGTTCAAGAAAATAGGAATAAATACTGCTCAGTGGGAAGTGTTAGTAAATATAAATTAACTTTACTGCTTGAAGAAGCGTTTTAAAATAGCTTTGGCTTTTTTTTTTTTCTGAGGGAAGATCTTTGTACGATCTACACTGACCTACCAGTGAAGGGCTGCTACTTACGAAAGGAAGGAATTGTTCTTCCTCCTGTTTTTAGCATTATGAAGGGTCTCCAGAAGAGGATTCATCTGGATGACTTGATCTTCCAGGGATTCCTGCAAAAACCAGCAGGATGCTCAATGCAGAGGCCTTGGGCTTTGAGCACAATGACCTCTCACCATCCAAAGCAACCCGGGGAATAGATTTGCTGTCAGTCAGCTCCTACAAAAAGCTGAATTACCGCTGTGAGCAGGAATTCTGTTCAGGTTCTGCTCTGCCTGGGGCTCTCCACAGGGGTCCAGCCCTGGGGATTTGGGGCAGGCTGAGTCTGGCTAATCCCAGCTCCAAGAAGGAAAACCGAATGCTAAGTGCACCGCAGGGTTTAGTATTTCAGGGTTCTAGGGAAGAGGGTTTGGGGTATTTCAGAACTGAGACACCCACAGGGAATGGTCGGGCAGCTCTGGGATCTGCAGGCAGAAAGCTGGGAAAGAGAAATGAGGTTTCTTGCTTGAAGTAGGAGGAAGGTTATTCCAAGGATAGAGGGCAGCATAAGACAGGCTAGGAATGTGTGTGGGATAGGGAGAGCCTGGGGGGAGAAGTTGTGGAGGAGGAAACAGGCACGCAGGGACAAGCTGGGACTTGAGAATCCAGAGGTCTGGCGGTGAGGAAGCTGGAAGGAGGAATAGGAAACCACCAGACTCCAAGGAATCTCACAAGGCTTGAATAACAGGATTTCTGCTGCATGGCCAAATGTAGCTGCTATCCATGTCTTTAAATACAGAACTGTTTTACTGACCCCCACAGCAGAGTCTGAGGGGAGATGAAAAAGAAAAAAAGAAGAACAAATAAAGAGGAAAGAAGTAAAAGGAAATGGAAAAGGAGAGAAGAGGAGAGGAGAGGAGAGGAGAGGAGAGGAGAGGAGAGGAGAGGAGAGGAGAGGAGAGGAGAGGAGAGGAGAGGAGAGGAGAGGAGAGGAGAGGAGAGGAGAGGAGAGGAGAGGAGAGGAGAGGAGAGGAGAGGAGAGGAGAGGAGAGGAGAGGAGAGGAGAGGAGAGGAGAGGAGAGGAGAGGAGAGGAGAGGAGAGGAACTGCCATCATTGGCAGTTGCTATCATGACAAAATTTGATGTCTCTTGAGGGATTAAAGCTTCCCATTCAGGCTCCCAGAGTTACCACCCCCCTGGACTTAGGGATAAGGAATATGTTGTCTCTTTTAAAATGTAATTGCTTTTTTGTCATTGCTATCATGACAAAAAAAGACTGGGTCTCCCTCCCTGATTATTGATGCTTATGTCTTCTTCATTATTTGAATAACCTGCTCTTCACAATATTTTACCCAGATAAAACACTTTTTACTATGCTTTGGCTGTGCAGGTGGCAGGAAATAAAGTGCTGGGAAATCCCACCTGACTGTGGATCCCCGAGGCTGCTCTACAGCATTGTTCTCTCAGGAATCTCCATGCTCTCTGCAAACACTGTGATTATTCCTCCCACTGCTATTTATTCCCATTTCCAGACCACCTGGGAACCCCCAGAGCTCTGTGTGAATGTGGCTTCATTGCAGCCACAGATAAAGATTCCCCCTTGTTTTGTGGATAGGCAAAAAGAAGTGCAGGGAGTTAACTTGTAGAGAGGGCAAAGAAACACAGAGAACTCAAACATTCTGGTGTTTTGCCATTTGCTTTTAACAAGGAAACCCTTTCTCTTCACCCAGAAGGAAAAATCTATCCCAGGGTTTGTTCACAGTCTCAGGTTTTTCTTTCTCAGGCAGAGCCAGGAGCTGCATGGGGTCAGTGTCATCCACACCCTCTTCTTTATAACCACAGTCATTTTGGTTTCTCTTTTGGATAGAAAGTAAAACTAGAAGGAAAAGAGAAGGACAACAGTGTTTCCCACATTGTTGAGAAGCAGATTGAAGAAACATGGAATTTCCTGTGGTGGTGTCCTCTTTAAACCAGTGATACCTTCCAGTTCAGTAGGAACCTGCAGCAGAAGGAAGATCCCAAATATGGGTGGGTAGCTCCTGAGAGGGGTCAGAAAAGAAGAGATTGACTGGATAAAAATAGGGAGAATATTCCCACTTTCTCTTCGGCCTTCCTCAAAAAGGGCCAGGCCACTGGGAACCTGCCTATGGCTGAGAACAGGGAACTTTTCTCCCATCCTTTTATTTCCTGAAAACCGTTGGACTAGTTCTGGTGAGGGCAGTTTTTGGATGGGGGTTCAGAGGAAACTGAAAGGGAGGACCTGCTTCATCAACTTCTGGCCTCAGCCATCAAAAACTACCAGGAGAGTCCACAGCACATCCATGTGGCCCGTGTTTCCCATGGCCCATGGTGGTTTTCACTCTTGTCACAACCTGAGTTATGGCAAAGCCATTCCAGAAGGAGGGAGCAGGGGAGTTCAAGGGCGTGACTCATGTCCCAAGGCTTTGCATTTTTTGGGACCTGTTCTGAGCTGGGAGCAGACTGTGTCCCACACTCCAGGCAGTTTTTCCTTCCCCCACCCACCCATCTGCACCAGCTTTAAAGCTGCCAAGGTGACAGCTGATGATGAGCGCTGTGTCCGTGTCCAGCACCCAAAGATGTGCCCCCAGGGACCAGCCCTACCTGCTCAACTCACTGCTCCCTGCAGAGGCAAAGCTGATTTCATCATTCCTATGATTAAAGGGAACATGGGCTGTGCTGTGGCTTTCTTTGGCAGCAGGGACACACTGCCCAGGCCGAGGGCTGCTCTCCTGTCCCACCTCTGCAGCCCCAAGCAATGCTGGGCGCCAGCCTGGTGACTCAGCCGGCTCCGGAGTCAGGATGGGCACGGTGGGAGAAGCCCCTGGGCTGGGGAGGGGACTTCTGGCCACCAGGGTCTGGGTTTAGAGGCCACTGCAGTCAGGACAGCTTGGCACTGGTCGGAGGCAGCAATGGCCCTGGCTGTCCTGGTGATCTCATTTCCCCAACATCCTCCTGAAAACCTTGATGGGCTAAAAATATACGTGTGCAAGGACTCCAAGGTAGCAGGGCTGCACCCTTGGAAACCAGTTTCCCGTCTCCAAAAGATCCTGGTGTGACACCCTCAGCTGCAATCTGCTGCTCTGGGATGAATTTCACCCGCCAAGCAGGAAGGAGAAATTTCCTCCATCCATTTCCGCTTTGATCAGGCAGAGATAAGGAATGTAACAACTCGGCAATCATTCCCCCTCTCAAATCTACACAGGCTAAATCTGTAGGCTGGCTAGGTTGAGATGCCTGGATTTGCAATGTATATTTGAGCCCTGGCTCAGGTCTGCACTTAATCCATCATGTCCCTGGAACACAGGGACTAACATGCTGTCTGAAACAGATCAATGAAATGTTAAACCAAACACCTACAGAAAATAAGCCTATAACACAAAATAGCTCATACTTGCATCGAGCAGTGTTTCTTGGGTATAGGGCTCAGACTCTTCTAGAACTTTATGTTCTTTATACCTCATGATCCTTTCACAGCTGGGGAATCTGAGACAGGACATGACGACAACTTAGACCTTCAGAGTTGTCCACCCAGTGTCAACCCATTTTTTGTCAGACAATCTACCTACAAAAAGTCTCTTTTGTTCTGACCTTTCAGTCTGAAGCCAGAAGGAGTGACCTTTTTAAAAGCTTAGGTGCAAATGTAGACCCAAAAGTCAAGGAAGGGGTAAGGCCATGCCAACAGCTGGGGGTGGGTTAAAACTCTGAGATTTAATTTCCTCAGGATGACATGGAATTTAATAAACTTATGGTTAAAATACCTGTGAATTCAAGTCTACCTGATATAAAGCAGTGAATATAAATCCAGATGGATTCCACATATGCCTGCAGGCACCATCCTTTTCTCTCTGCCTCTGCCTTGCATTGCTGCCACATGTCCCTTCCTGCTCTCCATCCCACACCTCTTCCCAGCCAGCACACACCAGGTTAAAGGTCCTGGAAGGTGCATGTTTGCAAGGGCTGGCCAGACTCTTTCAGAGCTGTCCAAAGGGCCTGAACCAGCAATTACATTTTAAAAGAGACAACACATTCCTTATCCGTAAGTCCAGGGGATAAGGAATGGTTACCACCAGGGGGGTGGTAACTCTGGGAGCCTGAATGGGAAGGTTTAATCCCTCAAGAGACATCAAATAATGCTTTGTTTTGTGGCAATTTCTTCTTGTCTTGCCTTCTAGCGTGTTCTATAAACTCAGCTGCTGGGGGGTAGGGGACAAGAAGCTGAAATAGAAAGACCATCTAAAGAAACTTCTGTGCGAAGTCACATCCTTGGCTGTGTTTTCTTGCCAAGGTGGAACAGCAGATTTCATCAGACCTGCTCTTTGGCAAGCAAACCTCAGGCTGTACCCTTGGCAGGAGCAGCCACGCTGGTGATGGAACTGAAGTTTCATTTTAAAATAATTTCTGTGCCCCATGTTTATGATGAATAAACCCTGTGTGTTTGCTGCAAGCAGAGAGGATAAAGTTGTTGTTGTGTTGCCATCCTGCATGTTTCAGTCACTCAGTGAGTATGAACTGCCCTGAAAGACATGAAAGACAACAGCTCCTGTATCAGCCCAAAGTATTTCTCTGCTATATTTGCCTCAGCTGGAGTGTTTGGGATGTGGTTACCCTGCCAGGATTGCCACTGTGGGTGTTGTGGGTGAACACGCTTGGGACTGAGTTTCCAAGCAGGAAGATTCAGATAAACAACTGCTTTGAGGTGAAAATTAGAGAGTTCATGTTACACCCACATCTTGAATTTGTAACTGACTATTCACCCTGAAAATCTGATTCTAGGAACTCAGCATGTCCCGTCAGGAGCAGAATAATACCACAGAAACCATGGCCAGCCAGAGTCCTGAATGCTGAGAACTGTGATTAACTCCTCAGGAATCTCTCTGGAGCAAGTCATATTTTCTGGGCTTTTTTAGGCAATTATTTCAAACCTTGAATCTGTGAATGGAGATTGTAAACAGTTCTCAGCACAACATCTTAGAGAAGGACATGAAATGCATCAAATAAATAAGGGGTTCTGACCTGCTTGCTCATGTGTAACAAGAAAAAATAAATGTTTTAAGCACACAGGAGGAGAGAGCTGCAAAGGCAGCTGTTGGATCTCTCCATGCAGTGATCGAAGACAGAATGGTAAACTGAAATAGCTGCTGCCCATTCAGCCCATAGACACATCAACAAGGGCCAGGGCTCAGCCAGGCTGCTTTCTGCTTCCAAGGGTGCCTCTTGCTGAGTTTAATGATGTGTTGTAGCCATGTCCATAGCCCAGGCCCTGTCCTGTACCTCGCTGGCCACGCTCTGCTCCAGCACATCACCGCGCTCAAACCTGCTGGGACAACAGGCTGGGCTGCAGCTGCTTCACCCAGCCTTGTCCCCTTATGATTACATTATTTGGGAAGGGGGGTTGGAAGGTTCCCTCAGAGAACAGAGGAGAGATTGGGGAGTGACGTGTCCCGATAGCAGTGCACAGCAAGCCCTGCAGACCACGGCTTGTGCAGGGAGTTGTCTGCTAAGCAGGATGTTTGCCTTTGGTGTGGGCTCAGTTTCTTGCCCTGACACAGATTCCTTCATCATGTTAAAGTGAGACTGAGAGTCCAGCCCTCTTGCCTGAAGGGATGTGGAGCATAATTCTGTTTCAGGTTGGAAAATGGCCTTCAGATTAAGGCAGGTCAGCCCATGTAGAAGCTCAGGATGGTTTGGATTGAAAGGACCTTAAAGCTCATCTTGTTCCACCCTCTGCCATGGGCAGGGACACCTTCCACTATCCCAGGTTGCTCCACACCCCATCCAACCTGGCCTTGAACACTGCCAGAGATCCAGGGGCAGCCACAGATTCTCTGAGCAACCTGTGCCAGGGCATCTCCACCCTCACAGGGAAGGATTTCCTGCATGTATCTTACCTGCATTCCACCTATCCAATACAGACCACACATAAGAAAGGCCTTTGTGTCTTCCTCAGTGCTGCCAGGGATCCCAGGCTGTCCATAGTGGCATTCCCAAGTAAAAAGAATGGAGGAGGACAAGGTGAGGAACAGGGAGTACAAAACCATTTATGATTGCTTGTTTTAGAGCCTTAGTCTTTGTGCTGTTGTGACAAGCCTTGGAATAACAAGGAACTCAGCTTGGATGCTTCATTTTGGGGTTGCATTTCAGCAGCAGAAGCAAGCTGATCTCTGGTGGTATGGGGAGGAATGGAATCTGGATTGGAAAGCCCTGCTGAAGGATCACAGGGTTATATAAAGATCTGCCTCAGGAGACTGCAAGATGTTTTTGCATTTATTAGTCATTTAGAAAATAATGAAAGCTGCAACCTCATTCTCAGCTGTTGTCTGTGCTTGCTTGGGGAGGATCAGAGTATTCCTGTGAGGGCTGCAGGGATGTTGTTTCCACAGAGACACGACCAGGCTCTAACCAAACAAGGGCAGATTGCTGCTCATGGGGCACAGAGGGTCTGATGGGGACAATGCCAAGGCCTTTCAAATCCCATCAGGTGCTCAGTGAGTCACAGATCCTGCAGGAGACAGTCTGTGCATTGTGATCAAAAGCTTCAGGGAAGGGTACACACAGGAAAACGAAGTTCAAGTCGGTGTTCCTGGTGTCCAACTTTTCAGTGTTACTTTTTCAATTGTAGCACTCAATGCAATGAATTACAGAATCAGAGAATAATGGAATTGTTTGGTTGGAAGGACCCTAAAGCTCATCTCATTCTAATCCCCTGCCAGGGACACCTTCCCCTATCCCAGGTTGCTTCAAGCCCCATCCAGCCTGGCCTTGGACTCTTCCAGGGATCCAGGGGCAGCCACAGCTGCTCTGGGCACCCTGTGCCAGGACCTCCCCACCCTCACAGGGAAGAATTCCTTCCTAATATCCCAGGTAACCCTGCTCTCTGGCAGTGGGAAGCTGTTCCCCCTTGTCCCGTTCCCTCCATCCCATGTCTAAAATGCCTCTTCAGGTTTCTCAGAGCCCTTTTAGGCATTGGAAGGGGCTCTAGGGTCTCCCTGGAGTCTTCCCCTTTCCAGGTGAACACCTCAGATATCCCAGCCTGGCTCCCAAGCAGCCCTTGGAGCATCTCTGTGGCATCCTCTGGGCTCACTCCATCATCTCCTCACCCTTGTGATGATGGATGCCCCAGAGCTGGAAGTACTGTCCCAAAAGGGTCTCAGAAAGTGAAGCTGAGGTGCAGAATCCCCCCACCCTCTGCTGCCCGTGCTGTGGGATCAGCCCAGGGCATGGCTGTGTGGTGCAGAATTTGCCTTACATTTTTATATTAAATTTGTTACACTCTCACATTTCCAGGACAGGCCTCGGAGCAGTGGAGTGGCAGGAAGGAGGTGGCACAAGGAGATGGAGTTACCATGGGGGCTCCCCAAAAACTCATTCCCAAATCTGTGTGTGTGAGAGATGTGAAGCAGTTGCAGCAGAGAAGAACGTCACCCCTGGGCTTAGCAAAAATTATCTGCAGCACTTGGATCAGGTGAAATATGTATGTCCAATCCTCTTTTTAGCATTTCCTAAGCATGGCTTTCAGAGAAATGCCCCTAAATACACATTTTAAACAAAGACACTAATTTCTATTGAAATGCTGTCCTCAGCTGGGATAATTAGAGGCGCTGGAGCAAGGTAAGCAGCGTCTGGCAGCAGGAAGGCTCAACCCCCTCCTCTAATTAAGCTGCACATGGACTCACTGACAGCAAAGAGGCATCCAGAGCCTCAAAACTCCATGATTTATATGGATTTCCTGGTGTTTTCATGGAGTTTCTCTTTCCTGCATGATTTACAGGCACTCCACTCCTTTAGAGAGCACCTTAACCTTTCTCCTGGTAGTTATTGTGGAGCAAGGCATGACTGCATGATTTATACAACATTATGTGGGTTTTTGATTAATTTCAAGGTTTCTTCATCACTCCATTGTACTTCATTCCCAAATGCACTGTAGATTTCTCTGTTTCAGTTCCTTGAATTACAGAGTCAGGGGCTAAAGGAATGATTATTACTGGGCCTTGCTAAGGAAAAAAAAAGAGTAAGATTGTGGCCATAGGTGATTATAGTTTCTGCAGCTGAATCAGTGTCCCATAACTGACAGAAGATAATAGATTTAATAAATAACTCTGATTAAGTCTGATATTATTTTTAAATAATTTCAAAACCAGTTACTCTAATCCCTCTGTGGCTGGCAGAAAGGAGGATGCTCAGAAGTTAAAATTAGTTCCTTGATGTTCAGGCTGGTGTGGAGTTACAGGCACTCCAGGGCTGTCCTGATTTTTTGGGGCATCCGCTAACAGTGGAGCTGAATGGACACAAACAGCTGCCTTTGGAAAGTGGGAATGAGCTCCCACAACTCACACAGCCCTGCTGCTGTTCTCCTTCCCAATGCTCTGATAGCTCAGCAGGAGCTCCCAGCCCAGCTGATGGGAGAATCAGTTGGTGTTAAACTACACAAGCTGTCTTCCTGCACACAAATCCCCTTTCCCTTGATTCCCAGGGAATTCCCAACTCTCTCCCAGGCCTCTTTATCAATAAATATAGATCTCTTCTGTATAATGTCAATATGATTCCTTTCCTTTTTGTTTTTCAGTGTCTACATTTCAGAGTGATCCCATTTCTTGGCTGGAAAAAGAACCTGAAGAACACTTTGCCTTGAAAAACACCACAGAATCCCACAGCCACAGCAGGAGCTGTTTCAACTGAAATTATGGAAAACCATACTTCTTTCCTTCTTCTCTTTTCCCTCCTCCTTCTTTCCTCTCCCAGGGAGATGGGCTGACAGAGATGTTCAACCTGGAGAAGATGAGACTCCAGGGAGACCTGAGAGACCCTTCTAGTGCCTAAAGGGTCTCAAAGAGAGCTGGAGAGGGACTTGGGACAGGCACCTGGAGGGACAAAACAGGAGGGAACACTGCCAGAGGGCAGGATTAGATGGGATATTGGGAAGGAATTCTTCCCTGTGAGGGTGGGGAGGCCCTGGCACAGATTCCCAGAGCAGCTGTGGCTGCCCCTGGATCCCTGGAAGAGTCCAAGGCCAGGCTGGATGGTGCTTGGAGCAGCCTGGGAATGTGGAAGATATCCCTGCCCGTGGCAAGGGGTTGGAACGAGATGAGCTTTAGGGTCCTTTCCAACCCAAATAATTTCATGATTCTCTGAACTGACACATCCCCATGGCTTCTTAGCTGCAGAGGAACAGGGGCAGAAAAGCAGGACCACATTTTTGAGGGTGCTCCACTAAATTAAAGGAAACCACAAACTGAACCTTCAGCCTCAGAAAATCCAGCTGCAGTGCTCGGCTTTGCCTCTGGCTCAGCAGTAAGGCAGAGATAACAATAAATCCCTTCTCCCACCTTCTGCATGTCCTGATTAGACAGACTGTAGCAGATGGGGGCTGTCATTATTCCGTGCCTGTTCCGTGCCTGGCACAAAGCGGCTCCGATCCCAGCTCCTGCCCGTGGTGGCTGCAGCAATAGCTCTGACAAGATGCTGCTGCTGCTGCTGGGGAGGTCACAAGCTGCCCAACCTCTGCCACCCCAGGAGGGACCAGTGCCTGTGGAGTTAGCACTGTCTCCCTCGCAGACTGTATGCCACGAGGATGGATCCCGACTGAAAAATGAGGGATTTCCAGGCTCCATCCCTGCCACACTTGGGAATGCCACACATCCATGCAGGCATGAAGCTGTGTCAGGGAGATTTAGGCTGGATATCAGCAAAAAGTTCTTCCCCCAGAGGGTGCTGGGCCCTGAACAGTCTCCCCAGGGAATGGGCCCAGCCCCAAAGCTCCCAGAGCTCCAGGAGTGTTTGGACACCCCTCTCAGGTGCAGGGTGGGATTGCTGGGGTGTCCGTGCAGGTCCAGGAGCTGGACTCTGATCCTTGTGGGTCTCTTCCAGTTCAGGACACATCATGATTCTATAATCCACCAGCAGTTACATCATCAGCTGTTTCATGAACCCACGTGGATATTTCCTTAGTGTTAGTGTAACTAATAAGCAAAATTAATTTGTTGATGTTCATTTAATGGAACTACGCTGCTGCTGAACAGAGACAACGCTGTGTGAGAGCAGCCATTTAGGGGGTGGCAGGGACCCCTCCCTCTGCTCCCTTTCCACCAGCTGAGGCTCTCCTCTCACAGAGGGGTTGCTCCAACCAGCTGCTGTGCCTGTGCAGCACCCCAGGATGGATCCTAGGGTGTTCCTGCCTTGTCTCTCCCCACCACAGAGATTCCACATGCTGACACTTTCCCTGACCTGTGTACCTTTCTCCACATGCAGTGAGGGTAAATCCATGCAAGAGACTTGAAAAACACAGGAGAAGAAATCAGGGCTTTTCTCTCAGGGCTTAAAATTAATGTTATGTCTGCCCCAGTCAGAGCCTCACTGAGGTGCAGTGGTGGGGTGAAGGGTGGCAGAGTGGGGGAGAACAGCCTCAAAAAAAAACCCCCTACACTGGAGCCATAGCTTCTCATACCTGTCATAATGTGGATTTTCAGCTTGAGCACACAAGGCTGAGTTCAGGGGACACTGTCATGTAGATTAGGGATTTTATCTCCTTTCCTCTCCATTAGCTGTGATACCTTCTTATTATGCTGAAACAAAAAACTTCTCTTTCCTTCCCCATTTGGCAAATATTGATCTCTCCGTGTCCTCAGCATTGGTTCAGATCCCCCCACCTCATCCTCAGCCTAATCCTGGGGTTGATTGCATGGCAGTGCCACCTCTCATGACATCAGGGACCAGCATGAAGGACAAGGAAAGAGATGTTCATCCATTACACGTGTTTTTCTCTCCCCATCCTCCTCCTCTGTGTGCTGGAAGTGACAGGGAACTGAGCAGGATGGGGCTGATTGTGCTTGGCAGGTGGCAAGGGAATGGAAGGAACAGGGAGAAAAAGAGCAGCCCAGGATAACCATGAACTTTTCCCAGCTTTGTTTCACACTCACATCCTGCAGCACCTTGGATGAGAGCTCTCCAGGCAGGGGACCAAAAGCTGGGGGCTGGCCTGTGCAGGAGGCTGCCCCCACTTACCTTGGGGTGTGATTTTAAGCCAATTTAATTAAATTGCTTGGCAAGGTTGTAAGGAGTCATCTATTTCAGCTTGAGCCAGGCCTGTTTTGATTTAGTGTTGGCTGATTAGGAATTAGTGGAAACAAACCTCTCAGAAAACAAAATTAGAGGGTGCACGCTAACTTTTGCACCAGATTAAGTTGAATTAAAAAGCAATTGAAATGTAATTTTCCTGTCTCAAGCAGCCAAGAAACAAGATAATGCAACCAGTGGCACTTGAAGCTTAAAATCATAGCAGCCAGGATTAGCACAACTGGCTTTTTAATGCCTACAAACAACAGATTTATCTGAAGGTCTTTTCTCAAACCTCCCCATCACCTTCCACGTACAACTCATTTTATTTGCCTTGAAATGCAGAATTGGTGTGGACTTGAATCCAGGACTTAGAGCAGACAGGGGATTGCCCAGCCAGTATATTTCTATGATATTTCCATGCTGGGCAATACTAGCTGTTCCCTGAATTCCTATAATTTGGATTGGAATGGCTCTGTGTGCACAGTTGGAAGGTGCAGAGGCCCAGGGGTGTGGAGGGTGCAGACTCCAGTGGTGGGTGCTGTTCTCACCTGCATCCCAGCATCACCTTCCTGCAGCTCTGAGCTTCTCCATCTCCCTCATAGAAAATGATGTCAATTAATTCAAAGTCAGGTTTTAATTAAATATTTCAATTGTTGTTTTCTCTACCCACTTGGGAAACACTTCTCCTCCCTTCCCCATCGGCTGGACCTGCACTCACCGAGAGGGTTTCATGGGGCTTTGCTGAAAAGGGTGATGGTGTGGAGGACATGGCAAGCCAGGTTATCTTCAGCACCTCATGGTCCCCAGAGCTGCCCACCGTGCTGCAGCCAAGCCCTGCTGCAGTGATTATTTGGGGATCAAGGAGCTGCTGTCCCTGTTGGCCAGAGCAGCAAGAGCAGGACTGGGGCAAGGGCTCCATAAATGAAAATATTTCTTGACTGATGGAACCTGTAATGGGCAGACAGAACACGGCAGTTTGTGAACTGCCCAGCAGCTCCTGGCCAAAAGCTAAAGGACTCATGGAGATAATGGGTTTCTGCTGGGTTTTTCTCCTTGCCACCTCCCTCCTGTGGCAGCCAGCAGCTCAATGCCTGATGATGCTCCAAGTTGCTTAATCCTGTCTTGGCTCACTTGCAACCTCTGTGCAGCTGATTCTGCCTGGCTCCCGGGTCCTGCTGACTGGAGGAGGTGCTCTCCTAGCATGCAGCACCCCCCACAAGCTACCCAGACAAAAAAAGGGGTACCCCAGACTGCCTGTGCCCTGCACAGTGATGGGGTGGCAGAGCCCAAACTACCCCCTCACAGCCCAGGACACTGTACAGATACAGGCTGGCACCACCCACAGAGGGTCTTGGCCAAAAACAAGGCCAAAGCTGGCAAAGCATAAAGGTATGGAAGAGATCTGGGGATTGAGTGGTGGCTCACACAAGCAGCCATCTCCATCCATGCACAGGTGCCTCCAGGTGGGGGAGCAGGTGCAGATAATGGGGGGCTGTTCTGGGAAGAGCCAATGGTGGAGGGGAACTGGGGGTATGTGGCCCCATGGGGGAAATAAAAGAAGGAGCTGAGGGTAGTGTGGTATGAGGTTGTGTTAGGGTGAGTGGGGCTTTCTTGGTCTCTATTTGGGATACTGTGTGGTTGGGGTTTTTTTTTTTTCCCTCTCCTCTTATCCCACCATTAAGTTCCTGGCTATTTGGGACTGTACTGGGCCTGCTGCTTGGTTGGGGTTGGGTTGTTGTGTCCTTCTGCTGGGATGGGGTGGAGAAAGCTTCCCCCAAAAGATTAGGCTTTTTGAGGTGTTTGGCTCTGTTGGGAGAACAGAGGAGGGGAGGCTGGAGCAGACCTTGAGGTCTGAGTGTCAGAATTAAGGCTGTGGGGGATGTTGATTGAGCCAAAGAGTGGCTCAGTCTGGCCTTTCTGGAAACTGGAGGAGGTCTGCAGCTGGATGTGTGGGATGATAAGAGCTGATGCTGCTGGTGCCTGGCCTTGGTAACAGGGAGAGGATGGAAAAACCCCCAAAACCTTGAACTTAAAAGGATGATGTGAAGGAGCCCTTGGAAGCTGCTCTGAGCTGCAGATGTTGGCTGTAAGCCTGGAGGGGAGGAGAGGAGGCACCATCTGTGTGGGATCAACCCCTGAGTGTGTTGATGCATAGCCTGGGTTTAGGGGTCCCATGATGGTGTCTGCTCTGAAAATATCTCCCTTAATTCTGGCTGGGAGCCTTGTTTTTCTGACAAAAGCTGTCTGAAGGCTAGGTCTTGGTTTATTTGTGTGTGTATGTATCTGGCTTTTGCTAGAAAGTGCTTAGAAGTTTTTTACCTGTCTATATTTCATGATGTTCACTTGGCAGCTTGTACTGCTTGCTCTATTTTATCAGCTGAACTTGGTCACTTTGTGTCCCTGCAGGTGACTGTGGGCCCTTTTCTAGTTAGGGGTGCAGATGGAGGAAGCCAGGCTGGGCTCTGTGGTGGAGTGAGAGGCTTGGATGTGGCTGTGTGTCCTTAAACCAGACCTTGAGCTGCTCCTTTTGGAGGCAAGAGGCCTTGCCAGGGCTCAGGTTGTGTGTCAAAGTAAATGCAAAAATCTCAGGATCAGGACTGGAGGAAAGGGGTGTTCCTGTTACCATGGGATGTCTGTCTGGCTTCCTCCTGGGATTGCAGCAGCTGTAATTTTTGCAGCCTGACATTAAGTGGTAGTTTGTGCTTGTAGTTAGTTCAGTGGCTCAGCTGTAGTGTGTGAGGATCCTACCAAGCCCTGCTTGGGGCAGGGTATCTCCAGTGTCTCCTTTGCTGGGAGAGTGGGGTGGAATGTGTGGCCCAGGCTGGTGGTGGGAGTGGAGGGTCCCAGCCCTCTTGGTGGCTGGTGGGGGATGTTGCTGGGCAGCTGTGACCTGACCCTGCTCTGTGCTGACCCCCAAGAGCACGTGAGGGTGTCCAGCACCTCTCTCAACTCTGCCGAGATGCCGGTCAGGAATCACAGCCAGCACATGAAGTTGTTCAAGAACAAGGGCAAGGATGAAACTGTGAGTACCCACCTGCCTGTGCCAGCATTTTGGGCCCCAGTGCAGGAGCTGATGGGAGAGGCTTCTCAAGGTCCATGACCCTAAACCTACCTGTGTGAGGGAGTGGGGTTCTGGATACCTTTGGCTGGGATGTTTGGGTGGCTTTTGGGATGTGGTGTGGGTCTGGCAGGGCTGCAAGGGGTGTGGTGGCACAGGCAAGGGGGATGTGAGTTTTGGGTGTGTGGCTGTGGGCTGGGGAAGGGAGATGGCTCAGCCCAGCCTGCTGAGCTCTCAACAGCAGTTATCCCTGTGGAGTTTGGGCTGGTATGGGGTGTCAGATATAGGATCTGTCAATTTGATTTAAGCCAGTACAGGAGATGAGGGTTTGTCTTTCAGGTTCAGAAAGTATTTTAAAAACACCCCCTGGTTGCTGGTTCATCCAGCAGCCCGTGTCCTTGGGAGGCACTGAGGGAGAGGCCTCCTCTGTCCTATTTCCTACATCACCTCCAGGCCATAGTAAGGAGATGCTGGCTCTTCTCTCCTCCTGTGGGAAATGTGGGGTAGAGGGCTGCAGGGATGAGCTCCCTGAGGAATGGAGCAATGCAGATATGAGTGGGGTGGTGTTCTTCTCCCCAGACCCTGCGGAGGCAGAGGGTGGAGGTGAGCGTTCAGCTGAGAAAGGCCAAGAAGGATGAGCAGATCCTGAAGCGCAGAAACATTTCCATTCATTCGAAGGAGGAGAATCCCTCTCTAGGACAAGGCAGAGCAGATGAGGTGGTGAGTGCTTGGTGCTCTGCCCCTGGGCAGGATCAGCGCAGTAGGAATCATCTCCCACTTGAGCCACTACCAACTCCAGCCGGGGTGACCTGGGTTAAGCAGCTGGTGCCGTTCCTGATCTCCACGCTCAGTGCTGGGGAGTGTTTCAGACTGCCTGGCCTTGGTCTGTGCAGTTTTTGCACGGTGGTGATGTCCTGCTGGCCTCCCTGGATGGCAGGTAGAACAGGCTGGTGCTCTGGCTGGCTGGGAGCTGTTCCTGTCTGGCTCCCTGCGCAGCCAGCGGTAATTACTGAGCTCCCAGACCCATTATGGTGTCAGTGACTCTTTCACTGCTTGATTACAGGCACTAGTTGCCTTGAAGGCTTTTGTGGATTCTCTGCCTCATCTCGAAACTGTGTTGCATAAAGAATAGACACAGCTTAGATATGGAGTGGTGACTGAGCCGGGTCTAGACGGCTGATTGAGTGCCGAGATTAAGCGGAGGGAGTCCCGGCTCCCCGGCTGACTCTGAATCATTCCCTGTGACACAGATTATCCAGCCGTCCTTGGAGGAGATCGTGGAAGCCCTGAATGGGGAAGACACCCAGCTGCAGCTGCTTGCCACCCAGGCTGCCAGGTACACACCTGGGGGCAAAAGGCTGCAAGTTCCTCTTTGAGGCGCTGTCTAGAGAGATGGCAAGGGGAGAAGGAGCCTGGTGCCCGAAGTGCCCGTGGCAATTTCAGCTGGTGCCTGTTCTGTGGCCTGTGTGCTGTGCCTGACTCAAAATCTTGTGTGAACCCAACCAAGGGGTTGGCTCTGCTATCTCTGCCTGTGCTGTGCCAGGAGTTATGTTGGATCCCACAAGTGAGTGGGATGAGTGAGAGATGCTTGGGCAGGACAAGGATGGAGAGCCTGGTTCTGTAAAGGGTCATTGCTGAGCAGGGCTGTCCCCACAAGGGTGGGGACATGAGGGACCACAGGGTGCCATCATCACCCAGCTGGCAGCAGGGGCCTCTCCTGAGGGTCCAACAGAGGCTGCATCCCTGCTGATGCTTCCTTGGCTGGCTCAAACTATTGTACCAGTGATTTGGGACCAGCACCATTCCCAGTGAGTATGGCTGTGAGGGTGTCAGGTTTTATTTCCAACAGACACCCTGCTCCTGCTTTCAGCATCTTTAGCTGTGTCTTCCCTCTGTATGGCAGCCCCTCTGCTAAGGGTTTGTTGTGGTGGGATGCTGAACCATCACTGCTACCCCTGCAAGCCTCATCCTTGTACCTGGCCACAGGGCTGTGGTGGCATCAGGCAGGGTTCCTCATGGCTGGCTGTGCTGTGTCTTCTCTCACAGGAGAATGCTGTCCAGACACAAGGACCCCCCCATCAATCAGTTCATCGAGTTGGGGATCGTCCCCAGGATGGTGGAATTCCTGGGCCGTGCTGACAATGCTACCCTGCAGTTTGAGGCAGCCTGGGCACTGACCAACATTGCCTCTGGCACCTCGGAGCACACCAGGGCTGTGGTGGAGGGAGGGGCCATCCCAGCCTTCATCTCCCTGCTGTCCTCCCCACACATGCACATCAGTGAGCAGTCGGTGTGGGCCCTGGGCAACATCGCAGGTGAGGGCACCGGGAGGGGCATTTGGAGGTCCCTGAGTGAGCCAGGAACTTGATGATCCCTGTGGGCCCCTTTCAACTTGGAATATTCTGTGATTCTGCTGAGGAGATAAAGCATTGGTGTTCTTCTCCTTGCAGCTTTGTCTCCAAGCTGCTGCCCCTACTGAGCCCCATAACCTTTCATCCCCTTAGTGTTGCCTGGCAGCCTATGAGATTGTGTTGGCTCTGCAGGAGGATTTTGGCCAAGGGCAAGGCTCTGTCCTGCTGGGGTGGTTTCGCCCCCTAATGTCACCATAGGGACAACAAAATGGGTCATGCCTGCTGGCACTCCAGTCTGCCCAGTAAATCCTTCCTATGTGAAAATGCCTAATGATGTGGGGCTGGTGGGTCACCTAGACCTGGCTCTGCAGATCTGATTTGTCTTTAATGTTGGCTGTCTTGTGACTTGGGCAGATGCAGTGACCAACTCTTTTTATCTGTCCAGGGGATGGCCCTCTCTACAGGGATGCTCTTATTGCTTGTGATGTGATTCCTCCCCTGCTTGCTCTGGTGTCACCTGCAACTCCAGTAAATAACCTTCGTTTTCTTTACAGCTCTTAATCCCTTGGGTGATGGGTGAAGTCCACTGTCTGTCTTGTACATAACAAACTAACTGTGAATTAGAGACCCTGCTCTGCACTGCTTTTGTGGGCCTGCCTAAGCACAAATCTGGGGATGCCAAGAAGACACTCCTAGTCAATGTGATCTCTTCCATCCTTGGTTTTCTTACCCAGCTCTGACTATCTCAGGCTAGGAATAAAGTGAAACTGGTGCAAGGCAGACTTGCATATGCATGTGGAAGGGCTGAACTTGCCCTTCAAGCTTCCTGCTGCTGCTTTGTGGTTTGTCTCTGCCCTTCTGCAATGGTTCTGGCCCCACTGTTATGTCTCTAGGGTACAAGAACCTTCACAGGATAGCACAGACTGAGAGATTCTTGGGGGCAATGAGGATCTTACACCTACCTTGTGTTTCAGGTTGGGTTCCTGAGGAACATCACCTGGACACTGTCAAACCTGTGCAGGAACAAGAACCCTTGCCCTCCCTTGCATGCTGTGCAGAAGATTCTGCCAGTCCTCCTCATCCTCCTGCAGCATGAGGACAAGGATATCATCTCTGACTCCTGCTGGGCTGTTTCCTACCTGACTGATGGCAGCAATGATCGCATCCAAGTTGTGGTGGAGACAGGGGTTCTCCCAAGGCTTGTGGAACTCATGGACAGCCCAGATTTGATTGTTATGGTAAGGAAGAATCAGCAGTCTCCACCCTTTGGTCCCTCAACATAGGAAGGCCTGAGGAGAGGGAATGTATGTGCCCTTGTTCTATGTGGCAGCTGTGGTGTGCTGTCCTTTCTGCCTGCTTGTCAAGCCTCTGCTCTGCTGGCTGAGGCTGCAGGCTGGATAGAGACTTTAAAGCTGCTTAGAACCAACGAGGGATGATGGGGCTGTAAATAAACAGCCATCACCTACAATGCTCTCCTTGTGTGAAGGATCAAGCACTTAGAGAGGGATCTTGCTGGGCCTTCTGGCATGTATCCCTCTAGGTAAGGACTCTCTTCATCTTGTCTAATCTCTGTCTAGACTCCAGCTCTCCGTGCCATTGGGAATGTGGTCACAGGCACAGACCAGCAGACCCAGGAAGCCATTGATGCTGGTGTCCTGACAGTCCTGCCCCGGCTGCTGAGGCACACAAAGCCAGTGATCCAGAAGGAAGCAGCCTGGACCCTCAGCAACATTGCAGCAGGGCCTTCCCAGCAGATCCAACAGATCATCACCTGTGGGTTGTTGCCACCTCTGGTGGACCTGCTCGACAAGGTAAGGGATGGGCTCAGTGCTGCTGCAGGAGGAGCATGGAGTTGGGATGGCTCATTTCTGGAGCACTTGGCCCCAGAGCCACCTGAGCAAGCTGTTTCAGAGCTGTTGAGATCCTCAGGACAGCCTGAGCACCCTGATTTTTTTTTCAGTAGACTTACATGGAAACCCATCCTGGAGCTGCTCCTTGCAGCTCTGCCAGGTGTCTGTGCATCACCTGAAGGGGTCAGCCCAAGCTGAGTATAAAGGAAAATGTTATCCTCCCCTCACGCGGATCCTAGAGGGATACTAAAGTTTGGGAATGCTTTTGTTGTGCTGCTTTTCCAGGGTGACTTCAAGGCTCAGAAGGAGGCTGTGTGGGTAGTGGCCAACTTCACCACTGGAGGAGCAGTGGATCAGGTGGTGGAGCTCGTTCGTTCCGGGGTCCTCAAACCTCTGCTCAACCTGCTCTCGGCCAAAGACAGCAAAACCATCCTGGTCATCCTGGACACCATTTCAAATCTCTTTGTGGTGAGATCTGATCATCCTGGATGCCAATTTTGAATCTCTTCCCAATAAGATTTCATCTCTTGACTTAATATTCCCAAAGAGCAGCAAGCAGCGAGCCAAACACTCACATTGTGTGGTTAGAACAATGGCTGTTGGTTTTTGGAGTAAGAGACTTCATATTGTCTATTTTTTTTCTTGGATACCCTTGGGTTTTCTAAAGGGCTTGGCAAGATTAAGTTTCCAAAGTGTTCCTCTTCATCCCCTGCTCACTGGTTTGGCTGGTAGCCCCCAGCAGAGACTGGTATTCCACAGGCACCACAGCCACATCCTTGGCATCATGAAGGGACCATAAAGTTAGGGACTGTGAGGCTTCAACTTGTAGATCAGGGTTGTAATTACAGAAAAGACCGTATCAGACCTGTTACTGATGTTCTTTTCCTGCCTGGCTTTCCAATGTTACAGGCAGCTGAGAAGCTGGGAGAAACAGAGAAGCTGTGTCTGCTGATGGAAGAACTTAATGGTCTGGAGAAAATTGAGGAATTGCAAAACCATGAGAATGACATGATCTACAAAGCTGCCCTGGATATCATAGAGAAATACTTTTCTGGTGAGGTATGTGAGCCTTTGTTTCTCAGCTGAAAATGTGAAGCTATTACACACTGGAATAGAGCACAGGGTTTAAGGATACTGGAAGAGGTTTTTGGAGAAGACCTCCACATGACCATAGTAGTCCTTGCAGCTTCTTTCAGCTGCTTTTAAAGGTCTGTAAGAGCTCCAAGCTGCCAGCCAATGAGTTGCACAAGAGACATGGATGCCTTGATAGCATCTTGCTGCTGGAATTTAAACTGGTATCAGCTGGAGTTACTGATATGAATACCAAATGTGGAGAAGTTTCCTCCTTCAGAGCTGAGCTGGCTTGTCACTATGAATGGCAGCCTCCTACTCAGTTGATAACAGTGCTCAGGTTTCATTTAGATTACTTGACCCTTCTCATGGTAAGGGATCTATGGAAAAAGAGGATAGGACACTAGCTAGGAGCTGAAAAAGTCCAGTGACTGCCACAGATGCTGCTTGGTCCTAGCCTTACGCTTGCAGATGGGAAAACATCAGGGGAGAGGCTTAGAGGACTGGCAGACCTTGGAACTGTGGCTTGGTTTGAGTGTGAGCTGCAGCAGGGGGCAAAAGTCTGGTTTAGCCCTGTGCCCAGAGCAGGGTTTGTGGGGTGTCCCTGTGAGAGGGTGTGGAGGAAGTTCTCTACACCAGCCCCTGCTGTAGGGGCTGGATGCCAGGGGAACATCTCACTGAGCAGTCCTGGCTTGTTGCTGTTCCAAGCAGGCCATTTAATTTCAGTGAGCTCTATCACTGCAGCCACATTTATTTTTTTCTTTTGCTTCTGGTGTCTGAGCCCAAAGGCTTGGATGCTTTTTTTGTGTGGGCTGCAGGGACACTGCAGCTTCAGGGTGCTGCAAGGAGCAGGAAGGCTTGTCCTGGTCTCCGGGAGTTCTGTTAGTGTCAAGCTGAGCTGAACAGCTGGATTTTAAAAACAAGAATAAAACATAATTGCTGTAAAAAGCTTAGAGGTTTATTTAAAGGCAGACCCTATAAGTGATTGCTATCATTTTCCTCCTAGGAGAATACAGACCTGGAGCCCCAGACTGGCCAAGATGGGCTGTATGATTTCTCAGTGGAGAAGCAGGACTTTAACTTCTGAAGCATAACACAGCTCGATGCTGGTGGGTGGAGGTACCTTGGAAGAGCTCAGACATCTGAACCATGAGGAGCAGAGATGCTGAGCCTTTTTACTTCTGAAACTTGTCAATAAATTGCACTTTTGGCTTTGTACTTCTTGCCTTTAATTATTTCTCCCCTCCTTTAAGCTGCTGTTGCAAATTACATGGCTTGGTTTTTTCCAATTGCATCTTAAGGCCTTGCAGGAGTGTGTTGGATCCCCTGGCCATGTTTTCCAGGTGGGATCTTTCTTCTAAGCCCATTAAACGGCAGGAGAGCAGCATCCTCCCACCCAATCCTTGTGCTGAAACTTTTAGGTTTGACTTGGAGTTGCTGGAGTAGCTCTAAAAAGCTATTTGAGAGGTGTTTTACCCTTCTGCAGGCACATCATTGCTGTGGGAAAGGAGCTGAGCCAGGGGCAGGTGGGTCTGTGTCCTTGCTGTGTTATTTCACCTGGAAGCATTGGATGGGGGAGCTGCTGGGTAAATGCTGGTCCTTTGGAAGGAAAGTTGTTGGAAGCAGTGCAGGAGCAATGATTCACCTCTGCTGCAGCTTCCCTGTTGCCATCCATCAGCCTAGAGCCCATTGATCTGGCTCTGCCCTTTAATTCCAAAGGACCTGTATTTCAAGTTTCCCCAGTATGTCCCGGCTCTTGTTCTCCAAGCCCTCCAAGGGTGGTCTCCAACAGAAGGTGAGGATGGAGCTGAGCCTATGGCACAAAGGTTTTTGTGCTGTGGGTTCTCAACAAGCTGCTTGGACACTGATCCATCCTTGCAGTGTTGCTGGTTCCCAGCAGACCCCTCCCCAACACTTTATTCCCCAGGGCTTGAAGCATCTCAGAGGCTTTGCTTAAGGGAGGATGAGGGAGCAGCTTTCCCTCCCTGCTTTGGAGGGTTTGGCTCTTCAAGATTATCCTGGGTAGGCTCAGGGCTCTGCTTCCTCAGGTACAGTGGGAGGTGATGTGACAGGCAGCTTAATCTGGAGGGAAAATCTCTTCTTCCTCTGCCTTGGATCTGTTCATCAGAGGATTTATGCATTTCTCCTGCAGGCCACCCAGGGAACAGGGAGTTGGTAGTAAATGTCTTCTCTGGGAGGAGCTGTGCAGCCCAGGTTATGGATAGCAGGGCTGAGTGTCACTTTTTTCATAGTCAAATGCTGGAATCTGATGAACTGCAACGTGCTTCTACCATCTAGAACTATGGACTTAAAAACATGATATAGCAATGCCTGAACACCAGGGCTGGTGGTGCCAGGGCAGATGGGGCACCTGGGACTGACCACAGCTCCCTGGGTAAAATGAAAGTGAGGAATGTGTTTCCTCAGAGCCAACAGAGACTGAGCTGGGGCCTGTGTGCTGCCCTGACTTTCAGATTGTGGACCTGTGTGGCCCATCCCAGATGGCTTTTCCCATGGCCAGACAGTGCTGCCCTGTACAGCTGCTCTTTGATGCTCTGATAAAATAAGCAGGATGAAAAGAGAAACGTGAGATCTCTTAGATTCTTTTTCCTGCATATGCTGGACATAAAGTTGGGGTGGTGGTGTTACATCTGCTCCTTTCCATCCTTCTGTCTGTAACTTACAATAAAATATTGTCCTGAAGGCAGGGGCCAGGAGAGAGGGTTTGGGATGTGCCTGCTGTCTCCCCTGGCAGCTGGAGAGCTGGGCCCAGTGCCTGCAGGATCCCCAAGGCTGCTGTGTGGGTGTGTGAGAGACCTGCAGGCAGCTGCTTGTCTGGCCCAGGGGAGCTGCCCTCTCCTGCTCCCTGCCAGCCCCAGCTCTCCTGCCCCAGGCAGAGGCAGCAGCAACTGGAGCTCTAGAGCAGTGGTGTCATTCTCCCCTTCTCCCTCTGGGAGGGGATGGGGGATCCAGGGGCAAGAGCACAGGGGAGATGCTTCTGTGCTTCCTCAAGGCAGCTCAACTTCCCTCTAGAGCTGCACCAAAAAAGTAGTTTTTCTAATTAAAACCTCTCCTGTCCTAGCCCCAGAGGTGCAAGTGGAGGGTCATGCAGGCTGGAAAAGACCTCCAAGATTACCCCACTGACTTTTTATCAGTCTCTACCCCTTCAGTGCCACCTTTACTCCTCTGAACACTTTCAGGACTGGGGACTCTACTGCTGCCCCGAGCAGCCTGTCAGTGCTTGATCAGTAAACAAATATTTCCCAATATCTTACCCTGGCACAACCCGGGGCTGTTCCCTTTGTGTTGTCACCAGGGAGAGGAGTCCATTCCCCACCTGGCACCTTCCTATCAAGGAGTTGTAGGCATGGAGAAGGTGCTGCTCCATTTCTGAGGATGGAAAAGGCACTGCCTCTGGTGGTGCTTGCTCCAGATTAATACCCCTGTACATTCCTATGCTACCTCTAATGCCCCTTCCACGTCCCCCATGTCACCATGAGAGCCCCTATTCACCCCCATGCCAGCCCCAGGCACCCCTGCGATCATCTATTCACCCCCAGGTGGCCCTCTTTGCACTTTTTCATCCCAAGAGAGCCCTAGGCACCCCTATTGCCCCCATGCCACTCTCCAGGCCTCCCCATTCCCCCTCATTTCCCCCATCCCACTCCTATTCTGCTCTATTCCCCACTCTTCACTACGTTTCCCCTACTGCCCCTATCCCACTCCTATCACTCCCTTCCCCCTCTATTCCTCCTATTCCCCATCCCAGTCCTATTCCCCAATTCCCCCTATTCCCCTCCACCCTTTCCCCTCGCCAGGGGGCGCTCCCCCGCGCCCTCCTGCGCCACGCTCCGACCTTCTCCTCATGGCGTCCGAACGCGGCCACGCAGCTCTGCGCGCTGACGTCACGGCCTTCCGCCGTGCGCGGGGGCGTGGAGGGGGCGCGGCCACGGTTCTCCGCGGCCGGGCCGGGCCGGGCGGGCGCGTCGGCGGCGGCGGCTGAGGGAGGTGAGGGCGCCGAGCCTGCGGCGGCCGCCGGAACGCGGGCCCGGGTATCCCCGGCATCGTGAGGAGCGGGTGGACTCGCATGGCGGGACTGAGCGGGACCGCCGGTTGAGCTCGGCGCCGCCGCCTCCTCCTTCTCCTCCTCCAGGCGCGATGTCGAATCCCGGTACCCGCCGGAACGGATCCAGCATCAAGATCCGCCTCACAGGTAACGGGGCGGCCGCGGCACGATGTGTGTGTGGCCGCACATCCACGGTTGGGCCCGGGGTCCCCTCCCCTCCCCTCCCCTCCCCTCCCCTGGCGCCTTCGCCCCCTCCTCGGCCTGGCTCTGAGGGGAGGGGCGGCCGGGCCCGAGCTCCCAGCGTTGCTTAACTTTTATCCATCCTTTTTCTGTTCCGCTTCTACCTCTGTGACCCGACGAAGCCTCTCTGCGCTTTTGTTTGTATTTTTTCCCGCCCCTCCGTTGTGGGGTGCTTGAGCCCCCTTGGGGTGACAGGAATTTGTGGAGGGCGGGGGTTTGTTGCTGTCTCCCTCTCGTTTCCCAGCAGGTCAGGGCAAGCCGCTCCTTCCTGGGGTCTTTCCTTCACCTTCCCCCGTGGAAGGTGACAGTCACCACCCTCTCCATCACCCTGACTCTAAATGAAGTTCTCTCTGCACTCCTCCCGATGGGGGTCCCTGTTGGTAACTCTCCCCTGCGTTCTGCCCATTTTTGGGGTCTCTGGTCTCTTCTGCACCCTCCCAGTGGGGGGAGTTCCCTGTGACACCACTGCCCCCGTTCCTGGGGTCTCTTCTGCACCTTCCCTGTCTGTGGGCACGCTTGTGACACCTTTCCTCCCCTCCCAGCACTTTTCCAGGATTTCCCCTGCTCCCTCCCCCATGGGGGTATCCCTGTGCCACTCCTTCCACCCCTCCAGACCACCCTACCCCTTATTGGGGTCTTCTCTCCACTTTTCCCTGGAGGATTCCCAGGGCCACCTCTCCCATAGTCTGGCTTTCAGCAAAACCTTTCATAATTTGCCTTACTTCACTTTAATTAACAACCCCCCCATCCTCCTGTGTGCCGAGGAGGATAACTCCTCTCCTAATGAGAAAATACCCATTTAGTTGCTTTTAGCTGTTTTTTCTGTTTTGTTTTTTTTTTTTTTTAATTTCCCTCCTTCCTCTCAACCTATTCTCACTTGGCCCATCGTGGCATTCAACTTTGGAAGTTCATGTCCCATGTAGGAGGTGACACGCAGAGCTGTGTCTGTCCTGCCTCCCTGTGAGGCCTCTGGAGGGTTCGTGGTTAGATAAACCAATTTGTGTTGGACCCTGAAATATCTTGATTAAGTCTTTTGGAAGCTGCTCTGGTCGATGGCGAGCCTGCTTCTTTAATGGGAAGAGACACAGTTTCTGTTTGTTGAGACTGCTGTGTGAATTATTAAAAAATAAGGTCCAATCCAGTCTTTTAAAGGCAACAAGTGGATGCTTGGAGGTCACTTGGGCTGCAGAAGCCACAGGGCTGCTTTGGGTGACCGGAATTGATCCCTGGAGTGTGATCTTCTGTGTGTGGGTGCATAAAACATTGGCAAATAATGAGAAAATGGTGCTGGTGAAACTGCAGTTACAGGTTAACTTGCTCCTGGCACGTAACACACTCAGAGGCAGATCATCAAAAAATAAAAATCCTGGTGTTCTTTTAATCCTTTGATTCTGTACTGCTTATGCTTCAGAAGACCAAAGTTTGTGAGGATAATGTAAATCTGAAAATCTTTTTCTTGGATGGGAGAAGGCTCGAAATATTTTTAGGTTGCATGAATGATGTTTGATCTGAAATGAGTTTTGTGGTGATGTATACCAAATGTCAGCTCAGTCCTTAATGTGGCTTATTTTTATGCAAGTCAGTCAATAAAAATGTGAGTTAAGTGACTTAGGCCATGGTCATAGCCCTTCTGAGCTGGAGGAGATCATTTAAATAACAGAGAGAAGCTGTTGAATTTAATTTTGAAGGCTGAATGCTGGAGCAAAATGCTTTTTTACTTTTAGCATACACTAGTCTTCTCTCCGAGCTGGGAATGTTTCCTGGAACTGACTGGAGTTTCAGTTTATTGAGCAACTTGGTAGATTTATTTTTTATTACTCCCCATTTTTAAACTGTATTGAAGAAATCTACTTGCTCAAACACATCTTCTGTTTTTACAGGCAGGAAACCTGGGTGATGTGACAAAAATGGCTGTATTTAATCAACAAATAAATTGCTCTGGGAGAGGTTTAGCTCTGGAATTGTTGGGCAATGCTGAGTTCTTGGCTTGGCTGGGACTGGAGTGCTGACTTACCTGTTTCAAATAGCTGCAGCCAGCCTGGCTGTTGTTTCCTCATCTCCTTGGCTATTGGGAGATTTGAGCACATTTAAATCAAGACAGAGGACCTCGTTTGTTATGATTTACTACCTGCATTGTGTTTCCTGTGATTAAGCGCCACTGAAGTTTTGCAGTACTGAAAATAGCAGTGTAAATACCACTTAGGATGCCTGTGAGTGTCACTGGGTGAATGGCAAGGGAACAGTGGTTTGATCTCCTGTGATGTTTTTAAAGACATATTTTTTTCCTCATCTGTTGTAAAGGTATTTGTTTTAGCAGAGTCTTGGGGTTATTTCTGTGAATATATCCAAAAGTTCTCAATCCTCTGATGATTACCAGAAGTGATCTATCAGCTTATACAGAATTATGCCAGTCCTAGCCTGATGCAAATTGTAATGAAATAAAATGGCAAATAATGCACTCTGTGCAGAAATATTAAAAACCTCAATATAATAATGAGTTGTATGACAGGTTAAAATGACTCTGTGGTCTGTGGATCTCAAATATGCTAATCTCCTGTCATATCTCAATTTCTCCTCTTCTTTGCACTAAAGCCTTTACCCCAGCTGGTGATGCAATAGCCAGAGATACTCTGGCCTTGTCTCTTGTTCCTTGGAACAGTTCAGGCAAAGTAAGAGAAAACTTCCCGTTAAATCTGTGGTCTCTTCCTATCTGTGCTGTCATCAGGGCAGCGCAGCAGTGGTGAAATTACCGACACAAGGACGGAAAAATAAAGTGATTCTGTGAGTGCATGTCCTTGCCAAATGTTCTCAGGGTCTGCTGGGTCAAGGAGGAACAGGATCCACGGGCCAGGGGACCTTCATGGAGCACGTGTCCCTTTTTTACCCTTGTGCTTCTCTCAAACCTTTGTTTGCTGCTGCTCCCTGGGGAAAGTTCCAAAGGGTTCATCATCTCCAAGGCTTACACATGCCTTGCTCACACTTGTATCACCCACAAGCACTGGTGAAAACTGCAGTTTCGTTGTGCTGGGTATGGGAGACACCCTGATCCAGGTAGCTTGTAGGTAAAGGTTGCAGATGGAACTGAAATGGCCATGAAGAAATGGACTAAACAAGGAACTTTACCAAAAAAGCTGCAAGTTTGGTTCTGGTTTCGTTGGTTCTGGCTTTTTCACCAAGGTCTCAGCTGAGGTGTTAAAAGCTGGCTGGCTTCTGGGGCCGTCGTGGAACTGAGAAAAGTTAAACTTTATGGATCTCTTCCTAGTTGGAGGAGGAAGGGGGGGAGGATCTCACATACACGATTAGATGTGTTGAGGGCTGATGGCAAAACAATTTCTTTAACGGAGAAGCCAGAGTTGGTGTAACAGGAGGATCCAAATAATCTCCAAGCCCCTCACTTCACAGTGGTTCAGAGTTCTCAATTCCTCTTTGGAAACCTGGCCTGGGAAGGTGCTGAGCTGCTCCTGGTGGCAGTTTTGGAAGGCGGGTGTGGGTGGGAATCTCCCAGGTGTGAGGGGTAAGAGAGTGAGCTGTCAGAAGCATCAGGGGGAGTGAGGAAGATGATGATGAAGCAGGTGGTTGCTGTGAGGTGAGAAAGGAGCCAGAGGGGATTTGTAGGTGACAAATTTGATTCGTGTCAGGAAGGTGGTTGTGCTTAGCAGTTGCAAAGAAAGGGGAAGAGGGAAGAAGTGACACAGAGAGTGTCATGCACACACTTCCAGCTCAGTGTAGTCAGGCAGTTGAGGGTAGCTGCAGCCACAAAGCCTGACCAGTTGGTAGCTGGTAAATGAGTGGCTTTGGGACTTTCTGTATTTGTAATTTAAGGAATCCATAAAAGAATACAGTGACTGCAGGTAGAAGATAAAACATGATGTTGTTATTAGAGTAATGTTCACTTAGCACTGTTACAAAGACACAGGCTAAAGCGTGTCCCAAATGCCAGAATGTTTTACTTCCCTTTCATGACTAATGTGTCTATCAGCACAGCAGAGTTAACTGACTGATCAATAGCAACACTAATATTGGTGACCTGGACACTTTTCTGTCCCGTGTTAGAAACAATGAATATCTGTGTAAGGATCTCTCTGTCAAATACATCATGGGCTGGCTGTAGTTTTATGGTTGGGCATCAGGACCAGCGGTTCCAGGTGAAGAGCACTGTGGCAGGAAGAGCTGACTGCTCATCCCAGCCTCCCTGGCAGCTGGTATTTAATATCGAGCCAGCTTTGTGCCGTGGGGGGACACGGTGGGAAGCAGCAGTTGGGTAGCTCCAAGTGTATTTAGTGTGGTAATCTGGGAGTGTGTCGAAATCCGTGTCTCGTTATTTTCTTCTCGTAAGGATTTTCTCTTCCCCATGTCTGCTGGGAGCGGGGCCCGGCTGTGATTGGAGCGCGGGGCTGGAGCTCGGTGCGGGGCTTGGCCGCAGATTTCCTGTGTGATGCTGAGCGAGGCACTTAATCTCCTTCTGCCTCCCTTCCCCACTTGCCTTGGGAAGCAGCAGCGTTTTCATGAAGGTAAATTTGTGAATGTTCAGAGCCCTATGGATTGGAATGGCAAAGAAACTTGGGGCATGTAACTCTGGGGGTATTAAAGAAAATAATAAAATCTTGCTTTCATAGGAGGAAGTGCAGAGCAGAGCCTTTGCAATTGGCCAGCTGACATTTTTGGTCTGCCAGAGTGGGAATCCAAAGAGCAGCCTTTTCCTCTGGGCAGGCTATGGGGAGCAAGTCTCCTTTTTTGCTTCACCCAGTAAGTCAAAACCATGCCAGCGCCATTGTCCTGGTGGAAGTAAATTAAATCACCAAAAAGAGGTTGTTTGAATATCCCCCTCAGGCAGGGAAAGTAGAAACAATAAGTACTTTATTCCTGACTTGAAACTTTCTTTTGTCAAATTGAATGTCTTCATATAAAGAAATGCAATTGGGGATGTGGTTGTGCAGTTCATGATTTCTTTTTATTCCATACTGCCCACCAGTCTTAGAACAGTTTTCTCATCCATTTCTTGAAACAGCTTTATCACATTTCTAAGATTTTGTACCATCCTCCTTTCTGTTTGTATTTCAAAATTAATCATCGATTCCAGGGAAATACAAGCAGTGTTGAATTTCTCACTGAGGAGGTTGCTCTTATACCATTTTCTGGGTAGAGGAACTTTACTGACAGCAGCTCCAAGGCTGCTAAAATTGCCACTGTAGATAAAGATCAGTGAGCCCCCTCAGTTTTTCCTGAGCTGGCCGGAGGTTTGCTTGATGGGTCATAGAATGAAGAAGTACATCATGGAAATACCATCCATGTGTGTGGATTTTGGAGGTTTACCTGGATTGCTGCCCGCCTTGAAGCCAGTCCAGTTGCCATGCTTAGAGCTGGATTAATCTGGTTGGATTACTTGCTGCTATTTATGGTTCTTGAGTCAACTACTCAGTGCTGTGTTGGTTTGGGCTGTCTTGGTGGAGGCAGCGGGATGGAGCAGAATGGTTTGGGTAAGATGTGGATAAATCACTTGGTTGAGTGTGAAGTTTAGGTATGTACCCAGCAGAGCAATTCATGTAAAACTTGAGAGAGGAGAAAAATAAGAAAAAGGCTGGAAGAGATGTTCCATCTGCCATCTTTTCCCCTAAGTTTGGAATGGAATCTTTTTTGTTGTTATGTTTCTCTATTATTATTCCTCTGGAAATAGTCGGAGTGTTGCTCTGAGAAGGACTAAAGTCTGGAATATCACTGAAAGCTTTGATATTTTTAATGTTTTTTAATGGAAGCAGATGCTGATTTATTTTTCCAGAGTGAAATAAACTGTTACTGCAAATGGATTGTTCTTTCCTGTACTGGCTGTTGTCAGGGCAGAGGGAAGTCGCTGTGATCTTGAGTCTGGAGGTTGACAACCATTGTGTTGTGGATCTGCTCAGCTTTTAGGGAATGTCTTCACTATGGTCCTTGATGCTTTGTCATCCCAGGGTACCTCTGTGAGGACAGCACTACAGCTGAGCCACTTCCAGCTTTTTTCACCTGGGTATCATCTCAACATTTTCTGCCCTGTCTGTTGGCAAGGCTGCAGTTAAACCTGCAGGTAGCTGACATGGAGCACTTGTATTATGGCTGCTGGTGAGGAAGCTGCTGCTCTGACATTGTGATGTTTCAGGTGCTTGCAAATGAGTTCCTGCAATACTGCTGCACTAACTCAAGATGTTATCTCCTTCCTGGTCTGCTGACCCTCAGTGCCAAAAATTTGTCACCTGCCGTGAGAAAGCTGGCGGATGAAAACCTGTGCTCGCACTTCAGCTGCTTCAGTGCAAATTCAGCTTCCCTGTGGAAGTCTAGCTCTAGGATTTAGACTAAGGTACTGAACATTGAAAAGCTCAGGTGTGTGCATGTCGTGTGTTGGGAGTTTTTGGGACAGAAAATCAGAAGAGACATTAGCGATTTCTTAAACCACACAGCAATTGTGTATATCTCCATTTAAAATTATTTGTATAAGTATTAATGTAATAAAAGAAGAAAGCTGCATATATGTTTGCTAAGTGAGGCAGTAGGTCAGTTAGCATTAACATGCTGCATGTTTTTAAACTTTGTTTCACATGTGTTTAAGGGGAAGTTCAGTAATTTGTGAGAGGGGGATCCCTGGGGATATTTTACAGTTTTCCATGTCTGGGATAGTCATAAAATATAATTGGAGAACATAGCTGAAATATGATGGAACCTTTTCTTTGTCCTACTCTCTTATGAATTGGCAGCTACACGGTGAATATTTGGGGGTATAGGATGATAAATCTGATGATGCTCTAGTTGAATTGGCAGAGTAAGCATCCATGCTGTTTCAGAAAGAATCTCTCCACAGGGCTATAATAGCTTGATGCCTTCCTCTTCAGTAAGTCATTTTTGTCAACTTAAAGGCCAAAATTCAAACTGGCTTGTTGTCAAGGACACTAAGCACAGCAGGCAAAAATCCCCAAGGCTACCCAATTCCCAGCATAGATAGATAAAGCTGGCAGAGCCTGCTTCACTCGTCTTCCCCTCCCCCAGAAAAATCCTCTTCCCTGGGTTTGTTTGTTGTTTTGTTTTTTGTTTTTTTGGTTTTTTTTTTTTTTTTTTGGAGGATATGGGCACTATTCCACATACTAATACAATTCAACAGAAAGTATTTAAATGGAAGGTTTGTTCATCTGTTTGTGGGTAAAACAATCCGTGATTGTTCGGTAGTAATGGAAAAATAATGCACAATCCCCGCAGTGAGCTCGCCGTGCTGCAGGCAGCTGTTCCAGCTGTGCTCACCTCGCCACAGCTGGAGGGAATTGTCCTTGGCACAGCAGCAGCTCCGGTGAGCACCGGCCCTGCTCCTTGGCCCTTGTGGCATGGAGCAGTTCAGATGGGTTAAGCTCGTAATCCTAAACTGTAAGAAACCATGGGAAATCCTGTGGAATTGGACTTTGTACCAGCTTCCCTTTTTATACTTGGGGTCCTGGTTCCTGAGGCTGTTTAGGAATGAAGGGCAGTGTGTAACCACACCATCGACTTCAAGGATTATTGACCACTGCACTGCCTCTTGTACTCCAGAAGTGCTGAGTGTCCCTGAATGTCCTCACTAATGTGCACTTTTACCCGTGGTTGGTTTTTTTTTGAATGGTGAATATTTCTTTCCCAACTCATTGTGAAGAAGGTTTGCTGGAGAAAATAATATTTATTTCTTTTTCTTTCATAGGTAACCTGCTATTATCCTTCTCTTGCAGGAGTTTTTGCTTTCATAGGTAACCAGTAGCAGGAAAATAAATACTTTTGATAGGATTCAATCTTCGTTCCTCAAGTTGATGAGATCTTTCTAGATACATTTCATTATTTTGAGTAAAATGAGATTTTTGGATGAGTGAATTAGGAAAAATGGTGATTTTGTGATTTTGTTGACCTTTTAATATGTTTAATTTTGTCTTCTTTAAATATCTGCCCATTTCCTCTAATAATTAGACTAAAATAAAATGGTTATGTATTTATCAGTTTAAAGTTTCCATATCTTATTTACATCACAAAATAGAAATTAAATTTGCATGTGTTAAATTCTAGGCTTCTAATTTATCTCCCTAATGTTTCCAGGACAATATTAAAAGCTCTCCTTTGTATTTTTCTCCTAAAAATAAAGTTTAAAACAATGAAGATAGTTGCCTTTCTTATTTATACTAGAAAATAATTATTAATTTTGGCAACTCCTCACATCAGTCTGGACTTTGTTTTTTCATGGCCCTGACCTTTCTTCTTCACATGCCAGATTTGGTCTGTGTTGCACCCCCAAAGCCAACTGGACATTGCAGCAGAAAATTCAATCCTTGTGGTCAGTGTTTTCATATTCTTTAGTACATGGGGTGTATGACCTGAAAAGTTTATTGGAAGGGAAATATCTTTAGAAATACATGTGCTCTGATTTCCTGAAGAACAAAAGAAAAAAAAAAAAAAACAAAACTCCAGACTGAAAATGAACTGAGTATATAGATTGTACTGTTGCTTTAAGATATTTTTTTACTACACAAGTGCAGAATTTAGAAAAATGAAGAATTTTGATTTGATTCAGACTTGCAGTGATTGATGCATTTCCCAGGGAATCCTTGTTCTTTGTCCTTGCAGCTGATGTGTTTTGGTTCCTTTCCCATGTGCGGACATTTTTATAAGTGTGTGGGAACTTCACTTTAACTCAGAATTAAAATACCATATTTTACAAGTGTAAGTCTAATTAGCAGATATCTCATTATTGCTCCTTTAATGATAATGGGAAGAGAATCCATTCCTTTTGGTAAACTTAGGGTTTGCAGTTGAGTGGGTGAGCATAAACTGAAGGTCTGATGTCAGCCTTTGAGAGAGAAATGGGGTGAATTTTCTGGGCTCTTGAAGTGATACTTACTTCAGTGCTTTATATTCCAAGGAATTCCGAGCAGTGCCTCTCATCTCTCTTTCTTAAAAACATCTGCAGGCAGGTAATGGCCACATTAAGTACTGCAGTGGGCATGTTCATATCTCATGTGTCTGTAAATACCCTACTGAGCAGATCAGAGAGAGCAGAAATGGCTTAGTGAAAAAAAAAATAATGCCTGAAATGTTGTGGCTTTTGGAATTGGCAGGGAATTGCTGTGCCTCTATTTTTTTCATCTCCCAGCTATCCCTTATGTAAAATGTTTTTAGGCTGTGATCAGCTGATGCATTTAACCCACCCCTGAAATTGTTCTTTACCAGAGTGGAAATACTTCTGCTGAGGTCCCCCTTGCACACATGAGTGGTGAAACAAGGTGAGATGAGGCTAAAAGGCAGGAGTGAAGTTAGGGAAGCCAGAAGATGCCAGGGAGTGGTTCAGCTGTGAAACTCAGCATAGTCCATCAGCCTCTGAATGTTCTGGAGTCAGAGAAGGGCTTCAGTGCTGAACTCAGGCTTTAATGACTTTATACAACTTGGTAGTTGTGTGATGTAACCAAGTTCTGTGATGTAACCACACTCAGATTTAAATGTCTCATCTTTTCCCAGAGATCCCGTTGTTCATTCAATAATCCAACATTAAATTTGCCTCTGGAAAAGCCCAGGGCGTAGGAATAAGTGTCTGGCTCTTAATAAGAGTGACTTCTGCATATTGGGCAATAATTAACTAAAAATAGTATGCTGTGTGTACAGCTAATGTTCCATAAGGGGAACACCTACATCTTTTATTCCTTCTTTCCAAGAATTTTAGGGAATTTAATGTTAATAGGCTTCTTTCAAGAGGGATTAATTAATGTGTCTGTGCTCATTTATCGAGCTCTGTGTGAGACAGCCTTGTAGCCTGACACTGGCCTGCAACCCCTGGATCTGCTGAGGGTAATGGAATCAGCTCCAATAATTGTGCTGTCACCAGCCCTAGGAGGAGATCTAGAAGGAGACTTTGGCAAACAGAAGAACCATGTAAATAGGTGCTTTTCTGTGTTGTGTTCTTTAGTTTAAAATTAAATACCTCCTTGGAGTTCCAGGTCTGTCTGGTAACAGGATAAATAACACTTCAGTATAACCCAGCAACTTGGCTTGGACTTCTAGTCACAGTCATTTCTTTTATGATTTTTTTTATTCGTGCAATCGCAGAAGTAATTTGACTTGTTACAAATAATGTTTTGATAAGCTTCAATAGAAATTAGCAAACCAGCCATCAAATGGGATTTATAAGATGTTGCTTGGGAAAATGTGTTGTAAGTAGTCTGCAATTCAAGGCATTTCCTTTGCAGGATGCTTATCAAGTCTGCATGTGCTACTTCCAAATTGAACGAGACCATAGATGAGAGCTATTTTTGATAGAAAGGGGGGAAAAAAACAAAAATAAAGCCTAGTTGGAAAGTAGTAACAGTTTTTTTTTTCTCATTGCCTTAGGATGTAAATCCTGCAAGTGTGCAGAGAGAAAACAGACTTTGAAACAGCCGAAGAAAACAGATTTATCTGTGATGTTTGAGATGATGCTGGTAGTGTAAACGTGATTGAAATAGTCATTGTAGGAGTGATAAGTAAATATACCAGAAGCTTTTGGATAAACTGACTTCTCTTTGCTGCTCCATATTCCCAGTAAAGGCAAAATGTCCTGCTTGTTTCTGGGATGTTCCTTCCCCAGGAAGGCTGTATCAGGAGGAGCAGCTGCGGGTTTTAAGGATCTTTGTGCTCCCAGATGCCAGTGTAGAGCTCTTCTGTGCCCTGGATGTGGTTGCTGGCCTCATCTGGGCTGTTGGAATTAAGATGTTGCAAGACCAAAGGGAAATGATCCAGCAAATATTTTTGTGAGGATTTCTTGTAGAATAATTATTTTTTTAGCCTTCTGGTGTTTCACAAATCAGCAGTGAAACCTGGAATGTGGAAGCTGTCTACACTTCTCAGGACAAAGTGCTGCCTTATTTGGCCGTCAGGCTGATGGATAAACTTAGAGGACAAGCTTAATCTTCTTTTCCAGACTGAAAAATTACCAGGCTGAAAAGAGATCTCACCTGTCATTCTTCTCTAACTAATTTTTGGCTTTTCATCTGACTTCAGTCAAATTTGATAAAGGCAGAGACATTAAGCATACCAGGACTCAAGACTCATGGAGATGAGGAGCTTGGGAGAGCAAATCCACCCTCCCATAGTCTGGCAGAGTGGTCCTGGTCCCAGCTGTGTGCACAGGAGATATGGAAACAAAAACCTGGGAAAGTGAGAGAGGAGCTCTGAGGTAGGAAGGGGAGGGAATACTTGAATTAAGTCTCACAGACCTACAGGTAAACCAAGATTCATGAACTGCAGTGAGAGTGTTTTGGTTTTTGGTTTTTTTTTTTTTTTTTTTTTTTTGTTTTTTTGGGGTTTTTTTATGGCTTTTTTTCCCCTCAGAATTTAACATTCTCTGAGGCAAACATCAGATGACTTTATCAAGCACCTGTAATAACGCTCCCTATATGTTAGTTTGGATTTTAGGGGTTTTGTTTTGCCTTTTCACCCAGCTGAAATTGTGCCTGAATTCCTCACACAGAGCTGCTGTGCCCTGTGAGCATGTTGCTTCTAGCACCAGCCACTGTATCAACCTCCTACTGGCATTTTTTAATTAAAAGAGCAGCACTATCACTTCAAATTAGTGCCACATAGCTTATTGGAGTAAGGAGTGAAATGGTGTTTAAAGGTTTTTCGCTCGTGGAAATTTTTTATTAAAATTTGCTCTTTTGGGTTTATCAGTAGTTTGTCATTCGGTGCTTGGCCAGTATCTGATTCTGAGGTGTGCAAGGCCTCTCAGTGATATGAATGCAAATTCATATCACTGTCTTTTAATATCTCGACTGTTTGATAAACAAGGAGCACCTTCTTCATAAAAACAAAGCAACCAACATTATATTATTTTATGATTCCCACAAAGCAAGTGTCAGCCTGTTTTTCAAGTGCATTCCCTGTGTGGAGAAGGTAGTGAAGAAATAGATATTTCTGGGAGCTTCTGTGCCATGAACTGTGAAGAGCTGTTTTTGTAATCCTGTTCAGTGAAATTGTTAGGCCGCCGTTATACTAAATTACTGTGAGAGCAAGGAATACATCCAGGGGGAGGTAGCCCTAGTGAGAATTTTCCTCATACAGCATTTCATTTTGTCTGGAATATTAGCACTGTTAACCATCCATGCGAAACGTAATGTATTCAATCTATTTAATCAATTTAAAGTGGAAAGCAAGGGTCTTAGGCTTTGAGTGAACCAGATGTCCTCATGTACTGGGTTTTTTAGATATTAAGTTCTGGGCATTGGATGTGCCAATGTAGTAGTTTGATAAAGAACTTTTTGTTTAAGATAACTTTCTTCGTATTTTTTTTGCAGGATCCTGCGACCGAGTGGTGTCACTTGCATAAAATCCTGTGTCTGAATATGCATTAAGTTTGTATAGGAAGAGGCATCGTATTTTTTTCCTTCAAGCTCCAGTTTATTTATGTAATACCTTTGATCAAGGTATCTCAGAGCAGTAGTGGGATTGTAATTTATTGATGTAATGGACACTGACATTTTCTACAAGGAAAATTGCAAACAGATGCTGTTGACAGGCAAAGTGATGAATGTATAATGCAGAAAAAATTGCAACCAAACACCCTGGTTGGAATAATGCACTAAAGCATTTTCACCCAGATCCCAGTCTTTGTGACTGCAGATTCACTTGGGATTTGAAAGGGAGGTTCCTTTAGCGAGTAGCTTGCAAGTTGTTAATAAAAATTGCCCATGGGAGGAAGGTCCATATTATTGTTAAGCCACTGTTGAGAAACTGATTTTGCAATGAAAATGTTTATTTGCTTTGAAAGAAAAATCTGTGCTAGAATGCTACGCATGCTCTACTGATCTGTTTTCATTCTAAACTCTATTTTTATTTTGCTCTCTGCAGCCAGTATGTAGCTAAAACATTCCTAGCAGCCTTTGGCTGGAGATTCAGTCAAGGACTTTTTTTGTCCTGCTTTCAAGAAGATGATTCCAGTCTTTCTTGAAGCTTCTCCAAAGGAAATTTCATTCTGGGGTAGATGAGGTGACAACGAGGGAAGTCACTGCTCATGGTCCAAAGGCTTAGTGACATCCTCTTGTTGTGGTGTCCTGCCATGCTTAATCTGACAACAAATGGAAATATTTTAGCATAGCTACAATGGCACACAGTAAGAGTTAGAGCCACTCTGTGATGTTAATTCTGCTAGAGTTCACTCAGCTTACGAGCTGGCTGTTAGCAGAATAATGTGGATAAATGTTTTGTGGGCACAGAGGAGAGGGGCTGTGTCCATGTCCAGGGGTTACAGTCCTCCCTCCCCACCTCCCCATCCAATCAAAGGGTGTTTGCCATCACAGATTGGATTTTCTTGCTCAACCAGGGATTGGCTCTGACCAATGTGTTTGTTTTGTTGTTCATCCCTGGTGACTGTCAGTAGCACTTGGCTGAATAAACAGAGACTATTGATCAAATTTGAAGTCATTATCTTGGCAGTTTAAATAGATGCTGGCCTATATGATTAGAACAAGGGAGTAACACATAGGCTGATACAGCTTTATTTGGGAAAAAAGCCTTCTTTTCATAGAGTCCTGTTTGGTGCCATTCAGCTCCCAGTTTTGTGCCTCCCTTAGGTCAAACAAGAATGAGACATTTTGCTTAAAATACCTAAAGTGAAGAGGGTGGCTTCGCTTGTGATAACACAGAACAGGGACCTGCTGAACTTTGGTACTAACTGGAGATCAGGTTTGGAAGAAGGGGGTGCTACCATGAGGTTATCGGTTAATCCCATCCAGCAAGGGCGTGCCCTGGGAGGAATCCTGCTCCAAGCCCCCAGCTCCAAAGCAGCAGCAGTGTTTGATTGTCCATCTCGCTGCTGCTCAGCTGAGACACACGGCTGGGAGATCGGGGTGTTCACACCCAAACACCACGGGTGATTAATTACTTCTGAAGGAAGTCGTTTCCTTTTAGTGACTGCTGTCATGCCAGGTGCCTGACATCCTTCTCTATCATTGGAACATTTTGGGTGGAGCAGTTTTCTGAGGGAGTTCTGGAGTGCTCCGAGATCCCGTTCCCGAGGATGGGCAGTGCTGTGTGAATGCCCCGGCACTGAGCAGCGCTGATCTCCTTCCTGCCGGCCCGGTGCTCCTGAGTCACAGAGCTGCGTGTCCCTCGAGAGCATGCACATTCAGCACCGGGATGCACAGGATTGACCCACATTTCCTCAGGCACAGCAGCAGTCACGTGCAGCTCATTGCCAGGAAATCAGATGAAGACTGATGTAACTCAGTTCATCCAGCGTTTGCATGGCCCGGGCCAAAATGCTTTTAGGGATTTATGTGACTAATAGGTGATTAGGTGGATTGGAAGGGAGTGTGTCTACGTGCTTCTTGTAGACAAGACTTATCCTGTAACAATGGCAGCACCAAAAAAAGTCCCTTACACATCATTCTCTCATTGTAGTTTTTAAATGGGACTGGTTATTAAATCGGATTTTCTTCCTATACGTAAAAGCTTTCATACTAATTCCTTGGAAAGTTTTGTTACTGAGGGATGTTTTCCCTGCGACAGTTGGACAAATGTCCTGCAGAAAAAAAACAATGATTCAGTCCTGAGATTAATAAGAGAACAAAAGTAGGTGAATGAATGATAAAAATTTGGCTTCACAAAGCTATAAATACCTCTGTAATTGCAGTCTTTTTTTTGGAACAAGCCTCGTTTCTGTCCCGTTCTCCTTCGCCTCTGCCACAGCTTCCTTATTCCTGCACATCCACTTGCAGTCCCCCTCCTTCCCCAGTGCCACCACTGTCACCTCCCCACGTCCCTCCCCAGATTCAGCAGGGCTGGCACAAGGCCTGGGCTAATAAGCCCAGACGAGCTGATTCCCTGGCAGGTGTCCAGGTGGCTGCTCACCTTTGAGCATCGGTGCCCTCCACAAACACGGGTGTTTGGGGCTGATTTGGGTTTTACATTTGTAAAACTTTGAGCTGAGTTCTCTGAACAAATGAAAAAATAGACATAAAGACAGTGGAGAGCGATTTGTAGCCTCTTGGGTGGATGTTGGAAGGGATTATAACAGGCTGAATAATTACAAAACAAACTACTGGAGCTTGAAAAAATTTCCAGGAGTTAAAAACAATATTGTAAAACAGCTAATGTACCTGATTCAAAATGAGAAAGGATGCCAAGAATTTAATTTGGGCAAACACAATTTTTCTTCTCTCTTCCTGTTTTTAAACTTTGCACCTTTATTTTAGCTTTTGTACGGGAAATTAAAGTAATCGTTCCGTTTTGTAGCTGAGCACTTAATCAGCCTGAACTATTTTTTAAAATTTTACCTGGATGGTCAAGGTGTCATTTTTCCCATTTTTTTGCACGTGCCTCTTGAATCGTCTGGAATCTGAAGGATATAATTTGAATATGGAATGGTAATGAAGACAAAAATAGATGTGTGCAAGAGCTGGTAACAAGGAAAGCATCAAGAAGAGAAGTCAGTGGAATGTTTAATTCCATCTAGTGTGGGCAGTTTTCCTCCTAAGACACTAAAAGCATTTATATCACAGTACTAAGATCCAAGTTAGGATCAAGACTTCATTTATTATGGGCCATTAGGCTCTGCCACTTCTTTCCAGCACCAGCTCCATCTTGATGATCCATGTGTTTGTTATCCTCAGGTTGATAACGACAGCCCAGGGAGCTCTGGGAAGAAAGAAGTACTTGGGAATGAATTCCAGCTGGTTCAGTTTTTGGTCAGCCACTCTCTAAGTAGCCTAGAACAAAATGAACTCATGGCTCTGGGCTTTTGTGCTCCCTTAACTCTTCACTCAGTATGGACTTTTACTGCCCTGATTGTTAAGTCAGTGCTTGCTCTGGGTGAGTTCAGAAAGAGCTGCTCCATCTCGTGTGTGTTACCATCCTGCTAAGCAGACAGCAAGTCTGAGAATAAGGAAGGCAAAAGCTGTAAGAGCATGAAGAAGTTTCTTTGGCAGCAAGGCCCATGGCCTTGAAAAGCTTTACATGACAAGACTTGAGGCTTTTTATGTTTCTATCCAAACATGCCAAAGAGCACTCAGCATACCTCAGTTAAAATCCAAGCATGGAAAACAGAGAGATGTGCTGGAAATCAGGGAAAGTTTCTGAGCTGTTTGTTAACCTGAGGTATGTGGTGGCAAAGCAGTGATGCAGTGCTGATGCCTTACTTGAAAGAAAGAATGCTTTTCATTTACTTGCAAAAAATTTTGAGGTGTTGACTGTGCCTCTTGAAAAGTCATCCAGTACCTGCTGGAATTCCTCCTGGTAGCAGTTGCTGAAGGTAGTAGTGCCAGAAGAGGTGCTTGGTAAGTGTTATTCTTTGCAATAGGTTTTGGGCAACTGCTTGTTATAAGATTTCCAGTTATTAAAGAAATGCAAAATGAGTCTGGGTTATACTGAAATAAGTTAGGCCCCGTGCAGTGTTCTGAGGTTTCTTCTTTCTATGTAGGTAGTAGCCTGTACACCAAATTTTCCTGTGGAATTTCTGTATTGAAAATTCTTCATTCAGTGTTTCAATATGAATGAAGAAATGTGGATTCTTGAACATTGTGACCACAGTGATCATCAGTGTTTTTATACTTCTATTTATGAACTTCTGAAAGTAACTCCGGCAAAATTTGTTGGTTTGTGTTTTCAATGTATTTCAAACGGGGACTTTTTCCCCCTTTCCTTCATTTTGCTGGAAGTTAATCTCAACATCAGCAGCTTCCTGGGTCACTGAAGTGATTCTCTTGCCAGCTTCCTGCTCTTGGTTCACAAGGAAGCTTCAGTTTAACACTGAGCTGAGCAGCCTAGAGCCAAAGCTGTGTACGAGCACTAAGGCAATGTTCCATGTGGATGGTTTAACTCCGACTCTTTTACTGATACATTTAACCCCCATGGGATGAACTAATAGTTTACATAGTTTACAACTTGCACATAACTTAATGAACGCTGTTAATTTTTTGAATAACAATGTTCTTGCTTTTGAGAAACCTACTTAGCACTTGATGAAAACCAGACATTAATTTTGTACTGTTTATTAAAATACCCCAATTGGAAACTTTTCTTCCTATAAAGCTGATTTTATACTTTATTTAATCGCAGTAAGGTATCAAAGAAATCAGATACTGGTTTTGCTAGAAAAACAAATCTCAGTTTTAAACTGAGATTGAGAATGTATTAAATTACATTTTTTCCTCCTTTACAATAGTGCTTAACATTCAAATTACTTTGTTGAAATACTGATACTACCTATATGTGAAGGAATGTAAATACCAGCCACTCTTTGGAGATACAAAACATATGTTTTATGTTTTAAACTGAGAAATCTGCTTCGGTTTAGCTTGGAAGTTGTAGACCTTTCGCTGTTTGACAAAAATTCAGTGTTTCTATTGAACTGTTGCTTGGCTCTATCTATTCAAACTTTGCCCAGGTTTTGTCTACCAAGGTTTCTTCTTTCACAGGTTTCACGTGTTCTGCAGCAGCAGGTCAGGCTCCTTTTTGCATAACAAGCAGCTATTCAGAGGCAAGGCAATATTTATATATTGAGCTGGAGATAGTATTGCCTTAGAAAGTACAAAAGTTGTGTTCCTGACATTTCAAAAGTGTTTTGCTCTGTAGACAGGACCCCCAAGGCTGGGTCTGGTTTAATTGGTGTGAGTGCTTGTGCCTTCTGCTAATTGCAGTGCTCCGTTAAGCACCCGCAAATGTGTTGCTTCTGGTTTTGGTCTCTTGTTCTGCACTTTCTCCTCCGTTATAAAGCAGCAGAGAGCAGTTGTGCAGGTTTTCCTCGTGGAATTAGGAAATGAATGGCTTGTAAAAACTCCAAGTCCATTAATTGGATGGTGTTTTGTGGGGAAAAAAAAAGCTGCTGTTAGTACAGAAACATACTTGTAACCTGAATCTCACAAACTGCTTACAGAACTTGTAGTTGTAAGTAGTGGTCTGGGTAGCCCCAGAGAGAATATCTGGGAAAAAGGGGAATCTAAGTTTCTGTGTTTTATAGTGAACATAATATTTATTGCAAAAGCCTTTTATGTGCTGAATTAGTAAGCAAATGATCAGCTGCACAGGAGAGTCCTAGGCTTCTTTTTGGTAATGAAAATAAGGCATTCAAGGCTTTATACCTTGAACTTATGAAAGTGAAGATCAGAGACACCTTAAATGAAACACACCTCCCTGAAATGCTGATTGAGCACAGGCACTGTTCTCTGCTGCAGGAGTGCCAGCTGTTTCATACCTAATTTTTGCCTCAGCAATATCGAAAGAATTCAGGATTTATTTTCTGTATTTGATTTTTAATTTACTGTTGTTCGCCTCACATTTTCCAGAGAAACAACTTCACGTATCTGAACATTTGGATAGGATTTCTAGAAAGGACCTGTTGTTACTGGGACTCTGGGATTAAGGCTGGGTTTGAGCTCGATCCCCAGCTCTGCCTGAGACCTGTTGTGAGAGCAATGCTGGGATGAGAACAGGATCCTGTTAGGTGCTGACATTTTTAGGGATTTGAAAAAGATGCCTTGAAACCTCCGTGGTGTTAAAAGTACAAAATATATTTGGCGATCTTAGTAAAATTCAGTTTGGAATCCGAGTTATGAGTGCATGTGGGTGGAGGAACATGTTTTTCATGCTTTAGGAATTTTTTTCCAGATGCTTTTGCGGTTCTTGGTTAACTATGAAAGCAAAGTATTGAGATTTCAGCATGGATTTATTCCTTAGTTTAAATGCAGTTTAAGAAAATTGAGCCACATAGTTTCCTGGTGTGTTTTTAGCTTTATTTTGGTGATGATGCTGCACAGCTCACATTGTGTCTGATCCACAGTGCAAGCCCAAGAATGTGCAAGGTGTGCAGTTAAGTCTGTCTGTGTAGACACCACTTGCTTGGAAATATGAATTATTCAATGCAAGTGCATGTGATTAGAGATGCAAAAGACTGGATAAGGGAAGAATTCCAGAGCTTTGTTGATCCCAGCAACTGTAACTTGCACAGTGAAGTGTGGAGTAAATGAAAAGTCCATTTTGTATTTCCAGCAGGAATTTTTTACTGAAATAGTTTTGTTTAGCTGTCAGCTAAGTGGTTGTATTTGCCCTGAGAACAGCATATTATTCTGTGTGGTTTTAACAGCAATTTTGAGGTTTTTACAGATATTCCTGTATCTTGCTAGTGCATGCAGAAACTGATGCTGTAGCTGAAGCCTGAGTGTATCCTTTATTTTCAGGGATTCAGGAGATGGTTTGGGGACACTTTAACAAACCAAAAACTTGACTGAATTTGAGAAATCTCTCCTTATAAAATTATTGTCCCACTTGGCTGTTGTCCTGGCAGAATTATTGGTGGGGGTGGATGACTGAGTTTTAGAAACCATGCAGTGGGTATAAATCACATTATGTTCTGTTAACGTATTTCCTGGTAAAGCTGTGTAAATGACGGGGCATTCTTGGGAATGGCTGTAAAATGGTGATAGCAATAACTGACTTAGCTGTTAAATCCCAGTTCTCACAGAAACTGGTTGTGCTTTGGACATGTTTGGAGACAGCAAAGAAAAAGTGGAAGGGATATGGGGGAGAACAGTGCTTCAAGGACATCTTGGTGACAAAGGAGGTGTCACAGGTTAGGGTCTCACTCTTGCCCCAGCATCTCTGCCTGTATTTCCTATATCTGAGCAATCAGGCCAAGGAGAACAAATAGCTGAAGGTGGTGAAACAGCAGTCTACTAAAGGTTTGCCCTAAAAAATCAACTTTAATAGAAAAAGCACCCATGGAATTACAATTTGAGTGGCACATGGGACAGATAAACCCCACAGGCAGCTTCTGCTTTCAGAGCTGAGGGTGTGTCTGTAAGACTCAAATATATGGGGATATTTGGGGTTTATGTCTAAGAAGCTGGAAACTGTGTGGAGGGTATGACAAGGCTCTTGGCCTGGATTAGAGAGAGGCATTGCAAAGTGGTAAGAAAACTGAGCAATAGCTGGGATTTAATGAAGGATTTAATCTGAGAAGTAACCTTTATCTCAGGTATTTGTTGGGGTGAGCAGAGGAGGAAGGAGAGAGAGAAAAGTTGGTATGAGGAGTAATTGATAAGCTTATTCCCACCTCTGATTTGTGTGCTTTTCTCAGATTCTGTACACCAGCATTAATTCAGCTTACTATTGATCTCCCTTTTTTATCCCTGCAAAGTTCTTCAGCTCATTCCATAACTCTTCAGTGTTTCTCCAAGTTTTACATCGCAGTCAGTTAATTTTTAAACTTGCTTTACTGGTCTTGTGCTGCACACAGTCTCAGTTAAAAAAGGAATTTAATGAGTCTTGTTCTTCCAATAACCCTGTGCTGGGTTTTTCAATGATTTATATTATTGAGGGCTAAGTCAGCCCTTGCTGCTTGTATGTGAAGACTTATTGTTGGAGAATTTTTCAGTTTGAGTAATTCTTAGGAAGGGAGATGAAGCTCTTGTGTTTTGTCAACTTGGTTTTGTTTGCAGTAGGAGAACTGCCTCTCATTCGTGACTGGTTTCTGCTTAGGTAGGATGGAATTCTGATTCCTGGCTAAGTAGATACTTTAATGACATGTTAATGGACTAATAAAAATGGCTTTTTCAGGGTGTGTGGTTTTTTGAAGATCTCTTCAAAGTTGTCTACTGTTTGCAACTGGCTACACAAAGCCAAGTTCCAACCCACGAGGAGATCATGCCTTGAAAAGAGGCTTTCATTTTTACTGCAGCCTACACAAAAGGGCCACAAAAAGGGTTCGTGTATCAACTCTAGTGACTCTGAGAATGGAGGGTTTTGTAATGAAGCCTTGCTTTAATCTGGTAGTCAAGGTCTGGTTTAACATGAGTTCAGGCAGAGCCTTCCAGTGTCAGGGCATGAATGTGGGGCCTGAAGTCAGAGGGGTCTCGGGGGCTTTTGGTTGGTTTGTGTCTCGGATTGCAAATCTCATTGGCACCACAATGCTGAGATCGTTAGTGAAGGCCACTCAGGGTGCATGTCAGGATGAAATTAGTTCCATACAGCTAATTGGCTTATTTGGCAAATGTAAGGGGAGGCTTTGGGTTTGTTTATCTCTCTGTGCTCGCAGGCCCTGCAGCGGTTCGGGTTCGGTTACTGAGAAGTTAAAACAGTCTGGATTTATGCATTTCAGTCTCGAGCAGACGAAGAGAAAGACCAAAAGTATTCTTAAAGCAAACAAAAAAATGACTAGAATAGAAACCTTGGCCTTAGTGGTGACAATTTAAAGTGCAATTTGTGAATAAAGTGGTGTATTTCAGTTCAGTGATGTGGCTAGCCATAGAGAAACAGCACTTTTGCACGCTTCAGCCATCTTCCCTTTCCCATAAAACCATTTTTTGTACCCCACCACATATAAATGATTGTCATCCTTAAAAAAAACCCAGACATGTAAAACCTTCACGGGTTGTCTGGTAGTAGAAATAAAACCAGACCTTATCTGCAGTTAAGTCTCATTTAAGGTTATGTGCAGGGAACACAACTTTAAGCAAAGTCATTCCTCAGGGTGGCTCAGAAGGGGTGGCTTGTGGTATTTAGACTGTTTTCCAAAATCCATGGAACTGTTGGGGCGACACATGATTTCACATAAGAGATTCAGCAAATATTTTAATTGTGGTCCATGAGCTTTGGGGTGTTGGAGCAGCATGTTGTGAAGAGCTGATGTTTGCTTTTTTCTCCTTTTTTGGGGGAGGCTTTTTTCCACTTCATCCACATTATTTTTGCCATGCAGCCTTCTCAGAATTGTTTTTCAGAATAGTGGGATTTCTGCTGTGGAAACCAGGCTGTGAGTGGCACAGAGGGGATTGAACTGCTGGGGCACCTCCACCACAGGCTACCAAGTTCACAAATCAAAACCTACACAGACTTTGAAGCATTAGCAGAGATATTTCTATTACTTGGATGCCTCAAATTTTGACCTGCTTTGCAGCCTTTTTCATTTTCCAGTTGTGTGCAGAAACTTTAATTTCATTTTGTGTCAAGATCTTTATTACTTCTATTCCAAAGCCTCATTGTTCTTCTTTGCTTCTATCTTAGAACAAACCAACCAGCCTGTGGTGCTTGTAATGATTGTGCTGGATATCTCTGTGATTAAAGATGGTCTGTACAGAAGGAAATATTAAGTGAAATCCTTTCTACGCCATCAGCCTGCTGGCCTGTGTTTATCTTCTGTCACAAAGTAAAACGAATGTATCCTGGAATCTGGCTGTCTGTTTGTACAAGCATAAATAATTAACCTGGAATATCCAAGGGAAGGCCAGAGATGGCTGAAAGGGATATTTGCCAGCGTGGTTCACTGTGACCTCCCCCCACTCACCTTTTCTAAGGAAGATGTGGATGTACTGCTGGTTTGGCTTGTCTTGTCTCCAAAATTAACTTGGATACTGAATTGAAGGCCGTGGTTAGCTCAGATGGTATCCACATGTAAAGGACCTTAATTTGAGCATGGAGGCTCCTACCTTGAACTTGCAAAGCGTGAGTGAGTGCAGTCCCAGGTGCACATTTGCCTGCTGTTTTGCATTGGTACAGGCTGGGCCTATGGAATATTTTCATCACTTGCCTTATTTACTTTCCTTAACCCCCCAGGAAACTGTGTCCTTTGTACACTGTGCAGCTGGAAACGCCTGTAACATCTTAGCAGTGTGCAATGGGATGGGCTGTGTTGGGAACTGGACTCTGTGATCCTTACTGGTCCCTTCCAAACTGAGACATTCTGTGGTGTACGGGAATAAATCTGGTGCCGATGCAGAGTCAGGCTCCGTTTACTTGGGAATGTTTGAAATTATTCCTCTCCCAGACTGTGCCTCTCTGCAAGTGCTGCCCTTGCTGCAGGATGGTGTCTCAGGGTGAATTAGCTGCTTTCTGATGCAATTCTCAGCTGGATTGTTCAGATACTGGTGCCACTCCGTGCTCTCCTCACTGTACCAGTCCTGCTCCTGCTGCACCTCCTGAACCACAGCACATGATTCATTCCTGTTTGGAGGCAGGGTGGACAACCAGGGCCTGGCAGAGGAACCTCTCAGCTCACTCAAGTTACATCCCCAGGGTGAATACTGACTTTGTCTAAGGCTCGTCCTTTCTTCACCTCCTGCCAAATATGCTTTCACACTAGCACTTCACCCAGCTGGCTAATTCGGCCTTTGAAATTATCTCAATAATGTCAGGTACTTAAAAAAACATTCCCATCCCTTTATAAATATTATAATCTGGATGTAAAGACATTGTTTCGGTGTTGTTTGGGATCTGTTGTATTAAAAAAAGAAGTTCTACAGAGCTGTGCAACAATTGGGACCGGAGCATAAACAAATCCTGTGTCAGGCTGAAACAAGTTGGTTGACTTTGAGGAGGCAGAATGTAAATACCCATGTCAGGAGAATTAGTACCTTTTGTAATGTTGCAACAAATGCAGGGAGATCACTCCTGCTGACAAGCCCAGAACCTTTCTTGTTTAAAAGAAAGAAAAACTAAAAGAAAAAGCACTTGGGAAAATGGGCAGAGAGGGGATTTGGGCAATGCCTGGGCAAAGAGCTTGGGGTCTGTCTCATTCTCCTAAACCCCCTCTGAACCAGGAATAAAATTAATAACTTTTTAAGCCTTTGTAACTAAACCTACCCAAGTCCATGAATTTGGGGCTTGAAGTAGCAGCCATCAGGTCCTCTCCTGTTGGAGATGATGTGTTTAAGAAGGAAATGTGGCACAGTCCCAGCTTTGCACAGCAGGGAGGGGCTGTCTGCTCTGCTGCTGGCATGGTTTCACATCCAAGTCTCTCCTTGCTGACCTTTGCCACCTTTTTTTTTTTTTTTTTTTTTTACTGGAATTTAGAAATCTGTGGCTTTTAAGTGATACAGCTCTTGCAAATATTTTTTTGCTCTAGTGGGTTTAACATGCAAATAGTGGAATAGAGCCAATGGTCCATCTCGGGCAGCCTGATTCTGGAGATTGCTCCATAAAGGTTTATTTCAGCTATTAGCTTTTGTGCCAATATTTTTCTTACAAGAAAGAGTAATAATTTTTGCAACCGAAAATTGAGGGTTTCACAGGCTACGAGTGGAAAATTGGCAGCTGTGCTCATCTACTGTAGACTGAAAGGCTGGGGCAAAGGGAAAAGAGTTAGATGAAAAATATAATGCTTCAATAATAGCTTTAGAAATTTAAGCTGCTATTTCGAAAGCACACCTGAAATATAGAATAAAGGTAATAATGATATGGACAGACCATATGGAGAAAGTTACAGATGTCATCCTTCTCTAGCTCAAGAAATTATTCTTAAAACTGGGGATGGCAAAGTAGAGTTATTTGATTTTTAAAATCTCACAGGAACTTCAGAATTCCTTTTGGCTGGTACTGGCATGCTCAAGTTGTGATTTTACTTGTACTTAGTCTCTCTTTCTTGAGTAGTTTTTCCTCTGAAACACCCGCAACAGGAAAAGGAGGTTAAAGGTTGCTCTGTCATGCTTCCACAGAGCACAGGATGGTGATCCTGTGTTGTTTTAAATGGAATTGCCATCCTCCTGCACACTTCTCTTTTTGGTCAGTTGTTTAAAAAAATTGCAAGAGAAGCTCTCTCTGATTATACAGTTTGCCAGTGTAAGAAAGAAGTAATTTTTAATCCATTCTAAAAATACTTTCCTGGTGTGGCTGCTTTAATTATTACTAAGAGGTAGGATTTATGTATTTTTTTCCACAAGCTTCTGGGTCAAATAGTGAATTACTTTGGTCTGTTTGCTTGACATGTGAAGTGAGGCAGTTTTTTCTCTGCTGCCTTTGTTACGTAGGGAATATTTCTCTGGAGCTGAGAGGTGTAATTCTAGTAGAAGTATATAAAAATAAATAAATAAAGTATTTGTTCCCTTGCACCTTCCCTTTCCTCGGTATGGAATTACAGTGAGACCGAGGGTAAATCAGGAAGAAGGGGAGATGGGGATGAGAAGGGGAAATGGTCCATACCTGGGGAATTGGCCATTGATTATCTTCTGAGCCTTCATTCTCATGCTGAAAGATTTCTTTTTTTTCCCACTGGGGAAAGAGACTCCCTCAACAGTAATTAGGTCTTTTATAGTTACCTTCCTTTCTTGGATCTTAGTTTGAGATAAGTTAGAGTTCTATTATTTTCCTCTTTGGCTCTGGAGTTGTTTTTCCTGGCCTGTTGGAAGAGTTTAATGGATACTAAACAACTTGGATTGCTGAGATCCTACTGAGCAGTCCTTATGGAAAAACAAAATTAGACTTGTAGCTCATTATAGACCTGGTAGAAATGGAGATTGATGTGAGTTTCCTGATCTAATTTTTTCTTAAACTGCTGTGCTGGTGAGTGGAATTGGAGAGAGGGAAACGATGTCTCATTTGTGGCTCTTTCAAAAGAAAACATCTTGATGCAGATTTTTTTTTCCAGTATATTTGTTTTTCTCCTGAGTGAGGCCCTGTCCTGCTTATCCTCAAACCTTTATGAATTTACAAATTGTTTCTGCTGTTGCAGAATTCCTGCCATGCTTTGTTTCACCATGTATCTTCATTCTGTGTGCAAGGAGCAGGTTGCACTGCATTTGATGGGACTTAGTGAAGAGGTCTCTTCCAGGAATCCCAGAACTGTTCTTTGTTCAGAAAAAAGAAACAGTTTACCCCTTGTTCTAAAATGGATGGATTCTGAAACAACAACAAAAATCCGATTTAGCATTTGTGCAAACATGAAGTAAAGAAAATTATGAGGTTTTAATGCAAAGGGATGTTGATTAAATCTTCTGTGTGTTATAGCAAGAATTAAAACAGCAAAAATAAAGCCAAATTTATATGTAAATATTCCAATTCCACATAAAGAAAACAATGCTCCCATTTAATATTTGGGGTTTTTTATGACTTATGATCAGGTATTATTTTAGCTGATATGATTGCCACAAAGCTTTTTTACGGTTTTAAGATTCCTTTATCTGCTTTTTTGTTTTGCAGTATTATGTGCCAAGAATCTCGCAAAGAAAGATTTCTTCAGTAAGTATGTCCTAATAGTGTAACTTTCTGCTCTGGATTAATCAGATTTATTTGGAGATGGTGCATTATTGTAGAGGCTCATCTGTGTGTGTCATTTGCACTGCATTCTACAGGAGTACACGTTCCTCTGGGTTGTGGATTGTGTGGACTTCAGGGTAAGAGCACTGAGGGCTCATGAATTCCAGCTGAAAGTCTGACTAATGGTGGCACAGGCAGGCTGCTGCTCACAGCTCTGTGCTGAGGGGTACCCAGAGCACCCACCTCAAACACAGGATTTACTAAAATGCTTTCAGGATAATGATAACTGTCCTTTCTTGAAGGGAGAGCTTCTAATGGCATAGTCTTGGAAGCAGCAAAACAAAGGACTGTTTAACAGCAGCTTTTCCTTTCCACAGGACTTCCTGACCCATTTGCTAAAATAGTTGTGGATGGGTCAGGTCAGTGCCATTCCACTGACACTGTGAAGAACACGTTGGACCCCAAGTGGAACCAGCATTACGATCTGTGAGTTGTTGCAAGGTCATAGCTAAACAATATTCCAGAGATTAGCCTGGTGAACAAATAGTGCGGGGTTGGCACTGCAACTTCGTTTTGTGTTAGCAAGAAGAGTCACATTTCATAGAATCTCAGAACAATTTGGTTGGAAGGGACCTTAAAGATCATCCAGTTCTACCCCCTGCCATGGTCAGGGACACCTTCCACTAGATCAGGTTGCTCCCAACCTTGGACTCTTCCAGGGATGGGGCAGCCAAAGCTTCTCTGGGGAACCTGTGCCAGGGCCTTCCCACCCTCACAGGGAAGAATTTCTTCTCAATATCCCATCTAACCCTGCCCTCTCAGGGACTGATTTTTTTTCTTTTCAAGAAGAAAATCCTTGTTAATAAAAGAGTGGTGCTTTGCTTTTAGGTGTTTGAATTTGGAGATATTTGTGTGGCAGGTACACAACACAAGGGCTTAGTGAGCTCTCCTGGAGCAGTGCCATCCAGCTTTTACAGAAAATGGTCCTTGTTGGAATGATTTATTTTCTTCAAATTATTAGAACCATAAATTCTGAAGTTTTGTACGTTAATCGACTTGTTGTTTAGCTTTTAATGAGGCTGGCTGTAGTTAAATTCATGCTGCAGCAATATCAATTTCCCATGCTGTGTGAAATCACTGTGCAGTAATTCATTAATAACAGCATTTTGGGCATAAGCACTTGTGTATTTATAATAAAGAGGCATGACCGATGGACTAAAATGTGTCAGAATTTGTACCAATTACAGCATCAGTTCTGCGGAGTAAAAAGAGGCTATTTTTTCTAAAATTACTCTTTTAATATGTATCTTTCTAGATACGTTGGGAAAACAGATTCCATAACCATCAGTGTATGGAACCATAAAAAAATCCATAAGAAACAGGGAGCTGGCTTCCTGGGGTGTGTCCGACTCCTCTCCAATGCCATCAGCAGGCTAAAAGATACTGGATGTAAGAGCAATTCCTCCCTGGTGTAACCAAGAACCCTCCATACCTTGTTGTACCTGAGTAATGGATAGTGTTCCCTCCCAGCCAGCCCTTCCCAGGGTTGATTTTTCCAATTCTCCTTTGCAGACCAGCGTTTGGATCTATGCAAACTCAACCCCACAGACACCGATGCTGTCCGAGGCCAAATAGTGGGTAAGAATGATCCCAGCTAAATTCCATCTGCTTGGTAAATATCCATAGGGAAAAACTCCTCTAGTCACTGCTTCTGTGCCTGTTCTGTGCTGTTTCTTCTTCTTTTACTTGGATTAAATTACATAACCTGAAAATTTAAATTACACTCCTATGCAGGAGTTTGTTTCCTCTCAGCTGATGATGGGAAACATTAAAAACAGGGAATGCATGTGGCAGGGTTTCTGCTGCATCTCTGGAAGGGTGAATGTCACTGTGAAATGATGCCTTTGGGCAGAGTGACAGGCAGAGGGAATCTTAGGTGTTAAAAAAGGATCTGGAGGAGTTAAAAGACATTTTACAAGTTGCTGGTTTGATACCTTTGACTCATGCAAGCCATTTCCAAATCTCAACAAGGCTGTGCTCATTTTACAGCAAATTTACCCCACGTTTTACTGCCCCCACCCAACCCCAGCTTTTCAGTGATATATAAAGATATTTGGCAAACTCCAAATTCTCACGCGAAGATGACATCTAGTGGTGAGCAATTTTTTTCCAGCTTCCCTTTCGGGATCCTCACGAAACCCAGATGTAGAACCTGACATGTTTGACATTTACAGAAATAAACTCAAGTTTTGAGGGGATGACCCTCTGGTTTCTCTTCTGCTTTTTAAGAAATTAGTAATGCTTTAAGAGAATAGAATGAATTTTGGTAAGTGATGTTCTTGTGTGTAGGATAGAGCTTTCCTTAATATTTTACCCTGTATAAATGTGGATTTTTTTTTTTTTTGCTTTTTGCTCTTTTTAAGAATGCAGTTTTTCTTTTATTGACCTGAGTTTATGTTTTCTTCTTTCAGTCAGTTTACAGACACGGGACAGAATAGGCACAGGAGGTTCTGTAGTAGACTGCAGAGGGCTTTTGGAGAATGAAGGGTAAGGATTGTTTTCTTTACATTTATTTAGAAAGTGTAAAGTGTGGAAAGACTGTAACTAACATTAGAAACTTAAGTATCAGTGTGACTGCTATATATTCTGGGAATGTATATCAGGCAGTAAGGTTATTAGGCTAAGGCTTTTTGTTACCAATGCTGAGAAATTTGATTGTAAAAACATTAAGAAAATGGCTCCTCTTGGGTTAAAACTCACAATACTTGAAGTTGTAGGGCAGGAGAAACAATCATTTCTGCATTCACTTCTCTTGTGATGGAAACTCTTGAAGTTTCCCCATTTTCAGAACGGTTTATGAAGATTCTGGGCCGGGGAGGCCACTGAGCTGCTTCATGGAGGAGCCAGCCCCGTACACGGACACGACGGGAGCGGCGGGAGGAGGCGGCTGCCGCTTCCTGGAGTCTCCCAGCCAGGACCAGAGACTGCAGGCCCAGAGGCTCCGCACCCCCGAGGTCAGAGCTCATGTCCAGACACCTCAGAACAGGCCCCACGGCCACCAGTCACCTGAGCTACCTGAAGGCTACGGTGAGTGTCCCACAGCTGGAAAACTGGAAGGGTTTCCTTTATCCAAAGAACGTCACAAAGAATTTCTCCCCTTTTAATCCGTGGAGGTGTTTTGCCTTGTTGGAACAAGAAGCGTCCACGTCCACGTGCCTCTCATTCTGTGTTTTGGAAAAGGAACTAAGTGCAGATGGGACTTTGAGATTGGCTAATTAGCAGTTGGTTATGCCAGGATACACTGAGGGGTTGATGGTAAATTAAACATGAGGTTGTGGTATGATGCTGTTACAGAGAATTCACTGCTAATCTTGGCTGTGTATCTAGGGAGAACGAATGTAAAGAGCTCTTTAAACTAGAGCAGTAATGCTGTTTTTTTCCTTCCCCCTTGGCACGTTGGGTAGGTTTGAGCCCACATTTGAGAAAAGATCAGGAAAATATATAAAAGCAACAAAGAAGCCAATAGTATAGAAGATTAGGGAGGATGAGATTAAGGAGAATTTAAACCTCAGAAAAGAGCACACCAAATCTAGCAGTAAAGAAATCTAGTTTGGGGGTTTGGATTGTCTCAAAATCTAACAATAAAAATACAAACTAAAACATGCTGGTGCATGGATCTGTGAGTTTCCAAAGAAAGTTGAAACATGTGGTCAGAGTAAATTTGTCAAGGAGAAAACAGTCCATGTTGCAAGAGATCAGTGTGATGACTCCACTGCTTTCTCCTAGGAGGAAAATACTCTAATGTCTTTGAAGTGTTTATTTGGAATTTTCTTTTTAAAGATTTGTAATTTAGAATAATCTTCCTTCCTTTTTTATAGAGCAAAGAACAACGGTACAGGGACAGGTTTATTTTTTGCACACACAGACTGGAGTGAGCACGTGGCACGACCCAAGGATACCAAGGTGTGTGTTTACAGTTAAAAGTCAGGGGGGGGTTGGTGTGTATTTGTGTGGCAGGATGCTGGATTTATAGGAGCAAAAATCTGTGAGATGGCCTGTCTGAATTTAAAGGGGGAAAAACCTTCCCAGCAGAGGAATAGTTTGGGATGTTTCTAATTACCTTTTCATCAATCATTAAGGATTACTCTTTTTGAAAGAAAGAATTATTTACTTGTGAATCATGTAAAACCAAAAGAAAAAAAATATGTAGCCCTTCAGGAATTCCTGTTTGCCAAATTCTTCCTAAAATGTTGATGTGGTTGTTTTTGGTGAAGCTACAAATTTCTGAAATTTTAATTTAATTTAAAAATGCAAATTTTCTTACCTACATTTTTTTAAAATGAAAACTGTTCAGACTCCAAATTGAAGAAAAAATGTTTTGTTTTTTTTTCATAAAATAATTGTTTCTTGAGTATTTAACTTGTAACCTTGGATGTATTAGTATTCACTTGTGTATAACTGAAGGAGAGATTACTTGTTATCTTTAACCTTGAAATCATTTGAGGTTTTTTATGCTTTAGGCCAGTGATTTGCAGCTTGAAAATTTGAATACTTGACATGATTAATTTAGTAAAGCTTCTTTAAACCTTAACCTGTACTTAATCCAGGTCTTTGTGAGTAAGGTCTGGTGCTCTTCCTGAGTAGCTGTGAATCTGGGCTGTTTCATGGGCCACCTGCACACCAGATTCAAGAGTGAAGTTTGTAACTCTCAGCTGCTGCACTGCCTGGATAATAGATGAATGTAGTACAGGATATTAGAAAAATGATACAAAGTAGTGCAGGCAAAAGTGGTGATAAAAGCTCAGTGTATGGAAGGAAATGAAAAATAAAGCTGAGAGAGAGAGAAAATAGCTGATTTTAGATTAGCTGCTACTGCTGGAGGAAGAAATGACAGTGGTTGTTCATTTGTGTCAGTCATGCCAGGCTTGTGTGCCCAAAGCCTTGTGTCTTTTTCAAGAGATGCTGGTCACCCTAATGAAAGGTGCTGCTGCTCCTCTCCCCAAATCCTTGAGCCAGGGTTTCAGGAACAGCAAAGGAAGTGGACACAGCAGTGTCTTTTGAGTCACAGGTCACACCTAGTTTAGTTAAAGGTGACTTTTGTGCTACCAGCTTGTGGTGCAAAAACCTAACCTTGGCATGAGGCAGAGATGTAGGTTAAAACTTGGCTGTCATCAAATCTCTGCAGGACTTTGAGATGCACAGCTGATCACAGCAAATGGTCCCAGCCATAATCTCCTTTAAGGAGCCTAGCAAGGGCTTGTCTGTCTGCCTGTGTGTCCCCTTGGCTTATACTCACTGTGACACTAGGGCACCTTCAGTGTACAAAGCATTTCCACCCTTCTAAAGTCTCTCAATTATGCAAAAGTTGCATGGTTACATTTAGGTGAGGAATTGTATGGAGTGGTGTCTTCAACCCTGAATCCATGCCAGCTGTCTAAAGAATACTTTACTCAACAATAGATTTTATGCCTAAAAATAATATTTAGGTTTCCTTCCTTCCTTTTCTTGCCACTCTTGGTGTTTTCCTCAGCTAGGCTGAGGAGCCTTAGGTATTTTCAATCTTTTTAGGTGTAAATACATTCTGTGTATTGAATTCAGACACTGCCTGGAAGTAAGTGACTGCTTTTAGCAGCACTTAGAGTAATACCTGAAATGTATCCAGGATGAAAAGGATGAGTGAATGTGTTGCTAAAGCCTTACTCTCAGTGCTGTTTCAGTCAAATAGTCAGGATTCTAATCTTAACCTAATTAAAGAGGTGATTTTAATTTTTCTAAGTGATCTCAGTATTTGGTTAATTTCAGATGTGCATTAACATCTTGTTTGTTTTTCACTTTAGAGACCTTAACAGTGTGAATTGTGATGAACTGGGACCTTTGCCTCCAGGCTGGGAAGTCAGAAGTACAGTTTCAGGAAGAATATATTTTGTAGATCATAACAACAGAACCACACAATTCACAGATCCACGACTACATCACATCATGAAGTAAGAGCTTTGCCTGATAAATAATTCCTGTCAGGTCTGGGAGTCATGAGGGGCTGAAACCCTGAATGATAAGTGGGGAACAGATGCAGCTAGTGCTGTAGTCAGGGTCCAAGCATTGGTTCTCAGTGCTGGTTTTATCTAAGTTTTTTTGCTGAGACTCTTCAGAGGGGGTTTTACTCTGCTCTGCACAGTTCTGGAATTGCTGGGGTGTGGAGTAGAGAGTCTGCCAGGGGTTCTCCAGCAGTCAGCTCACGTCTGTCTGGATGAGCAGTTGTAGCTCTGTGCTGGCTGTTCTGGATCTGGACTAACTTTGAGCTCCTGTGAGCTCCAGACAATGGGAACACAAATCCAGCTGGAGTCTGGTCAGTAGGTGCTGTGCACAGCCAGTTTGGGTTTAGCAGGATTTAGTAAGATCAAGCTCTGCATCATGGAAAGGCAGCTGAACTGTTGTGGAACTGCCCCTGGAAGCAGCCTGGCAGTGCTGCTTGTGTCCAATGCCAGACTTTTTCCTGTGCTTGAGGCCAGCCAGGCTGGCTCTCTATCTAAAAATTAATTGCTCTAAGGCCCAAATAAAGCACTGATGGATAAGGATAGTTGAGTGTATGAAGCTGGAACTATTTGGAACAAGTGTATCTTTCTCTCTTTACAACCGGAGATGCAATATTTTTCCTGTGTCAGGAATCCCCAGCCTCATTTTGCATGGAGCTGGAATAAAATGCTTTTACAGTTGTTAGATGGTTCCCTTTTTAAAGCATTTTTGCTCCATTAAAGATCTCTTTCCTTGTTGCACTCTTGCAAGTTCTCTCTATGGGGGAGAATACCACATAAACTTTAATTACTGTTCAGTCAGCAATCAGTGATCATGCTCCAGAGCCTTCCACAAATAAAACCAGTTCAAAAATGCTGAAACTCTTTAAGTTTCTGTGTTGCTTACATCCCTGAATTTAGTGTAATGATGGTATAAAAGTATCCAGCTGAATACACGTTTCACTCCATGTTCCTCTTAGAGAAGCTTAATAATATCTTCCATCATTGTTTTACATATTCCTTATTGTTATATGTCCAGAGTAAATATTGTCCTTTTTTTCTCCAAGCCATCAATGCCAGCTAAAAGAGCCCAGCCAGCAGCCTCTACCAGCTCCAAATGAGGGATCATTGGAAGAGGGTGAGGAGTTGCCTGCACAGAGATATGAAAGAGACTTGGTACAAAAGTTGAAAGTTCTTAGACATGAGCTGTCTCTTCAGCAACCTCAGGCTGGTCACTGTCGCATTGAAGTATCCAGAGAGGAAATATTTGAGGTATTTGATTGATTTTTTTTTCTTTTTTTTTTTTTTTTTTTTACTGGTGACAGCAGCTTTTGCCCCTGAAGAGTTGAGTAAAACTGATCAGTGATCATAACAAATTCGCTTCACAAGCACCCACCACATCACAGAGTTGACATTGAAATATGCTTCAGATTTGCACTCAGAGTCATGTTTTCTGTAGTTCAGTAATAATTTATGTATTACAGAAATGCAGAAATCTTAATTACAATATTAGACAAATCTTAATAGTGTTAATTATAGAAAGAAAATAAAATAGCTAATTGTACAAATGCACGTACAGGAATCCTATCGTCAGATAATGAAGATGAGGCCAAAGGACTTGAAAAAGAGGCTTATGGTGAAATTCAGAGGAGAGGAAGGCCTGGATTATGGAGGAGTAGCAAGGTGAGATTTTTGGGGGTTTTCTGACACCTCTTAACTGTAAAGTTGCCCTTTAAGTTCCCCGAGGTTGATACCATCCCCTATCAAGTTACCTGTTAATGGCATATGTTACTTATTTCTGGTCTAGTTTATAGACAGGGGCTGTAGCTTCACTCTTTATACAGTAGGTTGGAAAGTGGAAGCTTGTGATTTAACAGTTGTCCCACTGCAAGTTATGAAAGTCTGATCAGCTCAAATTGTGAGGTCTCTCAGGGAGTGTATAGACCCTGAAGGCAGATCCAGATCACAGGAATGGTTTTGTTAAACACACCTCTCTGATTTTCCACAAATGGATTGCAGGAGGGTAGGGGTTCCTTTTTGTTATGTCTCAGCTGCATTCAGGAGAGTTCTCTGATCTGTTGGAGCAGGAGTGGAGATGAACTAATCCTAAGCAAAAGGTAAAATTTTAGCCAGGATTTGCCTCTCTTAAAAATTACAGTAATTCCCTGTGGGTGGCATCAGATCTGAAATTCAGGAGCTGATCACTGAAAAAACGCTCACCTTTGTGGTGGCTCAGAGTTGTGTAAATTCAGGGAGAAATTTCTCAAATCCACAAAAGCTGTTCACTTAGGTGTCTTTCAGTGATCAATCCCTGGACAAAGGAAAGAACCTGGAACATTCTGAGCAGCCTTACCCTAGGCAACCTTGGGTGTCTCCACTATCACATCCTGTTGCCCTGATGCCTTTCATAATTGCCCATTAGTTGCAACTGACTCTTCCAGATTAGTGCAGCTCCAGTTCTAAGCATTACAACTGATAGTTCTCTCTGAATATTTTGGACCTGGGAAGGGTGTCCAAATTTAACAACAAAGGGGTATTTGTCATTGTAACTTGGGAGGTAAGAAATAGCTTCAGTTCTGCTCCTGTCCTTGTGTGTTACACAAGGTGAGAGAATTTACCCAACCCCTCCTTTTAATGCGTTTGGTCTCTGTCCCTTCTGGCCTCTGCTGAAAGCAGTCACCAAACTGGCAGAAAAACAGCTTTTCTGAAGATCCCCAGTGATTGAGCTGATTCTAATCAACAGATTTTTAAAATATTTCCTTGTACTGTGCAGTTTGCTGAGAAGCAGATCTCATAGGCTCCAAGTAGCTGAACTCTGTACAAAGGCAGGATTATTTTTGGGAGCGTGGCTTGTTGAGACTCAATTACTTGACAGCATTGTCTAACAGCTTGTTGTAGCTTCTCTAATTGATGTTAATCCCTTCAGTGCTTCTAAACTAAACCAAGTCTGCCCTGAGTACAGGAGGACATTGTGGGCTTTTAATTACACCCATAACTGATCAGTCACAATAATTATGTTGTCTAAAATTTAAGTGCGAGTTGCTTTCTTCATAATATTTTTTTTTTTTTTTTTGGCAGAGAGTGGTTGTATTTACTGTGCCATGAAATGTTGAATCCCTACTATGGACTCTTCCAGTACTCCACAGATAACATTTACATGCTGCAAATCAATCCAGACTCTTCTATCAATCCTGTAAGTACTAATTTCTCAGCAAAATTCCTACTCTAAGAGATGTCCTCTGCAGTTTCTTACAGCTCTTCTTCCACAAGAAGAGTCTAAACTGCAGGGTAAATTGGAATAAGAAGGTGTTAAAGTCTTAAATTTATACAGTAAGAAGCAGAGGAGTTTTTTTCAGAAATTAGAAGCATGATAGCTTTTGATAAATACCTGATTTCTTTGAGACTCCTCAGTACTGATTGGTTTGGACAGTGATTCTGAGAAGACAAGACAGATGAAATTCACCTTCACTGTGAGCAGGGGTGGTTGTGCACACAGCATTACATTCCCAGCAGTGCTACCCCATGACTTTTAGGGATGGATCCCTTGCTTGCCCTTTCTCACTACGCTGCTCTGCTTGCTTTTTCTCTTACTGGAGGATTTGTATTGATGCAGACCCTAAAAGGAGCAGCAGTTCTGAATTAGTAGAGGGAATTCTTCCTGACATGACATTTCCTGACATTTGCACTGGAAGATGAGGGAGGTGGATTGGAAGAATGTCAACCATAGGACTTACACCTCAGCTTTCAAAAGTTAGTTTAAAAGGAACATGAAAGAAATGAAGGAAACAAGCACACTGTTTCCTCAAAAGTGGATACATTTGGATGGCTAAACAAAGAATAAACGAAATTTTTTTGAGTCCTCATCTTCTCGGATTCTGGAGGTTTCACAGGGATTTTCTTTTTCCAAGTTTTTCCTTTTGGGAGGTCTAGAGACATGAATCCAATTTATTAATCAGGTAATGCACAGAGACTTGTTCAAGGTTTTTAATCATTAAATGCTTTTGTTTTGGTTATGTTGTGAGGAAAAGTGATGGCTGCTCTTGCCCAGAGGGCTGCAGGTAACTAACACTGAACGAACCACCGAGGGTGCCACAAGATGTCAGTGTCTTCCCAAGGCTGACTCTCCTCTCTCCCTGCAGGACCATTTGTCTTATTTCCATTTTGTTGGTCGGATAATGGGTTTGGCTGTGTTCCATGGACACTATATCAACGGGGGGTTCACAGTTCCCTTTTACAAACAGCTGCTGGGGAAGCCCATCCAGCTCTCCGATCTGGAATCTGTTGACCCAGAATTACACAAAAGTTTAGTCTGGATCTTGTAAGTACTGAATTTAGCAATCTGTACAGAAAATGGGGTAGAGTTTGTTGGCAATAGTGAGATGCTTTAGACAAAGAGGTTGCAAAAATTTTTTATCGTGGCAGTCTGTACGAAGTTATTAAACTATTCTTAATATAACAAAGGTACTTGAGGAAAAGTTCTCAGTGTAAGCTCTCCTTGCAATAAAGTAGATACTAAAGCATTAAAGGTTGCATGGATATGGTAGAATATCACAGTGTCAAAACCCAAACTCAGGACAGAGGTCTGCAGGTAAGCACAGCCTTCTTCAGAATTCCAGCTCTAATGAAAATGAAAATAAATTGAATTAATTTGGGCTTCTTTATGCTCACAGAACAAGATCCAGCATTCACTGCAGTTTTGGGACTCTTCAGAATTGCTTTACATTATCTCAATTTCTTTTCCTAAATACTGGTTTGAATTTTGTATTTAAAGAAGTTACTGATCATGAAGTTTGCTACGTATGATCTCTTCTCTGCTTCACAGATACATGACAGCAGATCAGATTCTTGCTGGGTGTATATATATATAAATATGTGTGTGTGTGTTTTTCTGTATATAGGGTTTTATCCAGCATCCTGAGTTCTGTTAGAATTTGATGAATATCCCATATCTGATCAGGCTCTTCAGCATGTACTAAACCATACAGAAATTGGTGATGGTGGAAATATTCCTCTAGTATGTGAAGTACAGGTGCTAACTAAGGTTTATCCTGAAAAATACCCAGGTGTTCAAGTAACTGTCAGCATCACCACTGAGAGTTACCAAAATACCAAAAATACTGAGTTTACCCTCTGTCCCTTGGCAGAGAGAACGATATCACGCCAGTCCTGGACCATACATTCTGTGTGGAACACAATGCCTTCGGGAGGATTTTACAGCATGAACTCAAACCAAATGGCAGGAATATTCCAGTGACAGAAGAGAACAAGAAGGAATATGTCAGGTATTGCAAACAGAAATATTTCCTGCAAAGGTAGTGGGAAGAGGGTAGTAAACAGAATTTTTGTATGTAGTGAAGCTAAGGAAGTATTTTGAGTGGGAACTCCTGAGTCATAAATGACATGAATGTTTTCAGTGGAAGATGAAGTTCTGAATGGCACTTTGGTTTTTCCACTGATGGTGCAATAATTAATTGTTGATGGAAAAAGGAATGGATAAGCACTTCTTTAGTAATACAGAATGTGTGTATTAGAAACAAGGTCCTCTGTAAAATGATCGTTTTCCAAGTCTGCTGTAAAAATCCCAGTGCTGTCTAGTTCATCACCCCTGACTTTTTCCTTCTCCCTTACAGGCTGTACGTGAACTGGAGGTTCATGAGAGGAATAGAGGCACAGTTCCTGGCTCTGCAGAAAGGTTTTAATGAACTTATTCCTCAACATCTCCTTAAGCCTTTTGACCAGAAGGAACTTGAGGTACGTTTTATCCACATGGATTATTGTTCTGTAATTTGTTTGATCCACAGTCAAGCACTGATTTAAAAAACAAACAAAAAACAAACAAAACACAAAACTTACTTCATTTTATGTACCATAAAGCTGAGTATTTGTTTAACCAAACCCTTTAAGGTTTATTCTAGACATTCTTTGGGTTGATATTATTGAGAGAGCTACTTAAACAGGGAAAGACAAATACCATGGTGTCTGTCCAATGACTAATGCTCAAGGCAGGTGGTCTGAGAAGGAGGAAACACTGCAAGTTTGAGGAATTGTTGGCAAGACCAGACTTGTTATTTACCCTAGAACCTGTTTTGTCCAGTAACTTCTCATTCATGGCTGTTTCTGTTCGCACACAGGAATTGGTTTACAGAAGTAGAAGAGTTGAGCATATAGAAAATAAATTAATTTGTCTTCTTATCAAATCCTGAGGTGCAGAAGGCTACTTCTTATAATAGTTCAAAGTAAATTGCTGTAACAGCAATTTTTCCTCTGGTTTTGCTTCCTAGAAAAAAGAAGACAAACTGTGGAATATTCATTATTTGTGGTATAGAAAGCACTAACTTTGTGCTAGTCTGTCATGCATTTTGGTTAATCTCACAAAGTTCTTGCATTCCATTTGCTAAAAAAGGTAGATTAAAAAATCCATTAAATATTTCAATACTTTCCATGTCAGAACAGTCACAACTCCCCTGATGATATGAGCAGGTGTAAGTGGATGCTGTCTTGCTGGCACAACAAGGCAGCTGCTAAAGGGCAGCTCTCAGCAACTGGATTCTTACTGTGGAATATTATTGGAAATTTAAAATACTACACACGTTTTGTTTTGAGGGGTGAAGTTTCCCCTGTGCCATTTATTTGTTGTTGCCAGAGGAGTTGGTTAAATGCATGGCCAGCAGCAACTTCCTTTTACAGTATTTTGCCACCTGGTGTCATCTGGAAAAGAGATTGAAGTGATATGTCTGGTCTGTGTCAGAGATTCTCACAAATGGGGTCAAAAAACAGATGCAAAGTTTCTGTAGTTTGTTGTGGAGCAGCAAAGCAACTCAGATGTTCCCATAAACTGAGCAGGATTCCATTGTCACTGGTATTGGCACCTCTAGGACAATCCTGCAGCAGGACAATGATGCTGTGCCACAGCCTTATTCCAAATCAGTGCTATACCCTCCTAAAGACAGGCTGTACCTTCCAGGGAGCACAGATTTAATAAAGCAAGTCTTCCATGGGCTTCTGACTCATAGTTACTTGTGGAAGTTCTAATGCTGGTAAAGCACTGCTTGGGGTCAGTTCTAGTGCAGCCAGTCTGGAGAGATTTACTGCCAGTTCTGTACTGGTTTGGAATGTTACCTTGCACCAAAAAAGTGGGTGAAGCACCCAAACAATGCCAGGCCTCGTGACATGGTTGGATGTGTGTTTATAACTGCAAACCTGCAATTACTCTGGACTTTAAAGCTCTTCCTAATCTTTTACCAGCTGATCATAGGAGGCCTGGATAAGATAGACCTGAATGACTGGAAGTCCAACACCCGCCTAAAGCACTGCATGGCTGACAGCAACATTGTCAAGTGGTTCTGGCAAGCAGTGGAAACGTTTGATGAAGAAAGAAGGGCAAGGCTGCTGCAGTTTGTGACGGGCTCGACGCGTGTCCCACTTCAAGGTTTCAAGGCTTTACAAGGTGACTGATGTGGAGGCTGAGTTAATCTGTGGTTGGAGAAAGAGATAAAAGTGGTGTGGTATTTACAGGCCCCTTGTAAAATATCAGCATACTACTGGATAAGTCAAGCACTTGTAAACTTTAGAGCCTGAGAGCAGTTTTACATTTGTCAGCAGCTCAGCTGCTGCTGCTGAGTATTTTGGCTGTTGCTGATAGTGATGGAGGCTGGTAAATCTGTTACTGTGCAGTGCTTTGACTGCTGTGAATTTTGGCTCGTCAGTCTCCTACAGCTCTGTGCTCTGAGCTGAGGTTCAGATCATTCCATGCGAATATGCACAGGGATATGTGGCTGACTAAAGAACTTTTTCATGTGAGAATTGTATTCCCCTCAGTGTTTGGCAACAAACCATTAGGCTTTAAAGCAAATTGCTGAAAATTGCAGGTTTTTATCAAAAATGTGGCCGTGTCCTTGGCTGTTGTGATGATCTGGTCACATTCCATTTGTTGGCTGACAGTAAATTGATGTTCAAAATTAAAATACTAGTTCTGTTTTACAAGGAAAACCTTCATGCGCTTACGTGTTTTCATTTTTGATGGTGCAGCATCATTAATATCAAATTTAGCAGCTTTCCAAAATACCAGTATATACAATGATTGTCACAAACAGCCCTATCTCTTCTGCCATCCCTTCATCAGCTGCAAATATCTCGACAGATTTAGCCTAGGACATACTTAGGCTTGCAGCTGGAACTGTAATTTCCTCTCTTGCCTTTTTATCCGCTGCAAAATGTGTGTGTGTGAATGATGCTTTGTTGAAGTGCATTAACTAGAATGTCTGTCTAAGGTTCTACAGGCGCTGCAGGACCCAGACTGTTTACCATCCATTTAATAGATGCAAACACAGACAACCTTCCAAAAGCCCACACTTGGTAAGATGGAAACACTCTGCTTCCTCTCCCTTTATCTTGATTTAAAGGAGTCATCTCTGTCTGTCCTGAGCAGAGGTTAGGCATGTGATACACATGGATGACTCCAACTGTGCTCTGTTAGCTCGCATATATCTCTACTCTGCAGCCAGCAAAATAATTTGCTTTATTTAAAGCTTGACTTGTCCTCTACTGTCTGTGGCTTTCTTTTATTCTGGAGGTGATTATTCTGGATAGTGAGATGTTTGTATATTTATTGCTTTATTCTTTTATTACAAAGAAGCATTGTCAGATGTCGAATGTTGGAAGCTTGTGCTGTTGGTGCAGTGTAGGCACAGCCTGAGCTCTTGCACACAAATCTCACTCCATCAGAGGCAGGAAATGGTGTCAGCAGCAGCAGTCTGTCTGCAAGCAGTGCAGGGAGTGGACCTGCCTGATGTGTTGCTTTTTCTTTGCAAGTCTCCTTCATCTGCCTCTTCCTCCTCCTCATCCCAAACACTGCCCTATTAAGCTGTGCATTCCTGCTGTAGAAATAGTTGTTTTTCATCTTGTCTCCTTTGGCCACTGAGGCAGCTGAGAGTTTTTACAATTTCTATCTATATGTAGCTTCTTTACAGTTTTCCCCAATAAGCACCTCAGATCCATCAGTGATTTGTTACTTTCCCTGCAGCTTTAACCGGATCGACATTCCGCCTTATGAGTCATACGAGAAGCTTTATGAGAAGCTGTTGACAGCTGTGGAAGAGACATGTGGGTTTGCTGTGGAATGAAAAAGCAACCAAAGGAAACAGATGCTAGCTCATGGACCACCAAATCAAAAGCTAGAAGAAGCTTTGCTGTGAACTTCCTGCTAAGCTGTCTGAAACATCTGAACTCTGACAACTTAGAGATGGGGCTGTTTCCCTTCTGATGCTGGTGGATTTTGGGGGGGCGGGGGGGTGGGTGTGGTCGGGGCTTTTCTTGGTGGCTCCCAACTCTATTTTCTCCCCTTTGTTACAATAACCCCTTCCCTCTTCTTCCATCCCCCCTAAAATGAAATGCAGCCAAGTTCAGCATTTGGCTTTGGTTACACAGGATATTCTGCTAGATTTGTAACACATATTGTGATAGGGTCAGCGACCTGTGGGGCTTTTTTAATAGGAGAATCAAAGTGTATTTGAGAATGAGCTTAATTTACTGAGGACTTGCAACTGGTAGGTGCACCTGGTTAGTCTGTCTTAAATCAAGCTTGAGCCTTTGTAGAGTCCAGCAGGTGCAGAGTGTCTGACTGGCACCAGAATTTGCATTGCACATTTTAAACATCTGTTTAAAAAGTAAACGTCTAGCAGAAAATACCTCCATATGAACACTTAACTCAAAGGTAAAGAAATCCAAGTTCTGCCTTAGCAGGAAGCTCCCAGTGGAAGCTGTGGCTCACCTTGAGAAAAGTGAAGGAATCTGGGACAGCTTAAATGGTATTGTATGATTTCTTTTTGGTTGTCCTGGCCGAAATCTAATTGTTTTGTACGTGAAAACAATTCTTTCCTCCTGCAGAATTGCTTTCCGTAGTTTGTTCAGATGTAAGTACCTTGCAGAGAAGCCTTGTGAGGAGTAGACAGAGGATAAAAATCTATTCAATCCCAAAGCTGTGATTTCTGTGCCACTGTTTTACCCAAGATGTGTTTGTGTGACTTCAAATTCTAAGACTCACATGGAAATCACTAAAAGTCAAGTTAACAGAGTAAATTCCTGCTTCAAATTTTTTTGGCCTTGGGAAAGGTTTATTTGGAGATTGGAGTAAAAGGGAACTGTATAGTGAATACATTCTAAATGTTACAGAAAGCTATTGGAAGAATGTATTACTTCAGTTCTGTAGGGATGAAAATTTCTCCAGAGAGCCATATAAGGCTATTTTTTCCAATATCTGAAACTAATATTAAAAGGTTTGTTCTCTAACACAGGGGAAACAAAAGTAAATCCAATACCTGAATGTCTTGGTTTGAAACACAGGTGACTGCTAAGGAAGGCAGGAGCCTCCCTTGTAATGGAAAATGTAAACCTCTTCCCTCCTAATTGTTATAATTTTGAAATTAACGGGCTTTCAGGCAAAGACAGGAGAAATAGGGATAACAGTTATTTACTAGTATATTTAACAAGGCAATAATACAGAAACACTGGCTTAAACTGACAGAGTCAGGATAGGAACTGACACCCTGTTGGTGGTGTCAGGGGGGTGGCTGCAGTCCTCCTGGAGTGATAGATGTGGTTCTCTTGAAGCAGTGAACCTGCAGAAGGGTCTGGTCTTCCTCTGAAGGTCCAGTGGTGGTTATGTAGCTCTTGTCCTCTGGGAATGCAGTAGGTAAGGGCTGCTGTGGTGTTCCAAAACTCAGATTATATCCGGGTAGGAATGCTTGGCTCCTCCTGCTGGGTGGAGCATCTCACAGTGGGATGATGTCATTTTATGAGTCATGCAGTGAGGCTTGATGGCCCATTAACAGAAGATAACTCCTGGAGGGAGTTATCAGGGATGTGTCATATAGACAAGAGGAAGAGGTAAGAACAAGACAAGGGAAGAGATAAGGACACTGCCCCACTTGGTTTTAACAGATAGGATACATAATTTTGGTTGCATCTTGCATTGTAACCTAAGACATTGAATCACTAACATATTTCCAGTTTGCACACCAAGATGAGGCAGTATTTTAACAAATAACATGGCTTCAGAGAGACCCAGTTATCTATCAAATACGTCTAAACTTAAGCAGACTTGCTTGTATAGGATGTTTTTTCTTTGACAAGCCTGATTTTTAGTGAGATTAATGACTGAAACACTTAACAGATGTTATGCTTATGGAATTGTGCATTGAAATTCAGCTGTGGGTAAGAGACTGTCCTTAGGAGATGTCTACTGGAATACTTCTATTTTGTTGTTTTATTTTTTTATTATTATTTAATTTGGTAAGAGCTTTAAACTGATATGACAGAAAGTAGACACTTGTCAAAACCCTGGCATCTTTTTTTTTTTCTTTTTTTTTTTTTGTGGTTTTCTTTTTGCCACTGACCATAATTCTTGTGATTTGTTGTCAGGAGTCTCATTGGAGGTGTAAAATTGTACCATATTGTGAGATTTGCACAGGGTGGCTAGAGATGTTCATCCTGCAGGACTGTACAGGAGAGGCATGTCCAGCCCCGTGTTCTGTAGGGATCTTTTGGCACTTGGAGACCAGTTTCTGAAGTTCTGACTGTTGGGATGTGCAACAGTTGGCAGACAGCATCCCTACAGTCCCAGGCTCGGCACAGAGTCCCCACAACCCTGGATTTTCCGAATTGCTTTGAAGTCAAAGCTGTTCATAGAGTGTATTTAATCCTTTCAGTACGTTTGAATGTGCAATAAACCAGTCAGATAGGAAAAATGCAAAATGGATTATTACCCAAAAGCTTTGCATGCAGTCTCATGTGGATTTTTCCCTAAAAAAAAGTGTTAAAAATAAAACCCAAGCCGAGATACTAAAGCCCACCCCTAATAAAAATCCTGTCACACCTGCAGCACAACTGGCTCAGTACAAACCAAGCGAGGTGAAGGGAAAGGCCCTTGATTTGGAGATCTATAAGTTGAGTAGCTTTATGTCAACGACCCAGTTGACATAAGATAGTTCCTAATGTCTTTGCTAGGTCAGTGTTTTATTGAATGCACAAAATAAGAATAGGCAAGGATTGTTGTTTTGAAAAGTCCGTCTGATTTTTGCCGTATTTAAAAGCCCTTGTCAAGGTACCTCCTCCGTGCTGACAGTAACAAGAATAGGGCACTGTCTTTTAAATTATTTCAGTTCTTTTCAACAGCTTCACCACCTCTCCCGTCTTGTTGTCTTTGCAATTTTGTGCCACTTCAGTGATGACAAAGACATTTTTTGTCTTGTTCTGTACATGCATTTGAGGCAGGCCTTAAAGCTGGTTGGATGGATGGAGAGACAGCAAGAAGCGAGGCAGAATGGCTTTGGAGCCATGGCCTGTTCTTCCTGTGCCCAGTTCCAAGGCCAGGGAAGGACAAAATGCCAACAGGAATTAGCACGGCTTGGGCCAGTGGCTCTCAGAGGTCTGGGATAACCTCAGCTATCTGAATTTGTGTGTCCATTCCCACTCGGTCTGCCAGCACTTGAACTTGGTTGTTACTTCTCAAACTTGCCCAAAGAATACCATGGAGTCCCGTGTTCGTTTTGTCATTCCACGTTCCACCTTGTGCGCGGATACTCTTGGATCTGACCCGAAGGAAATACCAGGTACAGCGTGTCTGTCATTCCTGTCCCACGGCAAACCCCATCAGCAGTGCCCTGATACTGCTCCTCTGCCTCTACTCTACGCTCAGGGATGTAGGAAACCACCACTCTGCTCGTGTGTTCTCCACCGGGAAGAAACGAGACTGTAGGATGGGTGTGAGTGTTCACTTGGGCATTATGTTAGACAAGACCCTGCTCCAAAAAGGCTGCTCCAAGCTCCGGAAGGCGCGATCGGCGCTCGCTCAGCAGTTTGTCCTCAGTTCAAGTCGAGGTGGTTGTAAAATCCAACAGATTTTGTAAATTACTGATCCGGCCACTGGGCCCTCTGGAGCCAGTGCCCAGGTTCGGGGCCGTGTGGCACAGCAAATTCCCAGAAACACAGTATGGATCTGGTTTTAATCTGTTAATTTTTTTTTTGTTGTTGTTGTTGTTCCTCAACCACTTTATAATGTATTTTTTTAATTTATTATTTTGTAATGTTATGTTTAAGTATTGCTGCTATCCTTGTTATTCTTCCCACTGTTTTTATTGCAGATTTATTTTGTGGAAGTTGTACACTAATGTTTCATTTTATGTCTAAATCAAAGTATTTAAAGAAATACTAGTTCTATTTAATGTGGTTATGGAACCAGCTGGAATAAACAGTGATTGTATAGTAGGCTGGACCCAGGAGGTCATGTTCATTTTTGTTACATATGCAATAAACTCACCACTTTAAACTCTTGGTAGCCACTGTTTTGTTTGTTACAATATTTATGGGAATCAGAGGAAAAGAGTGGACAAAGTATTGAAATGCAACTGATTTAACAGATCTATATGGACTGCCCAGATTAAAGTTCTCTGCAGGCAGAACACTTTGTTTCATTAATTCATATTAATCCTTTTCCCTTCTTATCTCATTATTTGTCCTGATATTTTTCCAAAACCTCAGTTTGCAGAAAGAAATTATAATCTCCCCCCTTAATGAAAGCTGGAGAAAGATTCACTAATGTTGATGAATCCTTGCTTCCCTGTTTGTTTGGCTTTTTTTTTTCCCTAATTACTGCTGCTTTGCAAGTGGAGGAAGACGGGAGAAAGTCTAAGGATGGTGCTCAGTGTTAGTGTGTGCTGCAGCAGTGCCTTACCTCCCTGATGCTGAAAACTGGGGTTTCTTCTGGCCATGATTTGGTTTAATAAATAAATAAAAGAAGAGGGAGCACAAATAAAATGCTTTTTATCTTTTGAGTAATTTCACAATATGATCACTTGACTGGGGAGCTGCTGTTGCCACTCCTCGAGTCAGCCAGTGGCAGGGACTGAACAATTTATTACCTGGAGCAGAAAATCGTGTCAGTCCGTCAGTGCTCTGTCAAACAAACACTGGCATTGCTATTTTCTTTCATATCTACTTTTTATGAAGTTTTCCTTATTTCTGCTTTCCTTTCGGTGTTGAGAGGAGGATGCTTGTATCCTGCTCCAGAGGGTGGGCTGTGCTGTAATGGGGCTACTCCAGGACTTCTCTATGACGTGAACCTCTTGAAAACACAATTCAAATTTCCCTATTTCTCTCAGGAAATCTTCCGGAGCTCAATGGATCGGCCATCTCCTTTTCTGGCAGCTTGGCCAGTCACTTAAATCCATCAAGTTTCATTTTCTACTCTTCCTGCAGGACGTCCCCAGCTGCAAACGCGATGTCCCTGTCACTCGCTTGACCTCCCCGAGCACCCAGAGGTGCGGGGTCCCGTGCAGGGGTCCCGGACCCCCCCCCCCCCAATCGCTGAGCACCCCAAAAAGTTCTGTCCCGCCGGGCCCCGCCCCTCGCACACACACGTGCAGCCCTGACCACGCCCCTCCCACGGGAACACCGCCCGCCCGGCAGGGGGCGTGGCGCGGCGCTGGCGGACCGCCCCCTCTCTCTATGGTAGGTTGGTCGGGCCGGCTCCGCCCGCGCCGCCCGTTCCCCCCGCGCCGCTCTGTCTCTCCCTCGCTGTGTCTCTATGGTGCGGGGCGGCGCGGTCACGTGGCGCGGGCCGGGCGGAAGCGGCGGGAGCGGCGGTTAAATGAAGCGGGGCCGGAGGGGCGGCGGGGCCGGTGAGTGCCGGGGTGACCCTTCTGTCCCGTGGAGCCGGTGAGTGCCGGGACAGCCCTGCCGCCCGACGGACAGAGGGGCCGTCCCTGGGCCGCGCCGGACGCCTCGCTGCGGTGTCGGGCGCTGCTCCCGGCTGGGGCCTGTCCTTAGGGACGGGTCGTTCCGTCCCCCGTACCACCCCCTCCCCCCCTTCCCGCGTCCCCCCTCAGGGCCCGGTGTCCGTTCCTTTTTCCCGGCGTCCGTTCAGGGCCATTCCTTCCCTTCTTTTCCCGTCAGGGACGGGTCGTTCTCCCCCAGCGCTTCCCTTCAGGGACGGGTCCCCCGCGTCGTCGTCCCCGTGTCCGTCCTCCCTTTCCCCTCCGCTTTCCTTTAGGGCCGAGTCCTTCCTCCTCGCTTTCCCTCAGGATAGGGGACACCCCTTCCAGATCCCCTCAAGACTGGGTCCTTTCCCTCCGCCTTCCATCCCCTCAGGGCCGGTTCTTTCTCCCCCTTCCCGGGGCCGAGGGGTCCCTTCACCTCCGTGCACCACCCCAGTGTCCCCCCACAGGCCCGAGGGACACCTGGGGACAGGCGCTGCCCTCCGGGGCCTTCTGACGGCTGTCCCGGGTACCCCGGGCAGGGTGTTAGTGGTCGGGGATAACCCGGCACCAGAGCTCGTGGGGAGAGGAAGGTGAAAGATTGTTCTCTTCCTACCCCTGCTCAGTGTGGGAGCACTCGGTGCCGTTGGGACATCTCGACATTTCAGGCATCTGCTGTGGGAGCTGCTGCAGGAAGGAAACCCCAAACACAGCTGTCCTCAGAGCTGAGGGATCAGTGTAAGAGATACTCCTTTCTCTTCTGTATTGATCCAAGTGCCGGCCCGGCATGGACAGAGCACAGCCTGGAAGTGTTACTGTACCCTGCGTTTATGTAATGAGTTTTTCTATCTCTGGAGCTTACCTTGTTCTTCTAGACGGCTGGAGGCAGGTGGGGATTCCACCGAAGTCTTCTGAGGCTGAAGAACTGTGGGGAACTCCAGTGTGTGTGAAGCGAGGAGTGTGAGCTCACCCAGGGCAGTGCTTTGGGATGGGCAAAATGTAGATTGGCTTAAGGAGTCATCCCATGGATCCCCAGCTTGGCAGCTGTGCTGGCTAGAGCCCTGGGTGGACAACAGCTGCTTGCACCTGTGATCCCAGCGCAGGAGGTTTTTTCTTTCATCTCACATATGCCTTATCACCTGGAGTATTGTTTTTGAGTGTCTTCCAATACCTTACTTTAGAGTCTTACTGACAGATGCTTAGAATAGTTTTTATACAAGTAAGTTAGTCATTGATGTTTCTGCTCAGATTCTTATGGTTTGGTCACTGTCCTGAGACCTCTGATGCTTTGAAAGAGAAAAGCTGATGTTGCTGATGTGTACTTTTATTTCCATAATCCAGGCATGATGCTGAGGGACTAAAGCTTGATGTCCATGTGATTTTTCAGAGCATTCTCTCTTGTGTTTCTTTCGCTGTGGAACAGCAGACTCTTGCTTTGCTTCAGGCAGCAGAGGGAATCTCTGAGAGCCTTGGTGGCTGAGAGGCACAGCCAGTCCTGGTCCTAAGACCTATGGGCAGATCTCTGTTTCTCTATTCTGTCTGTGTGGAGGTTGATTCCTCTTTCTTAACAATCTCTGCTCTCCCACCTGATGCAGTTTGGAGCTGTTACAGGTTTCCAGTGGTAGCAGTGGAGGGAAAGGCAGGTGTCCCCCATGAGGCATTTAGACTGGCCTTGGCATGCTCAGCTATTGTGGTCTCTCCTGCTTTCAGAGAGGATGGCATGAGGGTTTTTTCTTCCAGCAACCTGTTTGAAAGGTGAGGCAGGGAATATGAGCCCCATCATTCTGCAGACCCAAATCTTGAGCAGGTTCTGGTACATCCGTGGACAGGTACAGGACCATAGGAATGTGTAGCTCAAGCCATCTGGTAGAGCCCATTTTACTTAGGACTAGTAGGATTCCAGGAACAGCTTTTGATTCTAAAACTGTAGGATTTACAGCTTTAATATGTGCTTTTAATATCTAGGATGAATGCTGTGCAAAAATTCCACTGCCTTGCATCAGGCCTTCTGCAGTTGTAAACACGTTAATAGATTTCATGTGCTGGGTGTCTTTGTGGTGTGACTGGATGTTAATAAACAATTATCTTGACAGGAGTTTATGCCTGGAACACCAAGACTTGGGAAGGGACTCAGACAGATTTCCTGAAGATCTGTAGACATTCAGCCTGTTTGGAGGTGCTGCATTGTGGTAACAGGCTTTCTTCCATCTCTTTTTCTTGCTTGCTAGGATGTTTTCCTTTTGGTTGGCCTGGCTGCAGGCAGTCAGGGCATGAACAGCAGTTCCTAGAAGAACAGTTGGGGCAGGTGTTACTGGTGATAAGGTACAGTCTGGATTCCAGCAGGGTGCTGGCGGCCTGTTCCTGGGCTGGAGTTTGAGGAGCTGCCTCGGAACTCCAAATTCCGGGGTGGACCAGTGCTTTGTCTGCCTGAGAATGCAGTGGGCGTTCCTGCCTCTGGCGAGACTTGTGCTTTGAAATTGGACACAAATCACTGAAAAGTCCTGTGGCAAGAATAGGTGGGGCAGACACACAATTCCCAAGGCTCCGGCACAGCTGGAGCGAGATAGGAAGCATATCCCAGGGGCCAGGAGCTGATTAGCAACCTGGAGTAGCACAAACCCAAGTGTGAGAGATGTGGAGCCCTTCGGGTGTTGTTTAGTGCTTGCTGGAAGAAGCTCCCATTCATTAATTTAGAATGGGTGTCTTATTTTTATTTATATCTTTCTAAAGCCATTGTGAGTGGTTTACTGTGTCTGAGAGCCAGCGGTGCTGGGTGCTGGGGCTTGCCACTGGCTGCATTCTTTCTGGGACAGTCAGAACTGCACCACTAATTCCTCTCATTGGAAATTTGGGGTTTTTTTTTTTTTTGCAGATGGATTTGATCCAGAGATATTTTAAGACTCCCTTTAAATTGTTGAATTTGGACATCATCATAACTACTTAAAGACGAGGCATTGATAGTCTTCAAAGCTTGTGTGTGCACTGAGGTGATGGTGAAGTTTCAAGCTGCTTCATGTAACTGGGATTACTCCCAATAGGATCTATCCCAGTTGGATAGGTGCCTTTTTAAATACAGCAGAAGGTGTGAAACACACAGCTGCCTGGGGACAGCAGCTGTCTCCCAGTAGCAGCCCAGGAGAAAAGGTCATTTGTGTACAGGCTGGGAGTTCCTGTGTTTGAAATGGAGCTGAATAACGGGCTGCTCAACAGTACTCCAGAGTAGTTTTGTTTTTGAGCAGGTTACTGGAAGTGGGAAATCGGGGAGGGGTAGGCAGAAAAAAAACAGGAAAAAGGGGGACTAAAAGCCACTTAGCAGTGTCCTGGTGGCTTGAATAAGTTATCCTTGCCAAAGCACCAAGATGAGAGATAATAAGGAGTGTCTCACTGAGCTGGGATAATCTCATTCTCAGCAGCCTTCATGTCACTTTTATAGAATTTCAGGTTTATTTTGGACTATCTCGGGTGTGACGTTTTTCCTCTGGGTCGGTGCTTAAGGGCTTGCAGTTGTTTTAAATTCGTAACGATCCTTGAGAAAGCTTAATTCCTGAGGATGGGAAATGATATTCCTTCTGAATGACACCTCTCTCCTAATTACCAACCCTGCTGTGGTTCCCTCCCTGTGTTCATGAGGGGAACTGTCAGTGCCTGATTAAGTGGAAAAAGTATTGGGCTTTAGGGAAAGATTTCACTGTGGGGCAGCTGCTACCCCGAGCCACGATGTCACTTTGCAGTCTTCTTGACCCGGGTCAGCGGGAATTTAAATTAAATATGTGCCTTCCTCTCTGGCTTTAGGGAGCCCCTCTCCTGTGCTGATGCTGGTGGTGCCCAGCTGCTCCCAGGGTGAGTTTTGGAGGCTGTGGTTGCTCCTTGTAAAGAGAAGCAAAGCTGATGAGCTGAAATAAAACTGGGAGTGTTTGTGGGTGTCAGGGTGACCTGAAATGTTTTCAGTCCTCGGAGGCCAAGCGTGGTGTTGCTCACCCTCAGCCTGCTCTCCCCTGCAGGGAGGCCAAGCTACTGTTTGCATTATTCAGGGAAGCATTTGGATGGGATCTGTAGAGGCATCATGTGATACTGCTCTGCAGTACAAGGTGGTTGGGGTCTGTGCTAGCTGGAATCTCTTTTTGGGTGAATATAAGAAAGAAAAATGGCCTCAAGGAATACATTTTGTCCAAAGCACTCCTTGCAGAAGGCTCCTGTACTGCTTTATCCAGACTGACATGCTATTACCAAGCTGTGGGCACTGCTCCTGTTAGTTCTTGGAGGAAAGCAGGCAAGGGTTGGCTTTTTGCAGCCCTTGCAAAACCAGAGTGAGGAACAGATTTACACTTCTTCCAAATCCCATCCCAAGGACATGACGCCTTTTTGTGTGATGGAGGGGGAGGGAAAACCTCTCCCTGATGCTTCTTGCAGATGATTTTTGCTTGAAGGCCTGGAAGGAGCATTGGCCCCTGTACCCCTGGCAAGTACAAGCTCTGTTGGGCAAACACGTTTCAGGGGGTTTGCAGAGGGAAGGGACAGCAGTGCTGACAGCTCCCTGCAGCACGGCCACGGTGCTGCTGAGGACTTTCCTCCTCTCCCTGCTCTGCTGTCATGTGCTGAAATGGAATTTGAGGGAGGTGACAGCAGCAGCATAATGGGAGGCAGGAAAAGCAGCTCTTTTTTTTTTTTTTCTTTCAGGAAACCAGCAGGGTAGGGTGTTTAATGCCTCCCATGCTGCTGGGATTTCCAGCTACGGATGAGCAAGACCTGGGAGCAGTAGCTTGGCTAATGTAAATAGTTCTCTGTAGATTGTTAAAGCAGAGTCCTTTTGTAGTGGAGTAGGATTCATTGTGTATCAACTGGGAGGTGCCCTTGGATCTGCCAGGACTGGCACAGACCAGCTCACAAGGGCTGGAAGGCACCTCTGCCGTGGACACAGTGTCTGGAGAGTGCTCCTCAGCTCAGTGTGTTTGTTTATTTAGCAGTTTGTGGCTGGTTTTACTGACCCTCCAGCCCAGATGGTTAAATAATCCATCTGATATTGCAACACCCAGGAAGAGAATTTCTGTTCTACTGTGAGGACTCACCTGGTGTTGGACACGCGTGTGTTGACCAAGGGTGGGCACAGGATTCACTGTCCTTAGCAGCTGCTCTGAGTGCAGCCTGTGTAACCTCCTGGCTGTGGCCTGTGGTGGTTTTTGTAGTCCTGTGTCTGTGAAATGTTTGTTTGCCTTGGGGTTAGTGGGTACTGTACAGTTTTGTTAATCTGCAGGACTATGGATGTGGAGAATTAACGTGAAGCTCTTGTTTCCTCCCTTTTTAGCTCATAATTCATTCATTTGCCAACTTCAGTAGTCTCGGAAGGGATTCATGCTGGATGTGGAGTATCTCTAAATCCAGGCACCATCTAATTTCACTTTTTCTGTTCTGATATAGTGGTACTTACCTCAAATGCAGCCACTTTGGTTTTCTGCTATTTTAACATACTCGGACTCCACAGTGGCCACTGCCACGTGACGTGGATGAAGTCAGGCTGGACAACTGTCATGAGCCTGGAAGACTGCCCTGGGTTTTCACTGCTGAGAGTTTGCTGGGCTGGAATTGGCCACAAGGCTACACGTGGCTGTAAACAAAACTAAACCCAGTTTTCCAAAGGCTGTTGCTGGCTGTCTGGAAAATCTTGGAAAATGACAAGTGGTCATCTGTGGTGCTGGAGCAGTAAAGAGGTAGTTGCAGTTCTTCTGTGGCAATGCTCCTCCTGCAGCAGTTGTTGGGTGCAAGAGGTAGCTTAATTTTGACTCTTTCCTGCAGAAATTGGTGCAGAGCATGGATTTGTTGCTCAGGTGTTGGCACCTGCCTTACAAGGTTTCTGTTGTTGTTTTACTCTCAGTAGTTAAGGCCATTTAAGACTTACCACTCTGAGCTTGGCCTGTTGGCCCAGTCTGGCTGTAAACTGGCTCTTGTATATATTTAAACCCCTTAATTGATTGTGTAAAAGCCTGTTTCAAAGTGCCTGACCTTGCAGTAGGAGCACGTGTAGTTTAAGTGTTAGGGATAGGCTGTGGCTGTATCAGCTTAAGCTGCAGTTTAAGATCTTCCCCCTTCTTGCGGTTTCTTTCACCACCTTAATTCTGTTCTCCCAATTCTACCATGCTGGATATGTGGAAGGTATCTGATCTGAATCCTACAAAAACATTTTCCAGGGCATTTCCTTTCAAAGCTGTAAGAAATGCTGGAGGAGCTCAGTGTGAGAGGAGGAAACAAGCTGTGGTATGGGAGCATGACTATCCTTAACAGGTATTGAGGTGAAACCCTTCAGAACATGAAGCCAGAACAGCTTCTGGCCACTGACCTTTGGTATTGTGGCAAGTGGAGATTCTTAATGTGGCCCTAAAAAAGGGGCATGGCTGTTGTAACCACGATATGTGACCTGTGAAGTCATTCTTTTTGGAAGTCACTCACTCTGAGATGTTTGACACCTGGAAGGGTTGGTGGCAGACTTTTAAGTCAGTAGTTCTGAAAGTGCCGTGCAGATTGATGGAGACCTTCTTTTTGCCAAGGTGGGATGCTGCAGTAAGTCAGGTTCTTTTCCCTGTGTGCCACCTCAAGGTCAAGTCTCAGCTTTTGTGTTGCCAGCAGCTTTGTGAATGAGGTGAGGTGTGCTCTGCTTGAAAGCAGAGCTTTTTTGTGATAAGTTCAGGTCACATTTAAAATATAATAAAATACAAAAATACCCCCTTTCCTTCCATATTTTTTTTTCCTGGTGGTGCATTATGTTTGTAATTTTTTCTGGAATACAGCTTCCCAAGTGCAGCTTAGGTGGTTTCCTGAGTCTGTCTGATGGGCAGCTGCTCAACATCCAGGATGCCATCAGAGCCTATCAGTTCCTTGTGATTTTCAAGTCCTCTGGCTGCCTCTGGAACTAAACTTGACTTTCTGCTTTCTAGCCTTTTTGGTTTAGGTCTACTTATCCCTCACTGCTGCTTTTTAGCAGTTTGCTGGTTGTGTGCAGCCTGGTTCTCTGTTCTCAGTGCCACTGCCTGTCCCAGCAACTTGAAATCCCTTATTTCTCTTTCCTCTCCAGTGAAAACAGTGCTAAGATGAGAACCTGTATGCTCCTGAAGACATTGATCCAACTTGTAAGATAACTACTTTAAAGATTGCACTTGGATTTCTTTGTTCTGTTAAGCTCTTTAAAGTGGCATTCAGGATGCCTTAAAAAAAGAAAAGAAAAAAGATAGGAAAACTACTGAGGATTTGGAGAGGAAATGCTCTATCCTTTCTCCTGGAGAGATCTATGAAGTACAAGTAACAGAGGAGCACTCTGCTGTATATCCAGGGGCTCACAGGGCATTTCTCCTGCTCTTTTCCATGTGGCTGCTGGGTTTGTGGAGAAGAGAGGCAGCTGCAGTTAATGCTGTGTGGAGCTGTGGCAGGTATGTATAGCACCTGGGGGTTTGTGAAGTCCAAACCCACTTTTAGAGTCTTTAAACCCACTGGTGTCTGAATCTTGGTGCTGCTCAAAGCAGCCCCTGGCCTTTCCCTGGAAGGGAAAGGACATTTGAGTTCAGGGAAAGGAAACTGGAAGCAAAACTTGCTCTAGAAGTAACAGCGCTGCAAATCTTGTGGTTTCACATGCTCTTCCATTCATCCCCACCCTTACAGCACAGAATCAGAACAAATCAGTTCTTGTAAATGATGATTTGGGAGATAGGCTGGGTTTGTGTGGAAGTGCTGAGCTGCTGCTATCTGTATTGTTGCATCAACATGAAATGCCAAGCTGGCACCTGTGTTTGTGATGTGGGAGGGAGCTTTTGGGTTTTGGGGATTCTACTGGATGATCTTGCACATGCCAGAAGTCTGAGACAGGCAGACTACTGCCCTTTTAGAGGAACTAGCTTCAGGGATGCCTCTTTCTCCCTCAAAACCTTGATTTTTCACTTCACTCCTAAAATGAGCTGCTCAAGGTAATGGTATTATCTCTCCAACTAGAATTTATAAATTTAACTTTTTTTTTTTTTTTCAGGACTCAATTAGATGGGAGGAGGGCGAATGACAGATCCAAAAGTTTCTGCCTCTTGTGCAGAGAGTAGTTTTTTTGCATGCATCGAAACGAGGAGCCTTGTGCTGGTCGGGGAGATGGGATGATATGGAGCCCTGTTATTTGGCAGAGGGACTGATGGGGGTCGTGGGAAGGCACCAAAGTGTCCAGAAGTTGACCTTGATGCCAATCACTAGGGAATAACTCCAAGGAATGGGAAACTTTCATTTGAGTTGCTCAGTTCTGGAAAATGAGTGCAGCTGTTTTAAAACAGGCTTACATTTTAGAGAGTAACTCACAGAGCAGGTATTTTGCTAGGGAAATGTAAATATTTGGCAGGTTTAGGAAGGAAAACTGGTGCCAGTGTATGTGGCCAGCTGTTAGGTAATTAGGTAAAAGTGGGTACCTTTCCTCTTGTACTTTGTGTTTCAGATAAAAATGGTGATTGCGTACTTCAGACAGTTATGTTTAATAATTATGATATTGTGACCTTGATGAAATGAACTGCAAGTAAGGTTGATGAGAAGTCTTGTGATGTACAGACAGCCGGGATGTTTCCTGTAAGTCCTGAGCAAGCTTAGAAAATGGGGAAACATCTAGTTGGGGATTTGAAGCCAAGTAATCCCTAAATATCTGCTCTCTTGATTGTTCATGAGTAAGCAATTTTCATTAGCCTGGAGCAGTGACAGGAGATGTAGCCTCTCCTTTTGGAGCATCTCCTGATGTGCTCTTGTCATACTCTTGGCTCTGCAGTTACCAGTGGTGAGCCTGGGAGGAAAGGGCATCACTCCCTTCAGTGCTTTTCTCCTTGGGTAAGAGAGGGTGAGGAACAGGGAACTTTTGGGAAGCTGTGATTGCTGCCAGATTCATTCTTCTTTTCCATCTTCATTCACAACCTGCCCTGGAACTGCTGGAGCCCGTTGCAGACTGGTGTGGTTTTGGAAACAGTGGCTGCTCTGCTGGGATACTTTCTGAACTGTGTGTGTTGGGTGCCTTGTCTGTCAGGGGAGGTGAACAGGTTGGATTTACTTGCCACAAAACACTTCTTGTATTCTACTGTCTTGTGTTTCAGTGTGGTGAAACCAGTTCTGTGGCTTTCTGCCATAGAAATGTTACCTGGTTCTTTTTATTGTTCATTTCAGTTTCTTTTCCTTGATTTTTCTCACGTCTCAGGAATCTTGTCTTCACCTTCTCAGAGAGTGTATGTGTTTAAAATTGTGTGATAAACCAAGCCAGCTGCTAATGTGGGAAACACTTTGGGAATACTTCATAGCTCACCAGCCACTTCTGTTATTAAATGATCTTCAGGTTTGTTGTTTCTCTCCAGCACATGCTGTGGGTCCAAAAATTGGTGGCAGAGGTGTGTGGATGCTCTTGTCATAAGTCTGCCCCTGGTCTGTGCTCCTGGGAGGAGCTTTTGGCCAATACCTGTAGCAGATTGTGCTGCTGAAAACCAGGTGGTCTTTCCTGCAAGCCACTGCCTTGAGCAGCCTGGGTAAGGCTTTTGGGCTGGAATCAATGGCTTTGCCACTTTTCCCAGGCTTGGAACTGAGCAAACCTGCTGGCAGGAACCCTGCTGCAGCCCCACGTGTTGACCTCTGGCTCTGTCCCTTTGCAGGGTGTGAGGCAGTGTCAGTAGCTGCCTTGTGCATAGCAAATAGGATTTGTTTGTGCCCAGCAGTTCTTGTTGAGCTTATGATCAGGGGATTTCTAATTTTCAGTTGGGATGATGCTGCTTAACACGATCAACCACTGTTAAACTCCCCCTGCTTTTGCTCAGTGCCTGTTACAAGGAGCAGCCCCCAGCACATGGTGAACCCTTTGAAATGTTTCAGCGAAATGCTTGACAGTAAGTCAGGCTTCTATATTTCCCTTCTGTTGTGCCTTTTTTTGTCCTTTTTTTTTTTTTTTTTTTAGGACTGAATTTTTAGCTTCTCATTTTGGTGGTTGTCACAAGCCCTGCATTATTTAAGTAGCTTGTTTTAGAAGCTTGAAATGAGCCAGAAATTCACCTTGCTCGCAGGCTACCAGCAGGCACGTTTGCTGCCTGCAGGCACAAAGTAGGAGTTGATGCTCTTCTGTCAGTGTAGGTGAGCAACAGTGGTGTTCTGTGTGGGGGAGAGGCTAGAACACAGTGATTTGATGTTGCTGACATCTCTTTCAAGTTGCTCTTTTTTTTTTTTCCTTCCCCCTGTTCATTTGGGATCTCAGTTCCTGCTACCTCCCCTGCTTTCTGTCTAGTCCTGTTGCCTTGAGCTGGAGCCAGACAAGAGCACTTTGAGTCTAGTCCCATCTTGGGTATGTGGGAGTTCAAGGTTTCAAATGCTGTAAGTGGGGGGAAATACATTAGTGTGTTGAGAAGGGGGGAGTCTCCCCTTGACTGTCAGTTTAAATTCCAGCACCATCTGAAGAAGCTCATCACAGCACAAATGTGGGGTGGAGGGAGCAGATTTGAGTTCTGCTCCAGTTACTGCAGTCCAGAAACGCCTTCATCTATCAGGAGATTAAATATATGCACAGCACCAGTGGTGGCTATTTTTAGGTTAAGCTAAAAATATGTCGTGTGGTGTTTAAAAGGATTTTGAATGGGTTTTGGAAATCCTTGTGTAAGCATTCTGTGTGCTCCTGAGACCTGCTTCACCTGGTAGCAGCTGATCCCTTACCTCATAGTAGTGGTTGGAAGCAGTGGTTTTGGGGATGATATTTTTGCATGTCTGAGCAGCTTGTCCAGGAAGTCTCTGTGACCTCAGCTGTCAGTCTGAGGTCCTGTCATTTCAGAGAACTGTTAGACCCAAATCCCTGGTGGGCTCTGGTTTTTCTGGTAGCTGTTCTGTTCATGTGTTCTTCTCTCAGTTCACTGCAGGAAGAACCATAATGGGGAGGATTTTATTGTCTGCACAGTGAAACAACTTGGGTGTGATGTGTCAGAGGGTGGTGGGGCACTGAACAGTCTCCCCAGGGAATGGGCCCAGCCCCAAGGCTCCCAGAGCTCCAGGAGTGTTTGGACACCCCTCTCAGGTGCAGGGTGGGATTGCTGGGGTGTCCGTGCAGGTCCAGGAGATGGACTCTGATCTCTGTGGGACCCTTCCAACTCAGGATATTCTGTGACTGAGTTGAGAATGTGGAGTAATACAGAGGTGAAATTGGGTGGGACCACATCTTCAACGTGATGGGTCCTCACTGCACAGTCAGTGAGTGTTGTAGAAGTCACGGTGAGAATTTTGTGTCCCCTGGATACTGCTGGAGGGATTCAAGTCCCAAATCCAGCTTGATGTGCTGTGGTGCAGGTGGGAAAGAAGAAAAGCTTGGCAAGTGCTTATCTGACTGCTTTGCTTTTAAAACAGCTCTAGTTTCCTGTTCTTGACTGTATTACAGAAAAGCTGATAGGCATGTTGGAGCCTGCTTATAGGTAGCCTTATTCTTTGCCTATAAATAGGCACTGAAATCACTGAGGTAGTGTGGAATAGCTTCTTTCCATCTGTCTTCCTTGCTTTTTTATTATTGTTTATGTAGGGCAAGACCCCAGGGTGGCTTTGATCTTGTTACTTCACGTTCTTGGTGGCCTGGTGCTATAAACATGAATAAACTTCTTATTCGTGCCACTAGATGGAACTGGCCCATGCTTATGGATATTTGTTTAAACTTCAGCTCTGTATTGAGTATTGACAAAATGAATTGCTTGCACTTAGTAGAAGCTTGGCTTTTACCCTCAAAGCAGGGCTTTATTAAGCTGCTTGGGGTTTTATTCAGTCCATTTTGAAGTAGGAAGAATTGCCAGTTCTTTCCAGCCTTGGCTTTTTTTATTGTTGCCTTGACTGTGTATTACAGTTAATGCTATTTATTTAATGCTATATATTCCTGCTTTTAAACCACTGTGTTTTTTGGTGATGTGTGCACACTTTCTTGTGTGGAAGTGCAGATAGTTTTTTATCCCAAATTTAATTTCAGCTTATTCCCTGTACCTCTTTCTTGCTGCTGAAATTCCTCTCTGCAGGAACCAGAGTGGCCTGTAGAAAATATGACCTTAGTCTTGTGGCTTATTCATCCTTCTTGGATCTGAGCATGTGAGGTTTAGCCAGCACTGGACAAAGCACCATTTGAGCTATTTGGGAGAATTTTTTTTTTTTTTTTTTTTTTTTTTTTTTTTTGGTGTGTGTGGCTGTGCTGAGCATTTGCAGTGTCACCCCACTGTGAAGTAGCCAGCCCTGCTAATGCACCACGAGTCCCTGGAAATATCCAACCATTCGTCTTTGCTTGGAGCAGATATGAGCAGACACCTGTCCAGCTCCTGTCTTCAGCACTTGGTGCTGCAAGGGCTGATTTGTGGCTCTCACAAATGTGCTTGTTCCTCCCCAGCCAGTCTGAGTGATCCTTTGCTGTGTTTGCTTTGTGACCTTGGCCACACTGGGCCTATACCTGCTTCTGTTCCTCCACCTTTTAAATGGCAAGAAGTGAATTGATTTTGTTTGCTAAAGGAGTCAGACAGCTAAGGATGGAAAAGTGCTATGCAGGGCTAGGTGATTGCTATTCACAAGTACCAGGGAGAATACAGCTGTAATAATGTGGATGTGACCTTTTAGAAAGGCCAGGATTTGCACCAAATGCACTTAGTGACCCAGCTCCTGAGCTGAGCTCCAGCACCTGCCGTGATGGTGGAACAGCACTTTCATGCCATTCTGGCAAATAAAGATTTATTTCTCCTTATAAGGCAGAAGATGAAGAATCTAGAGGAAGCACCCCCAAAATCTTGCTTTTCAGGTGTTTTCTCGGAGCTGCTTACTGGGATTAGCATGTGCTACTGTGGTATCAGGACTCAAATACAGAGTTAGTTGCATATTTGTGGTAATGCTGGTTAGAAAAGGCCTCTTGCTGTTCCCTCATCCCATTTCCTACTCAAAATTGGACCATCCCCAGATTGGGGATCAGGTGAATGTGGCTGTTTGTAGGCAAGCCTTGAAATGTTTATGCTGGAGGTTCCCTCTGAAGAAGGTTCCCTCAGGCACTAAGCCCATGCTGCTGGGCTTTTTAAAGTGCTAAATTATACATTTTATTTTTTATTGTTGTATCTTGTGCATCTGAATTAATTTCTTCATTTTACTGTCCTAGTTGCAAATCCTGTTCCCTGCAGAGGAAGTTAAGTAGAATTACTGAGGGGGAATTTATACTGCTCTTGTGTACTAGCAAACAGGATTTTATAGTAGACCCACCATTTTCTTCCACCTTGTGTCAGTAAATATTTAATAGTACAGACTCCTCTGTGCTGCAATAAGGAGATGAATGCTTTCCAATAAAAAGAAAAGCCTCTTTTCTCCTTCCAGTAATCAAACTGGAGTTCCTGTATGTGTATGTTCCTGTATGGAAAGCTATAAGCTGACAGAGCATAAAATGGAAACCTCCTGTTTAGATTGCAGTGATTCCTCTGGCCCCCTAATCCTGTTTGGAGGCCTCTGGCCAATTCACTGTGCCTCTCTGAGAACAGGTGGGGATAGCAAAGTTTAGTTGCAAAAAGCCCAGTCCCGTGAAGGAACCCAATTCCTGTCATGCTCTCCTTTTGGTGTGAGAGCAGATGGCGTTTCCTGGAATTTGTACCAAACCCTTGCTGTAAATCAGGGAAATCTCTTCTTTAAAATAGCAGATGGTGGTAAGGAAGTGTTCTCTGCAATGTTCCTGTGCTGGTTCACAGTGCAGCACAAACCACACACTGACACTGCTCTGCCTGGGGTGCAGCTTCCTTCTGACACACCAGTAATGTGGGGGTTGTGGAAGTGAGCTTGGAGTATCTCTGGTGGCTCTGAAGTTGTGCCTCAGCTTGGCAGCACTCAGGGAACTCAGGCTGGGATGGTGGTGTCCCTGTTGGCTGTTCCCCTCAGGGCTGTGCATGACTTCCCTGGCATTAAGTGTGACAGGGATGGTTGGAGTGACCTTGTCTGCGGGGTGTGAGATGCAGGGGGATGTGGGGATGTCCTGGCACAGCTCAGGCAAGGGGATTTTGCCTCTCTCACCAATTGATTGTGGCAGAAACACCACTGTGTGGGTTGGTGCATTGGATTTTGGTTGGAAACAAGAGAAGAGCCACATACTGGGAGGGTTTGAGTCCTGCTTGGATAGAACTGCATCTCTCTTCCTTTTCTGTGGTTGCACAGCTCCTCCAAGGAGACTTCTCAGGCCTAATTGCACTCTTCAGTTGACAGTCTTAACTGTTGGAGCACAAGATAACAAACATGTCTCATTTCAGGTCCTGAGATGGGGGTACAGACAAATACTCATGTAGAGAGACTGCTGGGAGAGTCAGGAAAACCCCTAGCAGCCATATCTTGGAAAAACCCCCATAGGGAGAATCTGAGTTTGCGTGACTCCCTCGTGGTTTTATTTTGTCTTCCAGTTCCTCATGTGAGCCTGACTGCCATGCTGGGGCATTGACACTCTGGGGTGCAGCTGTTTAAAATGGCAGAGAGAGGTGGGAATGAAGAAGTGATTAACTTGAACAGCTTCAGCAATCACAGAGGGAAAGGTGAGTGCTGATTTGTGCCTGTTTCCAAAACACTCTTGTGAAACTCCTGCTGAGCAGCAGGATTCAGAGACACTGAGCTTCCAGGGAACTGCTGGAGGTCTGTTCTGTCATATCACACACTACTCTTAGACTGACTTAACCACCTAAAGAAACTCTTTCATGTTATGCAGGCATGCAAAATATTTGGCTCTTGTCTTTCTCATGTTCTACTGCCTCAAGGGAGATTGCTGACTCCTGGGGAGCACTGTGTAGAGGTGTTTCAGCAGATCCAAGGAGGTTTCATCCTTCTGAGAACCCATAGGAGACAGGCTGACCCTAAATTCATGCCCTCATAGGGTTGTATGCAATGACACCCATTCCTTCAGGAGTGGAATTCAAAATGAGATTTTCTATGTATGCCTGAAAGGTGATAAATGAACACTCATGCTAAAAAATAAGCCAAAATGTGTCATATATTAGGGAAAGTATAGTTGTATGTTCTCTGTGCAGTACAGAAATCCTCTATTTCTGCCTTGTCTCTCCTGTGTTGCAGCAGCTGTGTTGAGAAGCATCTATAGTCCATTCTTGACAAGCCTTGAGGCACAAGGTTGTCATCTAATAGCAGGATATCTTCTGCACCCACAGCCACAGGCCTTATCTCAGCCCTGCAAAGTCTCACTCTTTCAGAAGAGGCTGAATTGCACAAAGACTCTTATCTCTGCTAGAATGCATTGCACTTTAACAAAGAAAATGCAATGTCCTTGAGATACTGGAAGTTCAGGATTTCTCTGCAAAATTTTTCCCTACATGCCTTGTTTGCAATAACTTTTGCAGCAGCTTGACTTGTGCTGGAGTTTGGGGCTGGAGATTCTTTGTGTGTCAGTGGCTGTCTCTGCAGTGCTGTTGTGATGAGCTGAAGCTGTGCAGGTGTTTTGCTGGAGGCTGAGGGATGCAGCAGTGGCTGTAACAATTCCTTGCAGAGGAATTGGTAACCTCTGAATGCTTCTTCCTGCAGTGCAAATGGGAAAACTGCTATCTCAGATGTTTCGGTGCTACAGGTGCCCTGTAATTCTGGTTATTTACCTTCAGCCAACAGCTAACTTTAACTTTACTTACTGTTCTGCAGACTGGATAAACCACAGAGATGAAAGTCTTATCACAATATCAGATTCCTCAGATGAAGAATTCCCTTTGTTGCTGGAAATGCCAGAAAAGCAGCAGGCTGAGGAAGATGATGATGATATAGTCATCTTAGCCGAGGTAATTTTTCATTGTTATAGCTGCTGTGCTCTATTCATGACCTGCATAGCCAAGTCTTGTGCAAATATCTGATGCATTCCTCTGAGTCTTGCCTGGTTATAGCAATCTACTTAGGATGTCTGAAATAACAGTGAAATTGATAGCATTTTGCTGCCTTAATTTAGTCATATTTGGGCACGGGAGGGGAGAGCCAGACTGTGGAACTGCATTGTGTAGTCCAAGTTTTACTTGATGAAGATTGTAGCTCCCATAAAATTGTCTGTGTGAATCCAGCAAGGTGGAGTGCTTTGCAAGAGGACTTGATCTTCCACTGGAAGCGTTTTCAGACCATGCCTTGTTTATCTATGTGCTTTGTATGCTTTATATTCCTCTATGCTATTTGTGTTCATGTTGGGCTGTTTCAGGCACTGATATTTTTGCAGCATTTCATATCTGTTTTGTATTAAGAATATATTCCACTTTCCTGTTAAATTCACCAGAAGCTCTGAGAAAACGGGTTGCAAAGCTGACCTTTCTGCTTCTTAGTTGAAAACAGCAGCAGAGAACACTCAGGCTCTGTTGGCATACAGCAGTCTGTCTGCCAGAGGCAAGAACAAGGCCAGAGATTAATGTTTGGAGCTTTGGTTCCTGCCTGTTTAAATAAATTGGTGAGAACACAAATATGTCATCAGTTAGTTCTTCCCACTCAGACTATTTTACTGGAAAGGAAGTGGGTACTGAGGTGAGCTTAGGAAATTATTCCATCTTGAAAGTCCTGTGCATCCCCAGTTCTGCCAAAGGTTCTCATAGCACCTGGGGACGGGCGGATGAGACAGATATGTGGGTTGCAGTTCTGGGCTTTATTAAGCATCTTGCTGAACAGACTGTTTATCAGTTTGCCATCAGAAGTTTTCTTAGGTGCAGAAGTATCTGGAGCAAGGATTGACGTGCAGACAAGAATTCCTATTTTCTCTTGTTGGTGTCCTTTTCAGACCCCAAAGCATCAGCAGCCTCTGCGTCCCAATGTCATCAGACCTGCTGCTCCATGGCAGGGTGCAGACATTGTGGGAGAAGGAGGATCTAAAAGTGCTGTGGGACCTTTGAGCACAGACCTGCAGGAAGAGCAGGATTCAGCTGTGCCCTGTCAGGGAGATGGAAGTAACCTCATGGTGGAGAGCAATGCTGGACCAAGCAGGGATGGGAGTGTGGTCGTTGCCCTGCAGCAGCCTGGACCATCTGAGCTGAATGGCCCCAGCTCTGAACTTACAGGTAACCTGGAGCCTGGCCCAAGTTTGCTGCCACTGATCAAGATGAGTTCACAGCCTGCTGATAACACAGAAACCATTAGTGGGGAGAATGCAGACTTTCCACTTCAGCAGGAGGAAAGGATGGATGCTCGGGAACGGCAAGGAAAGAACTTGAAGCCAGAGCAGAAACTTGAAGGAATAGCTGCTAGAACTCCCACAGAGCAGAGGGAGATCCAGGAGAGCAGCCAGCTGGAACCCCGGCACTTCCCACCGCCGGAAAACGAGCCGCGGGCTGTAGTGAATGGTTTTGCTCCTCAGCAAGGGCAGCCAGAGGCAGACCCGGGATCTTTGAGGGCATACGGAGAGAAGGCTCCTGGGCCAGCCTTCCCCAGGCCGGAGCCACAGCAGGACGGGATTCCAGGCCCTGCCTCCCCGCAGCCGGGGCATCCCCCCGAGGAGTCGGGTCAGCCGGCAGGGAGGGACAACGAGCAGCCAGGGCCCGCCTTCCCCGCACAGGGCTCGCACGAACTTGGCTCGGGGGACGTGCCACAACAGGGAGCTGCTGGGCAGGAGCAGGACCTCACTGCGCTGCTCATCAGAGAGACAGTAAGTATTCCCAGGGCTCCTCTGCCTGCCGTGCCTGATGCTTTCAGACAGGTTTTTCAAGGCGTGTAGATTCTCACATGCTCAGAACACACAGCTGCAAATCCTCTGCTTTGGTTGAGACTCAGCCATGCACCAAGTGAGGAGCATGTGATGAAGTGTCTTGGAAAACTTTCATTTAACATGAAATAATTTGTGTGTGTTTTCTGAAAGGCCCTCTTGGATCTGCTGATCTGGTTTTGTCTGGTTGATTCCTAACCCAACACTGTAGGGCTGATTTAGGATTGGATATAAAGCTAAGTGAGCCAACCTGAGACACTAAACAGTGGAAGAGGGATACAGGATGCAGTAGAGAATTTTGTGACACATGGCTGGGAGCCAGGACTGCTTTCAGCTGCCTCACCTGCAGGAGTTTGGTCCATGCCCATGTTAATGCCACCGTGGTGGCCAGGGGTAAGGGTTGCCCTTGCAGTGTGGATTTCCAAGCAGCACCATCACCAAGGAGTAGCTGGATAAGCACATGAGGACTTGTGTATGTAAAATCCACATGCTTTGTGTGTGAAGCTTAGCATGAGGGACACTGGCTATGACAGCAGCCACCAAGAAGGACACTACTTAGCCTTTGGTATGTTCAGCAGCTTGGGCAGCATGCTATATATATGATAAACAAATGTAGTGATTCATGTGTGCAATGTTTGCACACCCCTCCCTTTGATTGCTAGGGAGGAAGGCTTTTAATGGCTTATTGAGTATTTTTTCCTTGCAAACAGACATATTCTTACACATCTGTATCTTCCACCACCACCCCATCCTCTCATAAGTCTTCCTTCTACATCCCATATCTAATTCTACTTGGCAAAACTGGAGTTGAGGGAAATATTTTTTAAGTAGCAGTCCAACAAAATTCAATTTTTCCAAATAAGACCTCCTTGATCAGTGCCTTTGAGATGGGTAAGAGGCTATTTTTACATTGTCAGCATTGCTTGACATCCCTGACCAGTCCAGTCTTGCAAAGCAAAATACCACATGATGGCAATACCTGTACAGAAACCCCAGAGAAAGCAGCAAACACTGGGAGAAATGCCACTGAAGGTTTGTTGTCTGTTCTGGTCTCATTGCTGGTGTGTCTGGGTTCACTGGGTGGGTGTACATGTTGTTGTTTTATTTCCTTTTGCTTTGGAATGTTGTATTTCAGCACATAATCTGAAGCTCCTCCGTGGTCATGCTGAAGGTAAATATTCCCTTTCCTTGTGTTTTAATTCATTTCTTCGGAGCCTGAATCTCTCTTTAGGCCACATGCTCTTGGCTTTTCACATCCCTGCCCTCACTCTTCATTGATACAGAGCTCTTAGCAGTCGTCCTGTGGAGCCAGGCTGAATGGCTATAAATGATCTCTTGACCATTTTGCCCTGAGTCTCAGGATTGTGTTGGTTAATTACATGTAAATCCCTGTTCTGGATGCTACATCTGTTACACAGCTTCTCTAATACCTGCCTAACCTTTAGCTTTTCCTACTATAGGAAGCAAGATTCCCAGATGTGAAGAAGGAATATATAGAAGAATTAATCATCATCAAGAACTGCTATGACTTAAATGTGTAAGTGTAAAAACCACAGTGTGTCATACAACTGTATCACTTCCCCATGTCCCCACCTGCCAGGGATGCTGCTTTAGAGCACATCCAGCATGGGGCTTCAGCACTGCCTTGATAATGCCAAAGAGCACAGATTCTTTGTTTTGTACTTCTAATACAGCTGTTTTTAAGTATTTTCTAGTTCTGCTTTTAAGATAATTTACTTATTTAAAGATGCTACATATAATTTTGTCTTACCTATTACTAAGGCTCTTAAAAAGAGTGAGTGTCAGGATTAAGGTGTCAAGATGACTGCTATAAAACATAGTATGGAGATGGGTTGGTGAGTTTTGAGTTGGAGAAAATTGCATTTCACTGTTTGTTTTTTTTTGTTTGTTTTTTGTTTTTTGTTTTTTTTTTTTTTTTGACTTTTCCAGGTAAAGCTGACACTGGCTTGGAGTAATTTATTTAGTGTCATGATGTTGGCTTTTATCCTGTTTACTTGCTCAAGTAGCAGTGGTGCTGTTTAAATTCTCTCACATCACTTTTTAGGGATAGAGCAAACACATTTAAGGGCTGGTAGAATTGGTTCTAGAGATCTGATGAGGGGGACTGATTTTGGTCAAACTGAGCAGAAAATGGAATAAAAGTAGAGGAAAACTAATGTGAGGGCTTGTTTTCCAAGTTGCATTAACAGCTCAGGAATACCTTAATGTTCATCGTGCTGGAGATTTCTGGGAGTCATGTTAGAGTCAAAAGTTTGTTTTTTTTAAAAAGTGATTAACCTTAGTGCTGAGTTGCATCATCTCCCTGCTCTTCTGGGCAGAGCTGGGGAGAGAAGGATTGCATGTGCTGGCACCAGCAGCACCAAGGGGAGATGGTTTGAAGTAAATCACTTGTGACTGGTGTCTGATGCTTGGTGGCCTCTCTTTCTTTCTCTGTTATCTCCAGTTATGTCCAAACTGGTTACTGTGTGATCCAAGAATGAGGAATAGGTGTTGCTTGCCAGAGTATTCATTTGTATAAATCCAATGCCCTTTCCAACTAACTGAGGCACTAATTAAGCAGCATTTAAGTGCGTGAGGCTTAGATTTAGTCATTGGGCCATAAATAAGTTAATTGCTGAGGAACTAAGGATGATCCCATCCATTGGGCATAGATTTCCTATTCTGCTCTTTTGCCTGTGCTGTGAAGTTGTGTGTCCCAGGTAGGGCTTCTTGGTTAGAAAGTCAACAGACTAGAACTTCTTTCTGGTCTTTCAGAAGTGCTTTCCCTGCAGTGGTGGAGCAACTTTGGGGTGCCCACACCATGGACTTGGGTGTACCTCAGGGTGGATGGTTGTGGTGGGAATGTAGAAGACAAGCAGAGCCATTCCTTGGAGCAGTTGGGCTGTTGAAGCTGTGCATCTGGCTAGAGGATCCATCCAGATTTTGTGAAAAAACTCAGGTTTATGTCCTGGGGGGATTTAACAAAGCCTGTTAGAATTAAATCCCACTATTGGCTTCTGTCGGTCTTAATGTGCTCCTTCCCTTTTTGCTCCCAAAATCTCTTCTCTCCCATTGTGTGCCACAGACCCAGTGAGATGAAAAGGTGCTTCCAGGCTTCCCTGTAGGCCAGCTACAGTGTCTGCTCAGCGGTGCATTACCCACTTACTGGATGATAAAGATTTCTTCTCCATATTTTTATTCCTTTAACCAAACCATCTTTTGAGTTGTCACTGCAGCTTTTGTGTGAGAACAAATGGGTCAAAGCACTGGTCAGCCTCGCTGGCAGGGTCTTTTTGATCTCCATGGTGTGTCACACTGAATCAGGCTTGAAATATAATAACCAAGGGTGAGTGGTTTTGGGTAGGGGTGAGGCTTTTAACCAGCTCTGTGTGCTGTGGTGCAGATATTAATGAACAGTGCCGTGAGTGTGGGTGTGCTCTGCTTCGGGACCCACTTAACTAATTGTCACACACTGGAGGTCAGCATCCCCCCAAAATCCTCAGCGTTCAAATGGCAACATGCAGGATAGTTCAAATGTACCCTGGCCGTGCCCCAGTTGAAATCCTCTCGTTAGAGCCAAGATCTGAGCTCCTTGAAGTTTTTTTTTTTGTTGTTGTTGTTGGATTAAAACAGTTATCTTTTACCAGAGGGATGGTGGGAGCTGGAAGCTATTAAACACTCAGTGCCGAGATATTTGTTGTTTTCCCCAAAATTATTTTCTTAAAACTTTCAACTGATGTGAAAGATAAGATGTGGGAGCCCCTCTTAGCAGGGTATCATCTATTCAGCTTTTGTGTGCTGGAGCATTCACACTCGGTCAAAAGCTTCTGGCTCAATATGTCAATACCTGATTAAACAAAAAGAAATGCCCCTGCTTTGAATGTGAAAGCAGAGCTAAAGTAATCGTGCCTTGATAGTGGGTTAATGCTTCAAGCCAGTTCAGATTTCTTAATTAGGGATGATTTCTGACATCAGGAATGTAAATTAGCTGTAATTATGTCTTTGCTGCAGCCTAGCACCTTTTCATTCATTCCAATAGTTTTACAAATGTTAATTGCTTGTCCTGGCTCTTTTCAGAAGGATCTTATCCTGCAGCTGGGGAAACTGAGGAACAGGTTGTGTTACTTGCCCCAGCCAGCACAGCTGCTTGGTGAGGATTGAGAAGAAGCTGTGGGAGCCTGATTCAGGCTGCCCTTTCAGAAGGGTTTCTGGAGTGTTTGTGGCTCTCCACCAATGGGGCATTTGAAAACCCCTTGCTGAGTCTTTTCTAAGCTAAAATACTCAGTTAAACTACACTTACCTGACAGTTACGACTCTTTGTGGTAGGACCTCGGATATGCTGCATTTACAGGCTATTAGGCAATTTTTCAGCAATTTTAATGGTGATTATAATAAGAATTAATTAATGGTGATTATAATGGTGCTGTTCTCACCAGACCAGTTTCTAGCGGAATTTTGGTAACGCTGGTGTGATTGCAAGATTTGTTACAGTGAAACCTGTATTCAAAGTTTGAATTCCATGGAGAAGCACATCTTAAATGTGATTTTTGTCTCTGCTTTAATCCTGGAATCACAGAATAGTTTGGGTTGGAAAGGCCATTAAAGATCACCTAGTTTCAGCCCCTCTGCTGTGGTCAGGGACATATTCCACTAAACCAGGTTGCTGTGGCTGCTTTAATGTGAAGATAGACTGAGAATGGAGGCTTTGATTCAAGTTTGAATCTGTAATAATTTGTTGAGGAAGACATGAGTGTTTCATGGGTTTTGTAGGGATTTTTGTGCTGGTTTTTTCCACAGATGATTAGTAACTCATCCATACAAGCTTCATGTATGTAAACTTAATTGTTGAAAGACAAACCTATTTGCTTTTCCTTCAGCAGCCATACAGCTGATTATTTTTCTCTTAATTCTCAGTCATTTACTTGCAGCTTTCTCTAGTCCAGGACCACCCTTGGTCCTTACAGGTCAGGCTTCAACTGTGACCTCATAATTATATACTAAAAATTGGACAAATGAGAAATGAACCTGAGCTCCCCAACCCTAAAATAACTTGCTTATCTTTTCAGACTTTGTAACTTTCTTCTGGAAAATCCAGATTACCCAAAGAAGGAAGGCAGAGTGGTTTTGAACCCCAGCAGCAGCCTGCTTGCCAGCCAAGATGAGACAAAGGCAAGTGAGAGTATCCACATCTCCTGCTGCCTCTGGGCAGTCTGTTCAGCCTGAGTGGACCTTGGGATGTCTGCTTTGATTAGTGTGTGTTTGCAGAGTGCTTGACTGAGCCTGGCTTTCACAGGAGGCCTCTGGGTATGTTTAAGGCTGCATTAAATAGCAATAATTAGTTGCTTGCACGATGACTTCCAAGCCTTTCCTGTTTGGCCGTGCCAGAACTGTGCAGTGTCTGTTCCTTTGCCTCCAGTGAGGCGCTCTGCCCTGCCTGCCTGTCACTGCCCCATCTCAAGTGTTCCTTTTGATAACTGAGACAAGAATTCCACAACCATTCTGTCACATGAAGTAGCCTTGGCCCTCTCTTGTGAGGCCTTTAGGCATTGCCTTGCAGCCTCCTAACTGCAGATCTCCCTACAGATGTTTGATTTTTATTTGTTTTAAAGTATCCATTTAACAAAAAAGTTTTCTCTGAACTGCTTTGAGGATGTTGAAATAGCTTTGTGGCCTGAGAGATGTTGAATACCTCTTTCTACTCTTGGAAGCATCTCTCTACCTTGAGCTAATAAAGCTGTTCACTCTTCATATTAACCTAAATATTTCTTCTCTTTGCTGTCTCAGGCAGCCACACACCATGGTTTTAAACTACATTTTACCTTGTGCAGGTCACCTGCAGAGGTGCCTGGGCCACTAGGCTTCGTACCCACACTGTCCTAAGGTGCTCAGAGTTGAGTGCCACATACCCTGAATTTTGGGTTGTCTCGTAGAATATCCTGATCAATGAGAGCCATCTCTGTGTATTTATAGCAGCCTTTTAATCTTGTTCATTTTCTCCTTAGGTGCCTAAAGTGGACTATTTTGACTTTTCCAAACTTGCCCCCCTTGACCAGCGGTGCTTTATTCAGGCAGCTGATCTCCTCATGGCAGACTTCAAAATGCTGAGCAGCCAGGACATCAAGTGGGCACTGCACGAGCTCAAGGGACACTATGCAATCACACGAAAGGTGCTCCAGTTCAAATCTGTTTTCTTTACTGGGCTTATCTCCCATGTCTGCAGAGAGCACTGTGACAGCTTTGGCCTTACTGTACCAGCTGCTGTGTGCTTATGGGTTTTATAATAATCTTCCTTTCCTTTTAAGAAGTTTTAATCCATTTAGTAGTGATTTTCAAAATTTATTGGCCAGACAGAATGCTGCAGGAAGTTTTTACTTTCCCTAATAGGAAAGCTGGGGAAATGTGAGCTGGCTCATGGTGGGTGATGCATTGAACCTGGTAGTGTTCCTGTATGTTGCCACTGAAGTGCAGTGTAATTGCCAATAAAACTCTGACATTTAACTAAATCTTGAGACATTTAACTGCTGCTGCTGGTTAACTGACTGCATGGAATTAAGAAGCAGCCTGAGTATCACTGTCCTGTTTTGTCTTAATATGACTTGTGGCATGAGTCCCATATTCCCTTTAAAAGAGTTTTACTGTCATGGAGATGCAAAGACACTTGTTTGAAGTATCAGCAAACTGAATGTCGTTGTAGGTTCAAGTTTTTGACTTAGGTCTGCTCCTCTGATATGCCCTTGCTTGAGCTTCTTTCTCTACTGTTCCAGGACTTAACTGAAACAAAACTTGTTGTCTGTTCATTTAATTGACTGAGCACTGAGTATTTGAACCTCACCTTTTTAAACATAAAGCCAAATCAGCTCTGTTTAATACAGCTGGTTTCCACTTTGATATTAACAACTGAGCTGTTATGAAGTATCACTCATCTACTTTGTTTTTATGGATTACTTTGAGTGCATAAAGCAACAAGTTGAGCAGAGGAAGGATGTGTATTTGCCTCTCTTTGGATTGTTTGGCTTTCCAGTTTCGGATCAGTTTTATGCCCACGTTTGTACTGTGCTTCAGCTTGAATTAAGTGCTCCTGCTTTCTTCCAGGCACAGGATTTAAGCCTGTATGTTGTTTTCTAGGCCTTTTCAGATGCTATCAAAAAGTGGCAGGAGCTGTCTCCCGAAACCAGTGGGAAAAGAAAAAGAAGGAAAGAAATGAATCAATATTCGTATATAGACTTCAAATTTGAGCAAGGTAAATGCCAAGCTCTGTGTATCATGCTCTCTGCATCCTTACTGCAAGCAGAGCTGGCTTGCAGCAGAAAGCAATTCTTGAAAGGGGATGTGGTCCCAAAAGAGCTGAGTTTCTGTCACTGGTATCTGTTTTGGAGATGCTCTTCATTAGCACCTCTGCTTGGTAAAGTGCTGTATGAGCTGCTGAAAGTCTGCAGCTGTCGGTGTATGGAGGAAGAAGGATTTAAGCTTTGTTCTGTCTGCTCCATCCCTTTTTATTGAGCCTTTAACTCTGCTTCAGGGGATGTGAAAATTGAGAAGCGCATGTTCTTCCTGGAGAACAAGAGACGGCACTGGAGGTCCTATGACAAGCTCTCCCTTCTCCCACCAGTGCTACTGGAGCAGGAATTCTATGAGCAGAAAGTGAAAGAGATGGCAGAGGTGAGTGAATGAAACTCCTTTGATCATGTGGAAATCTTTAATAGCTGTCAGAGTTTTGGCCCTAAACATGAAAAAGCTGTTTCTTAAAGAAATTTGAGCACTGAACCAAATATTGAATAACTATATTTTCCCCCTTCCCTACCTGTTAACACATATGTCTCTTCCCAAGTAACTCATTTTTAAAGGAAAGAAGCCAAGGACAGAATTTCATATTTACTTAAATATACAGCTGCTGCTTGAGCAAACATGTTCTAGAGGGGATTTTTTGCTAAGAAGTGGTGAAAACCCTACTAATTAACTCTTTCCTCTAATTGTTAGCAGACTTCTCTGCTGCTTTAGGGCTTGTAATTGCAGCTCAGTGTTGGTGGTGAGTAATGGCCAGGCCCAAGGCAGTGTCCACTCACTCTGCCTTGCCCAGGCTGCCAGTCCTGTGGCTCCAGAGCAGTTTGTCCTGTGCTGAGAACTGGCTATTTCAGAAGAATAAGCAGAACCTGCAGCACCCACTGCTGTGTTGTCTTCCTCTCCTAGGCTGAGGAAAGACTGAACTCACAGCTCTGCACCCACAGTCCTTTCTAAAGTAGCTCCTAAAAGATCCTTGTCTCTTAGACAGATGGATAAGGTCTCCTTTGAAATAAAAAGCTCATGTTCTCTGGAGGGGCTCATTGGGTGAGATCATCTCTGCCCATGGAAACCTGAACCAGCAAGCCCTCCACGACACAGAATTTGGTTCTTTGTTCTTGCTGCCTTTGCTTCTCCCATCTGTTCTAGCTGAATCATAAATAGCTTAATGGATTGGAGGGATGGGCTGAGTGATGTTACAAGCAGACAATGAGCTTTTTATGGTGGTGTGTGAGTCCTGAGATAATGTAAATGAGTGGTGAGTTTGGAAAATTGCTTTATTTATTCTGCAAATACAGATGCACATGTCTCTTTACAGCATGCAGACTTCCTCCTGGCTCTGCAGATGAATGAGGAGCAGTATCAGAAGGTCAGTATCTATAATGTTGTAAGTTGAGTTCAGCTTATGCACAGACACTGTTTTGCACTTCCTCTTTCACAGATTCTTTTAACTCTGGAATGGAGCTTTTCTGAAGCTGAATTTCACTGTGTTGCTTTTGCTGAGCTGGCAAAACCTGTGTAATGTGTGTTGGCTGGCTTTTAGGAAAGGTAGACAGGAGCTGAGACCAGCAAGACAGACAGTATTGATGCACGTAATGATCTGAAGTAATTCAGCTTGTATCTTCACTGCTCAGAACAAACATTGCAATAGAATAGCATCAAGTTTGCTCTTGTTCTTGCCATTATGGCTGTATAAAATAGATACACTGTTGTTGGAGCTTGGCCAGTGGGAAGGCCTTCCTTGTTTGTAAAATAGAATTCTTTAGAAACCTGAAAATCGGCTCTTCTGCTTCAGAGAAAATGTAGAGAATAGTTCAGCAGCTGTGCATTACATTTTGGATTCAATGCTCATTTCCTTTTCAAACTCTGGAAAAGTGGGCTATACTTATATTTTAACACTGGCAAGCTTCTCCACCCCCGCAGTTAAGAGGCCAAGACAAGGTCTGCCCAGACAGATGGTAAATGTTCCTTTAGAGGGTAACAGATCTGAATCTTGGTTTTCCTCATGAGAGTGGTGTGTACCCTCAAGCTGCTTCCCTGTGACTGCAGCTTCCCAAACTCAAGATGCTGCTCTGCCTGTGAGCGAAAAATTACTAATCCCTGCATGTTCTGTAGCTTTTTGGAACCTGTCAGGCAGGACCTGTAGATACAAAGTGACTTAAAACTGAGTTTCTGGTTCTACTTAGGGAATCTAGACCGCCAAATAGGATATCTAATGGAATGTTTGTATATCTGTAGCTGTTTTTTAGGATTAATGCTGGCAGTGTTTTCTGGCCTGCAGTTGTGTGTGTGTTGCTGTAGCTATTGATGTTTTGATGCTGGTTCCTCTGGTGGCTGCAGGATGGGCAGATGATCGAGTGCCGCTGCTGCTACGGGGAGTTTGCCTTTGAAGAGTTGACTCAGTGTGCAGATGGTCACTTGTTCTGCAAGGAGTGCCTAATTAAGTATGCTCAGGAGGCAGTTTTTGGCTCTGGGAAGGTAAGGATTTCACAACTGGATGAGGGGAAAATGGGTAATTGCTGTTGGGAGATGACATTGCTGTTTGTGTAGTGTAGTTGCTTAAAACAGATGTAACTGCACTTCCCAGGAAATATTTGAATGGAATGGTGCCCTGAAATCAAAGTCAGTCTCACCATCAAGTGAAGCCAACAACTTCAAAAGATCGCAGTCTGATCTTGGCGCAGGATTTCAGGGTTATTAATCTCTTTTTTTTTTTTTTTTTTTTTTTTTTCCTCTGTGCTTAGCTATTTGATTATTAGGAAGACTTTCTACAATGTTCATAGTAAGACAATAACTTGTTTGGCTTTTATTTTCTGCTAAATAAACCAGTGATACCTGCACAGAGAATGCTTACCTGTGACTTGGCCTGTCTCTACCTAAGAGTGTTTGTCCTTCATAATATCACTGTTATCCCAGCTTAATTGGGGGGTTGGTTCTTCTGTGGTACTACTAACCTCCATAGCCTCTGATTTAGGTAGCAATTATCCTGGTACTTAGCTGAGCTATAAACAAGTCATTAACCTGATCTGAAGTGTGCCTGCTCCTTTGCCTCAGGATATGATGCTCAAACTGTGGGATGCTGTTTTACTCTGGGATCCGTTTCATGTAAATGTATCAACTGGCAGCTGTATTTTGTGACTTTATTGAAAAGAATGTAGCATGTAAGTGCTGGTTCTCAGCAGAGACTGAACAATAACAACGGGCTGATGTGTGGTCACAATGAAATTGAAGTGAATTGTGATCCTTGCTGGCAGCAGCATCTTCCTGCCCAGTATTTGTTTTGAGGCCTGATTTGTTTATTTAGGCTTGTTCTTTCCATAGTTGAACCCATTATCTAGCAGTCATCTTAGGTAGATTTAGATGAGATATTGGGAAAAAACTTTGTTATGGAGCACTGGCACAGGTTGTCCAGAAAAGTTGTGGATGCCCCATCCCTTGAAGTGTTCAAGGCCAGGCTGGACAGGACTTGCTGCAAGCTGAGATAGTGGAAGCTGTCCCTGCTTATGGCAAGGGTTTAGAACTGGATGATTTTTAAAGTCCCAAAACCCAAGTCATTCTGTGATCTGCTGACTTTAGCTCTTACTCTGCCTGAGTGAGGCTCTGCACTGATTTGCTTGGAAATGTTCTTGATCCTGAGTTGCTTTTTGTTAATGTTATACTGAACCTAAGTTTGTTTTGTTTTTTTTTTTTTTTTTTCCCCAATCCCAGTCAGAGCTCAGCTGCATGGAAGGCAGTTGCACGTGTTCCTTCCCCACCAGTGAGCTGGAGAAAGTGCTTCCAGAAAATATCCTCTGCAAATACTACGAGCGGAAGGCTGAGGAGGAGGTGGCTGCTGCCTGTGCAGATGAGCTTGTCAGGTGAGTGTCCCACAGAGAATGCTGCACTTACTGCTGTGGAAAATTGTTCCCTGAAACCCTATGTTTCTGCTGACTCTGAGATAGGTAGCTTTTAAAGAGCTGGATTATAAATTCAGATTTCTGCCTTCCCAGGTCTGTTTTTATTCTGCCTTTGACTAGGAGCAGATTAAAATTCAATAGACTTGTCTCCCCCAAGACTTGCTTGCCAACTCTGTGCTGATCCACTAAATTATATGGTCAAAAGCAGTGCTGAGCATATAATATTTTGATGGCAAACAGGGAAGTGATTGAAGAAATATGAGCAAAAAGGCAATAGTCAGCACATCCTGGCAACAGGCAATGGGTTTGGCAGCCTTAGCAACTTCCACACACCCATTTGACTAAATCAGCTTTCAGCAAAGATATGTTTGGCACTCTGCATTAATGGCATCTTGTTTTGGGCTTCAGGTGTCCCTTCTGTAACTTCCCAGCTCTACTGGACAGCGATGTGAAGAGGTTCAGCTGCCCCAATCCCCGCTGCAGAAAGGTAATTGGGGGTTACTTCACTTCTGGTCTCTTCTGGAGTGTTGGGCAGGAGAGCTGGGAGGACAGCTCATCCTTCCTAGTAGGAGTATCTCATGTGACTGCATAGGCAGCAGTGAAAGTGTTTGCTGGATCCTACTGATCTTCTATAAAACTGGGTGCCTGGACAGGTGAGTTTCGGGGCACTGTTGATAAGAGAGAAGGAGTCCTGTCTTTTCTTGGAAGATGTTGGCTACAAAAGTCTTACAGGTGCCAGAGGTTGCAGTCTTGCATATACTGAAATGTTCTGGTTGAACACAGAACTGGATGTTTGCAAGTCAAAACCAAATTCTAATATTGTATCTAATAAAACTTCGGGAGAGTGAGCTGGAACAGCCTTACATGCTATGTTTGAGGGAATTGGTATCCCCATTTTTCTTCTGTGGGGTAGCTTGAATACAGATTCAGTTGGAAGTGACAAAAAAACTTGTAGGAAGAGCTGGTTGAAACGTCAGCCATTCAGGGCAGATCTTTGTGCTCTCCCCAGTTGCTAATGGCCATAACAGGAGAATCATCAGGCCAGGTGTGGGGATGGAACAGGGAGAACTTGCTGCTTCTACACTATCAGTTCTGAGGAAAAACAGAAGCACAGAAGTACTTCCCAGTCTTGTGAATACATCCAGGACCCTGCTTACATCTGGTGCCAGGAAGGCAGGGCAGGATCAGTGCTTGGTAGGAAGCTACAAGGCCTCTTACATCAATGTAGGCACAACAGTGAATTCTCATGAGATCTGAGATTTCTGCTAATCACTGAAATTCCTCCTGAGGGCATTAACCTTACACTTTTAGCTGCCGGAGCTTTGGGTTCTCTCATTGAAATGGTATCACCTTTTGCCTGTATTAATTAATTAAGAAGTTAATAGAAAGTTAAATTCTGTTGTCTGGAGAAGTTGAAGTTGCCAGCACTGAACTCTACAGTCTCACTGAGCTCCGCAGTGTGAAAATTGAACTTATTTTGGGGGAAAAAGCTGTTTATGAAAGGTGAACAGTTCCATTTTAGATCCTGATCTCCAGACAGGTTTTATTAACGTCTGCCCTTCACAATGGGGAAGGGAATGCAGTGTCAATGGATTGTCCCAGTGTTGGAGCAAGGAGGCTTGCTAGGCACTAGGTGGCAATGTTGATTCACGTTTAAATCTCAATTTTTTTCTAAGTGTTTTTGCCAAGCCTAGTTGTTTTCAAAATGTACATATGTCAGCACTACAGAACAGAATTTGGGCTTGAATAACATGAACCCTTCAATGGGCAAAATGAAGCCGCTTTTCCCCTAAAATGTGTAATGCAGCAGAGCAACTGTCGTAAGAGGGATCAGTGCTGAAATGTTCCTTTCCTACTGCTTCGCTGTTTCATTTCCTTCCTAGTGTACTGCCTGTTCCCCCCAATCCCCTCCCCCCCGGGGTTACAGCATTCCAGTGGGCTGGATTTCTGGTTTCCTGGACAGCTTGTGTTGATTCATTAGCTGAAAATCTGCTGAGTAGCTTTGTGCTCTTCTTAGAAGTCTTTAACGACTTTAGGATTTGAAGTCGAGGGTGAGGAATTTGGATAGCAGGATGTGGTGGCTCGCAGCATCAGCTGCAGTGGTTCTTCATATTCCTGCTATCTCCTCTCTCTCCAGAATGAAGAATTTCAGTTAATGCTCTTGCTTGAAGGAAATGGTTGCCCTAAGGGAGGAAAGGGCTAATCTAGGGAACTCCACAGAGGTTGGAGAGGATGCATTGGCTTTGCTAGCAGTGCCTCGGGCAGACTTGGTGGTGGTGATGATTGATCCTGGAAGGAATCCCTCTCTGGTTGGAAGGACTGCACTCACACAGCTGAACTTAAAGCAAGGGGAAGTGTGGAAAGGGGAAGGTCAAAATGTGTGTGTCCCAAAATCTCAGAGCTCTTTTAAGGGTGGGGGAGAGGAGGACCAGATGGTGGACTTGTTGTATCCCTGTGCTCCATCACCTGGATCCTTTGTTTGGCTTTGGGAGTTTGTGTTGATACCCTCAGGGTCTCCATTGCATCTTGCAGGGAGGTTCATTCATATTTAGGCCAGCTATGGATACCTTGTAAAGCAAGTGATATGAACCAGCTGTAAGCCTTCACGTTGGCTGTGTGTCTATATGTCAGGCTCAACAATAAGAGCTCTGCAGGTACCCAGGTCACTGCTTGCGCATCTCACCTGTAGTTCAGTCATTTGCACCTTGCAGGGACCAAAATGTGGCTAATTGTAACTTGAGCAATGGGCAGAGCTGCCCTGCCTCCTGTGAGTGCCCGGCTGCACGGGGAGCATGCAGATGAGCTGGCACCATCTGCCAAGGCCACTGTTGCTCCAGCTGTGTGCCATCAAGTTTGGCTCCTGGTTAGGTGGCCAGGTCTTGAATCTTAATATGACCAACAGCAGGGTGGAGGAAAAGCTTCGTTAGCCAAGGAGAAATGTTGTCCGAGCTACCCTGCAGATGCATTCTGTGTGTGTGCAGTCTGAGCTGCTGCTGGGGCAGGAGCAGCTTTCACTCAGATTTGGCTGAGTATTGAGGTTTTGCTCTGCAATAAGCTGCTGACTGCACATGGAGCCAGGCTTTCTGGTGACAGGAGGGTTTTCCAGACTGCTTCTTTGGCCTCCATCTTGGAGGGATCTCTGTATGGAAGCAGCGCTCAAGTTTCTCATCTCCAAGGACACACGTTTCTCCTCTCAGTGCTACAGAGCAACCCAAAACTGGCAACCGTGGTAAAACAAGGAAAGGCACATGTTGCTGATTGAGTTGAGCAGCACTGGGAGGTGAGTGTGCACTTTTGCATGGTGGGGGAAGTGTTGTTTTGCACCAGAAAAGGAAGTCCATCCTCTCTGCTCAGCCTCCCTTCTCCCAAGACCCCACAATGTCGAAGACAAGGCTTTTGTTCCCAGCTGCTGCTGCTGTCCCTGGCGCCGTGCTGTGGGAGAGGGAGATGGTTTCCCTTCTTTGCAGTCTCAGCACAAAGCACTGCAGGGCTTTCAGCCAGCAAGAGATGGGGAGCTGAAAGCTGCTGTTGCCATGGAAATAATGCATGCATAGAGCAGCAGAGAGCTTGAAACCCCCAGCACACATTTCATAGCCAGGCCACATTGCAGGGACTTGCATTTCCAAGACTTTTCCTTAAAACTTCATTTCACAGCATGAAATTTTGGCTTTATGGTACTCAGTTGTCTGGGTCAGTGCTGGCTGGGTATAAGAGGTTATGGCATGTGGCTGCATGGTGTGGCATGGCTTTGCCCTTGGCCCGGGCAGCTGCCATTCCTGTGCATCCACTGTGGATTTGGGGACTGCCTTGAGCATGGATGTGCCTATCTGAGATGGATAAAATCTCTGCTCTTTTGCTTTTCATGTTCAGCTTAGGCTTTCTGGCCACCAGCAACCCTCACATTTTTTAATTAGCAGCACTGAGACTTGGTGTTTTAGGGCACGCCTTTTTAAGCTGCTTTGTGTCTTGGGATTGATTTGGAGATGCTGGCTAGGAACAGATGCACCCAGCTGCTTTTAGCCTTAATTTTCTGCTGGAAGTGAGACAGGTTTAAACTTGCACTGAGTTGTGCCTGAGCATGACCACTCGTAGCAGGACACCACCACCACTTGGTAATGAGCACGAGTCATTGCATGACTCTGAGAGGAGTGGTCTTGCTGAAATAAATTATTGCTTGATCAACAAGACTTGAAGTTACAGAAGGAGGTGAGGGGGATACTGTGACACCTGTAATCTCTGTACCTGGTGCAGCAAGGCACATGCAGCTGCTTGTGGTTCAGAGGTGGGTAGCAAGGTCATGATCCAGTTAGAAGTGTTTTATAGAGTGCAGGGGGAAGTGTTTGTGTAATCCAGCACCCAACAGCAGGGGATGTGTTCAGGATGACACAGCTGTCCAAGGATGTCATCCAACACATACCACAGGGTCCATTACTTCTGTGCTAAAGGCTGGGCTATGCTGCCCAAAGCTGTCCTGCCCAACTCCAGATGTGCTGTGGGCTTAGGTTTAAACTGTATCAGGATTTGTAGCTGGCAGGGTGCTTGTGCAACATAGAAAAAAAAGGTTGTCCTGGTTGGAGAAACTGAGCTTGTCCAGAATGCCTCAGAGTAGGATATACATATGGAGAATTACTTAATTCTCCTTGTTTTGCAACATGTTTTCCCAGCTGTTGAAGTCTGCTGTCTCATTCAGCTTCCTGACAGCAGCGCAAACATTTTGGAAGTCCTGTGGCCCCATCTCATTCTCTGTTCAGACATTCTTATTGCTATTATCCATATGTTTTTCCTTGAGCCTGTTTATTTGGATTTGTTTGTTACTTGGAGCTTAGCCCCACAGCTTCAGTGCAGAACAGAAAGTGGTATTTGCTGTGGCAGACCCCACTCTAATTTCATCTTGGTGGCAATGACCTCAAGTCCCAACTCCTGTGTTTAAATTCCCATCCTCCTGTATCTCTTCAGAAAATTTGTTGGGACAGGAAGAGAAGGAAATTTGGTGTGGACAACCTCGTTACATGTCATTCATAGAACTACAGAATGATTTGGGTTCAAAGGACCCTTATAGACCATTTCTTTTCATCCCCCCACCACGGGCAGGGACACCTTCCACTAGACCAGGTTGCTTAGGGCTCTATCCAGCCTGGCCTTGCAGACTTGCAGGAATGGGCTGGGGAACGGAGCACTTGTGCCTGTGTCCACTTCGATCTGGAGACCTGTCTCCCACGTGTCCATGTCAGCAGAATTCTCTAAGCCATCTTTTCATGGCTCTGCCATCTTCCTCCTGAGCACTGCATCCCTGACACCTCCTGCTCTGGAGCTCTCGGCTGCGCCCTTTTTAAACTTGCAGCACACATGGGAACTCGCTGGGCTCTCTCGGTGCCAAAACCACAACAAATGGCGAGTTTCCGTCTGTCAGCTCTGCTCAGCCCGGCTCAGGCTCTCCACGGCTGGGCAGGCGATTTTCATTTTTCTTCCATAAAAGGACATCGCAGCTCGGCTGCAGCGGCGGTGCCGGTGCCGAGCCCCGGGCAGGGCGAGCGCGACGCTATCGGAGCGCGGCTCGTTCCCCATCTCCTCAAAGGGATGGGCCGGAGGGAGGGACCAAGGTCGAAGGTGGGGTTGAGGTGATTGCAGGCAGCAGATAACGCCCCTGTAGGTTTTATTGCCGGGTTGTAAAGGGAGATAGATAACAGCAGAGGTAGAGCAAACCTTTAAAGTACAGTCCCATGGAGGACAGGCATGTGCGCTGAACCACGTGGGCCATCCCGTTGAGGTAGGGAGGGTCAGAGTTGCTTGGGAAGTGCTGAGAGTTGGGAGATCATCTCATCCTCAGATTTATGCTGGGAAGGCTACTTATTCTGGGAGGAAAGTGCAAGGGGAGCAAGGGAAAGCCATATGCCAAGGGTACACTCTTACACCTTGATTTTTGCTGTGTGCTTGGACTGGGCAGAAGCAGTTGCAAAAATTGAGTGATGCCAGCATTAAGTTGGTCCTAAATGCCCCTTTCCAGTGGAGGAGGTGTAAAAATCAGCCCCAAATTACTGCTTTCCAACTTGTCACCCTTTGAAACATATAGGAAAGGGCTGTAAAAGCTCTGAGAATACCCCACCTGGAAAGAGGGTAGGAGTGGGCTGAGTTAATTGCTGTCCTGGGGTGGAGAGACTCCATCAGTGGGAGCTCAGGTGCTGCTGCTGCTGCTTTAACAAGGTCAAGTCTATTTATGCAGTGGTATGTGGAAATGCTTCACTTGATAAATGAGTCTGACAGAGGAGAAGAGGGTAAGGCCCAGCCTGGAAATGGACCTGAGGAAAGAGGTCAAATTAAATAGGGTATCTCTCTTGCAGGGGAAAAAAAAAAAAAAAAAGAAGCTGCTGAAAGCAGGAACTCAAACTAGTCCCTTTAAAAATGGGCTGTGTAAGTCAGTGCAATTTTGAACAACAAAGCTTACTCCTGTGCTTGCTTTCTGTCTTGCACAGCAATATCCAGACAGTGAAAAGCCAGTTGAAAACAATGTTCAGTGACCAGTGAGTGCCTCTGTGTCAGGTCCATACGAGGCAGCAGTGCTTCCTTCCATTCGTAGCTTTGTCCTTTGCTGGGGAAAGGTTCAGAAATAATAAGCTGAGTACAACTTCATGTGGAGATGGAAATTCTAAACTCAGCATCTTGTTTAGCCTTTTGTTCCTGGGCACAGGGAGCCTACAACTATTTAGGCAAAGGGAACACAGAGAAGCAGCACGCCTGTGGTGGTCAGTTCTGGTTTATGATAACTGTCTTTAGAGATAAGTGATGGCTTCCACGAGGAATTGGATAAGAGCATCCTGAGTTGGTTGGTAAAGACTGTTGTCTGCCTTGGATGTGGAGAGTTGGTGGAGTGGCCTCGTAGCCACTGGAGCTGAAAGGACCCTGAAAGCTGTAGCTGTGCTGCAGCTGAGATAAGCTGGCAGTTTTGCCTTTTCCTCTTCAATCCCTTTGAAAATGAAAAGGACCGAGAGGGTTTTCTTCCATCTCATGCAGACAAGAGTAGAGTAATGTAACATGGTCACCCTAACATCAGGGAGAAACCTTAAGTCTTTGTATGTACCAGAGTGCTCAGATTCCTTCCTTTGGTTTTGAAACAGTGAGGCAACTTTGCTCAGTCACTTGTCTGTCCCCACAACAGGGTAGCAGTGCCACTGAGTGTTCCTGGAACTTCTGTGAGCTCAGTACAAGTCCTTTCTACAGCAGTTTGAGGTTAAAACCCTGCCTAGTGTATTTGCAGAGTGTTGGAGCAGTGTTATCATTTTGCTGCTGCAGTAAAAATGGATGTTGGAGAGGATGGAAAAAGACTGTTCCCAAGGCAAATTAAAAACATTGTTCTGACTTTACTCAAGAAGCCGTATCTTCCTTTTCTTTCCTCCCCCTCACATTCCTGTCGTAGTAATCACTGATCTCTAACCTCAGTTTCATCTGCCACAGCTAACCACTTAAAAAATGCACTTAAAAAACCCCATACACCTAATTTTGCTGTACCTTAGTGCTTCCAGGGCAGAGTTATCTTTGGAGGGGCGTGAGTCAGCAGCAGAGGTTTGGAATGGCATTGAGTCAGGTCACTGATGACACCTCAGGCCAGAGCCTGAGATGGCCTAACCTTGCTCAGGGAGTGTGGGGAGGTGTTCTGCTTCTCCTTTCTGTTTGCACATAAACAGATTTCAGCAGATGACACAGTCATCAGACTTCCTGAGCTAACACAAGGCTGCTGCAGATGATGGCCATTCTGGAGGCTGTCAGTGGAGTTTGTTTCCTAATTTGGTCACAGTGTGTTCAGGGCTGGCCTGCTTTCCTTTTTTCTTGTTTTCTTTTTTTTTTTCCTTTTTAAAAACACCCATCCTTTTTTCTCATTGTCGTGGAGGGGAAGCTGTTTCTATCTGAGAGCCTCCAGTTCTTCTCACTTCCTCTCCACAGAGGAAGTGATACTTGAAAGGCCCATGCAGTTCTGAAGCTGATCTTTCCTTTTTTTTTCTTTTTTTTTTTTTTTCTTCCTTTGCCATTCTTCCACAAGTTTATCTCAATCAGCCTGCAGGGTTTTTATGCTTTCTGGGTAGTCATCCAAGCCCTTTGTGCTGGAGGACTTTGGAGTTCTCTTAAGTGTCAGAATGATCTGTGCTGCACTTAAATTATAACATTGATAAGCTTGATTTACTGAAATACATATTTCTAGAGGGAGACGTGGGTGATTTCAGGTAATGGAAAGAGCATGAGTTGCTTTGTACACCATCACTCACAAGAGGCCTGGTACCATGTAGGAAGCCATAAATGCCAAACAGGAAAGAAGAGCTTTCAAAGTAGAGTTCAATTCTTACAAATCTTCCTGTTGAAGATCTCTGCTTTTCAATGTTGGACCAGAGTCAGCCCCAAACCAGCAGCTGCCTTCCTGGTATGCCGAGACACTCCAGCCCTTCGACTCTTCATGTGAGTTTTCATTCATCAATAGGAACAGCCAAGGAATCATCACCAAACCTATAGGCTCCATTATTGCTTTCAGTTCTATGCTGGGCTTAGCAGGAAAAGGAGAAAATAAAAGGGAAAAACGAAGTTCCCAGGTGATGCAGTTGAGGATGCAGTTCCAGCAGCTTTATTCAGTGTCATGGGGAGGATTGTGTGCCTTAGATGTGAGTGAAGCTGTTGCTCTTGAGGGAGCTGCTGTCAGCTCTATTTTAGGTTCGTAGTACATATCATAAACAGCTTCAGCAGAGCCTGGGGTTAAGGTGTGCCTGGAGCAGATGGATTAGTGGCATTAAAGGTTTGGCTGTAGATGGGCAGGTATGGGCTGGTCTCAGCAGAAATTCTCTGCAGAGAGGAAACTTCAGTGTGTGTCATGTGTGGGATCCCGGGTTACTGCTGGTCTCCAAAACATGAGTAACGGAGAAACAGGAACACCAGATGGTGAGGCAGCGGGTTTGGAGGGGCAAAGGGAAGGTGAAACACAAGTTAACTTCTAATTTAGTAAAAATCACCTCTATGTGTCATTCCTATTTGCATATTATCCTCTAATTAGCCATGACTGACTCACCCACCACTTCCACCTGAAAGGAATGATATGTTTTGAAGTGTATGGTTTATAGTCTCAGTAGGCCAGCAGTTCTCCTCCTCCTCTCCTCTCCCCTTCCAATGTCCCCCAAAATGCATTCTCTTATTGCTTTTAACCTTCAAGCCTCTTTTCTCCTGCTCTCTCTCTGTTACTACTCTTGCATTATTAATGGACAGTAGTAATTCAGCCAGAACACTGACATTACTAATTACTACTTGTAGCAGAGGAATGGGGAGCAAGATAGAAACTGGGTCAGGAAATGTTGTCATCATGAAATGATAGCATCAGAACTGGAGAGCAGAACTGTTTGTATGGGCAGGTTTGCATTGGAAATGCCTCCTTCACCCTGGAGCACACCTGTGCACACTTACCATGCACATCCCTTTTGTTTATTTGCTGCATGCAGATGGGAAAAGCACCTCACACACGGAGAAAGGTTAATGGACCTGTAATTTCCAGCAGCAGAGAAATGAAGTGATGGGTTGTGTTCTGCCTGGCAGCACTTCAAGTATCACAAAATTCACGTGCTCCTCACTGCTGTAGCAGGAAGCCCCTTCCCCTATTGGTGTCAAAGGCTGAGGAAGCAAAGTGGCTGCATTTATTTTTGCATTCAGTGAGAGCCTGTCATGCTCGGTGCGTTCAGATTGTCCTTGGTAGCACCAAGGGCATCCTACAGCAGCAAACAGCTCACTCTGCTCCATGTGAGAGAATACAGCTTCTATTAAACCTGAACATTATTTTAGGAATGCAGCAATTAACCTGTGAATATTTGGCATGAGGAATTGCCTTTTTCTGTTTAATGGAGCTGTGCCTCTTCACTCAATTGGGCAAAGCATCCGCTTGGGAATCTGGTGTTCCTTGGAGGCCTTGTGTGAACAGTTGTCTGTTGTGTTAGCTTTCCCCTTGAGGGGGGGGGCACATGTGAAGATGGGAGTGTCATTGATTATAAAATGTATGACTCTTATGGTAAGTGACAGGCAGAGAAGGTCATCTCTAAACGTTGTCTTTGAATAGTCAAAACAGCAAAAATGCCTAGGTCAGCAGTAAACTACAAACCCAGAACTGATCAGTGTGTGCTGGCAAAAGACAAATCCCTCTCCCAAAAAGATGCTTACAAAGAAAATAGACAAACTGAAGGCTGATCCCTCCCTGGGGCATAACTTGCTAGTTATGAGAGTGCATCTCTGGCTGAAAGGTCTGGCTCGAGGTGGCAGATTCCCGAGAAGTCTCTTGGAGACAACGAAGGGACCCTGTGTGTCTTCCCTCTCTGTGCTGCTGGTCCCAGAATGTGTGACTGCCCCTGCATCAGCTGGGAGCCCCTGTTCTGGTTGGATGTAGGGAGGCATCAAAGCATTCGAAGCTCGGTCTCTGCCAGGCGGTCACGCATCCCCACGAACTCAAATCTGCTTCCTTGCCATTCCCAGGAAGGCGGGAGGCCAGCACATGAGCAGCGTGACTCCCTCACAAGTCAGATGGTAACTCATACAAAGCCAGCTCGATATTTGGGCTGGGCAGACTTGACAATATCCCCTTTCAAAGATTATCCGTTAAACTGTCCTAGTCACACTCCCTTCGGCGCCTCCCTGAGCCTTTTGTAAGGATGAGCAGTATTTAAAAGAGAGGCTGGCTGCTTTAATCTCTGCTCCGTGGGCTGTAAAACCTATCCTGCTCTAGCTCACCAACTTTATTTCTCTTACTGATCATAATAAGTGTAGGGCTCTTAAATCCTGGCTCATGTTTTATCCGTGGTGTTGGTGGGGCTGTCTGTTATCTTGAAGCAAGCCCAAAGCAGAGCTTTGCTGGTGCATTTGAGGGAGAGCAGACATTCTCATGATGTGGGAGCTGGTGATAGGCAGTAATTTCTACTGTATTTAATAAAGCCAGTGTGAGGCTGGAGAGGTCTAGAGTTTACGATCCCAGTGTACTTTTTTTATATAAAAAAAAGGTAAGTACTGATTTGCCACTGAAATTGAGCATTGTCGGTGAGGCAAGTACTCTGACCAAAATTTCATGTGCACATATTTAATTAAAAGGCAAGAGGGTTAATGAAGCTTTGAGTGCATAAGGCCTCATTCCCTGAATTTAATTTTCTTTAATTGCTCCAGAGATTGAAATTCCCAGCTGTGGTTGTCCCCTAACATGTGAATTAAGGAACCGGAAAGGGACAGTTTGATTTGTCTCATTCAGTGCCAGCTCCTTCCCCTTTGACTGATTTTTCATATATTTGGTTGAAAGGGGACTAGATAAAAATCCTTATGTCAGTGATTTAGCTTTGTAGTAGAATTGGCGAAGCTGTGACCTGCCAATACTTTGGACCCTGGGAATGAGCTGAAAAACAGGGAGTGTTTGTACAGGTTGTGCTGCTCTTCCCTAATATATTGGAGGATCATGAGCAAATACAGTTTTTATTATTTTCCCTCCCCATTACCTGATATCACATTCAGGATTGGTGGGGTTAAGCCAACAGAATTGGATGTCACAGCCCCAATCAAACCAGGCTTCATTAATGTGCAGTTTCAAAATTAAAAAATGTTAAAAGGGTGGTTTGGGGATTTGTTGCTTGTTTATAGGGGTGTTGGAATAGTGATCTTTGAGTGTCAGGGTCTTTTTGTGTGAGTTCATAGTCCAAGCTCTGTCAAAGGGCAAGGCAAAAATCTAAAATGCAGCAAATTCATGGACTGTTGAGATGATCAGTGATGGGAAAAACCCGTTCCTGACTTCATTGTAACAAAAGCTGATGTCCCTTGCTGAATGCTCCATATGTGGTGTGCTAGGCCTCTATTGTGGCAGTTGGATATTCCAAGGCTGCTGTACATTTTTGTGTCCTAATGGGCTCGTTAGCAGCTATAGCCTTGACTGTGTGGCTAATAGTAAAGGAAGCTTCCAGCAGCAGCAGAAGGCATTGGGGGTTAATTTAATGCACACCTAACACTGGAAAAACAGCAGCAGCAAGTGTTTGGGGTTTGCCTTTTGGAGGTCTTAGCTGTCAGAAATCCTGGGGAAAATATGTAGTAACATCTCCTTGATCTGGTGGAAACTTGCCCTAAGCCTCCAGCACGTAGTACTGATACATAGGCATCCCCTGCCTGAACAGGTATTTCAGAGCTCTCCCAGGTGGCTGCAGCTAAGCTGTGGTGTCTGTTGTGGTTCTTGCAGTGCTTTTGGGGGGATTATTTTGTATGAACTGTGCTTTGCTTTCAGGAAGATATCCTGTCCCTCCCTGTTGCTGTGGGACAAACCACCCTGCCCTGGTCATGGAGGTGAAGGGATGTGAGGGTAGCTTTGGCACCTAGCAGCAGCTTGAAGGTGCACATTTGATTAGGATGGACCATTAACCATCCATATCCACTGAATCTCTGCCTCAGCCTGTAAAACCATTTGGATTTTAAAAAAAAGTCATCATTTTCTGACTTTCTTTCACCCATCCTTATTTCCAATCAGCCTACTCATCTTCAGCTAGGGTCAGCGTGAATTCCCCTCTCAAAATTGCACTTCTGGCCTGGAGGAATCCTCCCTCTTTGGTGCTACCCAACACCTCTCCCGTGCCTTGATGGTGTGAGTGACCTCTGCCCTGTTGAATAACTAATGACCAGGTTGGGGTGCCTGGGGTCAGGAGCTCCAAGGCCCGCCCCGTGCGTGGCTGCTCCTCCCGCCGTGGACTGGGGGAGCAAAGGTGATGCTTTAAGTGGTCTCTGTGCTGCTACCAGTGTAAACAGAGCAGATGTTTCCTCGAGCCAGGGGAGCATTAATGGAATGCCTCAGCCCTGGCTGATGTAAAACATGGCAGCGAGTTTTGGGGATGAGGTCAGCGGGACTGAAAGCCGATGGGAGTTTAATATCGAGGCAGCCTCTCAGAGCCCAGGGGTCAACTGAGAGAGCTGTGGCTAATGGAAAGGCAAGTACACTTGTCATAAATCAGTGCCAAAATGCATGAACAGGCATTGCTGCTGCTGGATGCCACAGCCAGGGATGGTTCTGTAACAACCCATGAGCTCCTGTTCCTCACTGGGTGTTCTTAGTGTCTGTGTTTGATTTTTAGAAGGGACAAAGAGGTTAAAAATGGTAGGTTTGAAGAAAGCTTTACCTCTGTGTACCGTGAGAGCCCTGCCTGCCTGGCCTCCTTCACTCCGTTGTTCATGGACTCCTGTGGTTGCTGTATCCCATCCATGTGAGGAATGCCAGGATATTACTGGGATACCATTTTAAACAAGTTGTCCTCCTCTTCAGAGGAGATGGATCATGTTTCTGCTGCGAAGTTGCTAGGAAGTCCTGAGGCATCCAGGAAAGCTTTGAGGGGCAAGAGGCAAAGCAGGCTTGGCACTGCTTAGAGATCATGTGTTTTTTTTAAAAAAACACACAAGTCTTGTAAAAAGTAAAGAGCAGCATTTTCCAAGACAATGAGAAATCAGTTTACTCTCTGACCAAGCAGAGCATTTCCCTTGAAGCTGGATGCTGTAATGTGCCATTTGCCAACAAGATAAGATGGCTGTATTTGTTCAGTGATTTATCCCCTGTGAAGCCAATCTGAAAGAATGCTTTATTGCTCTATTTATTTTTTCAAAAGAAGCTTCTTTGACCTCATCTTTTTTTTTTTGTGTAGGGAGCATGCATGCCTTTAAGCTAAATCTCAAAGCCTGGTCAAAATTGGGGTCTGTCTTCAGGGTTGCAGCTTGAAACACGACATCCATGATGCCATTCAGAAGCCGAGAGGTGAGCAGCTCTCCCCGAGGCTTTTTCTGATTTAAAAGCTCATGTGCACCAACAAAGCCAGTATGCAGCTTAAAGGGTTTGGGGTTTTTTCCTTTCTGGGTCCTCCTTTAAGGGCAGAGGTTAAAACAAAACAGATGCTCTTGGATGGTGCCTCTGCTCTTAGAGGCAGTTGCTGTTTGAGGACTTGGCTCCTGACATGTGAGGGGAGGATGTTCCCTCCTATTTGCGAGAGGATGTCAGGCTTAATGAAAAAACCCCAATCTGAAAGAGCTAGATGATCCCCCTGAGTGAGGAGTATCAGTGCTGTTATTGCATTACCTCCATCCCTTAGTTTGTTTGTGCAATTGTCCATGTAAGTAAAACCTGAAAGTGCCTCCATACAGCACGTTCTCCCCAAAGAAGGGAAAGGATCGTAGCTATTGAGTGGCCTGCAGGGAGAGGGATGGATTTTTCAGGTAGCTGGAAGCTGTGCCAGGTTGGGTGTTTGCATGGTAGCCTGCTACTATATTTAGTTTTTCTTGGCCTCCCAGAATGAGCACATTGAACCTTTCTAGATATGGAGATAGGCACAGCACCAGCCAGCCCTGAACACAGCTGGCCAACTTCTGAGCTTTATTTGTTGTTTAGAGCATTGGTCTTCCCTGTTCTGTGTCTGGAGTAGAGGATAATGAGATGAGGCTATGTGAACAAGAGCTGGTTTTGTAGCTGTTCTCTCTGCAGGTAACAACTGGGGTGGTTTTTTTTTTTAAGAAGAGCTTCTCTTTTGGAGGGTTTTGTTGTCCTGTAGCTTTAACCCTTTGTGGTGGTTCAGGTTTGCAGAGTGAAGAACAGGTGCTTTGCAGGAGTTATTAGTTGCCTTTTTCAGTTTTGTACCCCAAACTAGCATGCAGATACTTTCAGACACAAAGTTTTTATACCCTGAGATCCTTTGAATAATCTTGACCTACCTACCCATGTATTTAAATGACACATTTTTTTCTTCCTGGAACTTCATTCTGGTTGCAGCTGTTGTACAAGCTATAGATTTCTGGATTTGTCAGAAAACCATGACTTCAGACCACTGGGATTTCGGTGGGTGGGTGAAAGTGCTAACAGATTAATGAGTCTCACTTAGCATCTCCATCTGCCTGACTAAACTGTGTTCTGCACAGGAGACTTAACACAGCTGGTTTGAGCTGGTCTCTGAAAGCAAAGCACCCTTTACCTAGTCCAGGCTGACCCCTGATATAAAAAAACAAGCACTGCAGTGTCCTGGGTATAATTATATTTGCCCAGAGAAGTTGTGGATTCCCCATCCTTGGAAGTGTCCAAGGCCAGGCCAGATGGGACTTGAACCTGGGAGAGTGAAAAGTGTCCCTGCCCATGGCAGGGGGTGGGACTGGATGAGCTTTAAGGTCCTTTCCAACCCAAACTATTCTGGGACATACTTCCTTTTCTTTTCCTGATCCAAGCACTGTGGTGAACTCAAGGTGTGCAAAAGAGTAAAAACAATGGAAAAATCCAGGGAATCCCCTGAGGACCAGGTAGGAAGCTCTGGGTCCTCACCAAACACATGCATCAGGTCCCTTGTCTGATATTTGGACTCTCACATATTGCTGTGACACTTGCAATTGCTTTCCCTGTGCCTTACCTCCATAAGGAAATAAATTAAAACACGTTGTATAAATTAAATATCTTGATCCCAACAAGGGTGGCTCCTACCAGGGGGAATTGCTTGGGAACAGCTATGTGTGTAGCAGTGCTCTCACACTGCAGTTGGCTCCAATCTCTGTCACTGTGAGGGGCAGCCTCAAGGTCCAGCTGTGAGCAGGAATGAGATGCCTGATGAGGCAAGAGCTGCTGTGCATTAGCTGTAGCTGTTGGTTTTTCTGTTCCCTCCTGTGAGCTCTGAAAGTTAAATGGGAATGAAGTAGCTGCTGAATAAGAGAGTTATCCCTTGCCTGCATCTGTTTATAGGTGGCGAGTTGCCATGGCTAAGACACTGATCAATTGTTGCTCTGAAATCAGGGGTTATTCTTCAGGTTTGGTTTGTTTTTTGGTTTTTTTGTTGTTGTTTTTTTTTTTTTTTTTTTCCTGGAGAAATGGGATATCTGCCATCTCTAGTGCCCAGGAAGTATGTGTATGTATAGCATGCAAAAGTGGGTGTTGATATTAGTGTGGGTGCCTGCACATACTCTCCTGCTGTTCCTGGACACCCGTTCTCTAATTTTTCCCTTGCTTGTGAGAGTGGGTCAACAGCCCAGAGGCACTGGGGAGCTCCAGGGTGTAGGGGAAAGGCTGGCCTGGCTGATTTGGTTATGTAAAACTAAAAGGCACTAACTCGGTGCATTGGGTGGACTGTTCTTGTGTGCAATGAATTGTGCAACTGTACAGCCATACCAAAGCAGACTGAGGTCCTCTGACAGTCCTTTGACTTGTCTCCCACATGGAATTCTTACAGCTGCTTGTCAGGAATATGCAAAGTTCCTGTGATCTGCTTGCATGTGTTACTCCAGATTGCTTTCTGCTCCGAAATACTGCTTTGCAGTATCAGTGAACCTTCTTGACGCTCTCTGTGGGTTTGATGACATGCTATCCCAAAAATTTGGACTGGTTCATTTTTCTGAAATACCTCATCACTATGGAGAAGTGAAAGTAAGCAGTGCCAATTACCAGGAAATCTGTTGTAGTCCTTGGACTTATATGTTGGGCATATGGAGTCAGATCACATTTTCTTTATATTATGACATTAGTGACACCAAGTGTTTTGTTCTGGTTCTTAGTCGAGAATGACAGGAAGGTAGAAGACCCTTGGAAGAGGTTTAAAATTATTCTCTGCAGTCTAGAAAGCTGCCTTACAGACAGTAAAATGTTAAAACTAAGTCTCTGAGGAAAAATGTTGAGATCACTTGATGAGTCTGTCAGGGTACACCTCCAGAGATGTGTGTAACATTTTAAATGTAACAGATAATGAGAAGATAGTATTAGAAGTCTGAAAGGCAGAGCTGGCTGAAAACCCATGCTTTGAGTCATCTTGGAGCTTTTGGATCAAGTTGGAGATCCTGATGGAGAAGGGGGAAGGGGAAGACTTAGTTGTAAATGGAATAAAAGGAATAGATGCTTTTATAGGACATCCTGTTTAATGGTCACTTTTGGCTCATTCTGAGTTGAAATCTATTGCTGTAACATCATTAGTTTGCAGCCCCAACATTTCCAGCTGTGATCCAGCTAGATTGGCCAGGCTGAGCCAGTTAAGTGTGAACACGTGGCTGACTGAGAACTGTGGAGCTGAGGGACTGTAGGGAATGACAGCCTGGATTCAGTAGGTAACACTCCCCTGGGAATTGTGTGGTGTGTCAGTTAGTGCTGCCAGGGGAGACACGACCTCAGAATACATGTGATTCAAAGGCCACAGTGCAAATTCAAAGAAGAATGTAGAGAAAGCTGTTAAAGTGCAGATTGTCCCTGGTCCATGGGGAGCAGTGTGAGGAGCAGTATTCCTGTCCTGTCCATAAGGAGCTTCCTCCAAACAGCACAGATCTAGATGGACTCTACTGACCCTCAACTGGGTCATGCTAACTATGCTGATGAAGGAACTAAGCAGCATTTTAATATTCAGGTGTAAGAGATCTGTGTGAAAAGGGCTGCAGGTCATCACTGAATGCAAAACTCTGCTTTTGACCTGAACTCTGTAAAACAGCCTTTTTGTGTGGTGCTTTGTTAAATGGCTGTTGTTCAGGCTGAGGGCAGTTGTTCTTGTGTGTGTGTGTGTGTGTGTGTGTGTGTGTGTGTACTGAGAGAAAGGTTATGCTATAAATTAGGGCTCTTGGATTTTTCCTGCTGGACCAGTGCATGTGGATGTGGTTGTGTGGGGAGGTCCTGCTCTGGGTTATTCTCTGCTCATTTCTTTTTGTGATATCTAGTGCTGGATACAGATGTTATGCATGTATTTAGAAAAGGCTGGTCTGGAAATAAACTTCTCTTTGCAGCACTCTACCTCCCTCAGCTTCATATTTTAAGACTCTTTGTTCTCTCATAGTAATTTTCCAAGTGGATTAGTGCAGGTCACCAAGGCATCCACATCAGTGAAATACAGCAAGATGTTGCTGTCATCTCCTGAAACACTCCAGCACTCACCCCATTGCTTATCAACCCACACTCCAGTAATCCTAATAGCTGTGTCAGAGCAAGATTAACAGAAAATCCAGGCAAGTATTTATGGTTCCCTTCAAGGTATGTATTAATCGGAGAATGTGGAGTAGATGCTTTATGAGGAGAGCTTGGAAACCTTGTTCACGTGGGCTGAGTAGGGATTCTGCCAGGCTGGGTAAGCTGCTGCCAGCTTGGGGAAGAGGCATGGGACAGACAATGCAGGAGAGGATGCAAGATTCCCAAGTGGAATGGGGAGAAAAGCAACTATAAATGCAAAAGGGAGGATAAGGAGCTGTGTTTGTTCTCCTCAGTGCTGTAGCAGCATCATATGGCAGCTCAGTAGTGAAAGAAAACAGAAGAAATATAAATAAGAGGAGGAGCAGGTTAAGAAGAGAGAAGCTGAAGAACCATGCAGTAAGGTGGCATCTGAGGAAGCAGCACTGGTTGGGAGGTGGCAGTTTTTAACCATGGTGGAAACTGGATCCCTTTTGTCTGTAGGGCTGTGCAGGTTCCTGGAGTTCATGAAGTGATATGAGAGGGCTGGTGAGATGCAGCTTCCTCCCACAGTGTGCAGCTAGTCTCAGGAGGATTGGGTGCCTGACTCCAGTCTCGTAATGGTGAGGATACTTCCCCCGTTTTAATACACCTCATAAAAATGTCTGAACTAATACTTCAACACAGGCACGTCAGTGCTGACCAGAACGATAGGAAAATCGAGTGAGGTGTGTGGTGGATGCTGCAGTTGAGCTCTAGTCAGGCAGAGACCAGTCTCTGAAGGAAGAGCTGGAGAAGAAATCTACTTCTGCTGTAGCTCTGAGCTCTAGGAAATGTCTGTACTGTCCTTAGCGTGCTATAGTCAAAGACTGCTTTGTGCCTGGAAAGGGTAATCAATAATGCTTATAAATATGGCTTCCTCTTTTCCAGAGGGGGGGAAAAAAAGCAGGATTCCTTGTAGTTTGTGTGAGTTTAGGGGGTGTTTTGTTCTGGCTCAGCTGCAGATCTGTGACACCAGAGGGAGTAGGTGAGCCTCGAATAGCTGCTTTCAACAAAAACCAGCAGCAAATAATCACAGCCTTTGCAAGAGGTAAATTAAAACCATCTCCAGCCTGGAAAACATGCACGGCTCAGCATCTTTTCTCCATAAATATTTCCCTGCTGTTGAATCTCTGTAACCCCTTCGGAGCCCAGCAGCTGTGATCTTCCCAGCTTTAGGTGTGCCCCCTCCTCACCATGTGCTTCCTGAGTGGCTGCTGGGCAGGGATTTTGGAACTGAGCTCTCTGACTCTGTCAGAACTTAAAGGCTTGGAGAAGTCAAAAAAGTGTTGGTATGAAACCAATTTGGCCTTCCTGCATGGCACTGGTCAGCATGACATCCCCATGGAGCAGTTGTTAGCACTGAAGCAGTGAATTTGGGTTTTTTTTTCATGTGTTGCTAAAGCAGCACTTTAGCTGTGGAGGAGATTAGTTTCAATGTCTTCTGTCCCACTGTAAACGTGGGGCTTGTCCAGTCTTTGCACACCCAGCAGGACCATTGAAGGAGCTGGAAGTGTGGGGTTTTAAGATTTGTGTGATCATAGCCAGGAGGTGTTCTTTCCCACACACTGTCTTAATGGCACTGCATTCTTGTCCTTAAAGACACCGAAGCAAACTAGAATTCTGCTTTGAGCAAGCTGAGAGCGAGCTGCCATAAGAGGGCTCCAGAGCCCTGTTCTTGGCTGTGTTCCTTTGTGGAGCAACCTTCCTCTTTTTCTTTATCAGTGTGTCCAAGCTGCCTTAGCAAAACCCTCTTACACCTGCTCTAAATATTCTTTTTTATTATTGCACCTCTCAGACAGGTTATGAACCTGGATATCTTTATTTTTTTAACCAACAAAAATGTGTGTACTACAAAAATGCCTCGAGTAAAGCTTATTTCTTTGAATAGAGGAAATTTGACTTAGGAAGACTCTTTCCCTTCTTCTGGTACAACCATAACCCCATAGCAGGAGCTGGGTCAGTCCAGCTGCAGGGAGAGCAGCCCAAGTTGAGAGGTTCATCTGTATGCAGGGTGCTGCCTGCCAGTCTGGTAATGAGCACAATGAGCCTGGGGATGGGCTTTGGGCAGGGGAGGGAGTCCCGTTGCCATGACAATACTAATTGCAATGGATGACTCTTCAGATAAAAGCATCACGTTTTTAAAGGAGAAAAAAATCCCAGTGTGAAACAACAGCAGAAAGATGGTGTGAGGGGAAAAAAATAGTGTTAAATAATAACAGGAAGATATGCTGTGAGTTCTAGCTTTGAGGTACAGCTGGGGAGAAGAAGATGGGGCTGTAGATACTAATTCTGGAAATGTTCTTCCCCTCAGGGTGTGGAGGAGCATTAAGAAAATGAGGCAGGAGCCAGGCCTCCTATGAATAAGCACCTAGAAAGTTTTCCTTGCAACTATTTGGACGTGCAGTAAAGAGTTCCAGTAACAGCTGAGTGCTGACTGCACCACGGGAGGCTCTGGGACCGTGCAGTGATAGCCTGGGTACCACGAGGGTCCAGCTGGAATGGTGGGCATGGTGCAGATGGACAACTGTCCATGATTGTTGTGCCTCGAGCAGATTCCTCTGTGTTACCACCCTCTGGAGCAAAGTCACTGTTCCCTGGAAGCCAGAGGCAGTGAGGATGTATTTACAGGAAAGACAGAAAAGTCCAATATACTGGTCCTGCTCTAGGGGCTTTTTAGGAATCTGCCTGCTGATCCTGCTTAGGTGGAACATTTCTAATCCTGCTGTGAATCCTTGTTACAGACAGGTTTTGTTTTCAGTCATGACCAGTGTAAAATCTGTTTCCACTTTGAACTGGCACCTTTTTAACATGGACTCCAAAGAATCACAGTAAAATGGGCTTTTTTTGACTGTCACTCTCTCAAAACTGTTCACAAGGTGAAACTAAACTTACCCAGTTGCCTGTAATTGAGGCTGTGTTATGATTCCATTGATGTCACAGCCAGTTGTGTTGAGCACAAATAGACATTCCAAGGAAGGATGGGATAATTAGAAGCAATCCAGTGATTCTTGTGACGGTATAAAAATAACCAGACTTTTTGAAGGATGAGTTATTTTTGGGAGCCTCGTGTCAAAAAGGGCTTGTGGGGCTTTGCATTTAAGAACAGTAAAGTCAGATGTTGTACCTGCTTGGTTTTTTTTATTTTCTTCTTTTTTCCTCTGAGTAAGACTGCTGAGGGTCTTGCTTTATAAAATAAATTGGCACTGGAAGTTGTTGGGATAAGTAACACAGGCCACTGGCTTGCTGGCAAGGGAGCATCAGCCTCAGGTTTAGCAGTGGGACCCAAATGGTCCAGCAGTAGGTAGTGAAGATCAGATTTAGAGATTGAGTAAGACTGTTTCAAACAATACACTCAAAGAAAGCTTGCAGCCTGGAGCTGGGTGATGCCTCTCTGACCTGAATTTATTTTGGTGGTTTATTGTGACTTGTGGGGGGGGAACTTCTCTCCTGTAACAAGGCTCTACTGTAATCCAGGGTGTTTTTCAAGCTACTCCTGAAAAACTGCTCTTCCAAGGGAGAGGTTCTAGGTTGGTGGTCAAAACCAAAAAGTGAAGTTTTTGTTTCCCGTTCTGCCTTCTTTGTGCTCCTGGAAAGTCAAGCAATAGTATTTATGTATTAAAAAAAGGGGAGAGGGTTGAGGCTCTTTGGCTGGCTGCTGGGCAGCATCTAACCCACCACACCAAACCCTTTCACAAAGGTACTGAGTTCTAGAATGTGTTACCAACGATTCAGTTTATGTACCTGAACATGGATAAATGAAATTGAAGATAAATATTGGAATGTGCTCTACTAGTCAGACTTCCTGGAGATCAGTGGGAGACTTTACCCAGAGTGAAGCACTTTGTTCTAAAGTCTGGTGTGGGGCAGAGCAGAATTTTCTTTGTTATAAAGGGGAGGAGGACATCTTGTGTTCTTTGGTTTTCCCTTCTGACTGAAACTCTTTTGGTTTAAGAGGCTGGTGCTGGGAGCGGGAGAGGCACCATTCATGCATGTGGAGCCACTGCAACTACAAATCAGTGATTCCTTGGCTTACCCTAAAATTATGAAGCTCCAACTATGTAGTTTCCTCAGAAATAAAAACCTCCCCCCCAAAAAAAAGCTACAATAAGTGATGTTTTGGGATTTTAAGATCCCCTGTGAGCATCACACTGACTTTTTTCCCCCAAGCACCATTGTGCTGTTAAGACCTGACAAACAGGGTCAGGTTAACTTTTACTTCTGGGCTCATAATCTGTTTTGTGGTTTCCACCCAATACTGCTGCATTGTTTCATGTGATTCTGAAAGTGAAACAAAAATAAAATTGCCCTGTCAGCGTTTTTCATTGATATATCTGAAACACGAAGTTCAGTGTGCTGCTGGCGAGTGGTTTTTCAGTGCAGGGGCATCTCACCTTCATCTGTGTGTTAAGTGAGTTTAAGTGTGGCTGTGGTTAGTGGTGTAAATGTAAAAGAATGTTTTTTAATTAAAAAAAAAAAGTGAAGGTAATGTTCCTGAATGAAATAACTTCTGAGTCCCCTTATTTTTCAATTGAGCATACCCGTAGTTGAGCTCAGGAATTCAGAATATATTATCTGATGGAAGAAACCTAGAGGTTTGTTAAGCAAACACAAACATTGCCTTCTTGATGTAAATGAAATGTTCAACTTGTTCATTCCAGCAGATATATCAGTAGGATTGTGTGGAAAGGAGCATATTGGGTCACTAAGGAAAAGGATGCATCTGCAGTGCCCTCACAGAGCAGGGGAGCCTGGGGTAGAACTCCCTGAACTGCCTGTTTGCTGCTGCTGTTATTTTTCTTTCCCTTCCCTTTTGTGTTCCTTCAGAATGAGACATCTGTGCTGCTCCACTGTGCTGGTGCCCACGTGCATCCCTGACGGAAGCGGGAGAAAAGCCCCTTAATCCTTATAAGGGGGGACAGCAGTGGCCTCTGGTGTTTCCGGAGTTTTAAGGAAGTCACTGAAGTTCCTCTTAGTTGAGTCCCCTCTACAGAAATGTGACAGATGGGTCTTTTCCTTTTATGGCCAATAAGTCTGGTTTCCCTTTGCAATAAAATCCTGGGTCAGAAGTGGGAAGCAAGAAGTCGGGCAGGAGGAAGGGGCTGGTCTTACCAGAGCCCAGTGGGTGGGGATGGATTTGCAACATAGCAAATTCTAGGCTAAAATAAAGCCAGTTACGACATCGACCCTGAGGTGATGGGTTTGTTTGTTTGAAGGGTGCAATAGATTTTTCAGTCTTGTTGCTTAAGACAGCAATTAGGAATTGTGATTCCCCTTAATTTCATGGGGAGAGGTTTATCTGGTCCAAACCCAAGATGGTTTTCAGTATCTGATTGAGTTTAGATAACGTTGATTGAGTCTAGATAAGCACGGGAGAACAATACACACTTATTCTCTACAGTCTCCTTTACACCAAGTGAAATGTCTTGGCTTCTTATGGATGTCTCAGAATAGTTTTCTTCCTGAACCCTGAAGAGCCATTTTCTACCCCAGTTAATGTCTATGCCTGGTGTTTGGCACTGGTGTCACTCATTAGCTGAGAACAGGTAAAGTCCCTCTGGGTGGTAATTGCTGATGGCTTGGACAGCCAAAAGCCAGCTTTGTCAGCCAATAATGTCTTTTACAAATCATCCCTGGCTATAAATGGTTTGATGAATTTGAACCTTAAAAGTATTTTTCTATTAAAGTCAGTCTCCTGTTTCTTGCTCAAAAGTGCTTCATATCCTCTTTCACTAGGTTATTGCAAATGGCTCATTTGGCACTCGGTTAAACTGCTCCTTTTTTAAGTGGTACAGCTCATGTTTCTTCCATGCAATACCTATTGGCTGGCGCTTTATTTTTGGTTCTTATGTGGCACTTGAGAGACACAAAAAAAAAAAGACAGTAACTGGTTAGGAGAGTCTCTTGTGATCCTCCCAGTATTGTTTCATTCCAGCAACTCCTCACTAGATCAGTGTCCAGTTGCAGGGATACAGTTGGGACTTCTCTTTTGGAGAAAGGTGTTTCCATTCCTTGCTGATTGACAGTGGGGTTTGCTGCCATGGAAAACCTCTTCCCCAGGGTCGTTAACTGGTCAGCAGGAGCTAAATGCTTCTCCACTTGCTGGGGAGCCACTTTGGAAGTGGTTTTCAGTAGCATCCGGATGTTCTTCAACTCTGTTTTAATGGTGGTGTGTTTGTGATCATGCTTTTTTCTTTTTTCCTGCCTATCCTTGTCTTCACAATAGACATCCTGGGAAAATGAGAACAGGATCTGGAAGTTGCTTCGAGGCTGGGGAAATGGCTGAAACCGGTCTGTGTCTAAATACCTCACTTGTGCTGCCAAAATGGTGGATTTAATCTTTGGGGATCCCACCCTCTGCGTTCTTGTCTGTGGCTTGTACCCCTGTGAGGGTGTTGGGCTTAATCCTTTCAGAGGGACTGCATGTACAGCATAGTTTAATAATCCATCCTTTGGAAACATAACCCAACAACACCAGTTTTGGTCCTTACTCATATCCAGCCATGCCAAAGCTCTGTGTACTTGCAGTTCTTGTATTTTTTCCTCCTGTATGGGTGTAGGAGGAGGGAGATGATTTGTGTGTGGTAAAGGTGATCAGTGGACCCCCATGCTGCACCAGGAGCATCATTCCTCTGTGGCCTGGGGTGGCTTTTTCCTGAACCAAGGATTCTTCCCTCAAAACTGAATTGTCATTAGCAGCACAGCATGAAATATTCCAGTTTGTTTCGCTGTTGTAGTTGGGTCATGGCACAAATTACTGTTGCTGCTTGGGAATGAGCTGGGTCTCAGAGATCCCTGGAGATGAGGTGGCTTGTGCTTTTTGGGGGTTTTGAGGGTTTTTCTGCATTTACAGATAACAGGCTTACAACATCTCTGGTTTGTAGACAAGTCATGCCATGCAAATCATTGAGCAGCGTGCTTAATTAAACTCATGTGCTCATGCAGGGGAAGAGAGGAACTGGTCTGTCTGATGGGTGTTGGTGAGCACAGCAGAAAGGGAACTCTCCACTGGGGATTTCACAACGCCGAGGCTGCAGGGTGCTGTTCCAGGCTCACTCCTGTAGTGTAGGTCTGTGTCCCACACAGTTCTGGGAGCCCACAAACCTTGCAGGGGTTCCAGGAGCTGTTCCTGGCCTCTTTTTCTCAGCCTCTCCTGCCTGGTCTCACATGGCTGTGCAGAACTCAGCTTGTCTTGCTGCATTACCAGCTGTTGCTCAGAGCTGCTGCAGGTGCAAAGGCTCCCTTTGGAGTTGCTAACTCAGCTTAGCTTCAATGTCTGCAGATCTGAGGTGGCTTTTTTCTCTTACTCCAAAGCGTTTCCAAGCCCTGCATTTTTTTCCGCAACTAATAAAAAAAGTGAGTTGAAAGGGATTATGTGACTTAGCTGAAAATTAAATTACAGGTTAAACAATTTTTCTACTTAGAAGACAAAACATGTCCTGAATTACCCTCGTTTGGCAGGACATTGCAGCCCTGCTCCATTAAGCTGCCCGTCTCCCCACGGGAGTTAAGGAGGCTTTGATCAGCTTTGGTCAAGATTAGGCTGGTCTGGGGTCAGTAGCCACTTGGCTCAGTGGCCTTAGGTGGCTCTGTCCTTTTTGCCTGGCTCCTTGTGGGTCTGGTGAATTCTTCCCAGTGTCCCTCTGTTCTCTGCAGCCTTGGGAAGGCACATTGCATCATGCAGGGCCAAACGACCTTACCAGAACTTTGAAAAACACCCACAAATTGTGGGTTTGAGGGTTTTTTCACCACTTCTTCACCAAACAGAAACCCAGGCTCAGCTGGTGGGTGCTTTAAGTACAAGAGGGAGTGGGAACATCACCCAGGGGCTCTGTAAGTGGAATCAGTAAGTTGCCAGCACATCTGTTTCCCTGATTAGTCTTCTGCTTTGTTTTGCTGTATACTTGTCTGCTTGATATATTTTATTATTGTTACTGTTATTCAAATACTTGTACAGAATAGTAGGTTTCATGCTGCAGGAAATCCAATGCATTTCTGTACTGGAGCTCAGGTGTGAACTCTTTTACCACGTGGCACCACTCGGTCATTTTGGCTTTTTCAGAGGTTCCAGCAGACTGCTCCAGGGCCGTGGGTTTTGGTTTCTCCACTGCCTTTTTTAAACACAGCAAACAAGCCACAGATGACTCAGTGTCACCTTTGTGAAGGTGCAAGATGAAGGTTAGTGGTTCACAGAGCCATTTTCATGCATCTGTGGTAAATATTGTTGCTATAAATATTACAGTTACAGGGCTGGCTGCCCTGTGGTTCAGTTCAGGGGTGCAAATGTGTCCTGTCTGCACAGTGTTCATGTGGGGAGCAGCAGGCAAGAAGTAAATTAAGTACATAGGCATTAAAGCAGTAAATCATCTGAATTTCTGAGTTTTCAAGAAGGCCAGTTATCTCTTTGCATTCTGTTTTCTCTATCCTTGCTCATTCCCCAGCATTTTTTCTTTTTGTTTTTGTTTAGTCTGGCCTGTTTAAAGCTGGGAACTCCTTACTTTGGGGGTTTTCTCTCATTTGGGTTTCATTTCCCAGGCAACACAAGCTGTGCTTGCCCAATGTCTGAGGGTGGATTTGTACCCAGACCAAAGTTGTTTACCAGCATCAGTTCACCTTCCCCCATCCCTTGCTGGGGTTGTGATGATCTGGAGTGAACTTCTGTTGTAGGTAGGGATTGCAGTTAAAAGGCTCAAAATTGAAAACAAGGAGTGTTAATTCTGCTAAATTACCATCAAAATTGCTATAATGCAAGGACTCCTTAAAAAGGGTTGTAGGTGTGTTATATAAACCTGAGTCTCCATGCAATTTTTGATGGAGGAAAGGACATCTCAAACAGAGTTCCTCTTGCTGATCTGTTTATGTTGTAACAAAATCTGGGAAACTGTAGGGGAAGAAAAAAACACGGAAAAAATTGGACCAGGAGGAGGCTCTCTCTAGGTTCTGCTACCCAAAGGGTAGGGGTTTGTGTCTGGGGTGGGGTGATGGAAGAATTTGTTTATCATGTGGTGGTGTAAGAGGGAAGTTTCAAAATTAACTTCAGTAATTGTTCCTCCCCTCAGTCTCACAATGCATCGTTAGCAGGTACCTTTGCAAATAACATACCTCGCTTTTGTTACCCTTTACATTCTTGGCATCCCTGGGTGCAACCCCTGGGTGACCTTCCGGAGTTATCCTTTTTAAAATCAAGTTGCTTGTCTTGAACTCAGAACCTGTGCCTCTCCCAAGGTCTCTATTGTTTCCACCAGTTCCACAGTCAGATTTCATCACTTGGTGTTGCAGCTATTGGAAGCAGCATCCCTTTTTTTTGAGATTGTGCAGAGGATTACATGGATAACCTCCTGGATCTGCTCTGCTGAACTGAGTAGGGGAGCGTGCACTGGGGGAGGGCAGCAGGGGGCAGCTGCTGAGGCTTTGAACTCCTCTGCTAGTATTTAATTATTTACCTTGGCTGGAAAGGCAATAGCTGTTATCTGCAATCAGTCCAACAGATCTCAAAGCTGTGCTTGACAGCTACAGATGTGTTTCCAGTAGCCTGCGCTGGGTTTCTCTTAACTTTTTCCCTGGGAAGGAGGGATATGACCTCAGGTATAGTGATTTAGCCAACACAGTCGGTGTGAGGTCCCAGGATATATTTAACCTGCCTTTCTAAACTGGTCCAGCAGTGTTCTCCTCTACGTGCACTGCAGGTGGACTCAGGTTGGTGGGTGATGACCTCTGGGTATGTCACAGTCCCCCCTGTAGCCAGACTTCTCAGTGTGCTGATCTGGAGAGATGCTCTGTGTGACACCAACCTGCTCAGGGCTGGGGACAAGCTTTTGGGAAAAAAACAAAAATATAATTTTGGTGAGGAGAGCTTATCCTTGTGAGAAACACTTGTTTCTCAGCTCAGGGGAAGGCATCCTGGTGCGATGGATGTGTGATGCAAATACTCCAGTGTTCTTTTCTGCAGCCAACCTGCTGCTTGCACCTTTTGATGTATTTCTCACAGCCCTGGAGCTTGAAAGAAAGTAGCTTTGAAACAAACATACTTCTTTATAAACATTCCAGAGAATGAAAAAAAAGCATAGTTTTGTTCAAGTTCAAATTGAGTATGACCTTTCTCCATGAAAGAGCTGTTTCTCATACTCTGGTTACCCTGAGTGTGAGATCAAGGAGCAATTTCTTGAGCTAGTGCTGTTTCCACCTCTGGCCAGCCACAGGGGCTGTGATGCTGAGCAGCATTTCTTGTGTGAAGCTGCAGATATTTTTGCTTCATAGGTCTCTAACCACTTCACCCACACCAGCAGCTGTTCTGGCCTTTTACAGTCAAACTCTGGGGAGGGAAAAGCTTATGTTGGTTTGGTCTGTGTGTCTGAGAAGCTTCTGAATTACAGATATGAGATAGTACTAGTGATTTAGGCAAGAGGTGAGAATGACCACACATTTCTGGTTCTGGGATTCTGACAGAGACAACCCAAACCTTCATGGGAACCAAACTTGAAGGAAAAGAGTACTGAGTATCTCCAGTATCTTAGAGATGTGTGGGACTAAAATATGCTCAATTTAACAAGAACAGGCAAAACAGAAGACATTGGTTTAGTTCATCTTTTTTTGTAATGGGGTTTAATATATGGCTGTATAAATGCTTTAATTACCCTGCTTAAAGATTGGACTCAATGGACATCTTTTCCAATCTTAATAATTATGATTCTGTTCTATGATTCTTGGTGGGTTTTAGATATAAATGCATGTTTTCCTCATCCAGTCTTTAACTCCCAGTCACTCTTAGGTCTCTATTATTATCCCCCAGCACATTCTTACAGCCTAATCCAAGCTTGTGCCTTTGCTTTATTTCTCCCTGTGACCTCTCCACTCTCAGGAGGACTCGGGGCCGTGCTCAGGAGAGGAAACCTCTGTTTTTTCCCGTTTCCCTTCCTGCTCCGGGTCCCTGCCGTGTGAGCGGCCGCCGCTGAGCGGCAGCGCTGCCTGGGGATCAGCCCTGCTCCCGGGGGAGCTCCACACCCGCAAACCCACACGTGTCCTCCCAGCTGCTTGCTCTGTCAGCTTTCCAAGGCATGGCACTCCTTTCTCCACCCTGCCTGCATTTTGTGTTTGGGGTTGGTACCTGCTGCCCATTGTGCCCACTGTGTGCAGCTCCAGGACCAGAATATTGTCACACAATTCATGCTGAGAAGATTTCCCTTCACTGGGGTGGTCGGGAATCTGTGGAGTTGGGGTCACCCCTCCTTGTTCTGGGTATTTGTACGTCTCTAAAGAGGCATCTCTTACCCAAATGGATTGTCTTGGGGTGGATTACAGCCTCTTTATCCCAGCTTAACATATAGGAAATCCCAGGAACAACCCTGAAGGAGTGTGTTCATGAGAGCTTATCCATGTTTAAAGGTTGTATTCATTTAGCCACTTCTGCATCGATTTTTAGCTAAGGTCAGTGCTGCTTTATGGACAGTGAGAGTTTGCAGGGAGGAAGACTCTGTGGTTCTTTGTTTTGCCATTAACTCATCTGGTTGGGAATTGCTGCTCTTTAATTAAAGCAGCACAGTACATACTGGCCCTGAGGTGCTGTTCTGAGGCACTTGCATTCGCATCTGCTTTTGGGTAAAGCTCAGCCTGTTTGGGGTCAGCCTGTGCTATTGCATGTCCGAGAACAGGAGGAAACAGCGAATCAATCACTGGGGCTCTGTCCCGGGCTGCCTCACCTCCCTGTCAGCCAACATCCCCACGTGTGCCATGGGCAGAGACTGCTGGAGCGTGCCCCTCACCCTTCCTGGGGGATGCAGGGAATTGTGGCAGCACAAGGATTTAATTACCCAGCATATGGAGAGCTGAGGGGGGCTCAGAGCCACCACTGGGAGCAGAGGGCGGTGACGACAGCCGGGGCCGTCGCCTGTTGTTGTTTAAATCGAGTTTCCTCCACCCTCCCTGCGTTTTGCTCAGTCAGTAAATGGCTCTGTGTAAACTCCTACGGTACAAAGGGGCACTGGGAATGCCGTGGGCAGTCGGGCTGGGATCTGTGCGGATCATCTGATGTTTTTGTCCATGTGGCATTTGTTTAGGTTGCAGTTGGGAAAAGTGATTTCTGTTACTGACCGTGGCCAAGAGAATGTGGAGACTGGCAAGGAAAAGTTGATTACTTGGTATTTTTGCCCCCCTGATGAGTGGGATGGACTTTGGAGAGTTATTTTTAGTTGATGGTAGAGTGGGGAAAAAGTCTGGGTGTGTTTAGAACTGTATCAACCATTGGAAGTACCAGCAGAAGTGCTGAGAAAGGCGGTAAATTCATACAAAACACTTCCTGCCACCTTCATTATGTACTGGGACAATTAACAAGGGTGTTGAAGGATTGTGCTGCCCACACTAAAAGCCAAGTGTCCACCCTTGGCCAGGCTGGCCCTGAGCACAGAAAGCTGCACATCCACTACTGACCCTGGGAACAAAGGATCCTCCTGAACCCAAACATGTTTGTGTTAATCCTGGCTGCTTCCTGGCAGGCAGCGAGAGGAAGCAGGGCCACTGCCTTGAACAGATGTACAGTGAGGAGATTACAGGGTGCGATTAAACACCCTCTCCATCACATCCTCCCTGGCCCTGTGCAGCAGTCATGGACTGTCCCAGGCTCCCTGCCAAGCTGGGGCAGATGTAACCGGCAGCAGATTCTTAATCTCCTGTCTCCATGCCTGGTTTGGAGCAGTTTCCTACTGCCAAGGCTTCTTCAGCACCTAAAGCACCTGAGGAGCTGCCTTAGCTGTGCCTGCCTGTGAGGAGGAGTGAGCTGGGAGAAGGCAGGAGTACTCATGGAATTCTCAGCATCCAAAAAATGATGCATTCAGCTGAAATGCTGATAAAGGTAAAACACAGGTGCCCCTACCCAAACAGCAGGGTTTGCTAAGGGACCAAGTGCTGAAGAAGTTGGGAAGGATCTTTATTTTGGTGGACTGAGTTGCTTTTTGGCCACTACACTTGGAGTAGGTGATTTCAGGACTGGGAAGGACTTTTTCCCTCTGTGGTTTTAGGTGGTGCCTTATATTGCTGTAGCCAGTCTTGGGGCCGAGTGCTGCTCTTCCCATGGAAATAATCTAGGTTGGTCGCAAAAAATCAACTATTCCACTGCATGTTTAGGTTAATTAATGTGACAATGGGAGAGTATCTTCCATTATCAAACAAAGGGCTGATTCTGCAGTAAAAGAAAAAATGGAAATTTTGTGGAAATTGTAGAGTTCAGAATTGTCATTTTGTGAGACGTGCAAGACCATCATCAGCCAAGTGGGTTGGGTTTGACTCAGTAGAAATTTAAAAAGGTCACTTTTCCTGGGCAAGGGCTGTGAGCTTAGCTGTGGTACCAGAGCAGTAGTTGTTGTCTGAACCATGGGCCTCTTCCCCAGTTCTGTGTGAAGGGATCAAATAATGGGCCATTGTTTTGGGTAGAATAAGGGGAAAAAAATCACAGTAGGTTCTGCTAATGACACGTGCATGGTGCATATCCCAAGGCTGCCGTGGAGAGGACGTGGCTCAGTCAGAGGCAGCACCAGGTGACACTCAGGAAACCACAGGACTGTCCCCTTCACGGGGTGCATTGGCACAGGCACAGCTGCCTGTGGGTTTGCAGCTCCTTGAGGACAACACAACTTGGGAGGGATCCCAGAAATGTGCACAGCTGCGGTGGCCCCTGCTGTGCCACAGTCACACGGGGAACTGGATACCTCCTGTCGTGTCATCCCAGGAATCCACATGGCCCTACCTCTTCCTTTCTCCTTGCCTGCACAGAAATCCCTTTTCCTGAGTGCAGGAGACAACTGTTTGGCAAATAACAGCAGCCTGGGCTCCAAGGAGAGCATTGTTTCCAATAGCCACCAGGCTGGAGGCAGGAGCAAAAGGGGATGAGGGTCTAAGTGGCACCATCTGCTTCAGCAGGGCATCGTTTGGGCAGCAGAGGAGGCTCCTGGAATTAAGTAATTGGGAATAGCAGGCTCCTGGCTGGAAAATGTGCCAGCCCTCCTGGCAAAAAGCTGTTAAATCTCTGTTGCTGGCGTGTGGAAGCGGGTTCTGTGTAACAGGCCTCTTTTTAACCCTTGGTGTACATTTAAAAAAAAACAACCTAAGGCACTTTTGATCTCAGAATGGCATGTGGCCAGGTGTTTGGAGTGAAGGGGAAGGTGGGTCCTCATGGAGGTATGTGAACAGCTCCAATGTGATCCTCCTGTGCTGCCAACAGCCAGATGTGGCCTGCCAAAAATGCACACAAAATGGTGCCTGTTTTAACAGCTTTAGCAGGAAAACACAGTGTGTGATGAATGATTGATGAGAATCAATAGAACCCGAGGCATTTACTACCCCTTAAAACCAGTGCCTGCCTGCCAAGGAGTGCATTTGCAAGGTGAGTGATCACAAAATCCTCTGCTGAGTTTTGGGATGCAGTCACAGGCTCGGCTCCATGCTTGCTCCAGCCCTTACCCTGCTGTCTGCAAACATGTCCAGCTCACCAGCCAGGCCCAGGAGCCTTTCATTCTCCAGATGAAAGCACGAGCAGTTGGGCATCTCCCAGTGAGCACAGATACAAACAAGGCCCCGTTTTGCATCCCCCCTCCTGGGGTGGCTTCCTTGGAAGATTTGGCCTTCATCCTGTTTGTCTGATTCATGATCAAAAGAGTGTTGCTGCCTACGTGTGTCTTGAAGCATTTTCTTCTTTCATATCTCACATAAACGTCCAATTTCTTCATTAAAATAAAATGAAGGTAATGCAGTCAAGTAAGATCTGTCTCTGCTGTGGTCATATTTTGCTGATAGTGAGACCAGGGCTGGGCAAAGCTCTTTTGGGACCTTTTCTGGTGTGCAGGGGAGAAGGATGATGCATAGCCAGATGGGTTTTTCTGCCAGGGGGAAGATTGGATCTAAAAGTCCAGCCATCCTGAAGATGAAACAGTTGGATCATAAAACATGTACCTTTTTCAAGTCTGGTCTAGATGTTTTTGAATCTTCTGCAAATTAAAGGAAAAATCTCTTGTTTGACCCAAAACGAAATTGTTTTCTTTGCCCTACCAACTGAAAAAATCAGCTCTGATCCCGGTGTTGATCCGAGCTCCCTTCTCAATTGTGCCTCCACAGCAATCCTGCTCCATGCAACTTTACCAGTCCTGGATTAGAGCCTTGTTGCTAAAGAATTTGCAAGAACAAGAGAGTTCAGCCACTTGCTCTAAGTTTAGTCCGGCTATTCTGGTTAAGTTTATAAATATTTGTTTATATTCCACCTCTGTTTTATTGATGTTTGTGGTTTTAGCTGTTTGATAATTTATTTTGAGAGATTTTGCAAAACTACACACACATACATATATATGTATTTGCTTGTACACCTGGTGAAGCTGAGGTTTTGATGGAACTGCAGGGTTTCCATCAATGGTGGAATTACAAGTCCTTTGTACGAAGGTGGAGGATTTTGATCAGGAAACAAATGAACTTGATATTCTTTGGCACCACGTTTTTACCTCTGCAGTCTCAGTTGTGACTGGTGGACCTGGTAGCTGTCCCATGAGTTTTAGGTGCTTAAGATTTATGGATTCGTTTTATATCTATTTTCTTGTGCCTTGGGAAGGCGTTTAGTCTCCAACAGAGGACAGACCTGCAGACCACTGTACCATCCTGCCAGCCCCACCCTCACCTGAGAACCTGCATCTTGATGAGAGAATTTTTACAGTTCTTAAAGCTGTTAGAGGTTTGCTGGGTCTTTATTTTATTTTTTTCTTCCTTTAATATTTGTTATCCTCCTCAGGAAACGTGTCGGAAGTGCCAGGGGCTGTGGAAGGAGCACATGAATCTCACCTGCGAGCAGCTGGCTGAGAAGGATGATATCAAATACAGGACATCCATGTAAGTGAATCTCCACAACCAGGGCAAAACAGGGAGGTGGATGAGCTGGGAATCACAGTACCTTGTCCCTCAGTTTCTGCTGGCTGTCACTGGAAGGTCTCGGGGATGGCAGAGCTGAGGGGTCAGATGGCTCCCCGGTGGGATTTCTGTCTGTGAAAGATACTTGGCAGCAGATCCAGCTGGCAATTTGAGAACGTGGGAAAGTTGTCACCAGCCCAGCCTGCTCCTCTGGCTGGCCCAGTGTCTGCAGGCTGGCACCTGGTCCTTCTCCGAGGTGAGAAACCCCCATTAGCATTGCTGGGGGAAGAAGGGAGGGAGGCAGAGGAGTGGATTGAGTCACAGCCTTTGAAAATCTGGAGTGGGGACCTGCACTGTTTGCTCAGCTGCTGCTTTGTGGGAGATGATGTGTGTTCCTCCAGAAGCGCTTGCCTGTTTCTAACCAGTTTGTAGGAATTGTTAGAAAGTGCAGTCACATTTTGAAATATGCAGATGTAAATCCTGACTGTTACCCTAAAATCTTTTGCAGTTTGATTTCTCTCTGATCTACAGTAAATGACAAAATCCTCTGCCTTTAGGAAACAAGGGCATTTTCAGCCATGGAGCTGAATGTCTAGTGCAGCCAAGTGGGACTTGCCCACGTTGCCCAATCCCTTCCTCTCTGATTTAGAGTCTGTCTGGTATGAGTGGAAGTTGGAAAGCTCCACCACTGGGATTTGAATGACTGTTGCTTGCTCATCCCATATTCCCTAATTCAGAACAAAATCTTTACAGATTTGATATGACTTTTTTTCCTCTGCTGATCCTTTCCCTGTAGGAAAGAGGGATGAGAGGGAGGAGAAATGAGTTATGTCCTTAATAAGGAAAAAAAGAAAACCAACCAGTTTGAAAACCTTCAGCTGATTTTGTCTGTGGATAGAGGAGTCTGTCTCAATACAATAAAAACTTCCTTTTGAAGCCCTGCATAAGGAAAGGGAAGCCCAGCTGGAGTTCAGGCTAAACTTCCTGCCTTGCTCAAAGTTTCCAAAAAAAAATCTGCATTGACAGCATCCTGTTCAGTGGTGGAGGGAAGAGCAGCTGCAGCTCCAAGGAAAGTCACTCTCAAGTTGGGTTTTTATGTTTATTTTTAGCACATCTCCACATGCCTAGGTGCAGGTTATGCTGGGTATAGCTGTGTGGGAACCTTGGGTGTCTTCAAGGCTGGGAAGTTCCCACCTCACCATTCCGTGCTCCTCTGGTTGTGCTGATGGAGCAGTTTGTGGGGCTGTGCTGTAGCCCGGTTTGCTGCTGTGGTCCTCAAAAATACCTCCCTGCCATCTCCAAACATTTGTTAACTTTGCAGATGCACTGAAGCAGCTGGGTGGAGATGCCTGGCTAAGGATGATTCTTCCCCAGTGTCAGAAGAATTGTGCTTCCCTCCATGAAAACACTCTGGCTTTGCTCTGCTGTCATCAAATTTCACTTCTAGGTTGTGAATTAAAGTGTAACGTGATCTCCAGCGGTCAGAAAATTGGCCCTCAGGATGATAATTTATATTCTTAAGTCTTTTAATTAAATGACCAAGCCTTTCTTCATTTCTGCTCCAAAATAGTCTTGCTGTGAGCTGAGCCTGTGCTGGAGTGTGTGTCCCTGCCAGGGTGTCCTTTGGGAACAAGGATTGAGCTTTGTCCTGGACAAAGGACAAGGATTGTCCTTTGTCCAGTTAGATGAAAACCCATCCCTTAGACCTAAAGCAATAACCTCTGCAAAATGTGTGAAGGGAAGCTTAGAGAACAGAGAATGCTTCTGTGGGGAAAAATGTGATTATTTCTCAGTTACTGATTTAAATTTAACAAACACTAAGTAAATCTGGAGCATAGCAGCCAGGCTTGGAAAAGAACTATATGGTCATGGCAGCTTTATAGCCAGAGCAACAGGCAAACATAAAAGCTAGAGGTGACAGCCAAATGTTTGCTTTTCCTGAACTTTATCTCCTGGGCTGTGTTTTCCTTCAGCCAGCTCAAGCATCCATGTGCCCTTTGGCCCTTGAACTTGCATCTCAAATTCCTCCCAGGCCAGAGCCTGGTGCTTTGGCTCTCATGGAAACCAGGATCAGAGCTGCAACATGCAGCCAGTGATTGACTTTTTTTCACTTACTTTGTTCTAGAGTTGTCATGGGCTGGCTCCAAGTGGAGCTGAGCCCAGACTTCCTTGAAACAGCAATGAACTTGTGGATGAAATCGGAGGAAAGAGGAGGGGGGTTAAAACCTCGCTGGGGTAGTGTAAGAGCAATTTTATAACAGGCTGGTGAGTGCAAACACCCCTTTGCTAATTCTCCCTCATCTTGCAGAGAGGAGAAGATGACAGCTGCCCGGATTAGGAAATGCCACAAGTGTGGGACGGGCCTGATAAAGTCGGAGGGCTGTAACCGCATGTCGTGCCGCTGCGGCGCCCAGATGTGCTACCTCTGCCGGGCTGCCATCAACGGCTACGACCACTTCTGCCAGCACCCCCGCTCTCCTGGGGCACCCTGCCAGGACTGTGCCAAGTGCTCCCTCTGGACAGACCCCACAGTAAGTAACAAAGGATTTTTGTGATTGATTCTCGCCCCAGTCGCAATCACCGTTCATCCCGGCGTGTTGAAATGCACACGTTTCACTGAGGGAAAATGGTTTTAGCCGGCACAACTTTTACCTTTCCCAAGGCAGCTAAAAAAGCTGCACTGGGATCCTGCAACAGCACAGAGTCACCTCTGACCACAGTTAGGAAGGAGCTGGTGTTGCTTTAGGGAAAATCAGCTCCTGTCAGATGAGGGCTTTGGCTGGCAGCGCTCTTCTGGAGAGGGAGGCTTGTGAAAGGAGCTGGTGGGGATCAAGTGCTGGCACCAGGCACAGTAGCCAGCATTTTTGTTATTGGGACCCATTCCTACTTTTGCGGCTGAGATGGTGTTGGCATGGCTTGGCATCTGGAAGCAAGGGGAATTGTGGTTTTGGTGCCCAGTTGATCTGACTTCTGTCTGTGAATCCTGTCACAGAGATGGACACATCAGAAAACTGCCTGCAAGCCTGGAGCTGTAGTTGGGTCCATTCTCAGGGCTGTTGTCAACAGCTGCAGAGGGAGAGCTGAAGTGTAGAGTGAGCTGTGAGAGAAGCTGTAGAAATTTAATACAGCTCGTATCTGTGACAGGCTTGGGAAAACTTGCTGCAGCAAATAAGTGTCTGTAAATAGAGGTCTTCAGTGCTGTAAATCCAGGAATGTTGGAAGGAGCAGGAGTTGCATTTCCTGATTTTAGCAAAGCCGTAGATCGGCATGAATGTGGAACTGCCTTCCCAGGGCTTGCCTGAACTTCCTTTTTCCTAGTGGTTCTTTGTCTGGGGTCTCTGCAGCTTTCCAGGCGGTTCCCAGCCCCTCTGTCTGCAGGGAATGTGCACAATCCTGCCTCTGCACAGAGCCAGGGAAAAGCCTCTCTAAATCTCTCCCTTCTACCTCCAGGCTCTTGGGGATCTCCCAGCAATGTCACAACCAGCATAAGCTTCCAAGTCTTCTGCTTGCCTGCTTTTATTCCCTGCATTATTCTGTCACTGTTAGCTGTTAAACTACACACAGACACCTCCTTGCAGGCACCCCTGTAGTGTTTCTGACACCTGGTTCTGAGTTTCTTGGATTCCTGTCCCACTCCTCCCCTTCCAGCAGGATGCAATTCAGGGCTCAGCAGCACTGGCATCCGTTGTTCCTGTCAGGCTGCTGATTGTGCTGGGGGATGGCATTTGTTCAGAGCCAGAGAAAACATGAGGCCTCTCAAAAAAGCTTGTACTGTACTTTCAAATAAATAAATAAATAAACAACACAGAGAGGCCACTGTCACCAGGCCCTTTCCACCTCTCTAATTAACCAATGTTGTGGCAAAGAAAAATTTCCCACTGTCAGCACAGAGCTGGCACTGCCTGCACTTTTATTATTTAATTATTTTTTGATGATGGAGTGCTGGTGGACTGGGGAGGTGAAGCTGGGTGAGTGTCCTTGCTGCAGTACAAAGAGTGACACAAAACTCAACTGTTGGCTCGAAGCTGCAGTGATGTTGGTACCTGTGCACATGGTCCTCCCTCATAAGGGGCTTAGGGACACCAACCCAACCCGTCCAGGGTGATCCGTGCTCTCATATGGGACATGGAAACAGGAGTTAGCCTGATTGATGTCAAGAGGGAAACAGAATTTGAGTCTTGACATGGAGATTTGAAAGAGCAAAAGACGATTGCATCCGTGGTGTTCTGTCCTTAGCCAGGGATAACGTCCATCCAAGGAATGACCTTTGAAGGATCTGGTTTGAGTCTAAATCCCTATTATTTACAGCAAAATTCAGGTTTCTTTAAAATAGGGAACCTTTGTTCTTTTCCAAATGTTTAATGTTTTCCCAGTCTGAAACAATTCTTGTGAAAGTATAAGTAAACGTATTCATTAGCTTGGGTTAAAAACAAATTAAAGACAGTCCTCTAGGAATGGCAGCATCTGTTAGTCTTTGTCTCAAATGATCTTGAGAGAGTAAAGCAGAGGCTTCAAAATTTCCCATAATTAAAGGTTAGTTAAAATCCTGTCCCTAAGCTGTAATCAGGCTGGAGTCTGATTTAAAAGTATCGGTGCAATATTTGCTGGCTCCTATACAAGCTGCAGCCATGCTGTGGTAAGCAGCTTCCAGGGGGGCTAGGCAGGAATTGTTTAGTCCCTGCATTTCTTCTGGACCTAATTGATGCCCTGCACCCCTGTAAGAGGTGCCAGGAGCCCTTCCCAGGAAGCTGCTTGGCAAAAAAAAAGTTCTTGTGTCCCGCAGTCCATGTGGGCTCTGCTCTGCAGGAGCTGCAGGAGGGGCTGATGCAACATTGCCAGAGACAAAGGGATGGAGCAGTGGGAATAAAGCTGTTAGAAAGCATCCAGAGGAGAGGTGGTGGAGGGCCTTGAGGGGAAGCTGTCTGAGGACTGGTTGAGGCTATTTGGTTTGTCCAGCTGGAGGAGACTGGGGGGAGACTCATCGGGGTCTGCAGCTCTTGCTAAGGGGCAGCACATGGGCAGCTCCAGTCTGCTCCCTGTGAGCAGGGATGGGACCCAAGGGAATGGCTGGAGCTGTGTCAGGGAGGTTTAGGTTGCATACCAAGAAAAGATTCTTCCCCCAGAGGGTGCTGGGGCACTGAAGAGGCTCCCCAGGGAGTGGTCGCAGCCCCACTGTGACCATTCAGAGCTCCAGGAGCATTTGGACAACACCAGGCACAGGGTGGGGTGGTTGGGTGTCCTGTTCAGAGCCAGAGGTTGGACTTGGATGACCCTTGTGGATCCCTCCCGGGACACTTTATGGTTCTACTAATTGGCTCTGGGTTGCAGGGGCTGTGTTTGCCCTAGTTTCTAAATATCTGTAGCAAAGCTAAGGCTGCTTGTGTGTATTTCATACAGTTTTTGCAAATCCTGGGATGCAATGTGGTTAATGCATTCTGGCTGTTTGGGTAAGCCAGGTTCTGCTCTCAAATGTATTGTTTTGAATTTAATACTCATCTTTGGTCTATCAGTAATATTGCACAGAGGGGTATTTTATGCTTTAAAGTTTTAAGATGTTTTCAGTAAACTCTTAAAACCCTCCCAAAGGCCCGTCATTAAAGTTCAAAGCAGAAGACTAATCATCATGAGGTGTTTGCAATTATCCCTCCTTCTGGTGTTATAAAAAGATGATGTTGAGAGAAGTCTGTGTAAAACTTCAAATGCATCGAGGAAATGCATGAAGTGCACAATGCTGCCTTAAGGATTTGGAAGCTGGGGGGGGAAGCTCCCCTAAATTTAGGATGTGGGGTTTGTGGTGGGTTTGGGTTTTTTATTAACTGCTATAAAATGCCTCAATCATAAGCATATGGTGAATCCAGGCAATTCACAGAAAGCCATCAATATGGAATGCCTGTTGCTAAAATAACTCTGCATTTTCTTGAACTCCAGCGTGCGCTTCGTCCCCATCCCGGCCCCCCTTTTCCTGCAGCACTGCAGATGCCCTGTTCCAGTTACAGCAGAGCCTGCTTTCATCCCTGCTTCCTGCTGCATGGAGGAGCACGCCGGAGACAGCCCATGCCTGTTCTTGCTCAGGGCTATCCGCAGCTGATCTGGGAATGATTTGAAACAAAACCCCTTGGTCCTTTGGAAGCCTCCGTCGTGAAAAATCATTTCAAGTTTATTAGGAACGGCTGCGGCCACACGTACGTGGAAAAAAAGAAAGCAGTAAAGAGGCAGAAAGGGGGAGGCAGCAGTGCTGAAGCACTTTCTAAAGTAGGGGAGGGGTTGCAGAGCCCAGAAATAGGTACCAGGACTCTTGTTTTCCCTCTTTTCAGGAGGCTGCAGCCACTTCCCGGTGACACTTAATTATTAAAGATAATGAGAAGCACAGGAGATAAAAACAGAGCTTTCAAAAGCTCCCTGGATGGCACTTTTGTTCTGGGCAGAGGAGGTTTTTTTTCGGGGGAGGTTGTCTGTGTGTGACTTGCTGAGCTTTTATCTCCTTTGCTGCTGTATTTTCGCATTCCCAAGGGCAGTTTGTTTCTCCAGCAGCTCTTCCCGCTTGTTGCAGGGCCCTGTGTGGGTGCTGGATGAGGCTCCTGTGCAGCAGCATTGCTGTAACAGGCCTCCCTGCCATGAAAAGGTGCCTCTCTTAGCAACCCAGCCCTGCTCCTCGGCTAATCCAGCCGCAGACCCAGCCATCCGTTCTGCTGTGATTGGCTCCGTGCTCGCCGCATTCCCTGCCTTCAGTGGGAGAGGGCTGAAAGGAAAAGCTTCCTCCATGCCTAGAGCCTCTCCCAGCTGGGGGATGGCCAGGGCAGGCTCCCACACTGGCCAGGGATGAGTTTGTTTTCCTTGGCTACAGGATGGGCTGCACAGAGCATCCCACTGCTGAGTCTGGGGCAAAGCTCGGTGCTGTTCTGTCACTTGAAAACACAGCTGCTGCTAATGACCACGTCTGCTTTCTGCAGATAAAAAAGGCTGACTGCATCTCAGACATCCTTTGCATTTTCCTCTTGGCCACCTCCCTTCTCCCGTGATGCAGCAGAGTGTGGGGAAGGGCCACGCTGTAGTATTGCCTTGCATTTTTTCTCCAGCAGAAAAGCCGACTTGTATCTTTGCTCAAAAAAAAAAACTGCCCAGTGCTGAAAGCACCCCCCCCAGGGTTGGGAGGTTGCTTTTTTTTATGCTTTTTTTTTTTTTTTTTTTTTGTCTTGCTGTAGGCAAGGCAGCTGACAGGAAGATGACTGTTAACTTGACAAGATAAATGCCTTCAATCCACACAGCCTGTGAACAGGCCATTAAAATTATAATCTAATCCTTTATTAAGGGACTTGAACCCACTCAGGGAACTGGACACAAGAAGCTTTTGAAATCCTTCATCAGCCTCCACCCCATGTGATGTTAAAAGGTTTCTCTCCACAAAACCAGCCATAAGTGTGCTAATGAAATCTTAATTTTTGGTGTGGGTGCTTTACCCCTCGATGAATCTGTCATCTTTCTAATTACTGTGGTATTAAAAAACAGCCTTTGCTTCCAAAGAAATAGAAGTGTTTTGCAAGATTCACTAAAATAGCACCAGGACTTGTTTGTTGGGTTTTTTTTAATACTGACCTAATACACAATATGTATTAGGCAGAACTTGTGGCATCAGCTTTCTTTCAGAACATCCTAAAATTATCTTGTTGTTTACATATCATCAATTATTTTGTTCCATCTGGGATGTGGATCTTTCCTAAATACTGCAGTTATTGAATGGTGCTGTGTATTCATCACTTGCCAAATTTAATGCCAGCCTCTTAAGTAGGAAGGTGCTTGTTGTGCAGTGTATTTTTCGTTCTTTTTATACTAATGGATACCAATGTTTCAGAAATACTGGTGCAAAAAAAACTATTCCAAGCCTTGGTATGTAGGATTAAGTATAAGCACTTCTTAACCTTCCAATGGGAAAATACACTTTTATCAGCAGAGAAGCAACAGGGCTGATAAATTCTGTTCTTGGAGATGTAGTTTGTTGTGGCTCTGCTGTGATTTCTGGTTTCAGAACTAGTCAAGAACTCATCATTCTGATCCAGGTCTGTTCCTGGCAGGTTTTCACATCCAGGGTGTGCTGTGAGCTCTGCCCTTCTTGGAAACCCGAGGGGATGGAGCTGAGTGGGGTCTGTGGCTGCTGCACTTTGGGGGGATGTGTTTTATATTGTCCTAGGGAGCTCTAGGGGTCAGTTTGGAGGTCTGGCAGATGGGGTTTGCTGTTCCCAGTTTCCCCCAGAGCTGCAGTAATCAAATCCAGCATCACCTTGAGTGCAGCTGGCTCCAGCCCAGGGGCAGATGGATGTGTCCAGCCCCATTAGAGAGAGGTCAGCTGCAGTTTAAACTGAGAGACTGGAGCAGCCCTAGCTGCAGAAGGGTCTGGTAAAGTTGTCTTTGATGTGTCCAATTCTGTGCAGGACTGACCAGAGCTGCAGCGGGGTGGGGGCAGGAAGGGGGTGTCCCTGGGAAGCACCACTTCACGGGATTAATCATAAGATTTTTGTTGGAAAGGATTTTAAAGCTCATCTTCTTCCATCTCCTGCCACAGACAGGGACACCTTCCACTATCCCAGGTTGCTCCAAGCCCTGTCCAGCCTGGCCTTGGACACTTCCAGGGATCCAGGGGCAGCCACAGCTTCTCTGGGAAACCTGTGCCAGGGCCTGCCCAACCTCACAGGGAAGAGTTTACTCTGTAATCACAGACTTAGACTAAAGTAAAAGCATTTTGTTAAGTTAAAGGGCACGTTTCTAGGCTTTAATGTGAGGTTTATCCTTTGTGTGAGGAAAGGAGATACTGAGTGATCTTGCTCAGCTGAGCTTAAAATAGATTTCTTGTCACATAAACCTTCAGGTGCATCCTCTCCGGTAAGTGGCAATGAAATGGGAGTGGTGGTTGTGTCCATTTTCAACAGCATTGCAAAATACAGTCTGAGGAGGAAAAAGGGGTTGAAAATGGAGTCTTAAAGCTTGAAACCAAGGTTTGAGAGTACTGCTGGGGCAGCAAAAGAGCAGGGGATGTTTGGTTGCCTGTGGAGCATGCCCAGGTGGTTTTCCAGCCAGGAAAACTGATACTTGGGGGGTAGTTAGGCATTCCATATAGGCTCAGAAGAGCCATTCTTCAGCAGCTTTTATGGAGATGGATGGGCTGAAATTAACAGCCCATGCAAGCAGCCTGCTTGGGAAAGGGAAAAAAAAGGCATGTCCTGGAAAGTCTTAATTTTAACCATTGACTCACAGAATAATAAAAGGGAGGGAAGTATTGAGTTTTTGGCTTTCTGCACATTAAGATAACTTCAGTCTCCCCGGGAAACCTTATCTGGTGGTGGAGGAGGGGACTTTCTCCATAAGCTTCCCAGGCTGTACATGTGCAGGACTGTCAGCTGGGGACTAGGAAGCTTAAAATCATTTCACTGTAGCTGCAGGCACGAAGCATATTTTGGATTTAGTTCCAGAGCACTCTTCAAAATAAAAGATATTTTTCACATTAAGCGTGTTCAGGAAGAAAATTTACATGTTTTGGCAGTACTCAAATTAGGGTGACTAAAACAAGCAGAGTCTTGTGCTTTATGGAGTACTTGGGGCTCAGGGTTCCAAACACTGTCCTGGAGGTTTGGCTGTTCTCCCTGAAATCTCCAGGTTTGGTTTCATCCCCACAGACATGCAGAAACTCACCTGAGGCTTCATTGCATCGTTGGATCTCACTGATGCTCCTTTGAGTTAAGAGAACTGAAGGTGATGAGAGGCAGAAGGACAGTTTCAATTTCTGGCTCATCCTTGTGTTCTCAGTGAGCAGCAGCCCTGAATATTCTTGCTGTAACCTCTAGACAGACATTAAAGAAACATATTTCGATTTATGCCCTTCTCAGAGTTACAGATAAGATCTAAATGGCACCATTTAGCTACTAGAGCCAGGATTTAAGTTGTGTTAATTCCAGCTGTTGGGCCAAAAACTCTACAAGTGCTAGGATAATGTAAATATTTAATAGACTATTGCCATTAAAAAGATTAACAGCTCTTCAGAGGGGTGGAACTGGGTCGCAGTTCTCTGGTTTCTATCAAGTCAATGAATTTTAGTGCTGATCTCCCTGGAAAACTGATCCAAGCATCTTGGTCATATTCCATAGAGTGCAGGTTATTTGTGCTGCTGCAGTTCCCCCATCACAGCTTTGCTTTTGGGTAAATCTAGGCCAGCCCCAAATGAGGACAGTTCAGCCAAATTTGTCTTTTTTTATTTTTTCCCTGTGCTGAAAAGCAGCATTGAGAGAATAGAAAGCTGCTGCAGCAGGAGTTGCCCCACTGATTCTTGGTATTCCTTGATTTCTAGGAAGATGATGAAAAGATAATTCATGAAATTCAGAAGGAGGCTGAAGAGGAGCAAAGGAAGAAGAATGGGGGTAAGTCACTGTTGGGATCAGACTGAGGATGGATGATGGGGCAGCACGGGGTTCCCAGCTACTGATGGGTCTCTGAACCTTCAGTGGATTCTGTTCCTCCTGGGAACTGGTCTGGTTTTAAAGTGCTGCTGCTGGGATTGTGAGCAAGCACAAGATTTGCATCCAGCTCTCGTGTGGCACCAGTGTTGTGGATGTCTGTGCTTGGCAGAGTAGCTGAGGGGCAGCAGCACCTCTGAGCTGTGTCGTGGGGAGCACAGGGGCTGCCCCTCATCCCACAGAAGGGAATGTTCCTCATTTGTGGGGTGGTGTTGGCGAAAGGGGCCAGCAGTGATGCTGTGGAACGCGCTTGGAACGGGGGATGCTGATGGCAAAGATGAGCCCACGGGCTGAGCTCGGGGCGCTTCGTTTGTGGGGTGACTGCTCTGTGCTCTCCTCCCCGTGCAGAGAACAGCTTCAAGCGCATCGGCCCTCCCGTGGAAAAGCCCATGGAGAAAATCCAGAGAATGGAAGTCATCCCCAGGCCTGTTCCTCAGAACTTCCACCAGCCCCGGATGCCCCCGTACCCCTTCGTGCACCCCCCGTTCCCTCTGCCCCCCGTGCGCCCCATGTACAACAACATCCCCCTCAACATCGGCCCCATCCCTGCTCCCTACGTGCCCCCCCTGCCCAACATGAGGGTGAATTTTGATTTTCCCCAGATCAATGTGCAGCTGGAGCACAACCTGCCTATGCACTTTGGCCCTCAGCCCAGGCACCGGTTCTGACCTGCCCCCCCACAGCACTTGGCAGAGTCACCAGCAGGGCAAAGCCACCCCATAATGTCACCCCCTCCCCACTCCAGCCCCTCTAGGGTTTAGCCAGCAGCCAGGGGCCTCCATGTCCCTGCACTACACCCTCTCTAGGGCTTCTCCAAACCTTTGCAATCCAACATTTCAACCTGTGCTGCAACAGGGTTTGGTGCTATATATTTCCCAGGGTGGAGTTCTCCCCTGAGCTGGGCATCCAGATGTTTTGTTTTGACAAAGCCTGTTCAGGCAGCTGTTGGGAGGAAAATTGAGACTTTGTGGAATACAGGGAGACAGCAGGTCCTTGGGGAATTTCCAGAAATCCTGTCTTCCTGCTGGCCAGAGCAGCAAACTGAGTCTTGGGGGAAGGGAGGAGACATTTGGCATCTGAGTAAGCATGAGACCTTCAGGAGGGAGCTGCCCCAGCCTCCTGCCTGTGGTGAGGCTCAGGGCTGGGGTTCCTGTGTTCTCCAGCATTCTTGTATCCTTCTGGCACCTCCCAGCAGAAATAAATTGCTCAGAAGCAAGTCAGTGTAGCATTTTTAGTGTTCTTCATTCTCCAAGCAGAGTGTGGGGCTGCAGGAGCCATCCCATTGCTGAGGTCTTGGTAGGAAGCCCAGAGCCATGTTTTGTTTGGGCATGTTAGAAGTGGCAGGAGATTTGGGCACCCAAATCTTTGGCTGGACTGAACTTGCCCCCTTTGAAGGGCTCAGTTTTCCCCCCTCAAAGGTGTGTGCCCCTCAGCTTCTGAAATGTGCCCTTTGCTTTGCTGTTCTCATCTGGTGTCCCAAACCTCCCCCAACTTCTGGCAGCAGTGCTCAGGCAGCTGCTGGAACCACCTGGAGCCAAAGCTGTGCCCTTTATTGCAAAAACTGCCTGGGAAACACCCAGATAGACGTATAGGCAGTGATGTGTCCTATGGTAGAAAAATTGGGAATATTCCCCATAGCTGCAGTGAGTTGGGAGCCCCCGTACCCAAACCCTCACAACCCAATGGGCAGCTGGAGCCTCATGCTGCAGGAAGCTGGCTGCTTCCACAGCAGCAAATAACTCATGAAAATGTGTGTGTCAGCTTAATTGGCTTTGGGAAAGCGTGTTAAAAGTTAAACCTGAGTATTGCTAAGCTTAGAAAGGGTGAGGGAAAAGCTCAAGTTCCTTGTGAGAAATGGGGGGTGCAGTTCTGGGCTGTGGGAGGAGGGTGGCATGAAGCCCTTTCTCCACAGCCCTTGGCTGTGCTGTCTGGTACAGGCCCCATCTAGAAAAGAAAATGGTTGGAGTGGAAAAAAACCCTCTTCCTAGGAATGTTGGGCTGGCTTTTAGCAGCCCAGTTGTGCTGTTGTTCTCCAAATGTTTTGTTCTGGCCTTCATCCTGTTCTGTCCTGCTCGGAACTCTCCGGGTGCATTTCCCCTTTTGTCATTCTCCCCTGTATTTCAGCATCCAGGTGTTTCGTGAATTAATTTGTTTTTTCAGGTAAAATTCCCCATCTCCACCTCACAACTTCTGCCAAAGCCCCGTGTGCAGCATTCCAGGACCCCGGGTCCCCTCGGGTGCGCAGGGAGCACTGGGCACGGGGTGTCAGTGGGATGCTCCTGCACAGGGGCCTGGGACAGCATCTGGGGACTTGTCCTCCCCAGGAAGGTCTCCCAGACAGAGGGACTTCCATGTCTTTTGGAGCTGGGTGTTTTTCTCCTTGCCTGTGGGTTGAACATTCCCTGTGGAGCGCTCCTCTGTGCCGTGGCCTCTCTGGCATTAATGACCAACTGCTGTTCCCTTCTGCTGGAATATTTTATTTTGAATTAGTTTATTCTTGGCAGCAGTCTGGGGACTGCAGGAGCTTTATCACTTGCTGCTCAGATGGGCTTTGACCAGGTTTAAATCCTGCCTTGCACCGACTGATTCCTGCAGCAGCCAGGAGCAGGAATCCTGTTGGATTTGAGCAGGGAGGGCTTTGTCACAGCAGCTGCTGAGAAAACAGACACAGGTCAGAAGAAGCAGTGATGGCTTCCCTTATAGAAAGGGAATCTTGTTTGTTTAGTAGCTGAGGTTTTTCTGGGTTCAAGGGCTGGTTTGGATGAGCCCTCCAGGCTCTCCAAGGCATTTTTCCTTCCTAGTTGGGTGCAGGGAAGGATCAGGCAGTGGAGGGGGAGGCACAGTTCAGCTGCTGTGCCAGTGGTCCAAACTGTGAAGGAAATAGGATGGTCATCCAGCAAAAAATGGTGGTCCAGTCCCATCTTTTGGTGCATGTCCAGGCATGTGTGGGCATGGAGAACAGAGCCTTGGCAGAGGAAAGTGTGGATGTGGAGCAGAGGGGCTGGAGAAGTGTCAGCAGAGGTGGCAGGGGGAGGTTGGTGGCTGTGATCTGTCAGGGTCACTGCTGTCCTGGCACAGCTGTCATGGTTCTGGAGGATGCAGAGGGGAGAGAGGGTTCCCTGTGTCCCCTGCCAAAGCCAGGGGCTTATTATTGTCCAAGAGAGGCTAAATCAGTGCCTGGTCTGTGATGTGCATGCCCAGCACTGCTCCTCTCCCTGAGGAAGCACCCATGGCACCAAAAACCTGCAGCCCAAGCATGTGGCTGCTTCCCCCTTCTAACCCAGGAGATCTCAAGTTGTTTCTGAATCTGTGTCAATTTATTTCAATTAAAAAAAAAAAAAGAGAGAGAAAAAGCCCAAAACTTATTGAGCCACACAGTCCAGCCTTAACCTGGTCTCTAACTCCTGCATCCCACTCTCCCTCCTGTCCCACAGACTTTGGAACCACTTGTTTAAAGGTTTTGAAGGCAATTAAGAGGTTGCTGATCCCATAACAGGTACTTCTTACAGCTAATTGCAGTGTCCCATTTATTTGCCTTAAAGGTGGAGAGAGAAACCTAGTATTTGCACTTAGCAAAACGTTGTATTAAAAGAAAAACGAAAGACCTGTAAAGATGTGCATGTTCTGCAACTTTGTATAACAATAGCTGAAAATAAATAGGTGGTTTATTAAAAAAAAAAGGAGAAAAACAAAAAAATATTTTTCTTTACCTCCTGGTAGTAAACAGGTCTAATATTCTGTGTGTAAAAAGTTCTTGTATTATATTGTAATTTGAATTTTTGTAAATAAATTTGTGCACTCTGGCTTTTACCTGTGTGCTTTTCTTACAGCCATGGCCTTGTCCTCCCATCCTGCCTGTGCCAGCCTGGTGCTGTGACAATGCCAGGGAGTGGGGCCAGATCCCAGCCTGTGCCAGTGGAAACTCCCCAGGTTGCAAGGCACAAAGCCATTTGACCCTCCTGGAACAGCTTAACCTGTTCCATGTGCTCCAGAGGAAGAAAACAGGATCAAAAATGGTTTCCAGTCACTCCTTTAAATGGAAACCAGGATGGGGAGAAAGGTTGAGGGGATTTCCCCCCTTGCTGGAGTGGTGGTGAATGATGGTAAATGCAGAATCCAGTCTGGAGGGGAATAAAGGAAAATGTGTGCTGGCAGCTGGGGAGAGGGGAAGGGGGAAGAATCCTTCCTGCAGCTCCAGAGCCCCTGCCCTGGGTGGGCACCTGCTGGCAGAGCTGCCTGCTGCCCTGGCTGGGTGTCACAGTCTGGTGTCACAGCCAGGTTTGCACACACAGATGAGCTGCTCAGCATTTCCTGCACTGCCCTGGTTCTCCCTGTTTATAGACAGGACTGCACATCCTTCCTTCCTTCCTTTGGCCCTTGGCAGGGTTCACCCACCCTCCACCCCATCTGATGGTGAAGGTCCCTCTAGGCAATGCCATCCCCCTGCCCCCCTGGGATGTGTGCCTGGGGGGAGCTGGGCAGCCTCCCTGTCCCAAACTTGGCTTTTTCCAACCAGTTTTACATTTTCCAAGGCAAACTGGAGCCTGTCAGTGGCCAATCAGGCTGTGGTGGTGACAGGCGGGGACGCTCTGGCTGCTCTCAGTGCAGGTGCTGGAGGTGCTGTTGGTTGAGTTTCAGGGCTGGTTTCAGTCGTCTTGGGAGAGCTGGGGGTCACATCCTGGCTCCTTTGGCAGGACCTCTTTAGTCATTTACCTTGCTTTTTTCCACATCCCCAAGTAAAGGAGGCTGACTGCTGACCCCAAACCAACCACACACCCAAACCCCCCATCCCAGGGCTCTTCCCTCCCATCTGGGCCATCCTATGGCAGTGAAACACCTGAATCAAGAGAAAAAGCTCTGTAGGGGCACAGCTTTGCTGCTGGCTGCAAGGGCAGCAGGGCTGGTTTGCATCTGGTTTGGTCCTGACCCATCCATGGGTCACCCATCCCCAGATGCCTTGGGCTCAGTGGCTTCAGGCTGTTCTGGGCATCTCCAGAGGTGACCCAGCCTCCAGCTGGCTTTGGCTTTTTACACCTCTTTGGAGCCTCTTAGTCACCATTCCCTTCCCACCATCTCCTCCACTCCCTAGAACCAGCTCAACTTTTGTCAAAGTCTCCACCACCCCAAATCTTCACACTGGAGGCTCTTGCCTCATTAAAAGGCCATTGCAGCCCCAACAGACCACACACCAGGTTGAATCCGAATGCAGGTTTTATTTTTTAATTCATCTTTCTCCATTTGAAGCTATTTTTCTTTTTAAGTTATACAAATGGCACTTACAAAAAATAATAATAATAAAAAAAAAAAAAACCCAAAACTTAAATTTTCAGAGTGAGATGTTTTCAGAGAGTCACGACACCCGATAAGAGGAAAGAGGAGAGATGTTGACCTAGTGTCACACGGGAGAAGCCAGAGCAGGAATTCCGTGGTTGGGACCATGACGGGGATGGGGAGGAGACGACACAGGGAGGGGGTGAAGGCCAGTGAGAGTGTGTGGCAAGTCACAGGGTCACACAGGGCTGCGAGACACTCGGTCCTTCGAGGGGCAGCGTGGTCCCCAGGGGGACGCGTGGTGCCGGGGGGCGCGGGCGGCCCCTGGATGTGAGCGCAGCGCCGAGGTAGAGTCCCAGCCGGGATCCCCTGCGCCCCCGAGGGACCCCAGCCCGGAGTTGTCCCCCTGCCTGGGGACAGCTGCTCGCTCTCCCAGCTGAATTTAGCACCGAGCTCCTGTGGAGGGGGGGTCCCTCCTCATGGCTTTAAGGCTGACGAGCCCCTGCCTGGCCCCGGCAGGAGGGACCGGCCCTGGTTTGGCACGGCAGCGATGCCGAGAGCACCCTTGGCGTGGGGTGGGACCAGCACTCCCCCTCTCCAGAGGGGGCCCACGTGGGAAAAGGCTCCTTGGTGTCTTTGTAGGGAGCAGATACCGGCCCTGGGAAGGCCCCAAAGGATAAAGTGCCTTTCTACACCCTAAGGAACACGCAGCATCACCCGTTACAGACAGCGTTAAAACTCTAATGCAGACCTAGTACAGACAACAGCTGGTCACACAGTGCCATGGAGAGCATATATAAATAGAGACTAACAAAAATACTGTTTTGGTCTTTTTTTTTTTTTTTTTTTTTTCCTTTTCCGGTAGGGTTGCAATTCATGAGAGCCCAGCCCAGGTACCCTGGGGTTAGTGGGACCAGGAGCTGCCCCCTCGGGGTGCCTGCAGGAGCAGGCACTTCCTAATTCAACATTAGGTGTTCAGTGATGCACTTCACTGTTCCAGTATTTTACGAGAGAGAAAAAAACAACATCAAAGGTACTGAGCAAATATCACTGTGCAAAGTTTGCTAAGGAACTTTTCTATTCTGTAAACCAAAATCTGCTTCCAGCCACTGCCCCAGGGAGATCCCGTTGGCCAGCCCGGCTCCTGCCGGGACCGAAGCCCACTGGACATGGGCTGGATGAAGCCCCCACCCTGGCACAGGCTGGCTCTGTGTTCCCCCACTCTCTCCCCTCCAAGCACAGCAGCAGGACCAGCCTCAGGGCAGGCTGGACCCACCATCAGAGTCTGGGATGCTCCTGCAGAGCCAAAAACACAAGGAGGGGTGGGGGAACAGGAGGAGCATGGGGCTCCATGAGATGAAAGGCTGAGGCTTTCCAGACAGGATCACCCTAAAGAATCATTTCCAGGTGTTTGGGGAGGGGCAGCTTGCTGGCCCTTCCACAGGGATGTGCTGGCACATGCCAGTCCAGTCCCCAGGGATGCTGTGATATGTAAGGTCACCTCTTACAGCTCAGCTGGGGATGAACCTGCCCCACAATCCAGGAGGGGAGAGAAGCTGCTGGGACCAGCCAGCTGAGCCTGCTGAGCCCAGCACCGTCACTGCACCCCTGATTGGAGCAGGGCAGGACAGGATGGATGCTCCAGGGGACACTGGCAGCACAGTCTGAGGCTGTGCCAGTGCTGATACGGCAGAAGCGAGCACAGAGGTGATCTTATTCCCTTTTTTTAATCGAGGAGAGGAAAATAAACTACCTAAGGTGATGCTCAGGGCCAGGAGGGAGATACAGCCATTTCCAAGCCCAGTGAACCTGGAGGAAGGCCGGGATGGGGGGATAGAGACAGACCCCTCTACAAAGCTATAGGCAGGCAGTCCCACCACTTTTCCAGTTCTTACAGGGATTTACGGAGACCCACCTCCCACATAATGCACCAACTCCATGGCAGGAGGGAAGGGCAAGCCAGTCTGAAAATCCTGTTACAGAGAGGAGAAACAGAACCCAAAGGAAAAGAGGACAGGAAGGGAAAGAGAAGTTGGCAACGGGAGGTACCCTAAAGTGCATTAATATTCCCAGAGGGTGGAGGCGTCGATGGTGTCAGCCGATGCCTTGAGCACCCCGGCGTGGTCGCCCTTCAGGTATTTGCCATTGATTTTGATGGCCACTTTGTTATAGTCGCAGAACTCAAAAAAGAAGTCCACGGGGGTGTCACTGCTGCTGGTGACGGACGACTCGTTCCCCACCATCCAGTACTTCCCAGTGGTATCTGCAGGAGAGGGGACACAGTGGCCTCATGAGCCACCACGGGGACCCCAAAGGCCACCACCCCCCAGCCCGAAGCTACCTTGGGGACTCACCCTTGATGTTGTAGGCTCCATCATTGAACTCCAGCTGGAAGACGTCGTAGGAGGAACGGTTGGAGTCCAGGGTGCCGGTGACCTTGCGGCAGCCGATGAAGCCGTGCTCGCCGCGCAGGACGATGATGGGCCTGTTGATCAGCTTCATCACAAAATGCTCCGTCTCACCTGCGCCGAGGGGACAGCAGCTGTGACAGCAGCCAGGGGGGCACAGAGCCAGAGCCCAAAGCTGGCAGGCAGCAGTGAGGAGCAGGGGCTGTGCCCCTCGCCCATTTCTCACCCACTCCATCTGTCCTCCCATCTCACAGCACATCAATTAATCAATAAGAGAACATATTGCCTGAGCAATAAGTAACTTGGAAGAAGAGCCTGGCTCTGGAAGGGCTTTTTTCACCCCCTGCTGCCCGGTGTGGAGTCCCAAAGGGTCCCTTACCCGCTGTCTCCATGGAGGCTGCCAGCTGCCCGTTCTTCTTCGCTGTCACGTACTTGCCATTGGCAGCTTTCAGGGTGATGCGTTTGTCGCACCACTCGATGTCGAAGTAGCAGCTCGCGTTCCTGTGGGGCAGAGAGGACAGTCAGCGGGGTGTGATGGAGGGGGACCCTGCCACTGCCACCCTGCTGGCTTGGACAGGGTCACGGCTGGATCAGCAGAGCCTGATTCGATCTGTTCTTGCAGGATGAACTGTGTTGTGGTGGCCATCCCGCTGGGAAGCCCTCGCCCCGCGGGCAGGAGGCAGGCAGGCAGCCAAAGGCACTTTTGGGGTTTCCGCCTGGCTCTCAGGGTTGAACTGCAGGGCAAAGCATTTCGACAGCCCCAGCCGGCCGAAAAGGATTATGTGGCCCCAGGGACTTGCAGAGCGCTGTGGGCGGCAAGCCCCAACCCATCCCTGGCTTTCCCAAATTGCACTGCCTCTGCTGGGAAGTGTTTGGGATGAGCACCCAAGCTGGAAAATCCCCCTTGAATTCCCCTGCAGATGCAGAGGGTGCTCTGAAGCCCAGGCACCTCCCTGAGCTGCCGGGGACAGGGGACTCACTTTGTGGAGGCCGTGGACTGGATGCCCCCATTGGAGGTGAGGGTCCAGTACTTCCCGGTGTAGGTCCGGAAGGCGCATTTCTTGGTGTCCTTGTTGATCTCCAGCTGGTAGGTCTCCTGGTCACCCTCCTCGTCCTGGTTGGCTGAAAGGTCCATCCCTACAGACCAGACACAGATGGAGTTAGGGGGTGGGACCACAACCTGCCTCCAGCAGGTCCAGGTGCAGGGCAGCCCAGGAAACCCAACTGAGACGGGCTCCTGCTTTCTGGGTGAGCTTTGGTGGCTCCCAGATGCCTCACACGGATCTCTCCTCTGGTATTTGGGGTTCAAATCCAGGTTTTCGTTTGGTTATTTGGTGTTAAGATCCTAAATGAGGATTGGGCAGTTGTGAGCTTCCACTCCTGACTCAGCAGCTCCGTCACAATGAAGCAAAGACCAACATAGATATTTTATATGAAAAAGGGCTGCAGTTTTTTCCCAAGGGTGACAGCCAGGTTACTCAGCCCATTAGCAGAGGCCACTGCAGCACCCATGAATCCCAGCTCCAGACATGTTTAAGGACCATGACAACGTTTTTCATCCACAATTGTCACATCCCTCTGGGGCAGTGAGGTGTGCAGGGACAGGAGGCTTGGGAAAGCCCCAGGGCAGCCAAGCCTTTCCCTGACTGACCAAAATCATCAACACCAGCCTGTCCCCCAGCTCTGCCAGCCAGGATGGCCCATCCCTGCACCCAAGGGGCCAGAGACAGCATTTCCATGCAGAGGGGGATGCAGCTGGTCCTGGGGCCACTGCCAGCCATGTGTGCATCCAGCTCAGGCCCTGAGCCCAAGCAAACCTGCTTAGTAAGGGCTAGCAGGGCCAAAACTGCTCCAGAGCTCTCCAGCTTGGTGGATTTCAGCCTAAAAACACTTTGGGGATGTGAGCCACAAGCTGCAGCCAAAGCCAACGGCCGAGCTCTGTGCTGGGTTTTGGGGAGGGAGCTGAGGTGCAGAGTTCAGCCCCACTACTGAGCTGAGTGAAATGGGAATTCAGTGGAGCTCGATGAATTCTCCAGAGCCAAACACACCTGCATCCCTCCCTGCTGCAGAGGTGCAAGGGCTCCAAGTCCACATTCTGTCTAGTTCTGGTGCTTTCAATAAAGTAAAGACAGTGAGGTGCTGGAGCATGTCCAGAGAAGGGAAATGGAGCTGTGGAAGGGTCTGGAGCACAAGTCTGATGAGGAGCAGCTGAGGGAGGTGGGGACTGGCCAACAGTTCAGCCCCTCACACCTCCACGATGCATCCCAGTTTCTGAGGTGCTGGGATTTCAAGTAGTGCTGTACACAGTCACTGCAAGGGCTTCAGGGACTGCAGTCTTGGTGGCCCTGTGGCTCTGGGAAGCCACCACGATGTCCCAGCAGCTGCACCCAGCTGTCCTGCAGACACAGCTTCCTGGGGCTGCACGTCACCCGGCCCTGTCTCCAGTCAGGCCCCATCCCAATGCCCAGGAACAGCCTCTGGTTTGCATATCCATCATCCACCTTTCCCAAAGGGGTCAGCCTTTGTTCCCAAAGGGATCAGGCTTTGAAGGCTTTACTTTGCTGGCCATAATCTTATCACCCACATCCAAACTGGCCCATGGCCTCCACCTGTTCACAGCATCCCCCCTCTCACCAGGCACCCTCCTGCACCTTCTGCAGCTCCCATCCCTGGAAGTGTTCAGAGTCAGGTTGGATGGGGTTTGGAACAACCCACTCTGGTGGAAGGTGTCCCTGCCCATGATTCTTCCCAACCCAACCATCCTGTGGTCCCATGACCCTCCTGATGGACAGGCAGCCACCCTGGTACTTTGCCCCCCAGGGTATTTGGGGCAGTTGGTGCTGATGGCCACCAGCCCAGCCCCACTGGCCACATCCTCGGCTCTCAGTCACCGCCTTCCAGCACTGCCAGAGGCTGAGCTGGTGGTTGTGGGAACATTTGGTTTTGATTTTGCATCCCGGCGTCAGGCAGCTCCAGCCCCAACCCAGAGCTGTAAAACAGAGAGAGAGGGGCTCTGCAGGGGCTCACGGAGAGGCTGGGCTGTGGGGAGGTCACCCTGGGGGACACAGCCCATCCCTCAAGGCTGGCAGCACTCCTGGACCCCCCCAAACTTGTGAAAGCTGTGGGTCCCTGTGGTTTGTGGGGGAGGAGTGGGGGTGGTTCTTCCCCTCACTGACTTTTCTGGGAAGAACTCACTGACCTGCAGGGACCAGGCTGGGCAGAGCCAGGGGGATGCTGTGTGCCACAGAGCAGGACTGGACAGGCTGGAGACAGGACAGGGAGTGCCAGGAGCCTCCCGGCCACTGCTCCCTCTCCCCAGAGACCCCCGGAATGGAGCACAGGGCACACACCTCCCTGCCAGCCCATTTTCCACACTCGCCTTGCACGGAGCTTTGGCTTTCCCCGCTGCCTGGAAGGACCCTGCAGCAGGAGGGTCTCCCACGCCCCCTCCCCAAAAGCAGCGTGGGGTTGGGTTACAGCGACTCAGCACAAAGGAATGCGGCTACGGCTGGGGCAGGAGGAGGCTGCAAAGGGCTGGAGCCCGGCAGGGTGGGGGAAACCGCAGGAAACACGGGCTGCAGGACCATGGTGGGTCCCTCAGAGATGTCCCCGTGTCTCCGCAGAGGAGGACAGGCTGTCCCCACAGCCATCCCCTGCTGCGGCAGCCCAGGGCTGTGGCAGGAGCAGCAGTGCCCGGCCGCTCCCATTGCAATCACGGATTAATTAACGCTCTCGGTAAATTTACAGTCTGGAGCTGGCACTGCTCTTCCCGACCTTGACGAAGCTGCTAATTACAGCTGGAGGCAGGAGGGGGCCGAGAAAAAGGCTGCTTTTTGGGAGGGGGGGGGGGGAGGTACACCGGTGCACCCCAAAATTCCAGGAATGGGATTCCAGCTCTGTCTGCAACAGGGATCTTGGGGAGAATACTGAGGCTGGGAAGGTGAGGCGTGTTGTCACCCCAGGGCTTCCTAATGCTGAGTTCCAGGGCTTGGGGTGCTCAGAGAGCTGGAAAGGGTTCCCCAGTCTTTTGTTGCCAAGGTTTGCAGGCTCGTGGGTTTGCAGGATTGATACTGGAGCCCTGGCTGCTCTCCAGTCATGACTATGGATGTACCAGGAGGCCTGCGGCCATCCCAGAGCAGGCACACACCTTCCTGTACTTCTCAGAGCCGGGCTTCTCCCTCTAAAAGACCGGAGTTTGTTGTAGCTCTGTTGACCTCCACACCATGGAGAACTGCAGAGCCAGCATGGGGGAATTCAGGCCATGTAGAAAAGTTTCCCTCTGCACTCAGCTCACACAGAATATCTCCCATGAGCCGTCCTGAGATGCTGGTGAGAGCCAGTGGGATGAGTTCCATGGAGAGGAACACCTTTTCCAACTCTCCTTTCAAAAACCCCCGAGCCCATATTGCCTGGATTGCCCCACAGGAGTGCCAGCAGCACCTGCAAAGCACCCAGGGCAGCAGGGCAGGATTTCAGGATGGGACTGGGATGCTGCTCCCAGCGCTGCCAGCACAGGTCGGGTCTGGGCTCTGGCACCTCCACCCAGCACTGCACCCACACACGTGCTCAGAGACTCCTCCTGCCCCTCCCTGCCCTTCAGCTGGGCTTACACTGCACTCCTGCAGAAATCCAAACCGGTTTTTGTCTAAATCAAACAGCCTGGAGCACGAGGAACCCACAGCTCCTCTGCTGGGGGTGCAGCTCTGCAGAGGGGTCATGGGTAGGGGTGAAACACGAATTTCCTGAAAAACCCACCCCTCCTTCCCTGTGGGTTTCCTGTGGCTTTGTGGTATCCCCCAAGTGTCAACAGTCCACTTGGCACTTCCAGATGAAAATCTACATCCAAGCCTTCGTGCCCCCTGCCCTGGAGCCGCATTTTCCTGCCTTGCCGTGGCACCGAGATGAACTAGGGGGTGGAAAATCCGGCTCAGCCCAAGCCGGGAGGGGTCCTGGCCCCAAGGCACAGCTCCCCACTGCCAGCACGGCACGTCCAGGCGCGCTCCTTTCACCGCTGCGCTCGCTCGCCCTCCTCCCCATATCCCGTTTCCTGGAATTCCTCACTCCCGAGCCAGCCCACCCTCTCCCCAGCCGGGTGGGGGGCAGGGGCACACCTCGGCCGGGCGGGGGGCTGGCAGGGGACCAGCGGGGAGGACGCCAGGGCTCTGCCCCCGGGACCCCCGCGCCCACAAAGGGCCCTTTGTTGCCGCAGCCGGGCTAGAAAGGAGCCATTGAGAGGGGAGGAGGCTGCTCGCCGCCGGCAGCACCCGGCTCTGCTCTCTTTGAGGTGCAAACGGGAGATGGGAACTCTCAGGGAACGCGGGGATCCTGTCCTACCGCGGCTGGAGGCAGGAGAGAGGTGCCGGGGATACCCCCGGCCCCTGCCGGAGCTGATGAAGGTCTGGCACCCATCCCTTGCTGCCCCGGGGGTGTTTCTGTCGTGGTCCCCGGTGCGCAGGGGATGCTGGCACCGGCCATCCCCGGGGCAGGGAGGAGACGCCAAGCCAGGAGCTGACTTGGCACTGGTGGGACAACACTGTTCCAGAACTGGATCCCAGCCAAGGGAACCACAGAAGAACCCCATGGACCCATCCCTGCTCCTCCCATGGAGCAGATAGGGGACAGCCACTGTCATCCCCGCTCCCTCCTTGACTCCACACAGGACCGAGCTGCCTCTTCCCACGAGGCTGTGCCGAGCTACAGTCACCCCCTGGCCGCATCCCATATCCCCCATCCCCAGGGGCCATGGGAGCATCTGCCAGCAGCACGGCGCTTATCAGCTCGGAGGGGGAAAGGGCTGTCTGGAGCCGCTTCCTCCGACGCCTGCTCCTGCTGCCTTCTTGGTAACCTTGGGCCGCGGCACTTTCACAATGGGAGGAGGACGAGCCCCAGAAAGCGACGGCTCCCAGGCTTTCACTGCCGTCGGGAAGGACAAACTGGGTGGAAACGGCTTCTCCAGCCAAAACGGACTCGAACGAAGATGTGCATCCCCAGCGTGGCCCTTCCCGCTGGATTTTGCTTGGAAAGGGGCCGGGCACAGCCCAGAGCCCTCTGTTGCTGGGGAGATTTGTTCCCCCCCCCTTCCTGCTCCCCCCATCCTTTCTGAATCAGACAAAGCCGGAGGGTCGGCCAGCAGCATTCCCACCCGCTCCATGGGGTCCCCCGCCACCACGGGGACCCCCACCGCCTCCGCTCCGTCCCTCACATCTCTGCCCACATCTGGTTTCCCCATCTCTGGTGACAAAGGGCTGCAGCAGCCCTTCCCCCACGGCGCTGCGGCAGCCTCCCGCCATCCTCCCGCCACCGCCATCCTCTCCTCCTCTTCCCCAAATCCCCGTGCCTGGGAAAACAATCCCCACTGCCCATCTTGGCAGATTTAATTATTAATTTTTAATGGACTGCTCTGCGGGATTTGACCTCGTACAGGGGAAAAGCGTGGAACTCCCCGCACGGAGCTGCCCGGGCACGGATCGGGGCTAAGCGGCAGCCTTGAAATATAACACATACACCCAAAAAAATTTCCCCTCTCTTCCTCCAGGCTTTGCTACATGCTCGCACCCATCCTACAACCGGCCTGACCTGGCGCACCGGCGAGGAGCCCCGGGGCATCTCCGGACCACACCGGGGCACCCCCGGACCACACCGGGGCACCCCCGGCATCCAGCACGGAGCCCTGGCCGCGGGGCTGTGATGCTCGGTGGGCACTCGCGGGCGGCCGCCGCCACGTGCCCGGGGAGCTCTGAGTGTGAGCGGATCCCCGGGGCGGCGGCACCGCGGCCCCTCCGGCGAGCGGAGGGGACAGGGACGGTGCGGCGGGTGCGGAGGGACGGCTGCCTTTGTGCGGGTGGGTGAAGGATGCGGGAGTTTTGGCAAAGCCTTTTATGTAACGCTGCCACCCAGCCCCCCACCCACGGGAATTCCAGTCCCCTGGGGGAGAACCGCAGCCCCCGGGGGGACCCGCAGCCCCCCTGCTCCGCTGGGCAAATGGCTCGGCCGTGCTCGGGCCAGGGGGGCATTGGTGGAACCTTTGTTGGGCGAACAATGAGCTCCAAAGGAAGGAAGGCGAAGGATACGGCCCTGCCTCCTTCACGGCGAGGGAAGGCTCCATCCACCCCCTCCCAGCCCCCCTCCTTGTCCACCCCTGCACCCCGAGGCGGGCCCCTCGCCATCCCTGCCCCCCCGGGAGCCCTGCAGAGGCGATGGTGCGGGGATGGGGGTGCCGGAGGGATGGGGGCCCCCAGGCAGGCGATGATGCTGAAGGGATGCGGGAGGGGGAAGGGGAAAGGATGTGGGAGGGATGCGGGGGGATCGTGATGGGGGTTTGGGGGAGGGACCGCGGGCAGCCATGCTGAGGGGTGCAGGGGGTGCCCGGAGGAGATGGTGGCTTCAGGGGAGGGGTGTGAGAAGGGGGTAGAGCAGGGGGAAGACGAGGCGACGGCGATGGGATGCTGGGGGGCACCCTGTGGGGTGGCTGCTGCAGGAAGGCAGAGGATGTTGGGGGTTGGGGGGCAGTGCTACGGTGGGGGGGAGGGGGGGAGGCACTCCGAGATGGCGATTCTGAGGTGATGGAGTGGAAGCGATGCCGGAGAAATGCAAGGGCTGCTCGGGGCGGGCAATGCCCGACGGATGCCGATGCCGGAGGGATCCAGGGAGCTGCTCGGGGCAGGCGATTCCCGAGGGAAACTAACACGCGAGGGATGCAGGAGCACACCCCGAGCTGCCTACAGCCCCGGTACTCCGTGGCAGCCGAGGTGTCCCGATGCCTCCACCCACAGCCCCCATCCCCATGTACCTTGCCGGGTGGAGACATTCCTATCGTTGCCGGCTCGCAGCACGACCTGCGGGCAGCTCTGCTCCAGCGCGAAGAGCTCGTCCTTGCCCACCTTGGCGCTCTTGCCCGCCTTGAGGGTGCCGCTGGGCCCCGAGGGGGCCAGGTAGCGGCCCTCCCCGTCTCGAAAGGCCACCTTTCCGCAGCGGAATTCCAGCGTGAAGGCGGTGCCGGGCTCGGCGGCGGGGACCAGGCGGCCGTCGCTGCGGAGCAGGCGGTGGTCGCAGCTCTGCAGGCTGTACCGCTGGTCCACGAACAGGAGGGTGATGAGCGCGTCCACGCCCCACGGCACGTCGCGGTCCACGGCCAGCTCGTCGCGGCGGGGTCCCAGGTGCGCGTAGCGCTTGCGGGCCAGGCTGTAGAGGTTGGCCTGGGGGTGCATGGCCAGGTGGACGCTCCATTTCTCGGCGGCAGAGACGGCGGGGGCGAAGCAGGACAGGCGGTCCTCGGTGCCGCCGAAGAAGCGGCGGTGGGGCTCGGACTGCAGCGACCACCGCCCGTCGCCGTGGGCCACCACCAGGAACCGGCAGTCGGGGCCCGGCTCCTCGCTGTCGCAGCTCACCCGCCCGTCCTTGTCGGCCGCCAGGTACCGGCCCAGGTGGCTCTTGAGCAGAACGGCGCTGGAGTCCTCCCCGTCCTGCTCCAGCGTCCAGATCTGCTTCTTCTTCATGCTGGCGGCCGAGGCGTTCACCTTGAACCCGAACGCCTCCGCCGTCAGGTACCGATTGCTGCAGTTGATCAGCCCGAACTGGATCTGCACCGGCTCCGCCGTCCCGTTCGCCGTCATCCTGCCCCGCCGCCGACCGACACCGAGCGACCGACACCGAGCGAACGACACCGAGCGCACGACACCGAGCGCCGCCGCCGCGCCCGCCCCGCCGCCGCCGCCTTTATAGCTCCGCGGTCCCGGCACCGCCTCCCGCACCCCCCGCCCGCCGGGGCCGGGCCCCGCCGAGACCCCCGCCCGCTCCCCGCACCGCCACGGGGCCCTGGACAGGGCAGGACCCCCTCGAGACTCAGGGCATCATCCCCCCCTCCCTCCTGCGGGACTCCCCTGCATGAGAGACCCTTCCTTGCATGACAAAGCCCCCGAGAATTGCAGGATCCTCCCGCGTTTTAAGACCACCCCCCCCCCTCCCCCAGTGTATAACGGGATCCTCCCATGCATTTCAGGAGCCTCCTTGAACTGTGGGACACCCCCCCCCCTCCACCCCCCCGCGAGTCCCCACTGCATGGCAAGACCCCTCCCTGCTCTTCAGGAGCCCCACACAATGCAAGTCCTCACTTCACGGCAAGACTGCTCCAAGCACAGCAAGAGCCCCCCTTGCAACGTAAGACCTCCCCATAAACTGGAAGACCCCAGGACCTTGCTCTGCATTTCAGGAGCATCCATGAATTGCAGGATTTCCTCCTCCAGCACAAGCTCAGCTTAGAAAGACTGCTCCAGGAAGGAGGAGGTCCTCCTCAAATTGAAAGACTCCCAAAGACACATAGCAAGACCCTCACTGTAAAACAAGGCCCCTCCTTGAATTGCAGGGTCCTACACACTGCAAGACCCCCTAAACATTGCAGGACCCTCCCCATTACGAGACCGCCCCTTGCACTGCACACACCAACTTGAACTGCAAGCCTCTCTCCTGCACTGCAAGAATGCCTCTGATTGCACATCCCCATCCCACTCCAAGACGTTGGTGACCCCCCTGCACCCCTCTGTCCCTCCTGGGCTGTTGGCCATGCCACAAGGCTGTGGGGCAGATGGGGAGCAGGGTGATGGATGCTGTGGCCTCCTGCCAACTCTGAGCCATCCCAGTGCCCTGTGCCAGGCACCAGTGAGGCTGGAGCACCCTGACCCTGGGGCACTGAATTCCCACAGCAAATCCAGAAGAAAAAAACAGTGGCACCCCTGCACAGGGGAGCATTTTGAGGCCATCTCTCAGGGGGTGGGTGGGCAGTGTTGCTGTACATGCGATGGTCTGGTGGCTCTTATAGCAGGGCTGACCTGGAGATGGGAAGAATCCAGCCTGGAGAGGGTTGTCTGTGCTGCCCAAGGGTGCCGCACCTCGGGGACAGGGACATTTCTTGTGTGTATAACAGAGACACAAACCAGTAAGTAGGAGCACAGCTGCAAGGGTCTATTTGAAGCTGGCTCAGGCACAACACTGCACTTACAGAGGGGAGCTGGATGGAGGGATGTGCAGAACCAGAAAACTGGAGAAAGAGGCATGATGGGAAGGACAGATAGGGTGGTTTTCAGCTGGATCAGGGAGCTGAACTGCCTGGTCCAGATGAAGCAGGACAAGGAAAGAACTAAGTGTGGGCATGGGTGAGAGGGCACAGAAGTGTGTGCTCAGAAAATTGCCCCAGGCTCATCCAACCAGGCAGGATGGCATCCCACCCCACCTCCCAAGGCCCTTCAGGCTCCACTGGTTCTGCAGTGGATGTACTGGTTAGAGGCACTGCTCCACCCCTTGCCCAGGGGTCACTGGCACAACATCTCCAGGGCAACCCTGCCAGTCTGGGATGGGGTTTGTTTTCCTGGAAGTCTTGGCCAGACCTGCTCTGTGCTCATCCTTGCTGCCCAACCCTACAAGTACAGACAGACCATTTCCAACCAGAGCCAACCCCACAGCCTCTTGTCTGGGCTGGAAACAGATCCCCCCAAGCTCCAGTGGGGCAGATCCATGTTTGCCCAGCAAATCCCTTTTGCTGCTCTGACTCAAAGCCCCCCTGCATTAAGACCAGGCCATGAGGCTGAGCAGCTGCCCGGACCCACAGCTGCTGGGCTCTGCCTTCCCCGGCCACCATGGGCAGATGGTGATGAGGCCAGGAAAGAAACAGCTTTTCTCCTCAAAAAAAAAAAAAAAAAAAAAAAAAGCAAATGCAATTATGCAGAGAAAGAAAAACCCACCCTGTTTTCTCCCCACCACCCAGCACTGTGACACAGATGGGTGACACTGGTGGATGGTGGCACTGTGTGGATGGCACTGCCTGGCTCAGCAGATCCTGTCCCTCCAGGGCGGGCACCCACCCTGCCTGCACCCTCTGCTCCTGGGGGATGGGAGAGCCCTAAACACAGTCTGAAACCTCCCCACATGTCACTGTGGTGGCAAAGCGTGCCCAGTGCCCCCTTGACTTGGGGGTGCAGCAGCCACAGCTCATCTCCCGAGTGCATCCGTGCATGCCGGTGCGCTGGAGCGGTAGGAAAGGCGCTGGGTTTCCCTCTGTACATTGCATTTCCCGTCATCTTTGCAAGCAAGCCACCGTGACTAAACGCTTCTGAGGTCATCCCCCAGCCCTCCCACCACCGCTCCTGCAGGACACCCAATCCTGGCACTCGGCATCCATCACAGGGGCTCTCTGGAATGAGCGCGGCCACGTCCCCTTGGAGGGGCTGTGGGACTCACCCGCTGGGACTTCAAAGAGATCCCAGCTCCAAAAGAGAAAAGCCAGCAGAAAAGGAGCCCTGGTCATGGAGTGACCCCTGTCTTGCCTGCCTCAGGCACTGAACCACCCTCGGATTTCCATGCTTGCCTGGACACTCTTTGTGGCAGCCCAGCTGCGTTTGCGAGCAATCCCGGGATTTTCATTCGAGCTTGTGATATTGGGAAGGCAGAGCAGGACACTGCAGGAAGGGTGGGATGCAGTGTCAGGGGCAGACATGGGGGCTTAGAGGGGCAAATTACATAATACACTGCAAATGCAGTGTACAGCAGTGTCTGTGAAGAGTCTGGGGTGCAATGGGATGCTCAGCCCTGTGTCTCCCATGGGGAGATGTCCCAGGGCAGAGGGGGATGTCCTCAGGGGCAGTGTGGAGGCAGCAGCTCCAGCCCCAGGCACAGCAGCCAGGAATGCTTTGGGCTGTGTGTCCAGCCCTGTCCTGCCCTCCAGAGCACACAGACCTCGGACACAGCTGTGTCACAGGGTGTCTGAAGCTGGTGTCACCTGGGCCCTCCTTTGGAGCACATCTGTCCTCTGGATTCAAAGATTCCAGCCTGGCCTGAGCCCTCCTCATTCTTCTTTGATGGAGAAAATTTGGGGGCTCCCTGTGAGGGAGCTGCTTGTTGGTTTTCACCCCAGCCACATGCTTTCCCTGGGACACCCAGACACTGTTCAGTGTCCACGGCACACACAGGCCCATCCTGCGCGTGCTGATGTCCCATTTGGTGGTGGCAGTGGCTGTGAGGTGGCCAAGGCTGGTCTGGGAAGCCCCCCCACAATGCAGATGCCCACTCACCCCACAGAGGGGCTCAGCAGAGACTGAGGATGCAGTGCTGGTGGCCACCATCACTCCAGCCACCTCCATCCCACGTGGGACAGCGTTTGTGACAATGGGAGCTCTTGTGCAGGATGAGACCTTGTGCAGCCATTGAGTCCTCCAGAGGAATAAAGAGCTCTGCCAAAACCACCCCGAGACCAAAGACCACTGGACCGGGGCTGGGAACAAGTCCCAGGTGCAGACAAAATCCTGGCTGGAGGCTGCATTTCCCCAGGTCCCCAGTCATCCCTTGCTGCTGCTGAGGGCCATGGGGACACCCCAGGGTTCCTGGCTGCCCTGGCCTCACTGCCATATGCCACCAGCCAGCTCAGCAGAGGTTCTCTGATGGCCCTCCCGACAGTTGGCAGGCGCCCCGGCCTCATTAAAATTGTATTAGGCTGTATTTTCAAAAAAAGCAGCAGCACCAGGGAAACAAAGAGCAGCCCTCAGAGAGGGGCTCAGAGAGGCAGATAGCACTCAGGGGATGTTTTCCTCTGGGATGTCGCCCCAAGGGGGTTTGCTCAGGAAGCAAGGGACAGTGGTGGAGTATGATGGGGGCTCAGCCATGTTCCTGGGTTTCCTGGACATCAGGATCAGTCACGGCACTGGTCATGTGGCTTGTTCAGCTCTTTTAGCTGGGTTTATCCCCTTAGCTTAATTTAATTGCATCCAGAGAGCAAAAAGGGATGGAAATGCTTGGAGCGCCTTGTTTCAAGCAGTTTGGATGTTGGACACCAGCAAATAAAGGAAGGAAGTGGATGAGTGCACACGAACAGACTGCACCGGGAATTCATCCCTCTCTTCCCACCCCAGCTCATTTTCTGCTGTTTTCTGGTGTGGTTTTTACATTATCAGAAACTAAAGCGAAAACCTGCTCCTTCCTCTGTGTCCCCCAAGGACCCTGTGGAGGTGGGCTGGAGACTGGTTCATCCAGCAGGAGAAGGAATTTTATTAGGACAGCTTAAAAGACCTTTTGTGTAGCAGTGATTAACCTCTGTGGTGGGAACGATGCTCTTTGTCCTGGACCCAGTACCCTGCCTGGTCCCTGGGGGCTCTGCTGGGATTCGAGGCTCTTGTAATCCTATGCAAGTGCCCAGGAGCAGAGGGACACAGGGCATTCTGTGGGACAAAATAATCTATTACCAGAGGATGCTTTCCAGCCAAAAAAAAAATTAAATGAATAAAAAAAATTGCCCAGTTTGCAAATGTAGCAAGGGAGAGCGCCCTGGGGACTTTTGTAGCCATGAGACCACAAGCAGGAGGCCCAGAGGAAGATTCTAGCGCCATCCCTGTCTCCTGTTCCCACTTTTAATTCCCTGCAGCAGCACAGAGTCAGCACAGAGTTTGCAGGGAACAGGGAAGTGTGTTACCAGCGTCTCCCACACAGCTCCAAAATAACCCGGCCCGGGCTCGGCAGCGCGGGGCGGAGCAGGTGACTCAGCGTGCGACAGCAGCTCCTTTCTGCTCTGCTTTCCCCACTCGGTCATTCCTGGATCCACGTTCCCCACTGCAGTCCATGCCCTGTGTAAGGTGCTGCCTCTGCTCAGGGCCTCGTCCAGGACTGCTGAAGGGTTTGGTGGGCAGAGGAAGGGATGTCAGGGAAGGTTCAGGCATTTGCTGCCTGAATTCCCAGGGCACAGCTGCTCTCTGGATCTGTAGCATCCCAAAAAGCTGGTCTGGGCATGGCTGGGATGGTGATCCCCACCTCTGGCAGGATCCAGCACCACACAGTTGTTCAATCTTCACCTTGAGATGGAGCAGGGCACATCCCAAAGAGGACATAAGAGGGATGGAAAGCCTTGGAAATGAGTCAGAGCACAGCAGGGAGGATGTAAGGAATGGGGACAAGCAGACTCTGATCAAGCCACTCTGGATGGGGGGTGAGGAGGAGGTGACAACTCGTGTTTTCGTGTTTGCCTTCTCCTCAGCTTGTCATAGCATTCGGAAGGGACAGGACGTGGCAGGATGCTGCTGCAGGGGATTGGTGCCAAGACCCCCTCAGGGGCTGCACCCACAGGTGCACAAATTCCCTCCGGTGGGGTCAGGGGGCTGAAGCTCAGACTGGAGAGAAATTGAGGTCAAGCTCCAGCAGGACCAGGGGATTCCCCCCTGAGACCCCCCAGAGCAAGGGGGCATCCCTTCAAGGATGAGGGATTGGTAATAGGAGAAGTAATAGCAGCCAGCTGGGATACCCCAGGGGAGCCCTGTAAAGGGCTGAGATGGACAGAGGGGCTTCTACAGCCTGTGACTTGGAGAGAAGGTGAGGGGGTTGTTTGATTCCTCGGTGGCAGTGTTGGGGGCATGGTGGGGTGGGATGCAGGGCAGCAGCAGAGCTGCACCCCTACCTGCAGGGAGGAGGTGGGATTTTGGCCATGGCAGGGGCTGGAAGCAGCGGTTTGAGGCTGAGGGAGGGGCCAAACCTCCCTGGCCCCCACCAGCTGTGCCTTCCTGGGCCCAGAGATCCCCTTCCAGATGGATAACTCCATTGTCAGTGCTGAAAAGAGTCCATTAGTCAGGATTAGGAACGGGGGGCTTTGGGGATTAGCCCTGCACCTCCCACCTGGCCCTCCTTGATTCCTGCGGGGGCCAGTCCCCTGGCACTGTAGTCCCTTTGGTTTTTTTAGATGCAGAAGTGAATGGGACTCTAACTGAACCACTGGGCTGAGAAATGTGGGAAGTGGTGAAAAGAATTGAATTGAGTCCCCAGGTGACTTGATATCCTGCTCTCCATTGCATTTTCTCATGGAATTGCAGACTGTCCCAGCAGCAGAACCCTTTGGATAGGAGGGTCTGCAGCCCCCAGCCCTGCTTGTCCCAGTGACGCAATCTCACCTGCTGGTATGGAATGGCTCTTGGAAGGCTGGAGGGAAGGGAGTGTTATCCCAGACCAGGAGTCCTCACAGTCCTGCATTTACCCCCACATATTCACCCATGTCCATCTCCCTTCAGTGTCTGGGCTTCCTGTGCATCCTTGTAGGGAGGCTGGAGGGAGTTCTGCATATGGAGAAACTGAGGCAGTGGGAGTCCAGCTGTGCTTGCCCTCTGGTTTGCGGGAAACCACATCTGGGCTAAAAGTTGAAGATGTTCTTCCTGTGGCATCTGCAAATAGGGGTGGCTGTGCTGGGGGGAAGTCCCAGTATCTGGAGCCCCTTGATGAGTTGAGAATAATTCCACTGATTCCATGATTTCTCTGCAACGAGAGGCTGGATCTTACCTCCAGCTCAGGAAACCCAGGGGCTGCTGGTGTGACAGCAGGGGCAGTGAGAGTCAAAAGCTCCCCGTTCCCACTGTCCCACAGCTCCCTTGGCTCCCCCGTGCTGACAGGCTGTTTTTGTCCGTGGGCAAATGGCCACAAGGAAGGATCAGGGCCGGGGAGCTCTGGCCAGGCTGGCTGTGAGAAGCCCCTGGGAAGGCAGGAATGCAGGCGGGGGGGCCACCCTGAAACACAAAACCTCGGCACAGGGGCCCTGCTCTGGGCATCCGGCCGGCGGCTGCGGGAGAGGCCCCGGGCTGTGGGCAGCCGGTCTGGGGTTGGGGGGGGCTCTCTCCAGCCCTCCCTGTAGTGAAGGTGCTGGTAACCCTCTCCCCAGCCCCTCCTGCCATACCCCAGATGAAGTTAAGTACAGCAATTCCTAGCTGGAAATGGAGGGTGAACACCCTGGTGATGGGTGATGTGATGTTGGGGTCCTGGGGAGCAGAGCAGCCCTGGACCTGGGTGTGTACACCAAAACTGGGCTGGACATTGGGTATTCTGGGGCAGGCACTATGCAGAGCCACCCTGAGGGTCCCAGGGGTGTGGCTCTGTAGGATGAGAGAAGGCCTTTGGTGGGGAGTACATTTGGCACTGGGGGGTCTTGCTCAGTGGACAATTCACTGCAGCCTGGGAGTCTTTGTGCCGTGTGTGTGTTGGCAGGAGCAATCCGTGTGCAGGGTGCAGGTTGTGTGCACTGCCATGTGCAATGACGGCGTGTGCAATCCCACGCGCCTGCAATTCCTCGTGCACCAGGCGTGCTGGTGTGTGCAATCCCATGCACAGTGCGTGTGTGTGTTGGGCCGTGATTCCATGTGTGTTGGGATCACCCTGGAGTGCCTGTGTGCGTTCTGCACCCTCGGCGTGCGTGGGCTCACGTGTGTGTGATCACATGTGCCGAGATGATCCCACATCCAGCGTGTGTGATCCCAGCGTGTGGCTCACCCGCGGCCCCACGGTCTGTGCACCTCACCGTGCCACATGTGCAGCGTGTGAATCTTACCACAGTGACCCAACATGCATGAACATGCACCTCAACGTGCGTGCGCACCTCACGCAGCGTGCACGATCCCGTGTGCAGCACGCGCATTGGCGTGCACGATCCCACACGCGGGGTCCATCTCGGTGCGCACGATCCCACACGCGGGGTCCATCTCGGTGTTCACGATCCCACACGCGGGGTCCATCTCGGTGCGCACGATCCCACACGCGGGGTCCATCTCGGTGTTCACGATCCCACACGCGGGGTCCATCTCGGTGCGCACGATCCCGTGTGCAAGGCTCGTCTTGGCGCTCGTGATCCCGTGCATCTCGCCGTGCGCGACTCCACGCTCAACACGCATCTTGGTGCTCGCGACCCTGCGCGCGGCGTGCGCGATCCCTCCTTGCCCTTGCTGTGTCTCGGCGTGCGCGATCCTACGCGCTCCGTTCACCTTGTGGTGCGCGCTCCCGGCGTGTCCGGTCCCGCGCGGGGCCGTGCGCGTGCCCGGTGCCGGAGCGCGCTCCCGGCGCGCAGTGCACATCCCAACAGCACCACCCAGCCGCGCGGCCGCGCGCTGCAGCGGGACCGGCGGGCGGCTCCCGGCGATCCGCGCAAGGACGGACAACGTGGAGGGGAACAAAGCGCTTGAGGGAGCGAGGGTGGGGGGAAGCTTGCGCCTGCACCTCCTGGGGTGTTGTGTCTGTCCGCGGACAGGTCGCTTCCTTTTGGGCATCCCTTGGGGAACGCGAAGCAGAGCTCTGCCTGGCGGTGGGTGCTGCAGGGTTTGAGTTTAGGGTGGGAGTGGGGGTGACAGCACGGGGAACTGGGTGCTCCAGTGGCACCAGATCGCTGCTGGTGAAGCCACAGGCTCGGTGCTGCTGACAGCAGGCTCCAGCTTGTGCACTCAGGCTGGTTAACCTTGCGCTGAGCTGACAAAATGCTGGTGTCACTCCATCACGGCCTGATCCACATCGTGGTACCCGGGACAAGAGATCCCACACGGCACTCTCAGCATCTCAACCATTCTTTGTCACTTGGAGAGCACCTGGCCCCCACACAGACCTTGCACTCCCTTCATCCCGGGGACACTGCACACCCCACGGCCCTGCATGCGCCTTTGGTGCTGTGAGACGTCACCGGAACGTTTCCAGTCTTTTATTGCTGGGGTGAATCATTTACTGGGACAGCCAGCCTGTCTGCAAAACCCTGCTGACAGCTGGTGCCAGCTGAGCGCAGCCTCCCCGAGAGTGTTTTGAGGTGTTTGCCCCGTTGTGCAGTGGGGATACCACCAGTCTGATTGCCTTCCTTGGTCAGGAGAAGGCTTCAAACCTTGGAGCGATGCACCTGGACCAACACCCAGGCTGTCTCCTGGGGCAATAGATGTCACTTCCTCACACCTCAGGGCGTTTGCTGCCTGTGACGCAATCCCGGGTGACTGTGCCATGCTGTGGGCAATCCTGCAGGGATGAGGAGCTGTGCTGGGCCCTGGTCCCTCCTCTCAGGCTCAATAAAGTACCCGAGGGAAGAGCAGGCAGTCGGCCCTGCTTCCTCTGTGGGGAAATCGCGGCAGAACCGGGGCTGGAGAAGGTAGGACTCAGGGATACCTCATGTATTGCTCTGGGCCAGCTCGGGGGTCACCCTTGGAGCCATCCTGCCACCAGGATGGGACCAGCATCCAGCCCCTGTGTTCTGGAGGGGCTGGAGGTCCCTTGTATCAGTGCTGGGCTCTGTGATACCTGTCCCACAGGCAGCAAGCAGGCTTTGCACACCAAATTCCAGGCACTTCAAAGTGCTCCCAGGTACATCCACACATCTGTTCTCAGGAACAAATTCTTTCAAGAAAGCGAGACTTTTGCCGCCTGACCAACAGCGGTACCACTGCACCAGGTGCCAAATTTTCTTTCCCCACGGTGTGCGCTCCCCACCCCCCCAGGATCTTAGGTGGGAGCATGGCAGCATCTCCCCAGCCCAGCGTGTCCGGCCCCCGGCCGAGCCCGGAGCTTTGGGCACGGCTTTGGCCGAGGCAGAGCCGCTCCCCCCTGTCCCCCCCGCGCAGAGGGGAGCGCGGAGAGGAAATTGCTGCTGACGGAGCTGCGAGCGCTGCCGGACTGGGGATGACTAAGTTTGGCAGTGCTACCTGCTGGCTGTTTTTCCTTTTATGGAGGATTTGAGAGAGCCGCTGGAGCAATTCTCCGAGAGAACCCAAAGGGATCCACCCTGACCTTGGGGATGGGCACTGCCTGGTTGGGGAAAGGGTGGCTAGCGAGCAGGGTGGGTTGTGAGATGCTGGGGCGGCGCTAGGCTGGTAGAGGCGGGGATGGGCTCCCCTCGCCCATCCGGACGGGGCACCCGAATGTTTTCACTTTCTATTTTAAGGCGCTGGACTCTGGCCCCGAGCGGAGGCTCGGTCCGCGGTGCCAGCTGGGGCGCGTGGCTGCTGGCACCCTCTGTGCCACCCGCCTCTGAGGCCACCCTGCACCTCACATCCATCCCAGTGCGGCTTTCCCACAGGTGATGTGGTGAAGAGAAAGGGTGAAAGAAGTTGTGTCTCTGCAGGGGGACACTGCTGCCGGGGCGGAGGCATCATCTGCACAGGGACATACTGTTGCAAGGTGACAGCAGTCCAAGGGGGACACATTGCTGCAAAAGGACACTCCTCCGGTGTGGGGGCACAGCTCTGCAACCCAGAGCTACTCCATGGTGCTGAGATGGAAACGGGGCAACCCAGCCTCGGAAAGTCCCCAGCTGGCGAGAAAAGCAGAGTAAGAGAAACAAAAATAGCACCTTTCCAGTGACTATAGTGGGGTGGCTTGCAGGGACAGGACTGGGCTTTGGCCAGGCTGCCTCAGCACCCAGGCTGGCTGTCCCATAGCCCCCAGCCCGTGTCAAGGGGCTGGGACTGGGCTCCTCAGCTGTGTCCTGCATTCTTAGCATTATTCTCCTTTTTTTCTCCTCCTCCTCCACCCCGGGGACAGCTCTCAAACCTCTCCATTTATGGACAGGAGGTTAGGTCAAGTGGGAGGGTGAGGGGACGCCCGGGTCCTTGGGGAGGGACAGGAGTCCCACGTGGTGCTGGGAGCTGTGACCAACCCTGGAGGTCACAGCAATGATGATGTGTGGAAAGTTGAGGGTCACCTCGGCACTGCCCCTGGGAACCCCATCGTGATGCCCAGTGCCACTGGGACCCCCACTCAGGGTGGTGGTTGGGGTCACCCGTTCCCCCAGGATACTGGAGCACCCTGAGCTGCTGCAAGCAGATGGGGAGAAAACAGGCCCTGCAGGTGGGGAGGGCTTTTTTTCCTCTTGTTTTATCATTTTATTTTGAAGCCAAAATCTGCCCGTTTAGGGGTGAGGCTGCAGCAGCAGCACCCCACCCTGGGGGAGAAGGCTGGATGTATCCCCTGCCCCAGGCCACTGAGGAGTCACTGGGGCAGGGTGAGATGACTCTGAAGCTACTCCAGATGACAAAATGTCCTGACTCATTCTAATCATTAATACTATTTAAAAAAAATAATAAAGAAGAAATGACTCAGGCAGCAGTACTCTGCTATTGGGTGGTGACAAAGTGGCTGCTTGGGGTTAGGTTTTTGGGGTGGATTTTCCCCTGGTCTATAATAACACCTTGGGGTGTTGCTGACAGCAATGAGCTGAGGGAGAGGCAAATACCCGAGGAAATGCGCTGCTGGGGATCCTCCCACTCTGCCATGCTTTAAAGGATGCTTCAAAGGGCAGTGCATGCAAGCCCCCCTGAACCCTGGGATATTCCAGGTTGTCCCCTGGCTGGGGAAGGACAGTGGCACCTTGTGGGGAAAGGTGAGATGAATTAATATCAGCTGTTTTTTGGTGTTTTAACCAGACCTGCAGATCCCTGGCCAAAACTCTGTCCTCATGGGCTGGGGGGGCAGAGGGAGGGACCCTGGGGACTCATCCCTGCACCCTGTGGGGGCTCATCGACCCCTCCCCAGCTCCTGGCTGACTCAGCCATGTGGGATTCCCACAGTTTCCGTCAGATGCTGCCTGGAGTAAATGGGGAAGAGGTTTCACAAGCTCTGGTAATTAATGCTAATTACAGAGCAGCGACATGGGAAACATTTCTTCCCCAGGTGTCCTTCCAAAAATGGTTTTGTGCAGGTGTGGCACCATCCTTCACTTGTCATTAGCACTGTTCTGCCTGAGAGAAGGTGAAACCTTCGAAGGCTGGGACTGTGGGAACGCCGTGATGGGGGCTGGGGACGGTCCCAGCAGCCCCGCGGGCACCCGGCCCGGCTGCTGCTGCTGGCAGCTGGGCTTGGCTGGAGGGCAGGGCACATGCAACCTTGGGTCAAGGCAATCCATGGGGAAAAAATACCCTCCGACCTCCTCGAGCAGCGTGACTCCTGGCAGCTGCTGGCAGAAAAATAAAACCGTGGAGAAGGGGCTTGGAGCCTCTTTTTTTTTTTTTTTTTTCCTTTGTGGCTTGGTTCTGCTGCCTGCATTGGAGGGACAATGACATCCTCCTAAGACCAAGGGCTCATGCTGAGAAGAGTTGAGCTTCTCTGAGGATTGAAAAAGTTGGGCTGAAGGGGTTTAAAACCCCTTTTCAACTTTGTTTTTCTTCTCCTCACTGAGCTGCTCATGCTCACCCCCCTCAGGTGTGAAGTATAAATAAGGTAGGCTGAAGATGAGCTGGGAGGCCTGAGCTGCAGAGCCAGCTGGGATGGGCTGGGGAAAGTTTCCACTGCCCTAGAACATACTGGGCATCTGCAGTGCTTGGGCCGTAGGAAATCTCTACTTCTATTTATCTGCATGGAGAAAAGTTACAGGAGACACAACTGGGCAAGATGTGGAAGAAGGGACCACTTTGTCCTCTGTGGACACAGTGACCAGTGGCAGAAATCCTGGGCTGGACTGTCAGTGGTAGACAAGTGGGGTAGAGGTAAGGAAACTCTTTCCATGCAGAGTGTGGTGTCTTCATCCCTGGACCCTGATTTTAAGTGTTTTTAATGGAAGATTGAGCTGTGGGAAGCAGCTTGGAAGTGATGCAGTGATGCCAAGTGGTGGTGACCTTTAATGGTGACAATCAGCCACCCTGCATGGTTGCAGGGATTGACAGCTCTGTTGGTGTCCCACGGCTCCATTTTGTTATTTAAAACTGGTCTTTGAATTGTGGGATTTACATCTCCACCCAAGGATGGTTGTGTCCTATTTGCTGTAAGGCTCAGGACTTTTGGAGCAGAGGGAGATGAAGAGGCTGGTCCTTCCCTGTTTGGTGAAGAAGAGCATATCCCAGGCTGGAAACATATTTATTTAGGAGTGGAAGCAATGTCAGAAGACTTGGAAAAAGCTCACAGAAGGGGAAATCAGATGGGATTAAATCCACCCAGAGTCAGTTTCCAGGCCATTTCCATGCTTCTCCCAGTCCAGGGGCTGTAGGTGCTGCAACTCCCTGTCCCCTGGCCAGCCAGGGTGGGGACTTTGTGACAGAGTGGGGCTGGCAGGCAAAGCCTCATTCCCACTGGGCTGGCGAGCTGGGAAACCGGTCCTGGCACAAGAGAAAGCCACCTCCTCTGCAGGCTCAATGGGAGCTGTGACTGTCTGTGGGGTTTTTGAATAGTCGTGACTTTGCTGAGATGATTCCTTTTTGATGTGTGCAGACTTCTGCCTCTGACTTTCCCTCTGCAGTTTTCCCTCGCAGCAAGGGGAGTTGCTGTGTGTATCCCAATGGATGGGGCTTCTCCCTCTGCTCTGTCCTCTCTCCTGTCTGTAGGTGGGGAGGAAAAGGGCCACGCCAATCCCAGAGCTCCTGTGTGCGAGCCAATTCCCCCAAGGATGGTTGCTTTAATGAGATGTCACAGCTAATGAGTCTGCTGGCAGAGTGCTCATGGAGAAACGTGCTGGGAAATGGTAACACAGCAAATCTCAGTGTTGGGATCGCACAGCTTTCCAGGCTCTGTCCCATCCCAGAGATGGGAATCCATGGGAGCAGCTCCCCAGCATTAGCCAGGGCCAGCTCGCTGACAGCCTGCTCACTATCAGGATGTGGTTGGGCCAAGTGAAAGGAATAAATTCATCCCAATAATGCGGGCCAACAACCCAGCCAAAGCAAGTATTGGAAGCTCCCAATACACCAGGAATGAGTGCAGGGTTCATTAAGTGGGACTGGTGATTTGTGGAAAGAAATTCATGCTACTAGTGGGCTCATCCTGCACTGTGAGAGCCTCCGTGTCCTTAATCCAGAAAAAGAACATCAGGCTACCAGCAGATCTGAGGCTCTCCTTTACAGCAACTGTGCCTGAGAAGCACCTCAAAATCCCCCTGATGAATGAGCATCCAAGTCCCCTCTATCCCAGTACATGGAGACTGGGGGAGCTCAGAAATGTTTTCACTGCTGAGCACAGAGAATTCTCTTGGAAGCAATTTATGCCCTGGAATCTGCTGGGAGTTAACACACAAAAGTAACAATGGGAGGTTGGGGAGGGGGCTCCTGTCCCTCATTGTTCCTTGAGCTGATGTACAAAGGAGGGGAAATACAGAGGCATTTTCTCTCCCTGTGCCTGCCCCAGGAGCAGGGATGCAGGATGACCCAGGGCACCCATCCCACAGGAGGGCAGCCCCAGCACTTGTACAGGGCAGAGGAGGGAGGAGATAATTTCTAAGGTATATTCCTGGTGAATTTAGGTTTCCAAAGCAATGGAGGGGGGGGCAGGGGGCCTCAGCTGCTCTCTGGTTTCTGCTGCCTCTTGCTCCAGCTGGTTACCGCAGACAGGACCAGGTTTTGCCATTTAAGGCTGATTTCCCCAGGCTGGGCTGTCCCTCCGAGTTAATTAAAATGTGTCCCCCCCAGAGATGTGGGCCCTCTGGGGGAGAACTCTCACCATCTCTTTGTCCCATGTCTTCTTTCACTCATCCTCCAAGGCAGAGGAAAGAGCCAAGGGTAAGGGTCTGGGCTCATCTGTGGAGCGATGTGCCTGGTCTTGGATGGGCAGGACAAAACCTTTCCTGGTCCCAGAGGCAGCAGGTTCTAAGCAGAAAGCTCTGGTCCCATTGATCCAGCCCTAAGTGAAGGACCCAAGCTGAGTAATGCCAGGGTGGAGCTGGGACACCCTTTGCCCTGCCAGGCTATTGCCAGGACTGAGCCCAGGCTGTGCTGAGGCTGGAGGTGCCCCACACTCTGGGCTTCCTCATTCCTGTCACCACAGCTGGTTGCTTTTTTTCTTCCTCTTGCTTGTCCCCATCTGCCTCAAGCCCTTGCAAAACATGAATGATTCCCAGAGAATAAGATGTGCTGTGCAGCCCTCTCACTGCCTTGGGCAGTGATCTGGGAACCAAAAGGGCTCCTGTAAAGCCCCATAGGAAAATCACTCCATTTTTTTTGCATGCTTACTTGCCTCTTTTTTTTGGGCTGAGAAGCCAAACTGTAAAGACAGTGGCCATTCTTTATGTCCTTCTGTGACAGGACCAGGGCCCTGGTGGCCTCTGTTCCCACTTGGCTTCCTCTGCTGCTCTGTGCTCCAGAAGTGGAGGAGCTCTGGAAGCCACTTCTGCAATACCACACTGCTCTGGCTCTGGCATGGGGAAGGGAAGAGAGCAGAATGTGGAAGATTCAACCCCATTTATTGTTAAAGGCTGGAGGAGGGAGAGGTTCATACCCCACCCTGCTCATGCCAGCAAAGGGTGCCTGGGGGACACCTGGGCCAGGGAGTCCCCAGGGCTGTGCCATTATTCAAGTAAGTGCCACCTGCAGGTACTTGAGTTTCTAATAGCACTCAAGTGCATTTTTGAAATATTCTCAGAACTGATAACGCCTCTGCTGCTCCAGAGGGGCTCAGTGCCTACCCAGGCACACATCACCCACATGGGACAGCAGAACAGGCACCCCAGGGTAGCACAGGGACCAGAGATAGCAGAGCTCTACAGTCCTCCTCAGGAAACCTGACAACTCACTCAGCCACCTCAATCCCACCACAATTTCTCTTTCCAGACCTTCACCCCACAGCCCACCTGTGGTGGAATGAAGATGGATGTGACTTTGCTAGTCCCAAATCTCAGAGCAGGTGAGGAGGGAGCAGGGCAGTCAGGGGAGTGACAGCCAGTGCCTGGCACCTAGGGCTTTTGGTTTGCCTTTCTCCTGAGATCTTATCACCTGCCAGCAGGAATGTGTGAAATGAGCCAAACAAAGCACATGTGGAATATACTGTCTCAAGTGAGGGATGGAAACTCTGGGGGCAGTGGGCTGGGAAGGAAATGAAATGGGTTTTGTAGTGGTGCTTTCCTCCCATGCCCAGTCTGTGTGTGAGTGGACTCAGGATGGTATCAGAAGAATATATCGGCAAACTTGCCGGCTTGTTCCCAGGTTTGCTCCAGATCTTGATGCGAACTGGACCAGAGGAGCTGGTTGGGAGCAGCACTAACCTGCAGAAAACCTGTGCTCCCTCCTTCCCCACTGCCAGCCCATCATGAGTGGCATCACCCCACTTGTTACCCCAGCCACATGGACCACAAACAAGCCTGGCACCAGACAAAAACCGTCTGGCTCCCCTCCCATGCATCTGCTCTCCAAGGTGGGGAGAGAGGCATGATCACGGAATTTCAGTTCTGGTGGCTCTGTGAAAGGGCTGAGTGCTGTGTAAGTGCTGATTCACCCCTGAAGGTTTGTTTAAACTCAGAGGAGCGATGGGGCATTGACTAGAGCAGGTCCCACTCCTCCCTCACTCTCCCCGCCTGGGGAGAGCCGCTTGCGTCAGGGCTCCGCACCGGCTGTGCAAACAGAGCCGGGGGCCAGCCCGGGCAGGGATGGGGCTGGGACAGGGCCCAGAGCAGTTCCTGGGTTCCTCTACATCCCTCCTTCTAGGAATGGGCAAACCCTGCCTCACCCATTCATTCCCTGAGCATCCCTGTGCCTGCTGGGGGAAGGGACAGGAGCTGGTGCAGGTCTGGGGTCACTGGAGGGGTGGGGATCCCCACCTTTGGGTGCATCCACAGCAGCACCAGCACAGTGGTCAGACCCCTGTGACTTGCTGCTGGAGGTAAAGGGGGCTTATGCCCTAAACCCAGACCAGAATTATCTGCAGAGTCACAGGTGCTTTACATCATCTGGCATGGGTGGGAGAGTCACCCTGACTGAGGGCAATGGCCATCCCTGCTCTCCCTGCCTCTCCTTCTCACACAGAAAACAAAGGCAGCATTATTCCCACTCTCTCCAAGGTAGGAGAAGTCAACTCTCTCAAAGGCTTGAAGCCCCTAGATGGAAAGTCCCATTAGCCCAGCAAAGATCAAAGTGAATTTCCCGGCATGCTTCGCTAGCCCAGGATCTGTTTCATTTCCTAGGTATGGGAGGAGCAGAAAACTCCATCCAGCTGCTTCCCAGCTTTTATCATCGAAGACCAAGAAAAATCAATTCTCAAAGTAATTAAGAAGCAGTTGAAAATGCACCGTATGGCTCGGCATAGTGCCATGTAACACCTGTGGGAGCCTTTTGCCAGGGCGGGTAACCAAACCCCAGGGAGCATCCTTGAGGAAAAGACCCCCGGGAGGTGCATTACAGCCTAGGGGTCATTCAGTGGCATTTGGGTGGCAATGGGGGTGGCGTGAGAGGGGCCAGAGGGCTGAGACATGCAGAAAAAACCCAGGGAGAATCAGCTTTTTCTCTTCCCTTTCTGTTTTTAGTTAGAGGAAATATCCCCTGAAACTGATGCCAAACCTGGCTGGAGGGGAGGGCTGCTTCACCACTCCCTATCCCTGCAGGGAAGCTCCAGCATAGGATTTAGCTTACACCTGTCCCGTTGCTGTGGAAGAAGTGGACTCCAGAGATGCCCAGGGTGCAGGGCTGAGGCTGGGAGCCCGCGCAGCATCGCCTCGGGGTCTGGCTGTACCGGTGTAATCGTGCTGTGCTGTGCTGTGGAATGACCTTGGGCTGAAAACAATTCCACGCTCGGGCCTCACAGGCTGCTGCTATCAAGGTCAACCAAAACAGCCCTTGCAGCACGTTTAAGCAGTGGGGGAAGGGAGGGCTTTGCTCTGCTCTGGCCGGGCCAGCACAGCCCATGGAGGGCGAGAGAGTGGCAGGGCTACAGGACACCAGGATGGGGCTGGGCAGAGGGTGCCAGCCTGGGCACCTGCTGATGGATGCTGACCTGGCTGCCTACAAGGCTGGGAATGAAGCTTTGCCTTTCTGCTGCCTGTGTGAGCTGGGGGACCTCAAGGTCAGCCTCAAGATCTGGAAATGCTGGCACAGGGATTAGCCCAGGGATATGCAATGAAAGGGCTGGGAAAGGCATGGGGGCACCGAGAGATAAGGCTGGAGGCAGCAAGGATATGCAGGGCTGGAGAAATAGGTGGAGAAAAAATCTTCAACCCTTCCAGCAAAGTCCACTTATCAGGGTCAGCAGGCTGTAAACCAGGCACGTGTGCCCTGCCACCACCTTGGCTACCTGTGCAGGGCTGGGCCCTTTCCAACAGCCTCAGCAAAACCTGGTACAGGTTGTTTGTCTGTGCCTTGGAAATGGAAAATGGTGAATTTATACAGTTTTCCAGCATGATACAATGTAATGTTTTTCATTACTGTGAATGGGAGGCATGCTGTTAACCCATTCATGCAGATGCAGCAGATCAGGGGAGAACACCCTTGCACACGGAGGTCTGTGAAGGGAAAGACTGTCCTCTCTGCAAAAGGACTGATAGATCAGAGAGAGCTCAAGGATCAATACAAAGGAGCAGAAACCTAAGGGAGGGGTGTATGAGTATGGAGAATGATGCTTAAATGGGGAGAGTCAAGTCTGCAGCTTGTCAGGGATGAGCTGGCATCAGGGATGCAACACGGCGAGCCAGAAAAAATGTCAGGGGCTGTTTTGCTTCAGGTTTAATGCTGAATGTGTTTCCATAAAGGGAGAGGTGGGGGCTGCATTAAGGCCCCCAAACATCTCCAAAGGGAGTGAAGGGCCTGGGGTTCCTGCTTAGATTTTACCTCCTGCAAATTCCTGTTACAGCTGATGCTGCAAGGAGAAAATGGAAAGAGGAAGGTGCTGAGATGGTCCCTATGCCTGTGAAACAGGGGATGTGGTCAGCACCTTTCCTTCTTCCCCTTGGGGAGTGGGAAGGGAAAGGCAGTGCTTCAAAAAACCTCCATGATTTTTGTGTGAGGGTGATGCAAAGAGACTGTGGCAGCTTCAGAAGTTTCTACCTCTTTTCTCATTGTCACAACAGCAGGAGGGAGAGAAGGGAGGCCTGAGCACATGACAGGGTGAGAGATGGAAAAGCTGGCACTGAAGGGGATGTGCAGAAATCCAAGCCAAAACTTCAACTCCAAGAATATTTCCCCCCTTTTGACCCTCCTCTCCCCAGAAGTGTGGCAGATGCCATCTCTGCATGGGCAAAAGGCTTCTGCTCTAGGGGAAGAGAGCTGGGAGAAGGGAGGGGAAAGCAAAGCTCACATGTTGTCCCACAAGCGCAGCGATTCAAGCCCAGCCATATCAGCTGGCGAAGGGCAGAAGGATCCTCCCTCGGATAGTTTAGTCCAGAGTCAGTGCAAGCCAAGCACCAAGGACAAGCTGGGAGAGATGAAGCAAAACACGGGAATTTGGGAGCTTGTGATGTCTGCCCAAAGGTAACAGGACAGCTGGGAAGCTTTTTTGCTTAGTTCTCCTTTCTTTCCTCTCAGCTCTTGCAACATCCCCGTAGAAATGGGAAGAAAGCCCCAGACACAGCCAGGGAGTTGGCCTGGCCCATCACTCAGTGGTGACCATGGTGACCAGCTGGTGGCTTTGCTCTCAAGGTGTCTTCAGCCGGGGAGGAAGCGGTGGCACCTGGCCATGTGCTGGAGGCCACATCCTGCTGTCCCAGCAAGGCCAGACCTTGCTAGCCCTAAAGCCAGGAGACTCGAGGCTGGTGCTGCTGCCCTCCGGATGCTGGTGGATTGATTGCCTTCTGATTCAGTCCAATAATCAAGAGTAATTGCCTGGCAGTTCCCTCCCTGCCTAAAGGGTTGTCTCACATTGTGGCTCCCCAGCCTGGCTCCACCCAACCTGCTCACTGGGATGCAGCACAGCTCAGCATCCCACCCCTCTCATGCACACCCCATCCATGTGCCCAAGACCACCATGAGCCCTGGTGGCCTCTCCACCTGGCCCTGACCTGATGTTCCCCATCCCAAACCCATCACCCCAGTGGTACTGTTGGACTTTTTCCTGCTTTATCAGCACACCTGTGGACCAAACTTCCCAGCTGCGAGGGCCATCAGCTCTACCCATGCCTTGTGGCTCCCCTTATTTGACGTATAATCTTCTAATTAATAATCAGCCTTTTTAAAGTGGAATGCAAACATTAATTAATTCCCCGTGAGGCAGGTAATTAACAGCAATGACTCCCATTTTACTGCGAGGGAGGTTGCGATACAGAGATCTTGCATGATCCACATCGAGGTGACAGAGGAATGACCAGGCAGAGGCAGCTCTGCTCCAGCACGGCCCTGCACCAGCCCTAGGCTGGGTCCCCTTCCACTGAGGGCTCCCTGTGGGGACTCTGCTGGGCTATCTATTTATCACTGTGGCCATCTCCACATGGAGGGGATGGCCTGGTCCCAAAGTGGCCTGGTGGGACACATCCATCACCATGGCCACCTCTGCCCTGTGGGATGGGGTGCACTGGGGTGGCACAGAAGAGCCCACAGGTGTCCTCCCCCTCTGTACCACCGCCTCCTGGGTGCAGCCATGGTGCTGAATTTTGGGGCACCTTCACCAGGATAAGGCACTCCTGGGGAAGGGGATGCCATCCAAAGGGAAAGGGTTTCTCTGGTACTTCCATCCATGCCTGATGTCCCGTTGCCTCCCATCCCCCCAGGAAATTGTAAATCTCCATCTCAATAAGCTTTTGCAGGTTCCTCCTGCTGCTCTCCTCCTTTGTTCACCCTACAGCAGGAGTAATGAATTGGGGGGGAATAATGCCTAGATCCCCTTCAGCAAGACCCACACAGGCACTCTGGGGAGGGAGCCCCAACCTCATCCTCATCCTCACCATGATCTCTGCAGCTCCCTGATGACAAAGAGCTTGTTGGTGTGGCCCGCGAGACCCTGACTGCAGACCTGATTTCTGCCTCTATGATGCTGGACAAAAGATATCCCATGGAGAACAGGCATTTTAAACCTTTTTTTTTTCTGGAGAATTTTTTTTTCACCTGTCACTACTGTTTTCAAACGGCTGAGATTACACATCCAAGGTCCCCACGCTGAAGTCTGTGTGCTTCCAGCCGGCAACAGATTGCGAGTGGCTGCTGCTACTTTACTTACAGGACTGCTTAATTAAGTTGATTAATCAGTCCGTGTTCGCACAACACTCTGGAGACGCAAAGCCCTCTGGTTGCTGCTGCCTGCTGCTCTGCGGCCGCTGCCCTTGCCTTTATTCCCGACCAGTGTTGGATGGTCACAGGCAACACGGGAGTTGCAGAAAGGCAGCCTGGGCTGGAGCAGCCACGTCTCCTACTCCAGCAAGGTTTGGATCAGAGGATAGAAACAAATATCACTCAAATCTGACCAAACCACTGCTCCCGTGGTGTCCCCTGCCAGCACGGGGCAGGATGGAGAGCAGGGACCAGGGCCCCGTGCTTGACTCGATACCAGAGCTAGCAGAGCATTCCCCACTCCCAGGTCCCGCTGCCACCATGGGCACACAGTCTTTAACAGTGCCCGGTGGCGCCGGCGGCGTTCCCGGTTGCCCGGGCGGGTCCAAGGGCCGAAGGCCTGGTGCCGACTGGCAGGAGCATGTCGCGGCCGCTTGCTGACATCAGCAGTGAACTTGGCCCCGCGTCCCGCTCGTCCAGATCCCGGCCGGGGTCACCGGTGCCCGCCCGGCCCAAGGGTGCAGGTGACGGGCGCTCCACGTGCCCCGCGCCGGGCAGCGCCGCAGGCAGGGCGGGCAGCACCCCCGGGGTCCCGCACCGCGCTGCCCCCGCGTACCCCCTTCCCTCGGGGGAGCTGCATCCACTCGGCATAGCCCCCACAGAGATGGGGGGCGAACGGGCCGGGACGCCCATCCTCGGGGCTTTGTGTCTGGGTTGGGGTGGGGGCTGCAGCGGAGCACCGCGGAGTGCGGCGGGCAGGACGCGGGACCCCATCCCCACAGCAGCCCGGTGACACCGGGGGCCGCGCCCCCGCCCCAGCCCCACACGATTTTCACCCCCCCACACCCCCCCCCCCCAATATCTTCCCCCCCTGGTTGGGCGGTGAGGCGGAGCCAGGCCTTGGGGGCGTGGCCAGACGTGGCCAATCGGAGCGGCGCACTCCGAAAGTTTCCTTTTATGGCGAGGCGGCGGCGGTGGCGGCCTGATATAAAGCGCGCGCGGGCGGCGGGCGGGAGCCGCCGCGAGCTCTGCCTGCCCTCACCGCGCGCGCGCCCCGCTCCCGCCGCCGCCTCGCGCCCGCCCCGGCTCCGACCGCACCAACTCCCCAAAGGTGAGAGCGGCACCGCGGCAACGGGGGATAGGACAACAATGCTGTTAACGCCAATAGTAACGAGACGGTGTTGTAACGAATATCGGTGCGATCGGGGTTACGTGCGATCGGCGCGCCCTTTGTGCGCTGGCGGGGTGGCGGCCCCGTAGCGCGCTGCCGCGTTTTGATGGGTAGAGACGCAGCTCGCGGTTTAGGGCCGGTTTCGTCGGGGGTGATGCTTGCGGGCGGGGGGGGGGGGGGGGTCGCGTCGCTCCCACCCGTGGGGCTAATCCGCCCCATAAGAGGATTGCTGGTGCGGACGGCGGGGAGCGGGCGGCTCGGCTGCTGTGTCCTGGGAGCGGCGGCGGGGACGGGGGACGCGCGGCTTTGTCTGTTCCGCGGAGCCGCCCGTGCTGGGGTTGGGGCCCGGGGGCGTTGTCCCCCGTGAGGAGGGGCGCGGCCCCCCCTGCTCGCACATACGAATAATCCTGGTGGTTGTTGCTTGAGGGGAGGGGGCGGCACCCGGTACACGGGGCGAGGCTTTGGATCGGAACAATGCGGGGTTGGGGGCTGCAGGGGGGGCCCCCCGTGTGCCCGGAGCGCAGGTGCAGGCGGGCTGCCCGCTCCGGCTCGGACTACACTTCCCAGGCTGCCCGTGTGGGGCGGCGCATGTGTGGCAGCCCCGCCACCGGATTACACCGGCGCGGCCGGAGCCGCCGGGGCTGAGCCCGGGCGGGCGGCAATTGCATAAGACGCTGGCTGTAATCCCGCCCGCGGTGCCGTCGGTCGATGGGGCACAGCCCCGGTCACGCTTGACTAGTGGGCTGGGCGTGGTGGCCAGGGCTTGTCTTGCTGCGGTTCCTTGTAGAGGCTGGGTGACGTTTTGGGGGGCTGTGCAGAGGGGTCGAATCCTGCCGGCTGTGCCTGGTACCGGGCGTGACCCCCCCCCCCCCCCCCCCAGCCTAAGATGGGTGGGCGCGTCAAGTCCCGCTGAGCAGCATATGGCAAAGCTCTTAGGGGAGAGTACCGGGCGTGTCCGCCGGGGCTGTGCGGAGGTGTTGAGCCAAGCCGGCCGGCTCAAGGTGGGGCGCACCGGGCGTGTCCGGTGGGGCTGTGCGGAGGCGTCGAGCCCCGCTGGCCGGCACACGGCGGGGCGCTGGGGTGTGGCTGCCACGCCCGCCAGCTCCGAGGAGTGGCCGCCGCCGTCCCCCCGACAGCCGGTGGCGGGCGAGGCGCGGCGCGCTCCATCCATTGCCTTTTATGGTAATAATGCGAGAGGGCGCAGGGACTTCCTTTGTCCCAAATCCGCGCAGTGCCGAAATCTGGGAGGTGTCGCCCCCTCTAGCGGGCGCTGGGCGAAGCGGAGTGGCGCCGGCAGGAAGGAAATGGGTGGGGAAGGCCTTGGCAGCATCGCCTGTGCTTCCCGCCATCGCCTTCCCTTCCCGCCTGCCGCCGCGGGATGTGTGAGCTGGGATGCTCATGGCTCCTTCTCTCCTGTCCTCCCGCAGCCAGCCATGGATGACGATATTGCCGCGCTCGTTGTTGACAATGGTTCCGGTATGTGCAAGGCCGGTTTCGCCGGGGATGATGCCCCCCGTGCTGTCTTCCCATCCATCGTGGGTCGCCCCAGACATCAGGTAGGTGGCTGGTTGTGCTTGTTGTCTAACAAAAGAGTTTTAGGTGGAAGTGCTTCCCCTAGAGGCAAGAATCCTTTTATTTGGCTTTGTACTGTAAGAGGCCTCTGTGCTGCAGCGCAGCTGGTGGAGAATGCAGCTTCCTGCAGAGCATTTGTGCGGTGTGTGTTGGAGCAGCTGACTGGAAGTCTTTATCTGTGACAGCAGGGGGACAATAATTGCAGACTTAGCTTTGGGAAAAGGGAGTTACCCACTTTTCAGCTGTACTTACCACATGGTCTTTGTTCTGCAGGGTGTGATGGTTGGTATGGGTCAGAAAGACAGCTATGTTGGTGATGAAGCCCAGAGCAAAAGAGGTATCCTGACCCTGAAGTACCCCATTGAACACGGTATTGTCACCAACTGGGATGACATGGAGAAGATCTGGCATCACACTTTCTACAATGAGCTGAGAGTAGCCCCTGAGGAGCACCCTGTGCTGCTCACAGAGGCTCCCCTGAACCCCAAAGCCAACAGAGAGAAGATGACACAGGTGTGTAGAACTCTGCAGCTTGGAGCTACAGCAGATAATTGCTGCGGGCTAGCTGTCCTCTTCCATGTTGTCCTCTCTCCTTCTTCACCACTATTCTCCCTTTTTGCCATCTTTGCAGGATTTTCCTTTCCTGACCTGAGTCTCCTCTTTGCTGGACCTTGACAGGTTTTGTTTGCTCTTCTAAGCTGGCTTTCTCTGAGACTGAACTAGTAACTTGTCTAACTGCTGATTCTGACTAGGCACGCTAATCCATTTACAGCCCTTGAGTGACTGTACTGTAGTTTACTTGGCATTTGTTTTTGTTCCTTGCTGTGATATGTGGATGGGTCTGTGGCAGTGGTGTCCCTGCTCAGGCTCTGACCTGGTGGGTGTGGGTGGAGACCAGGTGAGATAAGCATGGACTTTGAGGGGGAGTTGAGAGGTGCCTCTTATCTAGGGGCAGAAGTAAGACCACTTGCATGGACTTGGTATAGACGTGTAGCAAGAACCCTGTATTTTGCTGTTGATGCAACCTCTCCTTTTTCTCTCCCTAGATCATGTTTGAGACCTTCAACACCCCAGCCATGTATGTAGCCATCCAGGCTGTGCTGTCCCTGTATGCCTCTGGTCGTACCACTGGTATCGTGATGGACTCTGGTGATGGTGTTACCCACACTGTGCCCATCTACGAAGGCTATGCCCTCCCCCATGCCATCCTCCGTCTGGATCTGGCTGGCCGTGACCTGACGGACTACCTCATGAAGATCCTGACAGAGAGAGGCTACAGCTTCACCACCACGGCCGAGAGAGAAATCGTGCGTGACATCAAGGAGAAGCTGTGCTATGTCGCCCTGGATTTCGAGCAGGAGATGGCCACAGCTGCCTCTAGCTCTTCCCTGGAGAAGAGCTATGAACTCCCTGATGGCCAGGTCATCACCATTGGCAATGAGAGGTTCAGGTGCCCTGAGGCCCTGTTCCAGCCATCTTTCCTGGGTAGGTCAAACTTTTCACTCTGTTGCCCATTAATGTTCCTTCTGTGGAGGGTGACCTGGAGACCATGGCAGTGAGGAACCCTGTTTTACTGCTGATCTGTAGCAGGGGTTGTGCTGCCCACCAGTCAGCATCACTTCCTACATAGCTTAAAGCTTCTTTGAGGGACTTGGGTCAGTAGAATTAGAGGTTGAGTCTGTCTCAGCCATGCCTCTGTAATGCCTTCCTGCTGAAAAGACTGCTGGTCTCTTGGTTGTTTGTAGTATCTTCTTAAACTTCGTTGATTCTGAGCCCTTGTTGACTTGAAACTTCTTTACAGGTATGGAGTCCTGTGGTATCCATGAAACTACCTTCAACTCCATCATGAAGTGTGATGTGGATATCCGTAAGGACCTGTATGCCAACACAGTGCTGTCTGGTGGTACCACAATGTACCCTGGCATTGCTGACAGGATGCAGAAGGAGATCACAGCCCTGGCACCCAGCACAATGAAAATCAAGGTAGGATGGAGTTGGGGGCGCATCTGAACACCCTTGTTGGGCCAAAATCTGCAGCATGTGTGGGGAGTGGTATGCTGGAGTCCTGCTGCAAAAGATTGAAATGGTGTCTGTCTGGTACAGCCCTAATGGCCTTGGGCTGGACAGGATGGCACCCACCCAACTGCATGAATTACGGGATTAAAGACTGGCTGCAAAGGAGGGAGGTGGGTGTGTGAGGTTGTGTCTTGATCCTGTTTGTACTTCATGGTATCTTGGCCAAGGTTAGATAAGCGAATTAGGAGCTCCATGTTGCAGGGCCGTGTGTGGGCTGTGAGCGTAGCCTGATGCTGTGTCTAACTGGTTCCTCCTCTTGCCTGCAGATCATTGCCCCACCTGAGCGCAAATACTCTGTCTGGATCGGAGGCTCCATCCTGGCCTCCCTGTCCACCTTCCAGCAGATGTGGATCAGCAAGCAGGAGTACGATGAATCCGGACCCTCCATTGTCCACCGCAAATGCTTCTAAACCGGACTGTTACCAACACCCACACCCTTGTGATGAAACAAAACCCATAAATGCGCATAAAACAAGACGAGATTGGCATGGCTTTATTTGTTTTTTTTTTGGCGCTTGACTCAGGATTAAAAAACTGGAATGGTGAAGGTGTCAGCAGCAGTCTTAAAAATGAAACATGTCGGAGCGAACGCCCCCAAAGTTCTACAATGCATCTGAGGACTTTGATTGTACATTTTTTTTGGTTTTTTTTTAATAATCATTCCAAATATTATAAGGCATTGTTACAGGAAGTTACTCGCCTCTGTGAAGGCAAAGCCCAGCCCGGAGGGAGTCCACCAGTTACAGCTGGTGTTAGGTTATAATTGCTTGTCTGTAAATTATGTAACCCGACAAGTGTCTTTTTGTATCTTTCCGCCTTAAAAACAAAACACACTTGATCCTTTTCGAATTGTCAGGCAAGCAGCCTGTGTTCCCCAGTGATAGATGTGAATGAAGGCTTTACAGTCCCCCACAGGGTCTAGGAGAAGTGGTGCCAGTATGTGGGGGAGGGAGGGGCTACCTGTACACTGACTTAAGACCAGTTGAAATAAAAGTGCACACCATAGAGGCTTGACTGGTGTTGGTTGTTCATTTTCTTTCTTTTCGCGCCGTTTTTGGACAGTTGCTCCCTGCCCTGATCTCGCCCTGCCAGGTTGTACAGCTGTGCTATCAGGCTCGGGATGCTGGTGCTGCGGAGCACAAGGCAGATGGCTCTGGGTGATACAGGGAGGGGTAGAACTGAGCCTGCCAAACCTGTGGGTCTGCGAGGTTCCCTCGGGTTGGAGTTCTCCAGATACTGCCGGTGTGTGCATCGGGAGCTGCATTTAAGGGGGGATTCAGCTGCACCTTCCCAGATGTTGCTCTGTGTGAGTCTTTGCTCCTAAGTTTTACGTTTCACGCTGGACTGATGGAAGCAGCTCTGGGGTGTGCTGATGCCATAACCAAGCCAAAGCAGCTGCTTTCTCCCTCCTCCAAGACTCCTTTGACAAATCTGCTGCTCTACGTGGGGCACTGTCCTTGTTTCTCCCTCCTCCAAGTACCAGAGCTTGCCTGTCCTGCTCCCAGTTTGCCTTGGGAGGGAGGCCAGGGTTCAGGTTGGGAGACTCATGCCCTGGCAGTGTGCTGGCTGGGTGGAGTAGCTTTCAGGTGAAAGCAAGAGCAAGTCCTGTGGAGTGGAAAAAATTGACTTCAGAGAACAGGGCTACTGGAGTGCTACTTGGGTGGGGCTGGGAAAAAGGTGCAGGGAGGAAGGAGGAAGATTTGGCAGGGTGAGTGACACAGCTCTAATGCAGGTACCTAGCTCCAGCCCAACCTTTACCAGGAAGATTTTGGGCTTGCTGACTTGGTACCTATCATTTGAACTTCCAAACCTGAGAAGCTTCAGCCTTCTTTGATCAACTCTGGTTTGGTTTCTTGTTTGGAAAAGAACAGGGGTGACCCTCACAAATCTGAGACCCTGTTGGGTACAGCAATGTCCGCAGACCCTCAGAGCTAGAATCACATCCGTGGAGACAAGAAGATCGAGGCTACTGGGTCAGGAACCAGGAAAAGCTGAGCCAGGTAACACTGTTGCCAGCACAGGGAGACAGACCTGGGAGCATTTTCAGGAGGGAAGCTTCCCCAGGCTCTTCCAGTCTTGCCTGCCTTTGAAGAGCTAATGGCTGTGATTGTGTCATGCTCAAGCAGATGAAAAGCAGGGAACAGGCTCTAGCTCCTCTTTAATCCTCTGCCTGGCCTCCTCCTGCTCTGGCATCCTACTGTACTCAGGGTGGATTTGCTGGTTTCTGCCCTTCATCTCCCCAGGCTCCCTCCTCGGTGCAGTGAGGTCCCAGCAGGGCTGGAGGTGCAGACTCTGGGCTGAGCTGAGGAGTACTGGAAACACCAGTTTACAGGAGAGGAGGTGAAACAGGTTGGAGTAAGGCCCAAACTGGGCTTATAACCTGAGGTCTTGGGGAAATGGGGTGAGGAGGAGACAATGGCAGCTCCTGGGGAGGGAGTTGGTGTGAGTGGGGTAGGAAAAAGGCCAGCAGCCAAGAAGAGATGACAGCAATAGGGAAATGGGGTGCCTTTCTTCAGCCTTTTCTGAAATGGTCAATGATTGCTGTGGGAAAATGTGCTGAGACACAAAGAACAGAAGAAACTGGTGGTGGTGAGAAACCAGTAAGCAGCAAAATGCCAGGGGCTGAGAGCAGCTCAGGTGGACAGAGATGTGAGCACAGGGAGACTGGTGCAGAGCTGCTGGACACAGGGCAGTCAGGATGATTTTCATGCTCCGGAGCCAAAATTAACGCTTTGCGGGGCTTCTTCTCCTTTCTTCCCATTTCACTTGCTATTTTGTGTAACCAGTCCCTCAGTAAAATGAGGCTGAGCCTTCCACAGCCCTCCTCGATGCCTCTCCAGCACGAGGCCATAGTGTGCACAGCCAGACTGCAGGCTGCTCCAGCAAGGCTCCATTTATCCCTTGTCTGGACCATTACATGGTGGAGAAAAGAATGTGGTGCTGGGCAGGGACAATTTCAAGCATTACTCACTGCTCCCAACTCCAGTGAGCACAGGGGAGCCCAGAGTGGTTTCCTTTCAGGAATGTCAAGTGCTAGAAGAGAGGGGATTTTTTTTAATCACAGTTGCTCTGCCATGGAGTTTCAGAGGGCTCAATTCACCTCTCACTGTTTCACAGAGGTGGGGAGATGCTGAGAGGCCTGACAGGGAGGGCAGTAGAGGAGCCATGTCCTGGCTTTGTTGGACTCTAGTGAGAAGTTGTGTAGTGAATAATCAGTGCTCTGGCTATCTCCTCCTCCACCACACAAATAGCCAGGGGTTATAGGGAGACCAGAAACTTTAATATGTCCACCCACAGGCCAGGCTGAGCGTGTCCCCCTGTCTGGCTCAGCCAGGGTGATGTTCCAGGATTCCTCAGGCTGCAGAGACAGCAGGACTCAGCTCTAGATCCTTCCAAGTCACTCAGCTCTTTCCTACCTCCCTGTAGCTGCCTTGGGAGAGATGGCTCAGCTCAAGGGAGCTGAGCAAACATGTTTTACACTCTTTCTTCCCTCTGAGTTCCTAACTTTCTCTCCTGCTGGAGACAGTCTCTGGCACTTCACCTGCTATTAGCTGATGACCTGGAAAGTCACCTCACTGAGCAGCTTATGGCATCAAGCCACCGCCAGGAATTAGTGATGTCCTTGGCAAAGGAGATGGTTGCAGCTCTCGGGATTTAGCCCTGTGAAGGGCCTTATTGTCTCTCAGCTGTGTCAGGGACAGTTGACCAGAAACGATCCCTGGATGGGGAGGGTCCTGTTCTCTTGTTAGTGAGCATGTGCTCCTCCAGGAGAGGTGCCAGCTGGCTGTGTGCAACAATCCCAGGGAATCGCACAGCATTCAAACTAGACTGCCCTCCTTACAGAAGTACCCTTGGAGGATGCAAAGCACCAGCTTTAGAAAATGGCCATTCCAAGGTACTCGTTCAGGGGTGGGTCTGTGGGATTGGCTGTGCTTAGGGCCAGAGCAGTCTTGGTTCCTGAAGTTGTTCTTTGCAGGACTATTGACCTGGAGCCTGCTCTGACTTGCATTATACCCATCTGTAATCCACTTTAGCAGGCCTTACAGTATTAAACCATATCAGGGATTGAGAATCACTTCCAGCAGTGGAGCTAGCAATCCACCCAAGCATACCATATGGTGTGGCTGATGCAGCCCAGAGCTGGGCTTTAGTCAAGCTGACAAAAAGGTGTTCAGGCTGTATCAGTCTTAAGAAGAATCAGAGGAGAGAACTGAGGCAAGACTTTCCAGAGGAAAAAACATAAAATCCTCAGGACAGACTGGCCTTGAACGTTAAGATATTTTGTTTTATACAGAGCAATATATCTTGACAGTGGTATTAATTTGCTTGCCTATCTGAACTGGGACAGCATGGTATGTGCCTGCTTTGTTTGGGCTAGGAAAATGTGTATTGGTTGTAAGATGGCCAAAGTCTACCCACTTGAAAAGCATTCCTGAAGTGAGGCACAGCAAGGAGGGTTTCCCCTATCACCGTCTGGCCACCTCCCAGGGCCATGAAAAGAAATGCCAGAGTTCAGTGTAGATGTTCAATTCCTCCCTCCTTTACTGCCTGCTTCTGCCTCACGTTCAACCTCCATGCCTGGTCTGCACCAACACACTGCTTGTTTATTTGGTGGATCACAAGTCCAAATGTCGCTCCTCTTACAAAGCCTCATTTCTCCTCAGGAACCCCTCACACCACCCTCTGTTCCCAGCATTTATTCAGGGTTGTCAGCTGCTCTCTGGTCCCTGTAAGCCCCAGGGCTGGAGAGAACCCCATGGCTACTCTAAATGCCAGCTGCTCCAGCCACCCTGGCTCTCTGGGCAGGGCCCTCCCTCTGCCTTTGGGACTGACTGATGGTTTTATTTATCATTTGCATTGGAAATGCAGGTCTCCTCCACCCTGGTCTCTGCTTTCCCTGGTGACTGCAAATATGGTAGGTTGGTATTTTTCCCAGATGTCAGACAAGTTGGTCTTGACTGAAAGGCCTCCGGATTTAATTTGTCATTACCTTTTATTTAACTGAAACACATGACAAGCAAAGCAGGTACAGATCTTCTAGAGAGGTTCTCCCTCATCTAAGAGCCAAAAATGGTTTTCCTCTTTGGCTTCTGAGCTCTCTCACAAGCCTAGAAGCAAAATGCATAATCAAGACTTGAGGCACTTGCTATTTCTAAGTGAAACCCCCAATTTACCCTTAATGTAATTCATGGCCTTAAATGGCAACAATCAAGCAGGAAAAAAATAGCAACTTACTAATCTTCCTTTATGGGTCATCTTTAAAACACATTTTCTATGAACAAAATTCCTGAAGCATACACGTAACTGGAAATTCCAGCGCTCTGGTCCTGTCTGTACTTGAGATCTGGGATAGGAGCTATGTGGAGCTACACTGCTGGAGCCAGCTGCTCCCCTTGGACATGGCTGTGTGCGATGGCTGTGGTCACAGCAGCTGTCACAGCAGCCCTGGTTGATTCCACATGGCCCTCTTCACATCAGTGAAGGGTAGGATGGTGATATTGGGAGGAAATCCTTCCCTGTGAGGCAGGGGAGGCCCTGGCAGAGGGTGCCCAGAGAAGCTGTGGATGCCCCATCTCTGGAAGTGTCCTAGGCCAGGTTGGACAGAGCTTGGAGCAACCTGGGATAGTGGAAGGTGCCATTGCCCGTGGAAGCAGGATGGAATGAGGTGATCCTATAAGTTCCAACCCACACCATTCCAGTATTCTGTAGTGTGACCAGCAGGACCAGGGCAGTAATTCTGTCCCTGTACTCACAACTGGAGAGGCCATGCACACCTCGAGTGCTGTGTCCAGTTTCAGGTCCCTCAATCCAAGAAGGCCACTGAGGCACTGGAGCGTGTCCAGAGAAGGGAATGGGGCTGAGGAAGGGTCTTGAGCACCAGGAGCAGCTGAGGAAGCTGTGGGGGCTCAGCTTGGAGAGAAGGAAGATCAGGGGAAACCTTCTTGTTCTCCACAGCTCTCTGACAGGAGGCCGTAGTGAGATGGGGCTTGGGCTCTGCTCCCAGGGACCAGTGGGCAGGATGAGAGGAAATGGTGTTAAGCTGTGCCAGGGGAGGGTCAGGTTGGACATCAGGAAGCATTTCTTCACAGAAAGGGTTGTCAGGTATTGGAAGGGGATGCCCGGGCAGGTGGTGGAGTCACTGTCCCTGACGGTGCTTAAGGAAAGCCTGGACACGGCTGTCAGTGCTATGGTCTGGTTGACACGGTAGTGTCCGGTTAAAGACTAGACTCGACGATCTCAGAACTCTTTTCCAGTGTGGACGATCCCGGTGTTCTCTGACTCCATGGACCCGCCACTCCCACCATGGCGCCGCCGCCCTCAAGATGGCGCCGCGCAGCAGCCGCGCCGCGCTCAAGATGGCGGCGCGGGGCGGGCGCTGCCACGGAACCGGGTCATGGCCGCGCCGGAAGAGCTGTGAGGCGGCCGGGCCGGCGGGAGCGAGCCCGGGACGCGGCCGCTGCGAGCGGGGCCCCGGCGAGGCGGTGGCGGCCGCGGCGGGACCGCGCGGCTGCCGCCATGTTCCGCTGCGGAGAGGTGAGTCGGGGCTTGTGGTGTTCAGCTCGCCCTTCGCTTCTCCTCCACACCGGCCCCTCGGGGCGCCGGTAACCGGGGCTGCTGGGGGAGCCCGGAGCCCTCAGGGTGGGAGCCGGGCTCGGGGGCAGGGAGGGCGCTCGGCGGTGGGGCCAGGGCGCTGGAATCGCCATCGCCGGGGGGCTCGCAGGAGCTGTGAGGGGGAGCGGCCCCGGTGCCCCTCAGGAGCTGCCCTGGCGTTAGTGCTGGTTTGGGCTGTGCTTCCGCCGTTAAGGTGTGAGAGTGTTGCACAAGAGCTGTGGGTGATGTTGGACTGCAGTGTTGGTGTGTGTCCGTATGTGTAAACACATGTATGTAGCCGTATATGTACGTATATATGCGTGGTTATGTAACTCTTAAGGTTATTGAAACGGGTGGCGCTTGGAAGAAGGATGTAGAAAGAGATCGCTGTGATATATTTAGGAGAGGATCATGGACAATCACTTTTCCAGTTGCAAAGTAAGTAGAATGAATGGAAATGTTAGCCAACAGTGAAAGACCAAGTGAAGGTACCATGGTTTCATGTGAAGTTTTGCACTATCTCCATATTCTTCTCCTTTTCCTTTTTTTTTTTTTTCTTCTTTTTTTCTTTTTCCTCACCAGGAGGTCGTAAGTGAGGAGTGTGAGGAGGAAAGCAATGGAGTCAACTTGATGGAATTCTCAGATGAGATCCTTCTGCACATCCTCAGCTACGTCCCTTGCACAGACCTGGTCCTGAATGTCAGGAGAACCTGCAGGAAACTCGCAACACTTTGCCTTGACAAGAGTCTAACACATACAGTTCTGCTTCAGAAGGACTATAAGGTGGGGAGAGTAACTTGCTGCTTCTGTTAGCTGTGAAGACAAATCTGATTTCTGAAAAACAATGCCAAGAAGTAGAACTTCCCAATGTATATGCATAAGTAGACTGCTCCTGAGCTCTGAAATCAAATGCATAATAAACTGTTTTACAGAAGTATTTATTTTCCAGAATGCTTTGTTAGAACAGCTCTCTACTCCCTTAACGATATAAAATACTGTCAATAAAAACTTAATTTCTCCATATTTCTGTCAGGCATGCAGTCGGCAAAGCCAGAAATAGTGTGCATGTTATAACAAAAATAAAGCTTGGGAAGGAAGGGTGATATGTCAGTGAGAACTGTATCAGCCAGTGCAGGCAAGGCCACAATGAGCAGCCTAAGCTCATTTCCAGAAGAGGAAATGGAATGAAGAAGAACGGAAACATTCTTTTTTCAATTTGAGTTTCTGCACATAGTCAGTTCTGCTGAAATAGCTTTGCTGGTAGAAAATGGAGGTGGTGTTCCCTTCCGCTCTCAGCTGCTGAGCAGTCTGTAATGCAGAAACTGCAGAAGCAAAAGGAAGTGTAATCTTAAGAGTCCAAAGCATGGCAGACTGAACTGCCAGCAGTGTGATAATTCTTAGGCTGTGCTGCCATTCCCAAACCTTTGGATGAGCTGCATAATCCAAGTACCAACCACAACCAAGTACCTATCCCCATCTCCAGCTGGGAAACTGAGTCAGTGCCCACCATTGCCGTATCTCTCACTGAATGTGGTTTTGTTTGGGTGCAGGTAAACAAAGACAAAGTGAAGCAGCTGATGAGGGACATTGGAAAGGAGATCTACCAGCTGAACATGGCTGGCTGCTACTGGCTGCCCAGCTCCACCATTGACCACGTAACACGGTGCAAGAACCTGGTCAAGCTGAACCTGTCCGGGTGCCATGTCACCTCTCTGCGGCTCTCCAAGATGCTCTCCACGCTCCAGCACCTGCGCTCCCTGGCCATCGACGTGAACCCGGGCTTCGATGCCAGCCAGCTGAGCAGTGAGTGCAAAGCCACCCTCAGCCGTGTCTCGGAGCTGAAGCAAACCCTTTACACGCCCTCGTACGGTGTCGTCCCGTGCTGCACCAGCCTTGAGAAACTGCTGCTGTACTTTGAGATCCTCGATCGCTCGCGGGAGGGGTTTATGCTCTCTGGGCAGCTGATGGTGGGTGAGAGCAATGTGCCCCATTACCAGAACCTCCGCATCTTCTATGCCAGGCTGGCTCCTGGCTATGTCAATCAGGAGGTGGTGAGGCTGTACTTGGCAGTACTGAGTGATCGGACGCCTGAGAACCTCCACGCCTTCCTCATCTCTGCCCCCGGCAGCTTTGCGGAGACGGGAGCCACCAAAAACCTCCTGGACTCCATGGCCCGAAATGTACGTCTGGATGCTTTACAACTGCCCAAAGCCTGGATCAACGGCTCTGGGCTCCTGCAACACTTGAAGTTCAACAACCCTTTCTACTTCAGCTTTAGCCGATGCACCTTATCTGGTGGGCACCTGATCCAGAGGGTCATTAATGGTGGGAAGGATCTTAAAAGCCTGACCAGTTTGAATCTCAGTGGCTGTGTTCACTGCCTGGCCCCTGAGTCCTTGTTTCGGAAAGCTGAAGATGACATTGACAGCAGCATTTTGGAAAGCCTGGTAGTGTCTTGCTGCAACCTGAGACACCTGAACCTCTCTGCAGCTCACCATCACAGCTCTGAAAGCATAGGGAACCACCTGTGCCAGCTCCTATCCAGGCTAAAGCACCTGCTCTCATTAGCACTACCAGTTTGCTCCATCACAGATGTTGCTGCAAGTGTGGAGAAGCCTCCCACCACACCTAATTTGGTGCCCCAAACATTTGGAAGGAAAGTTCGGATTGGGATACAGACATACCCAAGGAACTTAGGGGACCAGGCCAATCAGAAGATCGAATCTTCAGTGTTTTGGGCTCTGATGGGAAGCCTCCGATTTTTGGAAACCTTGGAGATAATTGGGTCCAGTTTCTCCTCTGCCATGCCCCGCAACGAGCCAGCAATTCGGAACTCGTTGCCTCCCTGTGTCCGGGCACAGAGCGTGGGGGATTCAGAGGTGGCTGCCATTAGCCAATTGACTTACCTGCAGAGCCTCACCTTAGCACAGCTGCCAAATATTCTCACGGGCTCTGGGCTTGTCAACATCGGGCTGCAGTGCCAGCACTTGCGGACTCTTTCCTTGGCCAACCTGGGCATGATGGGCAAGGTGGTCTATATGTCTGCTCTCATGGACATGCTGAAACACTGCAGGTGTTTGAGAGATCTCAGGTGAGGGGCTGCTCTTGAACATCTCCCATTTAGTTTGTGGATCTCCAGAAATGTGATGTGTGGTTTATTGTGGCTACTATTAAAAGTGTTCCGGTCCAGAGTAGCTACAATTTCTTGAAAACTGGATATTTTCCTTCCTGACTTATGGAGAATAGGAAGGCATTGCATGTTGTCCTTGAGGGCTCAGGATATGCCCTTTAACCAGTATTTTAGAAGCAAAAAGTGCTGTGACTGCCTTCCTTTTAGATAAGGAAGAGTGCATGCTGCTTTTTTGGGAGCTAGGAACTTGTCAGGGCTGGTCAAATACTACGTGCCTTTGCTGACTTTTTGGCTTTGTGTACATGCACACCTCTTAAATTTCCAGGAAGGAAGAGACTCGTACACTGTCTTAGATAATGTAGAGTTTTCTTTGAGTTTCCCAGTGAGATATTTGTCTGCCTTGGGTTTGTACGAAAATCTCGCCTCTTTATTTTTTTTATTTCTTTTCTTTAAAATGTACTGAGACCATTCCAGATTTAGAGTTTGTCCTGTTGGTGTTCCTCTCCTGGTAGTATTTAAAAGATCCTGCCAAGGGTCTGACCCTAAAGAGTGCACAAAGGAGGTACATGGCAGCCAGAATGTGCTTGTGAAAGGAAACTGTGATGGTTTCCTTGCGCTAGTCCATATGAACACAAATGTTACCACTTTAGAGAGATGGGTTTTTTCTTCTTTTTTTTTTATTCCCCCCCAAAATCAGCCCCTTTCAGTGAAACTGCAGAACCTGTCAGTCCCATTGTCCCCCTTTGTTCACAGAGCTCCAAAGTGCTGTGCAGTTGAGACAGCAAGGTCACAGTTCTGTTAGTGTGGCTGAAATTCCTGCTCATCACCTGACACTGGTGCTCATGTGCCTCTCCCTGATCCAGTGGGGGGAGCCGGGGGGTCTAAAACACTTCAGGAGGGTTTTCATTTTCCACCACTTCCCATTTTATAATGGAGGAGGAGTGTGCTGGTCTCTCATCCAAGGGGTGGCAGCTGCTGGGAATTTGGTTGCTCAAGGTCTTGGGTTACGTGGATGTGTCTTAATGAGGAAAGTAAATAGCCATGGAGGAACCGAGGGCTGGGGAAGGAGGTGTGAGTGTGCAGAGTTGCTGTGCTCATCCTAGGCCCCGTAGCTTCCTGAGGCTTTGAAATGGAGGCCAAGAGTGACAGAGATGGGAGGCAGCACAGAGCCTGGAATAAAGGCTGCAACAGGGCTGTCTCCTTGTACTACATTTGGGTGGAAGCTGTCACTCTTCTTCCCTGAGTAAAGTCTAAGGTTTTATATCGACTTAAGGGGGTTTTAGAAATTAGCACTTCCTCCTGATAACGTAGTTTCCTTTAGATTTGACTGATTCCCTGCTGTTTCCACCCTTTTTTCCCTTCCCAGTTTTCCAGGCTGAGAAAACATTAGTTTAAGGGCCTATTCCAAAGCAACATTGCCATCTAGCGAGTTCAGGCGGCATTGCAGGTGTGGCTGGTGTGTCCCAGAGATTTCACCTGGAAGCCTGGATCCTGGAGATTCCGTGCTTTTTGTCCTAAATGTACAGTGCCCCAATAATGATGTCAAAAAGTGAAAAGGCTGCCCATTCTCTTAATATGGATTTTAACTTATTGCCCAAAGTGCAGACACGCTCTCAGGATCTCTTCAGGCAATGCCACCGGACAGCAGTCACAGGCTGAGACTGAAACAGAATTTATCAATTAGCAGGATTAAGTTGCTGAGAAACCCCTGCATACTACAAAGCCTATGCAGAGATTACCCAGATCAAGTTGGGCCCGACAGCTTGTTATCACCTAATGGATTAACCTTCTTGGAGCTCTTGGCTTTCCTGACCCAATGACTGAGATTCCCAAGTGCTCTGAAGCCTGGTAGTAAATCTGCACTAAGCAGATGAACTCTTCTGGTGGCACGGGCCTCAAGCAGGTTCAGCTCCCTTCAGGCTGGTTTCTGTGAGGGAGTTACCTACTTATACTGCTGGTAAAAACACAAGACCTGTTGTTGGCCAGGTATGGCTTCACTGTGTCATTTTATTGTCCTCCTGGATCACTGTGATAGAGGGTCCTGTCTCCCTTCCCTGAGCCACATGTTTAAGGTAAAAGGTGGGTTGATGATGACTGCCCTTCCTGTGGGAGAGCAGTAGCTCTGATCCTTTACCAGGGCTGCTTGTGGTCACTGTGCTGGCCCCAGTTCTGCATCAGCCCATGTGCACTGTGTTTTTTTCATGCCTGCTTCTCCCCAGGCAGTAAACTGAAGATATGGCCAGTTTGGGGAGTGTTTGTACACTGGAGCAGAAGGTCCCTAAATCCACACCACCTGCTTGGGTGAATGTCAGGTACAGAAGCCAGGCTGTGCTTTTAAGACCAGAATGGATTTTCTGCTTAGACCCAAGGCTTGTCTTACCCACCACATTTTATGGGAAACTTGCAAAACCAGGGTTACTCCAGGGTTACTCCCTGTGGGCGCCAGAATTCTGCAGTTTAGGCTCTTTCTGCCTATTTGTACCCTTCTCCTTCAGGGTCAGAGGCGCTGCTTAGTCCATTTGCCAGCCCCCCATGAATGTGCCGTGTCTTTTCCCTCTTGTCTGAGAGCATCCCAGGCATGAATTGCCCATTGAGTTGTTTTTGTTTATCCCTGCAGGCTGGAACAGCCGTACTTCTGTGCGGGTGCCCAGTTTTTCCAGGCACTGAGTCACTGCTCCTCTCTCCAGCGCCTTTGCATCGTCTCCCGGAGCGGGACTCTGCAGTCTGACGCAGTGATGTCATTCATGGCCAGCTGCCTTGAGGTCATCATGTGCCACATGTTTATGGGAGAATCTCTTACCGTTTGCAAAAATCTCCAGCAGTCCATTGTCCGGAGGTGAGTGTGGAAAGTGGTGGATGTGGGATTTCTGGAGCTGTTGGAGATTTATCTCCATTCGCTGGCTTGCCAAGGTTTATATGGCTTGGAGCTCTTGTTCCAAGGAGCTAATAGGTAATGTGTAACTGTTTGGCACATAAGCTAGCCTCTTACTTTAATAAGAGTGAATTAGTGAAATATGTGATGGTATTATGTGAATTTTTGGTTCCATTCCCACCCATGTTCTCTGCAGTTCTGCTTGCCGAGTTGAAGTTCTGGATGCAAAGCTCCATCATAAATCAAACAACTTTTTTTGTGTAAACAAAACATCTGCCGACGTTTTAAGTACTGAGAGATTTGACCTTGAAGCTTTCCTCCTTTCCCACAAGTGACTAAGATAATTCTGTGTCCTCTAATCACTTGTAAATGTCACTTAATGATAATCCCCTGGCAGCGCAATTCAAAGCCTTTAAAGGGTTGTTGTGAGGGGGGAGAATTGGTACAAACTGCCTTTGCACGTTTGGCAGTTCTTAAAGGCATTTTGCTTGGCCCCTTGCAGCGTTCTGAGGCTCACGTGGTGGGAAACGTTTGTGTGTGAGCCGTGAACTGCATTTGAAAAGAGCTTTTAATTACGCTTGGCATTTGGAAATCTAATAATGGCAGTCATCTTACAAAATATTTCCCATGCAGCAGACTTTTCCATTATTACCTTTTTTTCTATAAGGCTATTTCCCCTCCTTCAGTCTGTTTTCTTTGTCACCTACTGTTGCTGTGCCCTGTTAAGCTCTAATAAAAATTTCAAATCACACGGCGTTATTAGTGCATCCTAAAAGGTGCTCCTCCCCCCCAGCCTTCCTCCAGCTTCAAACCAACTTATTACACTTGGCTTGTTTCCGTGGATCAAATCCAGAGAAGGCTGTGACTATATTAGCTCCCTACCAAACTGCTCCTGAGATTGTTGCTGCCTCTGAAAGCCTCTGTGTCCCTCTGGGGTAGGGATTGTTGGAAAGATCTGAGTAAATTCCTTGTGATGCGACAAGGATTCTTTAAGTTGTTTTACACAGGGCTTCATATATGTAAAAAAATTACTGGGTTGATTTCAGTTGTGCTTTGGGGATCCTTAGAAAGAACCAGAAATCTGCACTTCCTGTTTTTTATTTTCCCTCCCTTCTGAGGTGCTGTTGCAGTGCTGCCCAAAATTTTAATGTCCATTTACTGAGCAGAAATACACCATTCTGCAGTCTTGTCTCCCTCTTTCTCTGTCATGGACTGATTCTCACTACATTCTCTACCTGTTTAAAATCTAAACTCTGGGAACTTTCCAAAGAGCAGCTGATGCCTTGTGGAAATGTTAAAAACTATTTTTATATTTAGCTACAGTTCTGGCTGTCAAACTTATTTTCTTTTTTTGTATTTTATTAATAGAGACACATGTATGAAAACAGGGTTTTTTGAACCTTGGTTTTTTGTTTGGGTTTTTTTTTTTGTTTTGTTTTTTTTTTTTTGTTGAAGAGAGCATCTGCTCCTACTGCAAATTCTACACCTGAAGTCATATTCCTCTGTGACATTGTAATTGGTGGCTCTGGAAACAATTTTGATGTCACCTAAGATTATGACTTCAGGAGGAGAATAAACAGTGGGAGCAGATGCTCTCCTAAGCAACAAGGATCCCGTTCTCATGCAACTGTCTCTAGTAATAAAATAGAAGAAACAAAATACAGAAAATGATGTGTAAGCAAAGCCTGGAGTCTTCCACGAGCCATCAGCAAGTCTTTAAGCACTTGATTTCTCCAGCAATTCCATTCTCATCCTTGCAGAAATGTGACTTGGGATGAGGTCAGGAATTGACTTGCTCTTGACTGCATTTTGTCTGCTACTCCAAGGCAGAGAGATGTGCAGTGAAATCTGTGTGAGCTTAAACCTGTGGGTAAGGCTGCAGTTCACACAGCATGGCTTCCTCTAAGAGTGTGCAGCTGGTGTCTCTTTAATCCAAGTTTTACACCAGGCAGCAAGTTGGAAGTTATCCATCCTTGTTGCCAGAATGAAATGAGGTGATTTGTGCTTATTTTTTTCCATTTGTTTGGAATGTGTGTGGATGCTGCATGTGAAACCTAGGGAGTGGGTGGGAAGGAAGAGGTGAGAGAAGGGACCTCGAGTCTTTGTTTGCTCACTTCCTTGAGCTGGGGCAATTGATTCATATTCCTCAGATCGCACTGAGGGTCAGAGTTCCTGTTTTAGGGCTGTGGTGATGCTGTTGTTTAAGCTGAGAGATAGTTCTGAACAGCAAGAGGGGAGCCAAAGTGATTCACATTCTCCCAATGCCTCTAAAAAAGAGAAGAAATGTGAGTGGGAGTGGGAAGGACCCAGGGCTGGGCATGTATCAGGAGTTTGTTGCAGGAGGTAGAGCTGAGAGAGCTTGAAAATGCAGTGTAGTGCAGGGCAGTCCTTTTTCAAGTGTGGGTGCACAGGAGGATTTGGGTAACAGAAAAGGCCAGAACCTATTTGAGGAGACTGGTTTCAGCTGTGGAATTGTACTGGAAGATGGTGAATATACAGGGTGTGGTGATGGGAGCTTGGGAATTTAATCTGCTGCATCACAGCAGTGGCTTGAAGCCTGAGCTCCTTCTCAAACTTTCCCTTTTTACTGTAAAAGGAGGTTAGTGTTATGTATTTCTGTTCCACTGGCCTGAAAAGAGAGGCTGTTCTCATGTCTCTTAGTCTTGTGACAGCTTTGAACCAGACCCTGTGGTGTCCAGCTTTCTGGTGAGCTGCTTCTGGTTGAAGTTTGCTGGTATTTGGGACAAACTAATTCGTGTATTTGAGTCATTAAAAGCCTCTGATTCAGTTCTGGCTCTTTTGCAATGAAACACAATAAGCAGAACAGGGCTCATCTGGAGCCTCATCAGCAAACAGGAGGCTTGCAAGGGCAAGGTCTCCTCTGAGCTGTAGAAAAGACCATAAAGATTGTTTCCCTCTGGGCAGATAAATCATTGCAGTGTTTTTCTTTATTCTTTTTCCTTCAGTGTGAATGGGAGGGGGGAGCTCCTTTATGGTTCCGGGAGATACTCTGCACATGAGAAGGGTGTAGTGGTTAGAGTGGGAGATGTGGCTTGAGTGATCCATATCCACTCCCCTGATCTTCCTCAGGTTTCACATGTGAAGTTGGTCAAGTCTCGGTTTCTGTGTAAATTGACATTTTTTTCCCCCACCATCACATGGTGCTCAGCTGCTGCCACACTTCAGATAGCAGCAGATCCAATGAACACAATGTTTTCCATTTTATGCTTGGACCCAAACTTTGCTGGAGTGCTCAGCTCCAAGCACGTGTTGTCCTTGTTTAAATAACTCTTCTGTTCAAACCACTGCAGCATTAATTCCACAAACACTAAAACACCACAATTCGAGGCCCTTGTGGTTGGAGGTTCAGGCGTGAGCCCAGACCTGCTGCTGTGCCAACGCTTCTTTGCAGAAAAGGTAAATTTGTTTCGCTATTTTGAGCTGAGCTGCTCTGCTGGGATTATTTCTAAATTTCTGCACAGACCCGTGTGTCCAAAGGCAGGTCCATGGGGATGAGCCTTCCGGGAGCTTTCCCCATCTTTTCCACAGTGTTATTTTGTGGAAGAGTCAGTAGATGGAGCTGTGACCCATGGAAGGTCCCACCATTTACCAGCGGGCTTCATGCTAAAGCGTCGTATTTGTATGCTGGTATGTCTCTGCCCCAAAAATCCTGCGGGCAAGGAATTTGGATGACTTCAGCCTTGCACAGCTACATGGTGTGGTTAGAGGGCACTTTACAAATGTGCAGGAGAAGTTGCTTTCCTGGCACTCTCCCTGCCATCAGAAAACAGACTGGAAGAGGGGATGGGAAATGCTTTGGCAAATATCCCCTTGGCTTCAAGGACAGATTTTTATTTTCCACTGTGTGCCTTTAGAATTTTGTCGGTTTTAGCTGAAGTGTTTAGATAGCTTCTATCATTGTAGTGATTTCAAGGACTCTACAACACCAGACAATACAAGCCAGTGAAAAGTCCTTGGAAAAACACCTTGGAAAAAGACCAAGAAAGCTACAATAAAATAAAAACAAATAAACAAATTTTTTAACAGCCACAGAGCAAAATAAAAAACCTCTGCGAACACAGCATCATTAGGGATTCTTCATAAAGAAGGGGAAAAGTGTCAAGGCATAGAGGTGAGCTGTGATTTATGGAAATGGAATCCAAGGGGAAAAGCATGGTGCAGCTGGAGTGTGTTTTGGGGTGCTGGATGGGCAGCTGGGCTCAGCTGTTCATGTGTCCCAAAAGTGCTATTGTAAATTCCTGGAGTCTGAGAGCTGTTGGGACATGGTGCAGAGGGCTGTGGCTCTGTGGGGTTGTGGAGCTGGAGTGGGGACGTGGCAGTTCTCTTCTGAGCTTTCTGCCCCTCTTCCCCAGCCACACTGGTACCTTTGCAAAGCACCTGAGCAGCTCAGCACTGGTGAGGCCACGCCTTGAATCCAGGGTTCAGTTCTGGGCCCACCATTTTGGGAAGGACATTGAGGGGCTGGAGTGTGTCCAGAGGAGGGAATGGAGTTGGGGAAGGGTCTGGAGCACAAGTCCATGGGGAGAAGTTGAGGGAGCTGAAGGTGTTCAGCCTGGAGAAAGGGAGGTTCAGGGGAACCCTTCTTTCTTTCTGTAACTCCCCAACAGGAGAGTCTAGCCAGGGGCATGTCAGGCTCTGCTGTCAGGAAACAAGGGACAGGACAAAAGGAATGGCCTCAGGGTGTGCCAGGGATGGTTTAGGTTGGATATTAGGAACAATTTCTGCACCAAAAAGGTTCTCAAGCACTGGCAAAAGCTGCCCAGGGCAGTGGTGGAGTCTCCATCCCTGGAGGGATTTAAAAGCCATGACGATGTGGCACCTGGGGACATTAGTTCAGTGGTGACCATGATAGTGCTGGGGGAATGGTTTGGCTTGGTCTTAAGGGGCTTTTCCACCCTAAACAATTCTGTGATTCTGTGACTCAGCTCACTCTTGGGTTAACCAGTGCTGGAAAGTGCAGAGGATTTTTTTCATTTAGGACAATCTCACTGTTCTGGGGATTCAAACTCAGAGGAAGAGAAACACAAACTTACCCTGCCTTTTGCTTATGTCAGGTATGAGCACTGCTTGGTTTGAAGTGACCTTCATGATAAGATTCCTGGCACTTTCTAGGAAGAGCTTTCAGCCTAAATTAGATCTTCCTGTTCAGTCTTCTGTAGCATTGCCTAAATTTCCCCGTACTTGTTATTGTCCTTTTTTAATGTGAAACTCTTGGCTGGATCTTCCCTTTTTCTTAAACTGCTGATTCCTGTAGCCCTGTGTGGCTGTGAGAGCTGTGAGCTTGCTGAAGGGATGAAACAGCCTCCTGGGATTCAGCTGCAGAAACAGGGCTTCCAGGTGGGAGCACAGGGCTGAAATTGGATATTGGAAAGTGCTGAGCAGCCAGTCCCTCTCCTGGCATTTAGCACAGGACTGAGTTATCACAGATGAATTTTTGCTCACCTCAGGGCTAAGTATTCCCCCTTGCCCTGGATATCCCTGCAAAATTCTGCTTGCCTGTATTCTCACTGTGGTCTCAGCCTCATAAAGTCCCTTTTGGGGATCCCTTTTACTGTTAGAGGGGTTGGAGAGGGCTCTAGGGGCAGTAAGTGACTGCAAGATCATCTTTGAATTCAGCCAGGTCCTGCAGCATCACTCCCGTGCTGCCCACCCAACTGCTGCATTCCTACTTACACTGCAAAAAGCTGCTGTGAGCACCTAGGGCTTTTAAAATATTTTCAAGCTGGTTTTGCATCCCTTAAGCACCTTCTCTTCCTTCTGACCTTGAAGGAGTCCCTGTCTGTCCACTGCTGGCATTCCTGGTCCCAGAGCTGCTGATCCCACCCTGCCAGCCCCAGTGTGTGAGCACTCCAGCCCTCCACAAGTGGGATTGCAGAGGACTTAATATATCACCAGGCTGGTGTAGTGAATCATTAGCATCCTGCTCAAGCTTTCATTGTCTGTTTCGTTTCCTGCTCTTGGAAACCCCTGAATCATTCTGTCACAGACTGAATAACAAACTGCATCCTTGTCGGTTTGTGTTGCCCAAGGATTCCTTGGCGAGCTTGACAAAGGTTGAATGTATGAGGTGTGGCCCAGGCACCTTTGCTTTTACCAGGGGTGTTGTTTATGGGTGGGTTTAAATACTTTACAAGCCAGCAGGGCTTGTGGGACCATCCCCAATTTGCCATATTAATTTATCTTCTGTTGGGGGTACTCAAAAAACCCCTTCTTTAAATGCATTCCTGTGGCTGACCCAAATGCCTCGTTTTAACTGCCAGCTCATGTGTTTTGAAAGGAATTCAGTTCTGAAACCTTTCTCAGCGGGCAGATTGGTTTGTGCATGAAATAACTTTCAAGGATTGTCCTCTCTCTCTTGGCTGAGAAATAATATTGGAATAGCACTGTCGTGCTTTCTCTTCATGAGGGTGTAAAAGGCTGAACGGAAGCATTAACTGCAGCTTTAAAGCATTTCCATAGTAAAATAAATCTAATTGAGCAGTTATTGCAGTAGCTTTTTAATTTGTGGAAGAGATTAGGAAATAACTTTCAGCTTGCTCTGGCAGAGCACTCCCCTAGGATGTGTCCTGGGCGCTCTGGCATCGCTCTTTGGGTTCTTATTCCCTCCCCCTCTAATTGTCCGGTCACATTTGAGTGATGCAGAGTTCAGCTGGCAAAATAACGTAGGAACCTCAGTCTGCAGGCGTGTTTGATACAAGCCTCAGTTCACAGGGGAAGTAGCAGAGTGCCATTCATGCCTTACAGGGAAACCACAGCAGAGAGATGTAATTTGCCTCGGCTCGGGATGAGTCTGATGTGTTATTGCTCCTTCCCTGTGGCTCATGGCAGTGGCTAAGGAAGAAGCAGCATTGAGGATAATGGGAGAGTTGGCAGTGATGTGTGTGAGTGATTTCCAGAGTCACATCTACACCCCTTGGTCTCAGGTTGGAGACTGCAGTGACTTAGCGTGGAAAAATCAGCAGTATTGGGAGAATGTTGGTTTGTCTACCATGTAGACATGAAGGGATGGAAGATACTCCTAAAGGAAAACACTTTATAGCAAAAATACCTCATTTTATGGAGTTTAGAGCAACCAGAGGAATCTAAACATCTTTCCTTGGGAACTTTTCAAGTCCATTTCTGAGGTTTGGAAATAAAGTCTGCTTAGCACTGGCACTCTGGCAGGGCTGGAGGGGAGAATGGGTCTGTTTTAGAGTGAGTGTGGGGAGGGTCTGGACCCCCCTGAGAGGCTTCTGGGGGATGAATGGGAGGCAAAGGTTCTCCCTGCTCCCAGGAGAATCCCACCTACAGTTTCTTTGGTGAGGCCAAATCTTGTTTGGAAGATGCTCTGCAGAAGCTTCTTTGGCAGGCACTGTAAGCAAGGAGAGATTTGCAGCTCCCTGGTACTGAGGTCAGGGCACGGCCAGTGGAACAAATCTTAAGTGTTTGCCTGGCCTTCCCTGAGAAGATGAGAAAAGTGTGTGTGTATGTTGGGTCATTCTGCTGCCAGCTGCTCCAGCTTGTCCTGGCACTTCCTCCGTTCTACCGTGCCATGCTTCAGGAAGGGAGTTTCCAGGCTGGCTCAGGTATGCTGGCTGAAGCTTTCAGGACAGATGCCACACTTGAACTTTAAGGTGTGAGCAAGTCTTCCAGTAAAAACAGGCTGTGCCTTGCAGAGGATTAACAGGGCTTTGTGCGTGTAGGTGAGAGAGCTGCATACAGGGCAGAAAGTGAGTTGGTTTGAAACCTGGGCTCTTGAGAAACTTTTGCCCCTCCAAAACCAGCTCATCAGGCTGTGGAGAAGGTCAAAACAGAGAGGGGAGAAGGTATGTGACTGCAGCAGAGACAGGTTTGCATTTGTGAGAGTTGTGCCAAACAGAGTGAGTCTACATCTGCTCTGTCCCCACTGTGCTCTGTTCCCCCAAATCAAGCTTGTCCTCATTTCCTTCCTTCCTCTCCTTCCCTAGAGCTTCTTTTTCCATAAGCTCAGCTTGGTTTGTGGAGGTCGGAGATCTGCCCTTGATCCATTCGTGATACACTGTATTTCCTCAGTTCATCTGCTGTGTGCTGCTTTTGTTGGCAGTGTTTAATTATCCCACATTGGGAGCCCTCCATCCTGCTTGCCAGCCTCTGTGAAGTGGGATGTGCTGAAATGTCCGATTTGGCTCAGGACTTACCTTGGGTTTCTGTGGAAGTCACAAGGGGAAGAACATTCTTCAGCCCCAAATACTGCCTTTATCCTTTCCTTACAAGTAAAGAAGGTTTGAGCAGCATCTAATGTAGAGAGCTGTCACCTTGCAGGGTCTGTGGTGCAAGGGGTTGCAGGGGGGAGGTATAATCCATCTTTCCAGGCTGGCTGGTGAGATTCCCCATGGCTTTGGGCTACCCTTTGGATCTATCAGCAGGTGGAATCTCCTGAGGACTCACTGTCCTCTCTGGAGAGGCAAGTCAGTGTTTGCCGGGAGATAACTGCATTCCAGGGAGGGACTCTTTTGTCTTGCTAAAATCGAGGAAATCTGATCAAAGTGCAGCCTTGCTTTAGACTTTTTCTCTTTCTTTTTGACTTTGTCCCTGACCTACATATTGGATCCTGCCACAGTGGTTGGAAGTAATTGAGAGCACAGTGTTAGGCTATTTACCAAGCTGTTCACTTGAAAATAACCTTACTGAGTCCAGTCCACACCTGCTCTGAGAGAATTCTGGAGACAAATAGCAAAACATCATTAACCCTTTCATCCACATACAACCAGATCAAGATCTAAGAGCAGAGAGATGCTGTTCCTCTGCTGATGCTAGCAGGTATTTGTGACACAGGGTGTGCTTCACCATTTGTTTCCCAGCTCAGTGGATGATTCCAACCAGCTGCTGGGGCCAGGTCTGCTCTGTGTCCACATCCACATGAGGACACTTCACAAAACTCCTTGTGGAAATTCCTGCTGGGTGTTGTTGGTTTGGTGTTGATTCTGCTGGACCAGAGGTTATGCTGGAAAATATACGGGGGGTTGGCGGGGAGGGTTGTGTTGTTGTTGTTATCCCAGTGGTTGTTTCTGATTAAAAGAGCTATTTTGAAGGGACTGCCAGTCAGTTGCCTAGAAAACTTGCTTTCATTTAATTAATAATGATGAGTTTAGTCTGGAGGTTTTGTAGGAAAGAGCAGGCAAGCATATCCTTGGCTTTTTTCTCTTGGAAAAAAAAAAAGCCCGAAACAAAAACTAAAAAAACAGGGCTTCATGTCTGAAACTGCAGCTCTTTTGTCTCCCCAGGTCAACATCCTTCTCTGTCCTTCGGGTTTTAATTTTACAAGCCATGCGTTTGCAGAGGTGGATGGAGTTTGAAGTCCATCCAGGTGTGGAATGAGGAAAGAACCCTCAAGAAGATTACAGGAGCTGTTCTGCAACTCATTAACTTACTCTCTTCCCCTTCTTGTTATCTCCTCCCCATGCCTGGGGCCTTTCAAAGTAGTGCTCTAAGTGCCTCTCACTTAATCTAGCCCACCTGGACAGGTGTATGAAGAAAGGAATTGCCTTCCAGGGAAGGACTAAAGGAGCATGGATTGCAGGGGGAGGCTGCTTTTGGGAACTGCTAATCCCAGTTTAACATTATGACAGCTGCTCGTTAAAATCGGGGTGTTTTTTAACAGGCAGTTAAAGGAGAGGCTTTGCACGCACTTTTAACTGAGAATAATAGTGAACCATGTGCATTTGATTTTTTTTTCCTTAAATCACGCAAATTGTACATGGAAAGAATTCTCCGGCGTCAACTTGCTGGGGTATGGAATTTACAAGGTTTGCAGTAACATACAGTTTCCTGTTGAGGGGGGGAGAAAATCACAAAGCTTTCTTTTTTTTTTTCCTCTTATTTTAAGATCAAGTTCAAACCCCTGGTATAAACCCAGCCTCTTTAGGAGGGACACGTACTGCGTTGGGGTTTTTCACTTGTCTCACTGGCAGTTCATCATGTAAACTTGTCTGGGTTCTTGTTTTTATAGCTACATGTAAAGGCTGCTTATAAACTACAATTTTGTACATGGTAAGAAGGCAGCACTCAGGTCCAAATTGGGAGAGTCTGTATACGAAGAAGGAAACAGTTTCTTCCTTTGCTGAACTTGAGTAAACTTGGTCTATTAACATGATTTTCTCTGCACGACTGTGGTGTTGGATAAGAAACATGAAGAGCTGGGGCAGAGCAGGGACTATCAAAGAGACATTTGGCTGTATTTTATGTGATTTCACTGCAGACTTTACCAGCTGCCTCCCAGATCAGCATTTATTTGCTGGTTGATTTCTTGAGGGCAGTGCTGTGGAAGTAAGAACCTGCACAGCTCTGACACAAGTCCCCAGATCTACTGGGGGAGCCGTGTTCTTTTCTGGCAGCCCTTAGGCATGAGGCATGAAGGGCAGGTCTGTGATGCAGAGAGATATAAAATTGCCCCAGGTAGTTCTGTTGCTGGAAATTCTTATTCCTGCAGCTACTTTGGTTCAGGCAAATTAATTCAACCCACCAACACTGAGCAGCTAGCCTGGGAATGGAAGTTTCTCTGCTGTGTTTTTGGCAGCTCTACTCCAAATCGTTTTTGGATGGGAATGTCCTTTCTGTCTCCCAGGAAATGCCAGTCTCTCGTGTTGCTTTCTTCAGCTGGCTGGATGGCTACCTGGGATTTTCATGTCTGTTTCCAGCAGCTGGATCTCCAGCCTTTCCTCACTGTTTGACAGAAATCTGGCCATTTCAGAGCTAGAGATGAGCTGGGAACCTTCCAGACACACCTGTCTGTTGAGCTGAGAGCTTCTGTTTGGACCCAACACAGCTTGGTTCAGCATCCAGGGACTGGTGCTGCCAGTGTGACTCTGCCTACTTGTGGGTGATAATGAACAGGTCCTTGTCACACTCTTCAGAGGAAACATCTTAGTGGCACAGGACTAAGAGTCACAAATCTTCTTCATCTTAAGGTGTAACTCTTAAGGGTAATTATGCTATAGTTTCCCCCTCCACCTTTAAAAGACTGAACTCTTTTTACACTGCACTGAGTAATGCCATTTCTCTTCCTCACAGGTTGCTGTCATGTAAAGTACTTGCTGCTGGGCACTTGGGCTTTTTCTGTACGGTTCTTTCCACATTGTTTAATGGCTTTAACTTCTGCAAATCTCTTCCTTTGCTCTGCAGCCTGGATTAAAAAGAAGGCTGCAGTGTGTGTGTGAGTGTGAGCACACTTAAATGCTTATCTGCACATCTGAGCTTTCTAAACTTGCCTATGCTCTAATTGCAGAGTGTAGACTCTGCATGCAGAACAACCCAGCCTGAAGTGATAATCCCAGGCTCAGCCCCCAGGGAATGCCTGATATTGCTCTGGCCTGATTTTCCTAATGGCTCTGCAACTTGCCTCTGGTTTGCAGGTGGTTTAAATTGTTATTGCTGAGCACCTCGCCCAGCTTGGGCAGAGCTCTGATCCTCTAAGAATACCTACGTGTCTTGATTTATTTTTTTGTTGATTTTTTGAAAACTTCTTCCTCCCTCCCAATTTTAGGTGCAATTTGGCCTTGTGCCACCTTAGCAGACTCACTGCGAAAGGGCTGCAAACCCAGCCTGAACTCCCTGCTGACACAGAGAAGGAAGAGTGGGAGACCTGGAGCTCCAGCTGCCCCTCCTGCCTCCTCTGAGCAACCCTTCCTTGCCTCCATCCTGCATGATCGATACCCAGGCCATCCCTTTCCCTTGCACTGGAGAATTGGTATTTTTCCTTGGCTAATAACCTGTGTCTGATTTAGTTTCCAGGCAGAACGCCCTGCATTAAACGTCGTCATTTTCCCTCTGCTTCACGAGGACTTGACAGAGGTCATCAGAGATGTCCCCATGAGGCACTTGGATGAAATTACCTTGTTTAAAAGCAGAGTGGCTGAGGAACCTCCCAATTTGTGGTGGTGACTGTCACAGCATGGAAGGGACAAGTCGGTGTGAACCCACGGAGCAGCTTCTTGTTGGCCTGGATTTCCCATCCTTGGCTCCTGGCCACTTCACTGGATGCTGTACAATCACTTCAAGCAGGTGCAATTGCAAAATAAAAAAAAAAAAAAAAAAAGCAAAAAAGCTGGTTCTTTGCAGTGGGGAAACATCTACTGAATATTGCTTGCATCTGAAAATCCTGTCTCAAAGGCTTGTGGAATCTGATGAGTGTTTCCTTGCGGTTAATATGAATCCTTTTTGTTATTTTACTGAAGTTAAAGGTAAGACAAACTGACTTAACGATGCTCTTTCCCCTGTGTCCCCTGGTGTCTGTCCCAAGGGCCCCTGTGTACGTTGGCAGTGTGCTTTGTGGTTTTGGTGGAAGTCATTCTTTGCTTCACTCTGTTTTTGGCAAAATAGAAAGCCTAGGCCAGCTCAGAGGCACAAAAATGTGTTGCTCAATTGAAGTGCATCACATCTTTTCTATGTTACAAATAGGCATTTGTAGTCACACACGTGCAGTCACAGATATTTAAAGGTGTTTTTTTTTTTAATTGAGAAGTACCACAAGGACTCTTTATTTTTTAATAACAAATTAAGGTAATTAACACCTTGACCATGGTATGTTCCTGCTGATGCTGTTTCCATTGGTCTGGTGTAAGAAGTTCTCAGCTCTTCTGGAAGTCCTTGTCCTATGGTAGATGATGCCTACAGTGAATAAGTTGAGACTCAGATCTGATTTATATGCAGTCTGTCTTGCAGTGTAGATGGGAATGTAGTGTTCCAGTTCTGTCCTTATATCCCATGCCTTGAGCTCATGCTAATTTTAGAGATGTTATGAAGTATTTTCACAGTGTGATTTCAGTCAGCTTCTCTGCTCCACAGAACTTCCTCAGGCATCAGCAGTGGTCTGGATCACTTTCATATTGCCTTATTTACTGAGCACTTTTAAAAGCATCAGACAGCTGTACCAAAAGCCAAGTTACAAATTCCTGGAGCTACATGTCTGGGTGGCAGAATTTTCCTTGGTAGTGTACCAGGTCTGTCTTCTGCAAAGCAGCTGCTGACCAGAGCTGTCTCACTTCACCCAAATCCTGAATGTGTTGAGCTCTGCTTTTCTGGGGAGGCCCAGAGTCGTCCAAAGATGATGTGCCCATCTCCTTGTCAGCATTTACTACTCAAGATGCCCTCTCCCAAATGCTCTTCTGCCTTCAATGTTCATAGGAGGCCTGGTTTGATGGGATAGATTTGAGAACAAAATGCGTTTCCCAGCCTTGGAGGACTTTTCTGTCCTTACTTTCCAATCAGCCACGAGTGAGCCTGCCTGGAATTCTGTCCCACGGGTGTAAGTCTTGAGCCAGGCTGTGATAACCCTTGTGCTCAGCGAGGTTACAGTAAAGAGCAAGGTAAGTGTCAGGCTCTGCTAGCACAGGTCTGTGCCTTGCTGAGACCAACCCGTGGTGCTTAGCTGTCTTTCCCAAGGCTCTCTCTGTCAGGCCGGGGAGCCAGCACAGCCTCTGGAGTGCAGCTGGCAGCAGGGTGGTGAGGCCAGCTCGTGCTCCCCTGGGAATGCTGCAGCTGAGCTCTGAGCACTCCCCGAGTGTTGGAGGCTCTGCCTCAGCTTCAGCTCCGTGCAGCTGAGTGTGAGGAGCTGCTGCCCTGCTCCTGCCACTGTTTTCCCTCCCGCTCTATCCGATGAGGTTGTTCTTTCTACCTCTTGTCAGATTACTCACCTGTTTGAATCCCCTTCTCCCTCTCTTCTCCCCCTCTCCCTCACCTCAGCTCATCAGATGTGCTTTTTGGTTTAAAAACATAAAACACAAGCTGCTGCTCTCTCCAGTTCAGGCCAGCTTCAGCTCTGCCTGGTTTTTGTCCGTGTTTTTTTCTGGGATAACTAGCAAGGACTGGGCAGAGGGTGTTTGCTAAGCTGCTTTCTCCTCCTTGTTCGAAGCAAAGTTGCTCTGTCCTGCTTATGCCGCTGGCCTCAGGGCACAGGGAAGGAGGAAGGTGTGGAGGCAGCTCCCTGATGCCTTAGGGGACCTGTTCAGTCCTGTGAAGGAATCCTGATGTATGGTTGGAGTGAGGCCATTCCCACCCTCAGCGGGGATTTCCCCTGCATAAACACGCTGTGGCATCAGGAAGAACTTGGCAGTGCTGCCAACTCACCTCTTCCTGTTCCAATGGAAAACCTGGGCTGGGGGGCAGTGGTGTGCAGAACCCAGCTGTTGCTTGATTTTGGTGTTAAACCTTTGCTCTTGGGGTTGCAGTCACCTGGTAGAGCATGCTGTACACTTGGCTTGGCACATCCATATCCACCTTTCTCGTGTCCTGCTGGATGGGAGCAGCAGCCAGGGATGTTTTATAGCACTGTTATTCCGTTGCCAAGGATATCATGTTTGGGCATCTGTATTCATGCAGGTGGGTTACAAGTCCTAATGAGCTGCCAGTTATAACCAGGGTTAGGAAAGGTCACCCACAGGTGATAAAGGCAGCATCCCAAATAGTAATAAAGAGCTAAAATCTCCTTCCACCCTCAGCTCCCCAACTCTGGACCAGTGCTTGATATCTCTACTACAAATCCTCTTATGGTGAGTGAGAATTTCCGCTGCTTTTGCACTCCAGGCAGGATTCACCAGATGTTAATAATGTGCTTATTTTCTCTAAGTGCTATTTTGGCATCGGTGTTAATTACAATTTATATTCTGCAACATTTACACTGGGAAAAGAACCCACCCTAATAGTACCCAATTGGCAGAGCTGGGCTATTAAACACAGCTCCATATGTTCTGAGCAGAGCAGTGGATGGGACTCGGAGCCCACTCAGCACTCAGGCTCTAGCAGGCAGCTGTAGAGGAAAAGAGGGGAGCAGAGAGAGGGGTCTTCTGCTCCTGGATTTTATTTAATATGAAATCCCCCCCTCCTTTTCTGTCCCCATCTCCCCAGAAATCTCCCTTCTGCTACCTATGAGCATTTAAGGAGGTGATCTCTGAGCCTGCTGATGCTGCTGTCCGTAGTCTAAAACAAATTAATTCAATTCCAGAAGGTGCCCTTCTCACAAGGAGTGTTTCTGCAGGATCCCAGTCCCTGCTGGCCTGTTCCTTGCTGCCTCTTCCAAAGCAGACCTCCAGTCTTTGGGAACTGCAGCAGAAATCTTTGGTTTGACCACCACCAAGGTGTCTGTGGTTCTGTGGGAGAAGGATATTCTGGGACTGTTCTTGTGTAAAACTCAATGTAGTTTGCTGCTGTGCTCGTGTCCAGAGTCTTGTTTGGCCAAGTGGTATTTGGTTCCTGCAGGCTGGGAGGGTCTGGAGTGACACTGCTGTGGGGAATGCAGAGGGACTAAGTCATCTGTGTTACTGGGGTTTTCTTAGGAGTGTAGGTGAAAGTGAAAGGATTGCTTCCTCAGCTGTTTGCAAAGCTAATTTCATGGTCTCTTTAGGAGATGGCAGTGTTTTTGGAGATTTGCTGTGTTTGGAGAAGGAGCTGTGTAGTGACAGTCTCTCCCTTCAGGGGAGATCTAACTGTGGTCACTTCTCTGTCAGGGAGAAGAAGATGAGAGTGAGAGGAGTCGTAGATCTCACTCTGGAAGCCAGACACACCTCATGAGGTTTGGCCTGTTTCCTCACCTGTGGAAGGTGCTGAACCCTCCCCTCCAGGTGAGGTGTTGCTCGGTGGGGAGCAGAGGGCAGACCTGGGGCTGGTGTGGACTGAGAGCAGCAGAGCCACAACCCCACTCACTCTAATTCCCATTCTCCTGTGCTGGGTGTGTGGGAACCCTGGGAGCAGAGCAGGAGCTATCCCCTCACGTTGGTGTTCAGAGCTGTGGCAGTTCTGGGACATGGACAGATGTGTGAGACTGTCCATGTGAGGTGCTGGGTGCTTTCTTCCAGCACTGCTTTTTTAGGCTAGGGCTGCAGAAATCTGGGACTTTCCCACTGATAGAGTGAACCAGTGCAGAAAGGTTATTTCACCTGACTAAGGGGGATGCAATTCCCTCTTGGCTGGTCCCAGCAGAGTGTCCAGCCAAAGCTGTGAGAGCAGTGCAGGAGCTGTGCCAGGTGTTGCAGAGCCCAGTCTCCTTCTTCTGCAGCTCTCCTGCCTCTTTGAGATGCACAGGCAGCCGGGGTACTCCAGCAGGAGAATCATTTCCATAGAAACCAACTGGGATGTTGTACAGGGAATAATGATTAATAGTGAAGGGATGTTGCCTCAGGCCCTTTTCATTTTTTAGGGGGCAGTGAGGGACAAACTGGGGCACAGGTAGGGGGACAGTGAGACTTGAAAACTAATGGAAACCATCACTTCCATTAATTTCCAGGGCAGCTTCCCCTCTTCTCCTCATACCCACCCCCAACCCCCCCCTCCCCCCCCCCCAAAACTGCTCCCAGCTTTTGTCAAATTTTCAAAATGGCTAACCTGGTTAGAAATAATCATAATAATAAAAAAGGATGGATGAGGTCTGACTACTAACATTGTTGCTGTTAGCAGCAGGATTTCAGCCATAAAACATGAAGCAAGGGAGGCATTGACCTTTCCGCTGTTTGAAATGAATGGAGACATCAATATCTATTGTTTTGTGGCATTGACCTCTGACGCTCTTGGTTCACCCTCCCCTTTCTTTTTTTTTTAAATTTCCCCCTGACACTCGAGGAAAGGGGTCAGTCTGTACCATCTATTGATCCCGATCTTACTTGGTGATAGGGAAATAATTAGAATTTTAAAGATCTCTGCTGCTCGCTGGTGAAATACATACACAGAGGCACAGGCTAAGCCCCTGCTTGCCATGTTGTGTTCTCCCCCCTTCCTTGCAGAGATCCAAAGCTCTGAGATCTGAAGGAAGGCAGATCAATATAGGTTTAATCATGATGGGGGTTTTATTTCAGTTTTTGAAATGGTAAAGTGTAACGTTTTATGTTAATGTTGTCGGAGCCTGGCTGCCTGGTGCCTTGTTTTATTTATTCTTTTAAGTAGCCCCTTCTTTTGTGAACTTCATCTATGTACAGAGAATGTGAAATCAGGCATTGCTAATTAGCTGTATGACAATTAAGTAATGTAGCACAAAACCATTAGGACACTGGATTTGTTTTTGAAGTTTGTCCTTTGAAGTGGAAGCTGCAACTCCCTGCCCAAGGCTGCTGGGGAAAATGTTTTTCTATCAAAACTTTCTTTGAAAATAAAATGTCAGTGTAAGAGTCCCTATTTCTGTCGTCTCTCCCTCTAAACAGCGGGTGGAAATTGTTTCTCCTTGTAAAAACTGCTGGCATTGATAGAAAGGGGAATTCAGGAAAGCATTAAATGGGCAGTTGGTCTCCAAACACCCTCAGTTCTGGTAGAGATGTTACCAAAAATGCTTCTTTAGCTCATTGAGAGGGAATGGTGCCACGCCAGGAGAGAAGACCCGGCTCACGACCCTGGAGATGGCAAAGGGAGGTGGCTCCAAAATTGGAGACACCCCAGGTGCCATCAGGGTGACAGCCTGGTCACAGATCCCTACAGGCTCCTGGGCTTGGGCTCCTCTGTCTGTGCACTCATTTGACACTTGTGTTTGCATCTGGCCCTTTGTCCTCCTAGTGAGTCGAATTCTGAATGTGCAACTTTCATGTACGCTGGTGGCATGTAAGACTTCAAATAAAGAGTGAAACATTTGGAACCAGCTCTGTCTCCTTGCCTCCTGCTTCCTGTTTCCCTTTCGGTGGGGAGCCCAGAGCCACCCTCTCACAGGGAACACTTTGGCGTTGCCAGGTAAGGGGTGTGTGGGCAGGGCTGTGCCTGGGTGCACCCCCAGTCTGCACTGGGAGCTGTGGAATGTCACTGGGAGTGCTGGGAGGAGCACTTTTGAGGTTACAGGCCTGTTCTGGGTTTGGGGATTCAGTTCTGTGGGCTTAGCTGATGAAGGAGCTACTTTGTGTTTAGGAAATGCTTCTCCTTGGATCTTTGCACATCCTACTGCTGAGCTGTGCTTATGTGGGACAGAACATTCAGTGCTGGGTTGGGTGGGGGCTGGAGCTGCCTGGTCTAGTGGAAGGTTCCCTGCCATGGCAGCAGGGTTGGAATGAGATGAACTTCGAGGTCCCTTCCAACCTGAACTGTTGTGGGATTCTGTAACCATTACCCTGGGTAAGTGACTCTCAGTGCCTCGAGGGAAGGTCCATTTCTCTGAGCCACCACCCACACCTCACTCTGACAGCTCCAGCCCCGGGACAGTGGACAGGACCTGCAGCACTCGAGCCAAGGGCTGGTGAAATGTGAACTGGGATGGCCAAAATCCTGTAATAGCACCATGGCTGCATGGATTTAGCTGAGCTGGGCTGGATGGAGCTGCAGGAAGGGGAAGCTGGGATGCTGAGAGTGGGCAGGATAGGCTGCTCATAGTGCAGGAAACCATTTACCTGTCCTGGCAGCAGCATTTCTGCCCTGGCAGCCACCTCTGGTCCCTGGATCCTGGAGCTCTGCAGCGGTGGCTGAAAAGACATTGCCAGCCACACTGAAGGGTTGGAAAGGAGTGGGATGGATGTGCTGGGGCCACACAACCCCTGGGCTCATCTGTGTGGTCAATGCTGAAGAAAATGTGCGCCCTGGTGAGCTGTCTCTGTGCTGCTGTTCCCAGGGATAGTGGTACACAGGGAAGTCTGGCTTCAGCACCTTCTTTGAGTTAAGAAAATCCACAAAATAAACACACAGGAGGAGCAGCTTGGTGGGAAAAAGTGCAGCTCATGTGCTTAAGTCAACTTGCCCCAGGTAGGTGGAGAAGAGCCTCAGAACTGGTGTGGGATCAGTTTGAAAAAAGTGAGTGAGTCTGTGCAGGACTTGTGGCAGGACTGGAGGAGATCTGCCTGCAGTGATCCAAGGTTTATCCCAGAATGGGTCATGGGCTCTTCTCTGTTGTTTTTCTGTTCTGGCAGGTCTGCTCACCCAGGCATGGAGTGGAGACCCTCCTTCCATCCCTCCTGTGCTTGTGTTTAACTTACAGATTTTATTGTTCCAATAACATTTATCTAAATGTACTTTGGGGGGGGAGGGAGGAAGGAGATAAGGAGGGAGGAGGCTGAAGAAAGAATGTGCTTTTGGACTCTGCTAAGCCTCCATCTTACTGCTGGGACTTGCTGTGGGGTTTTGGAATTCATGATCCCAGGGGAGGACTCGGGGAAAATGGCTGGAAGAGCTGTGGTTAGCATGAAACAGTGGTGGGAGGAAAGCCAGGGATAGCCTGTGCAGAGCATCCCTCTCCCCCTTTGGTACTGATCTCATGTCCTCTGCCAGTTTATCTCTTGGCAAGGAGGGACCTGACTCAGTTTCCAGGAAGGAGAGCTGGAGTGGAGGTGTGGGAATGCTGGGCGTGCAGAGCTCAGCTTGGCACAGGGAGAGATTTTCTGCTTGGATGTCTCGGAGTGTTTCTGGGTCTGCCCTCACCTGCACAGCCATGAGGGGGGCACGTGGAGTAGTGATGTCAGGGAAAGGGGGCAAAAGGCCCTGGTTCTCCCACCTGCTGGGACATTCTCTGGGAGGTCTCCAGGAATGGGATGGCAGAAGTCCTTTGGGTCTGTGCTCCAGGTGCAACTTCACCCTCAGGTCAATTTGGGAGCAGTTTGTGCATCCCTGGCACTGCCATGGAGGCAGAGGGGAAGGGACTGTGGAGGAGAGAGGCCAGATTGCTTCAATTCCCAGAGGCTGAAGGATGTCTGTGGCCACAGGATGCAGCTGACAATTTCCAAGGTGCTAATTTTGGGCTTGGTACTTCCCAGCTGGGCTCTCCCAGGGGCTGGCAGATGAGGCAGAGGTGAGGGATACCTGCACTGCACATGGGAGAATTGGTATGAGAGTGAGGTTCTGACTATGGGGAGAGGTGGAATGTCTTGGAGAGGACCAGAAGGAGAGGAGGAATGATGGTGTCAGGGCATGGATGAGCCGTAGCCCTGGTTCAGTCCCTGGGATTCAGTCCTTTCTGTGCTTTTTGGTCGCCATCAGAGTGGAATCCAGGGTCCCATTCCCATTTAACTGTGCTTGAATTTGGTTTTTGGTGTGGTGGTGAAGGTTTGCATGGAGAGAGAGAGCTATGGCAAGTGGAGAAGAGAAGGAAAAGGATGAGCTTTCTTTTTCTCAGGAAAAACAAATGGATGGAGCAGTATTTCTGAACAAACAAATCTCTTCTCCCTGTCTCCTGGAAGCTGCATTATCAGAGCACCATCACTGTCCTCTCTTCTGCTTCCCTCCTGATGAACAGGAATTAAAAATACAACTAATAAAATCCTTTTACTTTCTTCAGCAGGAGGAAAAAAAGCAAAGCAGCCTTGAAAATGCTAAAGGACATAAAGGGCATTCATTAAAGGGTTGGATGGTGGTTATTGCAGCAGGGGGAAAAACATTATTTCACTGTGCAGATAAAAGGAAGTGGAAAAGCAGCATATTTATAGCTGGGGAGCCTGGATTCCTTGTTAAGCTGCTATTATCAAATTAATGTCAAAATGCATCAAACAGGCACGAGTGTTCTGGGCCCCTTATGCAAAGTGCTTGCAAATTGGTTACAAATACATTTGTTTACAGGGGACGAGGCAGGAGCGAGCTAATTAGTCATTGTAGCAGGGCTGTTTTGTGTTTTTTTTTTTTTAACATTTTTTTGGCAATCACACAAACAAGCTGTTTTGAAGTATAAATACATGCTGCATTACAGTCCCTTTAAAAGGGAATCAAATGGGAATCGTGGGATGCAGAGGGCTTGGTGTGAGTGGTGTGGAGCATCGTGGTGGAGCATGGCTTTCTCCTGCCTGGGTGCAGCAGGAGTGCCACACTGGGCACTCAGCTCTGGGATTTGGAGTGGAAACCCATTCCTGGGCATTGGGAGGATGGGATGTGTGGGTGGAAAGGGAACAACTTGATTTTGGGTCCTCTGAGGTCCTCATACCAAGCACGGTGCTGTTTTCATATGGGACCTGTTAAGGTTTCAGCTTCCCACCTCTATAATGGGAATTCCTTTTGGACCTGGGATGTTTTGGGGTGGTTTTGGTGTCAGCAGCAGCTGCCAGCTCAGGATGTGAAGCATCTTGTGCCCAGCTGGTGGGTACTGATGTGGTTTTGGAGGATGCTTGGATGTCGAGAGCATCCCAGGGATGTGTGAAGGGAGGAACCTGGCATGAGCTCTCCCAGGTAAATGTGTCCTCAAGGCTTCTTTAACAAAACCACAGTCTGCGCCTTCCAAACCCATTAATGAGGATGGGAAGCAGGAGAGCTTATCTGATCCTCAGTGTGGGAATGGTTGGGGAATTTGTTTGGGGGGCAGATGGAAACTTCCTGCTGCCCTGCATCTTAATACATCCCATTCTGGGAGTAAATCACACCTCTGCCGCTCAGGGAAGCTGCTAATTGAATCTGCTCTAGTGGGAGAGGATAAAGCCAAGAGGCATTTACCACCATTATTTTTAATTTACTAAGAAAGGGAAAAGAGGGAGGAAGGAACAAGTTGTGCCCCTCTCATGCTGGAGGCCCTGACAGAAGGTGCAAAAACCCCGTGGCTGCTTCTCCATTTGGATTTGTTTGTGGTAAATCTGCCCTTCAGGCTGAAATAACCCTTGTGAGCAGGTCCTGCACTCCCAGGACTGCTGGGAACGTTGACTTTAATGCCATCATAAAATCCTGTTGTGAGTGGGAACAGAACAGGAGAAAATCCCAGAGGACCAAGAGCAGTGGAGAGGGCAGGGCTTTCCCCCGCTTCCTGCAGGAACTCTGATGTTTGCACCATTTTATTCTTTTAAAACTCAGGGTAACCCTTCTCTGCACCTTGGACCTGCTTTTCAGCACTGCCTTCAAAGTCCAAACCTCTCATTACCATTTTTTTGCCCTCTTGGCTTTGGTGGGCTCATTTGCCATGGGGAAGGTGACCCATTCTATTGGGATCAGGGGCTATGATTTTGAGGAATGTTCCCATTTCCAGCATAACCCTACCCCTGCCCTACAAGCTGTGCAGCAGCACAGCTCAGCTGGCCAGCAAATGTTCGAGCAGCTCATTGTAATCAGGCTCTGACTCTGCCCAGTTGTTCCAATCAGGACATGTCTCCCTTCATCTATAGCAGGGCTCTGGTGTCACTGTCACCTCCTGTGATTGTTGGTGACCGTGCCAGGGGATCCTGCTCTGGTTGGAGCAGTCAGTGTTTCACACCTGCTTTTCTTATGAAGGGGCGTTCCAGCATCTCCTCGCTCAGATAGTCGGGAGCAGACCTGGAATTTCCACCCTCTGTAGGTCACTCCAGTCACCCCTTCCCTTGGAGAAGGCCGTGGAGCCCGATGGATTTACCTTGGTGGGTTGGGATGATGGAGAACAGACCTCTGCTTGATTTCCTTCTCCACTGTTAATTAACGTAATGAGCATGCAGCCTTTCTTGGAGCTGTGTGTGGCAGTGATTTGCAAGCTGCCTGCTGAACCCCACAGTTTCCAAAAGTGTCCAAAGTACCCAAGGACATTCCTTGGATGTGTTCCTCAACAGCCTCCTCTCCCATGGAAGCACTGCCCTCAGTTCTCCTTCAGTTCTGTGTGTTGTATTCTCCAGAGAACAGAATGTTCCCACAGGATTGAGATGTCCAAGCTTTCTTAAATGCTTGCAACGAAGAGGAAAACATTACACTTGTCCTGCCCTTGTGCCTGTCAAGCTAAAGAGAGAGGATGGAGATGTTTCCTTGAGGCTGAGGGACAGGAATTGGGTCTTGGCCATGGAGGTGATGATGCCCTCGAGCGTGGGAGCGAGTGCCAGGGCCCAGAGCTCAGCAGGGAATGTGGTGCCTGATAAGGCTGTGTCGGTTCAGGGTAACCTGGCATCCTCTTCCTCTCCCCAGGAATCCCACGTGGGCAGCACGAGGGCTGAGCTGGGCTGGGGAGGGATGTGGCCTCTCCTGATAAGAGGCTCTGGTTCCTGCTGCTGCAGATTTACAGTCTGGGAGCTATTGGTGGGTGCTGTGCTTTTGCTGGGGTGATTTGTGACAGCTCAGGGCAGCAGCTGCTTCCCTCTCTGGCCAGATCTCGGTGCCTGCACGGGGAGTCACGGCTGTGTGACTCAGCCAGGGTGAGGAAAAGGCTCAGCTGAGGTCACCACACGGTGGGACACAAGTGGGAGCAGGTCTCTGTCACCTGTGGCTTGGAGAATGTCCCCATCCCAGCATGGGGAGGGTTGGGAACACCAGGCTCCCTGGGGAGGGGATGTCTCATGGCACCAGGGATGCTTCCAGCCTTTCAATCCCCAATCCCACATGCTGGAGCCCACCCAACTCACGGGTGACCCACGTGGGAGACCCAGGACCAGCACCAGCCCCACTAAGCAATGCCTGCACTGCCCAGTTGTTTTCCATGTGTCCCTTTGATACAGACAATGCCAGGAGGGATGAGCTGCAGTGGGCAAGGAGGGGGAGGAGGATGAGGAAGGAAAGGTCAGATGCCATCACTGCACTCCCTTCCACGTCCCACCCAGCTCCTCTGGTTTGTTTTAGAGGCAGCACGGGGGCCCCAGATCCCTGCAAACCTTCCACGCTCTGGGTTTTATTGGCATGTGGAAATAGTTTTGTCTGGTTTCAGATCTGGCTGATCACTGACTTTCCCGCTGCCCTCCCCCTGAAAAGGGCTGACAACCACGGGTGACCCAACCGCACTCATCTTCCTCCCTCTTTCTTCTTTCTCCCCACATTGTTCTCTGAAATCCCAGCTGCTGCTTTCCCCTCCTCCCTTTCCTATCCTCTCACATCAGCTGGGATGGATCTATTTGTGTTTTGTATAAAAACTCTTTTTTGTTGTCTGTACTTCTGCCCCCATCCTGGGGGTGCTGGGGTGCCCCATCCTCTCCTTGGGGCTGTGCAGGGACAGGAGCTCTGGGTGCCCTTGTTGTCACCCCCAGGCTGGCAGTGGCACAGGGGGAAGCCTTGGCAGGGGTGAGGGCACCAAAATCTCCAGAGTCCTCATTTTGCTTCTCTGACAGAGAAACTCTGCAGATCCTGGGGCTGGGACCACCACTTTCCTCCCTTATTTCTCACTGGTGAAACACTCATGTGGGGGATTCCTGGTGAGCCAGCTCCTGCAGGGTGGGATGGGATGGGATGGGATGGGATGGGATGGGATGGGATGGGATGGGATGGGATGGGATGGGATGGGATGGGATGGGATGGGATGGGATGGGGCAGGGCAGGGCAGCTCTCCTTGTGTCTGTGGGCTGCTCCCTGATCCACTCAGGCTCAGGATGGGGTATTCATGTGCCAGTGCCTGGCTGCAGCTCCCACCAGCCCAGCCCAGCTGCATTCAGGCAGCCAAGCAGGTCCCAGGGGACCCTCAGGCATCAGAGGAGCCTCCAGCTCAGGGAGCTCTTCGCGGGCACCCCAGCCCTGGGAAGGGGCTGAGCTGGGCTGCCCCTGGCTCAGGGGTGAGGGGATGCTGAGATTCCTCCTGTGGTTCCTCTGGGTCTTGTCCTCCAACCCTGGGAAAGGGGGTACAGCCAAGGCAGTGGACAGAGACCAAGCAAGGACTGGAGAGCCACTGGTACCTGAGGAGGGGCTTGGTGTGAGTCCCCAGTGTCCCTGTCACCATTCCTGGCCACTGGCTCCCCTTCCCAGTGCTCAAGGGCTTTTTCCACCTCCAGCCTTCCCACCCAGCATGATTAAGGCTTAGAAGGGAGCAGGAAACTCCTGGACTTTGGAGCTCTGGGGTTGTCCCCTGTTCCCAAACCTCTGCCCCATGTCCCCTCCTGCCAGAGACACTGGCTGTGCCCACGGCAGTCTGCAGCATGTAATAAATCACTCCCTCATCAAATCTGGGTGAAATATCATGGGTTAACTCACCAAGGCTGCACAGGCTCTCCCAGCTGAGCTGGAAATGGCTCGGCTGAACGCTGAGGACCACTCCGATGTCCTGGGAGCTGGCAGGGACCAGGTGAGGGTGAGGAGCATCTGGAGGAAGGCATCAGGTGACACCCACGAGTCAGTGAGAAAAACCTGTGGGCTTCATCCACTTTTTGGGGGGCTCTGGCAGCCTGGAAAGCAGCTGGTGTGGGTCTGGAACCTCCTTCTTCCCATGGGACTGCGCCTTCGAGTCAGCATCTCCTGAGGTAATACTTCCTTCTTTTCTCTTTTTAATTTAAAATGCATGACAGACAATTCAAGAGAAAACAGAAGAAGGTTGGTATTGCTGAGGATCTCAGCCCAGCCAGAGGAGACGTGTTCCTTTTGTGGAATCAAACGTCTGTCAGGGAACAGTCATGCAAATTTATTTAGCTTTTCTTCTTTTTTACCTGTTCCATTGATCCGGAGCCTGTAGCAGTTGGCTCATGGAGAGACACGTTCATTTTTGTTAATTCAGGAGCCTTGCAAAGCCTCAGTGGGTGAGGAGGGGACTTTGCCAAAGCTCCTGGCTCGGGGGATGCTTTGTGCTGTGTGTGGAACAGTGGCTTTGGGACACACCCTCCAAAGGAGAGGGGAGAGGGGTTTGCGGTGTCCCTGGGCACCGTGCAGAGCTGGAGTGGCCCTGGGAAGGCAGGACAGTGGCTGCCAGCTCTGCCAAAGCTGCTTCCCACCACGGGAAGGGACAAGGACACTTGGTCGCCACCAGCCATGAGGAGTAAATGTGAGTTAAACCCATAAAATCACAAGATGGGCTTTGAAATACCCAACTGTGAGGCTGTATTTGATTTTATCACGGTTATTAGACTCTTCAGTCCGTCTGGATGTTTTCAGGAATCACCTGCCAAACTCCTCTTGGCAGGTGGGAAGTTTAGGGTCCTGTCACTTCCAGTGGTGTCCTCATGTTGAAGAGAGGTGACTCCAGCCTGACTGCTGGGATCCATGGCTGTGCCTGTGGGAAGCTGTCAGGCTGCCCTGTGTGGTCTGAGTCTTCAGAGGATCCCAGATGGTTTGGGTTGGAAGGGACCTTAAAGATCATCTCTTTCAAACCCCCAGGTTGCTCCAAGCCCTGTCCAACCTGGTCTTGAGTTTTTCTCCTCCTCCAGCAGTCTCATTCCCTGGGAATGAAGAGCAGATGGAGCTGCCTGGGGAAGGGCCAGAGGCTGCTGCTCTCACTCCTGTAGGGATCTTCTTCTCCAGGCAAGGGAAGAGCCAAATCCCCCTTGGAGCAGGAGCAGGAGCAGTGTCTAGAGGCTGAGAAGCCTCTCTGTGACATTCCCTGTGTCCCTGCAATGCTGCTGCTCTTATTTCCTGCTGGAAGCATTGCTTTGTCCTTCAAGAAAATTTCTTTTTTTGCTTGAATTGAGTATTTTGGTATTTTTTCCCTGCAAAGCCCATCTCTGTGTGTCTCCACTGCAGGTAGTGGTGGTCGAGCCCTTGGCTGATGACTCCAGATGAGTCAAGACACCTCTGGATGTCCCCACCACGTGGCTTGTGTGCCTGTGGAGTAGCCTGCAGCCAGGAGAACCAGGAGAACTCATTAAAGCAATTCGGGAGATGCCCATCTGCACAGAAATCTGAATTTATTCTGTTCCTTCATCTCTTCTTCCCCGAGCAGAGGAATTCTCTGGTAGGGAACACAAAGCACAGGGATGTCCAGGGGCTCTTGACTGGGAAGGGAGGGGGGTGGAACCCCAATGATCCAGAGCCTCCTCCGCATCCATCCAGCCACGGCGCTGGGTCCTCCTGGCACCACAGACACTAAATAATCACAGCAACCCTGACTCCTCCTGACGAGGATCTTTCCTGTCATTTCAAGTATTGCCTTCTTTCCCCGGGCTTTTCCTCAGCCCAGCAACGTCTTGTCTGAATAATTCACCTAAAAATTCGGGCTCGCAAATAAATACGGGGTAATTGCTAACAGCTCGCAGGCAACCCGCTGCCAGAGCACGGCTAAACTCCTGGTGAATTATTTATCTGCCATGAATTATTTGCCCAGCCCTGCTAGGGAAGAGAAGAGCTCCTTCCCAACCTTTGCCTGATGAATGGCTTGGCTGGGGGTGACTCTCTGGGTGCTGACTCAGCCCTTTCCCAGCTCCCTGCCTGCTCCGGCTCCCTGCAGCCTCTGCTGGGTGCCTGGGTAATTCCTAAAGCTTTGGGTGTCCTTCAGGGTGGGGATGAGGGTCTTACTCCCAAACCATCCTATGGCTGCAGAATTCCACCTCTCCATGGTAATCATAGTCTGCCTCCCCCTGTGATGGAGTAGGGTTTTGTTTGTTTGTTCGTTTGTTTGTTTTTTGGGAGATGGAAAGGGCTCCTTGCTGTTCTTCCAACCTACGAGCCCTGGACAGAGCTGCTGATGCAGGGGTGGAGTCACAGGTGGAGTCAGAGCAAGGATGCAGGCTGGAGACTTCCTGGCTTTAATGTCATACCCCTGTGAAATGATCCATGGTGATGTCCTTCACCTTGCTCCATGCATGAAGATGCTCCTCATTCCACCCTGCAAGTGCCTCTGGGCTGAACGAGGTGCTGGGAGCTCTCTCCTGCCCATGGATCAGGGGGTGATGGCCTCTGTGGGCTTGTGGGATCCCACTGCCCACTCCTCCCCCCGGGAAACACAGAGAAATGACCCTCAGAGGTGAGGAGCTGCTGGCCTGGGCTCATCAATCTCCATTTGCATCCAAAGAAGCAGAAAAAAAAAAGATATTTAGGAGCAGGATCAATATTGAAAGAGCCTGTCTTTTTTTCTTTTCCTTTTGCTCCTCTGGGGTTGGGAAACTCAAGGCAGGTACTGGGAGTAAATCCTTCTGGCTACCTGGATGTAAATCAGGAGGAGATGATGGATTTATGGGAGTCCAGCCTGATTTACACTCCCGTGTCTGGTCCCTGCAGGCTGGAGCGTGGTCCTGGGGAGGTGAAGTGCTGGAAGGGGATGGAGCCACCTCCACCTCCTGCTGCAGCCAGGGTGGGACTGGGCCAGGTGTGGGGGTGACTTTTCTGTGCTTTTTCAACCCAGTGCAGGGAGTTCAGGACGTTTTGCTTTGCCTCTTTCTGCTGGAGTTCAGCAAAGGACATCCTCTCAGACCCGAGTGCCCAAGAGAGGCAATGCCCTGCTGGGGGTTGACTGTGGCTTGGTGGGGAAAAAGGCCTTGGAGTGATGCTTTCCCCCTCCATCCCTCCTCCTCTCACGTCCCAAGAACCTTGCTGGTGGCAGGGCTGGTGTATCCATGGAAGAGGAGAAGACCCTTTGGAAAATCTTGCTCTGAGAACTCTGGGAGGCCCGGGGGGGGGTGATGGGGGAGCTGTCCCAGTTCTGGGGCTCCCCTCTCCCACCCTCCCGTGTCCCTGGCCATGGCAGGGCTGGAGCAGGCACGGGGAGCTGTTGTTATTCCTCTCATGCAGCAGGAAGGATTTCTGCGAGTGCCATAAACCATCACGTGGGCAGAGCCTGGGTGAGCTCTAATTGCTTCTATTTGCATAACGAGGCGAGGCTCAGCATCCTGCTGATATTTGAAAGGGGAAAATCAAAATCAGCTCTAGATAAACAACTCACCCCTCCCTCTCCAGTCCCTACCCCCCCCCCCCCCCCCCACACTCCTAATTTGTGCATTTTCTCCCTTACTGTGGGTTTTTCAGGTCTTTGGTCTTCTCAGGAGCAGCGAGACCAGCCCCAGGACACCCCTCCCCTGGTGCTGGGGGTGCTGGGGATGCAAAGGAGGCTTTCCCTGGAGCTGGCAGTGAGGGATGTGGTGTGGAGGTGTCTGGATGGGAGCTGGAGAGGGGATCTGGGTGGGATTGGGGCTTGAGAGCTCTGGCTGAGGGTGGGAGCGGGTCCTGCTCGAGGTGTGCAGTGCTGGAGGGGCTGGGGGGGAGCCCAGCAGATGTCACAGCAGCCCAGTGTCACCAGAGCCTGGCCAGCTCCTGGGGACCTGCCCGGGATGGGATGGGATGGGATGGGACAGGACCTTTCCTCACCTGTGATCCCCCAGGGTGGAAGGAAGGGCTCTGTTTGCACCCCAAGTATTGCTGGCTGGGGGGATGCTCCTGCTCTGTGGCCACGGGCAATTGGGGCCCTGAAAAAGGAGTGAGATCCCCTGGCTGTGCTGTGACACCAGCCATGTCCCCAGGTGTGCTGTCCCTCTGTAAGCCCCTACACACCCACAGCCCAGGGGACCAGAAACATCCCTGCTCCTCCTGTCCCCTCGGGTCCACGGAGTCCTGCAGCCAAACCCAGGTGTCCCCTTGGCCCTGGGAGGAACCTGGCCATTGCCAGCACTTGCTTGGCCCCCATGGCTTTGGGACCTGGAGGGGCAGTTCTCCTGGCTGGGGTTCCAGGGGGTTTTCATGCTTCTCTCTGGCAGGGGGATGGTGCCTTGCTCACTCGAGGCCAGGTAACAGACACCAAGTGTAAATATGTTGTGTCCCTTCCTTGGGGGATGAGGAAAATGGGCTCCTTCCTCCTCTTCTTCCTCCCCAGCATGAGGGCTGCTGTCCTCTGAACCCTTCACTGCCCTTTGGGGGAGAAGTGCTGACTCCAGATGTTTCCCTAAATGAGAACCTTCTGCAAACAGGGCAGGATTAGATTAGATTTTAGGAAGAAATTCTTCCCCGTAAGGGTGGGGAGGCCCTGGCAGAGGTGGCCCAGTGAAGCTGTGGCTGCTTCATCCCTGGAGGTGTTCAAGACCAGGCTGGACAGATCTTTTAGCTACCTGGGATAGTGGAAGGTGCCCCTGCACATGGCAGGGGGTGGAATGAGATGATCTTTGGGGTCTCTTTCTTCTGGGACTCTATGATTTTTTGCCTTTTTGGCCCATTCATATTCAGGGACCTTCAGCCTGCAGTGGGGCTGGAAGGAAGGGGCAGACCTGGCTGCCAGCATTCACTGCTCCCTCTGCTCTCCTGCTTGTGCCAAGCACGTGGCTGGGGCTGCTGCCTCCACCCCTGTCCTGGACCATGAAAATTCCCCTTTCCCTGGGCCCTCGTTGTGTGTGAAAAACCTTGGTCCTGCCGGTGTGCTGAACAGGAGTGGGGCAGTGGTATTTCCCCTAGCCCCTCCTCATCCTCCAGATCCCACAGAAGCTGCGTGGGGCAGGATGGAGAAAAGGAGAAGGGCCCTCAAATGTGGAAAGAAATCTCTGCTGCAGCTCTTAAAGGTGGGGGAAGAAAAGGAACCAGAGGAGCAGGAGATATCTGGTGCCACACGTGGGGATATCTGTGTGTGCACACACCAATTTTCCATCAGGCTGATAAGAAGACCAGGAGCTCTTGAAGCTGAAGCCAAGGTGAGTAACCTGTGGCTGTCCCACGAGTGCTGAGGGGAAAAGTTGTTTACTCAGGAGCAGCAGGGATGCTTTGCCAGGAGCTGGGATGTTCAGCTCTGCAGTCACAGCTTGCCAGGAGGGGTTGAGTTTCAGAATCCCAGCCTGTGCTGTGAGGAGGGATGCTGGCCAGGTACCTCCACCCTCATCCCCACACTGGTGGTCCAGGGGGATGCAGGATGGAGGGGTTTTCCCTCCTTGCTGGGTCTCTGTGTCTGAGCTGGGTGTGCTGGCGTTGGTCCTGGTTGTGGTGGGGCTCCCCAGGGCTTCAGTGGAACAAACACAGCCCAGACTCCAACTGGGACACAGCAGCTTTGTGCTGGCCCGGGCAAGGGCTCCCTATCCTAGCCAAAGGTTCTCTGGTGCCTCCTGCCCCAGCAGCAAGAGGACTTTCCCCCCCTCCATATGGAAAATCATTTCCCACTCTCATCACACAGCTCCTTCTGCCCTGCCTGGAGTCTTGCTTGCACCTCCAAATTTCCAAGGGCTTCCTGAGCTCTCTCTTCCCCCCTCCTCCATGTTGCGTTTGGGATTTGTATTTCATTTTTATTTATCTCTCCATAGGTTTGTCCCTGTCATTGCTGCTGTTCCTGGCTTTCCAGCAGGTTTGCTCTGCAGTGAGCTGCAGGTTGGCTATGAAATATGACAAAGCGTTCATTTAAATGCACACCATGATCTCGGTGAGTCCATTAGGGGAATTAATTTGAATGGTTGGCGTTTAATAAACAGCCTCGTCTCTCCTCTCCACACACAACCCCCGCCTCACCACTGCTGGCAGCTTGGAAGGGTTAAAAAACCCCTCACATGTGGATAGTGGAGGGAGAGGGGAGCAGGTATCAGGATCTGGAGTGGGGAGCAGGGGGGGGAATAATAAAAGCGATCTCGTGTTACAAGAGGAATTGCAGTTTGTTTTGTTCACAGTGGAAAAAAAAAAAAAAAAAAAAAAGAACATGTGGAAGGGGTTTGGGCTCACAGGGTGTTTGGTGCATGGAGAAAACGGGAGGGGGAACAGGGAGGACACGCTCCGGCCGGAGGGTCCCAGCCTGGCTCCGAGCACGCCGGGCTGGGGGGAGGAGAGGGGGCTCCAAGGACGTTGCTCCCCATATGGTGTGTATTACAAGCTCCTTTCTAGTTGTAAAGATTAATTTAAAGCCTTTCTCACCTCCCCCCCATCCCTCTTCCATTGACAAATGAACATCTGGGCTGAATGCTGCCCAGATCCTAATCAAAGCATTTTTCCAGGGCTGTTGTCTGCCTTTATGGCTATCTGCTCTTCGGATGCTCTGCAGTTCCAATGCACTTGGCAATTCAGCCTGTAAATACCCCTCTCCAGGATTTATGATTGGGGATAATGTGATTTTTCTCTTTGCCTCTGGATTCGTTTGTTTGGTTTAGTTTAACGACATTTCCTTGTCTCTGCATAAGTCAGGGCACGAAGGGAATTTTCTTCCCTCCCCTCTTTGCAGGGAATAATCAGCAGTGAGCAAAACTGTCTTTTTTGGGGGGGCTGATGGGCACACTGGGTGGGGGGGGGGGCAAATCCAGCCCTGAATCCCTGATGAGCACCCCCAGTCATCCCAAATAATCTATTTTTCCTACAGAAGCTTCTTTTTGAGGTTTTTTGAGAAAGCAGCTTTTTTTTTGCCAAAGCAAAGCTGAGCCCCTTCCATCGGGGGAGGTAGCACAAGACACAACCCAGTATGGAAAAGCTGTTTGCTCCCCAAAATGAGGCCTGAGAAGCCAAATGAGATGCTTGAAAACCTGGAAGTGCTGTGGCTGGGATCCCATTCCCACCAGACTTGATTTTGTCCCCTGCAAGCTCCAGTTTGGGGGTTAAAAGATTAATATATAAAGCCTAGCTAAGATACTGAATAATGTTTGTAGTGTTCCAGGTGCTGTAGAAAAGATGGAGCTTGAGCCAGGGGAAAAAAGGCAGGAAAATCCCTTTAGGACAAATAGAGGGAGTTGGAGGGGTTGTGGCATGGTGTCTCTGTCCCTGAATGAGCAGAGAGCTGGGAAATACAGAGCTGATGGGTCCTGAGTACATTTATTCCTGCAGAAATCCTGCCCCTAGGACCTGGGCTTGCCCTTCCCTCTGACAGGGCATCGAGGCCAGTTGCTTTTCCCAATGGATGCTTTGAGGAGGGTGTGTGAGTTCAGTCCATTTAAACCACCATTTCTGTGTTTATGCAGGAAGCGTGTGGGGTAGTGGCACCAGTAATTAAAAACATTATCCTAAATGAGATAAAAAAATCACTGGGGTGGAAAGTGTTGGTTTTTCCTCCTTGGCTCTCCAGGAAAAGGTGCAACCTGAATTTTGGTGATGCAGGGTTGGGTACAATCCATCACCAGGACCCTCCCCACCCCAGGGTGTCACTGGGGAAGCTGAGGAACATCACAGGTGCTGGGCTTGTTTTTCCTAATAAACTCTGAGTTTCCCACAAATACAGTGAGCCAGGATGAAGCAGGCAAATCCCTGAAAATGGATCTGGGATCGTGAAGAGCCAGAGCTGGGCTCCTGAAGGGTGTGGGGCTGAAATGACTCCAGCAACGACCCTGGTTGAGGACAGCCACCCATAAAAAGCTCCAGAGGTAGGGGAGCACCTTCCTGAGCATCCAGAGGAGACTTTGGGGTGAGTTTTAATTTCTCTGCCTTTTTGCTGTTGATTTTTAGAGCACTCAGCCCCTCTTGTCTCCTTTTCATCCCTTTCCTCCTGATTGCCCCCAGTTCCCCCCAAATGAGCAGTAAGACAGTGAAGCATGGTGTCAATCCATGGCTGAACCAGCACATCCATGGGGAGAGAGCAGCCCCGGGGGGATTTATGGCATTTTATAGCAGCACAATCCACCCCACCGGGGTGAGCGGGGTGAGGTGAGAAGGAGGGTTGGGTGCTGAGGGGCGTTGTGGCCAAGAAGGCTTTTTGGGAAGGGGGAGGAGAAGGTGTGGAAGGTTCTGGGGAGCCTTCCTCCATGTCCCCAGGGAAGAGGAGGCGATCCCCGGCAGCCTCGTCAGGAGAGGGCGGCCGCGGCCGAGCGGGGATTTGCAGCTGAACTCTGCTCGGAAAGTCGCTCCCAGCCTTTTCTCATTTCTCTCTGCATTTAAGGCAGCTTCCAAATTCCTGCGCAGCCAAATCCTGCCTGGGACTGCCAGGAAACCCGGCCAACAACAAGTACGTGCCGTTTCTGTACCCACAGCACAGCCGGGGCTGCTGTTCTCCTGCGGGTGATGATGACGGGACGGAGCTCCAGCCCTCCCGAGGATGTGATCCCATCCCTTCCCCGGGCTGCCCTGGCTGCTGCCCGGGCGTCACAAACTCCTTCATCGCCTCCTTTTTGTACAGCAAAACATCCCAACCCAGATTCCCTGAGCCTTTCCCCGTAACCTCCCACCCAGCCATGGAAGGGAGCGCTGGTTTCACGCATTCCCAATGGGATTTACGGTCCCAGGGATTTCCTGCGCTGCCTGTCATCGCTCTCGCCCCTTCTCACCGCCGACAAAACAAACGCGTTTGTTTCGGGGCGCTCCTTCCACATGTCTTTTATTTACTTTTATTTCTGCCTCAGTCCCTCAGGAGGGTTTTAGGGGGCAGCGGCAGAGCAATGAAACAGCCCCGAAGTCTCAGTGAAGTCTCAGTGAAGGGCACACGTTTGGTGTCCATGGGGAATGTCAGGCTGGGGAAAGGGGGGGGGGGGGGGAAGGTTGGAACATCCCTGCACCGCAGGATCCATCCCCGCATCCCGAGGCCCTCGGCGCTTGCGGATTCCATAGAATCCAGCCCAGCGTGACCCCCCAGCAGCCCTGGGAGAGCTGCGAGCAGCGCAGTGAAGGGATGCAGCCGCAGCATCCTCCCGGCCGTGGCGGGGATGCGGAGCCGGCTCCGGCCGAGCCCACCCATGGGATGCCTGATCCGGTCTTTCCACCGGTGACTCATGGAAAAACGACTTGTTTTGCAGAGGCGCTCGGCACGTCGGGTGATTTTTGCCCCCGTGCCTCTCTTGTCTGTCGTTTTTAAAGGATCATTGGTCTGAAAACATCTGGGACTCCGACCGTCCTGCAGAGCTCGCTCACCTGAAGGCATTTTCCTCCCTGGAAGTGTGCAGGGCTGGTGTGCAAGCCACGCTCCGTCGGCTTCCTGGGAGGTCATGCTCCCAGGATTGAATTTTTTTGGGATTAGTATTTTTGAGTGGCTCTTATACAACGGCGTTGGAAGCTTGGAGGGTTTCCACCAGCTCCTTGCGTGCTGGTTTCCACACTCCTGCCAGCCCCACCAGCTGCACGGGCCCCCCCAAATCTCTCTGTAAGGTTTCTGGCACAACCTGGGGTGATGGGGCTGGGGGTTCACCCAGGCTTGTCCTGGGTGTCCCCACTGTCCCCAAAGCCAGGCAGGACACAGAGAAGTGAGAGCTCGCTGTGTGGCTCAGCTTCTTGATGCCTCGTAGGAAGCAAACAGGATCCATTGGTAGATCTGGGTTAAAAAACTCACAGTGGGAATGATGCTGATTCCCATCAAGTTCCCAGCACCAGACTGCTTCCCAAATATTCACCTTTCACCGCTTTTTCTCCAAGTCCTTCAGGGGACAGAGACGGAGCCCGGCCCTTTCCCAGTGGGACTGGCCCATCCCAGACCCAGTTGCATCAGGAGTCTGGGCCAGATCTGTATTTAACTGAATTGGCTCTTTAAAAATGTTTTTTTTTTCCTTGGAAACAGGCACTGAGAGGGATGTTCTGTGGTGCTCACTGCTGTGTACCTCACCCTCACCCTTGCTTCACAGAGCATAGACCATGCCACTGCACTCTGGAAAGCACATCAGCAATTTTTTTTTTTTTTTTTTTTTTTTTTTTTTGAGGAGGGGGTGATGGTTTAGTTTGGAATCTGGCATGGAAAATCATTTACAACCCCCAAATTAGAAACAGAATAATAATACAGCGCCTTGTTTTGGAGGAGATGGTGTGTGTCATCCCACAGCAATGAGAAACTTGTGCTGGAGAGGAGCAAAGAGCCGTGATTTGTTTTTTTAACACTCCCCAAAGGACTGACGTGGCTCTGGGATGCTGCTCCCACTCTCTTGTCCCCATGGATGGGGATGGGACAGTTGTTGTGGGCAGGGGGGTGTCCTTACATTATGTGAGGGGCTGTATCACCCAATTTCACTGTTTCTTACACTTGGTTTTGTGGAGAAAAGGCGATTGTGCCGTGTGGTTTTCTGCCTTGCCCTTTCCTAAGGAGTTGGGATGGAGAGCTGATGTTCAGGGATGGGACAGGAGCCAGTATTTTGCCAGGCTGGGCTGGAGGGAGGAAGGGATGAGCAGGCGTTGCTTTCTCCTTGGGATTTTCTATTTGGAAAGCTGTGGATTAGAGGGAACTCACTGTGAGTTGCTCTCTCTGTGGTGTCTCTCCCTCAGAAAACATCAAGTCCTATGAAAACTGAGTCTGACTTAGAGCAAGAAGTCATGCTGAAGCAGTAGCTACTCCTGCCTCACATGCGCTCACTGGCCACCACAATATTGCCAGACAACCCTTAAAAATAATGTATTTTTAAAAATTGTGAGGGGTTTCCTCATTTGTGGGTGTGGTGGCTGCTCAGCCAATTTAAAAGCTGAATTCCTGTGCAGAGGAGCCCTCACCCCACTCTAGTTCTCTCCCTAACACTCTACACCCCAAATCTGTGCCCAAGCCAAGGTGTCCCATCTGCCTTTGGGTTGTCCTCAGGACAGGTCCTGGGGGGAGAAGTCTGCATGGAGCCAGTCCCTGGGATTTAATAAGACACTTATTGTATGTTAAATATCAAGGGCTGATAGGAAACATGTGTCCTGAGGATTAACAACCGTGTAAAAGATAAAGCCACGAGTTAAACTTCCAAACAGCGTGTTTCAAATAACCCTTCATGGCTGCAATCTGCACTATTGGGGTAACCAGGGGTGGGATGGGGAAGGTAAAATGTGCATTGCAGCTCATGGTGCTCCAAGATCCTTGGGATGGTCTTGGGGTTGGGTTTTCTCCCAGCAAGGTGATGCCCAGGGATGCTGGATCACACAGAGGTGATGTCAGCTCCTTCTTCCCCCATTTCTTCCTCCCTTTCCACCTTTCTCCCTTCTTCTAATACTTTTTTTTTTCCTTTTTTTTCCCAGGCCCCAATTTCTCCCCTGTTGAGGCAAACGCTTTGGCTAATTAGCAAAACGTGTCAAAGAAAATGATTAATGTCCCAGGAGGAGGCTGAGCTGCCTTTGTGCTGGCATTGCCTGACTTCTGCTCTTAAAGGTTTTATTAAAAGATAAGGGAGCTCCTGACGGGTGAGCAAAGCTTGTGCTTCCCTGGGTGTTAAAGGGTCGGAGAAGCAGGGGATGTGGGGCAGATTGGGGTCACCCTCGGAGGGAGAGACCAGGGCTCATGTTTCCCTGCCTCTGTGCACCACCGTCACCACGGTGTCTGGCCTTGGCAGGGGAAAATACTTTAAAAAAAAATGGCTGAATGCCTCCTTTATTCTTCCAGGGGCAGGTAACTCAATCTCCTCATCTGGGCTATGAATGTTGCTGTGTTACAGGGCTCTGCCTGGCCACGCGCTCCGGGAGCGATGCTTTAGGGGGGTCCTGGGGAGGGGATGCCCAGGATGGGCATCCCAGGGTGGGGCTGGATGCTGGGGATTGGGCACAGCCAGGCTCCTGTCCAGGACAGTGGTGACAGCAGGGACAGATGTGCTTGGGCACGGGTTTGATGGTCCCTGTGGTCAGAGAGGTGCCCATGGTCAGGCTTGAGCCCAGTGGAACACCCCTGACACTGTTTGCTGAGGGCTGAAACCCCCATCCCAGTCCCCTGCTGGGCATCCCAGGGCCAGGTGGGCAGCAGAGGCACAGGAGGGAATCTGAGGCATGGTCCCACTGGGCTCCTTCCAGGACCACCAGACACAGAATCCAACAGTCCTCATCTCTTGTGGCTTTCGACATGTTTTCAGCAACCCTCAAAATATTCTTCATGCAACCCAAACCCCTTCAACCCCCCAGAAACCAGCAGCCTTTGCAGGGGGTTCTTGCTAAAGGCAAAAAAACCTTCCCAGCAGCTCCAATGTGGGATCACATAAATCAGAGCCAGCAGTGCCTCAGCATCCCTGTGCCATGCCAAAATCCCATCTGGGACATCAGCCTGGGACCAGGGAGAGGGTGAGAGTGGTGGGAGACCCATCAGCAGCACTCTGGTCATTTTAGCAAAGCAGGAGTGGTTCTCAAACCTGGCAGACCCTGATGTCTGCAGCCACAGAGCCCTGAGCCCCTGGATGAACATCAGAGGGGTTTTGGGAGGGGGCACAGCTGGCAGGAGCCTCGGGAGGTGCTTCAGGAGCTACTCCATGAGGTTTTCCTCCAGCAAACAGACCTCTGAGCTTAATAAGCTATTTGTAAAACTCGCTGTGGATAAACAAGAGGCTGTGTGTCAGGCTGAAGGCGGCCTCGGAGGGCTCTGCCGTGCGGGGTGGGACCTCAGCACAGAAATATTTTCAAGATAAACAGAGGAAAATGAGTCCTGAAGGAGGCCGGAGCTGCTGGCAGCAGCACGCCGCTCCTCTCCAAGATTATTTCGGGGCAGGAACTTGGCTTTCTGCACACTGCAGCTTTTTTTTCCTTTATTTTTTCTTTTTATTTATTTTTTTTTCTGACTCTGAAGGGAATCTCATGTGCTGCTGATTCAGAAATAAACCTGAGGAGCGGTTGGCATGGAAGGCAGCGGTGAGATGTGCAGAGCCTGGGGCTTGCAGGGGATTTTTGGGGTGAGGGTGAGGAGCTGGGATGCACAGCTGCTGCTGCAGATGCCCCTCGTCAGAGCTGCCTTCCCTGAAGAACCCTTGGGCTGAGGTAACAGTATTGGGTTGGGGTGTTCAGCTTGGAGAGGAGAAGGCTCCAGGGAGATTTTAGAGCCCCTTCCAGTGCCTAAAGGGGATCCAAGAGAGCTGGAGGGGGACTTTGGGCAAGGGATGAAGTAACAGGACAAAGGGGAATGGCTTTTCAGTGACAGAGGGCAGAGTTAGATTGAATATAAGGAAGAAATTCTTCCCTGTGAGGGTGGTGAGGCCCTGGCAGAAGTTGCCCAGAGAATCTGTGGCTGCCCCATCCCTGGAAGTGTCCAAGGCCAGGCTGGATGGGGCTTGGAGCAACCTGGGGTAGTGGAAAGTGTCCCTGTCCAGGTCAAGAGGTAGAACAAGATGTTCTTTAGGATTCCGTTCAACCCAAACCATTCTGGGATTCTGTGACTCCAGTGTGAGCAGCAGAGCTGCCCTGCCTGGCTGCTGGTGCCTCCTGCCCTCTGTCAGCCCCTCTGTTTCCCTGCAAAGGTAGAGGAGACTCCATGGTGTTCTGGGGCAGAATATGGGCACTGCCCTGCCCTCAGCTAGCCTGGAGCTTGGCAAATGGGCTGGGCTCCATCCTTCCATCCCCTCTATCCCTCCAGCCTCACAGTCCTCTTCATCTTCCCCACTCCCTCCATCCCACCATCCCTGGGCTGTGGGGCTTTGGTGCTGGTTTCCTTCTCCTCTGTTCCGTGCCCGGTCTTTAAACTCCACAGTCGTGGATTGACACCCACCCTGGGGCAAAGCTGGACTTGGGGCACCAAGGCTGGGACCAGCAGCAGCCTCTGTAGCTGAGATCTGCCTGTGTATCTCTCCCTTTCTTCCCCACCCCCAGCAAATTTAATTAAAAGTCATTCAGATTCCTTTGAAAGAAAATGTCATCCGTCGACACAATTACACTTTAACTAACCAAAGCTGTTACAGTTCCTATATATATTGGAATCAGGCTGTCGTTATTAGTTCTAAGTAAGTAATTTATTCCCATTATTGTGTTCAAATTACAGGATATTACCCCCTGGGGAAATAATCCTGTTATTTGAAATGTAAAAAAGAATTCACATGGACAACAATAGATTCCTAAATGAACCCAACAACAGGCCCCAATCCCAGCGCGGCATCACTTGCCTCAGATAGGGAAAATATTAAGTTTCTTTTAAAAAGGTTCTTGTCTCTTTCTCTTCTCCTGCCCCAGGTAAAGTAAATCTCCTCCTCTTATTCGAGTCCATCAATTTATTGAGAGAATCCGGGATGTGAAGGAATTTGGTGGGGAGCATGGGGGAAGCAGATGTATGCAGATATATATGTATATATATTTATAGATCTATATGGGTGTCTCCCCTTAATTTGGTGGTGGGAAGGGAGCCCTGAGATGGTGGAATGTGACTGCCCAGCAGGTTTCTCCTGGAGCTGAGAACCTTTGCCTTCCTCCGGCAAAGAGCCACCGATGTTCTTTGGAAACACTGTTCCCTTGATCGAGATCTTCAGTGAAGGCAAATAACAGCTCATCTCTGCAACACCCAAACATAAGCAACTAATTTGGAGCTCCGAAAGGAAAAAGGGGGAGGGGTTAAAAAAAAAAAAAAAAAAGAAAGAAAAGAAGGAGGAAGAGGGAGGGAAGAAAATCAGATACACTTGTAACCTGATTACAACAGCCAGCTATGTGTGCAAAATCACAATGCAGCTCTATAATTAAATCTCTCTTTCCCCCTCCTGCCGAGCTCTTTCCTCTAACAGGCGCGGTACAAAAACAGTCGTTAGGACATCAAATTCCAGCTCCGACAAGAGGGGACTTTTTGTCTATAGCTGCTCGGCTCGTCTTTGGGGAAATAATAATTATAAGCCCAGTGCCGCTGGCTGACGAGCTTTGTGAAGCAGAAAGGGCTCGTCTTGTCCAGCCGCCCCTTCCCCCACGGAGAGAGCTGGGTGATGGGAAAAGAGATGGGATAGCCCTGGGAGCCAGCCCTGGACACCTCCTCCATGTGCTGGATTCAGGGGGAGAGGGAACCTTGGGGTCTAACAAGATGCTCAGAGTCACAGAGACTTCTTCCCCTCTTCCCCTGCTGAATCCACCTCATGTGCTTTAGCACCTGCGGTTTGGTGGCACAGGGCACTCCCGGGTGGGTCTGGATGTTTGGGAGGGCATAAAACACCTGTGAGGGGTGTGAGGAGCCAGTGGCTTCATGGACAGTGAGAGAGCTCCTGCCACAGTGTTTTCCCAAGGGTTTCTCCCCTGCCTGTCTGCCAGATCTGGGCTGCAGGGTGATGGGGGGATGCCATGGAAGGGATCAAGTCAATGAGCTCCAAAAGCAGCAGGGAAGGGACCCCCAGCTGGTGGATGGGGAAGTGAGCAGTGCTGGCAGCCTTTCCCCAGCCCTGCCTGGGGATGACTTGGATTTACTCCACATTGGTCACAGAGAGCTATGCCCATTCCTGTGACACCCAGCACGTGCTTTTGCTGGCAGCTGCGGGCTGGATTCAGCCTCAAGGACCCAGTTCCTCGAGGGCAGGTTCCTGCTTGCTTCCTCAGGGTATTTTTGGGAACAAGTCTGGCATCCCATCTTCTTCCCTGCTGCGAGTAGAGGGAAGGTGTGTTGAGCTTCTTGCAGCTGGCGCAACGACTCATGGGATGGCAAAGGAAAAAACCTGGCACCAGGATACCCTCCAAAGGGCCCCAAAGTGCAAGACAACCACCAGTGAGACAGGATTTATCCACCACACCTTGTCATGGCAGCCAGCACGTGCAGGAGAGCACGACCGAGGGCGGACACGGGCTTTGCAACGCACGGCATGCGACACGGAAATTCAGATGCTGCTCCAATAAAGCTGTGCAAGTTTGGTTTTAATGGCAATTAACAGCTGTTAAAAGGTGAAGGATCTATTCTGCTAACACCCGGTGCTTCTCGTGCCTTTCATGAGTGGATTTGAAAATACATCTGTGAGTGTTAATTTTAAGCCACTGTAATGTACCCCGGGGAAGTGGATGGGTTTACTCTGTTTTCAGGCAGGGAAGCTGAAGCAGGCCAGGGCATGGTGTGAGGATGAGCATTCAGTACTGGCAGAGGTGGTGAAATCCATGTCTGGCTCTGGAAGAGGGATGGGAGCGAGCCGGGGACGAGCCAGGGACCAGGCAGCTACATCAGTGCAGTTTTCACCAGCATTTCCCTAGTCTTTTGTTTTGTGGGGAGATTAACTTGGTGCAAAACCAAAGGCACTCACGAGTTTAACCTTCAGCAGGACCCTCGCACTGGGGGGGCACGTAGGAAATCGTCTTTCCCTGGGAGATGCTGCAAATCTGGATTTTCCAGTTCCTGGAGGGCTGTGCTTGTTTAAATTGGAAGCAGATAGGAGAGGTGAATTTTAAGAAGGACAGAGCAAAGGCACACAAGTATGCAGTTAACTTCTAAACTTCTTTCTCTGGCTCTCCCGCTGAGTAAATGCTTTAGGAGCTTCAAACCACAGCTTTTAATATCTCCTTAACATGCCCCGCGATTCCTTCCCCCCTGTCAAAACAGCGAGAGCAGCTGTGAATATTTTCCATTTTAGAATGTTTTGTATGCATACGAAAGTACCTGCAGCTCCAGTGGGCTGGGCTATGGAGAACTGCTGGAGCCAAGGGTATCTATTTTATATTGAACCTCAAAATAGCACATGCTTCTGCCTCTCTCTTGCTCATGTCCTGCATCCAGGAGGGTATTTTTGATTTAACTGACAGATCAAGGGAAAAATCCCCAATTTACTCTGTTGATGCAGAAGGTCTCGTCATTCCGAGCTCAGCTCACCTGGATGGAGGATTGTTTTAAACTCCCAAATGCAGAACCTGTAATAGCAGGGTGTTGTATGGGGACTGCAGTTTTGGGGAGGTTTCCCATGCACGTTTCTCCACTAAACCACATTTTTTCTGCTGAAAGGTGTAACTGCCTTTTCCGTGCCTTACAAACAATTCAGCAGCTGATCCGTAGCCAAAAAACGCAGGCACTAATTACAGCTTTGGGGTTGGTGCTCCTCTCAAAGCTCTTTATGGGTTGTGCATGTCAGCCCTCCTCCCTGCATTTTTTTTTTCCTCTGGATCTTGGAAGAAAAAAGCTTGTTATTGGGTAAAAGGGAAAAAAAATAAATCCAGCCTGATGTATCCAAGAGCCAGTCTAGCTGTGAAAAAAGCCCAGTCCAGGTGTTTGCTGGAGGTTGTGGAAAGCAAAGAACACCCAGCATGGGGAAGGTCCTGGCACTGGGGGTCCCAGCTCAGGATTTGGGGTGGAAGTGAGTGCACAGGTGCAGAGCAGGAAAACAGGGTGGGATTGTGCATAAATACCCACTCTCCCGTGCCAGGCAAGGGAAAAAAACCCATCAGTCTGTATTTCTGACTCGAAATCAGCCAGGTTTGGGATATGTTCAGCTTTACAAACCCCAGAGCTGTGGGATCGGAATAGCTGTGAACTGAGGCACCAACCACAGCCCTGTGCATTCCCTGGCCCCTCTCCCTTCTTCCCTGCTCTGGTTGGGATGGTGAGGATGCTGCAGCCTCCAGCTGCTATCAGGCACTGAGCACAGCCCCTGGTGGGGGCTCTTTCTTGGGCTCCCCCCTCCACGCAAAGCCCGTTATAATCAGCCAGGATTTACCGAGAAAACCAAAATCCTGAGCTGTTCTGGTCATTAATCAGAAATTCTTTGCTCAGTTCCCAAATCGTTTCCCTGGGGATCTCCTCACTGGGACCCCCCCACTCCACAGCCCCCTCCCCATGGATGGCAGCTCCTTCATTGCAGGCACAGGGGCTGGGGTGGGGAGAGACCCCAGGCTTTGGAATTATCCAAGCCCCCCCACCGATAAATAAATCACCATGGATGCATCAGAATAAATCCCAGCAGGGCCCCCCTTTCCTTCAAATCCCACCTCTGTCCCTACAGGGTTTTATTTGGGGACCCTGCTCTCAGACTTGGTTCTGCTTTTAAGATGGGGGGAAGGAATTAAATCAGGGCAAAGCTTTGCCGATGCGTTGCGATTGTCGCCGTCCGCGTTTTAATGTGATTTATGCCTGGATTTCTAAATCCAGCCACTGACTGCACGCTTTAAATATAGCTCAAAAAAACACCCTGAAAACGTGTAGTAAGCACGTTAAAAACAGCAGGCGGATAAGATGCATAGCACCCCCCTGGCTAAGGATGGGGAGTGGGGGGGGGGGGGGTTATATAAAAAAGGGGATTTGGGGGGGTCCTAGCAGATGGGGATGGGGGTAAAGCAGGGCCTGTGCAAAGTCGAGAGCTGGGTTGGCAATGAAAGGGTGAACGTCCACCAGCCCCCACACCTTGGCAGCCCCCCCCAAAACAGGGGAGATGTTTTAGGACTGCGGGGGCATCGGTTTGCTTTGCTTCCCACTCCTCCAGAGAACCTCCTCCAGCTCCCCCCATTCCCAAATCCCGCCCTCCCCCCCGTCCTACCTGCATCCCGGGAGGGGAGGGGCAGTGCCCGGTGTGGGGCTGGGGGCTGCGAGCTCCGCACCGCTCCGCTGCCTCCTGCCCGCTCCCCTCCGCCTCCGCGGGGACCGGCACGGGGGAGGCCACCGGGAATTTCGCGTTCATCCGGGGAGGGGAGAGAAGAACGGGGGAAAAAAAAAACAAAATAAAAACAAAACCAACAGGAAGAAACGCCAAAACAAAACAAAATGGAGAGTAAACGGGGGAGGGAAAAGACGAGAAAATTAAGGAAAAAGCACAAGGGGGAGAGACGGAGGGAGCGGAGCCGGGAGAGCAGGGCGGGCGGGGGTGCCCCCACCTCGGGGGGGGGAGCGGGGGGCGGCCCGGGGGCGGGCGGCACCGTGGGAACCTGCCGGGAGCCCGGGGCACCGGGATCGGATCGGTATTGGAATGGGATCGGAATGAGAATGGGATCGGGATGGGAACAGGAATGGGAAGGGGATCGGAATGAGAATGGGATCGGAATAGGAATGGGGATAGGAATAAGATTGGGGGGGCATAGCGCGGTGCGGCTGCTTGCGGGACAAACCAAACCGCCCCCACCCTTCCTTCCCCACCCCGATATTATTTTTAATAAAAACGGGTATTTTTAGAAATATACCCGTTTGGGGGAAAAATGTGGGAGCGGCTGCCACCCCCCAAATTGCACGGGTGTGTGTGTGTGTCCCCAGCTGCAGGGTGGGTTTTTTTTTAGGGGAGGGGAGAGGATTATTAGGGAGAAATAATAGGAAGAAAAGAAGGCGGCTGGGATTTCATGTGGAAAGCGGTGGGAAAACAGGCGCGTCCGCAGGACCGTGACGGAGAGGGAAAAATAACAATAATAATAACAATAACAATAATAATTAGAAAAAAGCATATATTAGATGGGAAGGACTTTTTTCTTTTCCTTTTTTTTTTTTTTTTTTTTTTTGGAGGGTATTTTGCAGCAGCGATGCCCAGCCAGGAGCTGCTGTACAAGATGGCTCCCGGCCGGGGGAAGGGGAGGAGGAGGAGGAGGAGGAGGAGGAAGGGCTGGAGTTACAAAGAGGGGGGGGCCATCCCCCAGCCCCGCCCGAGCCTGCTTTTTCTATTTTTTATTAGCATTTCTCTGATTTATGACATGCCAACCCCCCGGCCCGGGGACAGCGGCGGGGAGGTCCGGGCGTGAAGGCATTAAACATTTATAAAATATGCTTTTAAAGCCACATAAAAGCGATCAAACCATTAATATTTTTTTTCCCCTCATCCCCAATTCCCCCCCCCCTTTTTTTTTTTTTTTTTTTTTGATTTACTAAAAGAGACTGGGAAAAGAAGAGCCCTCCCCTTGGAGGCAGCGGGGTTTGAGCCCTCGCCTCTGACGCAGTTTCGCTCTTAAATATAAATAAAAACATAAACACATACTATTGTTATTTATTATTATTATTTTCGCGTTAAACCAGGGCCTTGAGCAGCGTGAGAGCTTTTCGGCAAACTCGATTTTGCTTGGAACATTTAAAAAGAAGCAGATTTTTTGGGCCTGTTTATCTCCTTTTTTCTGGCCCGGTGGGCGCCTCGAAACTCCTGTACGGGGTGTTCTGGAGGGGGGGGGGGACGCTTTATTATTATTATTATTACTACTTTTAACCTATACCAGATTAAATTATATTTTTTTCCCTCCTTTTTCGCTATAGAAGCAGATTTTAGTTTAATTAAGTAAAGAAGCGTGGGGAGTTGGTTGGGAGATTCGGGGGAGTTTTGGTAGCGATGGGGTGTCCCCCCCCCCCACACACACTTCTCCCCGAGGAGTGCTCTGTGCTGCGCAAAGGGAAAAATACATTAAAAATAGAAAGGGGAAAAAAAAAAAAAAAAAGAAAAGTAAAAGTTGGTGTGGCTGGTGGGTAGGGCTGGGGGGGGGGGCCGCTCAAAATCCGGAGAGGGGTGAGTGCGTCTGCGTCTCCTCCTCCGGCCTCCTTTTTCACCCTATTTTTGAATTTTTTTGGGGGGCGGAGCCCTCAGGGAGGGCAGGGGACCCTCCCCCGCTCCCCACCCCCCACAACCCCGGTCCTGAAAGGCCGCTTTGTCCGCGGCGGGGCCGTGGGAGAGGGCCTGGCGGCAGTTCCCCCCCGCCTCAGCCCTGCCCGGGCGGGATGAAGGATTTAACCCCCACAGATAATAAAGGGGGTCGCGGGGCGCTCCCCCCTCACGGCCCCGCTCGGAGCTGGGGACCCGAGGCCGCTCCCCGCCAACCGCCCGCCCGCTCCGGGCGGGAGCGCGGGGGAAGCCTAGAAACAGCAGCGGGAGCGCCGGGGGCGGGGCGAGCGGGGAGCCTGGAAACCGCCGCCTGTTTACCCGCGGTTGAGTGACAGCCCGGGCGGCCAATGAGAAGGCGCGGAGAGGCCGCGGGCCCGCCCCCGCCGGGCCGAGAACAATGCGTGTTTCATAGCCCCGCCGCCGCCGTTTTTCCCTCCCCCCATTCCCCCGATTTTTCCCTCCCTCCCGCCCCGCGCTCGCGCTTCCCCCCCTTTTTTTTTTCTTTTAAATTTTTTTTTTCCCTCCCTATTTTTTTTAATTCCTCACTCTGTTTTTTTTTCTTTTTTTTTTTTCCCTTTCTCTCTCTCTTTTTTTTTTTCCCCCCCCCTCCTCCCTCTCCCTTCTCTTCCCTTAAGCGCCGCCGAGCCGCGCGCGCGGGGCCGGCCCGGGAAAAGAGGGAAGGGGCGGGAGGGGGGGGGGGGGGGGGGGAGAGCGTGTGAGCGTGTGTGGAGGCGATGCCGCAGCTCGGCGGGGCCCCGCCGCTCCATGGCGCGGCCGCCACCGCGTCGCTCCCGCGCTGCTACCCCTGAGGAGCGGAGCGGAGCAGCGGAGGAGCCGGGCGGCGGGCAGGGCGGCGAGCCGGCAACCCCCGCCCCAGCCCCGCACCGCCGCCATGCCCCGAGACCAGGCGGCCTGACCGCACCGAGGTAGGACCCGCACCCGGACCCGCATCCAGATCCGCGCACCCGGGGCGGCGGTCCCATCTCCTCCTCCCCCCCCCCATCCCCCCCACGACGACCCGACCCCCCTTTTCCGCCACATCCCTCCCGCTTTTTGCCCCTTTTTAGCCATTTCTCCCTTTATTGATTACTTTCCAGCCAGGATCCGCCCGCTCCCGCAGACTCCGGGGCGAGCCTCACCCCGAGTAGCCACGCAGGCAGGGTTTAATTAATTTTAAAATCCACCCGAAAATGATTTTTTAAAAGCCCAAATAAAGCAAAGAAGAGGGATTTTTCGCGGCGTGGTTTTGCATTTCTCCCCTCTTTCTTTCTTAATTCTTTTTTTCCTTGATTTTGTTACTTTTTGGGGGTTTTTTGTGGTTTTTTTAATCATTCCTCCCCCGCGCTGGAGCGCCTGCCCGGGAGCCGGGACGGGCGGCGGGGTCGGAGCTTGGGGAGGGTTGGATGGGGAAAATCTCCACTTTATCCCCGCAATGTTTTTTACTTCTCGCTATCCCGGTGCAAAACACGGCGGCGAGTGAAGCCTTTTATCCGGCTGCGAGTACAAATATAGGTAGTTTTTAATATAGGGTTGGGTTTTCTTTTTGTTTTTTTGTTTCTTTTTTTTTTTTTTTTTTTTTGACTCTGCCGGGAAATGATAATACGGGGTTTTGTTTTCCCGAGTGAAACCGGCGCTGGGAAAAGTAATTAAAAATACACACACACACAAAAAAAAAAAAAAAAAAAAAAAGAAAAAAGCCCAAACAGCAAGAGCAGTCGGTGTTTTGGAGCTGTGGGAATGAGCTCCGAAAGAGGCGAGAAACGGGGCTGCGGGAGAGATGCCGCCGCCGGAGCTCGCGGCAGGGGAGAAAAATAAAATAAAGAACTAAAAAAAAAAAAAAAAAAAGGGGGGGGAAGAAGGAAAAAGAAGAAATAATTGAGTGGGTGGGTTTTGTTTTTTTTGGTTTTTTTTTTGTGGTTTTGGGATTTGTGTGTTTTCCGGGGCGAAGCGCGGTCCCCGCTGATCGGGCCCGCCGGGCTGCGGCTGCCGGCGCTCCCCGACCCGGCCGGGACTGCGGCTGTGACAAATGTAACTCTTGCGGGTGAAAAAAAAAAAAAAAAAAAGTCTTAAATTCTTAAAATATTATTTTGAAATAATTTTTTTTTGTCCTTTTTGCTACAAATTTTCCTTAGATTTTTTTTTTTTTGTTGTTGTTGTTGTTGTTGTTTTTTACTCCTCGCTTTTTTCCTCCCCTTTCTCTACCCTCCACTCCGGGAAGGTGAGGGTGGGTTTGGAGGGGTATTTTTGGGGGTGGCTGTGAGCAGGGGGGTGTCGGGGCATATCGATTCAACGCCACCTCCCCTTTCTTTTTCTCCTTTGCAGGCAGTGCCGAGACCGCCGCGCCGGGGCTGGCTCCCTGCACCGCGCCATGGGACGCTTGGACGCCTTATTTTTGAAAACCATCTGATTTTTTTGGGGGAGGAGGAGGAGGAGGAGGGGGGCGGGGGGGGGGGGTGGGGGCGGGAAGGAGGTGGCGGGCATCGACAGCGATCCGGGAGACTCCGTGAAGCCGGCGAGTGGATGATGGATGGCCGAGATTTTGGGCCCCCCCGCTCCGTGCACGGCCCCCCTCCGCTGCTCTCCGGGCTGGCCATGGAGAGCCACCGCCTGGGAGCCACCGGCCGCCTGGCCCCCGCCGCTGGGCCCATGGCTGCGGGGCTCCCCGCCGCCCTCCAGCCCGGAAAATTCCTCGCATCGGGCATCAGCCTCCACTCCCACCCGGGTAAGGCTCCGCGGACCCCCCCGGCACCTTCCCTCGCTTCGCTTCCCTTCCCTCCGCGGTCGCCGGGATCAGGCTTCAAACCCCCCACCCACCCACCACCCCCCCCCCCCCCGAAAAAAAAATATAAATAGCTTCATGATAATTATATATTCGTGCGCTTGCAGCTTTTTCGCGTGTCTTTCCCCCCCCCCCCCCCCCCCAAGTGTTTTCTCCTTCGCGTGGTTTTGATTTGGCGGAAAAAAAAAATGGGGGAATGGGGAAGAAGTACGAAAAAAAAATAAAAAAATAGGGTGATGGTGGAAAAATAAGGGAATGGAGTTAAAAATAGGGGAATAGGGGGAGAAAAATGGTGCTTTTAGGCTGTAGAAGTCCCCCTTTCTAGCGTACGGTTTTGTTGGCACTGAGGAAAATCCCCGTCGCGGCGGCTGCGGAATAAATCCGGGGAATAAATCCGATTTTGGGAAAGCTGGGAGAGGCGGAGGGACGGGACTGCGCTGCCCGGCGCTGCGCTTCCCGGACGGCTAAAAAAAAAAACCATCCCTGGGCTGGAAAAAAAGGGGTAAAATGGGGCTATTTTGGTGATTTCTTGCCCGGTGAGCCCGAGTCCTGCTGAGATCTCGGTGCCCCCGGGGAGCGCTGCCAGCTCCTCTGTTTTTGATGGTGTTTTTTATTTTTTCCCCTCTTTTTCCTTTTTTATTTTTTTTTTCCTCCTCAATTCTTATTTTTTAAACCCGCAAATAAAACTTCCGTACACTGTACAGTGACTGCACCCTCCTTATATTTCCCCCCCTTCTCGACGCGCCTTATCCTCGGGCAGCCCCACGGCTGCATCCCCATTAAAAAAAAAAAAAAAAAGAGACACTGAAATTTACGCAGTTTATTTATTTTTTTTTTCCCACGGTCAGCTTTTTATTTATTCGTTTAAATTACTGTTGGTTTTTGGAGGCTTTTAATTTTTTTCCCTTTTTCCGAGCTCCCTTTCCCTGCGGTTCGCGGAGTCCGGCACTGCTGGGAGGACGCTGCCGCCCTCTCCTACCCACACTCCTGCTCGCTGCTTTCCCTGGGAGGACACAAGGGATTTCTGACCGTTTGATTTCCCTCTCTGAATCTATTTTCAATTTTTTTTTTTTTTTTCCGCTTTCTTTCCCCTGGGCGTGGAGAGGTGACTCGGAGTTTACTTTAGGCGTTGGGAGGGTGACAGGTTTTGCAATAATAAACCTGCTTTTCTCCCAGCCGCCCGGGATGAATGACTTTGAAATTTGCAAACCTGATTGCCAACATCTGCAGAGAAGGAAGCAGCCTGAATCGAGGGAAAAAAGATTTATTAGTTTTAGACTAGGTGGCAGTGCCAATTTCCCAGGTGCTAAGAGGAGAGGTGTAAAGTGAACGGGGCTATGAAGCCAAGCACATGGGCAAACACCTTCTTTTTTCCTTCCCTTTTGTCTTTTTTTTTTTTCCCCTCCATTTTTTCCCTCCTGGTTATTTTTTCGCCTTCTCCACCTCCTACTGCATCAGAATATGATCTTTGCAAAAATTCATCTGGACAATCTCAAGCCAAACTGAGTGTGTGTTCTTGGCATTTTTTAAATTATTCTTTTTTTATTATTATTGGGTATTTATTTTAAGTTTTATTTCTCCTCCCAAAGTTTCCTTTTCCGAAATCCATGCAGTTCAGGAGGGAGGCACAGAGCTCTGGCCTCTCCAAGCTGTGTGATGCCGTCCGGGAGCTTTCCTACCACACTGGGAGAAAGCTCCAGATTTGGAACTCCTCACAGAGGGAGTGGGGTGTGTGATACCGCCAATTATTTTTTTTATTGTATTCTTACTTTATTTTTAAAATTAGTTCTGTTTTCCTTTTTCTGGGAGTTGTTTGCTATCCCCTGTCCCTACACGTCAAGTGGTGCCCGGTCCGCTCCCCGGCACGATCCTCGGCTTTGTCACGGCAATTCCCAGTCAGGCTAAAGTCCATTAAAAAGATCTGTACAATTAACAGCCGAAACTCCCATTAAACCACAGCAGTGGGATAGACAGGGATATTTTTTTTTTTGCTGTTGTTTCTTACGGCTTTAACAATATTGCCTGAAATGATGATTGCTTCCTGCTAGCGAGGGGCCCTTTGTAGGTTTGCGTTCGCGGTGTTGTTGGTGTGTGGTTCTGGTGCGTTTTTTGTTGTGGTGGGTTTTTTTTTGGGGGGGGGGGGTTTGTTTTGTTTTTAGGAGGGGCGGAACGCAAAGGCTTGTGCAAGGGGTTAAGAAAAGTGGGCAGGAGGCGAAGCCTTTAAATAGAGCCAGTTCAAACCGATCCTTAAATACCGCCGGGCTGAAGAAAGAGACTCTTGAATCTGTCCCAGCGTCCTCCGAAAATAAATACGCCCCTGTAAAAATAGCATGGTTGGCCATATTTGAGAATCCAGTTACGGCCGGCAGCGACTCCTTGTTTTTCCCGTACCTTCTGCTCGCTCCGGCAGCCGGGCTTTGCCCCAGCGCCAAAGTACGGGCGGCTGGGCTGTGTCCAGTGACCCCTGGACCCTCGGCTCCTCTTTTGGGGAATTTCTGCTCCATGGCAGCGTTTTGGCTGCTGCCGTGCTGGCGAGGGGGGGACGGGGACAGAAGCCCCTTTGTTGGAAGCGCATGGAGGGAGGAGTGAGCTGGAGGCTGAGGCGGGAGCTGGGATGCGGGGTTGCCATTCCCTGTGTCCTGTACTCTTGGGTATCTCCTTCTCCCCATCCCTGAGGAGGGCAGGGGAGTGCTCCCCCGATGGACCTGGCGGAGGGAGGGAGAGATAGCGACTGTTTGCAATGGAATTTCATGCCTGGAGCTTGCTGAGAAGACGGTGCTTAAAAAAAAGGGCTGCAGTCGATGGAACGAGGGAGCTGAGTCCATTAAAGCAAGGGTGCGCTCTGCTTTTCAGCAGCTCAAAATATGGAAGTTTATCGTTTTGCTCCTTCCCTATGCCAGTGTCTTTGGGTCCTGGTCTCGGCTCCGTCCTGGAGGAGCGTGTTGCTCTTGGCAGGCTCTGTGTTTTGGGGGAGTTGGAAAAGGCTCCCTCAGATGCGATTGCGAAGGGCTGCTCCAGGACTGTGTCCCTGCCAGGCAGCACCGGGGCTGTGTGTGAACAAGGATCACCCATATCCTAAAAAAAAAAAAAAGACTCTCCGAGTATAAAATTATATTAATAGTAATTAATAAAAATGTGCTGTTTGCTGAGGTATCCTTTCTTGGGTGGGGGGGCTGCAGGAATAGATGTGTGTTTGCATAAGAGGCTGCTCAGCTTCTTCCATTAAAATATGCTTCAGAAACACTTTCCAGTACTCGGGAAAAGGGGCACATCAGTATGAGCAGAGCTGACTGTGTTAAATCCAGCTCCAGAGCAGTGGCTGGAAAGGAAAATGGGCAGACAGAGGGGAGAGGTTTTGGTTTCCCCGCTTTCCTACTTCACATTAGCATGTGCATTCAAATGCAGGGATTTAAGGCAGATTGGAGACCGTCCTTGTTTCCAGGACTGCTGTACCAGGGGAGAAGTTTTCTAGATAGCTGGGCCAGGTAGGAGCATAGGAAAAGAAATAAAAATACCCTTCCATCCCCCAGGACAGAGCTGCTGTGCCAGCACAATCCCTCTGTAGCCATCCTTATAATGGCAAAATGGTACTTCTGCTGAGCCCGCAGATTTTGCAGGAGGCCTTGCCGTCGGCAGTGCCAGTGGAAGCACAATTCGCTCATCAAACTGCATCCATGCTAAACTGGCTTTGCTGATAGAGAGACCGGGATAGCACGGATTGGGCACCGCAGCGCTCCGCGCCCTGCTCCTCCGCCTTCCTCGGAGCACCCGCACGAGCCATGGGATTTTGCCCGTGGTTCGGCACGGCTCTTTTTGGTCCTATTTTGATGCCGCAAGGAAAATACTATCGGTGTTTAATGGCCCTTGAAACTGTGGTTCCCCCTCCCTGCCTGAGCGGGGGGTGGTGCGAGGGGCAGAGCTCGGGGGGCTCCTTGGGGCAGGGGCTTGGTGTAACACCGGGAGGAATGCGGACGGGCTGGAGACCTGCCTGGGAGGATGCTTCCCCTCCCTTGGGGCCCTGGTGAAACGAGATGCTTTTTGAGACGGGTTCTCAGGCAGAGCAGGGAGTGTGCCTGTCCCAGTGGGGCTCAGGGAGGTGGTGCTGGGCAGCGATGTTGTGCTCGGTCCCGTCACACTCCGCTCTTCGCACCCGGCATCCCCGGGGGTGGAGGAAGTGCTCGGTCATGGAGTGATGTCCCTGCAGCTCTCTCGGGCTGGTGGCCAACTCGTAGGCTGTGAGGAAGGCAGGAGCAGTGTCTGGGCTGAAATGGTGGTGGAAAAGGGACTTGTGCATTTTTTGGGAATCTCCCACCCCGAGCTCCTGCTTTTCTCTGATGTCCCACTGATTTTTCCCAAGGTCCTGGTGGGCTGTGGGGTGGCATCTCCATCCTTCAGGAGCAGGACTGTTCAGTCTGTGCTGCATACTCCGTTGAAGTGCCCATCCCAAGCAGTGATAGCTGGTAGGAATGTTGGAACATGGACAAGAGCCCAAGGGCCAATGTGGTGATGTAAACTTGCTCGGAGCAAGGTCGCGCAAGATCCACTGCTGTGTGAAGGTTTCCAACACCTTCCCAGGTGAACGGGCAGGACTCTGTCCCTGCCTCTGGTAACACAAGGCTGGTAAAGGTGTCATTTATTACTGTGGTTTCTAGCAGTCTTTCTCCCACTTGGAGCGAGCCTTGCCTCCTACCCAATACAGAGTTTCCTTGGAAGGGTTGGAAAACCACGGGTCCCATCCCTGACTGATGGTGTGCCAGAGAAAATCTGATCTGGAGGATGAACCGGCACTAGAAATCCTAGCCGGGGGTGGCATGGGGCACTGGGCGGGTCCCCGGTGTTGGGGACAAGCTCCTGCTCTTTCCCAGCAGAGCAGCTGTTGGAGAAATGGGAATCGCTGGGAATTAATCTCACTGCAGACGTGGTTAGCAGAGCAGGGCTTTCGTAAGGGAAATTTTAGATCTCCTTCCTAGGATAACCCAAGGTAAAGCTGAAATTAGTTCATAATTATATAGTAAATAACCCCCCATCTTCTCATTTCACCATCTTCTGGTGAATATGGAAATGAACATTGTTAAGAGGAATTAACGTTGTTATGGCAGCCTTCCAGGTGAGCGCCTTGCGGTTCGGCCGTGGCCGCGACCGGCGTGAGGGTGTCGGATCACCTCCCCGAGCTGGGGTTAGCGCCCGACGAGTCCAAACAAGGCCCCGTGTGTTTGCAACTGGTCCAGTTAAAGCTCCGGGCAGGAGGTGGTGCAGGGAATCGGGGCCAGCCTGGCATGTGCTGACACGAAAGCTGCCGTGCTGGGATGAGGAGATGTTGGTCTGGGTTAGGTAACGCGATCCAGCATCGCCTGCTCGAGGTGCTGAGGACAAGGGAGTGCTTTGTTCAGCCTCGCTGCTGAAACGGAGAGCACGGTGTGCCCTGGACAACCTCAAAATGCGGGCGGGGTGAAGGAGCTGAGGGCAGCCCGAAATTCCCTACCCGTTGGAGCCGGGGTGAGGAAGCAGTGCTGTGTCCAGCTGCACAGCCTCTCACTGGCTTTTCCAGCTGGGGATGCTTTTTAAAAAGCAAAGTTTGGGAGGGGACTGCTCTGGTGTGGCTGCCTCACCCTTGCCACGAGGATTTGGCGGTTTCCTTCTCCCCGTGTTTTCTCCCATCCCCGCGTTTCTGGCTGGCTTCGCTCCGGGATGGCACAGCTGGATGTCTGCAGGCATCGCGACGCACCCACCGACGCCGTCCCTTCTCTTCTGTTTATTTGCTTTGCTTATTGTTCGCTTCTCCCGAGCTCTTAAACGCCAGCGGGACGGCAACCACGCAGCCCCTTGAGCTCCGTCCCCGTGGGTGCTGGCTGGGGGACGTGTGGCAGCATCCCCCGATCCGGCGGCGCCGCGGCAGTGACAGTTGGGTTCGCTCCCCACGCCGCCAGGATCAGCTGTTGGGTGCACAATATGCTCCCGTTTTCCTCTCCAGCTGTTGCTGCTGGCGGTTATGGGAAGCGAAAGGTAGTTGAGACTTTGGCATCGCTAAATCGGGGAAGTGATGGGCAGAAAGGAGGGGCCGAGGGGGGGCTCAGTGTGTCTGAGGGTGGGTTTTGTTTAAATCCAGCCAGTTTGAAATAGTGGCAAAAGGATTGAAGTGACCTTGGGAATAAATTTTATTGCCAGCGTAGCAGTGGCCAAAGAGCCATTTTGAGGGAGATGGATGCAGGCAGGCAAGCCAAACATGGTGGGCTCGGAGCAAGGGAAGGAGCAATATTCAGGAGGGGGATATGTCTTTCTAGAGGAATAACAGAAATTTTAAGGCGCTCAGCCCTGCCTCTCTGGAGCTGTATGCTCGGCAACTTCTGCAAAGGTTGCTCCTGCTTCTGCCTCCATCCATCTTATCCTGATGCTTCCCTGCCAGCAAAGAGCCCTTTTTACCTTCGGTAGTTGGATGTATTGCCCCTAATTCCATTCGTGCCCCCATCCCTTTTCAGCAGAATTCGCTGTGACTTGAATATGCTTTTAACACATTTGATTTAATTGCTTTTAATTAACAAAAAAAAATAAAAGTAATAACGGCGGTGGCCATTGTGCTGGGGAAGGAAGGGTTTTGGAGGGATTGGGCTGCATGCTGGTCGCCGTGTGTGGTTGAAGCAGCTCCTGTGTTATCACCACACATTGTGTGTCATCCTGGTGTTTGTGTCCTGGTATGCTGGGTGTGGGGACATCCCACGTGCCGTGTCACACACAAGCCAAGCGGATAATGCTCCAGCGAGTAGAGATCCAGGCGGGTGAGTAAAGAAGGGTGGTGAGTAAAGAAGGGTGCAGGCACCTTGCCGGGGTGCCGGTGGAAGCCCCGGCTAGGCTGGGATGGGCAGGGCACACTGTGCCGGGCTCCCGGAGTGTGCAGCATGCCAGGGTTTCCCTTTGCAATCCTAGCACTGCAGCAGGGCTTTCTCCCTAATGAGATTAGTGACACAAAGCAGTAATTCTTCTGCTACTTTTAATGGATGTTCGGGGTTTGTGTGGGATCGGAAATTCCTACTTTCATCAGATGAGCCCTCTCTGTGACTATTCTGTGGACAGCTCTTCCTTTCCTTGGCTTCAGGGCTGACAGTCGTATTGGCACAAGTGTTTCAGGCTTTCCCCTCCTACCCCCCTCTGCTGCCTGTTCTCCTGAGCCCTGGACATGGTGGATTTTATCTTCTGTCCTGCTTTGAATCTCGCCATCACCCCAAGCTGCTTCCATCTTGTGCAGGACACAAAAGCTTGGTGGCTCCTCAGACACACTAAATGCAGCTGGGAGGAGGGAGAAGTGCAAAAGTTTCTCTTGAACCATTCTTGCAGGTACTCCTTGGTGTCCCTAGTTGAGATGTACAAGCACATACGTGTGTGTGTGTGTATGTTCATATATAGGGCACCCATGTAGTGCCTCACCTGATGAAGGGCTGGCTGTCCCTGCTTGGTGTCATCAGGGCCAGCTTGGCAATTTGTCAAGAGCCCAAGGGCTGCGCTTCAATTTGAATACGGATTTGCATAATTCATCAGGAATTAAACCACACTGCCATAATATTTGCCTGTGCGTTTATCTCCCATTATCAGCAGTGGGGAGGTGTGGGGTTCTGGGCGTTTGATGGCCACAGATGCACTTTTGCTTCACAGTTCAGTGCTTTTTTGGTGCAGAAGAGGTGATGTGGGCTGATGTTCAGGAGGGTGTGGGAAGGGCAGGAGCCTCTGGAAGGAAAAGAGGCTGAGTGTGGGGTCAAGAGGAGAGGCTTGGCAGAGGCTGAGCTTTTGAGCCTGGTTTCCTAAGGAAAAGAGTCTTATGAGATTGTGATCTGTGTGTGGATCCCTTTCTTCCACCCCCAAAATGCCTGCAACCCATCACTGAACTTTTCCCAGGGTCGTTTAGGTCCCTGCAGGTGCTGTTTAAGTGCTGGGCTCTGGGAGAGGGATTCATTCACTCCTGTGGCACACAGAGCAGCACATGCAGGAGCATCTAGCTTCACCTTGCTCTTACTGTGTCCTGGCTATGCTGTATCCAAGGGGAGTCATGAAGCCGGAGCTGATGAATTTGTTTGGATCATTGGTAGTGTCCTTGCTGCAGCCCTGGGGTGTTTCTCGGAGCTGATCCCCTCTTGCTGCTGGCCCCCTGCGTTGAGCTCAGTGCCTGCTGAGCACAAAGGCATGCTCAGGATGATGTAGTGCCCAGGTCTGATCGTGGGGCTGTGCCTCAGTTTCACCTTGCAGTACCATCCCCTTTGCAAAGCACCCCAAGAAGTGCTGAGCCATAGCAGCTGCTTTGCAGACAAGGGGTTTTAAAATCGGCAGCGATGGGGGCTGCGTCTCCTGCCTTGAGTCATCCCAGCTTGTGCTGACTGTGCCTGGCAGGAGCCTGGAAGGCAAAACAAACCCACATCCAGCTGCCACCTCCCCGCCAGATGTTAGTGGTGGGGTGGCTGTTAGGGTTTTGATAGTGGACTCACCAGCAGAGCAGATGGAGCTGCTGTGGGGAGATGCCACCTCTCTGGTGGCTGTGGTGAAACCCTGGTGGAACTGGTGTCTTGGGACAGTCCCCAGCTTGGGGAGGCCATTGGGAGGAAGGGGTGAGATGAGCAGTCCTTGTCTGGCACTGTGCAGGCCTGGGTTTGCAGGATGCAGGGTGCTGAGGCTGCTTACAACACTCCTGGCCTTGGGCATGGTGGGACCATTCTGGCTGTGACCTGTCACTCTGCTGGACAGGAGGACAGGCAGGGAGGGACCCCGGGGTGAGCTGCAGTGAGCCCCCACTCACCACCCCAACAGAGGTAAGGCAGCCAGGGCAGTGGATGTCTGGCCAATGATGGGAAGCAGAGGAGAGGAGCAGGCAGGTGGCATTTACCTTTCCGTGGGCACCTGGTGTGTGTCCAGGGCTGGTGCTGCCCATCACACAGCAGTGTTTAATTTCTCAATGGGAGGGCAGGGAGATGATGCTGCACAGTCCCATTTAACCTGCTGGTGACCTGATCTTAAGTCATTGTGGCTGAAAATAGACCGTGTTCCCTCCAGGGCACGGCTAATGGTGCTGGGAAAGCTGGGATCTCTCTTTGAAGGCTGATTTAATTGCTGCTGGCAGGCACTCAGTGCAGGTGATGTGGGGACCAGCACCAGTGCCATCCCACAATAACCTCCCCCACGGAGCTCCTGTAGCTCTCCCGGCTCTGGCAGTGAAGGGTGAGGAGCTCTTTTCTAATGAATGCACGGGACTGTGCATGGGTGGTTCTGGGTTAAATATGCGGGCTGGGATCAGGGGTGGGGGGCCTCGCTGGTTTGTATAGTCTTCTGCACTGAGTTTGGGTGATTAAAAAAATAATAAAATTTTTAAGACTTGGGTGGTTTAAATTTCTGTGCTTAGGAAGGAGGGGGAGCACCTGTACTGAAACTGTGCATACAGTGCCAGGAGCAGAGTCAGCCTTAGGACCCCTGTGCTGGACACCAGTGGCTAGATCTTCAACATGATGAAGGATGAGCCAGAGCAAAGGTATTTTCATTCTGTCCTAGAAAATCAGGAGAGGAAGGCGAGACTGCAATCTAGCAGCCAGGTTCTGCATTCCTGGGGATTCTGGTAATCAGTTGGAGAGTTTAAATTATTATTTTTTCAATTTCCATGCAGCATTTTAATAAATGTGCAGCCGAAGACTCCACTGTGTCACTCCTTGCTGTTTAAGGAGAGCTGTGTGGTTGTGTAGTGAGAGCCTGGAGGTTTCGGGGGACCCTGTTGGGGTGTCAGGTTTAATTATGCCAGCGGAAAAGGAGAGGCATCCAACGTGGTGGGGGATTTCAGGCCGGGGGCATGTGGGAGAAGCTTTTGCTGTAGCAGCTGGCAGTAACCCAGGAGCGTTGACATTGGTTTGAGTGTCAGGATTAGCATGGGACCAGATTGGTGCTTTGCAGACCCCGTGTCTCAGACCGAGTGGACTGGCTGCATGTCATATCAAGGATGCCACTGGGATGGTTTCCATCTTGGCCCCTCCAGTATGAGGAAAAGCCACCTTCACTTTGCTGGAGTGATTCATGTCCCTACCTGGGTGGCTTCTTGCTGTCCCCATGGAGAGGCTGATAATGGGGAGCTGGTGGGTGACCTTGTGGGGGATCTTCAGAATGTCCTGTTGGTGTCCTTTTCCTGAGGCATATCTTGGATTGCCTTTGTTTTGTTGCATAGTGGAAACTAAATCTCCAGGACATTGGGGCAGAACCAGACGTGATCACCAGTCCCTTGAGCCCTTCTATTTTGGGTCCCTCAAGCCACTTCCCATTTTTTCCTCCTCTGCCATCTCCAGGCTATTGGGGCTCTTCCAGCTCCTGAGTGAGGAGGTGAGCAGCAGGGCTCAGCCTGATAATATTTATTTCCATGGAAGCAGGGAACCACCCCCCATGCCCTGTTCTCACACCCTGCCCTTCGGTGTCCTGTGGCTGTGGAGGGATGGTGATTCACTACGGGGGTGACACAGCAGGAAAATCATGGCATGGCATCGACACGGGGGTTAGGGGGGGAATGACTGCAGGAGGGCTGGTTGGAAACCTGGCGTGAGTGCGCAGTGTTCCTGTGCTGACGCAACTGCGAGCGATAGTAAATATTGAGCAAGAGCCACTTAAAAATAAAGCAGCCTGGACACAGATTCCCACGTGGAATAAAACGAAATTAAAAGAAACAATAGAGAGCTGTGCTGAGCTGGAGGGAGAATTCGCCTTGGCTTTTTAAGGTAGTGATTTTTGCAGCTGAAGGAAAGCAGCACGGCGCTGTTCAAGCCAGCAAAGTCTGGGAGTGCGGACCCCCCGCAGGAGGATGCTGTCTCCGAGCTCACCAGGGCCCTTAGAAGATTAAATGGGGAGTTAAATTGCCCTGGCTATTCTGGATCCCGGGGATGGGATCGAAGGCTTTCAGGGGATGCCGAGAATTGAGGCTGTAAATTAGGGCTTTGAAGCTACTGCCAGTCCCGTGGCATGGGGTGTAAATACAGCTTTTGGGGCGGTTTTTGGCGCAGAGAGTGGTGGGTTGTGACAGCAGCTTGGGGCTGCTGGGGACAGGGATGGGGACCAGTCGCTTCTGGAGTCCAGGCACATCTGATCCGGGGGCTTTGGTTTCAACCTGGCATGTTCAGGGGCTCGTATCGCTGGTGTCTCGTGCGTGGCACAGAGTCAAAGCGGCTCCGGTGCCTGGGGTGTCACTGGAGCTGCCCCGGCAGGCAGGGGAGGAGGTGGCAAAGATTTACACTGTCAGCACTCCGGCTCGCAGCTGTTTGCAGTCATAAATGTGTGCATGAGGAATAGCTGCGGCTGTGCCTCACCGAGCTGCATGGGGCAGAGATGGGGAGGTGTGTGCTGGAGGGGGAGCCCTGAAAGTCTGCCCTGGGAATCTGCTGCTTCTGCAGGGAGGGGATAAGGGATGCACCGATGATGGTAAGCACAGGCAGCTGGTGTGGTGTTCATCCTGCTGGTGGTGGGAAGGTACTCATTGTGCTTGGACCTTTCCTGCTTTCCTCCCCTCCCTCCCTGCCGGCGAGGACATTAGCGTTTATCCAGCTGTTTGTGGCGTGGACTGTTGTCCCAGTTGGCTGCTGTGAGGCACTGCGAGCCGGACTGGGGAAGAGGTGATTGTGCTCCCAGCCAAGGGTGGCTGCAGCTCCTGCTTTGTGCTGCACCCAGCAGCCAGCTGAGAACTGGCTGCAGCCAGGCTGCAAATCTCCCTTGAGTGCCCAGAGTTCAAAACATCCCATGGGAATAAACCCAAATTCTTGCCGCTGTGTTTCCCAGCCCTGCTGGTCTCAGATTGGCAGGCCCAGGGGGTCAGGCTTTATAGCTCAGGCTCTTCTGTGGCCACAGCCCCTTGCAGAGCACTGCGTGGTGCCAACCTGAGTCCTGGCAATGTGTCTATCCATCACGGCCCAGGGAGGATGGGGTGAGAAGCCGGCGGTTGGAAGTATTTCATAAGTGGCAGAAATGTGTAACGGGTATATGGGGCTGATGGGGGACGCTTACTTCACTTCTCCTGGGGTGCTGGAAGCCACTGGCCTTCTGTTGCCAGGGCTGTGGCTTCTAAGACAAGGATGGCTCGTGCCCAGGGGCACCCACCGCTTCACGGTGTGCTTTGCAGCCAGCAGTGCATGTGGCCACCTGTAATCCCACACCAGCCACCAGGGCTGTCCAGCTGTGCTTGATGAAACGTCTTCTCCAACTGGAAAGCTGTCCCAAGAGCAAAGACTTTGTGGACGCTGCTTCTCTCTGGTGTGCTGGTGCTCTTGGTCAGTTTGGAAACATGTAACCAGACTGGGAGAGTGAATTCCCTATTGAATGGTGTCTCTGTGTTGTTCCCACTTGCTGCCCATGACCCTTCATGGGTGTCCAAGTGAGCTGTCCCCTCTGTAACATGTTGGCAGCAAATGTGAAGGGCGTATGGGGATGCTGAAGGTGGTCACCTACAGCTGAGGAGGGGTGGAACAGCTTTCCAGTGCTGGTGCATACTCGTGTCACCTCAGGTGTGTGGCTTGGCTCATTGGCTGGACCTGTGTCCACAGGGGAGATATGCTCACTTCCATCATGTTGCCTTCAGCATGCCGTCCTCCTGCCTGGCTCTTTCACAGCCCAGGCTTGACTGACTTGTCCAGCTAGGACTGAATTTTGGGCTTGAGGTGTGAGGGAGAAGTTGGAGAAACCCTGCAGGTTTAAAACTCCAGGTGACCAGTGGCAGCCCCTCTGCTGCAGGCATGGCCGCCCGCCCTTTCTCTCCCCAGCTCTGCCTGGCAGTGCTTTCCATCGGCTCCCTCCTCACAGGGACCTTTGGCAACCCCAAGTGGGCTGAGCACGTGGGGTCTGTTTCCCTCCCACTTCCCCCAGCGTGACCTCTGGCCTCCAGACGTTTGGTGTGTGGTTTGTGGTCGCTGGTATCTCATCTCCTCATCGGTCACATCCCCTCTTGGTGGTGAGTCACCCGAGGCCGTACCTCTTCCCCCGAACCCGTGCCGTTTTGGAGAGCCAAGCAAAAATGAAGAAGATGTTTTCAAGTGGGCTGACACATCTGCACCCGCCAAGTTCCTCTAATAACAGCCTTTAGTGATTTATGTCTCAATTGTGCAAAAGAGATATATTTTATAATCTTGGAGCTGGGAAGGAGGAGGACAGGTGTACTCATTCGCTGCAGCAACTGGAGCACCACAGGGGTTGCATTTTGGCTGCTGGATATAGGGATAAGGTGGTCTGAGGGACAGTCTCTGTACTCTGAACCCTTTTACCCTCAGAGCTGGGCTGCCTTGGATCATGTGTGTCCCTGCTGGCATGAGATAAATGTTGGCGGTGCCTTTCCCAGGCAGTCAAAGGCCGAGCTAATGGGCACACGCGTGTGTTTGGCGTGGTGCAGCTTGGCAGGGAAGGGGGGGGCACAGCCAGTCTGGGCTTGGCAGTGTTGCCAACTCGCACCTCCCTGCCTGTGCTGTGGTGCCAGACCGCCTCTGGGCAAGCAGTTGGGCTGGAGGAGCGTGGCTCAGCCTGCCCAGACCTGTCGGCGTGTCCCTGGGCAAAGCGGATCTTGTGCTGGTTCAGCAAACACTCTGGCCCCAGGCAGATGGAGATGGTTGTGGTTTCCCCTTTTCCCCTCCCTTTCTCCTGGCAGAAGCCCATGGTTGGGGTGAGCTGTGCGTTGCTCACTGCGGTAGAATTTCTCCCCTTGGCATCGCTTTCTGGCACGGAGATCCAAGGAGGCAGCGGCTCACCCGTGCCTCCTCCTGCGAGTGCAGCTCTTCAGCACATGGAGGAGCAGCACATGGAGGAGCAGCACATGGAGGAGCAGCTTCACCTCCAGGTGCCCAGGGCACCGGGGCAGCAAATTTTGGGCTGTGTACATCAGTGTGGCTGCTGGAGGGCTGTACAGAAGAAGGGATGTTCTGGCAGTGGCTCGAGGTTGGATTTGCATTAGGTTCATCCCCAGGAAAGCTGTGGTTCGGATTCCTTCTCCCTTCCCCAGCTCTGGTTCCTGGCAGGGAGCAAGCCAGGTAAATACAGCCTGTGCAGCTTCTTCAGGCAATTTGCAAGGGAAAGCAGTGTCGCTGGTAGACCCCAGACTGGAGTTCAAGCGGTTCTCTGGTTTTGCTGCTGGTCAGCTGCATGATGCACCAAACCATTGCACCTGCCCGTTCCTCAGTTTCTCCACCTGCAGAGCTTTGGAATGTGCTTTGAGCTCCTGTGCTGGGTTTATGCCTCTCCAAGGAGCAGTGCTGTTGTTGGCTTCTGGAAGTTACTGGGAAGAGCTGCCTGACGTGAGGTGGCTTTGGGGGTTGGCTGGTGGCATCAGCTCAGTTCTGCTGCTGATTCCCAGCTGGCATGCTGACACTGCCCTGCATGGTTCCCAACCTGTCCCTAACATGGACACTTTGCATTTCCCCTCCTGTTCCTGCAGCCCTGAGCTGAGGCTGGGTCACTGCAGCAGGATGTGATGATGCTGGCTGGCGAGGAAGCCCCAGAACATTTGGGGCTGGGACTGAGCCTGTGTTATCCCTGGGCAAGATATGATGCCAAAAGAGGGGAGATGCCCTCAAAAGACCAGGGATGTAACTGGTACGAAAATGCCTCTTCAGGTATCAGTAACTGAAACTGTGTGCAGGTGTCCCTGTGCTTGGTGGCAGTGCCGGAGTGTGTCCCTTCCCCGGAGCTCTGCAGGTGGCTTCACATCCTTGCACCATGTGCAAGTGGGGACATGCCATGGGCATCTGTGCACAGTGGTGTCTGCAGGATGGGATGTGTCTCGCCGTGATCCCCGTGCCGATGTTTCCGCCTGCTGGAGCAGCTGCAGCTGGGATTGACATCTGTCTGGGAGAAGGGGCTCACGTGGGGATATCTGCGGCCAGAGTCTCGGGGCTGGTGTGGCATGGGGTGCTCCAGGGGCTTTGCCATGCTGCAGCCATGTGCTCTGCCAGATGGGACTCACGTTCCCTTGGAAGTGTGTCACTCCTGCTCCAGATGCTGGCTCGTTGCCAGCCCAGTTGTGCTGGAGTGGTGACAGTGACACGGCCGATGCATATATGGTGTGCAGTGGAGCTGCTCCCAGCTAAGCTAAGCTAGGTTCTACCCAGCTCCCTCCAGCTCTGGAGTAAGAGAAGGTGTTTGGAAATGCTTCAGCATGGAGGTTTTGGGGTTACCAAGGAGAGGCGTGAATGTGAGTGCACGCTTGGCGCCTTTGCAGCGCTGTGCTCAGGGTTAAACAAGCAGGTTTTACCTGCTGGGAGCGGGCTCTGCGTTGAACTGCACGGGCACAGCAGCTCCCCGTGCCCTGCTGCTGGAGGGTTGGTGTGCGGGTGATGCCGCTGGGATCTGTCGGGCGATGGACGCGGGCCAGGAGCTGTGCGGAGCACCGCGTCGGTGAGGCACATATGCTGGGATGCAAACATGCGCGCCAAAGAGATCCTGGCTGTCTAAATAATGTGAAATATTGACTAGCTCTCACAGATGGTGCTCCACGTGTGGCTTCGGGGACTGAACTTCTCCGTCTCCCCTTGGGTTTTGGTGTGATGTTGTTTTGAGCCAGTTGGATGCTGGACTCCTGACAAACTTGTTGCCTGATTGCTTTCAGTGGGATTGTTGAATCTGGGGGAAGATGGTTGCTAATGAAGGCTGAGGGGAAGGGAGGAGGGTTGCAGAGGGCTTGACTGGCTCCTTCAGATTCTCCTGATGGTTTTAACTTAGGTTTTAAATGATGGCATGGACTGAGATGCTGGTTCTGGTGGAGGCTTGGGTTTGTAGTGTTGCATGGGTGTCGTTTGGTGGCAGTGTTGGAGAGGAATTGCTGCCTGTAGCCAACAGTGTGCGTTACTACCGCTATTATGGTGATTGTATTCACTGAGGAAATGCTGATGAGGATGATTTGCATGAGGGTGTTGCTGGGGAATCAGTGTCCAGGACATCCAGACCACTGGCAGCAGAGTCATAAGGATATGCTGCTTTCATATCAGCTCGTGGATGGTTGTTGTACTTTCTCATCTGTTTTGCCTTCCTCTGAAATAAGATGCTGGGTTTGGATAGGTGAAACTTTGCTTTTTATGAGCTGCTCTGGAGGATGCTCTCCTGTTTTCCCAAAGCATGTACCCAGTGCAGGGTTGTGTTGGCAAAGCTGTGCTGGCAAGAAAGTCTTACCGTGGCTCTGGAAGCATGCTGGGGAGTGCTCTCACCCACAGGTCGCTGTACTTGTGATAAAACATCTTATCAGCCAGGTGGTTTGGTCACTGAGCCCTCCTGCTCTGCTCAGGAAGCAGCATGCTCCATTTGCTGCAGAGTTGGAGCCCTGCAGAGGTGCCTGGGTTGAGCTGGGGGACCTGCCTGGGTTGAGTGGGGGGTCAGTACCTGAAGTGGGGTCCCTGAGCAGGGGTTCCTGCCCTGGGCTGTGTGTGCTGTGTGTCATCGTGTGCGTCCCTGCCACCGCCGCCGCTCCTGGCGTGTGAGGGACCGACAGCCGCAACAGTCTGTGCTCCTGTGGGGCTCGTTCCAAGGCAACGTGCTGCTTGGGATAAAACATATTTCCCTCTTCTGTTTCCCGTTTTCTGCAGGCTTTTCCCATCTGCCTAACGGTCTCTACCCATCGTACATTCCCCTGAGCCACCTTGAACCTCCCAGTGCTGGCAGTCCGCTCTTGGCCCAGCTGGGACAGCACAGCCTCTTTGAGTCACAGAAAGGTGAGTCTGGGACCCTGTGTGCCCTTCCAATCGGTCACCCCAGGGTACTTATCCTGTCCTTTGGGCTTGTTTGGCTGCTGGAGCTGCTGGATGCTGGAGTGTTGGGGGTGAAGAGCAGGAACTGCCTTGGGTGACCAGCCAGGGATGTTTCCTGGGCTGAGCAGTGCCAAGGTTTTGGATATGGCTGTCCTGTAGGAAAGGTGACCTCGTTGAAGCCCCAGTGTGCATCAGAGACAGGGCTGTCTTGCATCCCACATGGAGGAACCTGCTTTTAGTCTCCTTTGCTCTGGGCATTTTTATTTGAGACATCCTTGAAATCTGTTCTTTCCTGGTTTGCCACCTGTTGTCTGTCTCTGTGCAGCGTTGAAGGGGTCAGAAGCCTGTGATAACATTGGTTGCTTTTACTCTGCAGATGGATTCTACCTGTCCAGCCATGCAGGACAGTCCGCTTTGCACCCGCAGCCTCCCCTCTCAAGGACCGTGGGCAGCCACACGTCGAGCACTTTGCTCCGGGAAAAGGACCTTGGGCAGCTGCACAAGAGCTCGAAAGAAGGCCTGAAAGACCCCGGTGGGAAGGAGCGAGCATGCCGGAGCGATCTGTCCTTGCCCTTTGCCAAGAAGGAGAGCAAACCGAAGGAAGAGCCCCGACCCCGCAGTGTGGTTGACCTCACACAGGACACCAAACCCGACAGCGACCGGAAAGTGAGCGTGGTGGAGAAGGCGGTGAAGGTTGGCGAGCGTCTCTCGCCGTTCCTGGCCGAACACATGCCGAATCGGGGCACAGGCAGTGGGGAACCCAAGTCCAAGAACCCGCTGCAGAGCTCTTCCCTCAGCAACTGCAACGGTGGCGGGGACCCCATGCTGAAGGTCCTGGGTGCCGAGCAGGACCGCTGTGCCAAGGATCCCGCTCGGCACGATGAGAACATGAGGCCTTCTGCGCACACCCACGCGGAGCGGCTGAAGCGGGGGGAGCCCCTCGTGCCCTCCGTGGGCGCTTTGCACATCTCCTGTAGCTGTCCATCCCCACACCCCTCGCAGACGGGGAAGATGACGCCGGCCACAACATTCCCTCCGCAGCCCGTCCATTCCAGCATGTACACCATCTTCCCACCGGCCAAGGAGCTGGGGAGGGAGCACAAAGTAATCGCCCCCACCTTTGTGCCTTCGGTCGAAGCCTACGACGAGAGGAGTGGGCCCATTCAAATTGCCTCCCAGGCCCGTGACAACAAGGGGAAGGACAAGGACCTTGGCAAGGTGGGGGTGCTGCAGTCACCCACAGAGCGGTGCCTTGCGGACACCTCCCGCACACTCTTGTCCCAGGACTTCTCTTGTCACAGTGATGCCAAAAGAATGGAGGTTCTGAGAGAGAAGGGTTCGGTGATCAGGACGAACTCCATGGCACTGAAGAGACAGGTCACTTCAGAGCCCTTCCTCAGCCGGCCGGGGCTGGGCTCTCCGGAGAGCAGGGAGTTCCTGGCCTCCAAGGATTTGCTGAAGCCGAGTCCAGAGGCAGAGCATCGCCCCTGCGAACGGGACCGCTTCCAGCGATCCAGCTCCAAAGAAGCAGCAAAGGTCTATGGCACTTTGGACTCTTCCCGGCAGCACCTGGACCACGGTCAGCTGAAACCGCCCGAGCAGAAGTGGAAGCCCTTTGAGATGGGCAACTTTGCCACCACGCAGATGGCGGTGCTGGCCGCGCAGCACAACCACGTCAGCCGGGTGGAGGAGGAAGCCAAGAAGGTCTACCTTGACCCCAGTGGTCTGCCTCGCTCCTCAGTGGTGGGCTCGCGGGGCGCCGCAGATGTCCTGCACCCTGCCTCGCACGGCGAAGGCTCGGCCATGCAGAGCCTCATCAAGTACAGCGGCAGCTTTGCCAAGGAGACGGCGTCCCGGCAGAGCTGCGGCAAGAAGAGCCCCTTTGGGGGTTTGGGCAATGTGAAGTTGGACTCTGCACAGCTGGGAGCCTCCAAGGTGCAGCAGCTGCTGCTGCAGCAGCCTGCGAAGCAGCTGAAGAGGGACCCTGAGAGACCCGAGAGTGCCAAATCCTTTGGCCGTGAGAGCATTGGCTCCCAGGGTGAAGTGGAGGTGAGGCACTTGCCTGTTGGCATTGCTGTGGCTGTGGCCCGGCAGAAGGACAACAGCAGCAGCAGCAGCAGCAGCAAACTGGGGCCCAGCTTGGCAGACCGAGATCGCTCGCTGTCTCTCAGCAGCATCAAAGGTAGGTTCCCTAGGGCTTGTGTCAGGGCTTCCCTGAAGGATCTGTTCCCTGGGAAGAGCAGCCACCCAGTGCAGTCTGTGTGCTGTGAACTGGGTTTGGCATCCTCAGCTGCGTTTGCCTCCCTTGCCAGCCAAGGACATGTTGTAAACCACAGAGGGAAGCAAGACCCCCTGTGCAAGGGGTAGTCATTCCCCTGTCCCTGCTTCCATCCCCTCTGGCCACCTCTGGGGACAATCCTGCTCCATGACTTTGATCCATTAGTAAAGGCAGTGACAGAGAAACCTCTCGAACCACCTTTGTGCTGGTGTTGTAATCTCATGATTTTGATTTAAGCTGCGGTGCTGGCAGGAGGGGGATGGCACCAGAGAGATTTTGGTTCTCTGTTTGGCTTGTATAGCAAGATAACGCCCGGGGGCTGCCTGGCACGGGGCTCTGGTGTGCCAAGGAGCGATGCCAAAGCGAGCGGCTGGTGAGCAACAGTCAGGGCTTTCCATTTTTAACTCTTGCCTCCCCCATTTTTCTGCTTTTGCCCCCCTCTGCCAAACTTCAGTGGCAAGCAGCATCTTCCCTCAGGCAACAACAGCCCCTCTCCCCATTCCCATCGCCTCGCAGTGCCCTCCCCACAGCCGGCCGAGGACCTCGTGGGCAGCACAGGGAGCTGTTTGTTCAGCCGTTCAGTCGTCCCAGACGCTCCCAGCTTGCGTTAAATGTAATTTACTGAGCCGAACTAAAAGGCTGCAAACAAGGGTTGAATTCTGGCAGGCCTCTGGGCTCGTTGCTAAGTGATGCAGTTGGCTTTCAGACAGAAAACAAGACTGCTTTTCTCCTCCTCTCCCCCCAAATGCTGCCCCCCCCTTTGTGTGCCAGGAGATATTCGTCTAATAACATTAGCTTGCTTGCGCTGAGTGGACGGTGCTTGAATGTTTAGACCTTTTAAGAAGGAGAAAGCAGGCTTTAGTTGGCTAATCTGTAGTATTTGGCAAGTAAAATGCAAGTATTTAGTACCGGGCATTGGTTGTCAAGGGAACGGACCTGAGCCTTTCCTCCATGCATAACTGATTGAATTTTTCTATGCAGTCCGTGCGTCATGTTCATATATATAGACAGAGTGATCATTCACTGTCTGGACAATCATCGTTCTGTCCAGAAAAGGGACTGTCCTGTTGGTGGGTTGGAGGCTGGGAGGGAATTAGAGATCCTTCAGTCTTTGCGTTTGGGTGGGGGAGTGGAGAAAAGATGATAAACTCGTCTAGAAATAATGGAGCATAAGGAGTGTAGATGGGAGAGGGAGGAGTGATGATAAAATAACAAATAACGTGTTTCTAATGAAAGGCTGGGGGTGGGGGTCTGTTCTCCTTATGCCAAAGAAGGAAGGGAGGCTGTGAGCTCTCCAAGGAATTGCTCCTTATTGCTGACACCAAAGAGACTGCTGGGCATTGACTGGGGGAAAGAAATAGGAAAAGGGGCTCCAAAGGGGAAAAATCTGGGCTAGGGTGTAGAAGGGGAGTGCTGGCGGAGAGGCAGTGGGAGATGTTTGGGTTCCAGAGGGATTTGTGAGCCCCCGTGCTGTGGAGGTTGAGGAGTAAAAGTGAGCAATGGAGGCTGTGCGGGGCATCGTGCAGGGGGGGCTGGTTGGGCTTGCTTGGGCTGCACGTGGTGTCCTGGCAGGCTGTGAGGGAGATGTGGTGACCCTGGAAAGTCCTTCAGGAGAGAGAGCCGTGTGCCAGGTTTTAAAGCATCTTTGTTTTCTGCCTGGAGCCTGTGGAAAGAGCCTTGGGGGAAGGAGCTGGGAGAGATGTTGTCTTGTTCCTGGATTCCTTCTGACAGTAAAAGCTGAGGGAATTGGAGACTTGACAGCAAAAAACCCAATGGGCTGTCCAGGTTTGTGGAAATACACACTAGAGCTCTCCTTGAAAAGACTGCCTGTCAGCAGAATAGACTTGATGTTCCGAGATGTTTTCCCATGTGCCAAACCATATCCAGACAGGAGAGTGAGGACCCTGGGAAGTGCTGCTGGGGTGCAGTCCTGCAAGGCTGAGTGCTCTCTGCAAGCAGGACTGGGATTTAATAGTGGATTGTATCACCAGAGCATTGTGCTTAGAGGGGCAACAGGGAAATGTATGAAAAATGAAAAGCAAGGGAAAAGCAAGCTTAAAATCAGGCAGCAGGAGTGAAGACCTTGGATAAAGGGAAGGGTGACCCCAGTACCTGGTCCTGGCAGAGCCAAGTGGGGCTCTGCTGCTCTCTCCTGTGAAGGTGCCTCCTAACCTTGCAGACGCAGCTACTACCATGCCAGGCTGTATTTGCAAGAGCTATGCTGATTGTGGACAAGTGGTTCCTCCAGCCAAACATCCAGCCCCCCTTTTTGGATTCCTGCCCTCGTCTACCATATGTGTCCCTGCCTCATCAGACCCTTTCTTGTTGCATGTCTCTGGGGGGATGCAGATTCCTGCTAATGGTTGAATTGCAGAGTGGAGAGCGCTGGTTTTGTGAGGGTCTGTATTGTTGGTTCTGCCTATTGCAGAAAGGACAGGGATTCAGAGCATACTCAGTGCTCCCAGACTGATTCACAAGATCAGAAAGTGCTTCAGAAAGTGCAGAGATAACATCCTTCCCCTCTCTGACGTATGCTAAGCAGGACTATGTGGTTCGATGGAGGATTTAGCTGCATCTTGGCTCCTGCTGGGATGGGAAATCTGCCACTGTCCTTCAGCACAGTGGTCCCTTTGGTCCTGTTGGCCCAGGCTGGTGGCTGTGCTGTCCTGGGAGACCAACCTGGCGTGGCAAGTTGATGTCTTGGAGACATGAACCTCAGAACATATGCACTTGGGTGCTACCAGGAGAATATTGCTTTAATGAAAATATCGTGATCACACAGAGAGCCTTGCCTGGTCTTTGAGGATTTGAACTTGGAACATTCTTGGGGACACTGGTGTTTGGGTATGCTGGCTCTCAGGTACTCTGCTGCTTTCCCAGAGGACAGGGGACAGCTTTCTCCAGGCCATTTCTCCTGCCTTATGGTGCTGGGTTGTCTCTTAGGGCATGGACGCTCCTCTGAAGATGACTGTGGGGATGAGAGGAGCCGCCACAGGGACAGCCACCTCCTGGCAGGGCGCTTGGAGCGGGATCAGGAGAAGCTGCTCAGGTGAGGCTTGGAGGGAGGTGAGATCTTTTGTCATAGTGTCACAAGCTGAGGTCGGGGACAACCGGTCCAGAGAGGAGACAGGATTGCATCCATCCTGGTGTAGGTGTTGGCACCAGACTTGCTGGTGTGGAGAGGGATGCTGAGTAGGGTACACGGGGCTATAGGCAGATCCTAAATCCTCAGCAGAGCAGTCCTAATAGACAGCTGCAAATCCATGCCTGCTCCAAAGGTCTGGAGAGATGGAATATTTTATTCTAGATGTGATGCCTCCATCACAGCTCTCCTTGAGTGACTGACCCGGGTTTGCAAGCACTGGTTCTGCAGGCTGGTCCGTACTCCTGGGCTCCTCCATCACTTGGACCCTCTCTGATTCTCTCTCTTGCCTCCTCCATCCCCAGAGAAAGCAAGGAGCTGGCAGATTTTGCCCGGATACACCCCTCCAGCTGCGCCACGAACGGTTTGAACTCCAATCTCATGGTGACAGGAGGCCCAGCCCTGGCGGGCTCCGGGCGCTGGTCTGCAGACCCCACTTCACACCTGGCAGCCCACCCCTGGCTCCCCAGGACAGGGAGCCCTTCCATGTGGCTGGCTGGCCATCCCTACGGTGAGTGCCCTGGGAGGGAGCACAGGGTCTTCGCGCCAGTGAAATCCAGGGAAGTGTTGCTGCAGCCCAGTGAGGCTTTTTGATGAGCTCAAGGAAAAGGGAAGGAGGCATTTCAGAGCAGCAGATGACTTCTCGTGTGGGTAGGAGATGTCTGCATCCGCTGAGTTGTGACTTCGGTGTTTTTAATTCCAGGTCTTGGTCACCCTTCCCTACACCAGGGCATGACTCCAGGCTTCCCCCCTGCCATGGGGGGAGCTCTCCCTTCTGCCTACCAGTTTGCCAGAGACCCCCAGTCAGGGCAGCTTGTTGTGATCCCCAGCGAGCACTTGCCACACTTTGGTAAGGATGTGAGCTTGTCCCTGAGGACCATTCTTTGAAAGCTGTGGGGAAAACAGACTTTGGGGAGGGCCAGAGAGGAGCATGCCTACCTGTGGGGACCAGCAGCTGTAGGGTGGGTGTGAGCAGGCCTCTTGTCAGGTGTGTTTTGGAGATGGAAACACGTAATCTTTATCAGTGGCTCTTCATCCCCTTGCAGAGTTTGAGTCCTTGCTTAGGGAAATCTATTCATAGGCTCAAGCGTGGACAGTCAAAGCAAGGGCTGGAGAGCAAAGCAAGTCCAATGGCCCTAGGGCCCAGGGGTGGTGGGATTGGGGTTGCAGAGGGGAGCCCAGCACGCTTTCCCCTCTGGTGTCTGGTTGTATTTCTGCACAGCCCAGTATTTGGCATCCCCTACACTCCGGGACTGTAGACACCATTGCCCTGAGTGATCCTGAATCCTTTATCCATCCTTCCCCTGCTGCCTCCCTGACTGCATCTCTGCTCATTCCACAGCAGAGCTGATGGACCGAGCACCTCCCCTGTGGCCTGCTATGTACCCCCCGACCAGGAGCTCCCTCCAGCACGCTCACCAGCTCCAGCTGCTCTCCCATCAGCAGCTGCTGCGGCAGCACGAGCTGTACATCCTGCAGCAGCAAGCAGCTCACGCCATGGAGCTGCAGAGGAGTGCCCAGCTCGTGGTATGTTTTGAAGACCTTCTTGCTTGGATGTGAAATGAGCCTGAAGTTGGGAGTGTCTGGGGAGAAAATGCGGCTGTGCCTGTGTGGCAAGTGTGTCTCAAGGGTATGGATGCATTGAATGATCCTACCCTGGTCTCTGGGATGTGAAGCATTTGGTGTATCCTGCAGTTTGAGTGGGTTTTGGAGGGGTTTGGTGCAGAGCCATTGAGCAGTGCTGTCAGAAGAGCTCCCCAGCAGCAGCAGTGTGACCTAGATTCCTTCCCATGGGATGTCTGTGTATAGCTGAGTGGTTTCATCCCTGGTCACCTCCAAATAAACCTCCTGAGCAGCTCAGAGAAGCAGCTGCAGGACTTGCAGCAGTCACACTGGCTCCTGGAGAGAGCTCCCATTCATGAAAAGGTTTTGGAAGTTGCGAGCTTTCATTTGGGTGTTTTACACTCATTCATTTTTATAGTGGTCCTCTGGTTTTCACCCTTCATTTTACATGTGGGCTTGATAGGTGGGAGGCTTGGGAATAGAAATGGTTTTCTTTGGATGCAAATGAAAGCTGAGGCATCCTTCTCACGGTTCCTGGGGCTGGGAATTTGTAACAAAGCTGTTGTAGATTAGCGTTGCCCTCCATCAGATCGGTCTTTAAATGGTCTTGCCCTGGGGGACGTGTGTTTTATTCCACTGCATCTTTGAGAAGACCTTGTTTTGGTCTTGCTTGGTGGTAGGTCAGTGCCACTTTCCAGATGCTGTGCTGAGTTTTGCTCTGTTCTTTTCACAGGAGAGGTTGAAGGCAAACGAGCAGCGTGTGGATATGGAAGAAAAGGTGACAAAACGGAGCCTGGACAGTGCCAAATCAGGCCTTTCCTCCTCTGCCCCCGGACTGGTGCACCGAAAACCACCTGTGCTGTCTCCCAGCGCCTCCACGTCCTACAGCAAGGCTGTGAGTCCACCTCCCCTCTCTCCCAGGGCCTCACCTGTGTCTGTGCTCAAAGCGGAGGTGATCCAAAAGATGGAGGAGCCACCTTCGCAGCCAGTCTACTCCTACCCTGCCACCCCCAGCTCCCATCCTTCCAGCCCGCCCCCCGCCTCTCCACCCCCTGCCCCTGTCATCCCTCCAAAGGAAGAGGCACCCGAGACCGTGGAGAAGAAAGACCTGGAGCTGGAAAAAGAGGCTGCTGGTCCATATCAGGCCTTGTTCCCAGGTAAGAGAGCCCTGCTTTGGCAGAGTCCCATTGTGTTTGTGCCTGCCTCCCTTTTTCTCCTCGGCTCTTTCCTGCTTCTATCCCTTCCCCTAGGGAAAGCCACATAGCTCCTCTAAAAGGCAGGGGAGAGGGAAGGAGCAGGGCTGGTGGGATGGACTGGGATTGATGCCTGGGGCTGTAGGCTCTCTCTTGGGCTGGGCCTGGGTTGGTTCTTCCAGAGCTGGAGTCCCAGTGGGAGAGGATGAAGGAGGCATATTTCTCTCCAGTTGCATGAAAGTGCTGGAAAGGCACAGAAGGGACCTCTGGGATGCTCCTGTGTCAGGAGAGACCCAAAGCAGCTATTGCTTGAGAACAGGAAGAGACCAGAGATGATGGAAACAAAGGGAACCAGCTCTATGCCTTAGAGAGAGAGAAGGTGCTTTGGAGACCCAGCCATTACACAGTCTGTCCCTTTTAATATCTTACAGAGATCCCCCCTGGATACCCATTCCAGTCCCTGCCTCCCTCCTTTGGAAGACACTATCCCTACCTCCTCCAGCCCCCCGCAGCATCTGATGCAGATGGCCTGGCTCCTGATGTCCCTCTGCCTGCTGAGGGCTCTGAGCACATGGATCTTTCCTCAGAGGTCAAGCCCATCCACCTGTCTCCGTCCAAAATCCTAGAGCCCATCCAAGCAGCAGCAGAAGAGGAATCCTTGGAAGAGAGGGTGAAATCGGAGGTGCAGATGGAGGAAAGCCAAGAAAGCATCTGTGAACAGGACATGGGGACTCTGAACATCAGCACCTCTGCAGCTGTCCCAGTGCAGAATGTGGACAATTGCAATCTACTGCTGCACCAAGACGAAGCCCTGGGTACTATGGAGCAGGATCAGGAAGACCTCCAGAGCTGCCCACCTCCTTACCAGGTTGTGGCCTGTCCTGCAGAGGCTGAGGCAGAGAGCGGGAGTGGGGCAGAAACCTGCTCCATGCACATGGACTATGACGGTTTGCTCGTGCATGCAGAGAGCGAGCCACCAGAGATGGACTTGACGCCCCAGCGGGAGGAGGCCTCTGTAGCCATGGATCTGCAGAGTGCTGATGTGTCCCGGGCAAGGGAGTTTCCCAGCCTGCCTCCTGAGGAGGGGGAGCAGGGGCCAGAGATCCCTTCCTACACAGAAGAGGCAATCACTTGCCAAATCCCAGATCTGGACATCAAGCCGGGTGATCCACTGGCTGGGATGAATGCTTTGGTGGCTGCTACAGAAATGCCTCAGGCTTGTTCCTTGTTGACTACTACCACCACTGTCACTCCACCGCAGGTGAAGGTGGAGGTGTTAACTGACCAGACCCTGGAGCACTCCTTCCTGCAAGGGATCACCTTGCTGAGTGAAATTGCAGAGATGGAGCTGGAGAAACGGAAGCAAGAAATGCAAAGTAAGTTGTGAGAGGGGAGTCCGGTCAACTTCAGACCGTGCTGGGTCTCCCATCTTATGGTCCCTGTGCTCTCCGTGTGGGCAGAGGGGTGGAGTCACAAGTGACATCTCTAGCAGCCTCAACCAGGGAGCAGGGAGACCATTGCTCTGAGTTGCAGGAGCGGCTCGTACTTCAGATGGGGTTGGAGCAGGGTTTTTGTTGCAGCAGGCTGAGCTACGTGTGGCTTTTGTACTCCTCTCCCTTCCAAAGGCCCTCGCCTTGTCTAGACAGTTTGTGGTATGTGTAGCGGAAATGGAGCCCCAGTTGCTGAGAGCTGCCAGGGTAACACCCTTCTGGCAGGCACCGAGTCCACAGTCTGTTGGGGTTTGGCACCAGAGGCCCCAGTAGCTCCAGATGACGCTTTCCAAGAGCTTGGCAGGTCCTGAAAAGAATCTCACCTTCCAGTAACTTCCTGAGGTGAGAAGTGATGGGAACTGCCAGTTACATCATGGCTGAGTACAACAGGAGATCTCAAGTAGGGGCCAAGGGTGGCTAGGGGGCTCCTTGAGCAGCCATTGTCAGGAAAGGGCCATCAGCCCCTCCTTGTGCCTGTTGGAGAAGCAGCCTTGGAATGGGATCTTCCATAGCTTTTTTTTCCTGTCCTTCCCAGCAGGTCCACAGAGTTTCCCTGTCCGGCCAACGTTGGAGAGTTTGCTGGCTGCCAGCACCCACATGCTCATGGAAGTACTTTCCACCCCCTTTATGGAAAGTCTGAAAACCATCCGGCTGCCTCGAGAGCTGAATCCCAACAAAAAGTACAGCTGGATGCAGAAGAAAGATGAACCAGTAAGTAGCTCTTAGTGTGGCTGAGCCTGGAAAGCCCCAGTGCATCCACTCACAGGACTCACTGTCCCAGCCCCGGTTTGGGGGCTCATGCTGGATCGTGCTGCTCCTCTGCATTCAGCAGAATGAGCTGGTTGTTCCCTCATGTCGCATTCCTGGCTGCACAGGAGTCAGGGGGCTGCAGTTCAGGTTCTTCCCTTGTTTGTTAGTCAAGGTTCAGCAGGACCCTTGTCCGCCCTGAAGTGGTGTTTTAATGTGAAGCCAGAAGAACCTGTGTGTTACTGTTTTGGTCAGAGGATAAATAAAAATAGTGGCAGGAGGACTTTTCCTTGTTTATTTTTAATTTGCTGACTCTTCCCTGTGGAAGAGACTGATAAATTATTTTGTACAGAGCAAGTAAGTATTCCAAGATAGGGTATATTGTGATCTTTTTAAGTAAGATAAAAACATTTAATCCTGCAGGTTCTCTTCCAGGGTTGCAGTCCTTCAGAGCTGATGCCATCCTGTGCATGAACCCCAGAACATCTTTGCTGGTGCTCTTGGGTACCACTCTGGGGCTGTGCTGGTGGGCAAGGAGTGTCTTGCTCCCCTCTCAGCACGAATGGCATTTCTGCCAGGCTGCCCACCTTGGCCATTGCCAGGGCACCCAGTGAGCACCCCCTGGCCGTGTCCTGAGCCTCTCTTGCCTCCCCACCCCAGATGTACTCCATCAAATCGGCCATTGAGAACATGGATGCGATGGAGCTGGACTACAGGATGAGGCTGGCGGAGCTGCAGCGGCGCTACAAGGAGAAGCAGCGGGAGCTGGTGAAGCTGCAGCGCCGCAGGGACTCCGAGTAAGTCACAGGCTGCTCACCCAAGTCTTGGTTTTTTTCCAGCTGGGTACTTTCATGGCCTCTTGGCCTGGGAGAGAAAACTGCCCTCCATCCCTCCCTGCCTCCTCTCCACTCCTCTCCTCCTGGTACATCCCGCCAGAGCTTTGCACAGCACACTCCTAGGCTATGTGACACAACAACCTGGTAACTGGTGACTGCAGCTGGGAGACTGTGTTAGAGACAACCTTGGCTTCAGCAGCTCAGTTTAGCAGTTTGGTGGCAGGCGAAGGTTCTGGGTTGGCTCCCGTTCTTGCTTGCTTTCTTTTAATTATTTTCCCTTTTTCTTCTTTTTGGATTTATTTTTATTTTTTTTTTCCCTGTTTGTTTTGCTTTTTGGTTGCAAAATTTGCTTTTGCTTTTGTTTTTTTTTCCTTTGTTGCTTTTTTCCCTTTTTTTTTTTTTTTTTTGTTGCCTTGGTTAACAGTGAAGCGTGTGGTTTTTTTAAAGGGAAAAGCATGACGAGAAAAGTAGAAGCTTGGCGAGAAGAGGCCCTGGAAGGCCCAGGAAGAGGAAACTTGGATCAAGCGCTCTGTCACCCATTAAGGAGAGAGGGAAGAGTGACAGCAAGAGTGGAAAGTAAGGCTGGAATTTGGGGAAGATGGGAACACGGCAGGGTCTCTGCACCAGGGTCTGAGTTGGGGAGAGCATCTCGGATGCAGCGGGGGCTCGTTGTGTTGGCAGGCCAGCCACTGTCCTTACGGTGGGAATGCAGTGCCAGTGTCCTTCCTCCCTGCAGGCAGAGCACATGTCTGGTGTTGGCTGCAGGTAGGACAGGTGGAGTTGAGCGAGGTGATATGGCTGGCAGGGAGCTGTAGGTGAGGTTTTGGAGTTGGGGAGTGTGTCCTCGTGTGCTTTCAGGAGAGCAGATGGTGTAGTCGGGTGCTGCAGAGCCAGTTGCAGGGATGTTGGTGTCAAAAACCAGGAAGGACAGGGCTATTCCAGGTTATCTACTTTGTAGGACCTTTCTGCTGTGTTTCTTCTGTCTTCCTCTCTGTTCCCTGAATCAGTGGGAGTTGGTTTTGCCTGACATCTCTCTTGCAACCATCTGGATTATTTTCCACTGTGCTTTTTTCTCTTTCGCAAGTCCAGCTGCTTTTGTTTGGATCTCACCACTGCTGGCCATCCACCCTACCATAGATGGCCTCTCCAATGGGAAGGCATTTCCAAGCTGCCTCCCTGCATGCCCCATGTTTTTACAAATGTCCTTTTCAAGACTGCAAATCAGATTCAGGTGCCCAGCTCCCACTGACCAATGCTTCTTAAAATCTGTCCTCTTGGCGGCTTTGTGTTTTGCTCTTCGTGTTTGGGTGGCTGGACAGGCTGGAGGCATCCAGAGGAGTTGTGCATGTGTGGGAGTGTGAGGGTGTTGCGTGTGCATATCCCTGGATCACAGGAATGCTGGAGCAGGCTGCTCTGGGAGATGGAGGTGCACCCTCAGCCAGTGTCCAGGGGCTGAGGTGTCAGTTTAGCTGTCTGTGCAGGTCAGCAGAGAGGATAGAGGGAGGGAAAATGCCTGGAAGCTGAGGAGGCTGCCCCATGTCAGTGGCTTTGTGGTGGTGGTCTGACCAACAGGCTTAGTGTGAAGGAGGCAGCATATGAGAACTTGAAATGGAAACTTGGTTGGAATCTTAAGGTGTGCTGACTGATCATCCATCAGAGAGTTACTGGAAATGACTGGGGAGCCGGGAAAGATGTGCTTATAGTCTCACCTACTTCATTTTTTATTTTATTTTCTTATTTATTTACCCTCTCCTTTCCCCACAAATCCCAAAGCAAGTCCAATGACGTAGATCACAAATGTCATTCACAAGGGGCCCAACTTGGAGTCTGGAGCGAGCCAGCCCTTGCAGTGCCTTTGTCCCTCCCTGTCACCCGACGTGGCACTTCCTTGCCACCTCCTGCTCATACCAAAGCAACCAGAGCAAGTGTCTGGGCAGTGAGGCACCTCCCTGGGCCTCAGGAGTCTCTCTCTGCACCTACAGAGTCCATGGAAGTAGAAGTGGGAAAAGACCTTAAGGGCCACCTCAGCTGTCAGTCCTTCCTGTTGCTGCTCTGTACCAAATCAGGCATTTTTTGGTGGCTGTTATTAAGACACCAAGCACTTCCTTTTGGAGAGCACCTTGCAGGTCTCTGATTTCAGGCACCCTCAACTGTCCTGGTGGCCAAGAGTGTGCACAAAGGGCTCCTTGGCTCTGCAGTTTGGTGGAAAACCTTGTCCAAACTGCTGTCACTTCACAGTAGACTTGACTCCCGCTGAGGATCCCCACTGTCTTAGGAGGCATTTAACCTCACTTTTGAGCTTGGTGGGGATCACAGGGAGGAAACCGCCCCCACCTTGACCCATCCTGTGCTTGGCTTGCAGACTGAGCAAGTCCTTGTTGCTCTCTGAAGACTCTGAGACTGGTGAGGGCATGAAGAAGAGGCACAAAGGGGCCCTCCCAGAGGAGGACGAGGATGTGGAGAGCAGCAGTGGCAAGATGAAAGGGAAGAACCCAAGCTGGGAAGAGCATGATGCAGCTCCCAGCTTCTCAAGTGAGGTCAGTGCCCTTGTGGGGAATATGGAGCCACGGGCCAAAAGCCCATCTCTTTCCTGTTTTGCTGGTGTTGGCTTGGACTCCTGATCTTTCAGTTCACATGGGTTTAGATGCTCCTCAAGAGAGGACTGTGTTCAGTGGAGGAGCTAATGTTGGCTTACAGAGGTTGAACCTCTTTGGAAGGCAGCAGAGCCAAGTGCCTTGGAGCCAGCCAGAGCATTCAGTGCTTCACTGGCTCTTAATCCAGAGCAGGGCTTGTCTTACCCCTTTGCCTACTGAGAGAGCACAGGGGAATGGACCTGCTCACTCCTGAAGCAAGGGAGGAATGGGAGAACAACCTTGCTGTTTCAAATGCAGGGTTTTCTTCTGCTCCTGTTGAGGCAATGAGATATTTACTGGAGCTTTAAGCTGCTGATGAAATCCAAAAGGCATGCAGGCAAAGTACTGAGTTAGAGCTGCTGTTATCTAGCTGTAGCACATGTAAAATACATTTGCTTTTTTCAGGAAGCAAGAAAATACTGAAAGGGATGTAACAGCTCTGGCTGTAGTGTAGCTGATGCTCACGCTGAGAGGTATTTGGGGTTTTTTGGCATCCCAGCCTCTGGAGCTGGTTGATTATGTGGAAATCCGTATTTATTTGGCTGGGTCTTGGGTAAAGAAGATTTTTAATCCTTGTGATTTAGAGAGAAGCTTGTAAAACCAACCCAAACATACCCTAAAAACCAGGTGGTGTAGATAAAGAAGAACTCCAAAGTATGTTGTTCTATGAACATATTTCTTTTGGAAGAACATTCAGGTTTTCTAAGTTAATCTTGCAATTCTGTAGTGCTCAGTAAAACTGTACTGTTTGCTTACATCTTCCTCGTCTTCCTCCCTAGAACCATGGTGGGTTATGTCAACTGGGGCTAAGACTATCACCTTGAGGCTTTATTAACTAACTGCATGAGACAGTTTGGAGGGCTAGTAAAATCCCTCAGATCTGCCATGGTATCTGCTCTATGTTCACCTTGTCTCTTCCTTTCGCCTCGGCAGTTAAAGCTCAAAAAGAAGAAGGTGCCATCGGATCAGGAGCAGCTGGCCAGCAAGCTTGACAAGGCCCTGTCTCTCACCAAACAAGACAAGCTCAAATCCCCCTTCAAGTTTGCTGACAGCTCTGGGGGAAAGCTCAAAACCAGTGGAGGTGGCAGCAGGTACCTCCCAGCCCATGAGGCTCTGCCAAGCAAGGAGGAGAAGAGCCTGGCCAAGAACCTGGGCCTGTCATTGAAAACTGCCAAGGAAGGTAAAAACAAAGTGACTGCCAAAATGAAGAAGATGGAGGTGGGGTTAAAAGTCAAAAATCAGCTCAAGGTTTCCCATTCACCAGCAATATCTGAAGTTAGCAGCTACTCCTATAGTAAGTAACCTCTTTTTTATCTCTTCTATCTGTAGGAGGGGTTGTGGTGGGAATTTCTGGCCTATTGAAAGGGGTTTTGCACGAGAGTCTGGTGCTGTTCATGAATGAAAAGTGACCTCCCAGTGACTGCTGCTGCATCTTTGGGGTCAGCATGGGCTGTCTGCCTGTCTGGCTGTCCAAGGGATGCCACGATCACTGTGTTTCTTCCTGACCTGTGTTGTATTCATCATCAGTGGGGAAAAACACTGAAAGCATGTTGCTTTTGGTGGGAGTAGACACTCCTTCTAGCTGTCAGATGAGCATGTGGAGCCACTTCTCTAGGAGGTACTTGACTTTTTGAAGTCCTTGTTGAGTTCAATGGGCTTGGCTTTAGGATTATGTCATGGAATCTGTTGGAAAGGAAAAGCCTGCCAGTGACATTGGTGTTCCTGAGCATCCTCCTGGCCTTTAGTGTCATAGCCTGCTTCCTGGCTGGCTGTTCTTCCCATCTGTCTCATCAGGTTTGTCCCCACCCTACATCAGTGTGATTATTGTTGCTTCTGAACCCAGAGTGTGCCTGAGGTGAAGGCTCCAGCAACTGACCCCAGTTACAGAAGGAAAGATCTGAACTGCTGACAGTGTTGGGAAAACAGTAGAACCAAACATAGGAGAGTCTTTAGCAGTTTAGGCAGACATTGGGGCAGAGTTTATGGTCTGAGACCGTTGTGTAATGGTCTCAGCTCACTTGCACACACATCCTTCCCTTTGCTTACAGCTGTTTAAAGTCATGTTAAAACCTTTATGGGGTGTTTGTGTGCATAACAAATATATCTCCTGGTGCAACACTAGTTCAGAAATTTCACGAATGGGGAAGATGAGCTAGTGACTCTCCAATGGAGCAAATGTTTGGCATGAAATTAGCCATTTATATGGCAAAATAGGACTCATTGTGTCCACTGGCCTTGAACACAGCCTTTGGCTTATTGTGCTGTACCCACTACCCAGCAGTCCTGTTCTTCAGTGTGCTTTAATCCCAAGAGCAGACACATGTCTCCTAAACTGTGGGCTCTGGAGCTAATGGGAAGAGGAATGATGGGCTGTTGCTGGAGCTAAAGCCTTGGCTCATGGCAGAGGGAGCTTTTACAGTGCCCTCACTCTTGGCACTGTGGTTTCATGAACAAAAACTCCCTCCCAGACCTAAGAGAGCTTCTATCTGACCACTGTCCAGTGAGTCTCCTGGGGTAGGAATGTTCCCCTTTGTCAGTCAGGTCTCAGCTCACGATTGCTGTGACTGAGGAAACAGCTCAGCTTTGGTTTTTCAGCTGTGTGCAGGTTGAAGGGAAGGGCCTCAGCCTGTCATTTGGTCACTCAGGCATGCTGAATTTGGGGAGGCAGGTTGAGCATATGGCAGCACCTCCCATGATTGGTGGGCTGCTCATGTGGAGAAGAAGTGGGACTGGTGCCAAGTCCTTCTGCCTCCTGACCTCAGGTTTTTCTACCTGGAGTCTTGAAAACTTTTGGCATAAATCCAAATGGGGGACTGAGCATCTTATTCCCACAAATTTTAAGAGAATTCAGGTGTCCAAAATAATTTGTGTATTTGGGCTTTGAGCCTCCTAAACTTGCCATTCTTCTTGTCTTTTCTCCACAACCCAGTGCAGTGGAGTTGGGGAGTGATGCTGCAATGTCTGTAATGTTGTGGAGCTGAGGGCACGTCCATAAATGGGGAGGTGACAATTTACACCCACCTCTCTTGCATCCATATGCTTTTTGTCCCTCTCATCAGGTGCCAGAGGGGATGGCTGAATAACTTCTCACCACCCACAAGCTTTAGCAGCTTTGTAAAGCCATGATTCACAGACCAGGGAGAGGCTTGGTCCCTGCTCCTTTGTACGTTGTGGAGCATCTGGGGCAGTGTGTTTGGAGTCAGACATTGGGAGTTAGACATCCTGCCTTCTTGGCAGCTCCAACCACACGTGTTGAAAACCTTCTGCCAGAACTGGTTCATGTAGAAAAAGAAACTCAGGTCTAGAGCGTTGAGTATCACCATAGCCAAGACAAATTCAGGTTCATGGTCCAGTGGCTGACAGTTGTTGTGCCTTCAGTGGACATTTTCATAGTGGAAATGTTCACTTCATTTTTCTGCTGCTAAGCTAAAACCACTCCTTGGATCTTAAGGGAGCACAAGGAGGTGGAGGACGTCCGTTCACTACAGAAAGAAGGAAATGTGAATTTCTGTTTGTTGAACGCAAGGCTCTTGATGAAGCAGGGGTGGCCAGTGATGCCACCAAAATCCCCAAACCCCCATTCAGCGATGTAACGCTCTTCCCACCCGCTTTGACCGCAGATACGGACTCGGATGAGGAGGAGGAGGAGGAGGAGGAGGAGGAGGAGGGATCCCTGAGGGACGAGTGGCCAGCGCAGCCCCCGTCCGCCGCCAAGCCGCGGCCGCCCGGCCTGTACAGCTCGATGGCCAGGAAGGGCGGCCGGGCGGCCGGCGGCCCCAGGGCGGCCCCGCGCGGTGCGGTCATGGCCGGGCGGCCGCTGAGGCCGAAGGCGGCGGCGGCGGGGCGGAAGCAGCCATTCTGCCTGCTGCTGAGGGAAGCCGAGGCGGGATCTTCCTTCAGCGACTCCTCGGAGGACTCGTTTGATCAAGGTTATTAATTTATAGCAAACGCACCCCCAAGCGCGCCCCGTGTGGGAGCGGGGTGGGGCTGAGGGGCCTGGCGGGCCGGGGTCAGCCATTTTGATGGTCGGAGCCAGGGCGGCCATCTTTGTCCTTGGCAGCGTAGCCTGCTTTATCACCCCAATGGTTATTTTTTAATCCTTTTTGTATCTGTATCGTTGTGATATTTTTACTGGCTGGCTCTTTTAGAGCTTTTATATCCACTGGGTTTTAGTGTCCACCTGTCCCTGCTTTCCTGTTCCCTTCCTCCCTTCAGTTTTAGCCTCACTTCTTTCCTTGCTGCCACCACCACCATTATATTATTATTATTACTATTATTATTATTATTATTATTTTACTTATTATTATTATTTTGCTTTGGCATGAGCCTTGTCGAAGTTTGAAAGGAGCTTTTTAAATTGCTTTCCTTTTTTCCTCCTTTTCCCCCTTTTTCCCCTCCTTTATTATTTTCCCCTCTTGTTTCTTACCCCCTTTTCTTTTTCCTTCCTTTTCCCCATTTTCTTTTGTTCCCCTCCCCTCTTTATTTTTTTCTTTTCTTTTTTTTTTCTCTTTTTTTTTTTATTACCGGGGTACTGTTGTGTGGCCGTGTGACTTGATGTTTGTACTGCAATTTGGTTTACCAAGCTTTATTAAACATACCGAGTTCATTTTTAACTAAACCTGTGTACCTTGTCTCTCTTGCTGTGTCTCTTATCAGGCGATTAGGTTGCTGCTTCACTCCATCCTGCTCTGCATCCCCCTCCTGCTCCCACTCCCCATCAGTAGAACTGGAATTAACCTAGTCTGGGGTACTCTCTATTATTCAAATATCCCTGCTGCCTTTGTCCAGATAAAGCCTAGGCTTCCCCCTTTTCCCCCCAACCCCTTTAAGTTAATTTTTTTTTTTTTTTGTTCAACCATTTTTGGTTTTATCTTTCTCAGTTTGTTTCCTGGTAGACTCTCTCCCAGCAGGCACATAAAACATGGAGGCACTGAGTCCTTGTTGCTGCTGCAGGAAGGTGCGAGGTGTATTTAACAGCTAGAAATTTTTCTTTTTAATTTTTTAAAATGTAAATATCAAGTTTTTGTGTCTTTTTGGATGGTAGGTTTTTTTTTCAGATGCCCAGACATAACCCACGGTCCTCAAGGATGAGGCAATTACTGCATTAAATTTGACTCTGCAGTTTCCCTCCCTCACCCTCGCCCCAATTTTTTTCTTGCAGCTTTTTTTTTGTCAGCCTGTCATTAGTACTTCAGTGGGAAAAGAGATTACTTGAGACTTTTCCTCCAGAGACACAAGGGGTTTCTGTTTTAGAGCACACTCATTAAATAATAATCATGGGGAAAGGTCATTTTAATGAGCCCTCAGCTCCCAAAAGAAAGTAGCTCAGCTGGGCTGAATGCAAAGCAAGAGCATCCCCAGTTGTTATCTAAGTTACATGGCAGAGCTGGATGTAGCCCAGCAAAAACCTTTTAGTGTTTTACACTGCTCAGGGCTGTTAATTGAAAAACAGGGCTGGATAGTTTGGCTTTGTTGTTTGTTTTTTTTTTTTCCCTCTCTTCTGAGTTTTTTAGTTTTTTTGATGTTAATTTCCTCCGTGCACCTGTTTGGTTTTTCTTCCCTCCAAACCCAACCTCCAAAGAAAGACAATTAAAGCTAAAAAAAAAAAAAAAAAAAAAAGTTATCAAACACGGCAGAAAGATACAGAATGTTGATTTGGTTTATGTTGATTTGGTTTGATGTGGCTCTGGGCTGGACCTACCAATACATTACAAAGAAAACCCAAAAGAGAAACACGTGTCAAAAAGAAAAATTGTTCTTTAGAGAATTCAAAAAGTTGTGGTGATAGTGGATTTTATGTAAGGCTGAGGTTGCCTCATTTCCATGAAGAGTCTGCGTTAACTTCCATTCTTCCCTCCCTTGTTCCTTCCTGCATCTTTTCTTTGTTTTGCTGCTGTTGGAAATTGTGAGGATATCAATCCCTTTTAGGTGCCAAGTTCTTGAGGGGGGTTTGGGGTTTGCTTTTTGGTTTTGCTCCAGGTAAGCAGAGAGGTAACTTGTCCCTTTGTCTATTTTTCAAGTAACCTGTCTGCTTTATTTGAAAAAAATGAACTAAAAATCCCAGTTTTATGGGATAAAATCTGGGGAGGGAAGGTGGTACCGGGAGGAGGTTGGGGAATCTGGAACAAATGGGGAAATGCATTGTAAATCCCACTGGGGTGTCATTTAATGGTGGGGAAACCAAAGATGCAAAACCCCCTGGGGTGGGAGGTGGGTAGGGAGAGGGAGGCGGGAAGGGATTATTGGTTACAATTTTGGGGGTTTTTTTTCCTGCAAATGAATTTTTTTTTGGTTTTTTTTTGGTTTTTTTTTTTTTTTTTTTTTCTAATCAGAAACATTTCTTGAAGGGATATTTGGGTAATAGGGTTTCTAATGGCTTTCCCTGAATACTAAACCAATTAATAACCTCAGCTTTTCTAGAAGTGCTCGCTTTCTCCTTGCAGCTGCTTGACCAACCCTTTCACCCCTGCCCCTATCCATGATGCTTTGAATGTCTGTGTCGGTCTCTTGCATTTGCTCTCACGCTGCACTAAAGAAGCAAAGTGGTTGGCTGGTTGTAGGGCAGACACTTCTCAGCGAGGGTCACTAGCCATGAACCTGAACCTTGACCATTGTTATGTAGGTAGGCAAAATAACTTTTCTTTATGTCATCTGTCAGCCTCAGACGTTTCGATGTTGCCTCCATGAATAATGACACGTAGCTCTTTGCATTCTCTTGGTTATTTTAATTTTGAAAATGATTGCTGTCCGCTTTCAACTTTCCTCTGTCCATGAAGAGTCTCACATGGAGGGTTTGCACGCTGTGTGTGTGTTTGAGGACTCCAGAAATGCTTTGCTGTTTGCAGAACTACTCTTGGAGAACAGCTTGACCCAACTGGGACAAGGATTTGCAGATGAGTCCAGGATGCAAACCTCAGAGGTTTCTGGGCCACGGTGCAGAAATGTCCTTGTCAGGGATATTGCCTGGCCCTGCAGTATCTGTGTCAAAGGTGGGATCAGCTGCAGGAAGACTTATTTTCTGTCATCTTTGACATAGGTGTTGAGGGGACACGCTGCTTTCTTACTGACCAAACATCACATTGCCATTCTGATAAGAGGCAGAGCTTGTGGTTTTTAATCCAGTCACCTTGGAGAGGAATCTGCTAATGTGGGCTAAAGCCCACCAGGATAGGTAGTTCCTTGAGCTTTCTGAAAACAAAGACCTCTAAGTCCTCCTCCTCCATACTCTGTTTTCATTAAAAATTTAGTGCCTCCTTCCTTGTTCTTGTTTTCCTGACTTGGAGGATGATTTTGCCCCAATTAAAAAAAAAAAAAAAAAGCAATGAGGGGTAACCAGTTTCCTACACATTCCCATGTGATAGGTGTAGTATTTTTTAATTTTTCATAAGCACTTCTGGAGTCAGTTCAGCACAGCACATGGAGGGGGAAAATCTTCCAATGATGAGAACTGGCTTATTTGGAAAAAAAAAAAAAGGTACAGTTTTAAATTGGACACTCAAAAAAATTAACCTCCAGAATTTGGACAGATTGCAGAAATCAGATGTCAATGACCCAGTAGCTGTCTAAAGTCTGCCTGTACTTAGCCTGCTTTGTATGCTGTAGACCTGCTTGGTGTTATGAGAAAATCATGCTATTTATTTTTACAATGTGAAATGACTGTTTTAAGTGTGTGTTTTTACTCCCTCCCTTCCCCAGCCTTTCCTCTTCACACCCCCTCAACCTGTCTTGTTACATACATCAGTCTCTGAAAACCAAATTGCTTAACCAGTTTCTGTTCATCATTAACAAATCTTCATTTACTGCTCTCCTACAGTAAAATACCATGGCATCTTAGCTGTTAAAAGCAGTGAGAAAACTTAGTATTCTCAACCGAGTTTGGGTTTTAATTCAGTGTAGGTAAAAAGCAAAATAATCTTTGGCTCCAGTTTATCTTGCATCAGTAGCATTTAAATATGAATGTATTGTTTGTTTTGGCTGTGGAGCTGTATGTACACGTGTGGTTGCATGTGTGGGTATGTACACATATACATGCTCTTAAAAATGTCAATTAGAAAAGGTATTTTTAACTTTGAGCATTTTTTTCCCTTACCCTCTCTCAGCATTAACAGAATTACCATTGAAGGAAAAAAAACCATTTTTTAAAACGTCTTTTTTCCTCGTTGCTAGCTAAAAACCACCTTTTCAGGACAAAAAAAAAAATATTGAGGCTTCAATTGTGTAAAGGCATCTGTGCACAGTTAATTTTAAACCCACACATAGTTTGGGTACAGTAGGAGTAAAACTCCTTCCCATTAAATACAGGCACCAGTCTCTCCAAGGAGCCATACAGATGGACAGAGAGCACCAGCAGCTTACTTTGCCACCACGGCCAGAAGTTTGGGGACTCACTTTTAGAAGCATGTGGGCTTGGAGCAGAGCCCCAAATGTCTTCTTTTTGCTTGATTTGTTACTTTTTTGTCCCTTGGAAGATCAGAAAGAAGAGGAGAAGGGTTTGTGTTGTGCATGTGGAGTGGGGTTAGCAAGATCCTTCCCTGCCATGAGAGGTGGAGGAGGATAGATCTGTGCTGTGAATGTGTTAAAATGGGGTTATTTTCAGGCTGGAAATTGTACCTCCTGCAGATGAAAATATAAGTGTTGTGGTAAAAATGCTGACAAGGGACTGTCTTGAGTTGTCTTTCTGTAGTGTGGTGCTGTGTATGAGCAGGAGGCTGCAATAACCACCAGGCCCCTCATTGTATTGTGTATTTTCTGTAGCCTGATGAACAGCCACTGCCATCCTGGCTCTTAAATCTGTTCTGCCTGAGTACCCCTGAAGTACTGGAGCTGCTGGGCACCCTTTTGCCCTTGCATGTGAAGGGATGGTGCTGCTGGGCAGTTGATGTGGCTGAGCCATTGGGGCTGGACTGCTCATGGAGAGATTTTCCTGCAAACTTTCCCCTTTTTTCCCCTTCTCCATTTTCCTCCCCAGCTTGTAGCTGAGCCACTCTGCTCAGCCACCTCTCAGGTCTGGCATGAGGGGCTGTACAGGTTGATTTTTTTCTTTTTTTCTCCCCTGATTTTGCTGAAAATTGCTGAATTTCAGAGCTAAATGGGATGGATGGAGAAGGTTTCACTACCCCACAGGGTGTCACTGAAAACAGGCATGGTTTTGCTGCTTTTCAGGTGGTTTTCATGTCTCAGAATAAAATTCATCTGGATTTGCTTGCTCTTTGGCAAAACGTGGTACAAAAAGAGCTGTTGTGCCCCATTTTCTGGTAGGGGAAAGAATCTGATCCCAATCTGCTGGATTTTTTTTTTTTTTTAATGTGGATTTTATGCAAGGAGCGAACAAGCCTGTGGATTTCTTGGTATTGAGTGTAGGTTTAGTAGCATTTTTATATCACAAGGAACAAGTTTGAGCAATTGAAATGGGGAAGGAATTTTTATGCAGTTAAAAATTAGTATTCTGTGACTATCAGAGATAAACCATCCATGTTAAAAAAAGCAAAAAAAGCTGCCCGTTATCTCAGTTGATAAAATACAAGGATGAGAACATTGTTTTCTGATATTCCTGTTCTTTCTAATATCATGGAAAAATAACACTTATGTTACTATATTTTTTTTTCTGAGCAACCAAGTGTTGAGGACATTTTCATTTATCCCAGAGGGCATATGTGAAAAGAAAAGGATTTTCATGTTCATTCCAGCTCATTTTGAAGGGATCTGGTTTCTCATTTCGCTGGATTTCAGACACAAGGGTAGTAGCTGGTAGGAGCTGGGGAGTGGGCTAAGAACAGGGCTCGTGCTCGTGGTGGAAATTTTCCAGCAGCCTCAATGATCCTACTTAAGCCCTCAATTTCAAGAGAAATGAAATATCTTTCCCAGACCCGCTTTTCACAGTTAAATATATATATATATATATATATATTTATAGATCTGGGTGCTCATATATGTGTGTGTGTAAGTTTGTGTGTGTGGTATATGTGCATTTGTCAAGTGGCTTGCTCACCAGCACTCACTGGATGAGATGCTGTTAAAAGTAATTGCCTCTGAGCTGCTGACAGACTCTTGGGAAGTGCTGTAGAGAGGGAGAGGTGCCACTCTTGGAGCATCTACCCCCAAAATACCTGCTGTGTACACACCCTAGAGGAAACCCTCAGCCCACTGCTCTGCAGGTGTCAGCCAGGGCAGGCAGTGAGGCTCATTTCTTTGCCAGAATTAGATTTTGGCTGTGGGCAGCTCTTCCTGCCTGTGCTGAGCCAGGCTTCCCTATGCTGAGCTGTAGAGAGGGAAATGAAAGGCACAGAGAGAGTTCTGAGGCAGGATGTTCAAACACTGCTCCTTGTCTCCAGCACTACCTACACTTTCCTCCCTTATGCATTCCAATTCCATTGCTTTCGAATTATTATTTCTCCCCCCCTCTTTGCATTTTTGCTTCCTGCCCCTTCTCCTCCCTGTGTCCCCCTTGCCTCCTGCCATGGCACAGGCTGCTCTCTGGTATTCCCCTTCCATGCTGATCTCTGGTTCTGATTACACTAATGGATTTCTTTATGGAGGAAGTGTTGGTGGGAGGGAGGGGAATCCCACAGCTCCCAGGTTGGGATTTTCAAAGGAATGAAGCTTTTAATTCCTCCTGAAAGCTGTAGGGAAGGGGTGCCTGGCATCCTTTTAAAATCTGCCAAGACCCTGCTCTTCCCTCCCTTGCCCTGAGTGGGTCTTTGCCGTACCCTGTACTGCTGTGTCCTTCCAGGGTGGTGGCAGGCAGGGTGACACCAACTCTATGGCTACAAGGACACGTGTGTGCCCATGGCCAGCGTCTTGTGGCTCAGTCCTGGGTGGCTCAGTGCCACTTAGATGGGCACAGAGCAGCAGGAGAGTTGCGCTTCGGGTTGGGAGTGTGGCTGGTGCACAACTCTGTGAGACTTGTAATGGGCTCCCTGTTCTCTGCGTGCCAGATTCCAGCTCGGAGGAGGAGGAGGACGATGACGAGGAGGAAGAGGAGGATGCAGAGGACTATGGCACGGATGGCACGGACAGGCTGTCATCACCTGCCCTCGATGAGAGTGGCCTGGGCCTTCTGGCCAGGTTTGCTGCCAGCGCCATGCCCAGCCCCATCGTTCCCCCTCCGCTCTCCATCATCCAGCTGGAGGCCAAGCAGAAGGCGAAGAAGAAGGAGGAGAGGCAGAGCCTGATGGGTGAGTTCTGTGGTGTGGGGTGCTGCTGTAGGGGCAAGATGGAAGGTTTGGGAGGTCCTAGCTGTGCTGCAAGAGAGCAGGTTGTGTACCCTGACACTGAGCTGCCCTTTCTTTGCTTTGGCTGCTTGGTCCCGATGCTGAGGGTGGAGAAAGTGACCTGATAGGGAAACAAAAACCAGTCACGGACATGGCAGGTTAGCAGCTGCAGCTGTGGCTTCCCTAGAGACAGTTGTGGCTTTGTAAAATTTCCTCTTTTCCTACTTGGCAAATTCTCAACAAGACATGCTGCAAAGGCAAGCAGTGGGATGCTGCATCCCCTTGGACAGAGTGCAGAAGGCAGTGAAGTGCTGTTAAATTTTAGGGAAGGAAGCATGTGCTAAATGCAGCTCATCTTGGATACCCAAGGGAAGCACAGACACCCAGGCAGAAGAAAAACTCTTTCCATCAGCCCTTCCCATCAACTTCCTTATAGAAACAAGCCAGCAAGACTTGAAAAAAGCATTCCTTCCTCTGCTTATGTGTTCGCAGTGCCAGAATCTGGGTTTCTGCCCTGCCTCTGTCTCAGATTGAATGTGTTGAGAGTTTCATTTCCTCCCCTCCCCATGCCCTGCTGCACAAGTGCCCATTGGTGACATTGTTCTTGGTCAGACAGATCTATATGGGTTCCATTTATAAATTCTCTATTAATATTTATTAAGTGATAATGGAATTTATAGCATGCTTCAGAATGGAAAATGATGTCCTCCTCAGGAGCCTGGCTTGTTTTAGCACTGTTTCCATGCTATATTAGGCTTTTGCCAACTTGTTCCAACAGCCTCTGCTAAGAATTTATTGTCTTGTAACCTGCCCTCCTTGAAACTGGAAGCATCTAGAAATTACCTCATGCAGTGCTGAGGGAGGAGAAGGAGTGTTTTAATTTCCAGTGGGTTTTTCATTTTGAGCCTTGCCAGCTTTGTTTTTGACATGCTGGCTCTTTTTCTCTTCATGCTGGGGCTGTCTTGGGAAGAAGGTTGAGTAGAAGATGAGAACAATTTCCTGCAGGCTGAATTAACCCAGGGGTGTGAGTGTATTTGAGAGAAGGACCAAGAAAACATGCTTTCCTTGGTTGTGCCATGTACATTTTCATTTTCATCCACGTGGATGTTGTTTGCCTGCCTCCTGCCCGTGTTGCTGGGTCTGTAGGTGCTGCCTCAGTTTCTCTTCTGGCCCTGGAAACATGATCTTGCTTTCCTTTATCAGGTTCAGGGGAACACAGTGATGGTGGGGAACCTTCAAGTAATCTCAGCATTACTACAGTATTTCAGGCCTCTGGGTACTGCTGTGTTCATGGTGCTGAGCAGAGGCCAATGTGAGGGGAATTCCATTTGCCACAGACAAAAGATCATTTACCTCTCTTGACTTTAAGGGGACTACTCGAGCCAATAAAAAGATCTGTGGTGTCTGTTGGCCAATGGGAAAAAATAAGCTTGAAATACGGGTTTATTCCATTTGTTAAAAGACATTGTTCTCTTGAAACAAAGGTGAAACTGGAGAGGGCTCCCAGCCAGGAGGGAAGGAGGGATCAGCTTGTGGGGTTTATGCTTGGTTTCAGCTGAGCAGCTCCTTTTTGAGGAGGGGCAATGCTAAAGTATCTTTTCTCTTCAGAGCTTCCCTGCAGGGTTTTGCTTGTGTGAGAAGGGAGTAAATGGAGGCAGGGAACACACTGAACCATTCTGCCTGAATCATTGGGCTCTGGTTTGGAGCAAGGCAGGCTTACTTCCAGGGAATTTCCACAGTGTTTTATGGCTCAGAAATGGAGGTCTGAGGGATGTGGGGATTGGAAAAGGGAGCAAGCAAGAGCTCTGTTGAACAGGCACAGCATCTTCCTTGGAGCCCAGAAGTTTCCAGCAGGATGTGTCCACTCTTGGCTCAGCCAGGGCTTTGACTGATGCTTCAATCCTTTGCACCTAGGGACAGAGTTCGAGTACACCGACTCGGAGAGCGAGATCAAGATCAGGAAGAAGTCTCCTTCAGGGCTGCTGCGTGGGAAGAAGGGGCCGCTGGAGTCCAGCAGCATCCCGCCAAGCCAGGCCCCCAGCAGCCTTGACTCCGCATCTGGGAGCGCTGACAAGGCCAAGCTGGGCTCTGAGAAAGGTCGCAAGCTGAAGAAATTCAAATCCCCTAAGGACTTGAGCTTTGAGTTTGGGCTGGAGGCCAGCGATGATGACCTGTGGAACCGGCGCCGCAGCGAGCGGATCTTCCTCCACGACGCCACCACGTCCTCGGCCATGCTGACATCCACGGCGCCTGCCAGCTCCACCCCTGTCTCCAAACCTGGACGCTGTGGCAAGGGGGCTCCCATGAGCCCCAAGAAGGAGAGCAGCAAGGGGAAGGAGAGGAAGGAGCTGAACAAGGTGAGGAAAGTGCTGGCCAGATTGGTGTTGGGATGCTTGGGAGCCAAGGGTGAGGGGAAGGCATTTAACGCCATTAAGGCAGAGGAGAGTTGAGTCCTGCCTCTGCAGTTTTTTGGGTGCCCCTTGTCACCCCTGTCAGCCCCATGTACACCTGGAGGCTCTGTCAGACTTGGATCTGACTTGAATGGGGCTGGTTATTCTGTCACTCTCCATGTCCCAGATCCATTCTGTTTGGGTGGCCGAAGTCGATGATGCTGCATTAAAACAAATCCTGCGAAATCTCTCTTCCATTCTCTGCATGAATGTGTCCTCTTGCTTGGCCCCAGACTGGCCTTCAAGGCTGTTCACCTTTTATATGGTGACTTCTGAGGTCTGTCCCTCGCTGGGGTGACAGTGGTCTCTGGGTTAGTGGCTTTTCATCTGAGCTGAATGCTTGGCTCCCTCTGGCTCCAGTTCAGTTCATGGTAGTGTTATGGAAGAACACTGATGGGGGGAGAGTTAAACAAGTTAGTTGTGACATGAGGCCAACTGGGATCTTCTTGGAGCTCTTTGGAGGAAGATTTGATGGGCAGGAGTTGCTGCCCATTTCCAGGCAAATTAAAAGCAGAGCTGGGAGATACAGGATGTGATTTGGGCAGTGAACTAACTGCTGGCTGAACATAATCCTACTTGTGCACAGTCTGCCTTGCTCCACCTTTTCCCTTTCCTTGGACCCAGATCTTTACCAATCTTCTCTTTACTGATTGAAGTGTTTTGTTTTTTAGCAGCGGAAGAAGGGTAAAGAAACACCCTGCTGCTCCTCCTCCTCATCCATGTCTCCTCCTGGCATCCTCAGCTCCCCTTCTGATGTTCGGGTCAGCCTGGCAAGTGCCCTGGGCTCCACCAAGAAGAGCAAAGCTAAGGTGAAAGCCAAGGAGGTGAAAAAAGAGGTGAGGGACTGGTTCTAGTGTGGATGGACTGGAGTGTGGCTGGCAGAGCCCTGCTGTATCCTGGACTGTTGCAATGTGAGGGAGGGAAAAGAGAGGTGCAGGTTTTGCTGGGTGTGTTATAGGCAAAGTGCTGGTTTGAGAAGCTTAAAATCCAAGGGAGACTCTCAAGATAGTACCTGCTGCTACCATCTGGTGTTCATTTGCTTTTATCCCCCAAGTTAGTGAGCAGGCAGGATTTTTCTAAGGCTGCCACGGGGTGGAGGGAGAGCTTGCATGGACAGCAAGGACCAAGGAGATGGTGATAGAGTAGCCTTGCTCAGCACTGGGTCACAGCTGGTTCCTGCTCCACTGCTGTAGCCTGTCATCTCTCCTAACACACACTGCTGTCTTCTAACATGATTTTTCTGTGTGATGCTTATGGTCTGTGTGTAACAGCAAGGAAAGATCATGGAGATTGGAGAACAAATAGGAGCAATGCCTGGTGCCTGTTCAGTGAAGGCAGAGGCTCAGAAGCACTGTGGTGAATTCAGGACAAAACTACAGCTCCACAGCATCTTTCTCAACCTCCAAAAGTGAGGATGTGGAGAACAGCTTTTGGTCAGCTGCTGGTGATTCCTGGGGATAAAGGCAGCAAAAAGTTTGAGTACGCCCACTTAACTGTTTGTGAGATGAACTTTTCTGAGAATGGAGGCAGGTTTGTCCCGATATCCTCAGGTTATTTTTGCTGGAGGAAGGTGAGATGGGATCAGGTTGTTTCCTGTGGTGATCCGGCTGATGTGCTGCTTGCTCTCCTGCAGAATCGAGGGAAAGGAGGAGCTGTCAGCAAGCTCATGGAGAGCATGGCAGCAGAGGAGGATTTTGAACCCAACCAAGACAGCAGCTTCTCAGAGGATGAGAACATCCCACTGAGCATGCTGGTTGAGAGGCCACCCACACCAGGTAAGGGCAGGATTTTACAGGTAGAGAAGCTGGGCAGCTTTCCTAGGGCTGCTCAGAGGACAGCTGTGCTGCTTTCATACTTTCCTCAACCAAAGCCATGAATCTTTGGGGTGGAGATACCACTATTTCAGCCAATTCAATAAAAACTAAACCTGATCTGCACGGCTTACTGACTACTAGTTGAAGCCCAGTCTCTGAGTTGCCCTATTTTCATTTACTGGTAATGATGTTATTATTACCAAGAGAGGGGACAGTGATGCTGGGAATCTTGATGTTTCCTTCTCCCCTCACTGTCTCTTTCCCGTGTGTGGTGCTCTCTAATCCCCATCTGGCTCCAACACCTCACAGCTCCCCGCTCCTGCATCATTGACAAGGATGAGCTGAAGGATGGCCTGCGTGTCCTCATCCCCATGGATGACAAGCTGCTCTATGCTGGGCATGTCAAGACAGTGCATTCACCAGACATGTGAGTTGAGGGGCTGCCGTATCCACCTGGGATCTGCTAGGAAATGAGGACAGAGCTGCTGCACGGATCAGTTTGGGGGTTGTGTAGAGCTGGCTGCCCAGAGACTGACAGTGTCTGGCAGGGAGGGAAGGAGAGTTCACTCTGGTTTATCAGCACTGAGGGAAATCCAATTATCTCTCATTAAGTGCTCTCACATCCTCAGAGGGAGGCGTTACCTGGCTGGGGTGGTGTCTCCCATGTGCTGTGTCTGACTGAGCCTTTGTGTTTCAGATACCGGGTGGTGGTGGAGGGCGAGAGGGGAAACCGTCCCCACATTTACTGCCTGGAGCAGCTGCTGCAGGAAGCGGTATGTGCAGCCAAAGGCTGCCTGTCCTCGGTGCCTGTGCCCTGTTCTGGGGTGGGGGGAGCCTAGCTGGGAGCTCTCTCCTGCTCCAGCTGTAGGGATGCCCTGGTCCTGCCCCCATGGTCAATGTGGGCAGGACTCCCCTTGGTGAGGTCGCTGCCCCATGGTCAAGCTCCCCCTCTGGCAGCAGGCACTAGTCCTGTACTCCAGCAGGGGTGGTCCTTTACATGCCCCTGTGTGCACACAAGAGGCCATTTCCCAGCAGGGAAGCTGTACCTTGCCTTCTCCAGAGCTGCTTTGCTCCGTGCTAAGTGTGGTGGGATGGTCTGTGCTGGTGCCAGGGTGGTCAGTAATTGCTTTCCTCTCGCCCTGAGCAGATCATCGATGTGAAACCCCCTTCAGTGCGGTTCCTGCCTGAGGGCACGAGGATTGCAGCCTACTGGAGCCAGCAGTACCGCTGCCTCTACCCAGGGACAGTTGTCCGAGGTAAGGCCACCCTGGCTGCTCTGGGATGTGAACCTGGGATGTCTCAGCCCTGTGCATCCTCAGGGACCTCAGGCTTGTCTGCGGAAGACCTGAGCTCTGCTGGGAGTGTCCTGGAGGTCAAAGCCTGGCGTGTTCTCAAGGTCATGCCCCTCTCACTAATGATGCAGATTTAGTAACATCCTCCAGGTTCAGGAAGAGGTTTGAGCAATTTAGGAGCTTAAATATATCAAGGACATTTAATACCTTTCAGAAAAGTGAGAATTTATTCCAGGCATCAATAACTGCTGAGGTTGTGGAGGTTTCTAAATCATCTGGATGCTCACAACTTTGCTCTGACACAGAACTCTCCAGTCTGGTCCCATTAAAAAGCTGGTGAATGGCTCTGGACAATTCTGCCATGGCTGGTCTTGTTTTTGGGCTCTTGGCCATACCACATGTGTAAAAGGGAATAATTACTTTTGATGTATAAACCAGTAATGCTGATGCAAGAAAACAGGGTGAGAACACAGTTAATTTCTCTTGGAGAAAGTGAAAAGCATCAGTTTATGATGGCTGAGAGTAGTTAAAAAATGCAGGTAAAAAATATATTTCAGTGAAAGGAGAGAAGGGAATTTCTGCAAGAGTAGAGGGAAATAGTGGAGAGGGTTGGGAAGTCAAACTGGAATGTCTGTTGTGTTCTGGAGCAGTGCTGCTAATGGGGAATTTCACACTGAGTGGACTGGTTTAGTATTATCAGGGACTTTCCATTGCAGAGTGAGCTTTCTGTGCCCTCCCTGTGGAGGAAAGGTGAAATGGGATGCTTTGCAGCTGCTGCAGCACCCCTTCCTTTCCCCATGTCCTCACCTCCCTTACGAGGTCTTTGTACCCCGATGTTTGTTCCTAATCCCATCTCCTGCTCCCCCATCCCACAGGAACCCTGGATCTGGAGGAAGATGGTGATCTCATCACAGTAGAGTTCGATGACGGGGACACAGGACGCATCCCACTGTCTCACATCCGGCTTCTCCCACCTGACTACAAGATCCAGTGTGAGTCTTGCTGTTCAGTTTTTTGCAAGACACTTCCCACTCTGACATATATGGAGTTTCAGGCCACTTTCCTCAAATTTTGGGGCAAGTTCATAGACTTCTAGTCACAAAGATTGCACCATCAATTATAGAACACACAGCTGGGGTGGGATATACCTATGAGGAAAAAGGCCCAGTCCCTACTGCAGATTTGATTGGGATACTTTCACTGTAACACGTCTCTGTTCTGTGTGTTATTTGACTGCATTTGAACATCTCTTTGACCTGTTCCAGGTGCTGAGCCTTCCCCTGCCCTTTTGGTGCCCAGCACCAAGCGCCGTAGCCGTAAATCCAGTAAAGACACTGGAGAAGGAAAAGAGGGAGCTGCACTGGGGGCAGAGGAGCCTGTGTCAAAGGGCAAAGGGCGAGGGAGAAAGCCCAGTGTCAAGGCCAAAGCTGGTAAGTTGCCAGGGAGCTGAGGGAATCCTTGCACAGTTCCCCACTGTTCTTCCCAAGTTAGGGCTGTTGCTTGGAGCAGGATTTGGGTGAGGATTTATACATTGCTTGAGTGCAAAGCACCCATGCATCTCGTTCTGCTGTGGCTCCAGTTTACAGGAGACTGGCTTGGAAGCTGGCATGTGCTGTGACAGCCTCCTTCTGTCAGTCAGGGATATGGAGCAGAGTTCCTTTTTCAGCTGAGCATCTCTGCAGTCATCAATAGGGCCAAAGGTGCAGGAGATTTGTAGTTTGCCTCCCCTGAAGTAGCACCCCTGGGCATTGTCCGTCACTTCTCACAAGTACTGGCACCAGGCCAGGCTGTTCAGTGAGCAGTGAGGACACCCCCTGTGTTCCTTTGGGGGTACCTGACCAGGCAGGAACAAGCCATGCTTGGCCAGAGACCAGTCACCACTGGTGTCTGGCTGTGTCTGAGCTAATAAAGCCTGTCTGGAGGGATAACATTGTGCCTTTGTGTTCCCTCCCCTCTGCAGAGGAGGCTACCTTGCCTGAAGAGAAGGACCAGGTGGAGTCTTCACCTGTTACCTCTTCAGTCCCAGAGAAGCAGACCTGCTTGAGCAAGCCAAGCATGAAGGGGTCACGAAAATCACAACCGCTGCCAACTGGAGGCTCTCCTGCGCCCACAGAGGAAAAGCGGTCAAAAGCCAGCAAAATGAAGATCTCCACGAAGCTGCACAGCCCCCCACAGCCCTCTTACCAGCCTGCTGTGTTTGGCAGCATCCTCGGCACGGAGCCCTACAGCGATCTCCCGGGAACGCTGGCGGCATTTGGCTCCAGCGATGCTTCAGTGTCCAAAGCCAAGGCCAAGAAAGGGCGGCCCACAGAAGAGACACAAGAGTTTGGCACCATGGTCAAGGCTCAGAGGAAGCATGACAGTGAAATCCTGATCAAGCTGGACCATGAGGGTGTGATGTCCCCAAAGACAAAGAAGATGAAGGAGGCGATGAGGATGCTGGAGGACTCAAACCTGGCCAGTCGCAGAGATGGGAAGGGTCTCTTGGGGTTGGGCTATTCTGCTGCAGTGAGTGTGGAGGGCAAGCAGAAATCTTCCCGAGCCAAGGTGGCGGAGGGAGACCCTGCCCCTGCCAGTTTTGGAGGAAAGTTTGATACCTCAGCAGAGAGCCTTGCTACTTCAAAGGACCAGGAAGAAAAGGCAGCAGCTCCAGCAGCTGTGGAGGAGTCTGAGAGCAACAGCAGTGACAGCAGCTCGGAGTCAGAGGGAGAAGAGGAAGCTGAGAAGAACCAAGGGGAAGCCCAGGACAGCAGCTCAGCCAGCTCAAGAGCATCCACCCCTCTCTCTTCATCCAACTCCTCCTCTTCTTCCTCTTCTAGCAGCAGCTCCTCTTCATCTTCATCTTCCTCCTCTTCCTCCACCTCATCAACCTCTTCTTCATCAAGCTCCAGCTCTTCTTCCTCCTCCACTACGGATGAAGATTCCTCCTGTAGCTCTGACGACGAAGTGGCTGAGGCCCAGCCGAGTTCCTCGGTGCAGCAGACCCTCCCACCCAAGCAAACCAAGCAGGCAGGGAAATCCCGGGCATCCTCCCACCCTCAGAGCCAGAAGCAGGCGGCGCAGCAGCCGGCGCAGCAGGCGGCGCAGCAGCCGGCACCGCCGCAGAGCGGCAACAAGAGCCGGCCCAAGAAGCGCGAGGGCATCCACTTGCCCACCACCAAGGAGCTGGCCAAGCGCCAGCGCCTGCCCTCCGTGGAGAACAGGCCCAAGATCGCTGCTTTCCTGCCGGCACGGCAGCTGTGGAAGTGGTTTGGGAAGCCCACACAGGTAAATGCTCCGAAGTGCTCGGCACTCGGCGCTGGAGTTGGCCTTCGGGTGCCTCTTCCCTTTTCCCGGGGTGGTGGAGCTGCTGGCGTGGTGTGCCGAGTGTCCGGTTTGCAGGGAGATGGGGGCTGGCTTCCACTGTGTTGGGGAAGCCATTCTGCGTGGTGTATCCCTCTGCCCCAGTCCCTGTGGGAATACTGTGCCAGCCATAAAGGGACGCATGCGGGACAGAGCAAACGGCGGTGTGTCGGGAAAATATGGGTGATCCCTGGCTGACCACTTGCATGGTCCTGTCTTGGCAGAGACGAGGGATGAAAGGGAAGGCCAGGAAGCTGTTTTACAAGGCCATCGTGCGGGGCAAGGAGATCATCCGCATCGGAGACTGCGCGGTTTTCCTCTCCGCTGGCCGCCCCAACCTGCCCTACATTGGCCGGATCCAGAGCATGTGGGAATCCTGGGGGAACAACATGGTGGTCCGAGTCAAATGGTTTTATCACCCAGAAGAAACCAATCCTGGGAAGAAGCTCAATGAAGGCAAGGTAGGCTGGTGTCCTTTGTTGAGAGGGCTGCAAAGCTCCTTGCTCCCTTTTGTTTCCAACGATGAGGACAACAGCCAAGGCCCAGTTTGATACTGGTACCCTGAAGGAGATGGTCCCATTCTTTCATCTTGTGGGAGTTTCCTATGGTGTGGGCAAGCCCAGTGTTGGACCCTTGAAGAAGGGAGGGGTGGTTTTCTTTGTATTAAGAAATGAAGGCTTCTGCATTGGTCCAGAAAGAGTGTCAAGAGCCAGATCAAGTCTTTAAAGTGCAAGAATGATGGACCTTGTGCTCAGAAACATTGAATTTTACATGTGTGTGCAGCTGCTTTACAGCAGGATTTATTCCTAGTGGCAGTGGGCAGGGGTTGAAGTTCCAAAAGCACGTGTAGTAGGCAGGAGGTGATGGCGTGGAAAAACAACGAATTCACCAGGTTTTAATTTCTGTTTCCTCTTTTCTTCTTGGGCACAGCGCTGGGATCAGAAATCGGGCAGGAGTCTGGCCACAGCTTTGCAGGCATCCAACCAGAGGAAGGACTTTATGGAGGTTGGTGAGACTGGGGGAAGGCTGGGAGGGAATGCTGGGTACCCTGTAACAAGTAAATGCTACTGGGAAATGCCCCACAAACTTCTCTGGCTCTTGCTTTTTTCCTCAACTACCAAGTCTGCAGTCCCCAGAACAGTGCCCCCTGGGAGGGTGGGAGTAGCTGCAGGTGCTGGGTGTGGGGAGGAACAGGGAGCTGGTATCCAGCACCCAACTTTGCATTTGCATCCTTGAAATGAAGATGACAAACTCCTGGCAGCTGCAGCATTACCATCAGTGGAAGCCAAGTGAAAGCCAGGGCTCAGGTTCAGTGGGCTGGAGGGACTGTCCAGGCTGTCCATGGGCCTGTGCAGATTCCCCGTGTCCTTCCCTTGGGCTGGGCGTTGGGATGAGTGAGATGTTCTTGAGTGGGAGAAGAGTGCTATCCCGTTATGATGAGTGTTTTTCCTACTTACTGAAGATGGTGCTGTAAATGCTGTGTTATCTAATGGCTCCTTTCTTTCCCCACCTCCCTCCTTCTGTTCCTGTTGTGCAGAGAGCCCTCTACCAGTCCTCTCACGTGGATGAAAATGATGTCCAGACCATCTCACACAAGTGTCTTGTTGTTGGTCTGGATCAATATGAGCAGATGCTAAAGACAAAGAAATACCAAGACAGTGAGGACCTCTACTACCTTGCAGGGACCTACGAGCCCACCACGGGCATGATCTTCAACACTGACGGGGTCCCTGTCATCTGCTGACCACCCAGGGGACACATGCCACCCTCTGGGAAGGGATGGGACAAACCTGAGGACGTGCCTGTTCAGACGACATGATTGTTTCTTTCAATGCTCATTTCTGTGTCACACTACAGACAGGAGAGCGCGAGAGACACGAGGAGGAAGGAGAAGGCTGAAGAAAGGGGTTGGGGAAGCAGTTACTTGAGGACTTGAGGAAGATGCCATTGGGGGGGTGGTGGTGGTGGTGCTTGAACCCCGAGGCTCTTCTAGAAGTGGCTTTAAGTAAGGTGACACTTGACCAACTTCTCCCTTCCTCCTTTTGGTCCAGGAAAGCACATGGGTCTCGTGATCATTTCACCAGCGGGACCCCCCGGCAGGAGGGATCCCTTTTGTGTCATTTTTCCCCATCAGTAACTCGGAAGCCGCCCGCATGTGGAAGGAGCCTCTTTTCTGCGTGTGCTCCTCTCCGTCCTTTAATTTCCTTTCCTGCCTCGTTTCGCATGACCCTTTATAGGAAGGACAGGGTGAAAGAGAAAGGAGATGAGTCTCTCTCAGCGCCTCGTCTCAATCCTCTCGGCGCCTTTTTGGTGTTCCCTTTCCCTGGAGGCCCCTCTGGCAGCGTGTGGAGCACAACAAGGCAGGGCTGGCCCCAGCACAGAGATGGCAGAAGAGAATCCTCCGGGCTGGGAGGAGCCAGGTGGAAGAGGAACCAACATCCAGTTTGGGACGCTGCCTTCCCACTGCTTTGAACAAACAGTCTGAACCTTCTGCAGTTCTGCACCCCGTCTACCCTGCGAAGGTGCTGGAGGGAGCAAGAAGGTGGCAAGGGGGGGTGACACGTGGTAAACTGAGACCTCTTCTTGGACCGTGCAGTGAAGGGGAGGAAATGACTAGGAAAAGCTGCTGCTTGGTGCTCAGAGAAGATGAGAGGCCACTGGATCCCTCACCCAGCTTTACCTGCCATGCCTTGCCTGAGACGTGGAGCTGCTGGGAAGCCTTCCCATGATTTGAAGGGAACGGGGACAGTGTATGAACCCGGCTGTGCCTGCCTGCAGCGTTCCCACAGCCAGAGTCCTGCTCCCACCTTGGGCTCAGGGACTGCACCATTCAGCTTCCTCCATCCACGGAGCAGCTGAGCTCCCATCGGGCACACGCCAGACCCACAGCAGTGCCACTGCTGCTCCAGGGTTACACCTGGTGAGAGGGAACACCAGAGGAGAACCTGAGGAGAACAACGCACCATCCTTGCACTTAAAACAAAACTCCAAGAGACGCACTGATCTTTGCAACTCCCGACTCGCACTACGGATCGCCGGGACGCGGAGCGGGGCCCAGGCTCCGGTGGGGAGACGCTTAAGCCAAGGACAGATTGGAAACTCTCCACCCTGCCTGCCTACCAGAGACTGGAGGCCAGGGCTCAGGGGTGAGGGACAGCCCCACAGAGTTGCCCCTCGTCCTTTAAACAAACCACATGGTGCTGAGCTCGTACCATCTCCACCCCGGGCCACCGGCACCTCGGCACGGCGGACAGTGACGGTTCTAGCCTGTACAGTTTTAATGTACCAAAAGACTCTTTAGCCCTCCTGTATTATAAGTCTTTAAATGGATTCAACTTTTTAATTATAAATATAAATATAAATATATATATATAAATATAAACTTTTTAAAACTGTGAAAAAAATTATGAAATTATAAAAAACAAAAAAAGAAAAAAAACCCACAACGGCAGAAATGAACACAGTCTGACGTTTAGAATATTATTTTTTATTTCCTGTTGGATTGTGATTGTAAATGATCTGGGAACAGGCACACCCCCCACGCTCAAAGTGTACTGTACTTCTAGAAGCAAATTGTGTGAGCATATTTTAAAGAGCGAGAGAGAGCGCGCGAGAGAGATTTTATGCTAATGTTAAATAGAAAGCACTTAAAACCCACTGCCTTCTATGGAACACAAGGATATTTCAGACAATCGAGAGGAAAGGAGAGCCAGGTTTTTGTCTTTTTGTTTTGTTTTTGTTTATGTTTTGTTTAAAACGATTTTTTTGGCATTCTGTTTGTTGGAGAACTCCGTGTGATCTTTTTTCATAAAAAAAAAAAAAAATCTAATTGAAAAAAAAGCAACCCAACTAAGCATCTTTCTTTGTCTCGCTTGTCCTGACTGCAGGGCTTTTCTCCCCTTGGTGGCAGTGATGGCTTTTTGGCTCAGCCCCTGCCCTGGAGAAAGACACAACCCAGGTGCCTGCTGGCTTTTTGGGGAGAACCCAGTCTGTGTGAGGTGGTGGCACCGATGGACAGGATTGGACACTGGAGTGGAGGTGCCTGCTGGACAGGGCATGTGGGCTGGAGGTGTGGGTCCTCCCCCTGCCACGGTGCTCAGGGCACCATGTGCTGAGGATGGAAACGCTGGATTTGGTCTTTTTGGTGTGAGCTGCACTTTGTAGAGGCAGGAGCTTGGCACAGCCAGACCCTCCCGTGTTGCGGGGGCCAGGCCTGGCACTCACTGGCTCCTTGGGCTTGATTCCCTGGGAGGTGGCACTTGCCAACTGGCACAGCGAGGTGCAGCTGGTCCCAAAACGTGGTGTTGGCACCTTCTCCTGATGTTTTCTGCTCCTCTTGGCCTGTTCCCTCTCCTGTGTGCTGCCCACAGCATTTTGCAGGCTGGCAGGGGTTTGGTGTAACCCAGTGACATGCTCAACCACCCCAGGTGACAAAGGGGGTCCTGAAGATGGGGAGCAGTGCGAGAGGCACCCCAAAACCCAACAGGACAGGCAACAGGTATCAACCTGTGTGTGTTTGCCAGCCCAGGCCATCACCAGCATTCAAGTCCCATCAGTGTCAGTGGCACAGCTAAGGACCACCCATCATTGCAAAGACATTTAATTATTTAATCAGCTTCACTTAGGCCCTGTGCAATAAATCTTGAAGCTCAGCAGCGGCACTGGCGGTGCTGTAGCCTTGGGAACCCCCTCTACCCCTTGCAGTGGGACAGATTCACAGTGTGGGGTGGGGGAGGCAAGACCCTGCCTCTGTTACAGTTAGGGAGGGTAAACAAGACATTATTAAAAAAAAAAAAAATCTTTCCCCAATCATCAGAAGTGATTGGCATATTTAGGGTGGGACTAAAGCCATTTCAAGCTGTTCCTGGTGAAAACCTGCAGCACCATCTATGGAAGTCTAGACCCACCTTCCCAGAGCCAGTGGGGACTGAAGGAGTGGTTCCTTCCTCTCTTGCCCCTCTTCTTCCTCACCAGCCCTCCATCACCCTCCTCCCCAGTGCTGGTCCTATTCCCTTTGGGATTTGGCAGTATTTTCTTCCGCCTGTCAATGGCTTGGCGCAAACAGAAGATCCCCAGCCTTCACTGGAGAGCTGCATATTGCTGATGGGAAGACCCCCAAAAGCAACAAGAACTGTCCCCTGGGGTGAGAGGAATGTCACCCCAAGCAGTGGCCTTGCACAGTGCCTGTCTGGGCAGCACAGGACGTTTGGGAATGCCACAGCCCTGTGCCAACAGGGTACCAGTCCTTGTCCATGCTGGGGTGGCTTTTTGGCTCCAGACTCCCTCCTTGAGGAGGGATGTGGGGTGCTGGGGACCATGGTGGGAAGCAGGTCCCATCCTGTCCCCATTGCCCCACCCCAGGGCTCAGTACCCCGAGGTGAAGGAGCCATTGGAGGTTTCGGTGTAGAAACAGGAGCTGTGGGAGGTACTGGTGAGGCTGTAGGCAAAATATGCCACAGCTGAGCCCAGCGTCAAGCCCGTCATGTAGGACACGGTCATGGTGTTCCCTGTGGGAAGGGACATGGGGTGTCAGGGCTCTCTGGCCACACCACATGGGATTCCCAGGAGGGCGTGGTCCTACCTGCCAACTCCCGCTGCTCTGGGCTCACTTTGCCTGCGGCCAGGATCATGGGGACGCTGCCGAAGTAGCCATTGGTGATGCCCATGAGGAGGGAGAAGATGCAGGGCCAGGCGGGGTGGCCGAAGGTTGGCTGCCCATTGGGGTAGACGCACATGATGAAGAGGGGGATGAAGACCACACGGAGGCAGGAGTAGACAAGGAGGTGGGTCCCTCTCCAGTCATAGGGCAGGGCAGCCAGGATCTGCAACGAGGGTCAGGGATTCTGCTGGGGGGATGAGGAGGCTGGGGAGGGCCCTGTAGTACCCAGACAAGGAGATGAGATGGTGGAAAGACCACCTGCTGTGGGAACCCAACCTTATCCGTGCTGGTGAGTGCACGGTTAGACCCCCACGGGTGGAGATGACCCTTGGTGGAGCCAAGTTGCTTAGAAAGAGGACACCAAAGGAGGACAGAGCCCCACTGTGCTGGCTCTGGCCTCTCTCCTACCTTACCAACGAAGTCCGAGAGGTTGAAGATGGCCATGATGAGGATGGGGAGCCATTCCCCCAGCGTGCAGTTGTGGATCTCTGACTCCAGCCCGGGAAAGAGGCACAGTGTGATGAAGTAGGTCATGGCGATGGAGAGCATGTAGGCCCAGATGAGGCGGGACACGACGTAGCGGTAGAGCAGCATGTCTGGCAGGGACAGGCAACACAGCTCAGCCAAAGCTGCAGCCCGGCCCCCTTGCAGAACTTGAGAGCTTTGTCCGACCCCCAGGTGTGCCTTCCAAAGATGAATTTGCCCCATAGTTTTGGGCGTATCATTAGGAAAGGGATCATAAAATCATAGCATGGTTTGGGATGGAAAGGACTGTTAAAGATCATCCAGTTCCAACCCACCTTCCACTCTCCCAGCTTGCATAAAGCCCCGTCCAACCTGGCCTTGGACACTTTCAGGAACAGGGCAGCCACAGCTTCTCAGGGCAGCCTGTGCCAGGGCCTACCACCCTCATAGGGAAGAATTTCTTCATGATATCCAATCTAATCGCATCCTCTTGTTAATTTGAAACCATTTCCCTTTGTCCTGCTATTCCACGGCCTTTTCAAAAGTCCCTCTCCAGTCTGGGGGATGATCCTCCCCCATAACCCTGGCTCACCAATCATTTATCCCACCCCATGGGCATGGCTTTGCCCCGAGCCCACCACTCACCTCGGAAGCTGGGCCAGCTCCTCTTGATCTTGGGCCGAGGGACATCAAAGCGCATGTAGGTGCCACTCCCAGCCAGCTCAGCTTCGGGGCCAGGGCTGCCCCGGGGGGAGCTCGGCTGCCCCTGCTCCCGGTTTTCCTGGATGAGGGGAGAGGGGACAGCAGCGCTGAGGTGCAGTGGCAAAGAACCCCAGGGTCCAGCAAGGGAAACCCGCCCTTGGCTTACAAATCGGACATCCTCGGAGGTGACATCGTGGTGGACGCGGTAGCCGGTGCCGGGGTCGCCGGTGCCGCGGCTCTCAGGGAGACCCTTGCGGGAACAGTCCGTGTAGTAGCGCACGAAGCGGGTGCGCTTCACCAGGAGGTGGAGGATGAAGCATGTCAGCTCCATGCCGATGGAGATGAAGAAGAAGATGACGGTGTTCTCCTTCTCGTCTGACAGCAGCAGCTTGGTGAAGATGCGGCTGAGCGAGATGATGACCCCGGCGGTGCCTGGGGGTGTGGGAGAGCTGTCGGTGCTGGGCCCCACTGAACCCTGGCTCAGGGATCCTCATCCTCCCCCACCACGTGGACGTGGTGCTTCCCAGTATAGAGGAGCCTCGAGCAGTGATTTTGAGGTGATAAAGCTCCTGGCAGACATCCCCACCCTCAGCCTGGCATGGCAGTGCAGGGACTTAGAAACCAGTGAACTCCCTGGTTTGCTTGGGAGCACCCTGGGGTGTTCCTGATCAGCTGGCAACCCAGCTGGGTTATGCTGGAGCAGTGGGGACCCAGGTGTGACTCACCTGGTGCTACCTGTGCAGGTCCCTGTGGTGGGATGTGGGTACTTACTCTCGCCTGTCATCACTCCCTGCGTGTAGCGCTTGGGCAGCAGCCCCGTGTAGCCATAGAAGCTGGATTGCTGCACTTCAGGAGAGATGCACAGAGGGGAGAAGGAGGGATTATTGCTGCAGCTGAAACTCTGGGAAGGGGGAAGAAACCCCAGAGGGAACCCAATGTGCTGTTCCAACTGGGATCTGCTCCTTCCAGCAGCCTCCTTGCTCCAAAAGCAGGAGGACCTTTTTTCCCTCCCTGGATGCTCCACTATGTCTGTTCCCACCCAGAGTGGCCACCAGGTGTGGGGGTTTGGGATGCCACCACAGTGGCCCATATCAGTGGTGTCAGTGACCAACACACGGTTTGGTGCTGGTGCCCCTGGGCAGTCCCACAATGCCTGGACAGAGGTGGAGGGGATGGGACAGGGACCTGAGGGTTACAGGGATCAGAGCAGGAGGCTGTCCCAGGAGACCACGGCTCAGGGATGGGGCTGTTCCCCACCCCTACCTGCCATGTCCCAGCCCAGCTCTGCCACATACCTGTGCAGCCAAAGGCCACCACCCCGACAGCCACCAGGTTGATGGCGTAGGCTTGTCTGCGGCTGAACAGCTCCAGCCACACGTCACAGATGCTGACAAAGAGCAGGGGCCCCAGAGCGAAGAGGTACCCTGTAGGTGGGAGACAGAGGTGGTGGCAGTGGCACAGCACGGGGACAGCACTGCCTGGGGGTGCAGGGTCCCCCACTCACCCACGGAGATCCGGGTGTGCAAGCTCAGCAGCTCCACCAGCGCGTTGTTGAGGATGACGGCCACCAAGGCCACCAGGATGTAGGTGAGGCTCATGTCAAAGACGATGGAGGTCCCTGAGGAGAGGCAGGTGATGGGGGGACAAGAGTTCAGCTCTCTTGGAAGTGGGATTGAGTTCTCACCAGGTTTGGGGTGTTTGGAGCTGCCCCAGACCTACCTGGGTATTTATGGTGCAGGTAATCCACATCAGTGATAAAGCTGTTGTAGGGCAGGAGAAATCCCACCCCAGCCAGCAGCATGGCAAAATAAATCCCATGGTATCGATCCTGGGGCTCGGGGTCCTCAGAAACTGCCCCACAAGAGGAAAGAAAGAAAAAGACATGACAGCGGCGCTGCTGCACTCCTGGGACCCACACCAGACCCCAGCCTTGAGGCAATGAAACAGCTCAGCTCCCTGTAGATGCACAAATAAACAGCTCCAGCTCTGAGAAATGCCCTCCCAAAATAAGACATTTCAGAGGAAACCCAGGAGGCAGGAAAACATCTGGGCTTTGGAGTCTGGTGAGTTTTAATTGCAGCTAAACAAGCTGAGAGCCAGGCAGTGTGGGTAACAGCACAAGTCAAGGTGGAGGGAGGGTCAAGGCAGGTGTGGAGATGGACAAAGCTGCCTCAGGATGTGGAGCAGGGCTGGGGTGAATCCCAGGAGTGTCCCTGAGTCCTGCACGGAGAAAGATGAAGCTGCAGGCTGGGGGTGAGCCTGGCAGGAGAACCAGGGCACCAACCCTCAACTCCTTGCTAATCTGCAGAGCCCACTGTCACGGGATGTGCTGATGGCTCACACGGGTACAAAAAGAGATGAAAAAGGGTAGCGGGCAATATTGTGGCATTTCAGACTATTTGTGGCTATTAAACCCGTCCCAGGAAGGTCCTAAGTGGGTGGGAAACCATCAGGGTGCCTGGCTGTGGGTCAGGTTGGGCCGTGCCTGCCCTCACCTGGCTCCATGAAGGTGAGGACACCCTTGGCCTGGCTGCCCCGCTGCAGCTCATCCTCCTCCAGCTGGTAGCTGTCGAAACTGAAGCTCATCACCACGTTCCCCTCGGGTGTCGCTGCCGGGCTCAGCTCCTTGAAGCGCTCGGCTCCCACCGAGCCCATCCTGGCCACCCTGAGGAGGAGGAAGAGCAGTGACACCCCCGGGGTGCACAGGTGGGGCACTGCCCCTGTGTCTACCCCCAGGTGATGCCTGGAGTGTGCAAGGGACAATGGCATGTGGGTGGCCCTGAGCCTTCTCCACCTCGCTGTCTCGCAGCGGTTCTGATGTATTTTTCCACCTGGAAAAATGATTTCCCCAAGGCAAATGGGATCCACCGACCTTCTGAGCAGAAGTTTGGCTTTGAGGAGGTGAACAGTGCTCGTGGGGGACCCACAGGAGCCACCCCCGAGGCACAGCCTGGCTCAGCACCTCACTGGGATGCTACAAAAGACAAACACCACTGTGATTTCCAAAAGCAATTACAGAAATTAATGAATGGAAACCACTCACGGAAGGTGGCTGCGGGGAAGATCCCGGCTGCCTCAGGAAGCCCTCGTTCCCTGCAGGAAGCACACTGGCTCTGTTTTATGCCCTTTGCAGCATCTCTGGTGCCTGGGGCTGGTCAGGCAGGCACACTCCTGCAGCTTTCCGAGAGGGGATGGGATTTGATCCTGCTTTTTTCAGATCTGCTTCTCTGGGGGATCAGAGCCAGCACAGACCTGCTCTGAGAGCTCCTAGAGAGACCCCAGCATCACACCTGAGAGGGGCTGTGCTGAACGAATCCCAGAATGAGCTCTCCAAATACCCGACATCCTCCAGTGACCCCACCAGAGCCACCCAAAACAGGATTCATCCCTGTGGTTCAGTCCCAGGGGGCTGCTCTGAATTCCTTGCCTGTCCCCAGCCCACCTCCTGCAAATCTCCCTGGCATCCAAGAGTAGTGGTGGTGGTGGTGAAAAAGATCTCCTCCAAGGCAGTAGGTTGAGTCAGGCAGGGGAAGAAAAATCAATGACAGTGATTTCTTTGGTCTCCCTGCCAGACATGGCGTTTGCAGGAGCAGACAGGTTTTCCAGCTGCCAGAATGTGTTGGATGCTGAGGTCGGGGGCAAACGTGGTGCCCACAAACCCTGTGAGTGAGTTCCTGGAGCCCAAAATGCTTGTCTCGCTGCAGGGGCGGCTGCACAGGGCAGCATTGCCCCGGCCCCGAGGCTGTGCTGAGGTGACAGCACTGCTGGGGGGCTGGGATGGGATCGCCCCCTCCCACACCATCCTGGGGTTCACCCCAAGACCCCCCAATCCCAGAGCACCGCGAGCAGAACAACCCAGCAGGGCACGGCTCCATCCTGCTGCTCCCAGAGGAGCTGTCTGCAATCCCCTTCACCCTCCTGTGCCTGCTGCCACCCCAGGCAATAAAACCCGGTGGGAAGCATCTCCCGGGGTGCCGGAAAGCCTGTTGCACGGTTTTTCCATAGCAGGAATCCCAGCTGAGGAACACACAGGATGGAAAAGGCTCGTATGCATTTGTGTGTGGCCCAAACTTGCCGGGGCCAGGAGCAGAGCGGGATGCGGGATGCGCTGCACAGCCGCGGCGCTGGACCAGCCTCCGGCACTCTCCGCCTCGCTCCCCCGAGCATCCCTGCGCTGCCGTAAATTGGATTTTCTCCTCCTCCCGCTGGATTTGCATCCATCTGCCCCCATGGACTTACACCCTGTGGCCCCACCGTGGCGGCGGGGGCGTTTTTCCATCGCGGGCAGGGGTAGGAGGTCTCACCCGAGAGGGGCCCTTGCCCCGCTGCCCCCCGGCTCTGCGTGACCCCCGGCCACCGCAGCCCTCCCGTTAGGGCACAAAAGCGATTTTTGCGCTGGCAAAAGCGACCCCCGGCATCTTGCCGGCGGCGAAGTTGCCACGAACGGAGGGGGGAAATTCAGTAACCCGCATCCCCGGCCTGAAGGAGAAGCCTCTGACCGGGCGGAGCGCGGGGAGCGCGGCCCCGGCCGCACCCGGAGGATGCTCGGATGGGGGGGGGGGGACCCGGGAAGATGCTCAGTGGGGCCAGGGCGGGCAGGGGCTCGGGGCGGCGGCTTCTCCTCCTTCCCCCCCCGCTCCCCGGCGGTCCCGGCCGTGCACAACAGGTCGCGGCGGTTCTTACCTCGCTCCGCCGCGGCGGCTCTGCGGCACCGGCGCTGGCCCGCCCCGCTCAGCCCCGGCGGCCGCCGGCCCCCGGCCCCGCCATACCGGAGCCTCCGCCGGGAGGGGACCGGCACCGAGTGCGGCGGCGGCGGCGGCGCGGAGCGGGGGCGGCCCCGGGTCCGCCAAGCCCCGGGTCTGCCTCCCCCCGGGTCTGCCTCCCCCCGGGTCTGCCTCCCGCCCGCCCCCCGCTCCTCCCCCGAGCCCCCCCCGCCGGTCCCGGGGCCGCAGGAGAGGTTTTCCCGATGCACGCCCATATCCCCGTCTATAGGCACCGCCTATAAGTACCGGCTAGAGGTACTTTAGAGGGATTTCGGAGGTCCGGAGCTAATTGCAAAGAGAATAATTAGGAAGGATGGCCCGATAGTTTCATTAAGCTTTTCAGGGAGAGGGTCATTCCTGCCCTGCGAAGGGTGTTGTCTAAAAGGGGCTGATGGAATCGGGATGGGTGGACAGATGGATGAACGGGCGGATTGCAGCTCTGGCTAACAGCATACAGCAGTCCTCCAGCTTTTTGAGGAAACAGCCAAGAGGGTCTCTGCTCCCCTCCAGAACCAGGGAATGGAAGCAGAGGAGGAAGGGAACAAGCAACATGGGGTAGTGTGGATATCCCTTCAGAGAGAAGACACATGTCCCCAGGTGGGTGTCCCCACCCCTCCTGGGCTGGGTGAGCTAGCCCAGGCTGCAAGGCCCCATCAGGGGATTGATGCTATTGGATTTTCTCCAGAAGCAGGAGGGCACAGAGGGGGGGGTGCACTCAGCAGGTGCCCCCTCCCTGCAAACTGGGTGAGAGCCCTGGGGCATCATCCCTGGCTGGCTCTTCCCCCTGGGGTGTGTGAGGATGGAGGCAGAGGAAAGGAGGAGAGGAACCATCCCTGCTCCCAGACCTTGGCTGCACCACGCCAGGCTGTGAATTACAATCTCCTCGCAGTCAATAAATGCTGCGTTGTGTAAATCGGCGTGTGGGGCTGGGGATGTGCTGCTGCTGCCAGAGGAAATTAGAGACACAACCTCCTGTACTGCCTGAGCCACCCTTCTGCCAGGAGCAGGGCTGAGGAAAGGGTCTCCTGCAAATTCATCACAGGGAAGAAAACAGGCCAGGTGGAAATTTCCATCTTTTCTCCTTGGCTGAAATAGCCAGAGTTTGGCTCAAAGCGCACCTGACTGCTGTGCCAAGCACGGCCTGGAGCCGGGGCTCAGCCTACCCTGCTCCCCTCTGAGCTGAGCACCTGCACAACTCGGCCCTCTGGTGCAAAGGGGGACTTCTTTTGGGGTGTTTGGTTTGGCACATTTGTTCATCTCTAATTTCATGGTGTCACTGTAAAATCTCAAAGCGCCTCACTCTCCTTGGGGTACATCCCCTTGCTTTACACCAGACTCCATCACCCTCTTCCAGGAGCCTTAGAAATGTTTAAAAAAAAAGGGGGGGGGTGAATGTGGTGGGGGTTCCCTGGCCGTGCCTGCCACTGGTTGGCACCCAGACAGTGAGAATGCTCCACAAAAAGAGCAGGATGAGCTGAAGCATATGTGCACCCGCCTTTTCCCGACGCTCGCCAGGCAGCATTACTCACCACAGGGATTCCCCCCAGGAGCAGGTTCTCCCTATTCCAAAGCCCCAGGAATAGAACCAGGGGTGGTCCTTTAGAGACCAACCAAGCTGAGGGGAACATCTCAGCTCCCAACGGGATGTGGTGCTCTCCAAGCCATGGGGAGATGGCACAACCAAACACCTGGTGGCAAAGATAAAGCTTTAACCTCCTCTCTAAAATCACACAATCAAGACATCCCCGTTTCAGGGGACAAGGGGGTTCCCTTTCAACTACTCCTGCTAAGGGTGTGACAGAGCCAGGCTGGGATACTCAGTGAAACTGCTACAGCTTGGAGTGTTATGGGGAACACAAGGAGACGAATCCATTGGGGTGAACTTCTCTGGGTGCTTACTCTCTGCTTTCCCCATCCCCAAGGGCAGTGTTAGACACAAAGAGCACTGGTCCCCCACCCCCCAAAATGCCCAAGGCTCCCCCTGAGCATGGGCAGGCTGAGCTGCCTCTGCCTGACAAGGGTATGGGGGTCCCATGGGCTATGCTCTCCTGGAGTTTTGCTGGGTTCTTCAATTTTTTAAGCTGGCCCTGAATAATTCAGCTTCCACATAGTTGGCTCAAGGTTGGTGAGCTCAGATGTTCCTTGGGTTTCTGCTTGACCCACTTTAACAGCCAGGAAAACCAGCCAGGCATGGTGCTCCTGGTCCCAGGCACGCTGGTCCCTGTGGCGTGAGGGACATCCCTTACGCACAGGCCCAGCCTGGAGTCTTCCCCCCAAATCCAAGAGCCTCATCCCTTACCCACACTGCAGATTTTTAGAGGAATTTTTTCATTCTCCCCTTCTGCCTCTCCCTGCTGTCCCATGGCTCCCAGCACAAGTGGGTGCATCCAACAGTATCTACAGGATTACAAGGAGGGATTTGCTTGGCTCCATGAACCAGCCAACACCCTGTGGCCACCTCGCCACAGCTCCTTGCTATGCAGAGCCTCACCTCACTTCCCAGGAGCCTGGATGAACATTGACTAATCCTGCCGGCAGAATAAGAAGCTGCTGATTCATTTGGCTCCCAGATGCTGGATTAGGACAATCTCCAGAAATGCCCTGTATTGTTGTTTTTTTTCCTTGCCCTTCCAGCCAAGTCAGGTTTGGTCTGCTGCTGCAGAGGGGAGAAGAAGGAGAGATCTTTCAGTTGTGTGCACACCAAAAAGACCTTTCAGTTGTCTGCGCTCAAGCCAAGGCTTTAAACTCTTGGGGACCATGGGGAGGAGCTGTCCCTGCTGTCCCCATCCCTGTGGGCACAGCCACGAGCCATCCCTTGGTGAAGGAGCTTCTTAACCAAGCCCTGCTCACTCTGCCAGGCTGCCCTGGTTATTGCATGCCCAAAGGATGTCCCCTCTGCACCAGCTGGGGTGTGTGACACTGAGAGGAGGGGCAGGCAAAGGGATGAAATATCTGCACCCTCCTCCCACCCAGTCTCCCTCAGTGCTCCCAGGAGCACTGCACGTTGATCTTTTCCACTTCATGGGAAGAAGAGGCTGTTCTCAAACCTGCAATCCCCTCTTGGAAAAGCTCCTTTAAATAGCATTGCATCCTTCCCCGGGGTCTGCTCCCACCGCTGGCCAAGCGTGTCGTGCCAGCACCACGAGCATCCTCGGCAGCAGTGGCTTTGCATGGAGACAGCAGGGATTAATCAGGGATGTTGCCTCTTGGCCAGAGTCACACTTGGGGGATTACTGGGTTCTGCAAGGAGCGGGGAGTAGCCAGAGAATTTGTTCAATGCAAGTGGAGGGGTTTGTCACAATCCGATTGCAGGCGAACAGAAATCCCCAGTGCTGGCAGGAGCTCAGCACTGGAGGCCGCGGGGATTAACTGGTTTTCCCCAGGCTTTGCAGCAAGGCTGGGGTGGGAGGAGATGCTCTAAGCCCAAAGCTCTAGGTTTAAAACCTCCAGGGAGATGCAGGGGCTGAATGAGCATCAGCTTTGGGGCACCCAAGCAAGCCTTGTCTCGAGGCCAAGAACCAAATTCTTTCACGTGGGTGCCCCAATTCTCCTGTAAGACATTACTCTGCATCCCTCCTGCCCTCAAACGGGCCTGGGAGAGCTGGAGGAACCCTGGGAGGATACCCATGGCCTTTGCATTCCCCTCACTCCCCTTTGTCGGAACAGATTTGCATCCATCACTAATTAATCCAAGATGAGCTCCTAATTCAGCTCCTTGATTGCAACTTTGCATAATTGCTGCGCGCACAGGCGGAGTGGCAGGACCGGATAAAAAAAAAAAAAAAAAAGGAGACAATCAGTGGTGGGCGGGGAGGAAACAACACCGGGAAGGACCGGTTCAGCTCGATCCCACTCACTGTATTTACAGACACCGGTTGAGAGATTTTCCTCTGGAAGGAGAAAATGGTGACAGCGACCCTTGGAGGGGGTGTTTTCCCCTGTGCTGTGTTCACCAAGAGCCTCACCAGCAGCTACAAAACCCTCAGGCAGTGGGAAAAACCAGGAATTGCAGGCTAAGGATTTCTGCTATTCTTTTCATCCCTGCTGCCCTCCTCCCCAGGCTCCCCTTTTCCCAGTGTCCCAGCACTGGGGAAAAGTTTCGGAGTGAAAGTTCCACAGAGGTGACCAGGGCAAACACATCCCCCTGAGCCAGGCTCCAGGCTTCTCCCCCAGTACCCGGGCACATCACACCCCGTGTCCATAAAAAAATCCCCAAACGAAGCCCAGAGGCTGCCTCAGGAGAAGCAAACCCACAGCACGAGTGAGGCTGGGCAGCGTGGCGAGGATGAACTGACTTCAGCCCTTGGTGGCACAAAAAGTGGGAAGATCCCTGCTTTTCCTGCCAGCGATGCCCAATCCATTCCCACGGGGCTCCAGCAGGCACCCATTGTCCCACAGGATCGATTGTGTGGGCACAAATCAACACTGACACCGGCTCAGGGGTTATTTTACCCTCTTCCTTCTCCACTCACATCCTACCCACAGCCATCCCCTTTTCCCAGTGAACACTTCCACACACCCCAAAATCTGAGCGGCGGGGCAGCAAACAGCGGCGGGCAGGTCATCCTGGCGCTCCCCATTCTTTCTGCTAAAGAAAAGCTACTTTCAGCTCCAGCCTTTTCTCTGGAAAAATGCAAAGGCCCCTTGGCTGGCCCCACGGTGGGGGTGGGAAGGGGTTTGGGCAGCCAGGCTGGCCCCACCACCCCTCTTAATCAGCCGGGGCATGCATGAAGCCTAATGCTGTCTCGAAGATTTGGGCACTATTGACACACACGAAGCATTAAACGCCTTACTGGGGATTTGCATAAGCTCGGGGAGGGAGGAAGAGTGCGGAGAAAGGAGAAAGTGTCGACAATGGGAAAGTAAATGCATTAAAGTGCTTAGGGGGAAAAAAAAAATCTGATAAAGGAATAAACCAGTTAAGGGAATATATTACTCATAGCCCCGTTATTCAAATCCCGCCTTATAGGAAATCCTCTTAAAGCGATCACCTGATTGTGTGTTAAATTCCTAATTGAATAATAAAAGAATTATGTATTTCTTCCATAACGGCACAAAGATGGGAGCCCACGAGGATGCTCGGTGAGGGGGGAGCTGGTGGCAGAGGAGATGAAGGGAGAGGGGTGTGGGGGCAGCAGCAGCAGGCAGGAGATGTGATGGGAGATCTGGGAGTTGGGACAGAGGGCTGGGAAAGGGGGAGGTAGCAGGGCTGAGTGCCTGGGGGTAGTGGAGAGCTTTGCTGGGATGGGTTTAGGAATGATGGTGCCTGGAGGGAGAAAGAGTGGATGGAAATCCAGGGCTCCTCCAGCCCTGCTGGTGCAAGAGCTGAAGAGACACCGGAGTGGCCCCTGCCCTGGAGCTGCTGGGAGCAGCAACTGCAGCCCCCCAAATCCAGGCAAAGGGAATTTCGGGGGGTCGCAGCAGCTCCTGAAGAGCAGAGGGATCCCTCGTCCAGCCCCGGATAATGCAGGAGAAGCTCAGGCCCTCTGCCCCTTCCTTTCCCCAGCCAGGACTCTCCACGCTCTCTCCTGATGATGATGATGCCCTTCCCCCTGCCTCCACGCTATAAATAAGATGCAAAAAAAAGGAGAGAAAAAAAATAAGAAAATAAGAAAAGAGCACATCACCTGGCACTCAGGAGGTGGGGGAGAGCATCAGGACTGGCATGCACCAAACCCTCAGACTGTGCAAGGAGGGTGGGGGTGGAAAGGGGGGGGAGAAACAAAAGAGCTAAAAATAGCCCAGGGAGCTGCTTTCTTCCCGGAGATCATTTTTTTTTTTTCCTACACAGCTGTTTCATTTAATAAACAGGATTATTTATTTATTTATCCCTCTCTTCACTCCACTTTTTACTTACATTTTTTTATTCAGTCAACACCACTTTACCCATCCTCACATCTCTTTTAAATTCAAGGTAAAAATCAAAACAAAACACCCGAAACCAAAGGAAAAAACCCTGAAACCAACGGCCCTGATGCCTCCAGCAATGTCTTGCGTTGCTACAGCTCTTCATAGGTAATCGAATACCTCAGAATTGCACCTGCCAATGCAAACTCTAATATCAATAAGTGGCAGCAATAGGCAGCAGCTGAGAAAACAAAGCACCAGCGCCCAGCAAGCCCCAGCCAAGCTCCAGGCTGCCAGAGGCTTTTTATTTAGGAGGGATTGGGTCGTCGGAGCCAGGCTGAGCTCCCAGTCCAGGGCAAGTGTGGGAGCTGGAAGGAGGCAGGGAGGTGGGTCTGGAGTTATCCTCAGGGAACTGACCCGTCTAAGCCAAGCTTGAGCAGGACAGGGGGGTGCCAAGCCCCCCCCAATTCCCATGGGAGCATTTCCCGAGCCCAGGAGCAGCTCCAGCCATACCGAGGAGCTCACAGGTTTGCTCCACTCACATCTCCAGCAGTGCCTGAACCTCCTCCTCCTCGCTCCTGCATCCTCCAGCAGCAGCCAGGGAAATCAGGGATGACAGGAGCAGTTAATTTGAGCCTGCAGAGGCCATCTTCCCGTGCATGTGTTGTTTTGTTTCCAAATAGACTTTGAATAATGAATTTCTGATGGTAAAGAGAAAAAGCTTCGCCCTGACCTCTTGAAATGCAAATTGCCTTTCACCCGGGGAGAGATGAAAGGCTGTTTCCTATCTGAAACGGTAAAAAGGGGTGAGATAACGTCCCTGGCTCTGTCTCCCGGCTTTCATTTCCAAAATAGTTTTCGGGTAGGTAGAGGAGAGATGCTCTGCATGATTTCACTGTGCTTGGTGCCCACAGGGAGCAGGAGGATCCTCAGGGGACACAGCCCGGGCTCTGCGTTTCCCTTCACACCAGGCTCCAGACAGCAGCAGAGGCTCTGGGGCCAGGTGAAGCCCAGAGCTTTGCCCTCCCCTGCCAGAACTCATTTTTTGGGCCCAATTCCAAAAGCTGCAGCATTATTCGCTCAGGAAAATACAGCAGAGCAGAAGCACAGCCACACAACCAAAGCCAGACCCACTCTGCTCTGGCCCCACCACTGTCCCCTCGTGCCAGCATGGCTGGATCAAGCTCCAGGCAGGAGCTTGTGGCACACTCAGCAGCCAAGCACCCTCTGCCTCCCTCCCAGCTGTTTTGGCTCAGGGGCTGGGTGAAGGCAAACACAGATCAGTATTTTTTCCCCCCTCTCATGTTTTGCTCTGGGTCAAGGAGCACAGTGCAAGGCAGATGCCCTCAGCAGGCACGGAAGGTGCTGCAGGGAGCTGCTGAAGTGGATGAGGGATTTTATGGGAGTAAACAAGGGAAGGAGAGTGGATGCACCAAGGGGAAAAGGCTGGGATGCTGCCAGCAAAAGAGTGGGGAGGTTATGGGAGGAAGAAGATTGGGATGCTGCTAGGGAACATGCAGGGATACTCCCAGGAGAGGAAGGAAAGAAAAGGGATGTTCCAGGGAAAGAAGATTGGGATGGTACCAGAGAAGGGAAGAAAGAACATGCGTGCTCTGGGGACAGAAGGATGGGATTGTCCCAAGGGAGGGACAGGGGCACTCTGTGGTCCCCTGCACCTCCATCCAGCAGCTGCACAACAGCACAGCACAGCACAGCCCCCCACTGCTGGCCCCTGGGAGCCTTCCCTTCACCAGCCACAGACCCAGCTTTCTGGCCCATCCCTCTGCCTGCCCTCCACAGATAAAATAAATTATCAGCCCGATCTGGAGCTGCTGAGGAGCAGTGGCTGATGGTGTCACTAGCCTCCCTCAAGCAGGGAGGAGGGGACAGCAGTGACAAGGGGGATCTGAGAACTTACACACGAGGCTGGCACCCGAAAGTGGCTCTGTACCCACCGTGTGGACAAGGTGGATCTGATCACATGGACATAGTGGATCCATGCCCCTGCATCACTTGGTGCTCCAGACTACACTTGTGGAGAAATGGGCCCAGGGCCTTCCTTGCCCCTGCAAAACAGTATCCAAAATATCAAAATACTGCCAAACCCCTCTAGGTTACTTTATGGACTTACCCAGACACAGCAATCCACAAACCCTTTATTACGACCTGTAACTTCGTAAAACGCTCTGCTAAAATCCCCAACCCAAAACACAACCCAGTGCTGGAGGAGCCAGCATCAGCTGTCCTCAGCTCCAGCAAGCTGGGCACAACGCCCTCATTAGCTCATAGTTCATCATTAAGGAGCCAAAACTGCCTCTGCCAAGGGCCTGTTTGAGACTTGCATGGGTTGAAGGTGGCACAGGAGAGGTGAATGCTCAGGCACCAGCTGAGCGTGGGTGCTGCAGAGAGGGACAAGCTGCTCTCAGGCCTGGGCAGGATCAGAGGTGGTGCTGGTGCTCACCTCTGGCCCCAGCACTGCCACAGCATCTCCTTTCTGCCCACTGGCTCTGAGCATGAGTGATGCTGCGTCCACCTTGCAAACCAGCCAGGCCAGGAGCAGTGTGAGCTGCTCTGCCTGGTATCTCACTCCTTCCTCTGCTCCCAGCAGTGTGTTCAGCTCAGCCACAGCCCACGTGGGGCTGTTCACACCAGGATTATGCTTCTGGTCACTTGTGTCATCTCAGACTCAAATCCTGTAGTGAAGGGTGTCAGGGCCTGTCCACTGGGCAAGATCATCACAGCTAAACCTAAAAGTCTACTCCGCACCAGGAGAAAGCAAGGAGGAACAGAGGCATGAGCCTGTGTGCTTGCAATAAGATAAATAATTGGAGATGGGCTTGCTCAGTCCCTTCACTGGAAACTCATGCTCAGCAGGCCAAACTCAGTACCAGGAGACAGATGTGAAACTGCTGTCCTGAGGGCAACCACAGCTGCCTACTTCATGGCTAGGTATGACCTGCTGCTCACCATTTTCCCCATGCTTACTGGAGAATATTCTGCTTTGCTGCCCTAGGGCAGGAGCAGAGGGGTTTGCAGGACCTCAGAGCATCAGTGGGTGGGGATGACTCTATCCACCTGGGACACAGAGGAGCTGTTGGCATCACCACAGCAGATGGAAGTCACTGCCACTTCCTCAATCCAGCAACAGCTTCCCTCAGATCTTCAGTTTGCTCCAGGCAGGAGCCAGGGAAACATCACCAGCAGCCTAGTGAGCAGTTTAGAGACACTCATCTGAGCTAGCAGAGTTTATTTCTGCCTGGAGCAAAGGGAGGCACAAAGCAGCAGCGACAGGGCAGCATTGCCCTCCAGAGCTGGATCAGGGGAGGCCTCGCCATGAAACAGCCACACAGGAGAACAGGGAGTCTCATCCTCATCTCATCCTCGCTCCAGTGCTCCAACACTGCCAGCAAGAGCAGAAAGGCTTTTGCTCCTTTTGTCCACCCCGATCAAAGCTCTCATTACTGCTTTGTAGGAGGAAGGGTACAGAAGTAGGAGCTGCCTCCTCTCCCATCTGCGAGGGCCCGCTCCACATCTTCCTCCAGGGCTTGAATGCGAGAAGCAACAAGCCTGGAGCGACAGCACAGGGAGTGGAAGTACTGCTTGAGATGCATCCCATGAAAAAAAAAAAAAAAGAATAAAAGTACTTACCAAACTCACCTCAGCAGCATGAGAAAAATACACAAATCTAAGTCCTGGGAAGAGCAGCTTTAAGGAGGAACAAGAGGGAAAATTACATTTGCAAGCAAAATGTGCCAGGAAAAACTCAGCTTGTCGTTTCCCAGTCCCTGCAAAGCCCAAGCTGACAGTGTCGGTGGAGAGCAGCTACAAAGCACAGCTGAGACTGAGGGCTCTTAACTGCTGCTCTTCTGGTTTGGGACACGTAGCCTTACCCTGATCTTATCTGGCCCCATCTCCAAGTAGCAAACAAAAGGAAGAAGACACAGAATACTTATCACAACACAGATTTAATTTCTTAGGCAGTTATAAAATTACAAAGAGCGACGGGCTAGCAGTGAGAGCCAGACACTTGGTGAGGTGGAATGTTAGACAGATTTTTCCACTTATCAACACAGATACCAAACAGTCAGTGAGCACTGCAGGATGCCAGGTTTTCTCCCGGTAAGGAAGCAAATGCAAGAGCAAATAGAACCAGGTAGACCTAGGGCTGAGTCAACGCCCCACAGAAACCCAGAGCTACAGGTTTGGGGAGAACTGCCCCCTCCTGAGTCAGAGACATGCAGGGTCCCTGCAGCCACATGGCCAAAGCCACAGCACTGACACCTGTAACAAGCACAAGGGCAACTGTTTGCAAGCCAGAATTACAACTTCTTGCCCATTATTTTCAAAGCAGTGTAAGATGAGACTTGCCAGTCAGAAGAGCATTAAAATGAAGGCATGTCATGATTAGAAAAATAGGAATTTGCTGAATTCCTTTGGTTGTACAACTGGAATCTGAAAGGATGTATTTACAGTCAGAGCCATGCTTTCTTCATTGCAAGCCTTTCACAGGCCAGCAGATTCCAGGAAAAGAAAGGCCTGCTCTCCACGTGTGGAAAAGACACTCGGGCCTTGCTCTTAGATATTAACAGGTTAAATAAAGTTGACTGTTAGCCAGGACAGCTGGAACACAGAATAAAACTTCCCAGATCTCTGCAGTGATTAATCCCCACCAATGCTTGGGACAAAGACTCCTGTCACTCTGCAAACGCAGCAGAGCATCTGCACACACCAGTGGGATACTGAGCAGCTCAGCAACCCACAGGGAAAGAAATTCTACTGTCCTACTGCATGCTGGTTGGTGCTAATGCCATTATTGGAGCCAAGAAAGCACAGCCTAGGACGTAACAGAGAGTGCTGTGCTCGGGCTCGGCGCTCACCCAGCCTGGGGTTCCTCTGCTCACTCCTCCCTTTTCACTATTTTCACTATTCCACATAGGTCAGACCAACTTTTCTCTGTGCAGATACCTGTCACTGCATTAAAGATCTTCTCAGGTATTTATTTGCATTCAGGCAGACTTGAAAAGCCACCACCTCTACCCCCACCCTCTGTAAAACACAGCCAGGAAACTCGCTGTGCAGGACCCAGAGCAGCAAGGTACAAGTACACACCTGATCCCAGAGAGAGCACTCGTGCCAATGTCTTGTTCAACAGGGCATCAGAACAAACAGATTTTACCAACCTCTTGATGCTTTCTACTTCCTTCTCCTCCTCTGCCAGGCCCTGCCTTTTAACTGCTAGATTCGTATCTATCAGTTGTATTTTGGAAACAGTGACATAAGAAGAGACCAGGGCAGATAAAAGCTTTGTGCCTCAGAACTTGAAGTACAGAGTAAACAGACAGATGTCGAGACAGCAGCCGAGGACCTGCACTCGCTGCCCATTTGCACATCAAGAGAAACTGCTCCTTCCCTACTGCACTCACCGGGAACTGATCCCACTGCAAGCTAAGACCTGAGTTTAGGATTCCAAGTTTTTCAGTGTTCCCCCCTCCCCAGCTTTGGTTTTTTCAGCTCTCTGCCTCAATCCTCCACTGAGTTAAAAGCTATCAAGAAGTGCAGCCCATATGGAGAGAGAGAGAGAGAGAGACAGGCTGTACAGAACAAACACTGTCCTTCCAAGGAAGGTCAGTCTAAACTGAGAAGGGCTGCACAGGTGTTCCCATATCCTGTGACCAGGAGCTCGTGGCCACAGCACAGGGCTCAATCCTCCTTGGCTTACCCTGGGTCTGTCAGAGGATCAGAACAGAAATGTTTAGACATCACCTGATTCACAGAGAACAACAGTGCAATCACATGCCCCACGCTCAGGTGAGGATGCAACTGCAAACATCATTTCTGGTTATGTTTAAAGAAAAAAAAAACAAACCAGAAATACATCTTTGTGTCACTGGGATAAACCCCCAACCTGAAAGGCTTCTAACTTTGGTAGCACACCACAACAGGGTGATTACTGAGGGCCTAAGCCCATCACAGGGAAATTACATCAATCATGTTTTATCTGAGAAAAAGTTTATATCCTCATGCAATGAACTTAAGACAAACTATGGTCACCACTCTTAAATACACTGCCAGTGGAGACCAGAAATTACGTGCTCCACCCTACCAGCTTGTCACTAACCTCAGAATGTTAATATTTTTGCTCTATAAGAAGATTTTCTCAGTTACAACAGCAAGAAGATAATCTTAACTGGCTTTCAGCTTCTATTTAAGAATGAACCAAGTAGGGCACAGCAATTCCACAGTATGTGGCTCAGGAGCAGGAACACACTACAGCATATGGAAGACACAAATACCGTGAATATGGGATCTCCTACTCACCTGTGGAAAATAAGGTATGAAAATTAAGAAGGGAATACAATTATTACAATAAATGATCTCCATTTTCAGCAATAAAGTTAGTAACTACATTTAGGGGTGTAACATGGCCTTTGTTACACTCAAGAGTTGTAAAACTTGTGTGCTTAGCAGACCTGTGTTGCTGGTGCATGTTTACTGCTGTGCTTGTGGAGTCCAGGCCAAGCCTCCAATGATGTTATCAGGAATGTTAATCAGCTTTAGTCTGGAATGAGCAGACATCTCCTGGGTGGTTCAGTTTGCCAGCAAAGCTCACTGAGCTTATATTTACTTCAAGACTTGTATTTCATTCTGCAGCTTGGAACATCACAGCAAAGCTGAGAGTAGTAAAGCAGAATATAAATAAATAAATAACTGCAGACCATGGAATTAAGTTAACAGCCAGACCTTAAAGTCAAGAGACTGAGATGTGAGCATGACTCAGGGGTTTGCTGTGAATGTGCTGGGTTCTGGAGAGGACACCACAAGCCACTCCAACCAACTACTTAGGACAGTCAAGGGTTTGCAGTGAATAAACAAGCCTGATCCCTTCTCTCCCACACACATTTGTGTGCAAACACCTTCCACTGACATGGACTCACAGCAGCCTCCCTGACAAAGCTCTCCTGACATGGGCTGCCACCTTCTTTGTACTTGTAGAGGCAGGGGAAGCCCATCTGCCCACACAGGTTTTTGGGGACAGAGCCCACTGCCTGCTACTGCTCCAGGTACTCACAGCACTGAATCCTCAAAGAGCATCACTGCCTAGTGTGGTAGGGAGCTCACACACAGCTGGAATACTCAGCCTCTGTCCTCCTCTCAAGATCTGCAATTTCCTTGCCTTTTTTATATTTACTTCTTTGCAAGCAGTCAGTAGGGGGAGAGGAAACAACCACATTGCTACACAGAAGGCAAAGCAGGCTCATTTTGGCAAAGGGAAGTAACACTCACCAGGTACTTCACCAATCACTTGCTCAATAACTGTTATCCAAGACTTAAGAGAAGGCACATTACAACCCTAAAAATAGTCCGCAGCACTGCTCAGCCTTGGAAAGCCCTAGAGAGTGTCAGGGCAGTTAAGGATTTGTTCCAAAACTGCCAAAGAAAGTACCAGTCCTTGAGTGTATCATAAGAGGTACTCTGATGAGAGAGGGAATGAAAAAAAAACAAAAAAAACCCAACAAAACCAGAAAGAAAAGCATTGTTATACAGCAGTAGAGAACCCAGAAGTAAATTAAATTTTCAAAATCATTTATATTTACATCAGTATCTGAAAAAAAAAAACAAACCAAAAAAAACCAAGAACTTCCACTATTAGAGCAGTACACTCAGCCCCAGACTGACAAGAAGCAGGAATTGAGAGCCTTCTAGCAGGAAACCTTAAGGCTGTTTACACAGTGGGGCTGCCAAACTCTACAGGGACTTCCCTCCAGCCTGACAGAATCCTTGCTTTGGATAATTTAAAAAAAGGTATAAAAAAAGATTATTGCTACTCTGCCAAAAAAATAGGACAAACTACAGGAAAGAAAGAAAGTGCATTCCAAGCCTCTTCTCAAAAAACCCACAAGCTTATCAGCCACCACAGGCTACAGACACCCAAGTACCAAAGCTGTACAGACAAGATTCTCTAACAATCCTTCCCTCATTCTATCTCTTCTTCCTGCAGCAATTCCTTTCCTTCCCTGTAAAGGCACTTTCTAGATTCTACATCCTTATGCAGGGAAACACTTCCAGTTTTCCATCCCAACAAACAGAACAGTCCCACAAATACACAACATTCAGAAGGAATTTTAATTAACAAAATGGTCCAGGAAAGGGAAGGGAGAACCCAAAAAAAACCAGGCCATTGCATTTGAAAGGTTGCATGTCAGTCACTAGGTATGCCTGCAAGCCCATGCACAGGAAACCATTTGGACCTTTGTCAGTGCAGAACTAGTCTCAGCTTCCAGAACCACTTCTGTACTCCTTCCTTATATAGACTAAATATTATATACATATATAAAAAAAATACAAACTTGAGTTTGTTATAAAGTGGCTTCTCTCTCTCTCCCCCTCCTATGCTTGCTTGGCACATGAATGCATGCAAAGCTAAGTAGGCTCCGAGGGCTGCACAAACAGCAGGTTTTGGCAACAAAAAAAATAAACACAGCTAAAATAGATAAGCAAGATTAAAAGCCACTGAATTGAAAACCATATATTTTTCCAATTGTATAGAATTAGAACTACAGCTACGACTTAAAACTGTAAGAGTCTGTCATCCTCTCTCCCAACTCATGTCAAAGTTCATAGCAGCATAACACGAGATTCCTCAAGAAACATCAAGCCAGTGTTCTCTGCTTCAGGAGTGAGTTCACAGGTCCAAGTTCAGTCTGTCCGAAGGATCATGGGGGGATGCTCACTGTCTTCATCCAATCTGAGTGAGTTGGTTTCATCTTCCAGGCAAGCTCCACCCACAGCACCCAGGTCATCCGTATAGGCTGGAGAGAAAGGAACAAGGACTTGGGGAATCAGCAGCAACAAAATAAGGCTTGGATCCAGAGTGAATGAGTAGAGCTAAAGTACCAGGCATTACTTGAAATAGTTTCACTGCCACCCTATGTTTGTTTTGATCATGACTCTGTTTCATGACTGTGCTTCTCCAAGCCAAGAGCAGTTAATGACCAAAGTTAAACTTCTTTGTGTGTGCAATGCATACTGGAGCTTTGGGCAGGCTGGTGTTTTCAGTCTCCACTGATGCAGTGCAGAACAGATGCTGGTATGTGCTGACTGCCCTCCCTTTGCAGCGAGGCACTAACCTGGGTGCCAGACATGGCAAAAGCTCCACTGACTTGGAGAGCTGCAGCATAAACCAAGTTCTCATCCTCTTGCTTTAACAGTGCAGTGAATCAGGCTAAAAGGTCGCTGTTCCCATAAAGGAACAACAGCAGCATTTATCAACCTTTCATAAAAAAAATTACAAAAAAAAGGGAGCAGAGCTATAATTCAGATGCTTTGCACAAGGTCTGGGTGCAGAACTGCCTCAAGAACCATGTGGCAAGTACTGAAACTATCACTACAGCAGTCGACCACAACTCAAGACAAAATTCTACCCAGAAAGCAGCAAGACAAGTGATCCATCTACAGGAGGCTACTGCACACCACGAGCGCTCTTTTCCCACTGCTCACCAAGGCTCCACCTCGCACGCGCGGTTACGCAAAGCTCGGTGCGGACGTGGACCAGCTCACGCAGCCATCTAGAAGGAAGCAACAGGCAGAGGTGCTCCCTGCCCCATTCCCAGCCTTCTCCTTACCATGCCTGGTGGGTGAGGAAGGCACATATGTACCTTTAGTCACAGCAGCGCTGTACGTCTGTGCTACCAACGGCCGGTCGTGGGATGCAGACTCCAGAATTTCGTTGGCGGGCTCCATGCTGCCATCGAGCCTGTCAGGAAGAGAGGGGTTAGCTGGAGAGGTGATCTGCCTGGGCACAAGACAGCTTTCAGTTACAGGAAAATGTTTCATCTGATGTGCAAGAATAATGTATATAGAAATGCAACAGGAGGAACTTGGTCCCTCTGTTCCAGAGGCCACGCTAGAAAGCACCTGACAACACTTGGTATTTCTCTGAAGATCCATCAGCATCATGTTTGTCTCTGACACAGCATCAGGATCTAAATCCTAGTAGCTCACAGTAGGAAAAGAAGACTCAAAATATTAAAAAAAAACCCATTCCAATCAGCAATATTGTAGGTTGTCTTGAGCTCTGTCACAACAGAAGCAGTTGCTTCATACACAGATACTAGAAAGCTCTCTAGAGGAAGTATTAGAACATTTCAAAGATTAACAACTTGGTAAAAGCTCTCCTTTATGAGGCTTCATTTCATCTCTAACCAGAGGTCATGGTCTTCAAATGTTCAGATAAACGTATGATTTTTGACCATAACTGTAGGTTGACCAAAGCTGCAAACCTGAATTATCATCATGAGTTATTAATTCTGATTGATCAAATAATTACCCTAGCTTTTCCTGCCAACCCTTATTGAAAAACAGTGCACTGTCCTATTTCTGTAAGTGTTCTACAGTACCATTACAGAACACCAGCTGGCTGGCCTATATGCAAGGAAGTTTAATAAGGACACCAGCAGAGAGAGAACAGGGATAATTCCACAGGACAGTTTCCCCTCTGTGAAGTCAGAGTAGGATCTTTCTCATGTTTGTATCTACTTCATTTATTGATGAAGAGGACAGTGTCACACGTTTCAAATTCTTGTTTAAGTAACTCAACTCAAAGTGCCAAGAGGAAACAGGAGCACAGAGAGAACAGTGATTGATCCCTCCCTGCACTGGGACAGGGTTAAGTTTCTGCTGGTAAAGTGGTGCTTGGTGTAGTGGATACCTGGAATGAAGGCTCAGGGGGATTCTGAAGTTACTTATTCATGTCAGATGTCAGGAAAAAGATTAGTCTGAAGAAATGAGCTGTTCTAAGTTAGAGTTTTCCAGAACAGAACTAAGCTTGAGAAGAAACTGGATTTTGAGAGGAAATAAAATACAACAGTTCTCAGTGGACTTACTTGTGCTGCTTCATTAGTGTGCACTCGCCTCCTTCCTGGGGGTCTAAGTTGTACATGTAGAGATACCCATCAGCAGCTCCCACCAGCAAACGAGGGATCTTCTGGATTCTAGAAAGGTTTAGAGCAGAAGTTATTAAATAACAGATTATTAAACAAAAGATTATTAAATAACAAAAGAAAGCATGCTCTCCTCCCTTCCCATGGTTTAATGGTTAGACTCCATCTCAGAGGGTTTTTCCAACCTAAATGATTCTATGACTTTAAGGCATTATTTTCCACACTTTTGCTCCTGGACAGGGAATGCTGTTAACAGTTAGAGCGCTCAGGAAAGAACCGTGTGCAAAATATTTACAGCATAACCACATTTTGGGGCTAACAGGATGCCACAGGAATCAAGCAATTACATATAACTCACTAAAACAGATTCAGAAGTTACCATCCTGTTATCAAGCTTTGTGCAACTCCAGAGACAAATATTCTAACGGGAAGGATTTACTTATGTTACAAAGCTTAATTATTGCTCAAAGGGTGCTTTGAGATCAGAGGAGTGAGAGTAAAGACATGAAGTCAATTTAGCATAAAAACTATAAAACCCCCACAAAGTAAGTTTACCACTGCTCAGCTTATTACTTTGGTAGCTGTGCCAAATGGGACCTGCCTTTGAGGAAGACAGCATAAAAGATTAGATTTAGTCCTCAAAATTAACTTTAATGAATGCTACGCTGTTTTAGAGACAGGAATTATATGAACTTGCTTTCAAAGACTTCTTTAATGGTTAGGCTGGATTGCCTGATTTTGCAATTCACTAACAACATACACCATCACTCCCTATAGCACTAAGGGAAACAAATGCCATAAAAGCCCACAGGTCTGTTCTCAATATTCTTATTTCAAAATTAAAAGACATCTTTAAATAACACTTAGAAATGGGCTATTCCTATCCAAATATTATGCCCTTTCCTCCTCCTCTCACAGGACTGTGAGGTGTTAGCTCTGCCACGTTGCTTTAAACTGGAACAATCACAGGTGACCCACTGCTCTGCTGCAGATGAAGCTGTGTTTTACAGTGGCAGCCTCTCCAGAGCCCAAACAAGCCAGCAGGGTGGGGAGTGCAGGCTCCAGTTCTGTACTCACGTGGCAAGTGCACAGATGTTTTTGTGCCCACAGAAGGGCAGACGGACTGTAGCAAAGGCTCTACCCTGGTTGAACATCTCTGTTACTTGAGAGGGCAGATAGCTCGTTGAGGCCATCAGCACTTTTCCAAAGTAACCTGTCCAGGTTGTAGGCTCTTCCTGAGGTCTGCAAGTCAGAAGAGAAAAGTGTGTGAACACTTGAAAACATTTTACTATAAAAGATGTTAAAACAGCTGTTTTTCTTCAGAACTAACACCCTTGAGAATTCTAACACACTTCATTTATGCTACAGGACAAAATGTGTCCTTCAATACCCTCAGCCTGTTATTTAAGCATGTTTGATTGTAAACTGATACTTTTGCATATAAGACTGCATTTTATAACGTTCATTATACAAGAGCAGAATCTACTGGAAAGTGCCACGCTTCAGGATTTTATTAATCTGTTTATCACTAAGTAAATCATTGTTTCCAATAACTTCCACTGAAATGGAATGAAGATTGTCCTCTCAAATCACAAATAGGAACATTTTACAACTTGGTGCCTTTTAAAGCCCCCTGTATGCAGCTGGAAGGTATTGCTGAGATACCTCTTCCCAGATGGATGTCAGAGCAGGTGAAACAAACCTAACTGAAAATGTTAAAACTGCTCCACATTCTTCTGTGAAGGAAGGCCAAGTTCTCTTTGGCAGAAAAACACCTTTTTTACTCAGTGGGAGAACAGTACACAGCTCAGCTGCAGTTGCTGATTCATAAGTGACTTCTTATGCCCTTTACTTTACAGTAAAAGTTCAAAAGAAGTCCGTCCACACTTTTGAGAACTCATTCTGTTGAGTACAGTCAACTTTTAAGCCTTTTCCTTGAAAAATCTAAGGCACCTTTGAAACCTACTTTTCTTTCACAGTCTCAAGTTTGAAGATATGCACCGTCTCTGTGTTACTGGATGCAGACAGAAACATGCCATCCATGCTGAAAGCCAATGAACAGATGCTCACACACCTGGGAAAAAGAAAAAAGAGAAGAAATACAAGGAAGTCAAATTACTTGGCTCAGTTAGGAAGATTTCTAAAGTCACCACTACTTGGCAAGTAAGAAAAAAACCTTTCATTAATAAGCATTCTGAATTCTATTATAATTTCTTGAAGCTACTCAAGCATAAGATTAATGATGTTCAGCTCTGATGTTTACCAGATATGGGATCAATTAGTAACAATCTGAATTCAGTCTTACCCTGTATAAAGCACAGCAGAACCACAGAGTTACTGCTCTCACAAACCACACCATTTCACAATGGCTATCAATGGCCACAGCATTAGAAGGATTTAGAAGAGAGTAAGAATATTAGATGTACTGCCTCCAATTGCCATAAAAATACAATGCATCCTCCAAAAGGTGAGCCACTTTGAACAAGTCCCCTCACCAATAAATTTTTAAAAGGCGAGAGGGAGTACAGTTCTGACAGGATTGATTTGTAGAATAGTCAAGTCCAAAGGAATGAAATTGGAAAACATTCAAGCTGAAACTGTTACTAAGCATACAGGCAGGGATGAATGAAGATGAAAACAGGCAAAAAAAATCAGGATGCCAGGTCAATTGCTGAACATACTGGAAATCAACCATAAGGAAAGAGCACCAGGTAATTAACCCAGCTGAACTTTACCTCTTCACTCCCCTTCGGAATTCAAAGAGTTTCTGTCCCTCTGGAATGGAAAACACTCTTATTACTGTCCCCTGCAAAGAAAAAAAATAAACAGATCATTTTTCATTCCAAGTTCATTCATTGTGTACTAGCTCTAGTGAGCAGAGTACAAGTAGAAGCAGCAAACCACTTAACTCATTGCTGTGATGCAGCCCAGATACTACATGAAGTATTTATGGAGCTTGTTTGTAGGATGTGTTTGAAGAGCACAGAAACAAGAGGTGGGAGCTACTAATGCAGAGAACAAGCTGTGCATCAAAACCAGCCCTTCTTATCATATTTGGTCATGAAAATGAGCACACTAGACAAGTACCACGAGTGCAGTCACTTGGAAGTCTTTGTGCCTTTATCAGATGCAATCAGTTATACCTTTATAGTCTAAGCTTATTACTCAAGGAGCAGAGGCTTCAGACTCTCTAATTTACACACATTACATGAACAATTTGTCATCACATGCCAAAGACTAGCAAGGCACTTCTCTCTACTTGGATTTTAACTGTCTTGTTTTCATTAGGAAGACAGTATCAAAACAAGACAACTAATTACCAATAAGTATCCTGCACTAAAGGGAGAAACACTCAGAGGACTGCCCTAATTACAGCCAGATTAAAATGTTTTATTTAAATAACCTTATTATCCAACATTTCACAGCATGGAAATTGTGTCAAATACCATTAATAGATCTTAGACTTCCCATTTTAACTGTAAGCCTTCTTTTCTGGCACTTGCACACAGAACTATGCACACTTAAAATACTTAATGACAAATCTGACTTTTACCACTGTTGGCAAGGCAATGAAAAGCTCCCTTACCTTTTCTGAGGCTGTGGCAAGTTTAGTACCACTTGCATCAAATGCCAAAGCAGCCAAGGGACTATCATGAGCTGGGATCATATTGGCAGCTCTCTGCAGTGAATCAATAAAACAGAACCTTAGAACAGTACAGGTTAAAAGCTACATGTGACTGCATACTTAAGCATATTGAAGGCAAACATGGGTCTTACTTTCAGGACAACAGCTTCAACATTCTTTTCAGTAACTAAGTACATAAAATTATCACTGAAGCATATACACAGAAAGCACAAGCAACGGGAAGACAATTCAAATAGAAATTACTTGGTTCCACCCATTTGCCCAATTTTACTCAATCAAATCTAGTATCAGCACTTGCATTTTCTTTGCTGACATTCTGTGAAGCAAAAGATGCTGCAAACTGTTGCACAAAAACCTAAGTGTCCAGTAATTCCTCTGTGAGCAAGTTAAATAATTTTCAAAACCTGCATCTTTAGAGGAAGAAACAGCATTCAAAGATTCTTACCAGATTGATGGTGTCAAAGACTTGTACTTCTCCAATAGTTGCACTTCCTGGATAGGCCAGGTAGCAATTATCATTGTTTATTGATAAAGCACACAACCCTAGAAGGGATGCAGAAACAGGATTAGAAACAGGTAAATTCAAAGACTTACGCAGTAAAACTTTCTGATTCTGTTCTTGAGTGTCACAAAAATAATGCAAATTATCAACAGAAATAGAAATAAAATGAGTAATCTCAGAGTCAACCTGCAATATATTCAACTATTTAGTGTAAGTTTGTTTAATATAGAACAGAAAAGGAAGAATACCAATAGAGTTACAATAACTAATTAAACAGCAAAACTTTCCATGTCTGCCATGATCCCTAAAAAGCATGAACCTGACAAAATCTTTTAACTATACCAAGTGCTGTCAAAATCTAGTTTTTAATCTCTCCTGGCTTTTTCTAACATTTCAACACATCTACTCCAGGAGACCAAAACACTGGGAAAATACAGTTTAGGGCAGAGTCTGCTACTTGTTCTTAGCTGGATCAAACATGTAAGCTTTCAGACAACACTCTGATTTCTCATTGTATCTGAAAGCAGAATTAACAACACCACACTTCCCTGCAGGGAACCTCATACACTGACACAGAAAGCACTTTTCAGAGTTCTGCTGATTCTACCATCACATTTACCTGCAGGATTGGGAGGGGTCTCCCTGATTGTATGTAATACCTTCATGTCTCGTATGTTGTGTATATAAAGAGACTCTTCCAGACATACTATCAGCCTCTAGAAAAGGGAAAGGGGACAAAACAGTGACATGGAAATAGAGTTCATATGGATTTATCAAGCCTAAAAAACATCTATCCCAAAGTACAGCAGGTGCTTTCCAGTAGAGAAGAGGTTGTACTCACCTGATGGGGAGAAGTAAGGGTCTGACAGAAGACACACCAGATCCAGCTCTTGACACAAACACTGCATGTGGCCATTTGTGCTGACCACTGTACCCCACTTCCCTCAGCCTCACCAGTGCAAACTGAACACATTCCCATTGCTAGTTTAAGTCAGCAAGCCAGAAACCTTCCTATTCTTATTTCTTCATTCTTATTCTGTACCAATTTACATGTGGAAATAATAGAAACTGCTTTCTGTTTTTGCTAAACAGAGAAAAGAGACAAGACTTTTTAACCATTCATAAAGCCTATAACTTATCCATAATCATTTGTGAATGGTCTTTTTTTAAAAAACCTCCAAGTTCTTCATCACCTCATTTACTCTGTATACTACATATGGATGACTAATTGGACATTACTCATTTTACACCAACTCCCTGTGTCAGAAATCAAATTACCCACTCCTTCTCTCATGACTTTAAACAGGAAACCCCTCCTCTTATACTCATATTTTGGGGGCAAAGACAGATAGTAAGATTTTCTCCTCCAGATGCCATTCCCTCTAGTTTGTATGAACTGGCTGAAGACAGACAATTCTATTTGCTGAAGAACCTACTAATGATTTAGTCATACAGCAAACTATGCTTGCAGGTACTTAAATTTACCAGTTGTATGACATTTTTTAGATTTTATTTTTTGAGAAGAATTCAGCAAACAGTATTTAAAATCATAACAATTTAACAGATAACTTTAAATTTTGGCCTGAAGAGAAAATGTCAGTCTTGCATACTTTCACATTCAGGATGAAAGGATGATTCACACTGGGAGGGACCTCAGGAGGTCTCTAGTCCAACCTCCTACCCAAAGCATGCCCAGCTTACTCAGGGTATTTTCCCCAAGTAAAAACATGAACACAGAGCCAAAAATACTTAACCAAATACAAGTACTGAGATGCCATACAGAAGTCACATTTGGAAAACTATTACTAAATTTCAAATAGCAATTCTGTCCCTAAAGGAAGGGACATCGATCAGCAGAAGAAGTGCCAGAATAAGATCCATAACCCCTCTCCCATGTTTCCAGCTAGGTAAAACCACTACTCACCTGTCTGTTGAGTTTGACAGCCAAGATGGTGTTGGAGTAACTGTAGTTGCAAATCTCTGTCCCCTTCTTAAAGTGACAAACTTTCAGCTTGCGTGGAGCTTTAAGGCTAACTATGGCCACCAGACTACTGGAGAAGAGCCTCTCCACAATGCACACATCTTCTGTGTCAGCTGAGGAATCACAGGAATGAGGGAAAAATACAGAGGGAGATTTCAGGGAAGAAGAATGATGCAAATCAACAGGAAATACTGTCCAAGAAAATCACAGAATCATAGGCTCAGTCTATGTAAAAACATAGTTTAGCACCACAAACATTCTGCCATGACAGCTCAGAGTCAAGGTGGGACACAGGACAAGCTTTTAAAGCAGAAAACCTACAACAGTGAGTGCTGGTTTCCAAAGACTTCCTTCCCCTTACACATGGTGTCACACAAGTTTGTTTCAGAACAGTGTTTACTCCCCATGCCCAGAATCCAAGAGAAAAACCCCAAAGCTACAAACCCCAGAAAACTGTCAAATCCCAGAATTTTACAACTTTATCTCTGCAGAAATCTAGGAAAGCAAACATTTTGTGTGTGTGTGTTTGGGTTTTGTTTTTAAAGCTGTATTACACTTGAAAGGGTTTCTGATGGCCCAAACCCTTGGCATTTCCATTTACCTGTCCATGAAGAAAGAAAGGTTACACTTCTCAGAGAAGCTGGTGAAACTCATTTGCCACAAGACTGCTGCTGTAGAAATTAGCATTTCTACACATACCATCTTTTACCTGACAGGTCCTAAGAGCAATTTGTGCAGGAATCACTGATGCCCAGCATTCATGCAGAGCCATAAAGCATCAGATTTGCCAAGTGTTTCTACTATGGGAGCACTGAAAGCAAAGGAGGAACACAAATCCCTATGTGAGGAGACAGCAGGAGGGAGGATAGCCCAGGATCCCTGGCAAAGAAACACTTTCAGAGCATTTGATCGTAGCACAGCACTGGACCATGCTGGCAGGAGGCCAGGTCCCACCACCAGTTATCCTGGCATCTGTGCCTCCCCCTCCATCCCATAAAGCTGCTCTCCAAAACCCCAGTGGAACACAGTGCACACAGTTTTAAGGGCAGTGAGAAGCTGGAGAGAGTTTTACCATGCTCTGCAGCTCTTTCACAGCCACTGGCTACACCTGCCCTTTCATTACAAAAGCCAATCAAGACAAGTGACTCCAGCCTTTGGCCTTGATCCATCAAAACAAAATTTTCAGGACTTGGCTTCTGGATTAGCTCAATGCTTAAGACATTCCAAACTATAAAACTGCCAGTAAAAAAAAAAAAAAAAAAAAAAAAAAAAAAAAAAAAAAAAACCACCAAAAGCCACCAGAAAATAGTTTCTGTTTTGGCCAAGAGAAACATTCAGTAATTAATTTGCACTGTTCCCATCAGCAGTGACAGAAATTCCATGAAGCAAGTTCTGTTCAACACTCTTAGTATATGACACAATAGACTGATCAATGTGGGACATGTCTGCTTTCAAAGTGCTTTTTCTGGGCAGTTATTTCAAGAAAATGAACACAAAATTTTTAATGTCCTACACTTTTTTTTGAGAGAAACAGCCTACTTATGAAAAAGGAGCAGTTTTACACCCTGCATTTTCAGTACTCCATGCTACATAATTGACTTTTATCTATAGCTTGTATTTAATATGGTACTTTTCCAGAGAAGACATAACAGCTCACAGAGGCTTTGAAAATTCAATTTTCTCATGCAACCGAGATAATGCATTTTAGTAATTACTTTGTTTGCAAGGAATTGCTCTCCATTTTTCTGATACTACACAAAACACATGAAAAAGAAATACAAAAATTGTTTCAATAAATGTATGCAGAGAGTTTGAAATGCAGAGGTCTGTGTTCCTTGAATCAGAGCAGCTACATAAAAGACTCTCAAATATTTTACAAGATGGGTTATCATCTTAGCCTGGAGTCCTTCAAAATGATGACATCCTTTTACAAGAGTCAGGAGACCAGCACACAGAGACCCAAACCCCACAGTCTGACTGCTCCCAGCTCCAGGGCAAGCACAGCTTCTTTCCCCATCCAGGGAAAAATGTTCAGACACTGGGATTTGTCACTCTCCTAGGCAGGCAGGGGAACTGGTATTTCAGAAGAGCAACAGCAGCAGAGATTTATATGGAAAAAAGTGCTGCCCTATGCTGTACTGAATGGAAGGGTGGGCAGCAGGGAAGGCACACAGGGAAGAGAACTACCAACAACTGGTAAGTACCAGACAGAAGAAAAAAAAATTCAATAAGCAAAATGCCTCAAAGGTATTGATAATCCTTCAGTCTCACCATAAAAAGACTATAATACAGACAGTTACCTTTAGAGAGAGGCTTTGTGACGGGCATTTAATTAAATTCATTTAAAAAATACAGGATGCACCTCTGCTCCTTTGTCTTCCTTTAACAGGAAGAAGAGATAAAATCTCTCCACAGTTGCCAAGTAATTTATGCTTCCCAAGAGCAACTATTCAGGAGGGTACCATGCTATACCACCCATCCTATGTTCAGCTGACCTGAATTAATCATATGTTTAGCAGCACTAAAGCCCTATAGCAATGCTGTTACTCAGGTTTGGGTTTTTTCCTATTAGTATTATCTCCTTTATACTACACAATTGAGCATTGCCAGAAACTCAGATTCAAAACAGCATAAGAACAAAAAGAACTGCAAAACAAATTAAGCATCAGCAGTGAAGGGAGAACAAGCAAACACATAACAAGATTAGTTTCATAAGCACAAGCATGTAGCATCACAGACAAGAGCTGGTTAGAGCCAGCTAGATTATGATCAGATGTGCCTTTATTCCATTTTTAATCCAAGAACATGAAGCATGTTAGAAGCATTCATTAAGCCTTTAAGCACCCTCCAATCTAATGCTTGTTTTTACAGTGGGATCAACTGCACAGGGAGTCAGGAGGCCGGCAGTCACAGGAGAAGTCAGTGATGGGAGCAGCCAAATCTTCCATCTTTTTTGTATTTCTCTCAAACACAAGACAGCTGAGGCATGTTCTGCTGCTTAAACACCTACACGAGAGCTGGAAGATCAATCTTCCAGAAGAGAAGGAGGGGTCCTTAACAGTACTCACTCAACATACGAAGTCTTCAGACCCACTTAAACTAAATTGGGAAGTGGGAGGCACTGTGTTTCAAGACACCTTTCCTGGAGGAAAGGAGGAACCCAGTGCACAGGAAGCCCTCCACCCTCATATTGAGTTTTAACAGGCATGGTTTGGAAGTCCAAGACTGAAAATTATTTGAGTCATATGAAGAAAATGAAGGCCCTTCGATATTTTGATCTGCTTTGAGCCAAGACTGTCTGGCTTCCACATGCCAAACCATTGGATTTTTTTGTCATGAGAGGACAAAGAGTAATGGATTCAAGCTCATAGAGGGGAAATTCAGGTTCAGGATATGGAAGAAATTCTTCCCCATGAAGGTGGGGAGGCCCTGGAACAGGGTGCCCAGAGAAGCTGGGGCTGCCTCATCCCTAGAAGTGTCCAAGGCCAGGTTGGACAAGGCTTGGAACAACCTGGGATAGGGAAAGTGGATGATCTTCAAGGTTCTTTCCAACCCAGAACATCCTACTAAATGTTACCTCATACTCTGTGCTCAGCTTTCGTGGACTTAACACTCAGAAAACTTAAAATATCAAAAAGTTTAAGTCAATGCAAGCATCCCAGAACAGTCTGAAGCCAAGACTGGAATCAGCAGGTCAAAATTCCACTTCCAGCTGCTTTTATCAGTCTACTGCAAGATGCTGAACAAGGCACTTTATCCAATCTGTACTTTTTCCCTCAAGGACTACCCACAAGATGCAGTCCTGCCCAGTGCAGCCAACCTCACAGGATATTTTTCAGTGTCTCATGTAACAGGGAATCATCTTCACTGAGTCTCTTGGGGTGATACCAGGCCAGACACTGTAAGTGCCTGACATACTGCAGAGGTCAGGTACATAAACTCCACAGCAGAAAATGGGATCCAAGCCACTTATTAACCAGTACAACCAGACCATGACTCACATAGGAAGATGTAGCTACAGCACAATTTAACCTGACCACAGGTGCCTAATTTGAACCTCACAATTACTTCTCTCCATTGACTGTGTACAGAAGCAGGCTGTCATCCCAGGTAATGGGTGATCTGAATCACAGCCCATTTCCAAACTTAACGTGCCACAGGGTCAGGTCACTTTGGGAATGGAGTCTGAGGACAACACTGTCATGGGATCTCACTACAAATGCTGACATCACAGCAAGTGGTACAGGCTGCTCACATGGAGATTACAGGAAAGCAAGGATACTCACACATGGCATTCAGAGTTGACTTATTAGCATATCAAAAAAGGGAAGCTATGAACTGCTGGCAGAACAGGGGATACCACTCCTCCCCCAGGCCTCCCTCCATTACATTTCAGATCCTACTCAACTGTGATCAGTATTGATAAGTTATGGGAATCTGAGTTACTCACCCTTTTGGATGAGCAAGCCTGCAGCTATCATGTTAAAGAGTAATTTTCTAACAGAAAATATTAGGATAAAAAATGTAATTGAAGCTTTGTTTTCTTATTTGATAAAGGTGTATTAGTGCTTTCATGCCCCAACAGCCAGTATAAAGACCCAAAAGACACTTTCTCACATAATTAAATTATTTTTATGCCCAACTGCTATGCAACCTGGCTAAAACCTGACTGGACATTACATTAGAAAAGTGTTGCTCCCACAGCTACTACCAAATTTCACACCATACCAGCTAAATTTAAATACAGAGCATGGATTCATAGTTTTACCCTGCCTGCAACTGCTGTTTTGTATTTATGTGATAATTACATAGAAGTTCCTTTTATGCCAATTTCAAACAACCTGTGATAAAGTGAAACATTTCTTATTCTTCCCACATTAAGCCAGCTGAGGGGACAAAAAAAAATACTCACTGCATTCATAGATCTGCTCTAATTTGTCCACAGAAGAGAGAGAGAAGAATTTGTAGCCTGATTTACTGCCAACTGCAAGGGATCTGCAAAAGAAACAAGCCAGTCAGGAACATGAACTCCATCAGCTGTGACTATCCTTGGACAGATTATTACCCAGTTCTAAACCTCCAGCTGGGTTAGCTCAGTAAGGAAAGTGATAAAAAGTTTGTCCAAAAAAGCCATAACAGACACAGACAGATTCCTCAATTCTGATTAGACCAAACAGCTTCAGAATTACAGAATTCGGGTGTGGAATTCTGCTTCACATTTATTAAATGAGAGTTCACAGCCTAAAGTAAACCTAGTGCCCAATTTTCACCAGTGATTTCTTCACACAGGGTAAAAGCTTTAGAGTGGAGGGAAGATGATGACTTGAATAATGTAATGCAAACCAATTACATCATTGCCTCATCATTAGAGGTGACCTCCAAGACTTTTTAAACTGGGCTGTCTGGGGATTTTTGTTCTTTGCAGTGTAACTGTCCCCAAGCATCCCAGAAGAGTTTTCATATTTAACAAAAAAAAAAAAAAAAAAAGGTAATTAAAGACTGCCAACTCTAATTTTCTCTGGCTTTGTGTGATGATGTTCTAGCACCTCCATTGTTAGGTCTCAGTCTTACTGATATTCATACTGAATCTTTGATCAGAGGCACCCTCTCAAAAGTGCCAGTCACCGATGTTAAACAGAATGAACAATAGCACAACATTAAAAAACTGACTAAAACCCCTTATTTCCTCCATTACTCAATTCTCACACTTAGCTCACAGACCATTTAATTGCTTTTCCAGCCAGAGTCAAAGGCAGGTCTTAAATTTTAAGCTAGAAAAAACTTTAGTCTGCCTTGCAGGTCTTTACACATCAAGGCAGTGGACAATGGCTCATTCTTGTTTCCCCTCCCCATTTTGGAGGATGATTTTATGTCACAGATAAAGAAAATTAACAGTCAAGACAGTTTCACAGAAGTGCATGAGTATGCTTACAGTTCATATATTTCTTACTGCCAAGAGACATGGAGGAAAATTCCAATAAAATACATTTCAATACCCTAAATTGTGGCAAGTCATTCAACACAGGGCTCCAATCCAACGCAGCCAGTCAGCCTGCCAAAAATGCCTTTCTGAACTCAGCAAGATGATTCTCTACAGTTCAGATGCACTAACAATTAATGCTGCAATTGGAATGCAATGACAATTCCTAGATTTCATGTTCTTTCTGTATTTTCCACTCGTGGCTGCAAAAGGGAGTCTCTTTTAAATTTCAGCGTACCCAGAAGATTAAAAATTGCTCCTCATATAGCTCACCCTCTGAAATTAAGCTACAAAATCAACTTCTGTAGGATATGACATGACCTTCTCTTCCAATAGAAAATACAAGTGGCACAATCTGGTTAGGAAATTATGTTTGAGAAGGTTTAGACCTTCAAATTAAAATATGAACCATGCAAGCAAGAGATTCAATAACCAAGATATTAAAAAAGCATATTAGGCGTAAAGATAGAGATGCAATCATAAAACAAAATTTTGTTGCTGCTCCTCTAAGTCACCCTAGAAATACTGAATTTAATTTTCCTTCAGACAAAATCAGTATGTTCAGCAGTCTCCATCTGATTAATCACCGAAGACACTTCAGTGGTTTTGCTCAACTATTTTTGTACAACTCAACAAAAACTCACGTGATGTGAAAAAAAATCCCTGAAACTCTAATTTGGTAAAACAAAGCAATGAAACAGCTTTTCTTACATCATCTACTGCTCTCCTCAAAAGAAAGTTTAAAAAGAATGACATTAAAACTGTCACTTTGCAAAAGTAAACAAGAACTCCACTGAGTTAAAAATAAACAGAGTCACAAGACCCCTTGCAATATAAATGACCCACAAAAGACACAGGATGATTTCCTCACAGAGAACCCCACACAGCAGCTATTTGTATTACTAGGCAGAACTGATTCCTGAATTGCACTTACAGCTTTAAATACAGAATACTGCTGAATCACTGTCTTACTGACAGGATCACTGAAAGCAGTAAGGAAGCCCATTTTTCTTGTCCTATGACTATACCTCATTCAAGTGAGCTGCAGACAACGGCAAACAAGAATTGTTTACATGATAAAAATCATTAGACTGAACCCAAAATGCAGAAGCACAGAATGGACCTTTCCATCCATGATAACTGCTTTTTGTTATTTATTTCAGGATTGAGGTGATGAAGCCACAAATTATTTGTTGACACAGAGCAGTGCAAGTCAAGATAATTAAACCCATTTAAGTGGACAAGTGTAACTGCAAAATAACCCCTTTCTCTTCTGGAACAGCAGTCTTGCTTTTGGAGGGTTTGCTTTGTTAGTTTGATTTTTTTTTTAAATGTACTCTTAAATTACTTCTTATGAAACTACTGAAAAAAGGCTTTTTATATGTAATAAGAACCCACTAGGCTGAATTATACCAACATAATCACAGTGATTTAAATCTCTCATCTTCCCCTGCACTGATATTACACTTAAGCCCTTAAGACACCCCACAGCCATCTAAATGGTCAAATCCACAATAAACAAGGACCTAGCCAAAATTACCTCACCTCTGAAAAAATGTGCAAGCATATGGGGAAGAAATATGATCAATAAGCCACTCAGCTCATGCTCAGATAGACAGTGGGTAACAAGAAGCTGCTGTGGTTTATCAGAAGCTCCTTTTATAGTGCAGGTGTTATGCTTTATAATCACTGATTTTCAGAAGCTGATGAGGGACTGAAATTGAAAATAGAAGAAATATTCTCTAAACCAGCCTTTTTTTCTTCTAACATTATGCTATACACATGTGGGTTTTTAGCTCTATTATGTGTAGCCTCTATTACACACTTTAGATTGTAGACTCTGAGCTATTTCATCACGAAGGTTGTCTGCTCAGTACAAAATTATCAATATAGCCATGATTTATGGAACTGTGTTTATCCACTCTTTGCAGAGATAATGCTGCAGACTGATCCAAGACTACATAAATCTTGACAGCATTTTCAAGAGTGACTACTATAAATAATTAAAACTATCCTCATCAAGCAAACAGTGCTGGGAGATTTCACACACTCACTGGAAGATGCTGACACTCACTCTAAGTGCACTCACCTAAAGCAGGAAATCAGCTGCTTCAATCTCTCTGGCTCTTTAGGAACAAGTTTTTTCAGCTGGGTTAGAATCCTAAGGTTTTCTTTTGTTTCTTTAATATACATATAGAAGGAAGAAAACCAGTTTTTCCCTTTCCATATCACAGAGGACCTTAACTATTAATCAGAAATACTCTACATTAATCAGAATATTCTTAACAAGGGCAACTGTCTCAAAGATTAAATCAATTGCAGCTGCAGCATAAACATGACTCTAAAAGTCATTACTACTTTAAATAACTGGTTAATTAAGCCTACTTTCATTATGATACAGTCTCATTATACTAATGTACCATCTCATTTCAAAACCAATGTAAATTTCCACAGACAAAACATTTTGGCTTATGATGAAGAGGGGGAAAATAATAATAATACTAAAAGAAAAATCAGTGAAGACATAAGAATTGCTAAGGAATTACTAAGGAAATGCACCTTGCTTTATCTTTCCCCCTCCAAAATATCTGCTGTAACATCTCATGGACATGTCTTAATATCAAAGCTCATTATTTTGGAAAAGAGATACAGAACTTCATACTTCCAATGTTTTTGTCAGCAACATTCTGACAACCCACAGGAGATTTCCCCATTATTCTTGTATTAAGAGAAAACCCACAAACTGAAATCTGCTACACCAAAAGGAGACCACGCCTGCTCATCACTTAATATGCAGGCTGGGACAACAGAAAGTCCATAATCCAAGTAAATATCACTATTCTTGGGCCAAATCCCCATCCAAATGGTCACACACCGAGGAGCAGTTCCTCTGAGCAGCCTCCCTCAGCTGCTGTGCCCTCTGCAACAACAGCAAGAAACACAACATACGGTTGTCTCTCTCAGCTATCCTCCCTGAGTGTAGGAGCTACGTGACCGCTCTGTCCTTCCTTTTTTTGGTCTGTGTTTAGCTTTAAAGTCTCCTTGGAATAGAGAGCTCTCCTGTCCTCAAGGATCACGGGTGAAGGACACCTGAACCTAGGAGAAACAAAGGCAGAGGAGTGAATGCTCAACACCCAACTCTTGTTCCTCCCACCACAAGCAGTTTACTACAGAGATCCAAACATCAAAGAATAAGGGAATGAGAATACAATTTCTGGGACACAAAGCATGCCAGGTGCATATAGACAGCAGCAGTTGCCTGCAATGTAGAATGAAATTGATGTATCTGGAAAATAAAGGGCAAAATTAAATTGGAAAGAAGAAATACATAGACTGATACATGTCATGTGCAACTCCCCACATAAATGAAAGCAGAGTCTGAAGAAACCCTTGCCAATAAGGCACATACTAAGGTTTTCCTTAGAAGTCCAAACACAAGGTTTCCTCTTCCCCTTTCACCAGGAGTCTGTTTTCAAAACTGCAGTGACTACTTTGTTTCCAATGCTGTCACACAATTACTTATTTAAAAAAAAAAAAAAAGATGACTAAAACTTCCCTAGTCTGCCCCACTGCATTATTTCACAAGCAGGCTGCTTGGTGGGGTTATTTTTTGTGGGTGGAGGGAAGTATGTGTGCATTTATAAATTGAATCTGAACACCATTTGTAAGTACTTCCAAAGAATACCTGTGCAACAGTTGAAATACTGAAAGTTTAACCTATTATATAGATACATACAAGCTTTGGGATCTTGAAGTTATGCTTTGCTTTAAGAAAACCCCACAAACTTCTGATCCATTAGCATTTCCCTCATGAGGTATAAAACTTCTACGATTTTGTGAGGTGTTTAATTTTTCATAAATGTATCTGTGCTCAGCTTTAGCAGTCCTCCCAGAAGCAATACAAACTGCACTTGGATTTTTCTTCCCAAGTATCCATTGTTAAAGATCTACAGCTGTAAAACCTACCTAGCACTGAGGCCACCCACAAGCTTCCACTGCCTGGTTTTGCTGGGACACCCGAATTCCGATCGGTTGCTCCACTTTGATCTGCAAGCTGGAGCTTCTGCCTCTCCATCAGGGAATGCCAGTCATGCCAAGTTGTGCAATGATTGATTCACTGGGGAAAAGGGCTAGGTCCAAAACAAGCACACTAACATCTTTGGAAAATACCCTTCTCTGTGTTTTTATTTAATGAAAACATTATATCAAAGAGAAGCCACAAACCAACCGCTTCTGCTGCATTATAGGTGAAGTGTTTTCAGGCAGAGTTCCAGTTCCAGCCAGTAATTCAAAACTCTCATGTAAATAAAGCTTAGGGCAATGTGGGATAAACAGGCAAGACAACACTTGCAATAATGCAGATACTATTCCAAGAGACAATGTCACTACACACAGCATCCATGAATGAATGTTAGCAAAGTCTGGGAAAACCAAGGGACTAAAAGCAGGATAGAGGATATCTGCTTCAGTCGCCAGGGATTGCAACAACTGGGAAAAGCAACAGCAACTTTTATGATGAAACATTCTTATAACTACCAGCAATCCAATTTCCCAAGACTGAGAACCATCACGAAGCTCATCTTCCTACAGGAGAGAGTAACTCATTACTAAATCTTCATAAAACCAAAGAAAAGTTAGCTTGATACGTATTTTCAGCAGTAACAAGCCCCATCTTTTCCTAATACAAGGAACTGGCTCTGCTGTGCAGGTAAGCAAGACACAGTTAGGCCTGAATGGAATTGGCACTTTGTTAGGGTGAAGGTAAAAGCTTTAAATGCAGTAACAACAATGAGCCCATGTCATTTATTTTCCAGTTTTGTCTGTCAGCAATTTTTCTAATTACTGAAGCACCTTAAAGCATGATGTGAACTCTACTGACTGGGCAGACATAAACAAAGCTTGTCTTTCATATACTGCCTGAAAGAATATACATTTGTTTACCTCACCTGTCTGGAGAAGGGTTCCAGTTACCTGTAAAAGTTGAAAAGAGGTGAGCTTTCTGAGGCCCAGCATGGGAAAGTGTAAGTCATTCCTAAAAAGTTTGTTTCAGCTCTTCTCACCTGGTAAACTGTGATCTCCTAGATACATAGAATAGTGTACTCTAAACCCAGAGAGCTGCCTCCTTGCTTCTCTACTCAAACAAGAAACTAGGAGAGATTGTGGGTGGGAAACAGAAAAAAAAATAAACTTCTGTTTAAAGAATGTACACAACCACTAAATTCTATTCAGTTCAGGAACTTGAATGCAACTTGGTTGTTTAGGCTTCTTACCACATCAGACAAGAGTTTCACTGACAAGCTGCTCACAAAGGCATCTGCAAGACTGGTTTTATACTCACTACTTTTCTTGGGCAGTTTTATTTAAGACACTGTTAATAAGAAGAGATTATTCCACATCATCCACTACCTCATTTATCTCAAATTAAGTGGCCTTTTAAATTAATCTCTAAATTTTGAGACAGAAATATGAACAGGAGCTTTTTGATATTTCTGTCATTTCTACATCAGATACCTGAATTCACAAATACTCAAAAATGACACAAAATACCTAGTAACCCAAAACTTGGAATCACAAAGATCTATGGGCCAGGTCTGCCTCACACAAGATACATCACCAAAATTCTCATAAGTTAATTTCAAGGTGATTTATAGAAAAATAATATTTTTTAAAAAAATGTAATTTATTGACACAATGATTATTAAAATACCAAGTACAAAAAAAAAACCAAAAAAAACCAAAAAAAACCCCCAAACCAGCTATCAAAGAACATTTTTTGGTTATTTACAAAAAAAGAAATGGGAAAAGTAGTGCAGTAGCACACCCAACTGAGGAATGAAATCATTAGCCAGGTGTCCCTTTTCTCTCCCTATAAACTTGAAGTTATAAAGGAATTGCCTCTACATTCCTTGAAGAAAGATTTCAAGGTGTACAAGCCAAAACTCACCTAGGTAAGTTTATGTTGTATTTGCTTTCTTTTTATTTCTGCCTTGGTTTTGTTCTCAAGTCAATCTGCAACTCTTGTTCAAATTAAGTGGGGTTTTTTGGCCACAACTCAGAGTTCTTTAGGTACATAGAGGTCTCCACAAAGCTAAGGTGCAACTGAAAATGCAGAAGTGCCACACTGGAGAACAGAGCTGAACTTCAAAAACTTATATCATGACCTTTATAAACTGCAGAAGATAGAGGCTACAAATCCCCTAGTTATAATGACTTTTTTTTCCCCCCAGTAACAGCTAAAAAAATGAATGGTAGCTGAGCAAAACTTGGGCATGTTTTATATGGACAGAGACAGAATGAGCTCTATATAGCACCCACTGAAAAAACGTGAAAAGCAGTTGCTGAAATCTCTGGCTTGAATCAATATATGGATAATGATTTACTTACAAATACACAGAGCATTACTGCTGCCCCCCCATCATTTATCACAAATTATTTACTGCCACAGTCTCTTGTCTCAAACATATCCAGCTTCAACTGCTCATCTCTTCACCCCCAACAAAACCTACAAAGGCAAGCAGAGTCTCTCCTGCTGTGATGTAACTCTGCTTGGCAGTCACCAGAAATAACCTTCTCACCTTCACAACTCCCATATGCTACAGGACGTGCTGAGGACAGGCACAGATCTCCCTCGTGAGGGCAAGATATTGTTGCTTGCAAAAAGAACAAGCTGTTAAAAAAACAAACCCTCCACCACACACGTGGGCTACACTTTGTGATGCCAACCTGAGATCATTTCCTCTTACTCACTTCCTAAAACAAAACTCCTTTCTCGAGTACAAGTTCTTTCGGTTCTTACTCCCCCATTTCATCTCTCAGGTATTTAAGACAGTCAAATACTTCTTTAAATGATCTTTAGTGCTCCAATCCAAACTAATAGGGGGCTCCGAAATTAAAAACACTGCTTTATAATACCCCCATATAAAAATTAATATGCGCTAATTGATCTAAACATGCTGCAATGATTAAGTAGTTTGCAAGACGTGCAGCTTGAACCATCCGGAGCCCAAGGAAGTGCAGTTTCAAGGATCATAGAAAGGCCTCTTTTCTAAATCAAAACCAAAAGTAGCATGTGCTCGTAAAAATATCCTCAAGGTTAAATCTCACTGCTTCAACATAGCAGGTGACAAAAAAATAACCGTATGAAAAGACAGCTGCGAGGAACTTTTGGATGAAGTCTTTGCACGTCCTGGAAGACTCGGGGCTTCACGTCAGGCCCTCCTAGGGCTGAACATCAGCAAGGAGCAGCAGGAGCCCCCCCCTCCATCCCCTTCCCCAAGGAACAGCGAGCGATGCCTCGCAGGCAGGAGCAGAAGTTCCCTAGGGCAGCGACCCGGGAAGGGAGAAGGCACCACGCTGCCCCAGCCCCACAGCAGCGTGTCCCCGCGGGAGGAGCGGCCTGCCCCCGCGGCTCCACAGTGAAACCGGCGGGCACACGGGGGCTGCTCCCGGCCCTTCTCCCTGCGGGGGACCCCGGCCCCGCTCCAGCCCCGAGGCCCCGGCAAGGAGCGGCTCCAGCAGCGCTCCCCGCCATGGGAAGGGGCGGCACCGGGGAAACCCCACCACGCCTCCCCCCCTCCCCACGGCCAGGCCTGCTCAGGGCCCCCCAGGCCGCTGTCCCCCCACCCCCTCAGCCCGCCCCCCCTTACGTGTTGTCCTGGTTGAAGTTGGCGAAGAGCAGATGGCCGCTGCCGGCGTCGCCGCTCTGCCCGGCCAAGTTCATGGCGGGACGGCCCTCGCCACCCCCGTCCGGCGGGGGGAGGACGAGGAAACACCTCCGCAAGGCCGCACCCCTCAGCCGCGGCCGCCCCGACCCCGCCGCATCCCCGCCGGGCCCTTGTTTACGCGGCGGGCGGCGGAGCGGCCCCCGCGCCTGCGCACTGCCGCCCCTCCCGGCCGCCGTACGGCCACCGCGCCTGCGCGCGCGGCCGCGCCGAGCGGAACGCGTCGCGAAGCTAAGCGGGGCCCGCCGCGGTCGGCGGTGGATGGGAGACTCGGTGTGTGGGAGGTGATCCCCGGCTCGGGCGTGTCCCCGCTGTCCCCAAGGCGAGCGCGGCCACCACGGTCCTGTCGCGGTGGCCGTGCCGTCACACCCTGCGCTGTTCCCGCCCGCCCGTGCCTGTGCAGTTCCGCTTCTTGCCACGGGGTGTCCCCGAGGCTCAGCAGATGAGCGAGCGGGGGGCTCCGAGCTTGGGCAAAGGAAAAAAAAAAAAAAAAAAAAAAAAAAAAGCTGGAGCTGCTCAGCTTGAAGAAAATTGCGTGGAGACCTTAGAGCAGCCTTCAGTATTTCAAGGGGCTCTTGGTCAGGATTTGTAGGAATAGGACAAGGAGTAGTGGGTTCACATTGGAAGGGGAAATAGATATACGGAAGGAATTCTTTACTGTGATGGTGGTGAGGCACTGGAATAGGTTGCAGATGCCCCCCCAGCCCTGGCAGTGTCCAAAGCCAGGCTGAATTGAGCATCCTGCTCTAGTGAATAACACAAATTGCAGGGGAAAAAAATAACCAAAAAACAACCAAAACCAGCAGCAACAACAACAAAAAATTATAACAGAAAACCCCACCCGGAACTGAAAAAGGGATTTCTGGAAACGGGATCAAATCAAAAGATTAGTATGGAAAAGGGTAAATCTCACAAATATGAGCCACCAGGTGTTGGATCTGTGCCTCTGGGGCCAGCTGGCTCCAGAGGGTTCATGAGCGATGCTCACGGAGCAGTGGGGACTGATGGAGCCTCCCCTTCACCAGCCTGCGAGGCAAAAGCTGCTCCCCTCCAGCTGCTGGCATGGAGACCCCTCCAAATGGCTCCAACCCGAATGGCCGTGCCCCAGCTCCCTGCTACCCTGTGTCCACCCTGCCATGTCCACCAGAGCCAGTCCTGTCCCCCACACTGACCCCCACATTGACCTCTGCTTCTGCTACACCTGCTGCCAACACATCCATGTGTCCCGTAGCTCTTTCTACTCATCCAAATATTTTTTTCCCGGCGAGCCTTTCCCTGCTGATGACAGATTTTAATCTCAAATTGTCTCTTTTTATGCCTGTTGGCTCTGGCAGTTTGATGTGCAGGAAAAGGTCCCTCCCTGGGGAAATGGGATCACAGCGTGTGCTGTCAGGAGAACCCAACGCTGCCATCACTGCAAAGGTGTGGATAGTCACACAGTTCACTGCTGGGTCTCCCCTTCACTGGGGACAATGCACAGAGGTGTCCCCAGCTGTGGGAATCCTGCAGAGAATCACAGAATATCCTGAGATGGAACACACACCCAAGGATCAGAGTCCAACTCCTGGCTGTGCACAGACACCCCAATAATCCAACCCTGTGCCTGGGAGCACTGTCCAAACACTTCTGGAACTTTGGGAGCCTTGGGGTTATGACCATTCCCTGGGAAACCTGGGCAGTGCCTCACCACCCTCTGGTGGAAGAATTTTTTCCTAATATCCAAACTAAACTTCCCCCAGACAGCTCCAGCTGTTTCCTCGGGTTCTGTCACTGGTCGCCAGTGAGAAGAGATCAGAATGAAGGAAGAAAACATCCCCGGGCTTCATGAGCCACTCCTCATCTAAAGGAAAACTCTGCAACCCCCCTCACCCCGTTTTGGTGACATTAAAAAAAAAAAAACAACTCTATTCAGGGTACTCCAGAATATTGGCGTTTCTCCTTAACCCCCTTACAATTACTCAGATCTTTGCGAGGTGGGGAGTGCACCAGGGATAAGAGAGGAAAGAAAAACAAGCTGAGCTCGTGGGCAGAGTACATGAGGAGAGCTGCTGTGCAGGGAGGGGACACATCCCAGTGGGGTACAGGTGGTGTGAATGTGGACATCTCCACACCTCACCTTGGAGCAGCCCCTGGCTGCCTGTGATTCTCTGTCTGCCAGGTTTGGAGGTATTTCTGGGGCTGGAGCCATTCCCCAGCACGATGCTCGAGGCTTTGGTTACCATAACAACTGGATTCAGGCTTCAAAAATAGTAACTTATTTTTCATTCAATTTGCCTTTTGCCCTCTGAGATGGATCTATTTTGGGATGGATGGTTTGCTTCAGGTGTCCCTTGCCAGCAGCCTTGGCTGTGGGCTGGGGGCTTTGAGGATGTGGGTTATTTTTTAAAATGTGATTTAACGCCCTTTCTTCTTCTTCTCCTCTTCAGGCCCAGAGAAGAGGTACAGCAGGGCACAAGAATCTTGACACAGGCTCTGCCACAGCTCATCATCTAGGGAAGGAATTTGAAAAAAAAAAAAATATCTTCCCGGCTAAGTGGCAGAGCGTGGGAGAGGTTTTTCAGAGATGATCTCACTCTGCATCTCAGCTTGGACCTGCCACTCTCAGCCAGGGCTCGGCTGTCCCAGATATCCTACTGAAGATGGGGTTTATTTTGTTGCCCCTGCACCTCCTGGACCCTGCTGCCACCAGCCTGGTCCCCACTGGTGTCTTCCATCCACAATGGGAATCGTGCAGGAAGGCTGAACCTGCTGCTGGCTCCTGGGGTGCTTCTTGTGTGCCCTGGGGACACCTCACAATGCAGCTGCACCTACAGCATCCCCTGAGGGATCGAACTGCTTTTGGAAGGGGTTGCAGAGGGTGCCAGGATTAATTAATGCCTTGAATTAAGGGACTTCTTCCCTTTTGTCTGCTTTGGCTCTTGGAAGGCCTATGTGTGCTTGATTTTCCATGGCAATGGCCATACAAGCGCAACCCCTCTCGTCAAAGATGTCCTCAGCTGTTCCACCTTCAGCATTACCACAGCTTCAGCAAGGAGAGGTGGTGTTGGGGTGACCAAGACTCTACTTCTCCAGCTGTTGCCAACCTCTCCTTTCTTGTCCCTTTGCTGCTGGCCTGAGGGTGCCTGCAGTCCCTGGCACAGAGAGGGCAAGGATGACACCCAGACAAGCCCCCATCACCTTTTGTGCCCCTTCTCTGAGCTGCCCAACCTCAGATGTACCTCAGGATGTCACCTCCTGTAGGAGCCTACTTGAGTGATGTAGAGGAAAGAGGAGTGAAGGCTTTAGGATGGAGATAGGCAGATTTTGGTGTCCTTAATCCTTGCCTTGCTGTGGTCCTGCTTTGTCTCCCTTCTTCCTAGCAGGGAGGGATGGTGGGGTGCTGGAGTTGTGCTCCCACCCCCTTGGGGCACCACGCAGCGATGGGGCTGAGGCAGAGCCACCCACCCCAGCTGGGGCCTCTGAAAAATAAAGGGGGGGGGGGGAAATCATTAAAAACGAAATAAATAAAAGCAAAGCCAAACAAACCAGCTCCTTGGGGATGGCGCTGCCCCGGGGTGGGCAGAGATGCCTCGGGGACCCTCGGGGGGACCCGGCCGTGGGGAGAAGGTGGGTACCGGGGTCGCGGACCGACTGCCGGCACTCGGCACTCTCCCCCTCCCCGATGCTTTAATCACATTTTCAATTCAAATCTGCTGCTATTTGATCCCCCGGGGGTGGCAGCGGGGAGGAAGGGGGATATTTTTAGCTGTGCTTAAAGCTGCCGGGGGGCGGAGGGAGATCTCGCAGGTTGCTGTGGCCGAGAAGAGTTGGAAGGGATTCCCCCCACACCTCCCTTTCTTTTTTTTCCCTCCTCTTCCTCCTCCTCCTCCTCCTCGTTGCACATCTGAGGGCGGCAGCGGGCTGGCTCTCCCCTCCCGGAGGTCGCCTTTGTTTTCCCCGTGTCGCTTCTCCCGAGCAGCCGAGGGGGCGGGAGGGGGCCGGGGCTGTGCCGGGCTGGGCTGTGCCGGGCTGGGCTGGACCGGCCGCCCCTTCTCCTCCTCGCCCGCCGGAGCTCGCCGAGTTGGTGCCGTTTCCCCGGGCATTTCCACTTTCCCCCCGCCCCGGGGCTGAGCCGCCGCCGCCCCCCGGGACCCCCATGGCACCGCCGCGATGTTCGTGTCCCGGCTCCTGGATTTCCAGAAGACGCGCTACGCCAGGTAAATCCCTCGGTGCGGCGGTCCCCGACCCCCGGTGCTCGCGGAGACCCCGGACAGCCCCAACCCCTCCCCGTGCTCGGCTGCGCTGGGATGGAGCCCGAAAGGATTTTCCGAAGCTGCCGAGTGCCTCGAAGCACAGGGGAAGTGAGGGCTGGGCTTTCGGCTACCTGCTTCTCTGCATCCCTAAAGGATTCTCAGCATCCTTGGGAGCCTTCGTTGCCTTTCGCTGGGTCTAACTTCACCGCGGCTCTTCCGCTGCCGGGGGAGCAGGATCCTGCCTTCCCGATGGAACAGAGCCTAACGCTGGCTCCGAACCCCCCGTGGAGGGACCAGCGTGGTCCAGGGTCCCGCTGCACCCAGGTGAAACCCCCTCGGGGTGGCTCTCCCAGCCTGGACCCGCAGGTTCAACAGGGTTCCCATGGGATGCACCGGCGGTGGATCCTTCTCTCCTTCCATGAAACCCCCAGGGAGGTTTACCAGCAGCAGCCGGGACTTGTTTTAAAAGCTCAGGTGTAGCAGGAAACCTCACGGTGTTACCTGTGCAGGGGGAAACCTGAGGATTGCTGAGCGCAGGTCAAGGGGCACTTGGCCACACGCGCTGCTGCGGGATCAGATGTGGCCTTTAGGAAGGAGCTGGCAGGTGACACGGGGACATCCTCCGGGTGGCCGGGATGAGTCAGATGGCACCGGGTGCTGCACAGATGGGGTCCAGGGGGCTGCTGGGGGTGCTCAGCTTTGCACCGAGGACAGGCTTTGCTCCCAACTCCCTGGGATTGTGGTGGGAGTGTTTTTCTGCCTGTGTAGGGTCCCACGGGCTGGCACGGCTTCTGGAGGCACTGAGCTCTGTGCTGCCACTTCCAGTGGTCCTGTTAGGGGCAGATACCAGAGAAAAGCTTGTGTGAAAAGAAATGGTGATGGTGTTTCTCACCTGCTCCAGGCAGGATGATCCCTGAGGGATGTTTGTCTGGCCTGGGTAAGGACAGGAAACGATCCTCCAACCCCCTCCAGCCATCAGCTCCTTTACTTCCAGGTGTCCCATGGGGAAAATCCATGTTTACATCTCCAAAACCTGCCTGAAACGTGGCCACTTGCTCAAAGATGGTTTTGATGCTGTAGCTGCCTCCTGATAACCTTTGCTTGGGGCAGGGCAGTAGGCACCCAGCAGATCTGCGCAATGTGCCTGGTACAAAACCCTGTGAAAATGGAGAATTCAAGACTCCCTCCCCCTCCAGCCCCCCTCAGTTGGCATGCAAAGGACAGAACTGGGGGAAATGGAGCTGAGCAAAGCTCTGGACCACCCAGAGCAGGAGGCAAACCATACCTTTACCCCATGGCAAGGATGCAGAAGCTCTTTGGGAACTGGGGAGCAGATCAGGGGCTGCTCCACTGATATCACTCTCCCCCAGCAGAACCCATCTGCCAGCCTGTTGCTTGATTTATCCTGAATCAGGATGCTCCAGCCTTGTTGTGGTCCTTTCTGGAGACAACTTGTTCAATAGGATGAGGCATTACAGAGAGCCTTCCAGGGATGGTGCCCACATGCAGGGTAGGGACAGTGGGGCACGTAAGGGTCAGATCCACAGGGAATCCTCCAGCTCTCACTGTGTGCCAGGGCTGGATGGGGAGCAGCAGGAGGATAAGGGCTTGGCTCCCTTGGCTTTCACCCCAAGAAAGCCACCAGCATGTGATGCTAACCCAGGGCTTCCTGTATCATCACAGATATCCTCTTAGCCCAGTGCTCAAAAATAACAGTGGGATAATCCCCGTCCTCCCCTCACTCTGTGCACACCAGCTCTGCTCTCCATGGAAATGCTCTGCTGGAGCATATCCCAAAAGAAACCCTAAAGCTGCTTCTCCCTTTGTGCCAGGGATGCTCTTTCAGCTGAGCTCTGAGGTGGGAATTGGGGTGAGCAGAAGCCAGGGGACCCATGGTAGCATGTATCCTTCAAGGCAGCAGAAGCACCTCAAATCCTATGTTCAGTTTTCACTGCAGGAAAGATGTTGGGGGGCTGGAGCAGGTCCAGAGAAGGATAATGGAGCATAACTCTGATAAGGAGCTGCTGAGGGAGCTGTGGGGGTCTCAGCTTGGAGAAAAGGAGGCTCGGAGGGAATTTCTCACTGACCACAATTCCCTGACAGGAGTGCAGCCAGGTCAGGCTCTGCTCCCAGGGAACAAGGGACAGGAAAAGACAAAAACAGGCTCAAGCTGCACGAGGGGAAGTTTAGATTGGACATGAGGAAAGATTAAAACAGGCTGCTTAGGGAAGTGACTGAATCCCTGGAAGTTTTCAAAAACACATATGGATGTGGCACCTGGGGACGTGGTTTAGGGGTGAACATGGCAGTGCTTGGCTAATGGTTGGACTCTATCTTAGAGGTCTTGTCCAACCTTAACAATTCTATGATTCCATCTTGCAACATGTTTTCAGAGAACGTGGCCTTGTTTATGTTGTTCCTTGAAGAAACAAAAAATATCAAAGTTTTTCTTGTGGTGGAAAAGCCTGGAACAGGCTTCATTTTTCATGTCATCTTATCTAACTTTGAGCGAGGATCAAGAAAGGAGGAACTTGGCCATTGATACACCCACCACAAGGAATAAATAAAACGCAGCCTGGTGATGAAAGACCTGTTGTGTGAGAACAAAGAGATGCAAAGCAGTGATCAATGTGGGAACATTCTGTGAACTGCCAGGAGAAAACTCAGGGCTGGAGGGGCACTAGGCTGTCTCTAAACACCTCCTGGCAGGGAAGGGCTGTCACCGTGGTGGGAGCAGGGTGCAGGGCAGTGCCATTTGAGCACACTGAGGTTATAAATGAGAAACTCCGTGGTTTCTGCTCTGCTGTGGGGCCCAGGAGGATCTTCCATCACTGACACCGTGGGGAAATGGAGTTTCAAAGCACGGTTGCTGCAAGGCTTTCCCTGTCACTCACAATCTGCACCCTGACAAGCAATATCCATCTCCTGCCTGACAGGCCAAGTTTAACCACAACACCAGCACGGCACAAACTGTGAGCAGATGTGATTCCTCCTGCTTTATCCAACCACCAGAGGATTATTCCTCCATTCCCCCTCCACTCTTCCAGCTCACCAAAACGGTGCTGGGTCCCTCCCAGACCAACATATCAGACCAAACTGCATCTTCATCGCTGGGCTCATTGGTCAGGTTACACTGACCTGGTAACCAAACCCTCCTTGCACCTCACCACCAGCTTTGACCCCATTTTGGCCCAGTTTTAACTCAAACTTGCTCTGGTCCTTCCTGCCCAGGTAGCTCAGCCATGGGGCTGAGTATCTCCCTCTGGGGACACTGAATGCTTCCCAGACTTTGGCCATCCAGAGCTGTAATTGGAAGGAAACATGATTAATCAGGGAGCTGCTGTATCCGGCCAGTTTCAGCATCTCTGGAGCAGCAGTGGAGAAGGCTTTGCTGGGATCTGCAGGGCACTGAATCATCCTCACAAACTGATAGCAGCTCCTTTGATTTGTTCATGTGAAAGGCTCTAAATCGTACTGTGTTTGCTTGGCTTGCCCTGCATGGAATAACACAAAGAGGAGCAGATGGGAAAATCCACATTGATGTCTCAGCCCAGCAGCAGGGGCCTCTGTGGGGGTCTCTGTAGGTGCATGGTCCAGGCTTGTCCTCACTTCCCTGTGCCTGCAATGCAAGCATTGCCACCCCCTCACCAGCACGAGGGCATGGGGGTCTGAATTCTATACTTGCTCAAACCCAATGAATTTGAGGAAAGGCAGCTGGGAAGACCTTCCTTGTTTCTCCCTGCGCCTGTAATTATTGAGCAAGGAGATATTCATCAGCTATTCCAGCATCTCTGGCCAAGACAGGAAGAGCAGAACCAGCAGGAATAGGACAAATAGGAAATCTTGGGGTGCTCAGATTCCAAACACAAGGAAACCAATGCCAGGCTGACAGCCTGGACAGAGCAATCACATTGGGAAGACCTGTTCCCCATTGCTTTGCCATGAAAACATGAGCAGCCCTCGCCTGCTCTCACACACTCCAAGATGCTTTCCAAGAACTCTGCTTCCCAGCAAAGCCCACATGGGATGAAGCAGTGAGGAGGGAAATACTTTCAGTGTTGATACCACGGCCTGAAGCTCCTCGAGAGGCAGGGGCTGCTCACCTGGCAGGGACCAGCCCTATCAAGACCTGGAAGTCTGTCCCCAGCTGAGCAGACAGACCTCCCTGAAAGGCACTGCTCCAAGAGATGGAGAGGCCCCCAAAATGCCTGGGAAAACCAGGATCAAGCTGATCCATCCAACCAATTCCATCCTGTTTCTTCGTGGGGCCAGGTTGACTCAGATACCATCTTAAAATGGCATCAGTAGGAGTTACCTCATGTAGCTCAGGGTGCATAATTGAAGCCAGATATTTGGAAAGCTGCAAGCTCTCAGAGCAGCATTTTTGATGGAATATCCACTCAAACTGCCCCATTCCATCCTCTGCAAGGGTTGGAGCACCCAGCAGAACAGGCTCAGGTGGGGACCACTACACTGAAGGTGTACATAAGTGGGCAAACCAAACCCCATGCCTTGTGCTTCTGGGGGAAGGATGGTCTCTTGGCTGCCTGGGAAACACATGATCTTTCCCCTCCTTCAGCTGGTGTTGGATATCAGCCTGATGTGATTCTTTGGCACAGTTTGATGTGTCCAGCTTCACGAGGTAGCAGCCAACACAACCCATGGGAAATTCAAGCCATTGCCCAGCAGGGCAGGTCAGTGACTGTGAGAAATGGGGCTGTGCCAGGACTGGTCCCAGGTTCCTCTCCCCTCCTCCTCCCTTCCCACACCCCCAGCTCCACAGCGAGACAAAGCCATGCCAACAAGTACAATTGCCAAAGAAAGGAAGGGAAAAGAGCACAACTTATTCCAGTCCTTCACTCCTGAGGGGTGCCTGGCTGTAGCTGCACGAGGAGTTTTGTTGAGTCTGCGGAGATGTTGCTGCCAGGGGAAGGATGCTCAGGGCTGGGTCTGAGAAAGGCAGAGGAGACATGGCCAAACACACAGACCAGTTCTCTCCAGGTGTGACAAACTCAACATTTTCATGCAGTGGGAGTCCAGAGCCTGATGGGTTCTCTGTGATAACACTGCAACCTCTCCTGATAACATGATACCAGAGGTGTCTTATTCCTGGTGGATGAGTCAGATACCACTGAGTTGAGCCAAGCAGTGCTGACCTTCAGGAGAATTTGGAGTCAACTCTGTGCTCCTGTTCAAGTTTACAGTCCAGGTTTGCTGCTGCTGAGGAAAGGATCTTATGCTGAAGGAGATCATCAGGTCAGAGAGTTGCCTCCTCTCTGTGCTGAGCAGCACTGGCTGGCACAGCAGAATTAGACACAACTCTGCTCGCTCTTGTAAGTAATACTAATGGAAATCTTACTATCTGCATGCTTGGCTGGTGAAATACATGATTTCCCTTCTGTGCCTTTGCTGTCCAGAGGCATTTGCTGAATAATTTACAGATATGATTTGTACTTGAGCAGCATCTGGGAATCCCAAATGAAAGCCTGGCTGTGTCTCTCAGGCCATGCTGTGGGGAGATTTTATGAACCTGGACATGGTCACCTGCCCATGCACTTTACAGTCACTGCCAGGGTTAGAAGCTGGGAAATCTCCAGCCCTCAAAACTACTGAAATCTTCTGCCAGCAGGCACAGGATCCAGTGGTCACGCTCACTCCTACCCACCTTGGGCTGTTGCAGTTAAACAGGATTTATCCCACTAACTCCTTGCTCGAGGCAAGGCAGCAAGGAACATGCACAATGACTTTCCAAACAAGAAATTAATGAATAATAGAGGATTTGCAGTTCTGGAAACTGTCCTTCCAACATTTACAAAACACCTGGGACATCAGAGTCATTTTGTGACTAATCAGCTGTTGTTGGATGTCTCATGAGTACCAAATGAAACAAAAAGTCCCAGCTCAGAAAGTAATTTCGGAAACACTCACCAATCCCATCTGTTGTGAATAAACAAACAGCTCTGCTGTGGTTGCAGGGTCATGAATTGCCTTGGAAGAGTTAGAGATACCATCTACATGGAGGGCTGGGGAGAAAAATGTCTCTGTCCAGAGGGGATGTGGACAGTTAGCGCCTTGTTGGGAATTACTGCTGAGTTTCCACCACCAACCAAGCCCTGATGGGTGTATATGGGCTCTTGTGGGTGCAGAAATGGTCAATGCCTGCATCCAGCCTGGCTGGGAGCCTCCCGTGCTCATCCCTGCTAGGATGAGGAGCAAGAAAAGGATTATGTATGCCCTTGGTATGCTCAGGGGAAGAACAGCATATTCCCTCCTGCACCCTGATGTGTCATGGGATTGCCTCCTCTGTCCCTTCTCAGGGGACATCTGTGCCTGTGGCTCAGAGCCAGGTGCGACACGGACCTGGCTGAGCACCGTCTGGGAGCATCTCTAAGTCAGCAGCAGCACTTGCTCAGGACATGCAGGTTGTGGAGTGCCAAGGGATGCTCTACAGCCAGCCCAAGCTGGTCACACATGCCAGAGTGCTGGGGATGAGCAAAACTGGGATGGGAGGCATGAGGTGATGGATGATGATCTGATCTGCCTTTTTGGACTCGCTTTGTGGAAGCAAGGCTTGCACCAGGGAAATCTGGCCGGGTTACTCCAGAAATTTGATGATCTGCTAATTTACCCATGAGAAAGGTAGGGAGATGCTGGCTTAGATAAAAAGCCTTCCATTTCCTGCTCCCTATCCAAGCTGCCAGCTCCAGGATCCCTGACCAAAGAAAACACTGAGTTGTCCTGCTCCATCAGCCCTCCTGCCCCTCTCCTCTGGGTTGGGCTGGAGTCACAAGAGGAGCCCATGGACATGCCTGCCCCATCTCCCCTGGCCCCAGGAGCTGACCCCTAAGCTTCCAGCAGGCACAGCTCAGCTCTGCAAAGCAGGAGCACCATATTGTGTGTGGGAGCATGCAGGCACTGAGCAATGGGCATGGAAGGGAGGTTTCAGCTCCCAGCAGGTGCCACGCAGCCACGCACATGCCCGTGTGGGTGGCTCTGCAGATGGCAGTGCCAGGCAGCATTTGCCTTGGTGTTTGTGCTTCCCAGTGGCAAATATTCCCATGTCAAGGGGTAGGAAGGAAAAGCAGGATTTTTCCTGCTCCTGGGCTGGATAAAGCAGTAAAGTCTGGGGGATCTCCAGGACTCAGGGTGGGCCATGGGTGTTTCCTCGTGGTCCTGTGCTTTCTGAGCCCTGTGATTGTAGTTGTGTGCTGTACATAAACAGCAACCAGGCTCCATGCCAGCACGCACAACTCCCCAGGACTGAGCTAATTACAAACCACAGAGGAGCTCAAGGGATTGAAGCCTCTTACCAGGGATGCATCTGGAGCTTTACCAGATTCCGGATCAGAGGCAGAGCACTTGCCAAGCCCCAGCTTACGGGGATGCCACCACAGCAGCTCCCACGTGAGCCCCAGGACCAAGCCCTGACATCTGTGGAGGGTGTGCAGCCTCGGGGCTATCAGACCAAACCCAGGACACGCATTGAAGAGTCAGAGGCCAGTGTGCCCTACAGGGACACATCTGCTCCATCACTGGCACCTCAGGCATCACAACACTTGTTTTACCAAGGGACAGCCCCAGAAGGACTTACCACCACTGCTGATCAACCTCCAGCTAATTCTTCCTCAAGCATTTCTCTCTGGCCACCCTCAGGATCTTCCCCTATTACTTTAAAAGCAGCTGTGACATCCAGTCACAAGAGGAAGGAGCAACCAGATCCCAAGAACTGCCCAGCAGGGAGCCTAGCTTGGAAAAGCCCCAGCTCCTCGAGCAGGAGGGTGGATGCACAGCCAATCCATCTCCACAGGCTTTAGGGCAATTCCTGAGCAAGCCCAGCCCTTTTATAAGCCATTTGTAGGTGAAACCTGTAGAGGTGAGCTGCTCTGGGGAGATTTGTATCACCTGGGATAACCTTGCACTTGCTGACTGCTCCTTTGTTCCTGTGGCACCCAGCCCACAGTGCACAGACACATGCACAGCCTGATTTATGGCAGGGCTGGACCAGCTCTTTCAAGAGCAAAAGCCCAGCCCACACCTCCCCATCCACATCTTAGTGATGATTTTATACCCTCCTCACATTATCCACCCACTGGCTTGCCTAAAGGATGTCAGAGTTATTATCCTCACTTGGAGAGAAGGGAAAGGGGACTGAGAGGGACATGAAGAGATGTGGCAGAGGCCAACCTGCCTCTGGGAAGGAACTGTGTCAAAGACAAGGCTAAACTCCATCTGTTAGGAACTGCAGGTTTGGGTCTCTTTTGGGGCTGTTCCCCTCACATGTGCAGCTTTCCTGCAAGTGTCCCATGGCTCTGCTTGTGTGAGTGTGTGGTGACCATGGAGTGACTCATTCAGGTTCTTTTGGTGCCCTCAGGAGAGCTCAGATGGCCCCATGTAAGCCCTCCTGAGGAATAATTTAACTATATCCCCTTCTTACCTTCTTCCCACCCAGGCAAAGCAAGAGCCAGGCAGATCTGCATGATTTTTGAGGTTGGGGTTTTGTTCTTGGATAAAAGTCTTTTAAAAACTCAGTAAAAACCCCTAAAGCTATATTAAAAAAAATAATAAAACCAAAATTAAAAAAAAAAACAACAAAACAAAACAAAACAACAACCAGAAAACAAACAGCCAACCCAAGAGAGTGGGAGAAAGAGCAGGAGAAAGGAACAGGCCTGGGAAGCCAGCCCTGCACTTTGCCCTGGCGCCCAGGGACAAGGGACTCTTTGTTTCCCTGGCCAGAGCTTGCTGTACTGGCCCTTTTCAGGCTCCCTCCCTGGGAAAGGGGCCAGGGGAAAGCAGGCACAAGGCAAAAACCCTGGGGTTGCTGTGAATAACCCCTGGTCAGACCCTCAGCAGCCTCCCCTCTTCATACAGCCAGTTGTAGGGAGTCTGCCAGGAACAGCACTGGGAAGAGGAGGTGCCCGGGAACCCTTTGGCTCCCTGCTTCCCACACACCATCCCTGAAAATGAACATGCTCCTGTTCCTGCTGAGCAGGAGTCTTTGAACTTCTCTGTGTCTTTTGGACTTCGCCATCCCGAAGCACCTGCTGAACTGCACTGGAGCACCCAGGTGTGTAAACACCTGCTCGTGGCTTCCTGGAGCCGAGAATCACGAGTGCTCTTCCCAAGTGTATCCATCTGTCTGTCCAGGCTGGAGCTGTGGTTTGAGGCTGGTTCTGCACATTGGTATGGCAGCTGTCTGAAGGCTGGGAATGCTGCAGGGCTCCCTGTGCCCTGCCCTACACCCATGCCAGAGTGCACAGGGATGACACGAGCTGGTCCATAAAATCCCAGGAGAGTAGGGGAGGAAATGGCCTCTGCACCCCTGGGAAATAAGGTGCAGCCAGGGACTTATCCTGCCTTGCCAGGAGATGTGCAAACACCAGCTACTCCCATTTCTACAGAGCATGGAGAACCACAGAAATGTGCCAAATTAGCCCCAAAACAAAATGCACATCCTAAAAGTGGGGGTCAGGCTGAGCCAGCACTGTGCAGCCAGGTCCCACATCTGTGATGCTCTATTTCCCACCATCCACAGGATGATGCTTACTAGAAAGCAGGACAGGAAAATAAGAGCAATCTCTCCCTGGGTTTAAAAAAAAAAAAAAAAAGGATCCCCCTCAAGATTCTTGTCCCTGTGGGAAAAGCAGGAGTTTGTGGTGTCCCACACCAGCATAGCTCTAGGCTTCAGGAGCATAAATGCTCTTCAACCTCATTACATAGGGATGGCTTGTGTGGTCCTTCCCAGATTCTCTACCTCTGTACCAGAGCTAGGGAGGATATTTGCACCCCACGGACACCTTCCCAAAAGGTTTGGGTGCTCCCCAGGCCTGGGGAGAGGGCTGTGGAATTAGTTCCGTGTTGCTGCTCTGAAAAGCACCAGCCAGAGCAGAGGGGAGATGGAGCAGGCTTTGTTAAAATCAATAAATTCAAGGAAAAGGCCTTGAACGTGTTTCCTCAGCAACTGTGACGTCATGTGGATGTCTGGCCTCCCCTTCTTCCCCCTCCTTCTTATTATTAAAAGGGAAAATAAAGGGAAGCAGACAGTGAAGGGGAGCTGGGGACAGTCTCCTGGCAACGCTGGGGACAGTAATGTCCTCCTGCCAGGGGACGTGGCTCCAGCACAGGCAGCCCTGCCAGGCCTTGTGGCTGGACTGGCAGGATGGGGAGGGCATCCCTGGTGTCCCTGGGGTGGAGGTGACAGTGCTCTGGGCACAACCATGTCCCCAGGGATGCCCAGCTTCTTCCCAGCCCTGCTGAGCCCCAATTTACCCCGTGTGAGTCCTTGGTGAGCAGAGCAGTGGGAGCTTGGCTGCTCCATTCCCCCTCTTAATTCCAGACATTTTTTGGTGATGAGGACCATGAATCTCTTCCCACCATGCCAGGGTCTGGCAGGAGGTATGGCAGGGCAGGGGCTGGGAACAGGGCCCCTCTGTGGGTTGTCACTGTCACCTGCTGGGGTGCCCCTCACCCTGCTGGGGCTGCACAATTCCCCCCACACCAAATCCTTGTCATTTGAACTATTTAATCCATCGTGGCTCAGTTTTAGCAGGCAGCAGCAGCCAGTGGCTGAGGCAGTGGGGCCAAGCAGGTGGAGATTGCAGAGGAGTCCACACAGGTGTGGGTGGCTTGGGGACAAGGAGAGGGGACTTTTCCTGCTTTTCCAAGCATCCTGGACTGAAGCATCACCCTATGCCCAGCAGCAAGGTCTTGCCAGCCCCTGAGCCACCCCTTTGCTGGGCACAACTTAGCTGTGAAACACCACAGATGGTGCTGGAACTGGGGGCAAACAGGGTCACAAAGCAATTAGCCCAGGTCCTGCCGAGCAGCCCCATGGCTTGACTCCACCATCCTGACCTGAGCCACAGCAGGAAAAGTCTTAAAAACCCTGATTCTCAGGACCAGGGAAGAAACCCTCTCCATTTCCCTGTTTCTCATTCCCTTTGCTGAGCCTCCACTGCTGTCTCCTGCCAGAAGAGGGTGGTGAATGAGACATTGCTCAGACCTGTTATCCTGGATGTACATTTAATTTGTTGTTACGTACCCAGCAATGGAGTGACATTTTTTTATCGCCGTGTGTTGGTCCAGCAGGGGAAATCTATACATTCCAGTGAATGCCAAGAGCAAACTGATGCCTCCTAAGACTAAAAGAAACAGAAATAAAGATGCAGGTTTCCAAGGGAGAGCAGTAGGCTTTCCCCCACAGCAATCTGCGTTGGGATGTGCAGCCCTGGGGGTATGCAGATGCTTCCCAGAAACCAAAGGCATTGCAAGGGTACCCTTTTTGGAACTGGGCATTCTGCTGTGACATGAAGGTGCCACTCCTGGATGAGTTGGGGTCCCACAGGTCTGCCTGCTACCCTGTGTTGTGGGGTAGTACCCCTGTGCCTTTGTTGCTGGGGCTCTCCCCATCTCTGCCTACAGCAATGGGCAGAGCTGCCTCCTGCCTCCTGCTCTCCAAGCAACAGCAGCTCCCAGGAGTTGCTTCAGCCTGAGCCATGGCTGAGCAGGACCTGGGGACCTGGCACGTGGGGACAGCCAGATGGACACACTGTGCTCTGGTGTCACTTCTGCAGGGCAGCTGGAGCAAAGCTAAGCCATGGTAGGGCTGCAGGGTGGGGGTGGCCCTGTGCAGACCCCTCCAGAAGGGTTTTGTTCCATCCCTGTCCCCTGAGTGTGTTTCTCTCCCTGCTTCTCACTGCAGGTTCATGAATCACCGTGTCCCATCCAACTGCAGGTACCAGCCCACGGAATATGAGCATGCAGCCAACTGTGCCACCCACGCTGTGAGTCCCTGTCCCTGGGTGAGGGAGGACGGTGCTCATCTCTCTGGGGATCCACTGAGGAACCTCAAGGGACACCTAAAAAAGTCTGCGTTCAGCCCTGGAGCAGTCACTGGGAGTCTGAGGACAGTGATGAGGCAAATGTGCCCCGTGTGCTCCTGGGGATTGGGATATTCTCCCTCCTCCTGCCCTGGGAAGTTGATATGCATCTGCCTTGCTCTCACTCACTGTGGCCCCATGTCCTGGGGAAGCTGGCTGTGGGCTTGGTGGGACAGGATTATTTTTAAAGCTCCATGAAAATGGACTGTTTCACAGCAAGGACTGTGACAGGAACCCATGGGGCTGCCTGTGTAGCAGTGGGAGGGACCTCTCCCCCCATCAGGGTTTCTTTTGGGAGCTGACAGTTCCCACTCTGAGTCCTGGGATATGACTCAGAGACAGCCATCCTCCATGTGCCTTCCTCCTCCCCACCTTCTGGACAAACTATTTTGGAGCTGCACCATGGAGGGAGGGATCCTGCCTGCCCCTTAAGGGTGGTAGCTTTGACCAGAAGGGAAAGAAACACCTAGAAAGAAAAGTTGAGGCTCCATTGTAGCTGCTCAGTGGAAATACAGAGAGCCAACAGCAGGTTTGCTTCCTCTTCCAGTTCTGGATCCTGCCCAGCATCCTCGGCAGCTCCATCCTCTACATCCTCTCTGATGACCAGTGGGAAACCATCTCAGCCTGGATCTATGGCTGTGGCTTGTCCAGCCTCTTCATCGTCTCCACCATCTTCCACACCATCTCCTGGAAGAAGAGGCATCTCAGGTATCATCCCTGATTGCTCAGGGCTTGGGAAGGGGGAGAGGGTCCAGATGCCCCCAGTGCTGTGACCCGTCTGTCCGTCCTGCAGGACTGTGGAGCACTGCCTGCACATGTTTGACAGGATGGTGATCTACTTCTTCATCGCTGCGTCCTACGCTCCCTGGTGAGTTTCTGGTGGCTGGGGGTCTTCACCTGGCCCCACTGAAGGGGGAAAAAATCATCCTGGTTCCAATAAATACAGTTTCCCTCTCTGGCTTTGATTCTTCTAGAGGGCACCCCTTACCCCTTTCCACAAAACCTTCACGTCCTATAGATTCCGAGCTCTTGAAGTTACAACTGGGAAGACCCTGTGGTGGGAGAGCCATGTGGGTGAGGGGGTGAGCCCAGTCCAGGGTGCTGCCCTAGAACTGCCTCACCACAGCCCTGGGTCTTGCAGGCTGAACCTGAGGGAGTTGGGTCCCTGGGCCTCCCACATGCGCTGGATCATCTGGATCATGGCATCCTTTGGGACTGTCTATGTTTTCTTCTTCCATGAGCGGTGAGTGCCTGCGCCCAGCCCCGAGCTTGTGGGTGTGTGGGACCCGGGACACGGAGCATGGACCTGCTGCCATGAGTTGCTTCCTCCACGTGGTGGCACCAAATAAAAAGCCAAAAGCCCCAAAAGTCCCACGTGCCAGGTCCCAAGCCAGTCCACACATGAGGTCGTGGGACCTGCTGTGATGGCACTGCCACCCCTTACCCTGCAGCGCTGCTGGGGAAATTACAAGTGTGAAACTGAACCTCCCTCTGTTCCTGCTCCAAGCTGCCTCTCTGTCTGCTGCAGGTACAAGCTGGTGGAGCTGGTGTGCTACGTTATCATGGGCTTCTTCCCCGCCTTGGTCATCCTCTCCATGGTAAGACCCTGCTGGGAAACTCTTGGGCTCAGTGTGAGGGACAAATCCCAGGAGGGATTTGAAAACCCAGAATGGTTTTTCTCTGGTGGGTTGGTGCAGTCTCCAGGCTTTGTGAGGGATAAAGAAATCCCTGATACAACGTGGCTCACCTTGGTTTTGCAGGTACTTTGGGTGCCTAGTAGGCACCACGTGCATTTCTCCCAGATCTCCTTCACGGGCTCTGTTGTTTGGAAATCGTAGGATCACAGAAGCATAAAATGGTCTGGTTTGAAGGGACCTTAAAGATGATCTAGTTCTATTTCTCCCAGGGCTGCTGGGTCCTTGCTGTCTTACTGGAGAGGAGGGGGTAGCAGAAGGCAGAGAAGTCCAGAGCTGCAGCTGGACAACATTTCTGGTCTGACTGGGGTGGTGGGGAAAGGGCGGACCCCCCTCTTGGCCTCACTGAGCATTGCCTGCTCCCAGCCCAATAGGGACGGCCTCCTGGAGCTGGTGTTTGGTGGGTTCTTCTACTGCCTGGGCATGGTGTTCTTCAAAAGCGACGGCCGCATCCCCTTCGCCCACGCCATCTGGCACCTCTTTGTGGCCATCGGAGCTGGCATCCACTACTATGCCATCTGGAGGTACCTCTACCGGCCCGGAGCGCTGAACACCAAAACCTCCCTCTAGAAGCCTTAAAGACATTGTTTGTGTCACCTGGCACGTGGGGGACACAGAGGGCGGCGGGGACACAGGCTGCCCCGTGGGATCACCCCAAACCACCCTCTTGCCCCGTGGACAGCAGCTGTGGGTGCCCTTCCTGCACAGACAGGAGAGCGCAGAGGTTGATTTTAAATATTTTTCTTTTTTAACCTTGGGAACTGTTTGGTTTTTTAGGCAAAAGTTTCAGAACATAGTGACTGACTGGGCTGCGGGTGATAACTGAGTGACCACTTGCTGGGAACTTCATTCACTCACCTGGTCTTGAACATCCCATGGGACTGGGAACCTTGGCCCTACATGCCCCTGGCTGACACCCTGGATTTGGCTACTGAGGGGACTGGAGGAGTCAGGATGAGGGCAGAGACCCAGTGGTGACACCCCTGCACCACCTGGACTAGCTCCTAAATCGTCCTAAGTCCTGTCAGCATTAACAGCTCCATCCCAAGTCCTTGAGGCAATGGTCCATACTCAACAAGCCTTACAAGAGATTGAAACTTGAATCTCTTTCAAGGGCATCCCAGCCCCTGAGCACTGGGAAGCCCTTCCTCTAAGCCAATATTAAGTGCACAACTCAGTACGTCCCTGGGATCCCCTAGTGACATTTTGTCCCTGGAGTGCTTGGTTGTCCTCTTGGTGCCAATGGCAGCCCGAAGCACGGCCCTGCTCCCAGGTCCTGCTGCACGTGTGCCTTCAGCAGGGAGCAGAGCTGGGATCCAGCTCCTGGCATCTCCCTGACTGGGGTCAGCCCATCCACTTCAGGGATTCCCTTTCTCCTCGAGGGAGAGAAGTGAATCTCCTTGGGCTGGGCTCATGGGGCTACCTGCCTTCTCTGCTCCCATTTTGCTGATGAACCTATTGTTCATCAGATTTAATTCCACTTTTGGAAAGATTTCTAGCATTTCCAGGATTGCTGCAGGGCAGGAATGCATCCACATGAAGCCTGGATGTGAGCTGTGACAGAGAGCTCAGTTTTTAAATGCCTAGCCATGGGCACACAGTGCTAACTCAGGCTAATGAGACATGGAACATCCATCCAGCTGCTGGGAGCAGCAGAATGGGAAAACCACACCTGATCATGGTCCCCAAACACTCTGGCAGAGCTGCTGGAGCCAGGAGGGTGTGGTGTATGCTGGGCTGTGCCTGCACCTTCCCCATCAAGAGTCAATTGCCCATCACCTCTTTTTGGCTTTTGATTAGTCACAGCTGCAGCCTCTGGCTGCAGAGATGTGGCAAGTGAAGGAGATTTATGGCCACCATCCCACACCTCCTGTTTCTCCAGCAGCATTCCAGGGAGCTGAGCAGAACTTAGGGCTCCCCAGCCTGTGGCACCCCAGGACTGGCTCTACAGGGCTGTGCCATTTTGCAGCAAATTACCAAAGAGGAAGCATCTGGATACTCACCCCCTCCTGTTGTGGTGGCTGTGGTTGCCAGGCTGGCAAAAATATCCCGGGGGTTTTCACTTCCATAGGCAGAAGGTTCCTGTAAAGGGCTCTGGGAGCTGTACCTGGCACCCCAGCCTGGTGTGGGGCTGCTGGAGGTCTCTGCCCAGGACACCTCAGAGCAACCTTTGGGCTGGAACTGCCCTTGGGGTGATGGGTGGTTTTAGGGATGGGGTGAACGAGCTGATGTGAGCCCAGACTCTGCTGCTGCCTCTGCCCATCCCTGGCCCTGTCACCTGCTGCAGATGGAGAGGTGGAGAAGGATGAGCTGTGAGTAACCAGCAGTTGATGGAGCATATCCGGGGTTGGAATAGCAGGATACAGAGCTCCCAGAATGGGAGATGCCATATTTTCTGTCTGGCAAGACATTACCCTTCTCTGTGCCTCAGTTTCCCCATCTGGGAAGTGAAGACCCTGACCTACCTCACAGGGCTCGTGTGAGGACCCCGTGAAGCATTTGGAAGTCAGCCAGAGCTTCACAAACACCTGCTTCAATTTTCACTGAGTCTGGGGGAGCAGGTTCCCAGAGCCACCACGGGGCACAGTGACAACTTCGGCTTTGTGTGCCTGGCCCTCCTCCCCCTCTGTCACCAAATCCCACGGGGAACCACCCTGGGGTCAGACCATGCAAACAGCAGTCCCAGCCACAGGCAAATGTCCCCTGGCAGGGGCTGAGGATGCCCAGGGACCACCACCATGTTTTGCTTCATCCCAAGGGATTTATCTCAGAAACTGTTTTGCCATTGTGGTCTTTTGGCCCTAAATCTGTCCCAAGGGCTCCTGAAGCCCAGAGAGGTGTCAGAAGAACCTTTCTGAGGCTGCTTCATCTCAGTCTCCTGCTGAACATCCAGGGCAGGACAGTTGCCCAGGCAGAAATGGATGGCTGGCCTCTGTTGGGAACATCACCACCCTGCCTTCAGCCTGGATTTGCAGAGTGGGCTTCTCTGTAATTGAGAGGCTCTCCCTCTTTTCTTGCTCTTAAATCCTCCCCTTGCACAGCAGGGGGGACACAGAGCAAGTTATCGGATTGTCCTCCTATTTTATACTAATTTTAAATGACTCGTAACATTCAGGATGTTTGTGGAGGAGGGCTTGAGGGATCTTTTTAGCATCTCATGTTTTTCACCATCCATCCTTGTTCAATCAGTATTTTATATTTAACACAGTATTGTGTCAAATACAAACAAATATAAGGAAGATAATGCTAGTGGATATTGTTTCCTGTGGAGTAGGATCGAAATAAATACTCAAGATACCTCACCTCTTGCCTGCTTGTTAAATCAAAATTAGTTCCCCGGCAGCCCTTGGAAATAAACTCATTTTCTATCTGACTCATCCCACATGGCTTTGCTCCCTGGTGAGGAGAGGAGCCACTCGAGTAACTGCAGGGTGCTGGGATGCTGAGCACTGACTCACCTTGGTGCAGGGATGGCATTGCCAGCAGCTGAACAAACAAACAAATCAATCAGTGAGTTTGCTGACAGTGCCCCTGTGCCCAGAGGTGCTGGCTGAAAGACTCATCAGCATCTCACCACAGCAGCTTCAGCAGAGCCCTCCACGCCTGCTCCAGCCCTGCCATTTCCCCTCCTCCTGGCTGAGTCAGAAGTCGAGGTGTGGAGCCCCAGGGCTGGCACTGCAGGGGGATGAAGGATGAAGGATGCCAGAGCCACGGAGGAGGAGAAAATCTGTGTCAGACTGGGCGGAGAGTAAGCACAGCTCACTGCTGACCCCACAGGGGAAACCCACCATCACCCAGCAGATCCCACCAGCCTCTCCCGTGGGCACTGGCTCCCCTTGGAGGGGGAGAATTTGCCCCCATGCTGGAGCTGCCTGCCCTGGCCTCTGCACATCCATTGTCTGCCCTCTCTGCCATAATTACACAGGGCTGAATTCCCTCCAGGCTGCCATGCTCAGCGGCTTTCCCAGAAATCCAGGGAGGGTTCCCTGCTTCCAGGGGCAGCTGAACTCACCCCGAAACCTGACCCACAACTTCCACCTCGCCCATCATTTCTTTGCTGCTGGCAATTGGGCTGGACTGGGAGGCCTCCTGACTTTGCTTTGCTTTGGTGCTGTCATTCCCAGAGGGTGTCTGGGTGTCAGAATTGCTTTCCCACCCAGAGCACCCTGGACAGGGAAACACCCCTTTACAGAAAGGAGACATTTTCACCAAGGGAAGCAGAGCATCAGTGACCATCTCGGCCTGAAGAACAGCGCAATGATGATCCATCCCTTACTCCTTGCAGGCACCAGCCTGTGTGCAGCCTCAGCAGTCTCCAGGTCAGCTCTGGATCTGGTTTGATAAAACTTGTTTGGCCAAAGCCAGCCTGTGCAGCTGAGGTGTTGATGCATGCAGAGCCCTGCCTGGCTTGCTCCTGGAATTTTCATAGAATCCTAGAAAGACGTGAGTTGGAAGGAACCATAAAGCTCATCTTGTTCCAACCCCTGCCACGGGCAAGGACACCTTCCTCTAGACCAAGCTGATCAAAGCCACATCCAACCTGGCCTGGAACACTTCCAGGGATGGAAAGCTTCTCTGGGCAACCTGTTCCAGGGCTTCACCACCCTCACAGGCAAGAATTTATTCCCAATATTCCACCTAACCTTACCCTTTGTCAGTGGGAATCCATTTCCCCTTGTCTTGCCACTCCATGCCCAAAGTCTCTCTCCATCTTTCTTGGAGCCCCTTTAGGCCCTGGAAGAAGCTCTAAGGTCTCCCTGGAGCCTTCTCCATCCTGATCACCCACAGCTCTCCCAGCCTGGCTCCACAGGAGAGGTGCTCCAGCCCTCGGAGCATCTTCTCAGCCTCACTCCAGCAGTTCCACAACTTTCTGTACTGAAGGCTCCAGTGCTGCATGCAGCACCCCGGGTGGGGTCTCAGAGACTGGGGCAGAGGGGGGGCAGGATCCCCTTCCCACATCCTGACCTGTCCCAATCCCGACCCTTCCCGAAATCCCGACCCTCCTCAAAATCCCGACCCTTCCCCAAATCCTGACCCTCCCCAGTCCCGACCTTCCCCCAAATCCCGACCCTTCCCAAGTCCCTCCCGTCCCCGGCGCGGTCCCTGCGGGCAGTACCGCCGGTGGCCGGAGGGGGGCGCTGCCGCCGCAGTCGCTCCGCCCCGGCGGGACGGGACCGGCCCGAGGTCCCCGCGCAGCCCCGGTGGCTCCGGGCGCCGCCGCCCGAGCGCCGGGAGCGCCGAGCCTGCCCCGCTCCGACCGTGAGTACCGGGGCCGCGGGGAGCGGGGGGCGAAGGCGGACCCTACCCCAGGGATCCCTCTTTCTTGGGGGGCAGATCCCCGCTGTTGCCTCCCCGGACATCCTCGCTGCGTCGGGCGGGAGCGTTTGTTTCTCGTCCCCTGGGAAGCGGAGGCGGGAGGAGCGCGGCGGTCGGGACTTGTCCGGTTGCCGTGGGAGACCCGCGCTGCCCTCGGAACCGCACCGGGCACGGCCGGCCGGAGGGCTGTGCTGGAAGCGCAGCGCCCCAGGGTCCCTGTCCCATGGCCGGGCACACGGGGAGCCTTCCTCACACCGCCTGTCCCTGCGGGTCCGTGTCCCATCGCACATCCCTTGGGATCATCCCCGTTCCGTACCCCTTGGGCTCCTTCTCCCCACTGAACTCTCCTCGGAATCCTTGTCCCCATTCCGTACCTCTCAGGATCCGTCTCCTCACTGCACGCTCCTTAGGATCCTTCTCCCAGTCTCACACCCTTTGAGCTTCTTCTGCTCCTTGCACGCTCCCTTGGATCCCTCTTCCCATTCCCCATACCCCTTGGGATCCTTCTCCCCGTTGCATGCCCCTTGGGATCCTTGTCCGCCTGCACAGCCCCTGGGATCCCACTGCTATCCCACCCCCGCCGTTTCACCTGTATTCAGCTGCCTGCCACTGTGGTGGTGGCATCCCAGGCCGTGGCAGGGAGATGCTGAGATGATCTGTGTCCCTGTGAGGCCGGAGCAGTTTCATGCTGACTTGTAACTTTAGCAGAGAAAACTCGGGGGAGTTTGCTACTTGCTTGGGAAGTGCTTATTTTCAGCTCTCTCCAGGACCAGTTAATTATCGCCGGAAAAAAAAAACCACACAAAAAAACACCCCACCAAAATCTTATTGCTAAGATCTTATAATTAGGCAGCCTACGGAGACTCGGGAGGCAGCAGAAAGCAAATGCTTTTTGTGCAGTGTTTGTGAGGTGTGTGAATAGATGCCCGGGCAGAGGGCTGGCATTTGCACTGGTGCATTACCGGAGAGCTGGTGCACGTTGGCGGCTCAAAAAGACCCTGCAAAATAATTACAGGGGGAAAAACACCCGAGAAAAGAAAAGCTGCTGAAAGGACTCCTGTTGTCCTTGTGGAATCAGATCCCAGACTGTTACAATGTTCGTGGAGCGATAGAAGCCTTTGGGACAAGCTGTTCGTGTTTGCGGGAGCGGGGCTGCCTTGAATCCTATTGAACAGTGCCGGGGCCGCGGGGTGCAGGCTGCCTGCTGCTAATAATAACGTGGTAAGGAGTTTACCCGCCCTGATCCGGCTAAAGACGGCACCGAGCGAGCCATGGACATCACCAGCCTCCGATCTGCCCCTAGATTAGATGGATAAAACTCGCACAAGGAAAGGCCGGGCTCTGGAGCGGAGACTCGGTCCCGAAAGGAAGGGAGCGGGGGGCTCCGGTCAGAGCAGAAGGATTTGGGTTTTTCCCCGGTACCCTCGGCTGTGGGGATGGGATCTGCAGAGGGGCAGGATTTGGAGCCGAGGAGCGCACGTCAAAGCCACCAGGGCGTTCTCATTTCCTTTGCTCTCCGAGTTCTAATTTGTTCCACATTGCAGTGCCGGAGCGGCCTCTCCCTCCGCTTGCAGCATCCAGGCTGCGGTCACTGCCGTTAGTCCGAGGCTGCCACTCCAGCGGTTTCCATCCCAAAGAAAAAAAAGAAAGGAGAGCGGAAAAAAAAGAAAAAAGAAAAAAGAAAGAGAGAGAGACACAGAGAAATTTCAAGCAAAGATCTGAGGAAACAGCTTTTCTGGTTCCTATTCCGGGGTGGTTATAGCTGAATTCTCACCACCCATCGGTGTGCTGGGATGAGCCCCGGGGAAATTCCAGATGATTAAAAAGTGTTTTAACAGTGTTGTTGCTCTTCCCAAAAGGGAATAAGATGACCTGGTAGCTACAGGTTGATTGGCTTGATAGCATCCCCCCAGGGAGAAGAGAGAGAAACCTGGCTCAGGCTTGAATTGATTAAAGACTTCAACACCAGGAATAAATTCCTGCCATCCAACGTGGCTATATGGAAAATAACTCCTGGCAAGTAGAAATTATTTCAGTCTCCAACAGGAGAGGTGACTCTCTGGCTGTAATACAGTTCTGAGAAGCATTTGAGTTATGGGAGGTGATATTCTTGTAAAAATCTGCACTTTCCAGTATTAAAAAAGTCAATCCAGTCCAGTATTTAGAGCTGACATTGCACAGTGTCAAGAAAACTGGTATTAAGTAAACGTGATCCATTTCCAAGACAGTTATCAGGGAGATTATCACTGCTGGGCACTGCTAGCTGGTAACATGGACTTGGTGCTTTTATCACTAATCTGGAAGAAAGGAGATGGAAATGACTTTTGGAAAAACCTGGATCTGACCCAGAGCAGCTGAGTGTTAATGGTTTGTACAAATCCGGGTGGTGAGCTGAGCGAGCAAAAGGCATCCTAACTGGATCAGAATGGAACGTGGAAATCTTTTACACCCAAAAATAATAACTGTGGCTGTACGTGGTTTCCTGTCCCTAATCTGGATGGTAAATTTTCAGCTGGAGCTGCCTGCAGATGCTGGGAGAGGCAGCACAGGGATTCAGCTGGCAGCAGTTTGGGGGGGTTGTTGCCTGTCCCCATTTCTGCACTGGAGAACTGAAAATTTTCAGGTTGATGTGAAATTTGTCTCTGGGGGAAAAAAAAAATTAAATTGCAGTTATTTGCATTTCTTGTCAGAACCAGCTTTGGGCTTATGGCAGCCAAATCCAATCTTTCCTTCTCAGCAGAGGAGATGTGGAGTTTGAGGGGAAGGGACCAAGGGGCTGCAAAAAGGATCTCACATTTGGAGAGGAGGGGGCCATCCAGTGAGTCCACTCATAAATCAAAGAGGAAAGAGGAGGGCTTGGCAAAAGCATCTAAATACTCTCGCAGAGAAGAAAATAAACAGTAGCCAAAAGCTCATTAATTGAGCAGAGAAAAGATGGCAAGAATCAATATCTGGCAGCTGAGGGCAGACACACTGGAAATAAGGCATAAATATTTTACCAGGAGAAGCGATTAATCATCTGAAGAAACGCAGAGCAGCAGAGGTGGGGTCAGCCCCTCTTTGCCTTTTGCAAAGGACCCGCAGAGTTTCTCCCACAGCCCCGAGGCTGGGCCAGCAGGAGGGACTGGATCGAACCACACCAAGGCCCTGATTAGGTGATTTAATTAGAGGATGATGCATTTATCTTTCATCACGGTGGAGCCATGGAAAAGAGTAGTTCTTGTGGCCTGATGGCTCTTTCCAAGGAACACCCATGAAATCCCTAGCAAGTGCTTCTTTTGCCTCTTGATCACCAGTGGTTGTATTCCCTCAGATCTGTGGTGGGAAGGTGAGGGGACAGTGTTTGGTGGCTCTCCTTGATGTCCAGCAGAACAGACTGAGATTCAGGAAAAGAAATCTCAGTGAGCATCCCAGCATGCTGTGGCTGCTGGGGCAAGGAGCCGGTGCAGGGCTTGCATGTCCACCTGTGGGTCACAGTGTCACCAGCCTGGCATCCTTGGGGACACGTGTGCTTAGGAGAAAGAGATAAAGGTCACAGGGCTATTGCTGGTTCCATCTCCTCCCACTCTCCTTTCCTTTCTTTTCTTCCTGCTTCCTCTCCTCTCCTCTCCTCTCCTCTCCTCTCCTCTCCTCTCCTCTCCTCTCCTCTCCTCTCCTCTCCTCTCCTCTCCTCTCCTCTCCTCTCCTCTCCTCTCCTCTCCTCTCCTCTCCTCTCCTCGTCGCTGTTGGTTATAAGGGGTACAGATGTGGTTCAGTAGCCCACATGCAAACATCAGGACCATGTTGCAGAACCTCTGAGCCTTCCAAACCCAGCACACTGCGAGCAGCCGATGTCTGTGAGCCACCCAGGACCTCTCCTCCTCTTCCTCTCTCAGAAACGTGACAGACGCCTGCCCACGATGATGCACAACGAAGAGTAAAGATTGTTTTGAGAAGGAGGATAAATGGAAGGGAAAAAGGCACGTGATAAGGATGGCAAGGTAGGGAGAGGCTTTTCCTGAGCGCTGGGTGGGGGCACTGGGGAGGAGCTGCTCACCCATAGCGGGAGCAGGAGGAACCTCAGGCCAGCAGGAAAGTCCCGGCGGCTGCAGAGTCAGTTGTGGTGATGGAAGGACATGTGGTGGCCATGTGAATACCACGGGCATTTGTCACAGCTCTGCAGAGCTCAGACAGACAGAGCTGGCTGTGGAAAATAGCTGTTTTTGGTGTGGCCAGGCACTGGCTGTGAAGAGGTGAAGGATCCCTGACACAGATTTCGCTGGGAGGCAATCCCAGGCTTTTGACTAATTCCTGCGTAGTTGGAAAGACAATGCCACTGAATGCTGGAGAAAGGGACTCTTGGCAAAGTCTGGATCATACTCTGTAGCTGCAGGCTAGCATCCTTCCAGGGAACTGGCCTGCAGTGGGAAAGGGGCTCAGCTGGGCTGGGGATGTCCAGGAGCACGTGTCCCTCTGACCTGCTGGCAGGTGTGACACTCCTGGCTTGTCCCCGGCAGCTGGGTGCAGCTGGAGCATCCCCGCTCCCGCAGCCGGGCTCAGCGGGATTGCACGTACCAGAGATTTCCTCCCGGTGGGAGATGCCAGTGCCTGAGCGCACGGATGGGGGAGGAGCCCATTTCATCATCATCATCATCATCATCATCATCTTATCCTGTCCATCAGAGTCCTCAGGGGGATTAAGACCGGGTGTGCCCTGCTGTCCCCAGGAGAAGGCTGTGATTTCTCAGGTCACCCCGACTGATGCCTGGTAAAATCACACCGGTGCCTCTCTAGATGCTGAAAATTGGGGTGACCAGGCTGGCACCTCCTCCTGTTCCAGGTGTCTGATTTTTTCCTGGTGAAATGTCTTTGCCCCTGAACTCTGTTGGAGCTGCATTTGATAGAAAGAGCAGAAAAATAGCTGAGCTATAAATAACACATTCAAAACCAGGCAGGGACCTGCAAGAAGCAAGGATGGTTTCTCTGCGATGTGGGCTTGGAGGAATGATTTTGCCACCAGCAGATGGTAAATGGTTTCCCTTTGTGCTGGGGGTAGTTCAAGGTGGAGGAGATTAAATCCGTGAAACCAGTGATTTGATGACAAAGTTTTGTCTTTTGCATCCTTGATGACAAGGTCCTGTAGGGACTCTGGGGCAGTTTTCCTCCTGGTCAATGTTAATGAGGGCTGGCAGGGCCGTGCTGGGGGCCTGGGGCAGCTGTTCCTGAACCTGAACTGACTGTGCCAGTGCCCTGACCTGCTCCCCAGGTTGGGGCTGCTGCGGCAATCCCAGGAGATGTCACACAGCAGACATCAAGGGATGTCCCCAGGGATGTCCCCAGAGGGAGCAGCAGTTTTGGGCTCAGCTGGAGAGGGAGGAGCAGCAGTGCCAGAGCCCCAACCCCATCCCTGCCTCAGTTTCCCCACTTGCAAGGTGAGAGCAGGAGCAGCCTTACCTGAACCAGTGAGCTGGGGTGAAGTTCTGGGACAATATAAAACACCAGATCCTCAGCCTTTCTGTCCTGTGCCAGCACTCCTGCCCTTCAGCACACCAGGAGTCAGTTTTGGAACCAGCAGGTTGGGGAGGAGGGCAAACCCAAGCATTTTCATGGCCCTGGTGATGCTGGGGAAGGGGCGACTTGGGGTGCAGCAGCATTGCAGTATTACACAGCTCCCAGCCACATCCTTAGCACCTGGTGCCTCAGTTTCCCCATCTGCAGCATTCCATGGGCCTCTGGCTGCGGGATGGAGTGATGCACATCCTGCAGCAACCTTCCACACACAGCTTGGAGGTGGTTTCTGGGTTAGAAGGTGACCTCTTCCATTAGCAGCAGGGACGCTCTTTTTTTCCTGAATTAGATGTAGTTTTGGAGGCTTTCCAGGCCCAGCATCATTATGCCTGATAGCGCTGAGCTTGCTCCAGTGAGTCAGGGCTGCAGCTGTGGGAACCTGCTGGCACCTCATGTGTCCCCAGCCAGGAACAGCTGGATCAGCCTGACTGCTGATCCACGTGCTCTGGCAGCTGTGGATGGGACATTTTAGGGTTCCTCTGGGTGTGCATGGAGTCTCTGCACGTTATAGAGCTGGCGGTGAGGGAGCTCCCAGTTCTGTCCCATTTAGGAATGCTCAGGTTGTCATTCCAGACATCCCCTGCCAGCAGGTCACAATGTGGCTGTGTGGTATCAGCAACACACCAACACCAGGTGCTGGTGCAACCAGGATGGGATTTCAAAGCCATCTGCAGATGGTGACAGTGACATCAGGCAGGAGTGCAACCCACCTACATCCAGAAGTGATTTGTGGTTCCCAGTCCATTCCAGGAGATTGAAGAGCACTTGGAGCTGCCACACGACCTTGGCCACATCTCCTCCAGTTGCTGCCCACTTGGGGCTGCCCTGAGCAGCCCTGCCCTGGGCTAACATGACAAGGGCAGCCTTGTCAGCCATGCCACCCTGGGCCTGAATGTCCTCCACAAACAAGCGAAAGTGAAGAGATTTGCCGGAGTCAGGACATTTTTAGAAAAGCTAATTAAAGCCCATTTTCACCCAGTGCCTCTCGCTGAGCAAAAGCATTTAGCAGTGACCTCAGAGTGAGTGAATTTGCACTTGAGCTTTCCATTTCACCTCTAAAAAATGGGATTGCTCCATAAACTCGTTAGTGAAAGTAACTCCTGATGTCTTGGCTCCTGACCAGGATGGGCCCCGCCAAGTCCCGCTGGGCTCTGCTCTCCTCCCACTGCGTTTTGCCTGGGTAAGAGAGACCTCTTGGTACAAACCATGGAGAAATATGGGGACTCTCCAGGCTGTGTTTTCAGGGGCAAATCCATCCAGGGGTAACCGTGCTGATGCCAAGCAGCTTGGCTGAGTTTTTCCACTGGTGTTTTGGGTTACACAAGGGAAATGGCCCTCCCTTGATCTGCCACCTTGGAGGTGACAGTGGCTGCTCCGTGGCCACCAGCTCGCTCTCCCCTGCTGCACATCTGGCCTCCAAACCACTCACCTTCCCCTTTCTGCTCTTCCCTGCCCAGCTGTGCTTCATGACCGCCTCAAGAACCATGTTTTACGGGCCTTCCTCCACCATGGCTCCGCCGTCCAAGAACCGGCTGAAGCGCCAGAGCCGGCTCTTCTCCCAGGTCCTGTACCGCACCCTGAGCTACAAGGACCGCAGCTCGGCCACCGCCTCCCCTGCGGCCGCAGAGGACGACCCAGCCGAGCTCTCCACCCAGCTCTCGGCCCCTGGCATCCTCAAAATCTTCGGGGGCAACATCTGTGCGGGCACCAACTACAAGAGCGTGCTGGTGACGGGCAGCTCCGGCGCGCGGGAGCTGGTGAAGGAGGCTCTGGAGCGCTACGGGCTGAGCCAGCTCAGCGCCGGGCAGTACGCGCTGTGCGATGTCATCGGCCGCTTCCAGGGCCCCGAGAAGCAGTGGCAGACAGAGGGGCTCAGGGTCCTGGGTGACCACGAGAAGCCACTGCTCATCCAGGACCTCTGGAAGCCCAGGGAGGGCTTCTCGCGCCGGCTGGAGCTGCGCAGGAGGGCGGAGGTGGAGGAGATGGCGGCCAGGGACGTGGACACCACCACTGCAGGTCAGAGCTGGGTGCGGGGCAGGGAGAGGGGTTGGGATGCAGCCCCAGAAGTTCTCCTACACCAGCAGCTTTCACACATGGTCTGGGGGCAGGGGGTGGTGCGAGTGGGAGGGTGGCCACATTTTAACTGCAAGGCTCCTGGCTTGAGGCGGGATCCGGCACTCTCCCGTATCCATCAGTTTGCTATCTGAGACCTCAAATATTTACCCCAGCCAGTTTAGGGGTTAATAACAAGCCCTGCCCATGGCTGGGGAGCAGCAGTGCTTCCTGCTCTTCCCATCAGTGAGCCAGCACCATGGCATCCTCAGCTTCGTGCTTGGCAGAGCGCTGCCCTGGTCCCCTGCATCCCCATCTCCCTCTGGGCATCCCCCAGGCTTGACACCCCGGGCAAATCTGCAGGAGCAATTAAGGAAAATGAAAAGCTAATGAAGAGAGAGCAATGTAGGGCAGGAGAGCCCCTGAAGCAGTGCCTGATGGAGGCAAGGGCTGGCAGGAGGAGATAAGTGCATCATTAGGAACCAGCAGGTTAATGAGTGACCCCAGCACACACTAATGAAGCTTTTCTCCTCCCACCCTCAGATAAAAGCCTTGTGAGGATGAGGGCAAAAAGGTTTAAAATCAGATTTTTTTCCTTGCACAATGTGCTGGCTGGATCAGACCTGCTGACAGAGGGGTCGGGACCACCCTCCAGAGGTGTAAGCCACAGGGTTTTGCTGGGATGGGCCTCAAGGGGTTCCTCACACGTGTAGGAAAGGGCTGTTACTGTCAGAACTCAACTGATGATGATGATGCAGGTTTACTCTGTGTGCTTGGCAAAGAAAAGCCAAGTTTCTGCCCCACCAGCAGCAGAACAAATGGTCCAATCTGTCCCATGCCAGGGGGGACACAGCTGCTCTCCCACCCATCCTAACAAAGGCTGGAAGGAACCCAGGCACATGCTGAGGGAATCCAGCCATGGGCATTCCAGGGGAAAGCAGAGGCAGCTGGAGCCCAGCCAGCTGCGATTTTCAATTGGGATTTCACCTGGTTCTTGAGGAGACATCCATCCTCACCGTGTCCAGCCTGTGGCTGCTCAGGATGGGGATGCCACAGGTGGCCCCAGCTCACTGCACGTGGCACATGGAGGTGGCTCCCGCCAGAGGAGGCCAAGGAGGGATGCTCTTCTCTTCAGCTCTTTCTCCAGCCAGGATCAGAGAGATGTGAAGCACTTTGGGAGAGCAGCAACTCTAAAAACAGCTTCTGTTGAATAGAGGGAAGGGCAAGAGCCAAGTGCGGTGGTTGCAGCACATGGTGAGCAGGGCCACGTGGCAGCTCCCTGCTGCAGCCCCAGGTCACATCCATTCAGCCTCAAATCCTCCTCCTCACATGCAGAAAGCGACTTTCCTCCCCATGACCTGGATCCTGGGTGGGCTGGGGGCCATGGGAGTGCAAGGTTCCCACACAGACAAGGGAAGCAGCAGGGTCTGGGCTGCCCAGCACGGGAGCAGCATCGAGCTGGCCTGGGACTGGCACCCTCTGGGCATTTCTGATGAAGGAGCAGTTCCTGATAGCATCCTGTGCTCTGGATCTGGAAATAAGCCTGTTATGCTTTCGTTATCACTTCATTTGTTACAGCACTCCTGGGTGGGGCTGTGGAAATTCCCCATTTTTTAATCTTTGGGCATTTTCCATAGCTGACCGAGTTCTTCCAAGGCAGAATCTACACCCAGAGTCAGGCTGTGTACTCTACAGACTACACAGCCCACAGTTGTCTTACCTGGTGAAACCTCACTCCTGCAGCCCTTTCTTTTGGTGGCACCAGGGGCTCTGTCCCCAGCCTCACTCTGTGCTGGTAGCCCTGGGATGCTGTTGGGTCTGGCACCACCCTTTCCTGCCTTATCTTCAGACTGCCAGGAATGAATGTGAGTGATGCAGCATGCGACCCACATCCCAAAAAGACAAAACTCCTGGTGTAGGGGGTATTGACCGTGAGTGCCCTCTACCAGGGTCACCCTTGTCTCCAGGCTTAGGCTAGCAGAGGTCCCCTTGCTGAGTGGCAGATGCCTGCCCAGGGTGGTGAGGCACTGACATGGAAAACACAACATCTGTGCAAAAATAAAGGCACTTTAGGCTTGCAGCTCCCTCAGAGAAAAGCAGAGGGATGCTCAAATCATCCCTAGGGCAATACCTGCAGGCCCTTCCGCACACAGGGCGTTACTGGAGCAGCAGGACTGGGATAACTGGGACCACTGGGGTCATGCAGGTACATCACTGGCTGAGGGAAAGGCTCCACATCCATCCGTGACCTGTTAGCAAATAGCTTAAGAGTTTTATCTGCTCAGTTACCCATTATCCTAATTAGTTTATTAGCTGCTTCCCACTGGGGACGACAGTGCTGGCTCCTCATGCCACTAATTAGCAGCACAGGTAGAGCCTCTCTGCAACAAATGAGGCAGCCCCACTCTGCCTGCTACCCCCAGCCCTGCTCCTTTTGGGGAGTACAGAGACAGCAGTTATGGAGATCCACATCCACAAACTGGAGGGTGCTGGAGAGAGGTGCAGTACTTGGCATCTCAGTGGCATTCCCTTTTCCAAAATACTCCCATTTTGTACTGGGTCCTGTCCTAACTGGAGCTTTCCCAGGAGGCTGGAGGCTGAACTGCACACTCAGCTCCAGAAACTTGGAATTTAAGCCTATTATTCTAAAAGATGCTCTAGCAAGTGCCTTTGAGGATCTGGCTTTGATATACCTTAGCACAACTGCATCCAGGGAATATTCCCTGCAGAGTTTGTGGAGCAATTACATTAGGAAGGACTAGCCTGGTCTTAGTCCTCTCTGGTACATTCAAAGCATTTCTTCTTTCCTGGGGCCCATGGAGTTATTTGTTGATTTATTTCTCAGCCAGGAAAAGTGAACCTCTTTCCTCAGCTGAAAAAGAGGGAGATCTCAGCCAAGATCCCAGGCACAACTAACAGTTTTTCCTCTGGGTTGCAGGATGGATTTAGAGGCAGCAGCTTGGTGGGGTCTGGTGGGTGCTGCCCAAGGGGTGCCCAGCTCTCCTTAAGGATATGATCCAACCCTGTGTTAGGATCTGATCAGTGAAAGATGCCTCTGCCTGAGTTGAGGTGCAAACAAGACAAATGCTGAAGTAAATAATACAGATTTTATTAGCAATCAGTGTGAGGTAGAGACAGGAGGAGAAAAGGGGGGATACAGAAGGAGAGAACACTCTTGTTTTGAGGTGATGGTTTCTTGGGTTGGTGGCTGTGAATTTCCCCCTGCCAGAATTGCCTCTTAACCTAGTCAGAGCTGATTCAGCACAGTTGCTGAATTGCTTCTATTAGTTTCTTCCTTATCTTGGGAGTTCTGCCAAATGTCCTTGTGGCCTGTAAATTCTGTGTTCTTTGTGCCCACTATCAGTGGTACATCCTTTTTCCCATACCTTGTTAACCTCCCCCTAGGCCTGAGATCATTTGAGCTTGTCCAGCCCTAAACTTTTAACAAGGCCTAACACCCCAACAGTGTACTTCCTTTTTACAGTCCAAGTCCTGGCTATCCAGGGGGAAATTTAATATTTGGGGGTGCTCTTTGACCCCTTACACACTGTTCCCATCCCAATCTCCATATGGATTCAGCAGCCACTGGCTCTTCCCTGGTCACGCTGTGCTGGAGATGTTCAGTTTTGGGTGGGATAACCTGCACATGCTTGGGAGGACAAAACAGTACCAAAGGATGAAAAAAAGCTAACCCAGTTTTATGGATGGACTTTGTTATGCTCAGGAAAGGAGCTGTGTTTATCTTTCCAGCACAGCCCCGGGGTTAGTGGGAGCCTGTGACGGGGGCTCTATTGGCAGTGAAAAAGCAGCTTTTTCCTACACAAAATAAATACAGAAGCTTCCTTTCCCCTCGATAAGGGGCTGGTGATGGCCTGTCTCTGCAAGCAGTGGGACTCCAGTCCTGGAAGGCTCTGCTCTGCCCCACTGAGCTCCAGCAGCAGCTGCTCCCCAAAATCCAGCCCCACTCCTCCCTGCTCCCACAGGCTGGTCTGGGATCTGCGCTGCCCCAGCTGTCCTTCATTCCTCTGGCCCATTTCCACTATGGGGACAGGGCTCCTGGGGGGAGCTGAGGTGTCCTGCAGACAAGTTTGGGGTGGCCTTTGTTATCCCCAGCAGCGTGGCTTGGGTGGGCCTGTTGTTCTCCCTGAATGTCACATCTGTGCCGTGCCCGGGATGGGGACGGGAGCAGGGCCAATTGCCTTTTAAAGAAGGACACAGGGCAGGAGACCTTGGGGTGGCTTGACTGTGCTTTGCCCTAATCCCAAGGCATGTAAACAGCAGGGGCTATTTTCTCCCTGTCCCGCCCCCCTCCTCATCCCCATCTCCTTGATTTTCCCAGCAAAGGAGGGCTCCATTTAAAACAAACAAACAACAAAAAAAATGTATTTCAGAACCAGCAGCCCATTCCTCACCAAATAAGGCAGATGATTTTTTTCTTTTTTTTTTTTGGATCTGAGCTTGTGAGTGTCCCTTTAAGCAGCCCTGGGCACCAAGCTCTCTGCTTTGCCGTCCCCAAATCCCGCCGGCTGTCCCCAAATCTTGCTGTCCAAAGCCTGGTGGGCTGAACCAGGAGTGGGGCTCTGGCTCTGGTGCTGCACCAACAACGCTGCACTGCTGCTCCTGCAAGCAAATCCTTTAGGTTTTTTCCCTCTCTTCGTCCTTCCCGAATGCCAGTGACCTGCTCCCAGGAGGCTGCCCAGCTGAGGTATGATCATCACCCCTTGGACACGCAACTTCCTAATTCTCCTGCACAGCTCAAGCCACACTTGCAGCACGGAGGGACTCATCAGGACCCGCGGGGTCTGGGGGTGCCATGTGAGGGGCTGCTTTTGCAGCTCAGCCCGGCCTATTCATTCACCCCAGCTCCTGTTTGTCTCACGGACAGACAGCTCTGCCGGAATTGATGCTTGGGAGAAGTTAATTACAGCTTGTTCCTGCTGCAGCCGGGCTCCATTGCAGCTCCCATGCCTGGCTGATGCTCCGGGAACTTGATGGGGGTCCCTGCATTTCCCACTTGCTGCTGGCGACTGAGTGCCGAAGGGCCTACAGCCGAATCCGGGCTTTTTTTTTTTTTTATCAAAGACTGAGTACAATTCCTTTTTAGAAGGGATTTCCTCTCCCCCCAGCCCTGCAGTGTGGCCAGGGCAGGTGGGGGATACTATGGACCGGCTGCTCTCCATTCAGTGAGGTTTGGGGGCCAGGGGAAGGCTGGGACACCTCTTTTTTAGCGGTGGCATTAGGACACTAAACTCTCCGCGCCGGCGTCACCTTTCAGGGAGGGCAAAGGACCAGGGACATCAAGGCAGGGTTGGGTGCGCAGCGCCGGGAGGGTTCCAGCTGCTCCATCGCCGCTCCGAGCCGCAGCATCCCTCCATCCGCGGGGTGCTGCGGCGGGGCGGGGGTGCTCCCGGGAGGGGAGGGATGGCCGCAGGGGCTGAACGCCGCTCTGTCTCTCCCCCCCATCCCCGCAGGCATCAACGCCCAAGCGCGGAAGCTGCAGCGGCACCGGGCGCGGGGGGCCCGGCGGGCGGCGGGGGCTGAGCGGCGCGGGCCCCCCCCGGCCCTGCGGCGCAGCCTCAGCGAGACCAGCCTGGGGACCCCGGCTCGGAGGGCAGGGAGCGGGGCCGGGGCCGGGAGCGGGGCCGGGGCCGGGGCCCGGCTCCAGCGGCACTGCTCCACCCTGCCCGGCAGCCCGGCGGCGGCGCGGAGCGGCGGCAGCAGCATGCGGTACTCCCTCTACCAGTCCCCGCACCTCCTGCTCCTGCAGGGCTACAGCCAGCAGCATGTAAGCACCGCGCCGCCTCCTGAGCACCCCCCTCCCCGCTTCCCTCTCACCCCCCCCCCCCCCTCCAAAACCCCGGGGAGCGGGGCTGCTTGCATGGCCGGAGCTGCTGGGGTCGAGGGAGGTGGTGGTGGAGGGGGGTGCGGGTGAGCATCCTTTAGGAAACGGGCTTGGGACTTGCAGCCTGGTCCTCAAGTCTGTCCTCAGCCTGTCCCCAGGTACGGGGAACACGGAAGCAGCAGCCGTGATCCCCTGCAATGCCCCATAGGGATGCAAGGTGATTCCCGAGCAGCATCCCTGCCCCGGCCCGAGGGAGCCCTGGTTCTGCGGGTGGTGGCTGGGTTGCCCCGCTCCCTGTCCGGCTGCTTCCTCAGTGGCAGACGGAATCAGAGGCCGCAAGAGCAGTGCGTTTGCTGGAAGCGCTTGGAGAACTGCAAAGGACAGGGTCGGCTCTTGCAGTTAATGGCTACTTTGTGCCCATTGAGTATCCGGCTGTTCCGAGTTCTTGGCAGGGTGACACGGGCACTGCAGCCATCCCGTTCGTGCTGCTGGGGAAACTGAGGCACGGGCTGGTCCCCTGAGCTGCCTCGGGGTGTGCGGACAGGCTGCAGGGAAAGGCAGGGCCAGGGCAGGATGCTCTGACGGGGGTCCCACTGTCCACTCGGGCAGAGAGAGGGTGCAGGCATCGCTGCAGTCTGGGGGAAGAAGGAAAAGCGGCTGCGGAAGGGATGAGAGGGAGAGGTGGAAGGAGGGCTCCTTCTGCCAAAGCAGCCCCATTTACTGCATGCCCAAAGTCATTGTACCTATTTATTGGCTTGCCCGAGGCGGGGATGGCTGCTGTCCTGTTCGGCAGCGAGGAGAGTTTAAAAAAATAAATTGTTTTTGCCGTGCAAAAGTGCATGGGGGACAGCTGGGGACAGCGAGGGGACAGCTGGGGACAGCGGGAGGCTGCAGCACTCACTGCATGGCAGGGAGGAGGGTCCCTTCTCCCCCTTCCCCTGTTCACGCTGCGTCTCCTCGCTTGGCAGGACAGCTTGGTTTACCTGCTGAACCGCGAGCAGCACACGGTGGGCCAGAGGACACAGGCGAGCAAGCCCAGCATCAGCCTGTCCGCCCCCGACATCCTGCCCCTGCACTGCACCATCAGGAAGCTCCGACCTTCCCGGCATCGCTCGGAGGAGAAGCTGGTGCTGGAGCCCATCGCCGGCGCTGTCATCTCTGTCAACTTCGCCGAGGTGGCCCGGACCGTGGTGCTGCGGCACGGGGACCTGCTGTCCCTCGGCCTCTACTACCTGCTCCTCTACAAGGACCCCATGAAGGCGCAGCCGCTGCCGGCGCAGACCCTGCTGAGGCTGCGAGCCCTGAACCCCGAGGGTCCGCACGTGTGCGGGGCGTGTGGCAGCCTGCTGAAGGAGAAAGGCACTGCTGCCAAAAAGCGGGGCCCCTCGCCCGCCGGCGGCCCCAGGACGCCCCGCAGGAGGCTGCAGCTGGAGTTCGAGCCGGCGGCTGAGGATGTGCTCCTGCGGCGCATCATGACCCTGATCGAGCCCGGAGGGGACGACCACAAGCTGACCCCCGCCTTCCTGCTCTGCCTCTGCATCCAGCACTCGGCCACCAACTTTGAGCCAGGAGAATTCGGGCAGCTGCTGCTCAAAGCGGCCAAAATGATCCAGAGGACGGTGTGGGTCAGTCAGCGGTGGGATGGGGTGTTTGTGGGCTGGGGGTGTTGCTCAACCCCTCCCTGGGGGCTTCTCAGCCTGGTTTCGGGTGGCAGAGAGTGCTGATGGGCTTGATGCTTGTGCCACCCCATCGCTCTGGTTTTCACTGTGCTTTCCCCTTCTCTCCCTGCCCAGGAGCGGACGCGGGAGCTGGCTGAAAAGCAATCCCAGCAGTAAGTGTGACCCTCCTTGTTTCATCTCAAAACGGGGAGAATTCAACCTGGTTCTTCTTCCATGGGTGAGGGAAGTCTGTGGCTGGTAAAACCACACTCCCAGCCTGTCAGCAGTGATGCATGATGAGTTTTCCTGCTAAATCCCACGCATTCTGCTCTCCAGTCCTTCAACCATGATGCCTGCACAGAATGAGTGGGTTTGGAAAAGCTTGGGAGGGGATAGGACCTGCAGCAGCTCTGGGGTTTTCTCTGATCCAAGATCTGGCCAAGGCTTTGCGCTCGTGGCTTCATCCCTGAGTGATGTAGTAGGAATGTCACTTATGCGTGAGTCTGACCTTCCTCATGCTGGAAACCCCTCGGTGGAGCTGAGATGGAGCTGGCATTGCGTGTGTGCATCCAGGGGTGGTGGCACAGGGTGTCCCAGTGCTGGGAGCACCATTCTGGGACAGTCACAGTGGTGCAAGGAGCTGTCTTCCCAGCCATTTCTAAAATCCCACCTCTAAACCAATATCTAGAGAAACTGTTGGTCCTTGCTATGAGCTCTCCTTCAGGATAAACTTCAAGGATGCTTCCAAGGCCCTTCCTATAGGAGGAAAAAGCAGCTCAGCAGTTGAGAAATTTCCCAGATGCTTTTTATTTTCTTTTTGAACAGCGCAGGGCAGGTGAGCTGGGTTTAACTGTCCAGAGCTGGCAGGAGCAGCACATACCACAGGGGAAGGGCTGCTCTTCAGCCACAAGTATTTAGTGCAGTTCATCTGTATTAGGAGAAGTCTCCCCCAAAAGTGGCACCCCACAAAAGCCAGGTGGCCTTGGTCAGCCTGGTCCTCACAGGGTCCCCTTTGCCACCCCACAGAGCAGAAACCACCAAATTTTTCCCTGTAAAGGATCCTTCTAAGGGGAGTGCCGGGCTTGGGGGCGGGGGGATGCGAAAGCTTGCTGGCATTGCCCCGGGCTGGCTGTTTTCTCCCCAAAAACCTGAGAGGGGACACTGAGGAGCAGCAGGTGTAACACCTGCTGTGTCTCCCCAGCCAGGACCCTGCCACCCTGTCCCGCTTCACCATCACAGACCTTCTCCCAGACCTGCAGCACATCATCTTCTGGATGGCCAATGCCATTGAGATCCTCTACTTTGTCCAGCAGAAATCACCCACCTACATCCAGAGCATGGAGGAAGAGCTGGACATCAAAGGTAAGTCTGGATGCAGCATCTTGCCTGTCTTTCCAGCTGGAGCAACTCTGCTCTGCTAATCCCCAGTCGCAGGTGGTGGTCAGTGCCCTCGAGATGCTCCATTAACCCTCCATAATCCTCAGCAGCAGGGACATCTCTGTGCTGTGGGCTGGGGAAATCTGTGGGAGGAGCAGCCTCACATCCTGCCGTGGTGCTGTCAGCTCCAGAGCCAGGCTAAGTTGTGTTCACACATGAGTATCCCCTGCCACCACAGCAGCTTGTGGTTAATGCCCTGGGGGTCTTGCTTCACCCTGGATTTGCAGGTAGCCCTGCAGAACTGCTCATGGATGCGCCTGTGTTAATGCCAGCAAAAGAAAAAAAAAACAAAAAATCCCATCAAAAGGTATTAAACCAGCCTCAGAAACTTTCTGGTCTATGCAGACAGTTAAAATGTTCTTAGGTCGGGCAGGTGCTGGAAGGAAGGTGCAGCCCCAAGCTGCCAGCAGTGATGGGAGCTGTGGAGGATGGCAGGTGGGAGAATCCGTGGGGATGATACAAACCTGGAAGCCCCAATAACTCACACCCTGGGAGTTTAGGGGTGGGTTATTAAACCCACAAACCTCACTGCTGCAGGTTTGCTCCCCCATCCTCCTCTCCTCCCTGCAGGTTCCAAGGAGTCTCTGTTCTCCTCGACCATCACGGCCAGCGAGGAGGCGATGACGGTGCTGGAGGAGGTGATCATGTACACCTTCCAGCAGTGTGTCTACTACATCTCCAAGGTACAGTGTCACACGGGGCCAGCACGAGCATCACCAGGGCTGTGCAGGAGAGTTTTTTTTTAAAGCCTTTACTCCTTGGCAGCTGCACCACGCTGAGGTGTTTTCCTTCGGGCTGAAACGCCCCGATTTTTGGTCGCAGCCCAGGAAAAGTATTGAATTACTGCGGCGTGTTTCCTTGTCTGCAGTGCAGGGACTCCGGGGAGGTGTTTGGGGAGGGCTGCTTGGCTCGGCCCAGCGCGGTATAATGGTGTCATTCAGGGCGTGATGGAAAGGGGCCCCTGGCCCGTTGGACCGCGAGAGCCGGGCGGCAGCGGGGAACAGAGCGGGCAGTGTGAGGCTCAGAAAGGCTGCCCTGTGCAGGACGGCTCCCTGTCCACCGGCACCGGCACACGGGGACACGGGGGCTGCTCCTGCCCCCCTCCCGAACAGCACCTTCCTCCCCTGCGCCCTCCTTCCCCTTCCCTTTGCCCCGGCAGAAGTGAGTGCAAGGCACTGCTCTCCCATTTAAGCAATAGGGAAAATCATCCCCATCGTTCCTGACTTTTCTTTCGTCCTCTTGCCCAGCTGATTGGTTTGCTGCCCTGGCTCGCGTCAGGTTTTGCAGATTTTAGCTGGCGTCACACACCGTCTCTTCCAACTGCTAAAAGTGACTGACATGTTAATTTTTATAGTTTTTTAAAGTCTTGCTTGTTGTTTTTAAATGACACTAGAGCCTATGGAGGCAGGGGGTGAATAGGAGCAGCCCCTTGCTGGAGCAGCAGTGGCAGGATTTACTTGGCTTGAGGAAGTGAAGGGAAGGCTTGGCTCGTGCGAAAATAGAAAAACCCAACAAACTGAGTCTGCTGTGAACCTGCTGCTCTCCCTGCAGTGTCTGTACGTGTCACTCCCTGCCCTGCTGGAGTGCAACCCCTTCCAGAGTGAGTGCCGGGAGAGCTGGAGGGGCATGCCCCCACTGCCTGAGGAGCTCCGCAGGGTCGTGCTCATCTACCAGGCTGTGCTGGACCTGCTCCAGCAGTATGAAGTGCACCCCGAGATCACCTCCCAGATGTTCGCCTACCTCTTCTTCTTCTCCAACACCCTGCTCTTCAACCAGCTCCTGGATAAGGGTCAGTCCTCCTTGAGTTGGGTAACACGCAGGGGGCTATGTTATTGGGCTGAGTTATTGAGACGCCCTCCAGTCCATCCTAGTGTCACCTTAAGGGGTACTTGAGGTGTACAGGAGGCTGGAGATGGGCAGGTCTCAGCATTGTAATGGGAGGCCAAGCACAGACCCAGCATCTGGGTCCCCATTCCCAGGAGAGGCTAAACTCCACAAGGATCCCATTCCACTACACCTTTGAGCCTGAGGGCAGTTAATAGGGACAGCTCAATAATAAACTACAGCAGCCTGAGGTTCTCATTAGCCCTCATTAATGCAGCTGCCCCATTTTAAGTGCCAGGCAAGGTCCAGCCACCACCAAGAATCACAGCCACAGGATGCTGGGGATATTAACCTGGGGCAGGGCGACAGAGGGGCTGTTCCCTGGTATGGCTGATGGATGCTTTGCCTCCTCAGGCTCCTCTCTGGGCTGCTACCACTGGTCTCAGGGGGTGAAGCTGCGGGCCAGCGTGCGGCTGCTCCTGGACTGGCTGCGCAGCGCCGGCTTCGAGCAGCTCTCCCAGCAGTTCTTTGCCAAACTCGCCAGCGTGGCCAACCTGCTGGCCATGCCCGGCTCCCAGTTGGTGCAGGTGAGATATACCCAGCCCAGGGCTCGTTGCATTGGGATGGGCATAGGCAGGAGAGTGCCTGCTCGGTGTCTGGGGTGTCCCCACACTGATGTGCCCCTTTTCCAACCTGCCACCAGCTGCCCTTTCCCAGCATTCGGGGGTGGGCAGTACCCAGGAGAGGATGTTCTGGTTCTCTCCATCTTGCCTGACCTCTCCGTCCTGTGCCCTTTACAAGCTCCTGCTCCTCAGAGGAAGCAGTTTCTCACCTCTGCCATTTGCCTGCTGTTGTGTTTCCTCACACAGATGACCTGGCCATCCCTGCGAGCCGAGTTCCCAGCGCTGAGCCCTGCGCAGCTGCACCGGGTGCTGAGCCAGTGCCAGGCAGTGATGGATGTGGGCTGCATCTCAGCATGGCAGCCCAGTGAGGAGGAGAGCCCAGCCACCTTCCAGCCCGGTGAGTCCTGGTCAACCTGCTCGAGTCACATACAAACCAAACAGGTAATTCCCATCCCCTTCCTGGGTGTCCTGTATTTATTTCAGCAATTAGTGCACGAGGCTTCTTCTGCTGTCCCAAGTGAGGGATTCTGCTGGCTCAAGCTCGCTAAGTTCCTGATCCCAGCTGGGACACTGCACATGGCTGAGAGCTGGGAGGCAGAAGTGTGGTGCAGTCCAGCCAGTGCTATCCTCCATCCCTCTGCCTTTCAGATGAGATGCTGGAGTCCTTTGACAACCACCCACCCATCATCCTGCCCAGTGGGGGCTTCAAAGTGGACCTGGAGGTGGAGACGTTGGATGATAACATCTACAGACACCTCCTGTACATCCGCCACTTCCTCTGGAGCCTGCAGAGCAGGAGCCCCCACACCAGCGAGGGAGCAGGCTCAGCACTCCTCAAGGTAGCCTGTATCCCATGGGGGCGTTGTTCCTCTCCTGGGTGGGCAGGAGGGTCTTGGGTCCCTCTGCAGACCCCTCCAAGCCCAGTGCCAAGGGCTTGCTGCCCTCTCCTGCAGCCTGGAGCTGTGGCAGTGCCCTCATGGAGAGCTCCTGGAAGGATTAGTGCTGCTAATCCCCCAGCATGGGGGGCACGGGAAGGTGAGCTGGAAGGAAAGGCTCTTCCCAGCAATCTCATTAGCAGCGAGGAAGAGGAGATGTCTGTGGGCAGTGTCCCCTTCTCCCTGTGTATTCCCTGTTGTCCCTGCACTGCACCTTGCCCATCCCCAGCAGCCAGGCGTGCAGTAAAGCACTAATTAGCTAATGCCTCTAAAGCACAGGGAGGGTGATACGTGCTATGGGTGCTAAGCTTAGCTGCCATGTGGAGGATGTCCCTCCAGCAGGTCCCCTTCTCCTCTCCCATGCTGTCCCCATTCCCTGCAGCACTCACAGGCACTCCTGCCTACTACTGTCACCCCGGGGCCACATTGCCCAGCCCTTGGGGCACAGTTGGAGCTGTGCTACCCCAGTATCCCCTTCCAACAGGATCCCCCAGCAGAGGCATGACCAGGAGTCCCCTCCTGGCTGGCTGGAAACATCCCCAGCACGGCCCTGGCCACCAAACTGGGGTGTGGCAGCTGTGCTGGGAAGCCAGGACAAGCCTGGCAGTGTCTGAATTGCCAAGGCTTTGGATGGATCTGGCAGCCAGGAGCGCACCAGGGTGGTGGGGTACAGGTAGGGAGAGAACAGCACACACAGGGGATCCCACAGCATTTTCCTCCTTCTTAAGAAAGAGGCATGCACGACGCCGGAGGTGCTGGAGGTGAGCGAGGCCACCCTGGGGAGCACCATTGCCCAGGAGGATTATTGCTCCCTGGGGGGATGTGCCGAGCCAGAGGGCAACCCGCAGCTCTGCCTGGCCACCGGCACCTGCCCCTGCGAGCCCCCCGCCGGCGAGCCACAGCTCCAGGAGAAGCTCAAGCAGCTGCAGCTGGGTAGGAGTCCGGTCCCCAAGGGTGGCACGGCGCCCACGGACTCCTCCTGCCTGCTGACACCACCCACCACCCCCTTGAACTTCGATTCCGGCAGCCCGGAGTCCCCGCAGGGCACCGGCAAGGGGCTGCAGGACCCCCGGAGGAACGGGATGAACGGCACCAAAGGCAGCACCCCCGAAGGTACCGAGAGCTGGCGCTGCCCCGGGGCTGTGAGGCTGGGTTCGGGCCGTGCCAGAGCCGTAAGCCGCTCTCTCCGCTGCCAGGCTGCTCGCCGGCCCCCTATGACTACCCCACGCCGGAATCTTCCAGCCAAAGCTCTGCCACCGACGACTTCTGCTACGTGTTCGTGGTGGAGCTGGAGAGGGGACCCATCGGGCTGGGGATGGGGCTGATCGACGGCGTGGTGAGTTCTCAGCTGATGCCCCTCACACACCTGGAGTGGGACGTGTGGTTTATACCCCGAGAAAAGCCAGCAAAGAAGCTGATGGCTTCCCACGGGAGCTAGGCTGCTTCTCCTGGGGACAAGGAGGCACAGAGGGATCTCTCGGTGGATCTCTTCTTGTAGGTCACTCTGCTGTGCATGCGAAGTCCACAGCTGTCCTGCAGCTGGGAAAAGCAAACAGGCTCAGCTCTCTCGTGGAAGGAAAATGACTCAGCCGAGGTCTTTCCTCCACCCTTCAGTGGTGGCAGGAGAAGCAGAGAGGAGAAGGGAGGCTCACAGGGTGTCAAAACAGCTCCTCCTCTTCATAAAGATGAATCTGGCATTGTGGGGGTGGATCATCTTTTTAAAACGGCCTTTCACAAACGTGCTGATGGTCAGTAGGAAACAGAGCATCACCGAGCCCTGGGACAGTGTGAGCAGAGCTCCCATCCCAACATGGCTGCAGGTTAACGATGCTTTACTCCTAATTAAATTGAACGAGAGCAGATTGCCCCCACCTCTTCTTTCTGTGTATAAATTGATATAAAACTAAAGGATCACATTTCCTTCCTGTTACTGTTAGCATCATTGCCATCATGTTCCCAAGCATCTCCAAGGTCCCACTTGCCCTCAGGCTTGGTTGTGAGCCCCAGGGGAGAGTTACCCTGCCTGGGGAGCTCAGCCCTTTGGGACCACAAATCTTCGTGTCCCTTTTTTCTCTCACTGCCTTCCCCTGCCCACAGCACACCCCTCTGTGCTCCCCGGGGATCTACATCCGCACTCTGATCGAGGACAGCCCTGCAGCTGCCGACGGCAGGCTCTCCATCGGGGACCGCATCCTCGCTGTCAATGGCACCAGCCTCATCGGGGCAGACTACCAGAGGTGAGTCTCACCTCACCAGAGGGCCTGGGGTAGTGCCAGCACTGCAGGAGTTACTGTGAGGTCCAGGTTTCCAGCTGTTTTGCTCTGAGAGTTGCTGCAGTCCTGAGGATGCTGCAGTATCAGTGAGCTGCAGGGAGAGGAGTGACCTGCACAAGACACCAGAGAGGGGGGAAGGCTGTAGGTTTGGAAGAGGGATTATGGAGCAACAACTGGGGAGCCTATATGGGAAATAAGAGAGCTGCAGAGATGGGTCTCAGCAATGCAGAGCTGCTTCAGCTCCATCCCAACCTAGGTTTCCATCAGGTGGGATGGGACAGCTCTGCAGAGATGGGTCTCAGCAATGCAGAGCCCATAGCACAGAGCAGCTTTGGGCTTGTTTGCCCTCATCCTGGCACCACGAACCTGGAGGTCAAGCCCTCCACAAAGCTACAGGCAGGAGAGAAACAGCCCCTGCTTGTAGCCCTGAGCAGGCACAGGTGATTTGCAAAAGGGGGGGGGAGGGGGGGGTGTTTTGTGAATGTCCATGACTTGGCAGGATCCTGAGGGAGCCTGAACTCACCTCTGTCCCTGTTGCTGCTCCCTGCAGTGCCGTGGACCTCATCCGTTCTGGAGGGAAAAAGCTGCGGTTTCTGGTTGCCAAGTCGGACATTGAAATAGCCAAAAAAATCAGTTCCAGCTCCTCATCCTCTTAGTCCTTGTGGTACAAGGATCCTTCTGCAGCAGCTTGTGGCTACAGCTCTGGTTAAAGCTGGCCTCAGGGAGCCTGGAGTGCAAGAGGGAAGACCAGGACTCCACAACAGCCCTTGATGTGCTTTTGGACACTTTGGCCCTGCACTGCAGCAGATGAAAGGACACTCAAGGATGGTGCATGCTTCTCCCACTGCACTGGCTGGGAGCATCATTCCTGATCCATTGCCCAGCCTCACCTTATACCCAGCGTCATCCTTCTCAGGAGCTTTCCTGTTCCTTTGGCCCCTCTGGCAGGGGAAGAGAAGGGGATGCTCCCACCATGGGGACTTGTAGGCAGGCTCCTCTGTTCCTCTAGGCTGGCAGCCCTGTGTGGTATTTTATGCTTGCAGGCAGAAGGCTTGAAATACCTTTGGGTTTTGAAGAGAAGACGTGGGGCAGGCCTGGGTTTCGCTGTGGCAGTGGTCACCTGAGGTGCTGGCACGTCAGGCTGGAAAAGTGTGCCCAGCTCTGGGGGTGGTGAAGGCAGCACAAGCACCCAGGAGTGGGATTCCACACAGGATGCATCGCCAGGAGTTAATTCCCCTGATGCCATACACTAGCTCAGGTGCCTTTCTGCTGCTGGGCTGCAGCCCTGCCTCAGGATGGGAAGCAGCTACAGCAAAGAGCTGACACCACCAGCAGTTCCTGAGAGTCCTGGGGAGAGGTCCCTGCAGAGAAGGTCTCCCTTGCCCTTGTTCCATGGATTCATTGCCCGGCTCTGGCACCGTGATCCCGGCTGAAGGCCACCAGGATTGATGGCAGAATGTTTCCACAGAGGATTCGTGCCACCAGGAGCCTGAGTGAGCCCAGCAGCACTCAGCACTGCCACCAGCCCAGGCAGACAAATGACAGCTTGGCACCATGTCCTGCTCCTCCCCGTCCAGCTTTGCCAGCCCATTGCAAGGCCACCGTGTTTCGTGCCCTGCTCGGAGCATCTCCCAGGTGTGTGCTGCTGAAATGCCGACAGGTGATGATGGACAGCAGACTCCCTTTGGGAGGATTGATGACTATCCCAGGAATCGCTCTGCTACTGCTGCCGACCCGGGTGTCAGCTCAGCCGAGGGTTCGGCTCCATCGTGTGGCTGCCCAGGGCTCTGCACGCCCGGCCTCCTGCCCACCGAGTCCTCCCTCTGCTTTTAGCACCGTTAACCGGATAAACCAGATCTGATTTCCACATATAGACAGATACTGAGACCTAGTTTAGCCGAACCCTATTAAAACAGCCTGCAGCAAAGCCCTGCATCACACCCTGCACGGTCCAGGCTCTGGCAGTGGATCAGATACTCACATCTGATCTCATGTGGCATCTCACAAGAGTGCTCTGAGGATTGTGATGCTAAATCAGGGTTGGCTTTAATTACGCCTCGCTGCTGCAGTTTTGGTTCCTGTGCTTAGTCTTGCACGTTGCACGAGGAGAGAGATGTCAAAACACTCCATACAAGGGAAATGCTCCACTACTGGATTTAAATGCAGTCTGGCCTGCTCTTCTAGGCAAGATGGACCAGGCACCTTCTCTGAGACACGAGTACCTTGGGCTCTGCTGGGCCACGCTCACAGCCCTGGCCTGGGATGCTGCTCCAGCAGGGACTGGGAGCAGTGCAGCCTCCTGCCCCTGATTCAATTCTACCAGGCAGGTGAGCAAAGGCTCAGGGCTCATGGTGATTTACTCCACTTTCAATCAAGTAGGTATCCTGGCCCGTCATCCTCCACAGAACTTGAAATGGTCTGCCTAAAGCCCCTGGGCAAACTGCATGCACTCCTTACTACCCTCTACCCTGGAGCCAGGGCTTGGGGGGAGGCTTGGTTTGCACTAGACAGTGCTGGAGCTGCATCCTGGCACGTTCCAGCAGTACCAGTGCAGCCCACTTAGCACTGCTGGAGCAGGAAAACAGCCCCAGGGCTGTGTGTCGCTCACAGTGCAGTCAGGTATTGAAACAGACTGTAAATAAACCCTGCTATTTACTAGTGTGCATGAGGGCTGGCTTCTCCCAGGAGGAGCAGTGGGATGGATTGACTTCCCTGTGTGTTAATATGTACAGCTGAGATGTGTATAAAGCTCTGGTGCAGATACTGAGCACAGCATGGCGCCTGTTGGACAAGGTGGATGTTAAGAAATGCTCTGTGTCAACAATAAACTGGATCAATAAATCCCTCTAAGCCCTGCTCTGGCAGCTGTCTCTTGGATCTCTTCGTGTTCACTCCAGGGGTGAGACACTAGAGTGGTGAAGGTTCCCAGATGTGATGGAGTCAGTCCTGCTGTCTCCAGCTCACACAGGCCTTTGCCTGATCTGCTGCAAGAAAAGCAGCACATGCAGGTGTAGTGGGAGCAAAGGGGAGGAGAAACGAAGCAGAGAAAGGCAGGGAAGAAGTACATCACCAAAGGGACAGGGTGTGCTGGCAAGGTATTAATGTACCATTCACTCTCCTGCAACATTTGCACAAATCCACCAGGATTTTCAATGCATACTCGCCCGGAAGGGATAAGACAAGCTTAGGAGATAAAAAAGCAACAGGCACAGAAAAACATAAAAAAGCTAGGGCATAGAAATACAAATAAAAAGCTTCAGACCAGAAGAGCAGCCTCAGCTCTCCTTATTCCCATTCTCTGTTTCATTCACAATCATTTGTTCCTCTTTTCCAGTTAAGATCAGGGCCTCAGCCTTGAGCGTCAGCAGTGTCCAGTGAGTTACTCCAGAAACCTCTTGCCCTCACACTGGCATGGAGCCTGGAGCAGGCTCCAGGAACTGGGTAACCATCCTCAGGGCCAAGGGGAGGGAGTCATTCACCTCCCTCTGGAACCGTGTGCTGGCCAGGGGTGGGGTGAACACAAACTGAGCCACGCTGGGCATTTTCAGCAGGTTCATGAGCTCAGTTGCCCGTATAAGGATCTCCTCAAGGTCTTCCTCACAGTAAACAGAGGTGACAGCAGGGCTCTGCAAAAATGTCCTCATCTTGGACAGGAACATAGACACTCTGCAGGAGAGAAGGACATGGATATTAGCTTGCAGGACCTTTTTACCCAGCCACGTCACTACTTCAGTGTGCAAACTCCAACAGACTAGTGCAGGTGACAAAGCATTAGTCAGCAGATGAATCCCACTCCTCCAAACTGTGCTCTTCCAGAGCCCACCTCTGTCCTTTCTCAGTTGCCAGACTCAATTATTACGTAACACCACCAAACCCACATTTGGACCCATGAGATCTGCACGTTTCAACCTTTTGCCGGTGCTCACCTGGGGATCAAGTCCTGGCTGCGAGCTGCCAGCTTGGTCAAGGTGGCCATGAGGACACTGATGGCACAGGGGGCACAGCTGGGGGTGCTGGCCTGTGGCCGGAGCTGGGTGACCTCAAAGAGCACAGCCTCAAGGGTCTCGAAGAACCGTGTGATCTGCTCCACCGTGCAGCGCTTGTCGTAGGACACCGACAGATACTCGCCGATAGCCCACGCCTGGGCCAGGGCAGAAGGAAGCACAGGGAAAGGGAATGGAATGGTTTTTAGGGAACAGAAAATCAGGTTAGCTAATGCTAGCAGAGAGGAGGAGAGGGAAGGTGAGCAGCAGAGTGCAGCTGGAGCAGCCTGTGGCAGCAGCAGGCACTCCTGCTCACCATGTGGGTGAAGATGGCCTCCTTGCTCTGGATGTTGCTGACTGCTCCTGAGAACTCCAGGATCTCTGTGGATAGCTCCACCAGGAGAGCAGGGCGCAGCCTGCAGAGTACTGCCAGCTGTGAGCCCAGCACCCTGGAGCAGAGAGAAGGGCACAGCTCAGAACAGGGCAACATGGTGATGCCCAAAGCCAGGAGGGGCTGGCAGGACCCAGCCACCTGCACAGAGCTGTATCCTCAGGATGTTCCCAGCCAGGATGGAGGTGTAGCCCCTGATCTGCACCCTTCAAAGATATGTCACAGTGGGGACTGGGACAAAACTGAAAAGGCTCCTCAGCTGCCCTGGGATGCCAGGAGGAAGGCCTGGGAGCTGGACTGTGTCTCCCATCTCATCTCACCTGTACACATCCTCTTTAAACGCTGGGATCTCATAGAGCTGGTCACTCCTCTGCAGCAGCAGCACCACCAGCTGGTTTATCAGAGACCCATCTGCAAACTGAAAGCCAGCCCTTGTTTCAGCAGTACCAGTGACATCCAGCAGCCAAACCCCAAAATAACCAGCCAGGTGAGACAGCTGACAGAGAAACTGCCTAATCTAGGAGGGGAGCAGTGCACAAAGCAGGTATCAGGCACTCACTGTGCTCTCATCTCTCTCCTTCACAGCTGGTTGAGAGCACAGAGTGAAGCTGACACTGCTTCACAGAGTTTTTTGTTTCTCTGCATCAAGTGGCCAGCTCAGTGCTGCTTCATGCCAGTACCAATCCCACCCTCTCCTCATGCACCCCTCTCTCAGAGCTGCAACATCTTCACCTTCTGCTTCTACGACTGCTCTTCACATAACAAGAGATCCCTGTGGCACAACTGGGAACCAACTTCCCCAAAAGGACCTACCTCTGCCACCACCTTGAAAAAGAGCTCCAGTAAGACAGGGACAGTCTCTGCACACTGTACCACCCTTGGGCTGCCAGCCAGGGATCCCAGCAGCTGCCGAAGTGGAACCAGACTATAGGCAAAAGAAGAGTTACTGTTGAAGGTTTGTTCCCAGTTGCCTTTCCCTATTCCCCACAAGGCCTTTGAGCCCTGGCAAAGATGACAGAGGGAAGAGAAATCCACCTCACACCAGCTCAGAGCAGCTGTGCCTTTCCCAGTAACCCCAGTGCCGCCTCCCAGAGCTGGATGGCTGAACCCCACTCCAGGCAGGCTCCTACCTCTCCGGGGCATCCTGGGGAGCAGACGTGGTGCGGAGGAGATACTGGAACATGCTCTTGTAGAGGGGATGGCGAAAGGCCTCCAGACACGTGGCTGGTTTCCCAGCTGGGTCACCCCCGGCCTTCTCAGAGGCAGGAAGAGCAGCTGCCCTAGCAGGGAACACACAGAATGTGCCTCACTGTGAGAATGGGCCAGGGCAGAGCTGGGATCCTGAACACTGAACAGCAAGTTGGTCTAATCCACGCTCTCTGGATGAGACCTGATGAGTTCAGGCCCCCTATATTCAGGCAATAGTTCCAGGCTTGCTTCTGTGTCACACCTGGGAAAGGGAAACTCTGTATCCCTCAGTCATACAAGCCCACCAACATCTGCCTCTGGATGACTCTCTTTTCTAAGCTCTCCAGAAAGAGTTGTAATATTGGGAGGACAAGGAAGAGCAGAGATACAGACACTTCCAGTCCTACCTCACCTTCATGGAAACTCACAGTTCTTAAGATCTCAGGAAGAAAATTCTGTGTGCCCACAGAAGAACAAAGCCTAAAACAGGGCTAAGAGCAGGAAAGGAAGAATAGGTATTCCACCTCTGTATTGAGGTGGTAGCTCATGGAAGCCTCAAACATGTGGCAATCATTTGGAGTTGGACAGGGAGACGGGAATGGTAACAGCTCCCTGAGCCCCATAGACAGTCCAGTACTGAAATGTGAGAGCTGGTCACCTTCTCTTCCTATTTACAACACATTATTAGGAAAATTGGGCTGACATCTGTGCAGCCTTGTGCTAACCTGATACCAGTGATGCCCCTTGCTCTGTGACAGCTGAGGCTCAGAAGTGTGCACTGGGCTTTGGCCAGTTGCTGATTAACAAGTAAAAGGGAGAGAAGGTGCATTACCTCAGCTGGATGTCCAGAGCTGCTGTCAAACAGGGCAGGTCAAGCAGCAAATGGAAGATTTCAGTGGCTGTGCCTGCATCCAGCAGAGATGGGAGAAGGTCCACAAATTCAGAGATCAGAGATGGGCTGTTCCACGCCAGGAACTGCAAGGAACAAGCACAAACTGCTGCACTATCCCTGCTACTCCATCACACACCCAGACAACTCCACACTGTGACCAGATGGGATGGGGAAGGGAAAGTCACTTCTGAAAAGCAAAACCAGAGAACTCTGAGGGTTTGGTCAAAACCCAGGAGCCTGTTAGAATCTCAACACAGGCCTCTGGTAGCTGGTTCAGTGGCTGGAAAGCTGCAACTTATTAAACTTTTCCACAAACAAAGTGCTGTGTCCTGTGTTCACTGTGCTCCACAGCCTCCTGCAGTCCCGCCAACCCAGAATCTCCTCTCCTGGCAGTGCTAAACACACCCAGAAGCCTCCTCCCCTTCAAACTCACCCTTGTTCTGCCACAATCTTTCTTGCCTGCACTCTCCCTAGCACTGCTGTGGAGGCACATGGAAGGCTCTGGGGTGCAAAAATTAAGTTCTAGGCCACTGAAGGGGATATGAAGCAGGCTCTCCCCTCTGCTTCTCCAACACATTATACCTTGAAGAGATTTGGGAAGCTCTGCCTGAATATGCTGAAGGAGTCTGTGAAGAGCTGGCTGTTGTCTTTGCAGAACTGGACAAATTCGAAGGCCAGTGATGGGTTGTGGAAAAGCTGAGCTGGGATATCAGTGAAGAGGTGTTTGTAGACGGCATCGGAGTCCACAGCTGCCAGGTTGCCTGGGAGGACACAGCCCCCTGCTGAGCACAGCCCACCCAGCAGCCCTGCCAGGGCTCCAGGGGCTAAGAGAGATCTGGGTTATGGTCCTCTAAAGAGCAGGGGACATTCCAGCCCTTGGGTCTCCTGGGGTGGGATCATCCATACCAGAACACAGGCAAGGTGGAATTACCAATTCTGGTGGGCAGGAAACTGCCAGGACAAAAGGCTGTGCTGCAATAGGCAAGACTGGATTGTGGAGGAGAGGGTGGGAGCTGAATACTTACTGTGGTTCAGGAAGAACTGGGCAATAGGCAGCAGTGCTCTGGCATAAGTGGCATCCCCACAGATCCTGCTGTGCAGGATTTTCAGGAAGGAGACAGCACGGCACACGTAGGAGGAGTCCTGTTTGCAGATGATGTCCATGATTGTCACTGCCTCAATGAGACACTGCAGGAGAGCAGAGAGTACAATTGGAATGGGGGAAGCCACAACTCCCAGAGCTTGAGCCCCACCTCTGTGTACTTACAGCTTTTTGCAGGTCTCCATCATCTTTCTTCAGGGGTCCTGCCAGAGAAATGAGTCCAAGTTAAGCTTTGAGCCCACACAAGAATATGAGGCTGTCAGTTTGAGCACTAACCCCGGCTTTACGGCAGGCAGGAACACACACTGATCCTAAATTCAGGCCAGTGAGAACCAAATTTCACAGCCCCCCCCAGCAAATCAAGGAGGCAGAACATGACTGTTACCTCCAAATCCTTCCCAACACCCCAGCTCAGGACTGGTCAATGACTTGCCCCAGCAGCTGCAGCAGGCCCTATCCCTAGGAGCCTAACTGTGGATTCCAGGGAGTGAGATCCCAGCTCAAACATGCAGCAAAGCAGAAGTATTTTGGAGAACACTACCAAGAGGACTGCCAGGAGGGCTCATGGCAAGACTCACGCCGGTTGCTCTGCTCGATGAGGCGCTGGCAGTACTCGAAGGCTTTGTCCCGCAGACGCTCCCTGGGGGGAAGCAGCCGGCCAGCCCTGGGTGCAGTGGGGACCATGGATGTCACAGACCTGTCCATTCCTGCTTTGTCATCTACACAATAAACATCACACGTGTCAGCCCATCACAGGCAGTGGCACCCACGCAGCAGCCCAGCAACAAAAAGGCAGCTGAGTGTCCCCAGGTGCACAGTGAAGAACAGGAGGCTGAGGGAGAAGGGAATGTTACAAGAATACTAAGGAATGCTGTCTCCCATCACCCAGGCCTTCTTTCCTAGGAATCCATGGGGCTTATGTCTGAAAACAGGAGACTCACCCAACAAGTGATTCCCCAAGGAAGGATCAATAAGTATCAGTCAGGAAGTTTAGTGGTATTCCTTCCCAAACTTCCCCTGCTCTTAGTCCAAGATCTCTGAACTCTTGCCCATATTCCTGTCACTTAGAATCATAGAATGAGAGAATGGTTTGGACTTGGGACTTAAAGCTCACCCAGTCCCAAAGCCTCTGCTATGGGCAGGGACACCTTCCACTATCCCAGGTTGCTCCAATCCAGCCTTCATCACTTCCAGGGATGGGATAGCCACAGCTTCTCTGGGCAATCTGTGAAAGGGCCTCCCCACCCTCACAGGGAATAATTTCTTCCCAATATCTAACCAGTTTGAAAGAGAGGAGATTGCTGGGTTGCTGGTGCAGCCACTTCATATGACATCTGAGAGCACACAGCCCTCTTGGGACTGCAGATCACAGTGGCCTGCAGACCTTCAATCCTTACCTGGATTAAGGGTGTTAAGATCCTTGCCCCCATAGCACAGCAGCCAGTTTCTCAGCATGGAGAAGGTCTGCACGTTGAGCCACTGGTCCTGTGTGTAGTGCTGAGCCACTGAGAGCACTGTGAAGAAGTCTGTGGCAACAGTACCATCCACCTCTGTGACAGGAGCAGGCTGAGAAAAAAGATGCAGCAGGTCAGAGCCCCAGGGTAAGACTAAGTGAGAGGGCAGGGAAAACCCCACTGAGCTCATGTAGACAAACTGCCCTTGTTTGGGGTCCTGCAGGAGGGAATGTATCCAGAGAGAGAAAAGCCAGCTGTGCTGGATCCTTCTCCCTAGCTGAAATACTCACCTTTTCTACTTTGACACTGGGCTCATTTGCAATCACCTTTAACTCTGAAGTACATAGTCACTAAAAGACTCTTCTCTAAAAACTACTTCAAGGATCAAAGCTCTGGCTCTACAGCTGAACTCCCAAATCTCAGAGCTGTAAATCCCCCTACTTTGCTTTCCTATGTGTCTCAACCATGTATCCCACAAAAAATGCTGAAGAACAGCAGCACTTCTAGGCTACTGTTTTCCAAAAGAAGGTGATTCTGGGAACTCAAAACAGCAGGTAACAGACTAACAAATGTCCTTGTGAGGTCACTATGGCAACTCAGCACTCACCTGTTTGGTTCTGGGACTGGAGAAGAAGCCTCCAGAGGGCTGAGCCATTCCTTGCTGAATGCTTGCATACCTCAGCCAGTCAGCCAGCTTTTTACTGACAGCATTGGTCTGTTCTGTACAAGGGAAGTGACAGGGTCATTGCTAGATTGGGAAGAGAAGCAGCCTCTGCAACATGTCCCTGTCAACCCTCAATTGCTGTGCTTTTTCTCCAGTCTAGATCACTCTGATCCAGCAATCCATAAAGAAATTGGTACCCCAAGGTGGATGTTCTATATTCCTCATAGTACCTCAGTCAGGGAGTGAGCACTGGAACCAAGGACTCTGCTACCAGATCACTCAAGAGATATTTGTTCCTTTGTCTCCATCCACTGCTGTTATTAGGAGGAATGTGCAAAACCACTGTCACTTTATTCAGGCAGTGTCTCACTTCAGCTCTGCAGCCAAAGGCACAACTCCCTCACTGGGAACTCACAGAAGCTGGGGCAGGTAATCCTTCCTGCTCTGCCAGCCCATGCACCCAAACAAACATCCTCCCAAAGCTTCTCTTCATCTTCCCAAAGCACACAAACCTCAAAGGAAACTCCCAGAAACTCACTCTTGCTCCCAACTCCGCAGCATTTTAGGCCTGGAATGCTCTCCTAGGTTAACTCACCACTAACCCATCCAGTGCTGCCTCTCTGATGAAGAGCACCTCTAGTTGTTTCTGCTGCTCTCTTGACCAGATGCACAGCCATATCTCTCTCTCTCTCTCAGCCTGATGCTCTTCAGGATAGCTACAGTTTCACACTCCTGCTGCATCTGGAGATCTCAGCTAGAGTACATGATCCCGTTATACAAATCCATGGCCAGGATTTGACTGCAAGTCCCAGTTCTTTGTGGTGGAATATCTCTCACCCAGTAAGCCCCCTTTCCTTGTAGCAGAGATGTCACTTTCGACAGCAGTTTTCAACTGAGAGCCTTCTGATCACTACTCAGATCACAGCCAGGTGGCAATCTCAGCCCTTCCTATAGATTTACCTTCTGTTAGAGATGCTGGTGAAAGGCTGATGACATTTGCCAGGACAGGAAGAAGGAACCGTGCACTCTGACCCTCGGGCAGTCTTCTTTCAAGGACTTTCACAACACGCTGTCCCACAGCTGCCACTTCACCCTTATTTTCCTGAAAAATAAAGGAGAAGTAAAGATAAATAATCTACCATTATTAGAGACCAATCTCCTCCACCAGGCACCAATACCAAAGTCAAACAAAAAGAGAACTCACAGCACAGGGTATTTCACCACAATTTACAGAGATTTTCTGCAATTTGAATTCATAGATCTCAAACTGTGGGGCTGCTTATGTGTGTTTTTACACTGTGGAATTGCAGGACAGTCTCAAGCCTGGATATGGGAGAAAGGAGCCCTGTGAGGCAGCACAGAAGTAATACACTGCTGGTTTCTGTTTCATTTCCTTTAGTTACGTAGACTCAGATGAATGTCAGAAACATAGGAGACATTTTAAGCACACAGTGAAACTCAGAATGAGAAGTTTCACAAAAATATTTTGCCTTTAACAGGCACAATAAAAGTAAAAGAAGGAGAGCAAAAAGAAGAAGTTTTCAGCTCATTCCCCAGGCAGCACTCAAAGCAGGAAGGTCCTCGTGTTTGCTCCTCTCCATGGAGAATTTGGACCTTTGACGTGCCATTTGCATATACAGCCTTACATGTTTTATAGTTTCTATGTATGTTTTTTATATGTGAACATCAAAGCAAATATCATTAAAAGAGGTAGTAAATTCACTCTAAATTTTTTTGCTTTCCAGGTTTAAGCAGCCCTGATCTGAAATCTACTTCAGCAGCCAGCACCAAAGGGCTCTTTTTTCCTTCCAGGACCTCAGTGTCTAAACACTACAATTTAAAGCATTTTTTGTTGTTAAGGGCTGTACACAAAAATTTGCCATTTTTCCCTACGCAAAGCAGAACAATGAGATCCCTTAATTGAACATTGCAATGCCTCTGCTTTTTCTTACACACTTCCAAATGATTTTCACTCTCCTTGAGCTCAGGAAGGAGCTCAGGAGCAGGGAACAATCAAAAAGAAAATCCATATTGGTAAGGGAAGATCTGTGACTTGACAGGTCATTTACCTGAGCCAGAAGGACTGAGCATACCAGGCTCAAGAGCTTTGTATCTTGAATCTCATCACAGGAGAGGATAAGATGATTGCAAGGTGACATCTCTCTCAGGATGGCAGCACATAACACCTGAATCTGCTCAGGACTTTTGGGTGAGCACAGCATTGTCTGCAACAGCTCCACAAACTTGCCATCGAGCCTGCAAGAGTCACAGTAAACACCACTGCAAGGCAAGAAAAGATCCAGATGTTTATTTCCTACATATTTTTGGCTTTGGGATGATCCCCCTTGGCAGTGACTAATTCCACTCATCATCTTAATTTCTTAATGCTCTTCCTCAGTGCACTTTGACAGAGATCTCAGTGACACCAATCCTTGTTATTACTGCAAAAGGAGATGGGCACCTTCTGCTTAGCAAGGCGGTGAAAGGCAAAGAGGGGCTTTGTGCTTAAATTCAACTTGGGGTTTTCGAAGCAGCGTGTTATTTTAAAGCCCTGACCCACGCCCTTCCTTTGCTGCTGGTCAGGAAGGTAACGCTGTGCTTGATGGAACCCCCGAGACACACACGGGCACTCACTTGCGGGGGTACTTGGTGGCGGCCACGGTGAGGTGCAGCCTCTGCAGCCCATCCACGGCCTCGGGGCCCGGCTCGGGGCCCTGCAGCAGGGCGGACACGCGGGCGGCGAATCTCCGCAGTTCCTCCTCCTGGATCTCCCTGCCGGGGGAGCCGGGGCTGTCAGGAACGCGGGCCCCCATGCCGGGCCCTCTCGGGAAGCTCCGGGGTGAAGGGTTGGTGCCCACCGCCCTCCCCTCCGCCCGGCTCCCCGCTCAGCCCCGGGCGCGGCACCTCCGCCAGCATCCCCGCCCGGCCCCAAGGGTCCCTGGGGCTGTCCCCTGTCCCACCTCGCCTGCCTGAGGAAGCTCTCAGCAGCCGCCGTGAACATCCCGGCCCCGGCCCTGGCCCCGCCGCCGCCCAGGCCCCCGCCACGGTACGCGGCCAAAGCCGTCCCCCACGGGCGGGGGGTACGCCGCGCCGGCTCCGGGGGGACGCGGCGGCTGCTGCACGAAGGTTCCGCCCGGCGGGAGGACAGGAGCGAACGGTGACCAAAATCGTCGCTAGTGTTTGCTCACGGACTGTGCGAGGTGCTGCTGTTGTTATTCCCCACCTCGGGAGACTGAGGACAAGCTTGGCTTTGAGACCACCCCGTCCTAGGCACTCAGACCTATGGAGAACATGGCAGAGATGAGAGCTGGGGCTCATACAGGTGTGATGGTAAAAGATGATGTATCAGCCTTTCCTGCAACCTGGTCATAATATGGGGCTTTCCAAATCAGGTACGAGACGTTAAAACCAGCCGCTCTGGTCTTTAGCACTCCTAGAAGTTAAAACTCCATCAGGACCTTCTCTCCTACCTGCTGAGGGCTGAGCATTGCCCTGCAAGGAGGAGATGCCAGGGGATGGAACTTGGCACTTTGCCCTTTGCTAATTCCCTGCCCTGTGTTCTTCTGGCGTTCAAGTTCATTAACACCATGCTTGGGCAATCAGCCAGCAGAGCAGCAGCAACTGGGGAGCCAAGGATAGGATAATTTTAAAAGATGCCCCCAAGAAAGGGGTCTGGATTAATATATTTGCTCCCTGTTTACTGTGTTATTAAATTTTTAATTAGTCAGTTAAAAAAAATCCTCCCAGTAGTACTTGAGGAGAGACTACAAGAAAGATGGAGAGAAAAGAACTTTAGAAAGGCATGGAGTGCCAAGGCAAGAAATGGCTTCAAACTGACAGGGCAGGGTTAGATGGGATTTTGGGAAGAAATTCTTCCCTGTGAGAGTGGGCAGGCCCTGGCACAGATTCCCAGAGAAGCTGTGGCTGCCCCTGGATCCCTGGAAGTGTCCAAGGCCAAGGTTGGTCTTTGGGGCTTGGAGCACCCTGGGATAGTGGGATAGTGTCCCTGCTCATTGGAATGAGGTGATTTTTTAATGTTCTTTCCAACCCAAACCATTCTGTGGTTCTAAAATTCCATGAATTACATCTACTTTATGTCAAGTGAGGCCTTAAAAGATGTTCCTATTTAATTCTGGAGCTAAGAATGTTTAGTCAAAATAAACCCAAAACTTAAATTGTAGCTGCATTAGGAGGACAAAGGAGGAAAAGTCTAACTACAAGACACATAAAGTACTGTTTTCTGATCTCACAGGCTTAAATGAAAACAATTATTATAAATTACGGGGGAACACACTGGAATAGTTTAACTTTCGAAATAACAATGTTTCACTTCATGACAAAACAAAAGCTGGAGCTGGAGGAATAGTTTACAAGCCCCAGGGGAAGCATCACGGATCTCAAACACACAAGTCCATATGTTCACTCTGCTGTGAATCAACAGCTGCCCAAATAACTGACAAGGGACCAAAAGTGGGGTGTCTGAACTCTAAACAGTGCAAGGTGTGCAAAAAAAAAAAGGAAAAAATATTAAACCCACTGTCCCCTCACTGCTGCGGGAAACTCAACCCTCCTGGGATGCTACACTGGAAGGATCCAAGTCTGTCACCCAAAAACAGCAAAGCAATTTCAGGGCATTTTCTCTTTCATATATAATTTTATTTCTGGTTATAGAAACAAATGCTAAGAGGAGAAGCAACATTCCCCAACCACATACATCAAATTAAGGTAATAGAACAGTTAAAATAAATGAAAAAAAAAAAAAAAAGTAGAAATTTAAACCTTTGTTATAGCTTTAAAATATTAACGTTCTCGATACATTAGAAATCACATTCAGATCTCAAATTACTTAAAAAATGTATGGCTCTATATTAAAAAAACAAACAAAACCACTGTATCCCATTTGATGTGGAAACACAGGTCCTACTCCTTGGATCCCACACCCTGGTGGGAGCCACGGCTGCCTTGAGCATCTCACAGGAGCAGTACTGCAACATGGCCAGAGAAAGAACATGAATTTCACATCCACTGCCCCACATGGAGCTTCCCCCTTGGGATACACACCTGCTTTTTAAAAAGCACTGATAACGAAAACAAGTCACTTAAAAAAAAAACCCCAAAAAAACCTTTTGATATCAGCTGTAAAAAAAACCCCACAAACCCCAAAACATCTGGCTGGAGGTGTCTTGCACAGGCCAACACCAGGAACTGAAATGCAAGCATGGCTTTAGTTTCCCCTTTCCTTCACCTTCTTATTTTATAAAATAAGTGCCAAACCGAGGTGAAAGGGGTAAGGCTGGCCCAGATCTCTGTAGCAAACCCTTCTGTGAAGCCATTGAGGTATTTCAGGTTCTCCTCTCAGCCTTCCCCAGGGACTCAGTGGGAATGAGCATCTGCAGAACAGGGGGTTGGGGGGAGTTGGATTTTTCGGAATTGGTTTTTCATTAGGGCAATTATTCAGAGTGGGATCTGAATTTCCAGCTTTACCATCCGTTGCTCACGCACAGCTTTTGATTTATCCCTAAACAGCTTTTAACAGTCCTTTGGATAACAGTCCTTTGGATAGCTACAGACTCTAAAAATGCTCTTTTTGGCTACGTGGAGGTTGGCTGGCAGGCTGGACAAGGCCAGCCTTCTCAGCACAAACAGCATGTCCAGAACCCAACACAACATATGGTCTTGTAAGATTTTTGTATTTTAAAGCCATCTTCTGTATCACTATATTTGAAGGAGTTTGGTTTTGCTTTTGTTGGTGTTGGTTTTTTTTTTTTTTTTTACATTCTGTTTTCTATTAAAGCAAAAAGAACTAACAAACAATACTCTGGTTCCCTCTACTTCAAGCACATTTGAGGGAGAAAAAAAAGGGGAGATTAAGCAAGTTTAGGTTTACAGTAATTCAACTGCTACAGAGCCAACTTAGCAGCCTGCCCACCTCCCAAGAGCAGCATATAAATCAGCAGAACATCAGGATGTTCTGCACCAGACTTTTAGCAGCAAGACAGTGAAACAGAAGGAATTCTCACTTTTTCTGCTCCATTTAAATCTCATTTTTTTTCAGCTACCAGACATTTCTCCTCACCGTTGCCCTTAGCTTTAAGGAAGGCTCTGTCTCAGACTGCTTTAAGTGAAACTGAGGTGGGGTAGAAGCAGGACAGAGAGGTCCAGATCACAGCATAACTTGGCAGCAGACACGAGGCAACAACCAAAAATTAGGGGAAGTCTGGGTTTCACAGGGGCTGTTTTCTGCTGGATGAGGAGGAAAGCTGCTTCATTTCACTGCTCCTATTCTGGTCACTCTTCCTACCACCAACCCTGTCCTCCTTGAAGTACTGAAGCCCCATCACCAGCCAGTGATTGCTGTGGTGAAGCTTTCACTCAGATTCTCAGAGAATTTCTGCTTCTGGAAGAGCAATTAGGATTAGGAAGTCAAATATCACCTGCTTTTATTCTCAAAAGATCCAAATGGTTCAAAATACACCCTTCTGTGAATTTAGTGATCCTTGTGGAATTGAACCACACCTGAACTTTGGCCAGTTCAGTAAAATTTACTCCCTGTGAATGGCAACATTAAAAAAAGTCTTCAGTGCTTGTTTTTAAGGGGATACAGACACACCTCACCCCACAAAGAGACAGAAGCATGATAAAAGGAAAATAATCTCACCACAGAGGAAAAGGAAATATTTCCTAGTGTCCCAGTCTTAGGTTAGCCATGTGACAGGGAGGAATTCCTCAGCCTTACAGCATGGACCTCCCATAAATCTCTTCTGTTAGATATAAGGTCCCATTATGTACAGAGCAGAATCTGTAAAGAACTCCCTGATACTGCATCTAGAAAGAACTGCAGACAAGAAAGGATTCCAGCTTTCATTAGTGCCATTTGGTGTGGTTTTTTTTTTTTTTTTTTGCCAGAAAAGCAGCGTGGATTTGGGTTGCTGAAAGCAGGACACAGCCAGAAGCTTTTTTAGGGATCCTACACAAGGAAGATGCAAGTACCAAGTTGCCTCTTCTGCTCTGCTAGAGGAATGAAAGCAATCACTGATATAAAGCTGCTTCCACTGGCTGCTCACATTCGTTACAAAAATAGGTTCATCGTTCTTTCAGAGTCAGTGCCTGGTGCAGGAATTTACCAACACACTGTATAAAAGTCTGTGTAAGTACCATTCAAGAGAAAGAAATAGTCATGGACCATTTATATATCTATATTGACACACACGCTCACACACTCACACATTAATAAATATAAATTTTATGTTTACACAGATCTAATGTAATATTCTCTGAAAAAAAAAATATTTAAAGGGTTTCTTCCTTAGCTGCCACCCATGAATTGTCCATGTTTTTTTTCTGTCTTGAGAGCAAAGGGATAGATTTAGCCCAACTACCCTCATGCTCTGAAACTTAAAGTGACACATAAGGAGAGGACCAACAATACATTCTGAAAGGTTTTAATTCAGTGTTGGTAAATTGAAAAAGTATCAAAAGAATTTTCCAAACATATAAATACAAACGTCAAAGACTGATTCAAAATTTGGAATTTAAATATAGTGCTCCAAGAAAACCAAGTATTTTTCAAAATGTCTTGCTCAGGCCAAAGTAAAACGCTCCCTGGTGTATTATTGCCCCATGAAAGACACCCTAACAGAGAAAGCTCACCCTCACAGCTACAAAATACCCACTGCTGATTATGGCACGGGAATAAATCCACACTTGTATGCACAAATACATGCACTGACCTGCAAACAACTCACCCAGCAGAGAGAGATGCTGATCTAACAAATCACAGCCCAACAGCTGCCAGGCAGCCCAGAGAGTCCCCAGCCATGTTCTGATCAGGTGCAGATCAACATGCAAGAAGGCATCGCCTCCCAGTCCCATCAGCTCCAGCAACCCAGATGACCTTGTAGTGTAACTGTTTTCTGCAGCACAGCTGCCTCCATTGGAAGCTACACTTTCCAGCAGTAGTGTATGCTATAGTAGCAGCAGCTTGGGCATAATTTTTCACCCAGAAGGACACAAAAAGTTCTACAACAGATTGTTCACTCGTGTAACTGCAACCTAATACAAGAGTCCTCGCCAGATGCAGACCTTCAAGCAATGGAATTAAATTAGGAGTTGGATTAAAGGACTCTGGAGTTGACAGAAATAACTACAAATAGAGGGGGAAAACTGATAAGGAGCAGAAACAGGAGCTGCACAAGAGACTGGCTGGCAAGAGAAGACAGATCATTTGCTGCAGGACGGCATTTGCAAACTCAAAAACTCGGTGTGCAGCAAGGGCAAAATTATGAAGCAAGTCCTGTTTCTTTAGAGGTTCATTCTTAATGCCCTAGTCCAACTTATTAGCAGCAGAACTTAAAAAACCTCAAAGATTTTGCAGCAGGTAGAAACTCAAGGCAAGTTCTGCACTGGATTGAAACGATCAATTGATAAGATAAAGCACAGATATTTTTAAATGTGATCAGAATCCTTCAGTGCTGCTTCCTGCTCAAAAAGACTGGACTGTCCCTTGGAAAAAGAGGGACAACATGGTTGCATCTGCACAAATGCAATACAATTCACTCTGGGATTTGTTCCTTACACTTTACACTTGTCTTGCAGCAAGAGACCAAGGAGGTACTGGGCTGTACTGACAAAACTGTAGCTACCAGACCAAGGAGAAAGATTCCTCTTCCAACCCATGCAGCATTCCCTAGATCATGTCTGCAGCAGTGTCTCTGCCTTTGGGCCCCCCAGTACAAGATTCACAGTGACCTCCTGCAGCAATTCCACCTGATGGACAAGAAGAGACTAAGACAACCAGGCTGGTTCAGCCTTAAGAGAAGGAAGCAAATTGGAAATGTCTTACTGGAATCTTCAAATACCTATTTGCAACATGCAGAGGAGGCAGAGCTGGGTTCTCCTAAGAGGCAAAGAACTCTGTTGCATGGAAAATCCTTCTTCTGTTGCTGAGAAGTTTCCACAGTGTGTGGTGAGACAGTGGATTCTCTAAGGAAAGGTACAGAACTACTGCTAGGTGAAATCCTTGTCATCCAAGATCCCCAAACCCAGGTATAGCAGGGAAACATTTCTCCTTTCACCCTGCATTCTGACATTCACTTAGACACCAGCACACACCAGTGATACCAAATAAATACCCCCTTGCTAACACAGATGAAAAGCTCTAACACCAGTTGAACATCCCCAGCAGGCAGGGAGAAGTGTTCCACACCACACTGCAAGGAAGTTCAAGTCAGATGCTCTCACTTGCTTACGTACAGGTCCCTAGACTTCTGTGCTTCAAGTTTTATTCCATTGTGGGCATTTCCCCATTGAAAAGGGAAACAAAAATGTGGAAATTACATCTGAATGACAACTCTAAGTCAGTACACAAGACCAAACACACAAAATCAAATTTACTCCCCCCAAATGCTAGACCATGACACTGATGGCAGAAGCACTGTAAGAGCTTGAGCTGTTATTTCTTTCCTCTTACAAAGCTTTAACATGTCTCTGAAAACACCCTCCTGAATAAGCTCTGCCCAACAGTAACATGTCTAGAATACAGCATGAAAATTAATACAGGGAGACCAAATTGACCTTTCTCAACCTGCTCTGGAGCTCCATGTATTCTACAAGTATTTTCATCCTTGAGTCCTCAGGCAGAGCTTAATGCAAGGTGCTGCTCCTGTCAGTGGATAAAAATGACTGGATATGCTACAGGGGACAGTGTTAATGGTATGGGGGAGGGAAGAATATGGTGAGGAAAAATAGTTTAAAAGAATATATGAGCTAATCATGAACTTCAATTTTGTGCTCAGCACTGTGCTATCAGTAAATCAGATTAAATGGATCTTTCTCTGAAAAGCTTTCTGTATCATAAGAGCCAAGGTCAAGACAAACAACATGGAATTCCAGTGGAATAAAACAAAGAACGACTGCATTCAACTCTTGCAAAGTGGGACAAAGAAAGTTGCTATAAACTAACTGTGATCAAAGCAAAATTAGTCAATGTCATTGCCTAAGGTGAAAAAGAAAATCAATAGGGAATGGTGGAAAGTGAATTTACACATTAAGAACTTGGCTTTACAGTTTTCCCAGGTCTAAATTATTGCAGTTTAAATATTGAATATGCCTTGACCTTCATTACACAGACAGCAGAAAACCCAGTGAAGCCTACACCTTCACTTCCCCTCAAACCTTCTTTAGCTAATGTAATCAAAGAAGAGATGCAACTTTCTAGACAATAAAAACAAGTCGATTATCAATTTAAAATAATCCTGCATATAACCATTAAGGTAAACATTTTCTTTCTAGTTGAAGACTTAATTCTACCACCACATTAACTTTCACGCCTCTGCAGCCTGGAGAATCAGGACTGGTTTGTAGAAAGAATGGCACTGTCTTCCAGACTGAGCAGTGTTGAAAGAATTCATCTGGAGGCCTGAAACAAGATGTCTTCATCTCACATGTTCTGGATGAAGATGACACTTTTCCACAGCTCTCAACACGATTTAGCAAGAACATTTATTTTACTTGGTACCAGGCAATGTTTAGGCAAACCTACCAAAAAAAAAAAAATCTGCAAGTGGCAGGACTGCTTCCTACAGTAGCAGAGGGATGCAGCAGACTGATAAATCAAAAACCCCCTGTCAGGATGAACTGACAAGTTCCAGACATCTCAAGCAGAAAGGGTGAACAGAACAAAGATATTTGCTTATCCTCAACTCCCATTTGAACCAACAGACATTGTGAGCTACAAAAAGAAGAGAGAGAAAGTGTTATTCTGTTCTAAATACTCAGGAGGCAGATCGACACATACAACCTGAGGATGGACTTTCAAGAGGTATCTGTAAAGCAGCAGCTTTATGGTGGATGAAAACATTGTCACTCAGCTGATGTCTTTGGTGCTGGATTAGTTTACACAAGTTTAGGGCTTAATTATTTAGACTCTTCAAGAGAAAAGCATCAGTGAAGAAAAATCCACAGAATCTTGGCAGCTCCACATCCTGAACAGTTTTCTGTTGGTTTTTCTTCTTGCTCTGACTCACCCAACACTCTGGTAACCCAAGGACCGCTGCGCTTCCTTCCGGAGCTCTCCCAAGCCTTGGGGCTGTTTCAGAGGCGTGCCTGTATCTAAACCAGCAGTCACCCAAAAGTAATGATTCATCACACATAGACTGTGCTGCACTCTCACTTGTGCCTTCCACCTTGAAGTTCATTTTATTGACTCCTGGCTTTGAAAAGGCTACAGAAAACAGAGCTGATCTGTGTGCTTTTCTGCTGCACCACACCTTGCCTTCCTAGCAGGAGAAGGGACAGCTGGAGGCCAGCCTGCTTCAATTACTTTGTGGTCTCTAACAATCCTCCTTCACAAAACCATTTCAAAGTACTAAAATCCCATCTAATAACTTGTCACTAAGGGCACACACCTGAATTCTGAAAGCCCAGCTGAGATAAATGATCTGTCATGAATATTTTATGTGCCTCTCTCCACAGAAAGTAACCGCAAATTATGAGACTGAGAAATTCTTTCCTTCTTTCAGCAATATTTCTCACAAAACAATGGACTTGAGAATTAAACATGTCTGGGTTTTATACAAGTGGTGGGAGTTGGTTACTGAATAGGATTTGGCAAAGACAAAGGAAACCTAGAAGGGAACAAGTGATGCCAGCTGTTACCTTGTGGCTTTCCTCCCCAGATTCCAGCAGGCACTGAAGGGCTGTGCCTTACCCCTAATCCCCATGGATATGCTGACAGTATCATTTACTGCACACTGGGGAAGGCTTTTTGCAATATTTCTGCAGTGGATTTTGCCTCTCTTTGACTGCACAGGACAGCAAATCAGTACAGATGGGGGATAACCCATCAGAGGCACAGCCCACCCCTCTTAAGTCTCTCTTGCCTTTACCAAAGCCATAACATTAGCTGAATTAAAGAATCTCTGCTGTGCTGCCAGAAGACATGTTAGCCAAGGGGACTGCAAAGACTGTCAAGCCAAAGGGGTTTGCTGGAGGCTACAGGGAGGGGTGGATTTTTTTTGCCAGTCATAAGGTGTCACAAGCATCCAATGCTGCACGTGGCTGAAGTGAGTCAAATCTGCCTTTCTCAGAAGACATCCTTGTACTATGTGAGGAGCCTGGAATACAATTTGAGTAAAGGCCTCCTCCTGCTGGCCAACCCAAATGGTTCTCAAGGCAGGAGAGATGGGAGAGGGAGCCAAGCAATGAAAGGAAACCTCCAAATCAGCTTTGGTAAAAGCGTTTGAAGACCTCCAGTGAGTTTTGCCACAAATAAAAGAGGTCTTTTGCCTTGGTCTACTACACCCTGACAGAACTTGAATGAACCACAGTATGACCTCTGCTGCCTCTCATCCAAGCCCTTAACATCCCTCTCCAAAGAGTAACACAGGAATTTTGCTGTTAGCCATGGAAGAAGGTCAGCTCTGACCTCCTGACCACGCTCCATCAAGCTAAGGACCACACCACCACCAGGAGGTGAAGGTGACTGTTTTAGTGCAGAACATCAACCAATATTTTGTCAGGTTCACAAAGACAGTGGCCATGCCTTCACCTACAGTGCTAATTTGAACAAAAGCTGATGTTCTACACAAGCTGTGATCAATCAAATGCACACAGAACCTCCTTTCCTGGAGACACCCTTCCCCATGTGATCCTCAGGCATCAAGATACTTTGGCTGTTGTCCAGAGCAAGTGATGAATAATTGTAAGAAATTATTTGTAAAGATACAAACCCCTTTGTTTTTAACATTTTTACAGGAACCAAGTTAATACAGTTCCTCTGTCATCCTATTCTCCCTTAGAGGGAATGGAGAGAAATTGCATCTGGAAATCCACGTGGCTGAGCCCTGAAACTCTTCCTCCTGAATCCCCATATAAATAAGCATTTGTATTCAGAATTTTCTGTTTTGAAAAAACAGAATTGTTTGCCTTTTTTTTTAAGATTGGTACCATGTTTCTTTAATGTTGTTGTGAGATACTGCACCCATCTTTCAGCATTTGATTGCCTTAGGTGACCTTTTTAAAATGGTTCTATGGTTCAAAGCTCTCAGAAGTGTGGTATTAAGGCATTGAACGTGAGGAGTTTTCTTTCCAGGGAGCAGACTGTATTTGTATTACATTCCTTTTGATTCTGAACTGCAAATCCCATCCCCTCGGATCCAAAAGGGGAAAAGACAGTTAAAAATATCCCAGCAGTCATACAATCAGTTGTCTGTATTTTTTTGAATCTTTAAAAAAAAAAGTAAAAGGAAAAAATATCCCATAAGTAGAGACAGAACAGAGTTCCAGATATGGGTTCTTGGGAGGGATTTTCCATTCTTTTTGGCACCTTGTGATTCTAACAGCTGTTGTCCTCCCACTGAAAAATCTGCCTTTTAAAAGAGCTCTTTATCAGCTGTGTTTTGAGCTGTTACAGTTGTGGTTGGTTTCCTGTGAAAGCTGTTTAGGGCTCCTGCCATCCCATGCCCACCCCGCCATCACTCCAGCTCCTCCCACCGGTTCTTCATTCACTGGTTGCCTGTCCTTGTGGCACTGTGGATGTGATAACTCCAGTCTGGGCTGGCACTGCTCCACTGGGCTCTTCTATCCGTGGTCTTTTCACTTCAGGTTCACTGGAGGAGGCTGCTGCTGTCTCTTCGGTCCCTGGCTCGCAGACCCGGCTGACTACAACAGGAGTGGATGAGCTGGCCTGGGCTGCAAGGAGCTGCAGTGGATTTGTAAGAGCTGGGAAGGAAGATAAGAGAGAGAAGTAGAATTAGTGGGGTGAAGCAGAACGAGCCTTTGCTATTCCAAGAAAATCACGAAAACAAAATCCCACCATCAAAAGCGACAGCTGGCTTATGGTCAAGTGCTGTTTCCCAGTGCATTTTGAAAGCCTGGCTTGCCTTGTCCTTCCCTCTCCTTCCACAACCTCAGCTTTTTCAAGTTTACCAAATCAGCAACAACCCCTCTCACAGAAGAACTTCTTTTTTCCCATCTACTGTCAAACAAAAGGCATTGCTAGCTAAGTATTTTTTCCCAGTAGGGAAGGATCAAGCTCTAGTTAAAATTACAGCACATCTCTTTGAGAGGTAGTTCTGATTGTAGGTGGCCAGAGAATTTCTCATGAACTCCAACATCCATGTGCTGGGCCTTTTATTTGGAGGTTTAGAGGCTCTCTTGAACCCTGCTCGCACAGGAAGAACAAACCAGGCTGTTGGGAAATAGAATGCAAATATTGAGTGTACTGACATCCCCCTTGTAAAAGGGGCAGGAAAGAGCTTACCCTAGACAGCCACAAGTGTTCCCATCAGAATTGGGATCAGAACATAGGAATTTCTGGCTTCCAATCTTGTATTGCAGTACTGACACAAGGTCTCACCCTCCCATTAATACAAGTGGTAAGAAAAAAGATGATTTAAGTAGCAGCCCTCTGTAAAAATGTCTGCAATTCCTAGTTCCAGACAGAGAATGTTCTTACACACTGCCTTTGGCACACACCACTGCTTGGAAAACAAAACACATGCACTTTTTGGACTCTGCATCAATCAGAGAGGAAGCCAAAAGGGACTCAGGAAACAGCACATCCTCTGCCCTCCAGACTCATTTGCAAAGGATGGAACGACTGAACATCAGTGCTGTGTTCACTGCTAAATGCATGAAAAAAGGAGCCCTAGGATAAATAAAGAAAGCCAACAGAACAAAGGCCCTCAAAGCCCAGTAACTTCTACCAAGGCATGAGAAGAAAGCTGTAGAGTACCAAGAGGATGAAGGGAAAAAATAGGGTAAAGATGAGGGCAGTCAGCAATTACACCTTAGTGACTTAAAAGAATCTAAATCATGCAGTTGAAGAGAAGTTAACTTAGTACAGATGAGAGTCAAGAGACTCAGGCTTTGTTTTGTGAACCAGAAAATTTACTGCCCCTTACAAAAAAACTCATATGCAACTGGAATACTTCCCACTTTGATGAGAGTTAAAAAGTTTGGTGAGATTAAAATATTTTGACATAAAAATGTTAAATAGAAAACTGTCTGATTCTGTATTAGATAAATGCTACTGCTGGTTAGTAGAAGCTTGACCTATCTGAAATATTAATATCGTATATTAACTGCATAAAAACCTTATCACTATCATTTTTTTCATAGCTCCAATGAGATTCTTGCAATACAGGCCAGGTGATAACTGTGAAAAGATGTGGCAGAAAATTCTGTAGAAACATTCCTACCTTCTTGAAAGGCATCCAAAGCCCAGCAGTGCCCTTCATTTCAAACTCCCAAAAGCACCAGCCTGAGGTAGCAGAAGTGCTTGGCCTCTTAGTGAAAAAAGCTATAAGAAACCTGGATATTCCCATCCCCAGCTGTATAAAATCTGAGGTGCTGATCAAGCAAGAGGAGGCTGCCAAGACATGGCTTGTATGGAATTTCAAAAAAACCATGCTTGACAAATGACTAGAACATATCCTGTGTATACAAAAATCCTACATTCATTCACCTGATGAAACAGATCTTGTTTCTCTCAGGCTCTAAGACTGTAAGATGGGAAAGAATGTTATTTTATTATTACTTTACTAAGTCATGTTTCACAAGATCTAAAGAGCACCATGGAAAATTTATTTGTAGTGCTGCAAGCAAAGGCTGTTGGTCAGAAGAAAATAAATGAAAACAGGCTATCCACAAGAATCACTGGCACTTTCAACAAGTAACCTCAAGAGGTAGAGAGTATCACTACTAATAACTGCATAGCCAAGGGCAGAGGAAGGACAAGGCTTTTCTGCCAGAGAGCAGGGCTTCTCCCACAGGAAAGGGAGCAGAGGTGGACAGAAGGGAACCTCCCACTGATTTACAGACCTAGAAGCGGAAGAATTGCAGTACCTTTGAGATGGAATTCCAGGGACACATGGAATAACTTGATACACAGAAAGCAAGAGGAGAAAACACTTGCAGCTTTCCAGCCTGGCTGTTAAGCTCAGGGAGCAAGCAGTGCCAGGCAGGAACTGGGGAGCAGGAGATGGGGAGCAGTGCCAGCCAGGAGCTGGCGAGCAGGAGCTGGGGAGCAGGAGCTGGAGAGCAGGGCCAGCCAGGAACTGGGGAGCAGGAGCTGGAGAGCAGGGCCAGCCAGGAACTGGGGAGCAGGAGATGGGGAGCAGGAGATGGGGAGCAGGAGAGCAGGGCCAGCCAGGAGCTGGGGAGCAGGAGCTGGGGAGCAGGAGAGCAGGGCCAGCCAGGAGCTGGGGAGCAGTGCCAGGCAGGAGCTGGGGAGCAGGAGCTGGGGAGCAGGAGAGCAGGGCCAGGCAGGAGCTGGGGAGCAGTGCCAGGCAGGAGCTGGGGAGCAGGAGCTGGGGAGCAGGAGCTGGAGAGCAGGAGCTGGGGAGCAGGAGCTGGGGAGCAGTGCCAAGCAGGAGCTGGGGAGCAGGAGCTGGGGAGCAGGAGCTGGGGAGCAGACCCACCGTAGGCGCTGCTGGCAATGCTGTTGGTGGGCATGGCATGTTTGCCATTCTGGGTGACCGCCCGCACCGGGAGCTGGTGCTGCCCCAGGGCCACCGGAGCTGCCTGCTGCAGGATGGTGACAGTCTGCCCAGGCACACCCTGGGCCATCTGACTGGCCACTGTCTGGATAACACGGCTGGCCGTGGGGATGGTGGCAAATGCGATCGTTGGCTTCTCGTCCATGCCTGTGGAGGAGCAGAAGAGACAAGGATCAGTCACTCCCTGGCTTAGAGGCAGGTTTTCATTCTCATCAACACTTCAGCAGGGATACGTACCCCAGGACTACAATACCTCAGCACCACAGATGGTCAGGGATGAGTATTTGAAAACACTAAGTTATTCTCTATTGCACATTTACTCTACCAATATTAAGAACATTTTTCTTATAGCATAAGCCACAAGAAGAATTAAAAAAAAATCAAACCCATCAATTTGACTTCTTGCCCTAAAAAGGCATCACCTCCCTTACTGGCATATCACAGCTGTGATATGGACAGCAAGCACAGCAAGTCTCTTAGCTTACTTTGCAATTTCAAACAAATTGGCCTGACTTTCAATACCACACAGCAGGAGAAGGCATTAAGATCTTAAACAATGCCTGGAGCTACAAGTCTGCAGCAGCTTGCTGTCAGGCCTGCATGGAGGTTGATTTACAAGGAAGTCTTTCCACGGTTACCAGCTTTTGCTGTGGAAGTACAGGATAAAAACGGGATGGAGGAAAAATAAAAAAATTAAAAAGAAGAGCAGAGTTCCTGGACAGAGGTAACTGCTTGAGAGCACTAAACCACTTTTCTCACTTCCCAGGATAAGTAACAGGTCAATTCAGCAGGTATGCAAGAGATACAGGACAGCATCCTGCCAGGCATGCAGGAAAGGAGAGGAACCACTCTTCCAGGGACTCCATGGGTCTCAAAGGAGAGAGGACAGGAAACACAATCTCATTAGTCCTGTAGGAAAAGAAGGCTTCTCCCATTTTAACATTCTCACACAACAAGAGTGGAGTTAGATGGGACAATAAGCACTGAGCTGAAACCTGCAGGCACCCTGATGGGAATGGGGAGAGAAAAGGCAAGGAAAGCAAGGAGTTCAGGAAGGAAAATGCAGCAAGCAGGCAAAGTAGAGACTACAAAAGGATACCAGTGGGACAAGTAGGGAAAGAACAGGCAACAGCAAGAACCAGTGAATGAAAGAAGGGAGCAGGTGATAGGCAGCTGCAACTGTTAGGGCTTCAGGAACATGTATGGGACCAGACAGGAATTTCTAGAGAATGCAAGTGAAACTCAAGCAAGATAATCAGTGCTGAACTAAAAATGCCAGAGGATCTGCTGCTGCAAGAGGACAAGCTCTTTGTCATTTTTCCCTTCCCTTAGAGAGAGGGACCATTGTCCCAGCTGCCCACATAAAAGCAGTCAGAGAAACCAGCCTTGCTGCTGGTACAACATACATTGACCTTGTAGCACTAAGACCTTCTGAAATGGGGAGCAGACAAGGTGTTGTCTAGATCACAGTAAGAGAATATTTGACTCACTAAATCCCCCAAGGCTGGAATTTCCAGCTTAGGGACAAAAAAAGGGCCTTTGTTCTAACTGGTTTTTGAAGATTGCTTTAATGGAGCACTGCCTGTACTTCCAGAAACACATGCTTTTCTCTAGGAATCCAGGCCTTCAGAAAAGAAGGGTTCAAACATTTATTTATAAAGCCATGCTGGAGCAGAATTACAGTCTTTCCCATGCTTTCTCTTTTGGCTGGAAAATGCACACACTTTCATAGCCAATATACAGGCATAATATTGGTATTGGGGATAATTACAAAATCATGGAGAGACAGGACAAGAGGGAATGGCTTCAAACTGAAAGGTCAGGTATAGATGAGATATTAGGAAGAAATTCTTTCCTGTGGAGGTGGTGAGGCCCTGGCACAGGTTACCCAGAGAAGCTGTGGCTGCCCCTGCATCCCTGGAAGTGTTCAAGGCCAGGCTGGATTGGGACTTGGAGCAACCTGGGATAGTGGAAGGGGGATTGGAATGAGATGATCTTCAAGGTACCCTCCAATCCAGATCATTCTGTGATTCTACAGTAATAAGTGAATTTTGAGCACTGCATGTTTTCTCAGGCTCCAAAGTCTGTTAGTTTTGTTCCCCAGGAGACAAGGGAACACAGCTGTCCTGCTCTCTGGTGGAGACAAAAAAATGGATGAGATTTGATCTAAGTTTTACCTGGAGAAACATCTCTTAACAGCTCAGAGAAAATGTTCAAGCACTCTCCCTCTGAGCCTGCTCAAGACTTATTAGCAGAGTAGGAAGGGAGGTGAAACGCTACCTCGGTGGTCACCAGCTAAGTCCAACACTGCTCCTGCAGCTTCATGAGCTCCTCCTGCTGTGCCCTGGTTTGTGAGGATGTATCCATTTGCAGAGTTTGCAGAGGAGGTCACCACTCGGACCATGGTGACAGTGGGAGCTTGTTGAACGACGTGGATTGCGTGGCACGGAGGCTGCTGAGAAGTCACTATGGATGCTGGCATGTAGGCCACTGGTTTGGCCACCAGGGTGGATGGTCGGGGAGGAACAGCCATAATCACTGGCTGGGCACTCACTGGAGATCCTGAACAGGAAAGAGAGGCACAAGAGAGACAAAAAGATCCCCATTTATTTCATCTGTGCACTTCCAGTCTACCCAGTGCTTCAGCATTGGCAGGAATGGAGGTAGAAACAAACAAACAAAGCAACAAAAATCAAACCTTCAAAAATACCAGTTTCAAACTTCTACTCCCTAACGTACAAAAACCCTGCTTGTCATATGAGCCCATTTTGGTGAATAAAACCCATAACAAACATTAAGAAAATACCCCAGACCAAGCTTTCCTTAATGAACTTTGCCTTCCAACCTCACCCTACACCCCATGTCAGCACAGCTGACAAGCAGCTACTTACCAGGCCCAGGCCACATCACCAGAGCCCGGTGTAGCCAAGCTGATCTTATCCAGATGCTGGTAAATGAGAGCAAGTGAGATGTGTGCTGCCATGGTTACTCTGCTGTCACATCTTTACAGCCTAGCTCAAGGTTAGATCAGCAGTCTCTACACATTCTGCCCCTCATCCAAAGAGGAGCGAAAAATGGTTTGAGTTGTACTTGCACCATCAGACTCTAACAGCAAAGGGGAAGGAGAGCCCTGGATCCTCCAAAAAACCACTGCAGAAGCCTTCCTGCGGTGTCCTCAGTATAGCATGTGGGGCAAGTGAAAACCACCCTCTGGAACAAGAGCTACTCACCGGGTGCACTCTGGGAATACCGATACTCTGGAACTGAGGCTAACTTTGACCCAAAGTCGTGATCGTGTGGAATGGGTGAGCCCTCCCGTGACAGGCACTCTGGAGTCTGTAGGCCACTAGAGTGAGGGGACAGCAGGCCAGGGTGAGTAGGGGAGGCAGGAGCACTCCTGAAACACCAAAACACAGTGTTGGCATGTGCAAATGCATTTTGACCACAAGACAGCAGCAGACATCCAGAGTTATGTCCAGTACAGGATTCTCTGGGAAGGACAGCCTTTCCTCCACACCACCGACTGCAGTCCTGCTGGGAAGAGCTGAAAGGTACCCCACGAACACTCCAGCTTCAAATACTGTTGTGTTATTCCTTGCTGAAGGAAACTGGACCCTTCAGAGTAGGGTTAACATTTCATTGTTAGACCCAGTGCTGACAGAGAATCCCCAAATGCTGCATGCTCAGATCAGTTTTATAACTTCAAGTCATTCTCAAAGAACCTATGTCAGAGTTTGAGAGGGACAGGGAGAAGAAGAAAGATGCAAGTAGAGGCAAGTGTCTGGCCCTGCATATGCTTACAGAGAAGTTGCTTCCCCTTCTCCCTGTTGCCTTCCTTCCCAGCTACCCTACCAGGTAGCTGGTCCCAAACATGTGAGGAATTGTACATTTCTTTAATAACAAACCAGAAAAAAAATCCGAAAATTCTCCTCCTGTTTCCCCCACATTTTAACAGAGAAAATAGGAGGTGTGGGAGGAACGTTTCATGAAACTGCTCCAGCTAGTGCTGAATTCCAAGTCTTCTCCTCACAGCTACAATGACAGCTACAGCTTGTCATTGCACAAGGCAGTGAAGTTGACTGGAGCAGCCACAGAGAACTCCTGTTGCTTCACTGCTGACAACCACCATCGACCTGATCTTCCCTGTAGGAGAGTGTTTTAAATACCACAGGACTTATTCCCACTATGATCTAATCCACATCTAAACACAGCTTTCCTGAAATCAGAGATTGGCATCTGAAACCACTCACTCCAGTGATAACTGCTTTTCTGTTTTCTTTGAAATGATGCCAAAACAGATACATTATTTGATGCATTTTTGCAGTTTGATTCTGGATTTTTTTTCTTTGTTAAACACTTAAGAAGTCAGAACAATTTTCAGATTATGCCTCAGGACTAACTATATCACCTCTCAAACTATAAACAGAAGCAAAGTTTACTCACTGTACTTCAGGAGAAGTTTTAGTTTCTTTTCTTTGTAATGAGTTTGGCAGAGAGATGAGAGGAAATTGAAGTTACCTGGAGGAGAGAGGCCCAAAAGGTGTTCGGAAGCAGGACACTCCTCTTTGCCTTCTCTTTCTAAATGCTTGTTCTACAAGTTTGGCTTCAGAGGCAGGGTCAATTCGCCAAAAGGAGCCCTTTCCAGGCTCCTCTTGGGAGCGTGGGACTTTAATAAAGTAACGGTTCAAGGAGAGGTTGTGCCGAATGGAATTCTGCAGGAAGCAGAGGAATGAGGTGATTATTTTGCCATGAAGAAATATGTAACGAAGACAAATGGATTGCACCACACAGCTTGGAAAAATAAATCCAGTGCCAGAATCAGTGTTGAAGGTAGAAACAAGGCACTCAACTCACACAGCTCCAAAATCACAGAAGAAGAAAACCTGGGGGAAAGTATCAAGCTGAAAGATGGGTTTGCTTGGCACTAACCATTACTTAAATACATCTGGAGCCAGGCAGAGCAGTGACTTCTCTGTGGAAAGCCATGAAAGCAGAGCTTTTGCTGAGGCAGGGGGAAATCACCGTAAACCACATCAGAACTCTCTCAAAAGTCAGGCTTTATTCTCAGCAAGTGGAAAAAGTTGCCTGAGCCTGTGCTAACTGCTCACCTGCCAAATGATTACCAGGGTGCCCAAACATGCCCTAGAGGACACTGCATCTCACAGTAATCACAATGCAAGGCAGCCAACATGCCCTCAGCCAGCTCTGGGAGGAATCCATGAGCTCTGTGGCACTCGGCAGCTCTCTAGATGATGACAAGACTGTTTATCCTTTCCATTGCAGCAGCCCATCTCTTACAGGGTGTAATGCTGCCTTTTGGGCTGGGGAAGGGCTCAGAAAGCCTCCATGTGCATTAACTCATCCCTCTTCCACTCTCAAACAAAACAAAAGCTTTTCTAGCAGGTTCGCACAATCTCTTCACTGGTGAAGCCTTACAATGCCACTGGAGGGGAGAGAAAAAGGCAACTTCACTCCCTGCTGAAATGCAGCTCTCTGAAGCAGGATGCAGCAACTGGTTCACAAAGCACAACTCTGCCGAGCAGGTTAGGGCAGGAAGTGAATTCCACAATTAATTAGAACTGCAGGGAAAAGCCAGGGAGGCAGAAATGTATTTATTCCAACTGCACTCAAAGTGCACCAAGCAGTACTGCTCCTGCCAGTTGCACACAGTGAAATCAGCAGCTGTGAGAGCCTTTGCAGCTGTATTAATGTATTACATTCAAATGCCGACACCCATGGCAGAGGTGTGATGCCAAGAAAAAGTCTGAAAGCAGGTGGAGTTGAGGTTCCTGATACTTTGGAAGCAGCTCTCAAATGAACACTGAAGTTTGATTTAGCATGTGTTAACAATATCCAAAGTCTCCTCTGAAGCTGGTCAGGTTTCCTTGAGTACCACAAGGAGTGCATGGACTCCTAGTTTTCCAAGTTCCCACTCAAGTTCAGAACTTGCAAACTGTGACTTAGGCAATGCAGCTGATACACTGGGAAAACAAAACATCTGTAATGATTTAAGGGGCTATGATTAAAAATTGGAGCCTCAGTTTTAGGCTGGATATTCTCTGCTTGAAGAAATCATGCCAAAGATGAGGTGAAGGATTAAGCAAGTATCTGGGCAGAGGAGTGAATGATAGCCAGGATGTAGGGAAATAAAATACAAAATGAAAGACACGTGACTACAGCATTAAAAGAGGAAGCAGAGAGCCCAACAGTAACATACTACATTGCCTTACAAAGTATTCAAAAAAACCCCTAAACTAATCACCAAGAAACAAACTAGTCAGCTTGTGCTAAACAAATTCACTCTGGGAACAGTCAAAGCAGCTCTATTCCCAGTGCCCCAAATCTTTAATAAATGCATTTCAAAGCAGATAAGCCATGTCAAAGTAGTTTAAAAACTTGTCAGTGTCAAGAACTCACCTGCCAGCCTTTGTCAGCAGTCCTGTAATATGGATAATGCTTGGTAATGTGGGCATAGATCCCACTTAGTGTTAATTGCCTGTCCTGTGCTGAAGATATAGCCTGCACAATGAGCTGAGCATAAGAATAGGGTGGCTTGGATTCATCCTAAGCATGAAAAACAAACAAACAAACAAACAAACAAAAATTTAGTCACTAACAAAGAATTCCTACACTGCAGTGTAGCACAACCCAAACTTAAAAAGCACACTGGACTGTAATTTTCACTGATGCCAAGAGAGCAGCAGGGCAACTACAAGAGCTCTCCCATCAGCTCTCCCATTGCTGTTTTATGCTGCCACCACCCCATTTAGCACAAGCATTTGTGTGCAAACACAGCTACAGATGAAAGTATCTCCTTCCATCTCCCCACAAACACACATAAAAAACCTCAACTTTAATCTGATTCCATTCCCCACTGAATTTCCCACACATGCTTACACCAGAACAAGGAAGGGAGTCAAGACAGGCAATAGAATCAAGAAATAGAGTATAGGTACATTCACTGCTTTCTGTGCTCATGAATTAAAACCTTCAGTTCTGCCCAGCTACAGCTCCACTCTGTTAGAAAGGTTTCAGGCAGTATGTTATCAGCCCTCCTCCCAGCAGCAAGGCCAACATAAAACCCGATCCCTTCCCTTCTCTAGCAGGATTTGTTTCATTCTAGGAACTTCAATTTGTTTGTTAGATCTCCTATTTCCAACTCTTTGCATTATTCCATCAAGAACAACCCTTCTTGTCTCAAGGGAGAATTAAGTTTACAAAAACAAAGCCATCTAGTAGTGTGCTCCTCCACCCAATCCCAAATCAGGTGGTTTTGGATATAGAACTTTCAACTTTGATCTGAAGATCAGCTCACCAAAATTACATTTTATCATTCTAAGTTATTTTTTAATCTAAATTCCACTTGCTACTCTTCTCCTTTAAGGCCTACTTGACAGGCCTTAATGTTTGTTTTAAAGTCTGGCTACAGACTTCTCATGACAAGGATCTGGTTTCTTCCCCTGCTTCTGCTTTCTCCAACTGTGTTTTGCAAAATACCATTAATTAAAAGAAGAAAATGAGATGTTGAATTTTATGTGCCTCTTCTTTATGGGATCTTGATTTATCAAATAAGCGAAAATTTATTCTTGCTTAAACACTTAAGTGAGTGATTTGAATACATTTTGGGCAGCTAGCAAGCAGAGACTACCAGTAAGCCAAGGACAGTCTGAAGGAATGACCTCAAACCTCTGGAGGACACTGTACACAGCACCCTTATGGCCAGGGTGTTCTTAAACCCCTTTTAACTCTAACCAGGACTAGCAATAAAGCCCCAGGTTTTAATAATCCTGCCAAGGAGCACTGCTGGATAAGTAATGTTTGTGTGAACCTTTGGGCTGTCCCCGCCAGATGCATCTGCCTGCTGCTCTGATGCTGCCTTTGCTGCATACTCTGCTGCCAGCTGCAGATCCGAGGTAATGTTGTGAACAAAACGATATCCTGAGGATCCAGCACCACGTGGACTGGCTGGGCAAGAGTTGGGAACACTGGAGAGGCAAGAAAAAACCAAAAAAAACTGTTGTTACTTCATTTATTACCAAGGCACACAGTTCTTAGTCTCGAAGGTACAGTAAAGCTCTCTGGTCATGGAGAAACAGAAGCAATGGCCTTACTTATCCAAACCCCAGACACACTGAGGAAGAAAGCCCACTAGAGATAAAATTAGAATTTCTACAAATCCTGACACTCCCTGCCATACACACTTCCTGCAATCACAACAGAGCAGTGTTTCAAAAGTATTAAACAACTCCTTCGTGTTTAGAGAAGCCCTTAGAACTTCAAACAACATACAGTGCATCAAGGATGAATATTTAAGTACATTAGTAGTTTGCTGACTAGTTAAGGAACAACACACCAATCTCCTTGAAACACAGATCATATTTAATCAATCCTCCCAACAGACAGTTCTACAGCATCAGAGCTGAAGCACCCAGAGCAGGGATCTGCCATGAAGGTCTCTAACACCACATCTGAGCTTCACAAGCCATACCCTGACACCACACAGCTGGAGCCAGGCGTTTCCTTGATTCACCCCACACTCATGCAGCCAGCAAAGGGGAGCTGCACTCACTGCCTACACACAGAGGTAGCCCAACATCAGCACTGGCTGGAAAAGGCACATTCAGAGTGGCAGGGCCACCACAAGATGGCATTACAGGAACGGTGACTGAGCACCACAGGCTGCGAAAGGTGATAAAACGCTACAAAAACATAAAAGGGGGCTATAATTTGCAACACCATTCAGGCACACAGAAATGAGTGCTACAAGATGAGAACTAATTAGGAAGGTTTGTCTAGGGATCACACGTCCTTGATTTGTAGGGCTGGAAGAATCAAAGAATGGTTTGGATTGGAAGAGACCTTAAAGATCACCTAGCTCCAATCCCCTGCCACGGGCAGGGACACCTTCCACTGGACCAGGCTTTTCCAAGCCCCATCCAACCTGGCCTGGAAGGATGGGAGGAGAGGGATGAGTCTGGGAAGCTGAAGCTCCCTATTTCTCTGCCTTGTCCTGTGCTGTCCAGAATTGAGGGATTCAGTTCCAGAACAGCAGGATGCACAGCCAAATCCCAGGATTACAAATGTCTTCTAGGAGCAGAGAAACAGTAAACAAGAAAGCAAACCAATACACAGAAGATTTACATAGCAAAACAAGCAGTTCAAATTGTATGAAAAGATGCAAATTGAAGCTCACAGCTGGAACTAGAATTCAGTAAAACTGGCATAAACAATCCTCTTACTGGTGAAATGCCCAATAACTGACACAAACAAATGCTGACACTCATCAGAGCACTGCACCAAATGCTGTATGAAAGAACACTGAACATGGTCCCTTCCCCAAAAGGTGACTGTCTGGATAGCTTCCCCCACACACACATAGGGATGGTTGGGAAGCAGTGAAACAACCCTTGTTTGCTCAGTGGGCAATACCTTGGGTGCAATTTGTCAGTGTAAGGAATGACCATTTCCTACCACAGTCCAGCCTGTAAACTGAGAAGTGCTGCTACTCCTTGTGGTGTCTCTGCAAATGGCTGCAGTGCTGAGCTCAGCACAACCCAGACTGCTTTCTTTTAAAAGTGAATTACAGAATGGGGGGCTGGGGGGCAGAGAAAAGCCAGCAGAAATATCCTGCCACAACAAACCCTGGTGTCAGGGAACCCAAGCTCACCCCTGCCCCATATACCAGCCTTGTACAGCACTTGGTAACCCTTTCAGTGCCCACCAATAGTCCTGGGCATAAATGGGTGATGCTGTTCAGGAGCACAGCAGAAGCTAAAGCTTTCAGGTAGTGCAAGGTATAAAATGTTGATGAGCACATACTTATAGATCTCCCTTTGCCAGAGATAAAGGCATTTCTTACCCAGCCTTTCAAAGAGCAGAGACCTCTTTGTGCAGGTAAATGAATGAAAATTTGCTACTCCAAGCTTTGGAAGTAGATAGTACTGAACCACAGAAGACACTCTTGGTGTCTTAATATTCATATGAGGAGCTAGTGTGAATTTACTTATTCTGCTGTCATTTTTCAATATCTTTTTCACTTACACACTTCTTATAATGTGCAGATAATTACCACTGAAAGCCATTTTCATACATGAAACAATGACAAACCAAAAACACAGCAGTTCTTTTTGTGTTTGGCACCCGAGCAATTACTGTAACACACGGGCTAGAAATGGAATAGGATGAAACGGAGTTTTCTGATTTTGTTATTTGTCTGCAGAAATACACAAACAGCAAACCACAGAGACAGAAGCCAAAACTCAGGACAAAGATATGGAAGAAAGAAAAGCTCTCTAATAAATCCATGCTCTGCAGAGCCATATATCTTGCTTTTTCTTTTCCTTTTAAATAAATACATAAATAAAGATAGATAAAAGAACGTATTCCTTTATTCAAGATCAGCAGAGCAAGCAGCTCAGTTTTTGCCTCTCCAGCTCTAGCTTCTGAATTTTAAGTATGATCTCCTGCTTAAAATAACCAAACAAACAAAGGGAGAAACCCATCCCTTGCAGGGCTCTGACTCTCTGTAGTGTTGACAAAGCCCCTCCAAACTAAAGTGTTAATAACCTCTAGAAAAGCCAGGCTCTCCCAGCAGATATTCACTGAAGAACACGATCATGATCATCCCCTAAAGAAGCAGCTGCCCCTTGGGACAGTCACAGCAATAGCTAAAGATTTGGAAGAGATACTAATCTTTTATCAGAATGAAGCCCTTTGGTCCAGGTAGATCTGCTTCCTTTCAGCCTGGATCAATGATCAAATCAAGAGATGTGGGGACAGAACAAACACCAGTGTTTAGGCACTCCATGCACAGACAGGGTAACACATGCTGCTGAGTGTTCAAGCTCTCAGTCAATCATCACAGCTCTTCAGAGGGGAGGCAGAAAGAGCTGACTATTGGAAAGAACAAGGAGACACAATCTGTTCCCCTCCCATCATGGGACAGAAGGAGCAAAGACACAGTTTTACTAAAAATACCCCTCTGAGGGTTAAGTTAAAATTAAACATCAGTGCAGTCAAAAGAAAACAAGCAAACACAATGTAGTGACATCAGTTTCCTGGAGTTCCTGGAATTCTCCTCACCACCCAAAGCCAGGGGCTGGCCGGGGATGCTTGTATGCACTCACACCCCCTTTAAAAATATTATGAAACAAAGAGTTTTCCCTAAAAACACCTGTTTGTGCTATAAAGCAAAGATCAACTCTGCAAGGACAGTAATAATCATTTATTGGATATTACCACTGCATCAATACTTGGCCATAGCTTGATGAATATTGATACTATAACCTTTCACTGAGAAAAGCACAGCTAGGTCTGCAATTTCACCCTGCTGTGATGTCCTACCACACTGCTGTGATCCATGCTCACTGTCCATGCTGGCAAACTTAGCTTACAAGCAATCCAAACTAATTTGGGTTAAGCTTGCTTGTTATGGAAGACAGCATTTTGGAGAGGAAACAAGTGTTTTACACCACTGAAAGACACAGAGCATGGAAGCAACACAGCTGCAGTTACCCACAGTCTTAAGCCCATGGTACCATGGTTAATGCCCCAAGTGCCAGAGATCTTTGATATCCACTGAGGATTCAGCATCTCAGCTTGAAACAGTGACTGCAGGCAGCCACTGAGCCACAGTTCTCTAAATACCACACTGAGAACTCAGCTTCAGAATCAGACTACAACCACGTGCTGAATCACACCAGTCCTCTGCAGCAAGTTTTCCATTTCAGACTTAACCCTTCTTTAGTAGGAAGGCCAGAAAGATGAGGGCTGAAGGCAGTCTCTGCAATACACTCACCCATGTAAGTGGCAGGATGCCTTTTAAACATGGGGCTTGAACGTTCTTTGTAACACCACAGTTCACTTTCAACTCCTGCCAAGAGGAACCCAGCCTGTAAGTTCACAGCACTCGCTTGCAGCAATTAACTCTGAGCTGCTGGAGAGTGTGTACAACTGTGCTGCATTGCTACTGGAATGTCCACAATCAGTTTGTTTAACCAAAGAATCAGCCTGCAAAAATAGGATGTACCACTGTGTGCATGGTGCATTCACACCAGGATACTGTGTGTTTGTCTACTCTCATTTAAAACAAACTAACAAAAAAAGAAAAGAAAAAAAATTAAAAAGAAAGGAAAAAGGATAGAGCAGATCCAGAGAAGGTACTGACAGGGATAAGTACGATGACTGGAGATATGGAATGGCTTTCATATAAGAAAATATTGTTTAAGATAGAAGCTGAGGTGCAAAGTGGCAGAGCTATAAAAACAAAGTCAAGAGGAAGTGTTTAGCTGCTGGCCTCTTGCACCAGAAGAGATGGTGAGCACAAAACGAAACTGAGCAGCATGTCCAAAACAAAAGAAAGTGCTTCTGCTTCTGTGGCCACACTGGGGAGTGACATGCTGTAAGACAGGGCTGACGATAAAGTCTGTGTGAATGGAAAAGGACAGAACACAAGTTCTTGGGGAAAGGGAAAGACAGAGAAGCCATCAGGGGCTTTAAAAGACACACAGTCAGGAAGTCCCTGCTCCAAGGCAGTCTCCTGTCCAAGAAAATGGAGGCAAACTACACCTAAGTCAGCATTATTCTGTTTTCTGTGTTCTTATATGATCCCCAAGACACCCATGTCTGAGGCAGAACACTGCTAGAGGGATCTGTTCTCTGGCCACATTGAGATTCTCACGTAAAGATTTCCACAGTCTCTCAATACTAGGCACATTTCATTGACTAGGGGTAATAAAAAAAATGAAGCAACAAGTGCTTACATTATTTATTTATGGTCATATTACAAGTCTGTGAACAATCTGGAAACCAAAACACACCCAAATTCCAGTGCCAATTTCCCCAGAAGGAGAGGCAGTAGTAGAATGCAGGAAAGTTGCCCTATTACTCAATCAAGGGATCAAGCTATGGAGGTTAAATTTAAGTCAGATATATAGAAAAAGCCCTATCCTCTCTATGACAAAGAAGAAAGGTTACCTGGTATCCCATACAAAATAGTTCACCTCACTTAGAATCTGCACTGCTCAAGAAGAACAAAACCATTGCTGGTTTAGGATATGGTATGCACATGGTAGTGCCTTTGAAAAATTCCCACGTGCAGATACAGAGACACAGCAGAGATAAGAGTTACAGCCTTGGCAACACTGCCAGTATACAGATTCCAGTCTGACTGGGCATTTTTTAAGCCCCTGCTGGATACAGAGAAAAAATCACCACTTCTTAAAATCCTCCTCAGTCTCTTCCTCGAATGCAAGCTGGAGATGTGCTGCCCTGGGCACAAGGACTATGGTTGGAGAAATACTATAAACCTCTGACTACCCCAATATTCCATTTTGCGAGCCCGCAAAAAGGGGCATGAAGATACAGGGACACTTTTTATGTGCAATAAGCAAGAATCAGGTCAAAGTACAGCCCTTGGAGTTGCGAAACAAGCATTTCCACGATACACCAATCAGCAAGAATGGCTGAGAATCCTCCACTGCTCTCACCTTCCCCAGCCTTGCCCCAAAATCATAACTCAAAGAAGGGCAAGTCCTTGCACGTTGCATGTTTCAGGCAGGTTTCAGAGGCAATCACAGGTGGTGAGACTGCCAAACCAAGCTGGATTTTGATGTGAAAGGAGAAATCTGAGAGCTACCCTGCCTGCTTAATGCTGAAGAAAACCAAAGCTGTTGAACAAGCCACAAGTGAGAGAAAGTGAGCTCTCCACGAAAGGTGAGATTGTTATTACTCGTCAGTGCTCCAGTGGTGTTCCCCTGGAAAGGAAGTGACTTCACTCTGACTGTGGATTCAGCAAACATTTTACACTCCTTGGAGAAGAGGAAGTGTTCCTGTAGCTGGTGACATCTGCAATCCTTCCTCCAGCACATGGCTTGGCACATCTCCTCTAGCACACAGTCCATTATCTGCAATAAACATGCGTAGGAGCTCCCCAGCCCAGCACACACTGTTGCTTCTCTTAAGTGATGTATATGCATCATCCTCCTTGGCTTGTGGTTTGGAGACTCAAGTGATTAAAAATAATCACCTCTCTGTCCAACTGTGGGAGTTGCCTGAGCTGTGCATTCTGCCTGAGTGCAGGAAGTAATGTATAACTGAGATGATGCAAAAGAGCCTGCAAAAATCCTGCCTTGGAGCTCTTGAGTGGCAATTCAGTTCAGTGGCTCATAGTGCCACTGAAGAGGCAAAGCCTGAATGAAAAAGAGCAGGGAATATTTATGCATCCTGCTCCAGTGAGTGAATTCATCCACTGAAGCCAGGCTTCATTCAGCTTCCCCCTACACACCTTCAGAGTAAATGTGCAAGTGCAAAGTAAATCCCAAGGGTTGTGAAAGAGCAGTGCATGGCTATGCTAGAGACTATAAAAAGCCCCCCCCCCCCCCCCCCACTTTTTTCCAGCCAAGTCTGAAAAGAAAGCAGAGCCAGCATTTGCAGGTCTGCTGGAACATGGCTCACACACACTCTTGTCATGCTGTATGGAATAAGAGTTTAATACATAATTTATCTACTACACACGCTTGTGAAGTAGTAATTACCCTATGCATGCATAAAAATCAGACAATGAATTTAAATGACCTGTTAAAGGCCACAAAACAAGTTGGTGGCTAAGTCAAGATAATTGCAGCTACCTCTGAGTAATCTGCTATCAGAGCATGCAATGTGTTACTGAACTCATTTCTCTTAGTGAGAAAAGGACCATATGAAACCAAGCAATTCAGCTCACACCTTCTGGTTTACTAATCAAGCTTATAGAACAAAAGAAGTTGATCTTTCATTGTTCTTACCATTAACTACATTGTAAACTATTTATCAACCCTTCTAGTGACAGCAAAACATGGGCAAGCACATTAAGTACTAACAGTTAAAATACAAATTGAGGTTCACAAGTGAATATGTACCAGTTTAGCTGTTAACACTGAACCTCAACAAGCACTTTTCAAGCAGTGGTTCTCACAGGGCCCTAAGGACTTTCACTCCTACATGTCAAAGAAATTTTTTTACTGATAAAGACTGTGTTTGTGAGCTAAGAATCCATGCCCTTTCTGTTAAAAAACCCAAACAAGTACAAGACAAAACGTTCAAGCCCAAAGTTGTGCAGAGATAAGCCAGAAGTAGCAGTTGTAAAATATGAATAATAATACTTCTCTCCATAGTAGGACATTTAGTATTTCTATATTGTAGTGTATGTGTGTATATATCTCTATATCTATGTATCTCACTGAAAAAAATAATTGCTGTTTAGAGCAGGGAAGCAAGTACAAAGGAAAGAATTTAATTTTCATAAATATTAAAACCACCCCAGCTCTGAGGAGCAAGGCCACAGAGAGATGCTATTTGGTAAACTGAGTTAAGTTACTGCTACAGGGCCATTAACAACAACTGGACTATAGTAAAAATGCAAATAAACACTGTAAATCTAAATTCCAACTCAGCAAGACTTTGAGACCAGTCCGGCATCACACCTTGTCTCTGCAGATCTGATAATAATCCAAGCACAAACCATTCTGTGGACTGGGTTGCAACACAGAATCACATACATGTAGATACTGTGCATTTATCACAAAATCAGGCAAAGGCAAGTGCTTGCAGCATAGGTGAGAAACTTGGTGGAACCACTGTTACTCAAAGAAGATCCTCCAAATCCAAGGTGCAGAATCTTAAAGCCATGCACTGACTGACTTGTGAAATTGTGACTCAGTTTTATCTCCTGAAATGCAGAACTGAATTCAACCAAACACCACTTGATTTTCACAGAGCTTTTCAATGCCCTGAACTTACTGAGGAGCGATTTGGTGCTACTCTGCCCTTTCATATGTTGTGTAAAATGGCAGGCTGCTTCTACTGAGTTCTTACAACCACAGTGGCCTTTTCCCTTCTGGAACATGCAAGCCTGATTTATTTTTTTTTTAAAGGAGTTTTGAACTCAAAGCAGGAAGAAAAAATCCATGCCTGTTTGCAACCCTCACAGCATGCTGCCAACCAACATTTTCCCTTACAGCTGTACAACAGCATTCAAAACAGATCCACACACAGCCCCTCCTGGAGACAAAACACCTAGTTGAGAAAACAGTGAGCACATTTCTCCCCAGGAACAAGCAGGAATCTTGCTTTGCAAAGCTGCTGAGGATGGCAGGTTTGGTTTTGTTTAAGTAAAGCTCATTCCCTCTCTAGGCACTGCACTTTGCAGAGGGAAAATAAATAGGCTGGAAAAAACCCAGAATCTTGCAGGGGAGAACCTGCAGGGAAGCAAGCTGTAGTGCAAACAGGGAGGCAGAGCAGGGTTGGGGGTCAGGAGGGCAGGGCTGGATCTGGTGGAGGGAGTGCAGGTACAGCCCTTGCCCTACACCAGGGCGGAGGCAGGAAAAGGGGGCCAGGAGCCACTTTCCAAGAAGGAAATTTCACCCTGCCCAGGATTTCCAAACTGCAATAATTTTCCATGGGCCAATCAGGGAGGAGCAAGGCAAACGCACCAAATTAGGAAAGTAAATACTAGAAGGGGGAGAGGAAAGAGGAGGAGGAGAACCCAGCAACCACCTCCCAAAGGCAGCAGTGGGAGAGGGGTCTGAGTTTCATGCTGAGCCCCACCAGCCCTCCCAGCTCAGCCTTTGGGAAGGAGGAGCAGACACTGTGCCGGCCTCACCCAGCTTTGTGAAGCCACCAAGAGTGCAGAGAGGTGCCCTGGAAGTCAGATGGCCAGAATGCACAGCTACATGCTCCCAAAGGAGCATTCCCTTCTCAGGTAGAAACACCCAAATTACTTCCCAAAGCCTGGCCCATAGGGGAGAGCTGCAAGACCCTGCTGGGGGAGAGGGGAAGGCTGAAGGGGCTGAGCAGGGATGTTTACAAACGTGTCAGCCCCTCCTCTGTAAGAGGAACTCGGAAATGAAAGGGCTTTGGCAAGCGAAACCTCAGATGTCTTTTGAGGTTTTCTGAAGACTTGGCTGGATTAGCTTCTGCTCAAGACAAACGGATGCAATCATTAATCATCCTTAGTAAACACTGTGCTAGGGGCTGAGCACAATTCAACACTACTATTTCCACTTTCTCCTTATGCAAAAGAAACATTCTCAGGGAATCAAATATCAGTTGCAGGCATATGCCAGAGTCAAAAGATACAGCCTCTGTTAGTAACACAAACCACACTGTGCTGCTTTGCACAAGATGACTGAATGGAAACTAACTACCATATGTTGGCAAAGGAACCATCCCCCTCCCCTCCCAGCAACAAGCTTCATCTAAAAGGGGAAGGTTAAATATAAACTAAAGCGGTGCCTGAACAGAGGACTAAAACCACAGCTACCTCCAGCCCCCTCTTTCTAGAATATCTGCACTGCACATCTGTGCAGCTCTGTAAGACGGTCGGAAAAACCCAAACAAGCTCCAGATCATGCAAACCCAAACTGGCTTCATTGTGACATTGAAGTCTCAGTCTCAGCCATGCAGATTTGAATACTACTCACTGAATTAATGCTGCCAGAAGAGATTTGCATAATATACTTTTTTACAAATGTACAGACAAGAAAACAACCCAAAGGCTACTAGTATTACCAGGCACACTCTCGCTATTTTGGTGCCCACACATTTTAAAATTCTAATACATCATCCTGTGCCATGAGTCTCCTTTACTTTGTAAAATGCATTATACTTCAAGTAACAGATTTAACTTTAAAAGATTTCACTGAAACTATGTAACCTCAACTCTGCCGAAAAAGAAAGAAAATATTCCATACAGCAACAGTTCAGCTTATTTCCACTGCACATCCACGGATCAGATAATTTACAAAACAGGATACTCGCCCAGATGTACATTTAGATTGCTACAGCCCCTCAGTACATGGTCAGCATCCTACCCCCATTTCCTTCCATTCCCAGGAAACCACGTGCCAATGGCCACCCTTGTCCCTAACTTCAGATAATAGCAGCACCACCCAGCAACAACAGAATATTACTGAGATAAAAATAAAACAGGCAGCCTTAAGATAGAAAGTATATGCCTGCTTTCTTTTCTCCATGCATATAGGTAGCTCTCAATAAATATTTCTAATTCCACTGCCAAAGATAGACTCTATATGTAACTCTATAGTGTGAAACCAACACTCACGTTTACCCTTGAACCCTCTGAGCTCTTAAACAAAACCCTTGTGCCCTACTGCCAGCCACCAGAAAGGTTTTTAGCAGTTTTCCAACATTTTGAACATCAGACATTTAACTAATTATTTTCAATGGGGCATTTCTTGCACCAAACAAAACAGGGCTGACAGACCGATGTCAGAGAACACATTTTTGAGAATGAACATCTCACCTGATAGTGCCTGTGGGGGATGGGAGGGGACTGACCACGCTCCGGAGATCCGGCTCCGGGATGTGGATCTTCAGAGGTGATATTTGAGGGTAAAGTGGCCGAAGGGGATGTGTTGAGGCTTCCTCTTTTACTTCCTCTTTATGGTATAAAGATGTGAACTGGATCTTTATAACCGTGCTAGGGAATCGGAAAGTACACCTGGAAGGGAAAGAAAGGGAAAAGTCAGTTTCACACATGATAATGAATGCATTTAAGGGGTTTTGTATGCAGTCAATGCATCATTAATTAATTCAAAGTCCACCATTCTCTACTGATTTTCTGCCCAGTGTCCTGGGCAGAATTACTGCTTGTTCATAAAGTTCTGTAAATACTTCACAGCGGATCATGGGTCATCTAGAGATGAGATGCAAGCTGAAGGTTTGGGTAAGTTCAGTAATTTCCTCAAGGCCATATATTCAATCAGTGACTAAGCAAGATGTACTCCTGTAACAACAAACTCTTGGGTTCCTGCAATGTATCAAGGACTAGGATCTATTTTTAATTAGCTAACTGCACACATCTCAGGAAGATCCAAGTCACCAGAAAGTATCAAACCACAAACAATAGGGAGCAAAACAGCCATAAAGTCCAAGCAGAGGAACAAACAGCCTCCAGGTAAGACCAGAGAGCACTATTTGAAGACTTGTCTCCATATATTGTATAACTGATACCCATTTATATTTGTGCACATGATGTTAAAGGATCATCTAGCAGGTTTCAGATTAAAGTACATTCATTTAGAAGTGCCTCCCTTTAGGGTTACAGCTAGCAGGTTTAGAACAGGGCCCCTGCAAGCCTGTGGGGCCTCATTCCTTCTCTAAGTAACACTTCATACCAATTGTTATTTAGGAAAAGAAAAAAATCACACATCTACAAGTGCAGCCTTCAGGAGATGCTTGGAAATTCAAAAGGAAATAAGCACTGACATTTTCCATATTTGAACAGAAACCTTTCTAATTTACAGTGTCTACAATAAGCACAGGGCTGTAAGAGCTAGTGTTCTGCAGTTCTTCTTATTGCACTTTAATTAGACAATCATGTGCAATCAATACAAGCTTTCCAGGGATCATTTCACTGATACTAAGGTTAAGGCAGCAGGAAATAAAAACCAGGTTTCACCGTGGGAAAGGCCAGCAGAGCACAGTAATTGTGCTGGATTCCAGCATCTTGGCTATAGAAGGAAAGGAAGGGATTTGGGTGGTGTTGTTCTAGCACTGTAAGTGCTGGTGTGGGTTGAACAGAATTCTTTTAACCAATGCATTATTGAATCCTACCAGGTAAGAGAAGGTGACAAGCAAGTCAATCTGTTTTTGTGACCACCTTATCTTAATGCTGCTGTTGACAGAAATGCAGCCCTAAAACACGCTTGCTCTTGGTTCTTTGGCACAAGCTGCATGTTGTGCTGTATGTATGTGCTCAAAATTATCAATCAGGCATGGGAAGCTCATTCCCACCTCCCACCTCATCTCTCAAATGAGCTGGCTTAGCATTCAGTGTCTCACAATGGCTCTGCTAATACAAGAGTTTGCATTGCATTTAATTCACTTCAGAGGTCCTGCCACCTGCACTCATTAATGCATTAAATGAGAACATCATTGCTGGCAATGCAGCCTAATTATGCTTATCTAACCCTTCTAAACAGGGTTCCCTGCAGACTCAACATGAAGGCACAGTTCAAAAGAGCAGTGTCCGTGCCTTCAGTGTCTGCCAGCAGCAGGCACCAACCTCCTGAGAAGAACCTGAAACAAGGACGTTGAGCCACTGCCCTGGATTTTAAGCTTTGTACTGCTACATGGATTTGCTTAAAGAGAAAAAGCTCAAAGTACATGTATTTGCAATGAGCATCACATGGACTAAGGCTCAAAACCAGTATGAGCAAAGCTTCATCATTTCTCAAGCCCTTATCAGGGAAAAGCTGAGCTGCCTGTGACAGGAGATGGAATTCTCTGCTGTAACACCAACTGCTCAGCATTTTCCAACACCTGAGTCAAGGACAAATCATTGCAGTGTTCAGTGCAATCCCAGCCTGCTGCTGATCAACAGGCCTGACTGCACAGAGCCCTAAGGCAGTTTTGCAGCACTGCTGAGGCCAGGAGATCCCCCTGTGCTGCCTCATAGCAGTAAGGAGCTCTATCCCACTGACACTTATGTCTTCCTTTTCAGAAGGACCCAGGAATGCAAGATGCACATCTCCTAAACTGCTCTAAGGTGATGGTAAAGTACGCCACTTTACTGATGCTACAGCAATATTAAATAAAAAGTGATACCTGCACCCAAACCACTGTGAGAGGCTGTCCCATCAGCCTGTGAGTGTGGGCAATCTCAAGAAAATCTGTTACTTTTCCAAAATCATGAGTCCACCTGAAATGTGAAATGTAAACTAAGGCAGTAAATGTGCTGAAAAGGCCCATCCAGCACTGCTCTTCCCCGAGAGCCTCCCCAGAGCCACCCGATGCAGCCATGTGATTTACCCACAATCTCAGCCTGCAACTGGGGACAGAAAACGGAGCCTGGGCTGGGCTGACTACACAAGCAAACAATTTGCTGGCTGCTGTGACTTTGTTTTTAGACAGACAGGCTTCCCAGTTCACTGAAGCAGAACTCAGGATGTACAAGCAGCTTTCATGGATTATGGTAACTAGCATGAACATGGCCATTTTGTAAGGAACCAGTCCCAAGAAAACAGGGGAGTGTGGATACATGCAAGGGTGCTCACAGCTTTAGAAAGTCCTGCAGCCTGCTCCGTGCTGGCTTCAGTACCAACACTACCTGCAAAGCCAAGCTGGGGGTAACGCAGCCGAATTTATGCTTTTCCTGATGTAAAACCTGTGACCCAAGAAACAGAAATGCAATGCAAAGCAGATTGTAAATTCCTGCGGAACTCCTCCCTTCCCTCAGGGGTGAGAAGGTGCCCCGGATTAAGATTATTGTTGCAGTCTATCACAACCACCACAGCAATGCAAACAGGGGCACCAGCACAGCCCAAGCCACTGCTTCAAATCGACACAGCCTAATGCTGGGGAACCGTGTCAGTGAAAAATTAGAAAAACATGACTTTTGAAGCATCTTGTCACAGGAAGACCACTTTTCATTACACTGAACCCGAATGAATGCAGTTTCAGTAAGATTTTTCTACTGTTCCCTTAATTACCCTCTTTCCAACCAAGAGGATAAACTTAAGTTATATCAGGTAGTCCTATTAAGGAGTGAGGCACATTAGTGCATGAATTAAACCTTTGAGAATTACACTTCTAGAGAAAATAAGCAGGACAAGACAGACAATCCAAGAAGAACTGAGCATGCATTCCTTGAGATTATTGTATATATTTCAGGTTATTTAAACTGAGTTATACTATTTGATCCATGTTGCATGATTCCTATCAAAGATGCAATAACAATTTTTACTCCTGCTTAAGATTTTCATTATGAGAAAAAGATCAATCTGAAAGCACAGATTAGACTCAACATAAAAAGCATAATGAAGTTAACTGGTATTTCCAAGGGTGCCCAAGAGGCAATTCTTTCAAGCACCTCTGAAATTTCCAGCTGATTAGATGGATGAATTAATGGTCTGCAAAATCTTTGGTCTTGCTACTGGCAAGAAGAGCCTGCCTCAGTTACAGATCTGCTGAGTTTACTCAATAACCTGCTACAGATAGGTACGTGTTGCAATCAATCCCTGGCCATAGAAATCATATGGACTGAAATCACATTTACAGTATGGCAAATACATTGATTCCTTGTGGGAAAGGGTTGCAATTTCTCTAGGATGCCTTGCAAGGCAGTGAGAATAGAAAGCTTTTTTCTTTTCTTTTTAGTTTGTGTTAAAACTCAAAACACACCAACAGCTTCCCCAACCTCCACAAACTGCAGAGAAACAATTCTTGCCTTCTTAGACTACAGGCAGGAGAGGGAGTCACAGCAAATGGATTGCTGGCTCTGTGCTGCCTGCTGGAGTGCACAGAATCCATAGCAAGTGCCTGAATGCTATATATACATTGGAGACCAAGGGGAAGAGAAGGAGTGCACATTCCACACATGGTTACAGTCATATAAAAGATGTTGCTAGAATTTTGTTTGCTTGTTTTACACAAGACAGATTTTTCCAAAAGTTTCCTGGGCAAGCTCCTCCCACTGACAGCACAGCTCCCATGCTATTAGGCATCCTTTATGTGGTGAACCAGTGACAGTGACCACAAGCATTTCATCTACATAAAGTCTGAAAATAAAGTGCTAGGAAACACTAGACTTTACATAAACAGTAACACTACAGCAGACTTCAGGAAAGATGGTTAGAGGAAAAAACCCGACAAAATTACTGCATACCCTGCATGGCTCTATAAAAAGCAGGCATTTTCCTCCTCCTCAAAGCACCTTTTACTCACAGATGCAAAGGGAACGGAGATGCATTTGCTGTAACATAGTACCAAGTTCAATAGAAGCTATTACAGTCACTGACTTCTTTGTTAAAGCACCCTGAGCGGTGTTAGCACCAAATGACTTCTGCCAAGATCTGCAGCATGACAGCAAGAAAAGGCTATTTAAAGATTTTTAATGGAGGCAGGAAACTGTGCTGGATTTATGCTTTTACATTCACACAGAGGAAAAGCACAGTGACAAAAGAAGACAAATCATGAGAAAGCCAAGGTGAAACATATATATAAAATATACATATAACATGCATATATAAAACTTGGAATGATATTTTTATATATATTATGTTGAATATATAAACACAATGTAGCATGCTATGTTATATATAAACATCATTCCAGTTCATCATGCAAAAGGAATAACCAGAAAAGTAAGCTGCAACTACTACACATGCGTTGTAATCAGCAACTTGGTACCATCTTTGTCTACTTTATCTCACTATAATTTATGAAATCCTGTTATTCCTGAATGTTGAGGGTATAACTGCACCAGTAGCATCCCTGGTACAGTGCTACAGAGATGCAGGTCGAGCGAGAAGCATTGTAGGAGGCCTCATTGTAGAAATGGCCTCAACTTGTGCCAAGGGAGGTTTAAATTGAGCATTGGGAACCATTTCTTCCCCTAAAGGGTTGTCGAGCACTGGAACATGCTGCCCAAGGCAGTGGTAGAATCACTGTCCCAGGAGGGATTTAAAAGACGTGTGACTGCAGTGTTTGGGAACACGGAGGAATTTAAAACACCTGTGGATGTGACAGCTGGGGACATGGGTCAGTGGTGCCATCGGCAGTGCTGGGAAAATGGTTGGACTCAATGATATTAAAGGTCCTTTCCAACCTAAACAATTCTGTGTTTCTATCATGTGAGGGGACAGTAGTTCAACTCTTGAGGATGAGGCACTTATCTCTGCAACCAGTAAATACCTTGGATTCAGCAGAAGTGGCCAGCCAGAGCTCTAATCACAGCAGCACGTCATGATGGTACAGAGCTATGCCACTACTGGCTGAAGTTTGACCAAGAATCACCATATAAACCCTTGTAGAAGATAAAAAACCCCAAACAACCCCCACGAAACAGCTGTTTCTCTGAAAATCACTGGTTTTGTGCCAATTACACATAGCTCACCCCAAAGAATACAGTAGTATTTCCATGAATGAAATTCCAAAATCATGTTGAGTTTCTCAGTATAAGTGAGAATTTGCTGTCAGTTATCTCTGTCAGGCTATTACCCTTACCAGCTATTTCAAGATACCAGACATAGTTCTGCTGGAGGGCAAGATGGATACTTGTCATCCTTTCAGTGAATGTGCACCATAAATACCAAAATTTCAGGCAGCAATGAATGTGCAGGTGCTGTACAGAGCAGCCATTACAGAAACATGGCCAGTTACCTCCTGTAACCCATTTTCTTCATCTTCTGTAACCAGCTAAGCAAAGAACCACAAGCCTACATCTATGAAAATCCTAAACCCACTCCCTAGTCATAAAACCCTTTGAAGCAGCGTGAAAGGATGTGCCTTGGACAACATAAAAGACTCACTGGGAAAGTTTAAGCACCTGTGCACCAAAATTGAAACTAGATTTGGTTAGAAAAAGGTAACAGTTTGCTTCACTTAACTAAACTTTTATCTAAGCCCTGAAGGTCTGCCCACAGAGAGATAAGCAAACTGAGACAAGAACAACTAAGTGAGATTCTAGTTTCTTCAAAAACAAGGCTCTGAGAATTGCTGTGACCTCTGCAACAGCTGAGCTGGGAGTATTTATTGACCAAGACTTGTTGCTTTGTGATGCTGAACTCTGCCCGGGGACAGCAGTGCTTTTCAGAACTTCAGCTTTTCTATAGCACAAAGCCTCACTGCATCACCTAGTACAAAACAAAACACTTCAACTGCAAAATACTGAGAAGGATGTTTCCCACTTCAGTAACTAAAACAACCAAACTAATGTTCTCTGCCTTCACAAAAATAAATTCAACCCTTACACCCCCCAATGGGAATAATCATCACAAGTATTTTGCTCAAAATTATTATGTTGCTGGAACTAAGCTGTCTGAAGCAGCAAGGTGGGCAACAGCACAAGTACAAAAACCACCTTTCTATCATAAGTGAATTTAAATTAATATCAGTTTGAATGATTGTCAAAAAACCATACAACAAGCTTTGAAAGCTGTCTGAGCTGTCACCCGAGATTAGGTACTATTCACCCCGCCTTAGCAATAAATAAATAAATAAATAAATAAATAAAGATAATTTCCTGTTCCACTCCCTACCCTACAATTTTTCCCCCTAAACAGCACTTGGTAAGCAATACCAATAAGATACCAGTTATATAATCTACTTGGGTAGTGCTATCTGCATTCCAAACAAAAAAGTAAATTGCATAGAGACTACAGAGATTTCTGGAGGAAAGAAGACAGATACATTTTACTCCTTTTAGTCTAAATACACATCACAAAACAAGCATGTGCCTATCACCATGGTAATTTAAGAGTCAATACAATGCTTTTCCTTACACATCTCTATAGGCTTCGGGACACAGGCAGTGTAACTACCACAGTTTTAAGAGTGATCAGTTAATTTTTGAGATTACTGCAGTTAAAAGTAAAGAGTTTTCAGCATTTGCTATTTCTCTTTCAACTGCTCTACTGCTCTGAGCAGTTTTAGCACAGAAATCCTATTGAAGACCTACCCATAAAGTCCTTTATCAAGCACACAGAGAAATACCTCATGGCTGGTAAAATAATTTGTTGTATACATGAAGAGATAAGAAAAGGGTCTGCAAGTAAATGGTGAAGTCCAGAATCCACATTGTTCTTCCTGTAATGAATCAAATCAATCTGAAGAAAAGCAAGACATGCACTTGGCCAAACAGCAGCAGTACAGGGAAATAAACTCCAGAGTGGCCTGCAAAAACACTTCTGGTATTATCCTACTATTGTTCAGTGAGAGGAAAAGCTAGAAAAATCACTGTTACTCTTTGTAACATAACTGACAGAAAACTAGATTTAAAAAGTACTGAGATCATCTGCAAATAAAGGATTACAGTGATCTCCCCCACTGCTCCAACAACAGAGCAACCCATTGTAATGTTTGGTTATAATTATTCTGTAAGTCACCACATGAGTCTGGATCTGGAGGACTGGTTCCTAACCCCAGAGTTACCCTGAGCTCACAAATCACTTGCCTCGCATGCTTTGTAGCACACTCACTCTATTTAATATATGCTGTCATGCTTAACACTGCAGATACACAAAGGAGTTCATCTGTCAGCCAAGACTGAACCAGAACTGCCTGTGTGCATATGTGAGTGAGCTCATGTTTGAAATAATTAGTTCAATTCAAAATACAGTGGTCTTACCTCCACTTCATGAATTTCAATTTTCTTCTGCAGGGAACTTTTTCCAGAAAAAGTTCCAGCAACTATTTCCATTGACATGTTTCATCAGAGGCACAAGTAGCTGAACATCAGTGTTCTGGGGTCCCTGGCATTACCATGCCTAAGGTATTGCTCCTGTACTAGAAATAATGTAAATCCAGTTTCAGTAAAGGCAATCTCACACTGAAGTTATCAGGAACTCCTTATACCCAGTCCAGTAGAATTATTATTGACTACCCTGTAATTCCAGATTCCTTCTCCTGAAACACATCTGAGTTACCTGGAAATCCTCATCTTTCCTGGACTTGCTGGGATGAGTAACAAGAAACCTGGTAAAATTCTGTGTCTCACATGGATGGCTCACTGGTTTCATCTGCCTTAAAAATAATCTCCCCAAAGAGGTATCAACTGTGTCACTCAATCTCATGTAGATTTATTTTAACACCATCTAAATCTGGTTCTCTGCTGTAAGAGGTATTTCCTTCACTCCACCACCATTCCTTCTCTTCTGCCATTTCCTCTCAGTATCACCCTCGTGCCAACAGTACCATCCAAACCTCTGCACAGCAAGGCAAACCAGGTAGCTGGAATAATTATTCATCTCCTTTTTTGTTGGGACTAAGTTGCCAGGCAAATCAGATCCCTTAGCTTGCCTTCCAGATGGCATCACTAACACAGAGAACGGGGAGGGGGAAAATATCAAGCAGAGAAAGGAGAGAAGAAGGTACCAATAAAAATGTTGCAGATTTGTAATAGACTACAAAAAGACAGAGCATGTAACCACAGACTCAGATTTAAGCATCACATGATCCAAAGACTGCATTCTCCTTTCAGAAAACAAACTGCAATTCATTCATTTTGAGAAAAGCTCTGGTCTTTATCAGGCAAATCACATCAGCCACATGCTGATACTCTCAGTCTGGAAATTTTCAAGACTCCCTGAATCAGAGAAGTCACCATTTTTTAAAAATCCAGCCTAATTATTTCAAATCCCAAGTCACTCAGCTGTGTGACAAGGGGACAAAACAAAGACCAAAAATGTTCTCTGCATTCCAACAGGAGCTTTCCATGGCTATGTACCCATGGCAATCCTCCCATGGCAACCTGCAGGGCCCATCTGCGGGAGCAGGAGTGGGTTTGTGCTTATCTCAGATGGGATACACAGCCTCTGCATGCTGCAAAATCAATGTTTTTTAATACCTTCTGATTCCTGAGCTTATTCACTGAATGGCCTTGAGAAGATGGCTGAACAAGGACAATGCTTCAGGAAAATTCAAAATTGTCATTTCTTGGTCACAGACAAGACATTTTCTTTATGCTCCTTGTTACTGTTTAACTGGAATTGTATGCACGATAAAGACTTCTACCCTTTATGAGAAGGCACCCAGGTTACACTGGGATTTACCTAACACTGCAGATCACCAAGCTTAAAATGAGGTTTCCAACACAGCCAGACAAGATTTCAGATGGGCAAAGAGCATGTGCAGGCAAGTGTATCTACTTAAAACAAATGCTACCAGCAGCATCAGGCAAAACCACAACTTATGAATAGTTACATCTCTTAAAAGCACCAAGTAAATTAGCTGTAATGAATGTTTCTATTGAGCACAGTTGCACAGGGCTTCCCTCTATGCCATTTCATCAAGGTTCAAACAAATTGAGAAACACTTCCACACAGAGGCAGATTTTCAAGTAGGTATTTTAGCAAACTCCTTTTGAAGACAGAAATGTTCACAGCAAAATTTAACCAAACTTCTGGGATTCCTCTCCCTGCCAGCAGCAGGCACACAGAGATGCACACAGAAAATATCTGTGATCCTTCAGTCCTTGCAGACATCCCCCTTCACAACACTGAGAACTGCAAGCTCTCGGCCACTGCCCATCCCAGGAAAAGGCAGTGAGTGAAACTCAGCCAAATACGTGGTGGGGGGGAAGGAGCATAAACACCCCCAGGCTGGTAAGAAAGGCTAAAAGGGAAAAGAGATCCCAGAAGGCCAACCCAAAGAACTACAAAATGCTGATTTGGTTCATATATTATCTTCTTTAAAAGCAAACAGAAGAAGGTAAGCATTTTGGTTTTAGGCTCAAACAAATGGGATGCTAAAAGTAAAACCTTCAGGAAGGTTTGGACTATAGATATCATGCCGTGAAACTCCAACAGTCATTTTAATCTACACATCTTCCCCACAATTTCTGATCTTTCTTAGCAAGCCTTTTAATTGCTGTCAGAGAGCAAATGGATAAATTGAGTTAATTCTTCATTCAAGTGAGAACATTCGAGGCCGTTTCACACTGGAGAATTAGCAGTGAAGAATCAAGAGCTGTATTTTTGTGTATATGTCTTCATTTTACATTCCTTACATCTCTTTATTAATGTTCTGATTTCACTCTTTGAAAATTATTTGAGACATCAAGCACAGCTTTACTTTCAGATTCTCCCCTTTAAGTAAAACAGCATGGAAAAGGGAAAAAAAAGAGCAAATCAGGTAAGATATTATAGGTGCCACTTTTTCAGTGTAATGAAACGCTGCAACGAGGTCAGGGAATAAATTCATGGAGTATCAAAATAGAAGTTCCCAGAAGAACAGGGGAGAAATTGCCAAAACTGCTGAGAAGGGTGTTTCAATCTGCTAATGGAGAGCAGCAGGAATAGCAGGAGGCTCCCTCTGAAGTTGCCACCCTGCTGCCTGGAGCATTAACATTATCAACAGGTCTTCTCCAGATTCTACTATCCCCAGCTTGGCAGGATGCGTTTTATAATAATCCTGCTCAGTCCAATGCCAAAAAAACCCTAGCAGAAGCTGCTCCAATGTTCTCCAGGGAGTCATCAAAGTGCAAATTGTCAAGAATGAGCATTTTCAAAAACGACTTTTCTGAAAGTTTTTCAGCAGCAACTATAAGCCAGCTCTGTCTGATCATTCACCTTATTGCCTGCAAAAAAGCTGAAGGATATTCTCAAAATACCATCACTATCACCAGTTACTTACAAACTCAATCCCTACCTGACTAGGGATTAATTCACTTCTTTTTTAAAAACACAAAAAGCCTCAACTACTAAAACTTATATTAAAACTGATCCTTAAAAACTTATATTAAAATTGTCAAGAAAAATCTTGACAATTTTTTCCAGACGATGTCAGAAACCAAGCCTCAGTGTAATCAAAAGAATATAATTAATAGGTTTTTATAACAAACACCATTAAGGTGAAGGGTCTCTGTTGAAACCCACCACAGAAGTCACCCCTTAAATACTCATGACAACACAACATGGTTGTTACTGGGTGCCCAACCACCGGGCAGAGAGAAACAAAGAGGTGTTGCTGTAATTGTACCTCCTTCAGCTTCACATTTCAAAACACTGGAGTCAGCTTCAAAATATGCCATTCATTCCAAACCAGGAGTGCTGGGCACAGGGCTGCCTATCAGAACACAAATTCCTGCTCCCTTCCCGAGTGCTCCTATTCCTTTGCACACTGCAGGTCAGCAGCACATAGGGCTGGAGTACAGCCAGTGAAGATCTAACTTAAGTCTGCCAAGGTGTTAAATGCAGGAGCCTTAGAAGGTCTTGCCTACAGCCACAAAAATCAGATGCGATTTTACATCAATATAAATTAATCTGCATCAATGGCATCTATCTTTTGATCAATACTGGGTAGGGGTTTTGTTTGATTTTTTTCATTAAAGGCTCCCCAGGGTAAATTCTGGCCCCACTTCCACCACAGCCTTACAGAAGCTGCTCTGTTCTGCTGTCTGGTCCTTACTGTAAACAACTTCATGTCTCTGAGCACAGTTAAGTTACAGTGAACTTTTTTCTGTGTGTCATATGGCAAGCCACGTCTTCACCCAGCACCACACTCTGCCAGACAATTCCACTCTCTCATTTATTCTGCCTTTCAGCTTTTTGATGCTGAAAAGCCCTGCAGTTGCATTCCCAGGGGTGTTAACAGAGAACATTTAGTAAGATGTCCTTAAAGGCTAAAATTAACCATAAAGCTGCTGCTTATTTTGAAGCTTGGGAACAGGGAGGTGTTTTATGTGTCAAAACGAGTGGCCTGACATCAAAAACTTTATATGAAAGTTTGCCACCGAAGAAGTGGGCTGGCACAAAGAGCAGACGAGGCTTTTATTTAAATGAAGTTGGCTGCCAGCACCAGAAAGTTTCACTATCAGCACTGCAGATGCTTGATACCATCTGTAACACACAGCAAGCCTATTATGTTATTTTGTTGTGTGTGTGGTTGTATACATAAAAATAAGGAGAGTTAAGACACTCTATATAACACACAACAGCCTGTGTACTATGGCTGCTCTAATCAGGTATTCCAGCCTGTGGAGGTCTAGATCCTATCTTAACCATTTCTGCACCAGCCAAGGAATATTTGATCTTCAGAGAAAATGTAAATTACGTGCAACGCGTGTGTGTACCTCACTTGTATAGTCAAATCTTATAAGTGCAAAAATGCCTTTCATTGTTAGGCTGGTCAATCTGTTAATTTTTTAGTACATTGTCAATATTGTGTTGTAACTTTTTTTCCTAAAACTTGAAAATGATCGGTATCTTTGACTTGAAAATAAATAACCAAAACTTAAAACATGCCACATATAGACACTCCAAAAGCGAAATAGTTATCTGGTTTGTACATAGCTAAGAGGGGCCAGGAAACAAATAGTTTTAATTCCAGAGAAGGCTTTTTCTAATGAACTCAGTCTCTTTTTAACTATTAGTATTTCTGTATTTTAACTTATTTTCCTAAGTAGTGATCACTTTCCAATCTTCCGTTTTGAACTTCCTTGCATTCCATGTAACAGCACTGTATTTCAAGATGTCTTTTTAAAAAGGATCACGGCTTAAAACTCCCATAGGTCACAACCCCTTTAGCAAGTTTCAAATCCTGATTTCTCTCCCTGGAGATTAGCAGGCCTCTCCCATCAAGAGAAAAACAGAGGTCCCCTCCTCAAGAGCCATGGGATGTTTCCAGAAGGCCAAGCTGAAGAGAAAGGAGTGCATCACCTACAAACTGCCTTGCCTGATCTTTTACTGTGTCACACAAAAGGAAAAAGGCTGTGCTGCCAGGGATCAGTCCCTTGCCAGTGTTTTTGGACAGCAGCCTCTGGGACACACCACGGCCATTGCACAGACACGTGGACAACGTCAATAACATCACTATCAGCTGCAAGGAGACACAGATGACCAGCCAGCCACTCCCTCCTCCCAGCCTCCTTTGTGTCAATAAATCTTAACCCGGCTGTTTGAGCAATGTTTAATCATAAACAGTTGGGAACATGCTTCAGAATATAAACAAAGGTGAGTAGGAGAAAAATGGAGAGTGCAGTACTGAGAGCCACTCGCCACTTGCTGCTGAGCCAGGTAACAGAGAGCAGGAAACAAAGAAGTGCTGGGGAACAGCACACAAGCACCTGGTGTTCATTTAAAGCAATGACCATGCAACAATAAAATATCCAGGACTGCAGCCATGGAAGGATTTCAAGGACTAAATGCATTAACATTCTTGGTTCTCTTAAAAACAAAGAAAAAAGAAAAATTAGGTTGTTTAGAACACCCACTCAGATGCATGGAAATAAACTATCCTCATTGATCTCATCCCACTGCCATTTACAACAGTCATCTTGATTCCCTTCTGTGTTGCTAATCAAGCTAAAATTAACTCCTCTCCTGCTTACCACACATGCTAGAGCCACAAAAATCAACACGGGGCAGCAGGATCAATTGTTTCTCTCTACAAGTGCAGCCCACCTTGCTCATGTGGTAAACACGTATTTAGGATTTACAGGATCTCTCCGGGGTTTTTAATCATGTTTATCATGGGGCTGGGTAGCTGTCTAGACCGGGTAACAGAGTAAGAAGCTCTACACTTCAAACGCTTCTGAACAACTTGTAGTCATTACTGGCCTCTGGACCTCTGTAGAGCAGGCTGCAAAAAAGTGGGGATTTCAGTCCTCTTCAGCCAGGGTCCATCCTGAAAGAATCCACAGCTAAAATGTGTCTTAAGGCAGCATCTCCACAAAGCCCTGGAGGACTCTTCATTCCCAGAAGTTTGGGGCTTATTCAGAGAACACAGAGATTTGTTTATATGACTGTCACTCTAACAACACTGGTACAAAAAAAAAATCATATCTGAGTGTTCAGTTCTAAAGCAGCTTCATTTTAGATCCCCATGTGATGTTTTAAAGGAAAAATGCCAAACCAAAACAAAATCCTAACTCTACCAGATAACAGCCCTTAAACAAAGCTGAAGTACAGATCAAATTGGCAGAACTATGGAGTGGAACAGAAGTTTCAAAGAGAAAAACACTCCGTGGAGATAAATATACTTCAAGTGTGTGCTTGACAGCAGCCAAGGTTTTATGGTATTGGAAAAATACAGTACAGTGATAAACAACGTTAGTCCATCCACCCCCTTGGTAACTTGCTGTCCCACTAAGTTAGTGCAAGTGCACAGTGAAAGGCACCTCTTATGAAACAATGCAGGATGACATTTAACTCTGTGTTCTGCTCTGGCCACCTCATCGTGCACCAGTCCTTCCTCAGACACCAAATTCTACACTGTAAGGCTGAAATAGCAGTCCTGGGTCAGGAGCACATTTTGCTCAGCCCTTGCAAAGGCTCAAAGGTTTGACGTGTCTCACCTTCCTGCAGGATTTCTCATTTCCCACTTTCCCCAGTCCTAAGGGAGCACTGCCAAACCACAGCTCCCAGTCCCAAAGACAACACGTAGCCCCTGGCTGCTTCAAGACTCCTGGACCATGGCTGCAATGGCAGCACCAGGCAGTGAGTCTGACATTGCTTTTCAGAGATGTCACAGAATTGCTCGACACCAGCTCTGGAATACACACACATTTACCCATTTTCTGGTGCACCAGAAAAGGCTGCCTAGCCCCCATTCACACTCAATTTTTCCCTGATCCAAGATAAACCTGGAGATAAGAGCCTAAGTCTGGATTCCATTCTACCACAGCAGAGACCACAAGAAGTGATTCAGCCTCTGCCGCCACCTCTCATTCCTTCCCTGCTTCTGTGAAATTCAAGAGTCCTTCTGAGAGGCTTTCCAAGCCTCTGCTAGTCCCTGATCTTGGTTAAAATGAAAAAGGTCAATATTAACTATTTTCCTTCTTTGCTCATTTGGCAGAAACACTCAGCTATGTTTCCCCCTCAATCATAAACCACAATTAACACCTAACTCAGTGCCAAAAAAAAAAAAAAACCCCACCTGCACCCACGCTCAGAGGAACTTCCCTATACCAGCTTCTACACAGAGTTCTGTTTTCAATAAGAAATTAAACAGTACACCAAGAATTAAATATGTACTGACAGTATGGAACCAAATGCAGGGCCACAGTTGGCCTCTACAAGAAGCACTGGTTATTCATTTCCATACCTCACTCAATACCAAGAATTGTAAATCTTTGCTTAACTGCCATGGAACTTTCAGCTGGCTGCAGATCCTGCCCCTTTCACCACACAAGTCTGGCCACGGATGCCACAGGCAAGCAGCAACTTCAATTCTAGTCCCATTTTCATCCTAACTTCCATTTCCTCGAGAAGACTCTTCCTTTATTACTACAAGTATTCAGAGTCTTGGGACATTTTTGTACCCTGGAGAATAAAGGGAAACGAACCATTTGAAAATAGCAGTTCATAAAATCTCCTAATAACCTTTTCAGAGAGAGGCACTTGTTTCAGCATCTTTGCTGGATACACTACAGCAGTTTGATTCTCATGTAAAATCTCATTTACCATGCCATCAAGTTTCTTCTAATGGGCCATTCATCATAGTAGGGCTTGCTCTCAAGTAGCCAGCCCAATACCCTGAAAGGTCTCACACAAGTCATTTAGCAGACTCACCCTTCCAAAGCCAGGGAACTACCTATAAACACATTAGGAAAGGCTGTGCAAAACAAAATCACCTCAGTAAAGCTCAGGGAAAAAAAAATCCTAATTTCCACATATATATGCCAGAAAAAGCCTGTGTGTAGGATGGTACTAACCTTTGAATTCAATCAGACTCTCTAAGAGGGTTCTAACATGCAGAGCATGACTATGATGTATTTTCCTTTGAGGCTGGCTCAGTTCATTTAGAAAGTGATTTGGAAAAGCTATTGTACTATTTATATACATTATAAAAAACTACCCATATGGAGTTAAAACTTTGCAAAATGTTCACACAAGTCCATTCCACTCCCTCTGAAGACATTTCACAATCCATTCAATACCCATTAGAGGAAGCCAGGATTACTGTTTTAAAACAGCTCTGAGGGTTGTTTAAATGTTTTAAAAGCTGACAGCTTCTAGATTCAGAGCCAAACAAACATTTGGGGCAACAGAGAGCCTCTTACACAAGTGTCTACAAAGTGATATCCACCTGCATCCTTCCAAATATTGACATTTAAAATAAAGGTTAAAAGACAATCCCAGGCACAACCTTCCCTTCTACTAAAAAATAGAATAATTTTACTATGATTCAGATGATGATGTACTGAACTGGCTGGTGAAAGACCACCTAGCAGGATATGGTTAAGATTGCAAACAATAAAAAACAATCTCAAGATTTCTAAGGTATTTTAAGTCCTGCCAATATATACAACTGTGCTGAGGGGTTTAATCCTCAGAAAGAGTTTAACCAACAGAAGTGACAATGACTCTTGCAAAACAAAGCATATGTGGAAGTTGTCACCCCAGTGGTTTCATTATTTTTGAATTAGGAAAGTTTTAGAGAGTTACCCTGTCATATTACTGGCATAGTTTAATGTTCCCTTTCCTTTGTTTCAGGAGAATATACAGAATTAGAGAAACATTTTACTTTAATGGATGTACCTTACCTGGAAGATTTATATGAACTTTACAGTTCTATACAGTTCAAACTACAGTTTGCAGTATCAGCTTTTTGGGGAACAGAATTCTGGCCATTTTCTGCTACAATTTCTTTTTAATAGGAATTCTCATCCTTACACTGTAGAACAAAGCAGGAAGAAATTGAGAAGAAACTGTAGTCTCTTAAAGAAGAGGATGCACCCACTTGGTGACAAGAGACCTCAGATTCAGAATCAATATCCACCAAAACAAACTTGTTTCCCAACTTCATCTCGTGGCTGTTTGCAGTGATTTTTACACAATTGTAAACAGATGATGTGCAGGTCTAAACTACTCGATTGTGCCTATTTTCAACAGCCAGTCTGTATATGCCTTGTTTACACAAAACACACAAAAAATAATAGCAGTTCTATTATAAACCAGTAGCAATCAGAAATTTTCTCCTAAGAATTCCTATGCCTGAAGGAAACTTCAGTGCTTGCCTTAATATTCCATAAAGGCATTAGCAGCAAAGCATGCACTAGCCTTTGACTTCCTTTGCAGGTCTTCCCAGGACTGAAACAGTTTCATTATCTTGTCTCATTAGACGGTGTCTGAGGGAGACATGGGAAAAGAAGAGCTATAGTAATTATCCAGATGAATGGACAAGGCAGAAGGAGGCAAAGCCATCCAATTGCCAGGCTTGTTGACAGCCAACACCCCTTTACACAGGGTGGGCAGGCAGCCACCAACACCATCTTACACCAGCCATGAGACAATTAAAAAAAGGAATGGGATCAATAAATACACAGCAGTTGGCACATCTCCCACACCAAGAGCCTACCCTTACTAGCTTGGGCTACGCCTCAAACTGAATATGAAAAGCAAAATCATTTTTGGTCTACCCATCAGGTAGAAACAAAATTTGCTTTCTGTGTCTAGTCCTTTTCTCCTCCCACGCAATCAGGATTCCGAGTGTGTAAGAGTCCAGAGTTCTTATGCCCTCGAGAGAGGAAAGGCCTCAAGTTGCTCAAGAACAATTCCTTTAGCAAGTGCACAAACTGGCTCTGCAGGGAGTCCAGTCCTGCTTAGACAAACTGTTGGTGGCTTCTGTATGTGGCCTAAAGGGAGACAGAAGATGAAAACAGTTTGTGTGGGAAGATTTCCCAAGGCTCTCCTTGAAGTGGCACGAAGCAGAAAAAAGGGGTACAGCTCCAAGGTTGTATTCCAGAGGGAGAGCTGTCCTTTTCCACAGTGCTTAAACCACCTCTGCAAGGCTTTTTGTCTCCTCATTCTGTCCTGAAAGATGGAGTGGATTGTACTTGCACATGAAAACAGCCTCTCATGCTAGAAGGTTCTTGGAGCAGCATAGTAAGTGGCAATAATGTACTTTAAGTTTCCTTTCACTTTTCCTCCTATCCTAATCACACAGCATACATTAACAGAAGCAGACAAAGACTGTCCATCTTTGCTCCTTCAGTTAAGGCAGAGCTCCTAATTAACTTCTACATTATTTCTCCCCAGCTGTCAAGATGTCCTCAAAGAACATGAAAATTACATATCTGGTACATTTAAAGGAGGGAGGAAAACCACCAAAGTAAATTGCACACGCACAACAAACAACAACCCAAGAAATTAAACTGGCTTTTAAGTTACTAAAAATAGACAGGATGGGAGGGAAGGGACTATCAATCAAATCTTAGAGTTGCTGAATATTCAAAGAACAGCCTTGTAATAGACTGTTCTCTCAAGACTGCTTGAAATTTTTATGATAAAAAATGAGGACATGAAAAAAGGAGCAGAAGGATAACGAAGAGCAAAATACACATGACAGAAGTGGATACAGAGTATTAATTAGGCCATTAAGATACTTAAATGTTTTACTGTCCAATAAAATATGTATTTCATAAAAATTAAGTGCCATGCAGAAGGAATGCACACATGCATTTACTGAGCAGTTCTAAAGAAATCAAAGATGTGAATTAGTAGCAAAAAATATTTGTGGACAAGAGTGAACAGACATTAGTGAAATTGTATTTGTACTATGAAAACAAAGAATATGCATCTGGATGGAAATTTTCACTCACATTCACTTAAGGGAGAAATTAATCTGCTCTATAAGCATGTCATCAATCTGCTTTTATGAGGAGTCTGCAGTCAACTGAAATAGGGAGACTTATAAATACTTGAAAAAACAGTTCAGTGATTAATACTGAGTTATCGACTGAAGTGAATGCATTAAGACCAGACAATAATTTGTACTCACAATTAGTCGATTAACCATGTCTGGAAGTACATCAAGATGTCTTTTCATAGCCCATATACAGGAGACAGGAAAAAATGCTTCAGCTTTTTCATCTTACAAATTTGTCAAAGAGAAAAAAAAACAAACCCAGAACACTGCAAAAATGACACCCGGACCTTCAACTCCACATTTTCCCTGGTATCAGTCTTGCAGTCAGTTACATAAGGGCCCATCAGCCACTTCAGGTGCATAAACCAACATTTTAACCTAAGTTTACCTGTCAGGAAACACTGCACAAGCTCAGGGGACTTCTAAGGCATTTGCTGCAAAGCATATGCAACTGTAAAAGAACAAAGACCATCACCACCCAATACACTGTGGACTAAGCTTTACAGCACATTTCTCTGCCATACTTTTCTTTCTTTACAGTGTACATCCCAGTCGTGAATTTGCAACTTCATGAAACTCCTGGATGTACAAGGACTGAACCAAAGATAATAAAACAAAGCTGGTGTTGGGCATGGCTACATGTGAGAGAAGCCTCTGCGCTCTGGACAGCTGTTAAGGAAAAGGAAAGGAAAGAATCTGTACTAGAAGCAAATGAGAGATTTTTCTCCCTTTTCATTAACATCACCAGCTCAGAAGCACATGATTTTTCTTTTTTTTTTAACCACATTTCCACTTGGATTGTAAAGAAAAGCTGTCTCATCCACGTCTAACCAGCAATGAGGTGAAGCCTGGCCTGTGAAGCATTTCTGGTTACGGTGCCCTCGGCTCTGATGGCAGAACACCCAGATGCTGCTCAGACACTGAGCTAGAAGGAGCTCCGAGTAAATCACCACATGCCAGAGGAGCTGATATGGAGCTGAGTGCTAGCAGAGCTCCCCCCAGAATAGGAAAGCCAGCTGGAGGGAACTGTCAGCTCTCTGAGTGGTTTAACAAGCACCTCACCAGACTGTGTCCCCTTTGTCACCCCACGGTGTCACAGAGCAGCCCCCAAACCCTCTCTGGCTGCGCTCTCTGCCATTGCCCTACAAACTCCTCCCAATAACAGACATTAATTACCACACACTGACCACCAATGAGCCTTTATTTGCATGGCATAAGTGGCAAATTCAAGTAGTTCCCTGCTCTCTACCAACATCCTGTTGCCACATCTACTCCTCCAGGAAACTGTGACACCGAGGGAGAGAATTTGGCACCCCACAGAACAGCTCCGACGCCAAATGGCCAGCGGAGCAGTTACTGGGAGCTTGCTTACAAAGACAACAGGCACATTAATCTGGCTGTCATTTATGCTTTCAGTTATTCAGTGCAAGGCTGCCTATCACATTTTCTGGAGAGTAAAAAACAAAGCAAACAGCATTATTTTGATTTGTTACCAGGACTGATGCTCTACACTGAGTACGCTCACACAGCTAGCACCAAAATAACCAGGATATGAATTACTACAGATTTCATCATTTTTATTTCCCATTTTCAGAACAGCAAAAATTTTCACGCTCATTCATCCTCTAGATTTATATGAAAACATAACAGTGCCCACAGGAAGGAATCCACAGTCACCTAAGGATACGTGCCATGATTAAGAGTTTGCTAGCACAAAGAAGTTACACCAGCACAACTTGAATCCACATTTATGACTTTATAGCCGAGACTCCACACAAAACTGTACAAGACAAGTGTGGCATGTTCTCCTTATATTAATCTTTTCATAATCAACAAAGCTGAACCAAGCCTGCTTTAAAAAAATCCATAAGAACATACACTGAGTTTTGCATAACCTTAGTTTATATTCACAACCTTACTTACAGCACAGCTATTTTTGAATCAACAAATTGAGCAGCAGTTTCACACGAGAGAAACTTTTCCTCAAACATTTAATATAACTCATGACAAATTGAGCTGCTTAGCCAAAAATTATTACTTGACATGAATTCTGTAATTAAAATCAGGTAATCCTTTATCACATCTTGTTGTGCAACAAAAAAAAAGCCTGTTCTCAAAGACAGTCTTTGAAACTAAGTAAGAGCATTAAAAATACAAGATGAAGAACTAAGAAAGAAAATCTTTAAAGGGTTTCTAGCAAGAGTAAAACCACCATCCACAAGCTGTAGCACAGCAAACAATGTATTTCAAACAAAGAACAAAAAAAAAAAATTGCAAATGCAGATAATGCAATATTTAAGAAGCAAAACTACCTGAGGAGTTACCAGAGACAACGTACATATGCAGTGTTTCAGAAACAACTAGTTCTGCAGTCGTGGTTATGTGGTAAAAGCATTTCCTTAGTGTGTGTACACAGGGTGTGTAGCTGCCCCCAGATGTAAAGACACCCTGCCTTGTACCCACTGTGATGGCATTGCCCCAACCACAAGAATGGAGCTTGAGTGGTTGGTGAGCTCACCAAAACACTGCAGTGCATTGTGCACACCTCCATTTTCCTAGAACACGACATTTTTTTAAACCTGAATTACTGCCTCGAGTTTCTGGATATCAGATTGTACAGCCACGTCCCTCAGAAACTGGATCTAATTCTCAATTTTCTGGTTGCTAAATCCCAGTTGTTGAGACATTGAGACACCCCCACTACCCAAACACTGAAGGGAACTTGTGCACTCACAATACGGAAAGATTAATGAATGTGTAAAATTCTGCAGGATCAGCACCTTGGTGTGTGGTCAGAGTATTGGACTATTTATTTTTGTCAAGTTTATTGAGCACCTAGAAAAATCCCATTATAAATAAAGCAGCATGCTCTTAATAAAACTTGACATGCATGGTAAACTTTCAATTTATAATGGGGTTTATATACATAATTTTTTCTGTTTTAACTCTATGTTTTAATTTGATTTCATACATCCATATATTTACTTCCCTTGTATTTATTCTCAAGCTTAAAAAGCTCCTCCATTTATTTCCTAAATGCTAGAAGAACTACAGATTTAAAAACTTGTTTTTATGCTTAGAAACCTCATACTGAAAGAACCCATTTACACTGAAAAACACCAACTTCAGGCTCCATTAATTACGCTACTGCAAAAATTCTAAATGGTTACAGAAGCAATAAGCAAATATCCCTTGAAACAGTCCCATACAAGCATCATTTTCCAATCTATTGAGCTCACAGTTCAAAAAGCTCAAGTGCTATTATCAGGCTATGCTCAAGCAACATTTGCAGGTTTAGTCAATAGGACTTTTGTATTTAGCAGCATCTGAAGACCTGACTTATAGCTTCTTAAAATTCAGGTCAGCAAGTTTAACTTTCAACTGTTACAGTTCCTTCTGTTCTGGGGGACAAAATAAATAAATACTCTTTTAGTTACTGGAAGTGCCTAACTTGTTATTGCCAATTGTTTTTAAAACTGAGTCAATTTTGAAGACAACGAAGAAAAATTTGATAATTCATCATTAACCTGATCCTGTAAACACCTGATTACACCATTAATTTGAAGAAATTACTGTCTTCAACAGGAAAAATACTCCAGTTAATGGTTCCTGCTCTTACATTTTTGCTGGTATCAAGAGTTTTTAAAATCTAGTGCATATTCTCCTGTAGTTTTGAGCTCTCCTCCTTATAGAAAAATACACAGATATTTATATACAGATTTCCAGCTCCCACCAGCACAGCAAAAAAAAAATCACAAGCTATAAAAAGAGCTTCTAGCAGATCTTTAATTTGATTTGAAACACTTATTTTTGATGTAAGTACTTCCATCATTTCATCTTGATTTACGTTTGTAATGTCTGCTGTAATATGGCACTTATTAATTAAACTGATTAAGGATCTCCAGCTGTACCATAGGTCCTCCACTCTTCCACCCACTTTGCTCTGAACTGTCATTAACCTCTAGGAAATGTCCTCTTTGTTGGTTATTACTGTTTAATTATACTGTATAGTTATGTCATCACATCTGTGAAATACAACCTCCCATAACAACACAGCTGTGGTATATGATACTCCTGCCCAGCAGTAAAATCTTGGTTACAGCAGAGAATCCACACACACCATGTTGATGGAGGAAGTGATACAAAGCTTTTCAAAAGCCCTTGAGTTTGAGTAGGGCTGTTGAGACAGGAGGTAAGTACAGCCTTCAAGAGAGGTCTCAAACTCCCCCTCTTTCCTCCCTTCCTAGCCCTCCTGACAAGATCCTCCATACATTTCAGGAATTACTTCTCAACTTAGAAAACAGAACTTGTATACAGAAATAGTAAAGTGAGAAGGAACCTCAGAAAGCAGAATTTATGAGCTCATCATCTATTTTTTAACGAATAGTATGAACTACAACTGAAAGACACTTTTTCCTGGAACCCTCTGTTTCCATTCATGATCTCATGATGCACAAGCATTTCCTCTGCTTGTAATGTAACAGCAGCAGTGACTGCAGTGGTCCAAAGAAAACAGCACTTTGCACATTTCTGCCATCCTTTACAGGTGTGGGAGGAAAAGGGAGGACAACCACTCAAACAACTGGTTTTTAGAATATTACCAGCAAGAACTCTCAACATCACAAGGACCTCCCTGTAAAACACTGGATGTTTTGAATTCAGTAATTCCTGAAATGTAACATAAACTGTACATTCTGCTGGTACACGGAAAAGGTGTGGCTGTATCAAATAGGGCAGGAGTGTTACCATAACATGCAGAAAACATTGTGTAAAGTCTGTGTACTCCAACCTGTCCTCCCTTTGTCCTTCTGACATTAGCTGGCAGCAAGCACACAGGCTTCTCTACAGGAAAAAAAAAAGGCACTTTGTATTTACTGGGGAGAGATTTTTGTGTGTGTGTGTGTGTGTGCACGTGTGGAGAGGCTGACTGGGAGAGAATGGTCTGATTTTTCAAGAGGGCAGATAACGAGATAACAGCAGCCAGTTTCAAACCTCAATCAAGACTGTGAACACCAAGCTTCAACAAGATTTTCTTTTTCCTGGTCTGGGTTACAAACCCTTGACTGGCCAGTAAGGAGTTGTTTACCTGATGGAAGCAAGGGGGCAAATTCCTTTAGATTGATGCAAAACATTTTCTTACTCTGGAAGTCAGAAAGGGAGGAGCACCAAGTTTATTTATGTAGCTCAAACAGCAGCCAAGCTATGAGGATGCCTTATTGTGTAGAGTTCAGAAGTGTACATTAAACTCCTCCCTTTAAAGCAATACAGAGGGAGAGCTGCCATTCCCACTCCAGGAGTCAGGAGCAAAGGGGAGAGAAATAAGCAACTAGATTGCTGTTTGACATAGTTTTCTGTCACAATGGTTATGATTAACCAAGTGAAGAAACAGACTGACAGGGAGGATAGAGACCAGACACCAGAGCCAGAGGGAATGACAACAGAAGTGCCCAGGGCTTCGGGTGGTCTTGTTTTACAAAGCCATATTAATTAACCAGGCACTAAAGGACATCTCTTTTAGAAAATGAAACACGTTAGAAACCAAAATGCCTCAGAGAGTGAGCAGCTAGGGAGCTGTAACTAAATTACTCAGTACAAAATGAAGCAGCCTGCAGAGGAAATGAGTAATTAAAAAACCCTCCCCGGAGCAACAGGCTGGAGAGGGATAACTCCAGGACCCTGGTTCTGGACGTAAACAGTACCAAAGCCAAAACATGACAGATGAAAACAGATGTTTTATACAAACAACAGCCCCCCAATCTCCTGCCTTTACAGTGCACTCAGAGATGGCATTAGGTACAGGGAGTCTGGAACAACCTGAGGAGATGCACACAAGAATTACATCACCCACCACTATCACGCTGCTGCCCTGGGGTGAAGCACTGCAGTTGCTGGACAGTACTCAGGAACTATAAACAATGTTTTCAGAGGAAGAAATAGATTAACATCAACCTCATTCTTCTTTCTGCAAGAGAATTTAACAGAGCACAGGCCCTGGTAGCACGGCAAACCCTTCTGCACCCCTCTCCCATTCCTTAAGGAAGAAAAGACACCTTGGGCACCTGCTGTCCTGGTGAGCAGCATCTCTCCCAGCCTGGCCTGACTCCTTTTTTTTTTCTGCTACTACAGAGAGACACCAGGAACAACACTTAACTTGCCAACCCTTAAGTAAGCAATTCTGGCAAAGTGGTTTCCAACTTTTTCTGCCAGATCTTTTCCAAGGAAGACAAGCCTTGGGTGCAACAAGTTTTAGCCCACTGAGAGTCCTTCCTTCTTCTCTTTCTGAAACCCTTAAGAGGCACCAGCTGAACATGCAGGCAAGCATGGAGGATGACGACCATGGGGAACGCCCTGCAGTGAGGGGCTCACAATTTCACACTTTTTCTCCAGACATGGCTCCCTCAGAGGGAGCAGCCCCAGTCCCAATGAACACCATCCCCTTTCTCGGACGGGAAGGTGAGGACATCCCATGTTCATGCCGAGAACCTCATCAGAGATGTCCCTCACCACCACCTGAGGCCCTGCACCAGGCGAGTGCTCCTCACCCACTGTGACCAGCTTCAAGTGAAGGGACCTTCACTGTCCCCCAAGGCTCTCTGTGAGCAGGGGGATGCTCCACTGCACACCTCAAGCCCCCCACCTCATTCAGAGGCAGATCCTCACCATCCCCTCAGACCCCTGGCGGGCAGGGGGACTCTTGACCTGTTTCCTTCTTCAGCTGTAGCCCCTCACCATCACCTCAGGCCCTTCTCCCGGCAGACACACATCCCCTGCGTGGCACAGGGGCAGCTCACCGTCTGCTCCGTGGGGCGAGGGACCCCTCGCCGTCCCCTCCTCGAAGGAGCCCCCGCTCCGCCCAGCCCCGCGTCCCCTCCCCGGTACAGAGGGTCCCTCTCCGACCCCCGGGGCCGCTCCTGCCCTGCGGAGCGGGCCCGGCCCCGCCGCCCCCGGCACTCACTGCGGCGGGAGCTGCAGGGCCGGGCCGCCGCGGCGCTGGAAGGCGCCGTCCACGAAGACGCCGTTCTTGCCGAGGCAGCGCAGGTAGAAGTGCGGCTCCTGGAAGCTGAGCTGCAGGTGCCGCCGCGAGATGAAGCTGGAGTGCCCCATGTTGACGTCCACCGAACCCTGCGAGGAGTTGCGGCCTATGGTGACGGCCGGCTGCCGCATGAGGAACTCGAACTCGCGGCCCTGCAGCCGCGCCAGCACCGGCCCGGTGCAGGCGGCGGGCGGCGCGGCCGGGGGCGGCGGCCCGGGAGGGGGCGCGGCGGCGGGGCTGCAGGGCGCCGAGCGCAGCGCCAGCAGAGCCCGCGCCCCGCTACTGTCCTCCCCGATTTCGGCCATGTTCCCCGGCAGCGAGCGAGCCAGCGTGCCGGCCTCCGGGGCGGGGCCGGCGGGGCGGGGATGGCGGGGACGCGGGGCGGGGATCCGCGCCCGCCGCCGCCTCCCCCCGGCAGCTCCGCCGGGCGCGGCCGCCCCGCCGCGGTCCGGGGCGCTGGGCGGGGGCGGCAACGGCGGCCGCGCGGCGCCGCCTGCGGGCCAGGGCGGGCAGCGCAGCACGGGCAGGTGTGAGGGAGCGGCCCGGGCCGGCCCGGCGGCTCCCGGCGGTTAAACCGCTCCGTGCCGGCCCCGGGGCCGCAGCGCCGCACGAACACGCCCCGAGCTGCGGGCAGATCAGTCGGCTCCGGGCTTTCTGCGGGCAGGGGCCGGTCCGTGCCACGGCACGGTTGGGGTCACTGACACGGGCTCGCTTCAGCGGCCTTTTGGTGCCTCTGCACGGAATCATAGACTGGTTTGGGGTGGAAGGGACTTTAAAGATCAGCCAGTTCCTGCCTCTGCCTTGGGCAGGGACACCTTCCGCTATCCCAGGTTGCTCCAAGCCCCGTCCACCCTGGCCTTGGACACTTCCAGGGATCTAGCGACAGGCACAGCATCTCTGGGAAACCTGTGCCAGGGCCTCCCCACCCTCACAGGGAAGAATTTCTTCCCAATATTTCACATAAATTTCCACTCTTTCAGTTTGTACCCATTACTCCTTGTCCTATCGCTGCAGTTCCCAACAAGGAGTCTCTCTCCAAATCACCTCATAAACAACTCCCTGTGCTGGAGAGATGCCCCAAGCCCAAACCAACCTGCTCCAGGCTTTCTGTGCGGCACACACATCCTCTGGCTGGGGTCTGGTCCCTGACGTGGGCTGGGTTCAGTGGCCTTTTGCTGCCTCTCTGTGGAATCACAGAATTTTGGCTTGGAAGAGACACTAAAACTCATCTGGTTCCATACCCCTGCCATAGGCAAGGACAACTTCCACTAGACCAGGTTGCTCCTAGCCCCACTCAACCTGGCCTTGAACATGTCCTCAAATAACCCTGGACTGTTTGTCAAGGCTTGCTGAAGGGGGCGATTCATCCCACATACACAAAGGTGTGAGGTTTAAAACACCTTAATGCACTTTTATAGAGTTTATATATCTATATAAATCTATACACTCATGTGAATGTTTATAATCATATAGTGTTTTTATATAGCTTTATACTCATACAGTTTTTCATTATAAGGGACTGCTTAGGTAATTGAACTTGCATTACAGCATTTCTTCAAATTACTTTTTATATTTCTGTAAGATTATGTATTATATTTCTATCCATATTTATATTAATGATAAAGGTCATGTTCTGTGCCACAACAGCATGTATTTGGCTCATGTATAGTCTGTGCTATACATACATATCCGTACATACATATATCCAGATTAAACAGCTAAAATGTTTCTGTATAGGCTGGTGATACTTTGCAGAATCCTGAATAGTTAAGTAATCAGAAAATACAATGAATTTGAGAAACTTGGGAGAGGGAGAAGCTGTACTTTTGTATTGCTTCAGCTTGTGTGGGGAATATGTCAGCTTGTAGCAAGGCTGCTCAACAGCTTCAAGGAGATGGGGAAAAAAAATCCCATAACTGGTCAAAAGTGCAGAGCAAATTTCAGCGATGAAAACTGTAATTAAATGAGCTGGAATCAGTCCAGGACCACAAGGTTAACATCCCTCTTCCTGGAACATCTTCCCTAAGATGTTTAATGACTGCTGAGCAGTCGGGACCCGCGTTAGACACCTCACCTGAGACATCATCTTCAGTGAGTGCTCTTTGCCTCTGCAGTTCAATACAACCGAGAGGAAGAGAGAAAAGCACAGTCTAACAAAACACCAATCCCACTTCCTCTGCACCAGTGTCAGCTCTGCAGCAAGACTCAGCTGAGCTGGGCACAGCAAAAGGTGGCAGGAGAGGGAGAAAAGGCATCCACGGAGGGGGCATGGGGAGGAGGGAGGTGGTCTGAGCTGAAAATCTGAGCTGTCTGCGTGAGCTCCACTCCTGTCCCAAACTGCTCAGCATCAGCAAACGTTTGTGGCCAGAAAGCAAAATGTGGCCATCAGGTAGAGCCAGAGCCACATGCTGCCTGGCAAGAGCTGGCTCAGGCTTTTACTCCATCCACCCCTCCTGGATGAGTGTGCTGTTACTGGAGTTTAAAAATGGACCCAAGGTTGGTTGGCAGGTGAGTGGCAGCAAGCAGGGTGAGACCTTGTATCAGAGCAGCCTGACCTGCCAGGGAATAAAAAAAAAACCCAAAAAAAACCATAGCAACAGAGATTTTAGTTTGTGTCTAAAGCTTTTCTAAAATCCCACATTTGACCAGGAGGACCCTGAAAGGACCAGGAACAGGGTGAGGCTGTTAGCAGATGTTGTCAGTATCTGTTTCTAGGTCTGCCTGAGAAAACACACTGTGGGCAGGCTGGGTCAGGGCAGGAGCCAACCCCCCATGGGAAGGAGTGGGGCCCTGGCTCTGTGACTGTCTGATGCGGGGCCAAGAGACGTGTCACTGCAGGGCTGGGTCCTGTTACTGCTCCCACATTCGATACAGGCTACAGATTTCTGCAGCTCCACTCAGGGAATAACCCAAGGGCAGACACATGAGGCTAGCTGTGAAGATCCTTGCCCTGCTCAAAGGCTCCCCAACTGCTCGGGGCAGAGCTGGTGTGGCATGGCCACTCCAGGGCTGTGGAACTGGTGATATCAATCCATATGTGTCATGGTCATCTGCAGCCACTGGGATACTCTAGCCACACCAATTGATGAGATTTTTTTTTTCCTAACAAGTCTTTTCCTTTCTGCTTGGAAATTTCTTCTGAGTGGCATTTGCTGCTTTAAGCCAGCGCTACTGCTGAGATAAATCCCAGCTTCATGCACAATGTGATCAAGTGGTGTACAAAAACAGGATTCCTCTGAGCTGCCTGGTGGGTTGTGCTTAGCACGGTGTCTCAGCAGCCCGACTGCCTGCAGCATCGTTTCCCTAAGCTTCTGACAGAGGGCTCTGCTCACAGCCTCCAACGCTCTGCTTTGCTCTAATCTGCCCTGCAACAGCATCAAACCGAGGGCCCTTCAGCCACAGCAATGCTTTGTGCTCCTCCAGTCACCTAATCCTGCTTAAAGTCAAGCCAGCTGCCCCGGTGTAAATGCCTGATGTAAACACACTCAAGATTGTTTGAATTATCTCGTCCTGCATGGCTGGACTTTATAGTTGTTAGTTTTCCTTGGCAGGGTTTTAGATGGATGTGTCAGCAGATGTGGCCAAACTTCTTAACTCCATGAGTTGCCTACCAAAATATCTGGATGGCCAGGAAATGCCAGCCAGATTTTAAGAGGTGTAGGGAGTAGAGCACAGTCCTTGTGCCACCTGAGATGCGGATGTGGGAATGGCACCTTGGTCATCCCTGGCCATCTGAACTGTCCTGCTCCAGCCAGAACTGCGCTCAGGCATTACCATGGTGTGATACCAACATAAGCACACACAGAAATAATCCCTCTTGGCACTTTGTAGAGACACCTTGAGCCAACTTGAGATGCTGCCCTGCCTCACCTCTCTATGCAAAAGGACAACCCGAACTGGGAGGAGAAATTAAACATTCAAACAAAGCAGCTGTGAGAGCAGAAAATAGCTGGGATGGAGTCAGGGTTACTCAGAGAGTGGTGTGAAACCCAACTGTCCTTTGTCAAATATTTGTTTGGCTGTGTGTCATTGCTGACTGTCTCAATACTCTAAGAATCCGTTTCATGCTATCAGTTGTGGGCAAATGAATGTAATGGGTTGTTATGGTCACCCAGATACCATTGCATTGGGCAAACACAAATCTTGCAAAAACGGTGATAAAAGGGCACGTTTCTGCTTTTATCTGCTGGATGGGGTCTGCTTAGAAACACTGAGTTTCTAGAAGGGAAATGCTGTATTTCTGTAATATTTCTTATGGCTGTTGCTCACTGTTCTGATGCGTGAGACTCAATACATATTTATCAAGCCCCAATTCAGCAAGGAATCTGCCCGGCTTCAGCACTGCAGGAAATCTGTTCTACCCCCAGACCAAAGCATCATTGAAAAGCACCTTTGACAGAAGGGAATGATGAGAGCTGCACACTGGGCCTGAGCCACTTGATGTATTTACCCAGCAGCCAGACAACACATTGATGCTCACAATGAAAGGCAGCCTAATGTGCACAGCCCTGACCTGGGAAGGAGGAGGAGAAGAGTGAAGGAAAGCAATTACTCTAAGGAAAAGAGAGTCTGCTGTCTCTGTACCAGCCCAGTCCAGCATTTCTCCTGAGCACGGTGCCAGTCTCATGCAGTTAATGGTGATAAGGCTTCCACGTAAGTGTGCATCATTAGCAAGCAAACAGAGACTTCAGCACCTGCATTGCACAAACACTTTGATAAAATACAAAAGAAGAGGGCAGTGTTCCCTCAAATTCCAGCCCATCTCTCCACAGCACTTTTTCCTTTCCCTTCCTTCAGTCATCAAGTAGGTTTTAAACGCTGTCGTGGTTTTTGTCCAAACTGATTAGAAGCAGTGTAAGTGATGGGCAATGTGCCCTGGATCTTTGGAGCTACTTTCCCCAGCACACCTGCGCTCAGGAGCAGCCTCACTTCTCTCTCCAGCTGGGTGGGTTTTAATTCTGCTTTGTGTCTCAGGGAAATCACCATGATGTGACACAGGAACAAAAAGGGGTTTGCACATGTACATGTCTGGTAGGATTTTATTCTTAACTAAGCAGCTGCAAGAAATTAAATAAAATTTGTTATTTTGAAATATATTCAGGCACATCACAGTATTTGTCACACACACACACACACACACACACACACGCACGCAAGGTGTCTAACTCAGCCTCCCATGGGATTTTTACCTGTTTTCTCAATTCTGCTGCAGCATCTGTGCTTTTAACTCTATCCTTATGTCTCTCAGTCATGATCCTTGTGCCTGTTCTGGGACAACCATATAAATGTCCCTGCCTGCCAAAACTGCACCCATGGCTCACAGTAGCATTGGTTTGGGGAGGACAGCAGCACCCTAATCCCATCTGTGACACCCATAAATATCTTCCATCTGCCAGAACAACTTTACAGACCTTTCACAGTGACTCTGAGCCAGGTTTTAATCCAAATGGGCTGATAAGAAACAGTTGGTCTGTGGAGGAGGTGATCCACTGATAGAGGAATTCCTTCTTCTTCAGAAGGTTGAAGAAAACAACATCAGTGAGTCAGAAATATGGTGGGAGCACTCACAGTCCTGAAAGCTCACAAAGGATACAAACCCTCCATTTTCTCCCCTAATGCCAATAGGTTGCTAAGCTGAAGGGAGCAGGATCAGAGAGAGAAAAAAGCAGGCAAACATTGGGACCTATAGCGAGGAGGCACTGCTTAAATCCTGCTTGTCAGGGCTGCCTCCTGCAAGGTGCTGCATGCCCTGTGCTGGGTGCTGAGCAGCAGCCCTGGTGCCTGCAGAGATAGGGATAAATGAGATAACTGTGTCTGTTAGCTCCCTCCCAAGAGCAGCACAGCCTGCAGAGACTGTGCTTTCTATAGTAATGAAATTTTTTCATTTTTAAATCAGCTGTGATCCTGTTTACTGTAAACTCCAGCATGCTTGAAATGTTTCTATCACAGTTTGTTTAGGCTTCAGAGAGATTTTTTTTTGAATCACACTTATCAAGAATATATTTTCACAGCAAGGTCTCTGAAATACAGTGAGCACCTAGGAACATCTGATGCCCAGACTCTGCCGTTCCCTAAGATATTATATGATCTGCTCATTCCCCATGCAGAAATGCTGTCACTTTTGTAGGATACAAGCCAGTGCCTGTCTGATGCATGATACCTCACTTTGGAAGGCCTTGAACAAGACTATTTGTTGTCAAGATACTTTTACAAAAGCAATACCATTTCATGGGTTGGAGTTAAAATAATTCATACAGTTTACACTGCTTCGTGAGCTTTGAGCTTTAAACCTGCTTAGCTAACTTTACTTTCATTTTGGCTTGAAACTTGGACTGGGGTGAAATGCACAACACAAGCCAGGTCTGAATTATTTGCTTTAGTTCTTTCTGAATGATCTCATTTTCTCACTATCCATAAATGTGAACAGAGGAAAAAAAAAAAAAACCACCCACCACATACGTTTCAACAGCTGAAAACAACTGAACCAGTAAGTATAAAATCTGATATCAAACACAAAGCATTTCAGCCCGAAAGGAATATGGCTTTGGACTTTTATGAGCCACTGCAGCATATAGTGCCTGTCACTGCTGAAAACAAGCTCCATGCATTTCTGGAGAGTTGGAAGCAGCTGATCTTAAATAACTTGCTTTACAACCTGCCTGAGAAGCAAGAGGAGACAGAAAAGCTACAAAAACTGCCATGTATTTTTATAAAACATTTAAACAAAAGGCACAGGATGTGCGTGTTTACTGTCCCAAATCCTATATCATTCTCCACACCTATGATGATGTATCTATTGTGAGGTGCAGCCAGTGTAACGTGCTGCCAAAACCACAGTGGTCACGCCTGATCGCAGCATCCTTCCCCTATTTTCACAGTCATAAACCACACAGGGAAGGTCAGGGCAGTCTGGAATCTGTTCCAAAGCCAGCATGCTGTGTGTGTGTGTAAAAGGCCTCTTTGCTACCTCACCTCTATGCCATGACCCAGCAGCCCAGACTCTGCATTATCCCAGCCTTTGGAGATGGCTGCATGCTGGTGCTTCTTTAACAAATTCCCCTCACCAAAATAAACAGCCTCCCTTTCTCTTTTAATCAGCTATCACCTATTAATCTGCTTGATAACAAAAATTTCCCTTCCAAGTACAAATAGAGCCCACCAAACCATGCCAAGAAAAAAGGAAAATGTCTGGATCCAGCCTTTCTCACCTGTTCAAGGCTCCCTGGCCTGCCTGGAGCATCCCAGGGATGCATGTACACCATGATCCCTCTTTTGGATGGATTAGAACAAAAGGAATAATGATGTGGTGGCTGGTGTTCATGTGTATATTTTTTCTCAAGTAAGAGACAGGGACCAAGGGCAGAGGGGAGGAGTCCAGTACCCAGACATGGACACAACCAAGGTGTCCAGGGATCCATGTGGGAGCATCCTAGCAGAGGACATTTGAGTTGCTGTGATCTATTCTTAGCTTTGGCTGTCAACATGGGTTATCCTTGAAGTAGGGACTAGCAAAGGCACTTGTAAACCATAATTGCTTTCAGTGGGACCTGAGCATCTTTTGGGACCACTGGAGCCTCTCAGCAGGGAGCAGATGCTGCAGGAGGGACTCTCCTGAAATATCTTGCTGTTCTGCAGACACCTCTAAAGCACTGAGCAAACCCAACTTCTGTTTATAGTTCCAGCACTAATGATGGTTCCCAGTAAAATCCTGGATTAAGAGAGAAACTCTACTTTTCCCATTCTGTGCTCCCTTTCTGGTCGGCTGCATTCATTAGATAAGTTAGTGCCTTAAGGACACTTGATCTAAGTGCTGGGAAACTCTGGATTTACAACCATTAGGGCCCACTGTTACCTTTAGAAAAACATCTGCTATAAACAGTTTTACTTACTCACATTACTAATAATACCATACTGTATTAAAAGTGAAAGGATTTAAAAAATCCTATTTACTTGTCCTTCAGCTTGGCAAGTGAAAAGAATCAATGAGATGTGTCTCGCTTCAGTTTGGAGCACTTTCCACTCACCAGTTCCCTCATGCTGATGAACTTGCTTTACAGGAAGGAAAGGTCATGTTTACCTGCTTAAAAACCCCGCCTGTGCACCCTGGAAATTGAAAAAAAATTTAAAACCTTTACAAAAAGAGAGAAAGAAATAGGAAAGCATGAAAACAAATTATTGATTTTCTTCTTATAAATACATGTTTTACAGAAATGAAACTAGCTGATTTTGACTGAAGGTCATTCTTCATCAACAAAATAATAATCATGTGAGAAAATTGTTGAATTAAATTCAGTTTATGTTAACAGAAGATCACTATTATGGAGTAATCTTTGATGAGATTAAGGACGTTTTTTTCCCTTTTTTCAAGGTAGGATTTAAAACCCCTAACCATAGAAAGTAACTTATAGAAAGTTTGGGTTATGGACAAAGTTTGCATTAGCCAAACTAAAAGATAAAAATAGGAACTTTGTAGCCTTCAGAAATGTTGACTCTAACATTGACTCTAACCCTAAGGGCTCGTTATGCTGGGATATGTGTTCACTTTGTGCTAGAAAGGGAGAAACCAAGAGAAAGTGATTTGAAACAGATTTATGGATTTTTGTACCTTTACTTTCTGTATAGCTCAGAGTGGAAATTGGGTGGATGCCAGTGGGTTTTAACTCCTTCCCGGTTGTCCAAGGCATCCTGGAGCCCCTGGTCCCTTCAGCCCCTTTAATTCCCAGCATCACTCGCCCAGAATTAGAATGGTACCACTGCTGCTTGTACTGAATCCTTTCTGCCCCATTCACCCAGAAGTTGTTTTCCTCCCTCATTTCTTCCTGTTAGAGGGCTGCTCAGAAGCCTGCAGCAGGCACACTGGCTGCCAGCATCCATTCCCTCTGGGATGTGCCTGGTTGGAGCCTGGGCACAGCCACAGATGCCCATTTGTGCTGCCCATGGCACAGGGACCACCCCTGGCAGCACTGGCTCCCAGACTCTGATGCCAGACCTTATTGCTAAATGCCCAGCATTATAATTTGGGATTTTATTCCCACCCCCCCCCCCCCCCTTAATCCTGGTTTTAATAAATTGGGGTGATACTGTCTCAGGCTTCCTCTGTGCTTCTCCTGGAGCTTCTATCTAAAATTCAGCATTAGCAAAATGTGCCTGTGGAAGAAGGCCTCATAAAATATTGTTAGGATTGCTAGGCAACCCGGAGGCACGTCGGGAGCTGAAAGGAGCCTTAAGTGGGCGTAGCGAGCCTGTGCTGGAGTCTCAGATGAAAAAAAAAAGAGGGTATTCTTTGTGTCTCCATACTGGCAACACTTTGCCTTTGATTTTCTTTTGGAAAGAGGTTGAGATACACTGCTTCCAAATGCACAGAGGTACGTATCTGTGTAATTGTTGCTGCGGAGGCCTCTAACCTCAGATTAATCAGCTGGATGAGAAATGCACCTATCCAGGGCTTTGCAATAGCAATAAAAGTAAAATGAAGTTTTTATGGCCATGAAAATACCCATATTCCAGCTGCTTGCATCTTCCAAGGGCTCATTTTGTGAGAAAGAGAGGCCATGCTCAATAAGAACTTGTTTTATGAGGCCACTGAGGCGTTACCTCAACCCCTGTGCACGCTGCAGTGGTGCTTAATGCAAACTGACTCTGGAAGGAAGGGAAACAAATAAGCACACAATTTATTGGCAGGGTCTAGCACAAGTAATCGGCTATTTGAAGATACACACACAGGAATTAAAGGAAAATTGAACGGTGCTTGCAAGAACTTGGGGAGGAATTACTGTAGGTGTAAATAGCTGGGGGTTACTGCTGATTTTGTTAGCTAAGAGGTTAAAGGGAGTTTCTGGTTTAGCCCTTCCTGCCTTCACCCCGAGAGCAGGAGATGCTGCTCCCAGAATCCATATCTCATCTCTCCAGGAGCACCTTGGCTTGCCCAAAGGCCCTTAGCCAAGCAGGCTCCAGCCCTTCCTTGGGCAAGTCTGCTTCGTTTCCACCCCAAGCCAAACCTCCAGCAGGCAGCACCAAGCTGTACTTTCCCTAGAGAAAACCCTGGAAAAACACACACACCCTTTGCCAGCGAACACAGCACCCAGATGCTGAAGCTGTCCTTGTGTCTGGCTTTTGCTCCTTCCATCCAGCATTGCCAAAGGCAGGTCCTGGTGGCGGGTCCTGCAGGAGGTGGATGTGCCTCTGCTGAGAACGGCTGTCTGTGCCAGAGGACAGCCTTCCAGCCATGCTGAGTGTGCAATTTGTTTCCCAGGGCTTGATTTAACACATCATTTTCTGTTAAAACAGCCCAAGCTGACTAACACATCCATCTGCTCAGAGTCTGTCCTGCTCCTCCACGGGAAGGGCTGCTCCCACCAAATTCTTTCCAGAGGTTACAAACGGCTCCCCCTCCATCTCCAGAGCTCTGGGGTGACTGAAATCCCTCATTCAGACACCCACAAATCCCACCCTGCTTTCCTCCTGTGCTGACATAGGGCTTTGCCTGCTCCGTTACTGGTGCGACACATTTCGTCAGCACAAATGGAGGCACTGAGAATCAGTGCTGAGAGCAGGAGATGATTATTTTTGCTCATCCTTTTGTCAATGAAAACATTCCTCAAGCATCCAACACCCATATAACGCAGGTAGGGACTGTTTTAAGGTAGATATGCATTCCCCAAGACTATTAATAAATCTTCCCATCAGGCTGTTTTTGGGATAAGGCATCATGGACATATTTAAAAGATGTGTACATGTGTGACTTATGGATGTGGTCCAGTGGTGAGCCTGGCAATGCTGGATTAATGATTGAACTTGATGATCCTATAGGTCTTTTTCAACCCAAATAATTCTACAATTCTATGACCCTTTCTGTTGGAAGCTGCTCTTGGTCTTGATCTTAGAAAACAGAGACTGATGGGAACAAACCTCAGATTTCCACAGTATTACAAGGTTTCTTAGATAACTACAGGTGGTATAGATATATAACTACACCCTTTATTTCTCATGTCCCTTTCTAGCCAGATTTAGGTCAGGAAAGAAGTCTGTGAGGTGTTTATTCATTCCTTCCAGCAAACTGGGTGATTTTTCTGCTCTGTTAACATTGCAGGTCTCATGATACATATTTCAACACCAAATGGCCCAGGCCAGAGCACTTGGCACTGCTACACTCTGCCCCTCCAGCCACAGGATGCTGGTGAGTCACGAGGAGCACGGTGGGATTTCTCCTGCCATCTCCTTTTCCTTCCCCAGTCTCCCCAGTCAGTTTTGGAGGCACACGAAATTGGGCTAAACTTGGGCTTTCTCTTAGTTTTCTCAGCAAAGCTTCCTCTTCACAATGAGCCAGAGATGGGCTGGTCCTCAAGATTTCTCTAGCAGTTATTTTAATAAAAAAGGTGGCAGCTGGAAGTCTAAGGAAGATGGGAGCCAAGCCCCTTAAAAAATTATAATTGCAGACTTGGAGCAGTGCTAAGAGTTAACAGAGAGATGCTTAATCCAATTCTCAGCTTCTATTTTAGGATCCTTTTAACTTTCAAAATCAAAAAAAAAAAAAAAGGAAGAGGGGAGGGAAGAAAAAAAATAATCTCCAACACAGTACAATTTCTTAAGCTTGTTCACAGTCCAAAGGTGAATTTTTGTTCATGTGAGGAATCTGAAGAAAATATATTCAGCTGTTTCAGAGGTTACAGAGCATGAAAGCAACATCTGGTTCAAAAATCAAAAATAAAGAGAAATTCCCTTTGCTCATCAGAGTCAAAATGGGTTTTGGTTTCACACCTCTGATTTGGTGTATCTTGAGCTGTCCCCTGGAGAAAGGTGGCCATTTCTGCATTGATTTGAAGGGGATGAAATTGTGTTGCAAACCCCACAAAAATTATGGTCAGCCAGGCAGGAGAGCAGGTGAACTCCCACCTCCACTCCCATCCAGTCCAACACAATATGGGCCATGGCCCTTAAATTGCCAATTAAATTCACTGCACGAAGGTCTCCCACAGCCTGCTGCCTCCTTTGGGTTTTTTTTTTTTTCTTATTTTGGGTCGTGGTGTGATTTTTGGAGAGTGATTTGCTGTGCTCTGCGCTGTGCTATAGATGGCACTGCAGGATGGAAATTGCAGCTTCTTTCTCTGGAATAACAGCCCTGGGCTGTGGTGACTCCTGCAGCTTGTCCCGGTGGAGGAAACCAGCTCTGATCGCTAATTTCTTCAGCTCTGCCTGCAAATTTCACTCCATTTTTTACCTGGTTATTAATAACAACACAAACGTGACCCCCAGAATAGAGAGCAAGTGTGACAAGGAAGCTCTCTAGAAATTAAAAGAACCACAAAAATGCCCAAAATCCACTGGCAAATTTAGCCATCCTTTTGCAACACAGGAATATTTTGCATTTCAAAGGATGCAGGCAGTTGATTTCTCTGTACATCACATGTTTGATAAGACTCTGCCCGTACTGAAGTTCTGCTGCTGTAAATGAAAACACAAACTCTCTCATCGTCCCATCGGTATTTACAAGGACACTAAAATCTACCCAACTCTAACTATGTTCAGCAAATTTTTCTGCTCTTTTTGTAGAGTTCCCTAGGATTAAAAGAAAGAAAAGAAGCAAAATCCAGCTCAGGTCTGCAGTAGGAGACACAATGCTGGCAGGAATAGGGATGCTACAGAGAGATCAGGATGGGAAGTGAAGAATATCATAAGCAATTACAGCAAAATGCTTTTGGAAAATCCCTCCAGGTACCCAGGTGCATCTGTTGATGCTTAAGCACCTTCAGAAATCTGGCCACCAGCCTGCTGCTCCAGATGTTAAAAATCCTCCAGCAATCAGAGAAGAGTAAAAGGTGTAAGAGAGACAAATTCCTTTTGCCATTGGCAAAAGGAAAGAAAAACGCGATTATTTTAAGGATTTGTGTAGAGAAAACTGCCGACAATAAATACCAGAAGTTATCCTTGTCTTCCTTTGGAAAATGATGCTGGAGGAGGATTAGGTACCTGCAGAACTTTGTTGTTTCAGTCTGGTGAACTGTCCAAGAGCTGCCATCCACCTGTGCCATCCACCTGTGCCATCAGGACTGGATGGATGAACCACTGTAGTGCTCTCTCACAAGAGCTGTGCAGCACTTCTCTCTTACAGGAGTTTAATGTGGTCTTACACATCAAGAGGATTCAAATGACAAGAATGAAGGGAGTAGGCAATCTCATGGTTTGAGATTCTGATGAAATGATGTCCTGGCACATCCATCAGACTGCTCTGCTGTCAAGAGAACTCCCAACTCTCGAAGATGAGTGTGTTTTTCTTTTACAGTCTTGGGGGGAAAAAGCAGGAAAAGAAGCAAAGCAGCTTTCCTCAAGTCTAACTACTACACAAATGTAACTTTCAGATGAGACACATGAGATGAGGGCACAAGTGCACCCAGCTCTGTCTGAAGGCACAGGAGTGGGGTGAAGCCTGCACTCCGTGCAAGCAGACCTGGGACTGCAGAGCACAGCAGGAGAGACAAGACGAAAGGCTGAAGGAAGATTCATTCCTTGCCAGCAGCATATGTAGGCTTTGTGTGCCAATCCCCGTGCATTCATCTCGGAGAAGCAGATGTGAACGTGAGTGAGAGGGAGAAAAGTGTAAATCTGAGCCTGCATGGAAGGAAGGATCACGGTGAGGATATTTGCTAAGCACAGGGCTGGGGGGATGCAGGGATGCAGATGCTGATGTTGCCCAGGCAACACTCACTTTTGTAAGGCACCCCTTTGTCTCTCCTGATTTTTAAGTGTGGCTCTCACTCTAAAATGCAGATTCTCCAAGCTGTTAATAAGACTTATTATCTCCTAATGTTCTTCCCCCGTTTCTTTTCAGAGGCTGTTTGCAGCAGCACTGCTTGTAACATAGAAAATTAGGAGCAGCTCCACAGCTGTGGCTGCACAGGATGGGAGAGGAGATCTCTGGAGAGAGGCAGAAGCAAGAATTGGTGCTGGGGTGGTGGGTGTAAAACACCCTGAGATTCATTTCCCACCCCACTGAGAAAACTGTGGCTGTAGAGCCAGCAGGATTTAGGGGAAGGATGAGCCTTTACCCACAAGTCTTGAGTTTTTCCTTCATAAAGTCTTTCTTCCAACTTTCAGAGCCCTGATAAAGCTGCACATGGTGTTGCTGCTATTGTCTGTGCTGACTGCAAAGTTTCATTCCCACAGCACAAGATTTAATGCTGCACTATCCCCAGCCTACATCTGTATGCAGTGGCCAGTGTTTGCTCTCTCCAGAGTGGTTTCAAAACTCAGGGCTGACATCTCCCAGTGTTTTCCCACCGTGTCTCATTCCCCAGGATGTTGCACCCTGGTTTGCACTAATTATGAGATGCTGATCCCATTGTTATGGAGCAAAATTGCCAAGTGCTGGAAAGAGCACAACAAAAGCTGGCGAGGGGTAAGCTTGAAGTGAGGTGGAAATAATATCTGCTCTGTATGGGAGGCCTGGATTTGCTAATTGGACATGGCTAAGGTCAGTAAGGTGGAGAGAGGAGGGCAAGACATGGCGAGGAGGATGAAACCACCCTTCTTGATAAAGGGGCAGGCAGGAGATTCATGGGATAAATTGTGTCTCTACACCTTCCAACCAGAAAACAGGACTCAAACACAGCGAGAGAAGAATCACAGCAAGCAAGAAACCTCATCTCCAAGTGTGGAGGTGGCACAGGAAGAAGTGGGGCAGATGGAGAGATGTATTTGCATTTGGAGTGGGGATGGATGAAAGCAGAGCAAAGGCAGGAGCTTTGCTGAAAAGCCCCCAGATTTCTTCTTCATCCCAGCCTGAGTGAATGCCAAATGACCCCACAAATGCAACAGCCCCTCCAGGCAATGTGACCTGCCCTGTGTGGAGGACAGAGCTGGCAGCAGCCAACTTGTTTTCATTTTTATGTAGCATTTGGTCGCCCTATTTTGCTGCTTTCTCTTTGATGCAATGAGCCTGTGGGGAATAAAGCTCAGTGGGAGATTGCTTACGTGGTTTCTAACCCATTAGTTTCTTTTATTGGCTGTTGCCTCAACAAAAAAAAAAAAGAAAAGAAAAAAAAAGAAGAAGAAGAAGAAAATCAAGAAAAAGTAGTTCAAGGTGTGAAAAATACACGTGGCAGAAAAATATATAAAAAGTTATTGGCTCTGTCCCCCTTGGCTCCAACCTCAGTCTTATCACCATGCTGTGCATTTATCCTTCTAATATTACACATAATGACAGGGCAATTCTGGCAAGTTCTACAAGTTCTATGCAAAAAAGGCAGTCTGCTCCTCTCCCCTCCAAACAAGAAACTGTCCTGGCTTGAGCTCACATCGTTGGCATCTGATTTCAGCCTAGCAGGGTGTTTCAATTCCAATAAACATCTTGTTTTCATGTGAAGAGCCGCTTCAGCTACATTCTTTCCCATCTTTTGTGAGCATCAAAGGCTCTGTGTAAAACTTTTTATTGATCACATAAATAGCAGCTCTGCTTTCCTACAGGCCCTGTCTCCACAAAGTGTTTTAGTATCTGTAGAATGAAAGGTTCAATAGAAAACTGATTCCCTTGGCTTCCTGGGACTCTGAGCACAGGGCTGCTGCTTTCTGCTCTCCTTGGCAGAGCAGGGTCTGGGGAGGACAGTGAGGGAGCAGGGAGGGAAAGGTTTGGTTTGTTCTGGCTGTGTTTGAGGCAGTTTATACACAGGCACATTTTGTCTGCAACAAAGGCAGAGGTAAAGCCACTGTGCTGGGAGCGATCATTAAAGATTTAATTGGTCTGAAAGCTTCCTGAAGTACTAAGGAAAGACTTAAACCACAGAACTTGGAGCAGGAAGGCTCCCAAGCTGGAGAGCATGGGTGGCTTTGCTGTTTTAGGGGCGTGTGGTGGGCAGTCACTTGCCCTGCTGCTATGCTAAAGAATTCCGCCCAGGAATTCCCCAGGGATGGGATGCCTTGGCCCTACCAGGGCATCCCAGGACAGTGAGGAGCAGCTCCTGCACATCCCTGAGGAAGCTGTCTCATGTCTCACAAGCAGAAACTGAGACCTCTCCCTGTATTCCTGCAAGGCACTGCTGAGGTACAGCAAAGGACTGCCCCGAAATCCAAAACCCCGATGGGATTCTTCCCATCCATGTCCTGCCTGTCAGACCCATTGCACCATCCCCTTTTGTGCAAATGAAATACAAAACCTCTTCAGCTGCAGCCATGCAGAGCTCACGGGGAAGAAGATTAATGGGAGCTACCAGAGAGCCTCATCAGTCCTTGTTCAGGAATCAGAAATCCCAATCGAAGCCTGCCGTGACTCATGGCTGTGTGCTGGCACAAATTCGACCTCGTTTGGATAACGAAGGGCAGATCCTGTCTGGAGCTGTCTCAGAGAACTTTGGTGACTCTGTGTTTATCACACCAAGCTGAAAGGGCACTGGGAACTTTGCTGACCTTGCTGCTTGCAGGTGGCAGAGTGTGACAGCCCCAGAGCCAGCTGGGCTGTGTCTGTGGCTTCTGGAAGAGCCAGGACAGCAGAGGCAGTGAGTGCCCAAAGCCCTCTGTGGCTGGAGGGGCTCAGCCCAGCCCAGCAGCCTGGGGCTGAGCCACCACCGGGTGCCCTTGGCAAGTATAAAGGCTCCACTCCTCTCAGATGCTGCACTCTCAATTAATTTGAATAGCAATTACTTGAGATCCACATGCCTTGGAGGAAAGAAGGGTTTGAGGTGTCTGTGCTCAGCTCTTGGGGCCAAAGAACAGATTCCTCTCTAACTCCTGAGATCCCACCAGGCCCTCTGTGGTGACCCTCTGTTAGATTCTCCTTGTCCATGGAGAGGAAGATACTGAAGTATTTGCAGGCTGGAATTGGGTGGCCAAGCTAAAATCTAACATCCATTTCACCTCAAGCACCTAATCCTGAGTACTCAGAAAGCCACTTCTCAAAGCCTCACCTACAAGAGAGAGCAGTGGTGAGCTATGGGGTTTTTGGTTTGCTTTGCAATTGGAAATGTTTGGGTTTTCAATAGTTTTTCTTACAGGGAAAATCCTCTTGAAAACTCAAAGGTGAAGCGTGTTCCCACACCAGTGTTTCCCTTCCTCTGCTTCTCATACAATTTTATTTGTAGGTTGGTGATAATGAGAATTCCGCTGCTATTGATTTTTTAAAAAAACATATAACACTGAAACACTGTAGATATTGCATGGACTTTGGAACAAGATAAGAAGAGGTAATCACATTCACAGTATCTCTAGCCCTTTAATTAATCTGGACAGCAATCTCTAGCTGTATTCCTGGAGCAGACTGACTGCCTCTCCTGAATATTCTCATTTTCTATGCAAATGTGAAGATGCTGGAGGTAATTCAGCACCCCACAGGGATCTAGCTTCTGACACTTTACTTTTATGAGAGAAAATGGTCATGGCCCTGTTTGTTTGAGACTGACTGCTGCACAGGTCTGTGGAATGGGCTGGAAAACAGAGAAATACAGGCTTGACTTCTACTAAAAGAGTGAACAATCTCCCTTTCTCAGAACAACCTTAAGATGGAGCAAAACTGTCAAGCTGTAAGAATGTACTGCAGAGGGAAAATAATAGAGATCAGAAGATGAGAGGGTTATGGCCCAGCTTCCCAGAGACCTGACTGTGGGAGAATTGTCCCCGTGCATTTGTTCTGGGGTTTGCAAAAGACTCTGGGACCCCAATTCCCCCCATCATCTCCTGGGAATGGCTCATGGAGGGTGAGGGTCTGGAGCCGAGCCCTGAGCTCTGGTCTGCACAGCCTGTGCTGCCTCACTCCTCACCCTTCCCTCCGGTGAAATCAATGGATTAAATGAGCACAAATGAGAGTGGAGCTGGCTCCTTGTGCTGGGGTGAGGCAGTGAGGAAGCTGGCCCCGATACATCCACCTGAAGCCTGGTATCGAATCGCAGCTGACAGCTCCAATAATGATAATAGATGTGGCCAAAGCTGCCTCTTATTTGGAGGAGGCCAGGTTCCTCCTCGCTGCTCTCAGGCAGGCTCACCATGCTGCCAGTTCTCCTCTCCTGAGCATTCTGAGGGGTCCAAAGGCAAACCCTGCTCCTCACACTGCCAAAGCCCAACAGGATGACAGACTATGGCCTGGCTACCTCACACAGTCAATCCCAGTCCTCACTGTGGTCTTTGCAGGAATCCCCCTGGGGCTCAGAGCCTCGCCAGCACCCCGGGATTCACCTTTAACTTAATCTAAAATTTCCCTGGCTTGGCCTAATGTGAGAAATGGTACCAGTGGGATGCCATAAACACATCCCACAAAGCTCTTCTCCAAGCAGAGGCTGCTGCTGCAGGTCCAGCCAGCTCCCAGCCCACAGAGCCAGGGACAAGAGCCAAGGACACCGAGTGGATCCGGGGACACGGCGTGGACGTGGCTATTTCTGAACTTGCAAAGCCAGGCTAAGATAACCCAAAGCTCAGTGACACAAAGTCAATCACATCAACATGAAAGGCCTCAAGAAATAAATAAAAAATCATGCAAAAAAACCTTCAAGCATCTGGACTTCATTATGGCATTATCCATGCACACATGCTGAAAATCCCTTCGGACGCTCGCCCCTGCAGCCAGCCATGCTGAGTTAGCCATGCCCAAGCCCTGCAGTGGGGTTTAGCAAGGCTCAGGTTTTATCCCATATCCCAACCCCTGCTGAGCTGGGGTTGTGTCACTAAACAAGCTGGGTCAGGTAGCGATTGAGTAGCTCAGGGATGTTTATAAAATAAAGGGACATGAACCCTAAAGCAGAGGGCATGCCATGTATTTGGGGAGCTAAGTCAGCAGGGAATAAATTGGGCTGCCTGCAGTAAGTGATGCTTCAGGGAGGAATAAAGCAGGGAAGCAGCTGGGACAGGTGCCTGTCCCTGCACGGGGTCCCCAGCATGTCCTGCTTCCCTGTGTTTATGCTGTGACAGGGAGCTCACCAGAGCAGCCTCAGGTTTATGATGTGTACACATTATTAGTGCTTCACTAGTAAATAATGTCATATTTCATTGTTTATTGCTGAAAATGCACAGGAAAAGGCTAAAGCCTGAAAAGCACAAGAAAATAATTTATGTGGGAGGAATGAATTTCCCATCATGTCAAACCTCTGCCAGAATTTATCACGGTGCCCTTCAGTTTGGGTCTCTGTCCAACATTTTAAAGGTCTGCCTTTGTTGTACACATAGGCACGGGGAAGCTGAAGGTTATTGGGAGGAGTGGGAATTGCTGCTGGTGTTGGAGCTGGAGAGAGGGAAGCATAATGTGAAGGCACCAAAAAGCCTTCCCCACTTAAAATGGAAAATAAGGAGCAGGGACCACCAAGAGCCATTCTGGTGAAGGGATGAAATGGCAGGAGGTTCAGCCGTGGCTCTTCTTGAAATGCATAAATCAGGATGGAGATGGACAAGGACCACTGGCTGAACTGTTGGTAGTGATCAATATCTTAATCAATATCTGATTCCCACTTCCACTCTGCACTTAGCACTGGTAACTCAGGTCACAGATGTAAGGATTTCTTGGGTGTGTAAGAATTGCATGGTGAGGCCACGAAACTTCAGAGAAAGGTTTTCAAGCTGCTTTCCCTGTTGCTGATTTTTCCTTGAGAATCTGCCATGCTGCTGGGCAGGAGCATCAGCCTAAGGGAATAATTGTGTTTTAAAGCTACTGTTTCTGTCCCTGCCATTTATATGTGTCTTGTCAGATTTGCACCTGAATCCATCTCCAAGGTGTCGGTACCAACCAGCGTGGAACCGCAGCCGGAGCGCTCTGGTGAGCACACACCAAACTATTCTCCAAAATAAACTTCTCCCTCAGTCAAAGGAACAGCTGAAACAGCCTGATGTGGAAATAAGCACCCAAAAGATTTGGGGCTTCGGGGCTGGAGATGCCCCCACCAGCCAAGTCAAGCATTTCTGAGTACAGGCAAGGGATGTGGAGCTGGTGCGGACAAGTCAGAAGCCAGAGGGGCACAAAATGGCATCAAAGCACAGAAGGACCACACGAAAGTCTCCTGCTCCTCAGAAATGAGATGCCCAGTTTCTTGGGACTGGTGGATATTTTTCTGGTGGGACTTATCCTCTCCCATGCTTCTATGAGGGATTTTCAGGCTTAGCACGATGAGCATCACCACACTGTCCAGGGACTGGTTAAACATTCAACCAGGCAAATTTCGTGGGCAGGTCAGGCTGAGAGGTTTTTATACCCAGACCCGAGATCAGAACTTGTGGCATCCCAAAGCATTTATTTGTGTGAGCCTCTGAGTTCAGATAAGCCAGTTCCAAGAAACCCTTGATCCAGGTCTGTGCTACTGGGTACTTTAAACTCCTTTGACTCCTCAGAATAATTTCCAATCTGAAATAACGATGATCCAACTTTTTTCTTTCTATTTTTTTAACAGACTATCTTAACACAAGTACAAAATACAAAAGGACTTACCACAGACTGGTGCAAACAACAAGCCTGTATTTTTCTCAAGCAAGATTAATTTAGGGACTGTTTTTTAAAATAACAAAAAAACCCCTTGAACAAACAAACAAAAAGCCATCCAATAAACCCAACCTTACTCTAGGCTGAAACTTTAGACTCTGAGAAACCTCTGTTTAGAAAACTAAAAAGAAAAAGGACTTATCAGGATGAACTGCCATGTGATATGAAAATAATGCCAAGATAATCCTTTTCAAATTTTACAGGTTGCTGGGAGCAGATCAGGTAGCTGATGGAGGGAGTGGCAATTTGCAAACAGACTATTTAGGTGAAAAGCATTAGAGCCCTTTCCATGAGCCTCCAGGTGTGACATCCCTGACATGGAACACTTTGGCACATCTTTGTCAGGAAAGCTGCCACATCTATTCCAGCCACCAGAGCAACTGCCCCATGTCAAATGATGGAGGCAAGAGATCTGTGGTTTGAAAAACACGCTGAAAAAGGATTCTGGTTTCATTTATGACGAATACTGGAGACTCACGATCCTTACTAACTGTGTAACTCCAACCACAATGGAGCTGAACCTAATGAGCTAATGGGAGCAGGTCACCCTGTGGGAGGCTGCAGCCCTGGCAGGGACACGGACTGGAGACATGACGTTATTCCTGCCTTGGCCACAATCTCAGGCACTGCTTTGCATAACAAAGTCCTTCACACACCCCATGATTTGTCACCCTCTACAAGATACTGAATGAGTCAAGTGCCCTGGCTTCACCAGGCTGTGACATCCCGGTGCAGAGCTGACACCCCAAAAGCAGAATTCTGACGTCCCAAACAGGACTCTGCTGGGCAATGTCTTGTGCAGACACCTCTTGGGATGACTTTGCCAAAATGATGGCACAACGAAGTACAACTCTCCTGCAGTTTCCCCATCAAAGCATCCTCCCGAAAATATCCAGGAAAGAGCATGATCTCCCCTTGTACTGGAAGTACATCTCACCTACATTTGCATTTGTCCCTCACCTGCATTTGCTTTTGCCAGGGATTTCTTGCTGCTATTTCCTTGTGGGATGTAACCTTGTCTTTCATTGCATTGTAGCTGCAAGAAGTCATGGGTGGAGCTGGCAGGGTACTTTATTGTTTCTTAACTCATTCTAAAAGGCTAAAGATCCTCAAATAGACTTTTGTATTGGATTGGGTAAAAGAATGCAGTGCTCAGAGTTAATTAGCCATCCAGATTTCATATAGCTTTTGTAACTGTCATTTCTTGGAATGAAAAGAAATATAATGATATATTGCAAAGATTATGAAGGAAGATTGGGATATATCAGGGATATTACTTTAACTGAAAAAACCAGCAGAAAAATGTCCTAGTTTCTGTGTAATTCCAAAGCTCAGTATATGGAACAAAACATCCAGGGGAATTAATTACGTTTTTGTTGAGGTTTCTGCAATCTTTTTAAATCCCAAGGAAATCTATATGCAGGAGGATATCAGTCATCTATACACAGAACTACATAAAGTACCATTAGAGAACCCTCCACATGCATTAATTTTTTTTCCAGCAGTAGTGTATCAATATTTTCACCACAGCAAAAAAAAATGTGTAACCTTCATTATGAAGTATTTTTCTGTAGGTAACTAAACCACTGTGTATCAGGGAAAATAAATAGTTGCCTCCCCATATCTTCTGTGTAGAAAGTGAACTTCTTGCACTGCTCTGGCAGAAGAGCTCTGTAAGTTTAATGTATTAATCCCTCCTCCCACCAGCAGCTGCCTTATCTCTCCTCATTTTACATTATCTGACTCATTTTGTTTCTCTCTTTTAACCCCATGAAGTAAAGACTCCTGAGCTTTCCAGGCCAGGACTGTGCTCATTTCCAGCCTAGCAGTTACTCGTGGCTGGATTATTCCCATTTGTCTCTGTGCCAACATCATAATTTGATTCAATAGCTCTTCTACCTGGCATTTATTCTCATAGCAACCTCCTTGCAGCTCAGCTATCATTTAGTCAGACTAAACAAACCAAAGGGGTAAAAAGTGCCTCTGATTTGCTGGACCCTTCCTGAAGTAGACTCCAGCAAGTCCCTGTGTTCTAGCACTGGGCTTCTCTGAGTCAGGCACAAAAACAAGAAGATCTTATGGCCAGAACATAAAAATAAATAGTAGTGGACTTTGAACTGCAAAACCTTTGTCGTTGTTGATTTTTTCCTTCACTTCCTGGTTTGATTTATTCTAAGCATCCCTTCAGTGCAGCTGTTCACGCAGTTGAAAGTCTCTTGACATATAACTGGCTGATAATATTAACACTGGTGATTTCAAAAAGGAGGTTAGACACGGTCTACAGTGAAGGTCCTGAGATGTTCCACTGGTTTGTTTCACCTCTTTGTGCTCTTGAAAAATGAGCCTGGGTTACAGACTTGGGTTTTGTTTATACTTAATGTTAAACGAAATAAATGTGGTTCGTTCAACACAAGGTAATATTACTCTTAACTGTTCTTCCAGAGTATCTTAAACTACTTACCAGCACTGAAATCCATGTCAATGCTTGCCAGTTTGGTGTTTCTCCAGGGCAGAAATCTGCCTTCTCCCTCCCATATAGAGATTAACTGAGCTCTGTATGATTAGCAGTAATTTTTATGATCTCTATCTAGAGACTTTAAAGTACTCCATAATGACACAGCTTCCCAGCAATATTTATACCCTGAGTAGCATTGCAGAGTCTCTACTGGTCCAGCCCTGGGAATCTAAAACAAATTCCCCAAAGTATCTCAGGAGAACCTCTTTCACAATCCTACTCAAAAGTCAGTTAGATGTAAAGATTCAGACTTATCCAGCCTGGCCTTCCCTATACCCATGTAGCCCTTTTCATCAGTGACACAAAATGTTCTCCACTGGGGCTTTTTTCCTTCCCCCCAACAGCTCTTTCTCTTCTGAACTGCTTGTTCCTCTCCACACCTGTGCCCCAGTCATAATTGCCATTCCACAGTGTCCTTCCAACCCTATATCCTTTGGTTTCAAAGCTTGTGAAAAAAATAGATGCTCCTCTGTTCTTCTGCCCAGCCCCCAGTCATTATTCCACAAAAATCCTTCCTGCTCCTCACACCTTTTTCACAGCCTGGATTTGCAGCACTCCCTTCGTTAAGCTGCACATAACAACACGTTGTTATTTTTCTTTCCTGAAAGCCATTAATCCACTAATCTGAGCTTCTTAGGGGCATTAGAAATAAAAAAGCAGCTCAGTTCTCTTCTGATTTTACTGAAAATTTTGGCTTTTTAACCTCTCAGCCTGTGACCATGCTGGAAACTCAGTGACAACAGCCTAAATGACAAGGGATGAGCATGGTGTGTGTCATTGTCACCCATGAATGGGACTCAGAGTGTCACCCGCAGGGTGTTCCCAAAGCCATAACTGGGGATTGCACCTCCTCACACCCCTGAGCACTCTGCCTCTGCTCCAGACACCTGGAGGGCTCCCCTAAACCCATGGTGGGATGCAGTGGACATTAAGACATCCAGGAGAAGCAGAGGATGGGTGTAAAAACCTGTGGTGCTGAGGACTGAAATGTTATAAAGGGCTTGGAAGGGTGAAGGAACAACTGTGCTGCACCCCTGAGCAGCTTAGGGGGCACCACAGTTGGGGGCTTACAGTTTTAACAGAGTTAAAACATCTGGGCAGAAACTGGCTCTGAGCTGGGCTAACGTGTGAAAATCAGTCATTCTTTCCTAGGTCAATGGGAAGCTGTTTTTCCTTTGGCGTGGATTAATCACCCAGGGTTTTTTTTCTGTGCATCCACCAGCTTTCCTAAAGGGATGGTGGGGCTGTGTTGTTTGTTTGAAGTTGATGGGCACAGTCCAATTGGCAGAGATCATTGGGTCACCATGCAAAACCACAGCAAGACTTTGCATCTCTGGTTTTTCACACCAATTTTCCCAGAGACTCTAACTGAGTCTCTAAAATGATGAGAGACCCCTAAAAATAACCCAAAGAGGACAAAGATTGAGCCTGACTTTTACTGAGGATGGAGAGCCTTACAAGAATATCCTATTTCCTGAATAAACTGTGTTAACCTATTTCCCAATACAGTGAGTTGGGAACATTCTGCTGTCCAGTAAACTCAAATTTCAAGGCTAGGTCAAAATAGGCAAAGATGAACCCTGGAGCACCAGTCACTGCTGTGACCAGTTCCTGAAGGGGAAAGCACTCCTTAAACAACATGCTCTTGCAACATCTCTGAATGAAGAAAGGCAGGACCCAGCACAGGCTGGGAGAGCTGTGTCATGAACCTGTCTGTTCACGTCAAACTAAAGCAAATTATTACAAAATAATCTAAAACTCATTTGACCCCAAAAGTCAGAGCAAAGGTTGGACAAAGGTGAAATGAGATATGAATGCTGAGATAAGGCAGATGATGCTCCTTGGAATGTGGACTGAGATCCACTGCTCAGTCAGTGTAGCATCAATCACAGCCACATCCTTGCAGACACAAGGCTTCTGACATGCCAAAAAATTAAAATACCCACCCACTTGCCCCCAGTGCAGACAGCAAACTCCCTTCTGAAGACAGCAGCTCTGCTAGTATGAAGGGAATTTCTCATTTTAGAATTCTGAACAAAGCCCTAGAATTGCTGTAGTGAACATCTATGCAAACCATAGAACTTCCTGCCCTGGTTTGATCCCCACTATGAAAACCCATCCAAAGAGCTCAGTTTTCCCCACATCATAATCTCCTCTCAGCACATCCACACCTGCTCTTGCTTTTCAGTACCATCCTTACAGGACAGCCTGTACAAAATCTGTGTTTTCCCTTTTCTTGTGCCTTTCCCCCAGCTGCTGCAGAAGAGGGGACACGGGTTGTAGTCACGAGCCATGAGTGGTGCTTTGGAAAGGGTGGCACCTGAGCTGCTTACAGTTGAGGAGTGACAGCATTTCTCTTACAAAACACAGACCAGCAAACAAGGTGGACTGGACTTCTACTACCTCCAGAGGGGACAAATTCCTGCCTTAGTTAGAAGCTGCCTCTGATCCACTTCACAACACAGAAAGAGAGCTATTTCAAACAAAATCTTAAATACTGTCAAAGTTGATTCATCTGCCAGAAAAGCTCTTGTCATACAATATGTGAATAACCTTTTCCCTTCTCTTTCCCTTTTGTAAACCAACCCCGACACCTGCTTTGGGATCTACCTTTTCATTGTAACCTGGTTTTATTTAGTTTGGTGTAGGAGTCCAGGGGATGAGCCAATAGGAAGACAGTTATTACTACAACAGAGGAACCAGCTGAAATGTTTGGCAACACATGCATTATATAACTTGAACCTTAGACAGTTCAGTGAGGCAGCTGTCTATCACATGAATGGTGTTTTTCAGATTAGCAGACTTTTCTACCTTTGTCTTCCACTCCTCCTCCTTTGTGACAGAAGGAGGGCCCCTAAATCATATGACTGGATATAAAAGACTGCACAGCATGGAACACTCCTACTTCCCACAGACGTGGGACAAGCACGTCAAGGCAGAACTCAGAATCCACCAGAGAAGAACTGAAATGAACCTCCTGCCTTTTTTCTCTACAGAAACATGGGCCCTTATACTTCTTTTCATGGTCCTCCTGCTAGTGTGAGTAAAATATTCTTTATTAATTCTCTGCTCCTGCCATTTCTCTCTTCTTGCCATTGCTTACTTTCACACAACCAATCTGCTGAAGAGTAGGTGTGATGCCCAGTTTTCCAGCATCTAGCCAGGCTCTGGGATGTAGCCCCAGAGAAGAGAGAGAAGTCTAAAGACTGTACAGATATGTGATCTGGCTCCAAGGTTTGGAGTATTCCCATCCAGTTATGAGATTGCTGTTAAGCATCAAAAGAATAATTGAATAATAATGATGCCAGGTACCGGTTTACCATCAGGGTGCTGGTTTCAGTCAGGGTCCAGACCCATCAGGTTATTTTTTACAGACATCCATCTGTGCCTCCCTGGCTAAGGCTGCTCTGCAGGTAAGCCAGCAGAAGATGACCCTGCTGCACAGGTGGAGAGCAGCAGAAAGGCACCAGGAAAAGAATATTCATAGAATCAATTTTTACTCCTTCTGATTTCTTCCATGGTGCCCAGCTAAGATTCTCCTCAGGGGCACCTGGACCAGGAGGGATCCTTTGCAGAGGTTTGATTTCCATCCCCTGTCCCTCCACTCAGCCATCCATGCTGGGGGAAGAAGTGGGGTACAGATCAATGTCAGACACCTGCTCCTGGCTCTCCAGACAAAATCCCAGAGCAAAAATGTACCCTAGTGCTTCAGGGAAACCCTGCTAGTGAGGAAATGCTGTGCTTGACTTTGCTGGTGCCATTCAGCACTGCAGCAGAGCAGGGCTGGCTAAAAACCCCTTTGCTGGGACAATGTCTCCACCAGCAGCCCCTGCCAGCAAAGCTGCCCTGACAAACTGGGCAGTATTGACAAGCCCTGGGGCAGAGGCAGAGCCTTGCCAGCCATAAACCCCAAGGACTGATGTGGTGCTCACCAGCACAGCCCATTTGTCTGCCCTGGCAGTGCTCCAGCCATGCAGCTCAGCGAGATCAGAAAGTTTTTGCCGAATTTTTCAAATCTGTTCCTGTGATTTAGATCACTCGAAAGCCTGTTTGGGGCTGACTCTTACAAAAAAACACCCCAAAACCCCAAACCACATGAAAACAACAAAACCAAAGAAGCCACCCTCAATCTTGACCCAAGTTCTTGCATTTCAATAACTCTGTGGCTATCTAAGATTGCTCATGCAGACTTGCACCTTCTGAAGGCACTTGTAATTCTGTTGTGGCAAAAGGGACTAAACTCAGATCTTTGTGCTCTGATATCAGAGCTAAAATAGAAATTTCACTGCCCAATGACATAGAGAGGTTTTCTTAGATGCTTCCTGTCCACATGGCCAGCACTGTTCCAGTTCACACAAGAGGGAATATCAGACATTTCTGGTTCACACCCATGGTATGAGGCAGTAATTATTCAAGATTATTCTTTGGCTTTACACTGAATGGTCCTTTTCAGTCTGCAGAAAACCCTGACACATTTTAGTTGTAGGAGTGTTAGGCTACATTTTCCTGGCCATGTTTCAAGTGGTTTAAGCCTGTTTTCCTACAGTATTTCTGGGCTTTGTATTTCTTAGCTTTGTAACCAGCCCAGTCTGACATTTCCTGGTCCTCCTGTAGCCCTGGCTACCTACAAACATTACAAATGAGAATCCACAAACATTTGATTCCTAGTACTGAATTAACCTTTGACGAAAAAGAGATTAAACATTTACAAAGTGAGTTCTGTGAAATCTTTCTTCACCTGAGTACACCCAGCTCCCCACTTTTCACTGGTCCTGCTTAGACCGTAAGGTGGGATCTGCTTTTTTTTTTCTTTTCTGCTCTGGCAGAAGCTGTGCTGCAGGGGGATTGATCTCTTTTGGGGTCCCCAGAATTTAAAAAAGCATTGCTAATTGTAAGGGAGACCCTCCCTAAATCTCAACGTAGATTTTGGCTTTTCAAATAATCATCCCCAAGATCCTACTTGAGCAGCTGCTGCCTCGTGGCCTGAAGAGGATCTCTGATAACATCCCCCTGCCAAACCTTCCCTGTTTTACATCCCTTCTGCAATGAACTGCTCACTTGGGAAGCTGCAGCTACTAACTAAAACCAAATATTTTGAGGAGCTCTTTCAACACAGCCAAAGATGAGCTTCAAAGGGCTGCAGCCCAGGCCCTTGTTGAGAAAGAGAAAGCCCCGAGGTAGAAGCAATAACTTTAGAGCTGCCAGGAAGGGTGCTTCAGAGGAAAGAAATCTGCAAGGCTGTCAATAAAATCTAAAGAGAAAACCATCAAGACAAGGCTTCCACTGAGCTAATGCTGGACTAAAGGAGGGAGAACAATAAATGAAATTGAAGTGCAGTTTGACAAAAGCCCTGTTTGGGACACAATTTCTGGCATTGCTTTGATCTGCCTTCAATAAAAACATGTAGGCTTGGTGTTCCTTCTTCCAGCTCTGTTTTCTGCCTCTCCTTTGGTAGGCAATGAGCTCCTCTCAGGACTTTTGCTAAAGACTTCAAGATGCTGTCTGCACAGGTGCTCTGGTGGAAACAATTGCTTTCACACCAAAAGGATCCCTCTGAAGCTCTGTGTGAGCCTTACCATGGTTATCAAGTAGTTTTTTACAGGGCGATTTTCACTTGAACTGCTTCTTTTCCACCTCTTGGATCAACCTCCTCTCCCTCATCTCCCAAGGGATGTTGCTGCAGTGTCCAGGTTTAGGAGAGCTCGCAGCCCCAATGCCACAGTGATGTAACACGAGTGTCTTTTCTGTCCCACAGGTATGGGACCTGGCCATTTGGTTTATTCAAGAAGTTGGGCATTCCCGGGCCAAGACCTCTGCCTTTCTTCGGGACGTGCCTGGAATATCGCAAAGTGAGTGCCTGGAGCCCTCCTGGCTCCTGCTGCCTTGTGGCACAGCTGCAGCTCAACAGATACACAGTGATGATAACTTATCTCCAAACGCCAGCTCCTTTGTCACACGGGGTTTGTGCAAAGGCCAGTGTGGGAGGAGGCTCAGCAGCACAGACCAAGGGGCATCCCCAGAGGGACACTCTTGATTTCCAGCTGCCCTTTGCCAGCACCCTGGCTAACAGCTCACTCAAAGCACAGGGCACATTTATCCTTCATCGTAGCTTTGGAGGGAAGGAACACTCATAAAGCAGCTTTGAAAATTAGTTTAGAGCTATTCCTCTCCACCCACCATGTCCAACATCATCCCCTCCACTGCATCTTCTCAGATAATTCAGCACCACCACTGCCAGAGCTCAAGGAGCATTTGGACAGTACTCTCAGACACTTGGGGCTGGCCTGTGCAGGGCCAGGAGTTGGACTTGGATGGTCCTTGTGGGTCTCTTTCAATCCAGGATAGTCCATGACAATTTTTAAATTGCTTTCCACAGGGTTTCCTGGAATTTGACAATGAATGTTTCAAGAAATACGGGAAGGTCTGGGGGTGAGTATGAACCACTGATCTCTTTTGAGAGTAAAGCTAGAATCTGTGCAAAGGGGAGAAAATATTCATTAGGAAAGCTCCCTTTGCTCCACCTGCAGCCCTGACAGTCCCAACAGGATGAGAACAGCAGTGACAGGGTGCTGCTGGTGGCTTACACTGGAGCCTGGTGATGCAGAGCTGTGCCACTACCACATAACACAGAAACTGTTTTGACTGGTGCTGTGAAAAGCAGTTAAAATCTGGTAACAAAAGGCACTCACCTTCCCCTAACAAAATCATCAGCAGAACTATTTACTTAAGAGGGACCTGGAACTGGAAGGTTGGGTTCCTCTGGTTTACCAACAGCAGAGCAATGTGAGTGACTCCCTTTGGAGCTCATCCAAAGAATTCCTTGCTGTTGATCCCCACCTGCTGCAGTTATGGCTGTTCTGTTCTAGACACCTCCTCCCATAGCTTTTATCACTGTTGTTATAACTTAGGTTACAACCTTGCATATCCTGTAGGATGCGTCCACTGTTCCCTACAGCAGCTTTTAAAAATGGAGTCAGGAAAATGTATCTTTACATAAATGGGTAGAGAGCACAAACCAGCTTCATCTACATCTGTTCCCAGAAAGCATTCAGAACTCGCAGCTTAAAAAGAAAAAAACAAGGAGTGAGTTTCATCTCCAAGGATGTCTCAGTGCTGTCAGCCCAAGTCTCCAGACACCCAGCTCAAGAGCCTGAAAGGGGTCGAACAAGTTTCCTTCTAATACTGTAATGTGTTTAAGTGCCTGGAAAAACACAGAGTCAGGGGAGGAAGTGAAGATGTTTCATTTAGTATCTGGTCCTTTGAGCAACCGAGCCCTGCTCGTTTCCCAGTGAATTTGGGAAGTGTTTACCCCCTTTATCATTTACAAAACCAGATGGGAAAAGGTCTGGGAGTCCTTTTCCATTTCTACTTTCTGCATTTCTGTATTCAGACAACAGAGCAACGAGGCTGGTGATGGAAGAACATTTGTTCAACACATTTTGTCTCGTGGGCATCAGGCAAGCCTTACATTTCAATTATCTGGGGTTATTTACTTGCCTCCTCTTCTCCCCCCACCAGGATTTACGATGGCAGACAACCCACCCTGGCTGTTACAGACCCCCAGATCATCAAATCTGTGCTGGTTAAGGACTGTTACACCATCTTCACCAACCGCAGGGTAGGAGCAGAAGCGCTGTGATCTACCACAGAGTCCGGGAAAAGCACAGGAGGGGACAGGCATGCCGAGCATCCTTCGGGAACGAGTGGCTGCACTATGGGGATTGCTGAACACGACCACTGCATGTCACTGTTCCCCTGCCTTACAGCCTGGACTGCACACAAGGGCTGGCAGAGGGAGCAGACCAAGTCTGCTCTCGCACCTAACTATGTATTTGTGTATATGGATGGACTGGGGTCTGTGTGAGCGTGCAGGAATCTGTAAGGGTGCACAGGAGCCACCAGCCGGGATGCAGGGATGGGCCATGGTGGGTACACACAGACATGCAGGTGTTGGGCTTACTGGACTAGCTCTGGGGCTGGGAGTAGCACCTCACAGCTGCTTTAGTGTAGGAAAGAGGATTATTTATGGATGTGTGGCTTGAGAGAGGCTGTTTGTCAGGTCACAGTAATGCTCTGGAAGAGCCTGGGCAGGGGCTTGCATGCCACATTCCCACCCCTGCAAGGAGGCTGCTCTCTTTTCTGGGGTTAACACCTCCTCTTTTCCTCTGCAGCGCACGGATCTGGTCGGGGTTCTGAGCAATGCTGTCTCATTAGCTGAAGATGAGCACTGGAAAAGGCTCCGTACTGTGCTCTCCCCAACCTTCACCAGTGGGAAACTGAAGGAGGTAAACCAGGGAGGGGCAGGAACAGGTTAATCAGAGTCAGTAAAGCAGTGTTTTCAGGCTGAGATTATCACAAGGGTCTGATTTCTTTAGTCAGAACCCAGCAACTAAGCTGGCCTGTTTAATTTATGCCTAACTGAAACCAGAAAAGTCTTAAAATAGAACCTGAGCAGAGAGAACTTATTTGTAAATATTCATTAAACTCCCTGTAGTCTTCATGAGCAAAGGACTAAAATGTACTGTACTGAAGTGACCATGCCTGGTTTGTGTTACAGATGTTCCCTATAATGAAGCACTATGGGGAAGTTTTGGTGAAGAATGTTCAAAAGCAAGTGAAAGAGGACAGCTCAATAGCTGTAAAGGAGTAAGTGTAGCTGCTAAGAGCAGCAGGCAGAGCAAACCTTGTTAAAAGTGCTGTGGTTCATTGGCTACCAGCAATGCAGATCTTTCCCTGGGTCAGCCAGGGCTCTGAAAGGAGGAATGGGACTTGCTTGAAAGCCTGACTGGAAATTTAAAAGGGGAAAATTTAATTTGGATGTTAGGAAACTTCCCAGTGGTACATAGGAATCAAAATGCTCTAGAACTGCTTTGTGAATCCACAGATGCAAGACAACTCCAAGATTGGCAGGAAAGCCCAGTTTTTCCTGCATACACTCAGGATCTCTGTGCAGCACCTTCCCCTTCCCCAGGACATGGAGGTTGCTGACCTCTCTGTCCCACACAGAACTGTGGGATGCTCATCCCTCACATGCCCCGTTGCTGGGGGGACTGAGGCTGTAGAGTGGCCCTGAGTGTTTTTGCCTCATCTGTGCCCTCCACAGGGGCTCTGAACAAAATTCTGTGTATTGCACCCCTAATTCCAAAGCAAAAATGCAGCGGGAGCAGCTGCACATCAGAAACCACAAACCAGAAAAGCTCCCCTGGAACCAAAACCCTGCAAGGGGAGGGCTTGGACAGCTTGGAGCTGTGCTGGGTGGAACTAGACCACTGCCAGGGCTGGTTTGAGAAAAGCTGTGCTGCCACCCCTCCTCAAGAGATTACCATGCTGAGTTCCACACACTGTCCTTCCACTAACCCATTCCATGTTGTAAAATCCTTGGAAAAGCTGTCTAACTTCAAAACCTGTGCAGGCTGGAGACAAAAGCTCTCTAAAAATCTATCCCCTTTTCTGTAAATGCTATTCAGTACCACATATTCAATTTTCTTTTCAAACCTAAGGCAGGAGGTCCTGTGAGACTTTATATTTGAATAAAGTCATATAGGCATGAGGAAAAAATACATTCACTCTGTCCAAATATTTAACCACGGTCTATTTTTTCCTCCTTTCCTCAGCATCTTTGGGAGTTATGGCCTGGATGTTGTCACCAGCACTTCCTTTGGTGTGAACATTGACTCCATGAACAACCCCAAGGACCCCTTTGTCAGAGAGATGAAGAAACTGGTCAAGTTTGATTTTTTTGACCCAGTCTTCATCTTGTCATGTAAGTGACTCCGGGTTTTGCTTGGATAACTTCCTTTGCTAGGAATGAAACCCTACTGGCTCTCATCTCATCATTTCCTCACTGTGAGCTTCATGCTGACACCCGGGGGGTGAGAAGGTAAAAGTTTCCTCCAAAGCTTCCTCTGGCATCCACAGTGCAAGAAACTTATGAACCACTCAGAAATATCCAATTAAGTGCTGGGAAATTATTTGAAGATTGAAAAGCAAGTGAGGCTTGAGGAGAGCTCTGCTATCTGAAATGCATTTTCTGGAAGAGGGTGAGGACTGCAATTAGATACAATTTCCTCCAGTGCAATAGCTTAGCAGCAATGGACCTTAAATTAAGGTTAGATATCTTGCTGAAACCCAGGGAAAGTTTGGATCTGTGCATAGAGGAGTGCTGTAGATTTCATTAATCTATACAGAATATCAAGATCCAGTTTCTATGAGGAAGGAAATACTTTGAAAGGGACTTGAAAATGTTTGCGTGACCACAGCAAGGCAGTGAAGAGCTCAGCCTGGACAAAGAACTCAGAATTTTCAATATTTCTCTTCTGAGCCACATGCCTCTTGTGTCCAGAAGTTACCTGTCCTTAGGAAACAGAGCCTTGGAAATAGGAGGTGGAATATGCCTTGGTCTTCTCTTAAATTAATGATTATACCCAGCTTGGCTGCGCCCATTGGACACAAAAACTATTCCAAGAGAATGAGACAGAGGGGGGGAAAAAGGCAAAGTCTGTACTTTTCTCAGGTAAAGAAATTAAAAAAGGAAATAATTTTCCAGTAGCATCCACAACTATCTGATATGAGGAAGGATTTATTTATAGAGTGGAATTTAATTCTTTATTTGTTTTTCAGTTGTTTTCCCATTCCTTATTCCTGTCATGGCCAAGATGAATGTAAACCTCTTCCCCAAAGATGCTGTAGATTTTTTCATGAGGTCAGTTGCCAAAATTAAGCAGGAACGTGAAAAGGAGCCTCACAAGGTGAGTGGGAATTTGAGAGCCATTGTGGCAGAAAGTACTCTGAAGTGAGATATAATTAGGGTGATGACATCAAAGGTGAAGCCAAAGTACAATGACTCAACAAAACCCTGAGCCTACTCACGTGTAAACACTTCATTTTAATATTGTCAGAAAAGCCCCACCTGACCCATCCTGGCAGACAATCAGGGGGACTTTGCACATCTGTGATCTGAAGCCAAATCCAGATAAAGGCTCAGCAGAATTGGACTGAGCTTCAGTCTGCAGCACTTGTAATGAGAGAGTGAGAGACTCCCTGAAGAAGATTAGGCAGAGGATGAGAGAGTGCAGAGTAAGCAGCACACGAGCAGCAAAATCACCTTTAGGGTTGTGCCTTCCCCTCTCGCTTTTCAAAAACTGCAGTGGCTTCCTGACAAAATTCTGCCTTTTAGAGTTTGGATCCCTTTCCCCAAATTCATTCAAGATGCTGCTCTCTGACCCAGTGGCTTAATGGATAGGACAGACAGTTTTCCAAAACAAAAAGCAGGCGTTATGCTCTTCAGTAAGGAAGTTGTGTGCACTTTGGGGATGCTCTCAGTCTAAAAATCGTGCTTAGGCTGTGAAATCTGCTTATGTGAGGATAAGGAACCTGTCACCAAAGAGACTCTGCTGCTTTCCCTCTCAGGGCAGGGTAGATTTCCTGCAGCTGATGATCGAATCCCAGCGCTCGGGCAGCCAGGGGAACAACGGAGCAAATCACTCATACAAAGGTAACACCACCCAAATCCTCACCGTGGGCACGGGGGCTGTGGAGTGAGGACAATATGGGGAGGTGCTTGTGTCACCATCATCTTCACTGACCAGCTCCAGAGGGAACTCTGTCTCCTGGTGCCAGCACCAGGGCTAAGATCCCTGTCCAGGGAGCAGGAGTGCCATGCCAGTTACCCATACTCAGGAAATCACCTGCCTCCTCCATAAAATGGATTTTTCCAGGCAGGTAGAGCAGTTATAAAAACATTATCAGAAAACAACTGCAATAAACTTGACACCACCTGGTGCTGCCTGGTCCTTGTTGACACCATCAACCAACACTGCTTTTCTCATCTCCCCACAGCCCTGACCGACACAGAGGTCCTGGCCCAGGCATTCATCTTTATTTTTGCTGGGTACGAACCCACCAGCAACAGCCTAGGTTACCTGGCCTATGAGCTGGCCCTGCACCCTGATGTACAGGAAAAGCTGCTGCAGGAGATCGACACGGTCCTGCCCAGCAAGGTAAAGGGGACCCTGAGTGATGGGGAGGACTCTGACCCTCCTGCTTCAGTCAGGGCAAGGAGAAATCTTTAGCTCCTAAACACCACGGATTTTCCAAGAGCTCTGGAGACACACACTGAGACAACTCAGCCCTGCAGTGATTTTCTTTTGGCAGCTGGAACCTTCCATTCACCCCACTGGTCAAACCTGTTTGCCACGTTCTGCACCCATGCACAAGAGGATGTGGATTCCCAGGCATTTCCATAACTCAAGGGTGGAAAAACAAAACCAATAGCTCGATTTCTACCTTGCGTTTTGTTCTTCCACGAGCCTGAGTCAAATTTGGGGTGGTGGGGTTGGGGATTATTCTGGTTCCCACAGTCATTTTAGGACAATCCAGTTCTGATGCCAATATACCTGGTCACCTTCTTCCTGCTGTCCTGCAGGCTCCTCTCACATACGAAGCACTCACGAAACTGGAATATCTTGACATGACACTGAACGAGAGCTTACGGATGTATCCCCTCGGGGGGAGGATTGAGAGAACCTGCAAGAAAGACGTGGAGATCAATGGAGTGACCATTCCCAAAGGAGTGGTGGTCACCATCCCACCCTACGTCCTGCACCGTGACCCCGAGTACTGGCCCGACCCAGACGAGTTCAGGCCAGAAAGGTACGAAAAGCTTAATGAAAGGGAAGAAATATCACACTGCTTTTTCCTCAGTAATTAAGCATTAATCTCTGATTAGCTTCCTAATGGTGTTCTTCCTATCTTTTTACAAACAATACGGATGAGAAATAGCAGGCTCGTGGGAATGTCATTTTAAGAAGAAAATGAGCTTTGTGCTTAAAGCAGGGTTTCAAGCAACATAATCTTATTGGGAGAAAACCACTGATACCTCACAGGATCTTGCACCCAGTTTTTAAGTTTCCTGAGAGGGGGAAAATGTGGAGGTTTTGTAACTGCTGGCCTCCTCTCTATAATCCTCCTTGTTGAACCTGTTCCCTTCATACAAGCTTCTACTAAATACACCTAAAAATTCGATTCTTCCAGAATTGCCTTCCCTCCTTGTTTTCAAGGATAACCTTCCCTAGCTGATTATTTTTGTAACTGATATCTACTTCTCACTCCCAGAGAAACTGAAGCCATAGGCTGCTCCTAACCAAAACAACTTCTGGTTCTTCTCTCTCTAAATACCACAGACAGGAAATATCTGTTGCTGTGGGACAGGATGGTGCCTGGATTTCTACCTTGCTTCCAACTTCCACTGATCTGGATGGGCAGAATTAAAATCAAACCCTGTAGTGGTACCCCACTCTGTCCTGGGCAAGGGCTCAGTCACAACACTCAATTTCTGGGGTACCCTGAGACATCTTAGGAAAAACCCAAACCAGGCTCTGCAGGGCACCATTGAGAGATCCCTGGATAAATATGTAGGGTTTGTGGTTTTACTGCCTTAATTTCTTTTCCCCAACCATCATCCAGGTTCAGTAAGGAGAACAAGGATTCCATAGACCCGTACACGTACCTGCCCTTCGGGGCTGGTCCCAGGAACTGCATTGGGATGAGGTTTGCTCTCCTGACTGTGAAAGTTGCCATCGCCTCCCTGCTGCAGCATTTCACCTTCCACACCTGCAAAGAGACTCAGGTGAGGAGCAGGTAGAGGCTGGAGGCTGGCACAGGCAGAACCAGGTGCCAGCCCAGAGCACTTCCAGGCACTATGGATCCAGTCATGCCTGAACCTTTCATCTCTGCTTATTTAACTTATCCATCTCCACCTGTTTTCCCTCCCTTCGTGGCAGATCCCCATCAAGCTGAGCTCAGTGGGGCTCTTAACACCAGAGAAGCCAATTGTTCTGAAGTTGGTGCCCCGGACCAGCACTGAGCCTGCCAAGAACTGAAACCCAGCCCCAGTGCCCCAGCATCCAGGGTCTGCCGTGCTAACAAAGGGATCACACACCACAAGAAATCTCTCCTGCACATGCAGACACAGAAAAGCAGCTCCAGTTAATTCTGGAAGCAATTACTACATATTTACTAATAAACAAAGCTGTCAGAAATGTGACATGGATCACTGGGCAGTGACAATACACAGTCCCCTTAATTTTGACTGCAAAACCAGAAATAAATCCAAATAAGAAGCTGATCATCCACTTCGAAGGGAACTTCTCCATCTGGAGGGAAGGAATTACTGCCACATCCAAGAAAAACAAGGTGTGATGGAAATTCAAAATGCCAGACCTCACCAGGCAGGACCGGGTGCTATTCTTCTGGGTGTATTGATGCTTGAAATTTCATGTGTTCTAATTGAGACAACTGGTGTGAGACTACACATCCTAGTTACCAATCCTCTCCTGTGCCATGTGTTAATTAAACTAAAATGTGTACAAATACTGTCATTAAAAATGTTTGAGAGCTGCTCTGTGTTGTGTATAGCGGCTGATCACTTCCTATTTAAAACCCGTATTCAGCCTCAACCCTTGAAATCATCCATGTACATTGCTTTCCACTTAATTTAATGAATCTGATCCTTCATTTAACGCCATCGAACCCTCCCATTTGTACAGCATTTTACAAACACTCCAGCTCCCACCTCTTACTTTGATTAAGAGGTTGTCTTCAGTTCAGCACTGGCCAACCCTTTCCCATGCTGGAGTGGCAGAGGATGGATTAGAGGATGGATTAGAGGGAGCAGCAGCTCCCAGGAGGAGAGGACAGCCCTGCAGAAGGGCCAGTGCTGCTGGAGGAAAAGTCTGCACGCAGCCTGGGGCTGAGCCTTTCCTCCCAGAGCCATGGATGGGGTTTAGTCGTTGCTTGTGGTGGGGTTTTGGGTGCTTTGAGCTGCTCCTGTCATCAACAGGATGATCTGACCCAGTGGCTCACTCCATCCCTGACCATTTAAACAGGAGATATCAAAAAAGCAGGTGGGAAGGTTCTCCTAGATCCAAGTTTCACACCACAGTAAATTGTGCTGGTCTTGACACCTACCAACCAAAACAAATATTAGTGAAATGGGAAAGGTTTCTACAAGAGCTGCAAATCAAATCAAATCATCCCATTACTTTCTCCTGGCATCCTTCACTCCCAGGTATTATTTGCTGGATCATGGCCTGTAATTTTCTCCTGTGGCAACATTCTTTTCTCTTTAGTCTAACAGACAAAACTGCAACATGACCCAAATGCTGCAATCCCACATAGCACAAATTTATTCATCAAGTCAGGTCCATTGTTTACCAGTGAATATTCAGGGATTTGGGAGTGGACAGGCAACAGCACAGTGGGTTCCTCTTCCCTGGAAATCCCCAAATCAAAGCTGTCCATTTTTCTGGAAGATACAGCAACATTCACCAGGCTCTAATTCAAGAGTAAGCAGCTTGTGCTGTCCCAAAAGGCAGATAAAACAATTATAGTGCTCCCTTCTGATTCATCATCTGTGATAGACTGCTTGGGTTGTGCTGTGTACACAGCAAGGCTCTGAGGAGTGCTGCCAATGAGCCCCTGCCTCAGTTTAATCTGCTGCCCATCTCTTACCAGGAGTCAGAAACCATCCCTGGAAGAGCTGGGCCCGCCTGACTGACTGTGATGCTGCACTGCCTCTGATGGGGAGAGTGCAATGCATGGATAAATCTGTTAAAAAAGGGCATTTTTCTGTAGAAAATCCAGTGGCAGGCAAAACTAACTCGGGCTCAAGGAAAGGGACGGAAAGAGGAAGCTATCATCAAAGCAGAAAATCACTTACATGCCAAAGAGCTGTTTTGAAGTTGTGGAAAGTCCTTATGGCACCTGATGAGCAAACCCAGGTGCCTTTGCAAGGTGCCCAGAAGCACAAAGGGTTAATCCAGCCACACCCCAGCCCAGGCAGTTCCTTCCCTGCACGGGGCTCTCCGGGAATGAAGTCATTAAATCCAACTGTACAGATCATTCTTCCAAATGTGAAAAATGTGACTAATTTTCCGGCTTCAGCCAATTATGACCTGCCAGGACTATCATAACAGCCCATAAATAATGTGTAACAAAATCATGGTAATGAGTCTTCTAGAAGAAAATTAGATCCTCCGTGTCCTAACTCCATAAAATTACTCTGATTTTAAGGGCTGCCTCCATCATTCCCAGCACTTCCCATTGCTTTGCTGGTCACCCCTCAGAAGTGACTTGGCCAGGAGTCACTGAGCATCCAGCAGGTTTCACTGGCTTGGCTGTTTCCACTTTAAATCAGGCATAGCACTGCTTAACTCACCTCTTGAATGGTTTTTTGCTGATAAAATATTTATTTTATCTGGACTCCTTGCTGATTCATAAAATCACAGAATCTTTATGGTTGGAAAAGGCCTTTAAGATCATCAAACCCAGCCATTAACCCACCACCATGCTCACCATTAAATCATATAAACCATGTCCCCAAGTCCCACAAACACTTTCTTTGAACATTTCCAGAGGTGGAGAATCCATCACTGCCCTGGGCAGCCTTTTCCAGTGCTCGAGCACTGTTTCTACATATCCTTGGCAGGCCTGGGACATTCAATTGTCCCAAAATAGTTGGGTCTCATCAAAGGAAAGAAAACAGTGTAAGGTAGAAATTTATTGTGTGGACACTTCTTTTTCCTCACCTAAGTCTTTTCAAAACCCAAGTAAGAAGGAAAAAAGAACAGAGAAAAGCGTTGTTTCATCATCATTTTAAATCACATATGGTTTTCTCAAAGGCTTTACAACCTTATCTCAGAGAAGTTATTTTCTCATCACTGCAGTGTAGCAGACTCACACCCCAGCATCACTCAGGAACTTCTGTAAATATGAAGAAATATATTCCCCTTAACACAGAAGGAGCCTTTCCACAGGAGGTTTGTATCCCATGTGATGAGAACTGCTATTGCATCAGTCCTGGTGAAAGACAAAAGGTGATTTTAAGTGGGGAGATTTGTTTTCTGTTTCCCAGTTAACTACAGAGAGTCACCTCACTCCTAACTTGCCTAAACGATGCAATGCTTCCAGCTGATTGCAATGACCAAATGGATGTTATGAAAAACAGGTTTCCTGCTTACAGTGAGGGCATGTTTCATGTGCTTCACTAAATCAGTTATGAGATATTTCAACACCAGACTGAGCCCTGACAGAGAGAAGAATGGTCTGACTATTAGCAAACTAAGTGTCCCTAAAGTATTGAAGTCTTTTGCAATTCTGCTGTGCCTTTAAAGTGAAAAATGAAACATTTCCAGGCATATTTCACCTGAAAGGAAGAACAGGCAGCATTACTCCTTTTACCTCTACTGAGGCACAGTTTCTGTGGCATCAGGAGCCTGCAAGTCAAGGGACACAAGTGGGAAAGGCAGCACAGGCAGGACTGGGATTGATCTCAGTCCCTTCTTCCTCTCTCCATCTCCCTGGTGGAAGTAATAAGCCAGCATGGGCAACTACCAGATGGATTGGAAACATGGAAAACCTGTAGCTGAATTTATGCAATGACATCACTTTTCTCTGCTGTAATGGAGAGAATTGGACATATTGAATTGCTCACCACACAGATATGGAATTTTGAAAGCCCTTACTATTGCACAAATGTTGACAGGATATTTTATTTACTGCATCATTAAAGGTTAAAGAGACTCATTCTCCAGAGGATTCATTTTTTCAACTCCTAATATCAATTAAAGCTAATTTCAGCTCTATCTAATGATTAACATAAAATATGGAAAAAGCTCTAACTGAGCATTTCTATTCATTACTCCAATTCTCTTGTATTGCTGGAGCACTTTATAGGTACTGATGCAGCTTTTTACCACCCATGACACAGAATTTTCCCCTCCAAGGTTTTTTTTTTTTTTTTTTTTTTTATGAAAATGCTGCTAATATGCTCAGAATACCTTTGATCATTTGGAACAAAATTTTTATTTAACCATTTCGCAGCTGATGATCAGGAATGTTTTCCATGGGCTTCCCTGCATGGCTGGGTACAATGTCTGGATACAAAAGTACATTGTTCCAAGGCTTGCAGCTTCCAGATCATCCATTCATATGTATAATAAATAAGCCCACTCTGAGGCACTTGTGCAGCCACAAGTTTGCAAATGGAGTGGGGAAGACACTATAACTGTTCAAGGGAAAATGAAAAACCTTGCCTGCCACTTATGAACTGAAGCCAGTCCAGCACAGCTGGATGCATTTACCCATCTTCACTTGGCAAAATACTGATTCCATCCACCCAGCACAGAGAGCCCAGCAAAATGAGCCACAGTTCATCTCCTGGACTGTGTCAGAGGTTTGTGCAGCCCAGCTGGGGGGGGCACAGGTGCCACACCACAGCTCCCTCATCCTTGGGCTGTCCAGCTGGTTTTGCTTAGAAATTGGAGGTAGTAAAAATGGAGAATACTTTCAGAGAATAGAGCACAAAGACAAGCCCCCAGCACAGCCTTGCACTAACTTGCCATGAGCCTGTCTAACCTTTTCAGGACTTGTCTACTTGTATCCTAATTTTAGGCTATTTATTGTTAACAAGCACTAATCTGGGATCAATCAGCATCCAAAGGTCACAGCAAAAGGCAGAGGGAAGGCGAGGAGTGGTACAGATGCTCTGAGGAAGGTCAGCTGCTGCCACTCAGGCTGCTCTGGGGGGCAACCACACATCAATCACCCCGAGCCACATCCAGGGCACTCAGCAGATGCCTGGTGCTCCCAGTGATTGCAACAGGCTCCAGGGGAAATCTGCAGGATGTACGAGTGGCACAAGTGCTCCTTGCCAAGAAGGGGAGTGTTTGCCACACCGGCTGTCGCATTCCTGTGCCCAGTGCAGCTCTGGCCCAGGGCTCTGCACTGAGCTACAGGTGCCTCAAAGGACACTGGGCAAACTACTCTTACTTTTCCTTACATTTTCAAGGCTGCAAGTGGCTTTCTCCTCCCCCCTCCTGTATTTTCACGTCTAGCTTTCAGTGACTGGAATTCACTCGGCTGGGAGGAAGTGAAACCGCTCTCCTAAGTGGAAGAGCCACCTAATAAAGTTTTAATGGAAGATATCATTTCTAATCTTTACATTACATTAAAAGCCAGCCGGGAAATGAAAGCCCATGAGAGTTAGGAGTGTTGGAAACACTCAGCAAGACAGCCTTATCTTCAGGGAGTTCACAGAATGAGTGTTGCCCTAAGGAAGAGAACTTGCAGCAAGCAGAGAGCCAGGGCTGTTACAGACTTAGCAGCCTTAGTGTAGATATATGTATTTATGTTTGTGTGCATATCCACGCACCTAAAGGGCAGAAGGATATCTTAGCTTTTGGGCAGACTCTCCAAATCCAGCTGGGAGTGTCTGAGGGGATAAGCTTGGAGCCCAGGCCATGGCATGGAACATTTACCTGCTCTGCATCACCAAGGGGCTCATTTAAACACCAGAACCACTGCCATCCCTCAGGGGTTTTTGTAACTTACATAGAATTGCTCAGTTTAGGCTCTTCAATAACCCACAACCTGAATATAAGAAACCTTCCCACCACCAGTTCCTTGCTGTGCTGAACATCCACCCAGCAGCAGTAGGAACACTTTGAGAAATCTGTTCCCAGGAGAATTGGCAGAACTGAGCAGTTCTCAGGCTCCCTGTGGAGGGACAGAAACATTCAAGCACATATCAGAAAGACATTTAAAATGGGGCAAAAGAACACCATGCATTTTTGAAACACTGGCCTTCCAGTTTAAAAATCCTGCAAGTTTTGGTTGGCTGAGGGGGACCATGTTTAGTGATTGATGTTCCTTCTCCCAGGTCAAGAGGAAACAGCACTAAGTTGCTCCACAGGAGGTTTAGGTTGGAAATCAGGGAAAATGTCTTGGATAGAACTGTCAAGCATTGGATCAGGCTGCTCAGGGAAGTGGCAGAGTCACCATCCCTGGAAACATTGAAAAACTGTAAATGTGGCACTTGGGGACACGGTTCAGTGGTGGGATTGGTCTTAGAGGTCTTTTCCAACCTAATCAGTTCATGATTCTATAACCACCACCAAGAGTAAAACACATTCAAAAGCTGTTTTAGATTAGCAAAAGCCAGACTTCAAAAAATGCCAGAGTATAAATCTTCTGAGGGACCCAGCAGGCCCCAAGGTGGCAGCAATGAAGTTTCTTCAACAAGAACTGAGAGCTTCCAAAGACAGGGACCTGCCAGGGTGTCCAAGCAGCAGCTGCCCCAGGGAAGTGCTCAGACCCTCTGCTGTGCTGACCCTGCTCTAAGGACAGCGAGAACAATGAGAAATTAAATTGCACTGTCACAAACCCCAGCACGCAACAACTTCTGGCACCACTTTGGTTTGTTTATTATAAAGCCACTTTGGCTTTGTGTTAGGTTTTCTGTCTTCTCTCTGCTTGCTGGCAGCAGCTCCAGAGAAGATCTTTGGAATTTTGCTAGAAGTTTCAGATATTAGTTTCCTTTGCAGCACCTGCTCCTTTGTAAGGAATTAGAAGGTCCCTGCAGGCTCCCTCCCTAAACACACAGCACAGCTGCACAGGTCATGATTTGCCACATTTATTACACAATCACCAAAACGTTGGAGGTTTAAAGCTTCTCGTCTCTTGCCCATGTCTGAACTGGCTCCCAGGTGGGGTTTGAGCACCAGCAGCTGGCCCTGCTGGGCTGCTCTGCCCCAGGGGAACATTCCCGTTCTCCAAATCACCCCTGGAGCCACAAGGAAGGAAAACAAACCCTTGGATCAGCCTCTCCTCACTGCTCCTTCTCACAGCTGAAAGAGCAATGCAGGGAAGAATCAGGCAAGTGTCTCTAGGCTGGACACGTGTCCAAGTGTGATCCACACGTGTTTCCATCCCAGGGCAGCCTGGCCCCAGAGCCCTGAGCTTTCCCAGACAAAAATCTGCTGAAATCATCCATTTGAGTATTCATCTTTCACCTGTAATTTCATTTTAAATCCACTTTTTTTTTTTTTTTTTTGTAGGGGTTGCTGGACCTCAATCAAAACTGCTTTCAAAAATCTGGGAAATGCGAGAGGGGTTGTTTTCCATAGAAAACCTCACCTCGCTGCAGCCCTGAAGTGCAGCCACCACCTCAGTCCCAGGGCTGATCCCAGGGCAGGGTCTGGCAGAGGGAGCAATCTGGACTGCACATCATGGACCTGTTAGCCTGGCCTGCCAGGTGAGAGCCCCCAAAATCAGAAAATAATCATAAAAAAATCTGGTTTTGAGTTAAGTGAGATCTGAGATTTTTTCTTTTTTAATCATTCAGGTGGTTTCTCAAAGTTTCATGGAATGGAGTGGGTACAACTGATGCCGAGATGCTGGGAAGAGGGAGCAGCAGCTGAGCCAGGAAAGAGGATCTGAAGCTTCAAATGCACCACAGGCAGTGGGTGGGCTTTTTGAATAAGGAAAAAATTCATTAACTCTGTGTCAAAGATCACACAGAATTTAACAAAAATCTTAAGTAAAAGATGCCAAGTGTTTCTGAGGAGGCCTCCTGGATCTTTCCTTGAAGATCTGCAAAGAAATGTGAAGGAAATGCTCCACTTTCAGTATCATACTGTGAGATTAAATGTTATCCTGCTACACATTCTTTTTTTATAGCCCACTTTCTATTTTTATTCCTGTTCTGCTGTGGAAGTGTTTGCTAATAATATATGATAGGATGCTTTGTCATGAAAAAACCTTGTATCATTTATCTGTTTCTGAAAAAAGAAATTCTCAGTACAAATCTAATAAGGGAAAAAATCCTATTCTAGCTCCTGTTGGAGGAAAGGGATTGATTTATGGAGAGAGATGAAAAGCACTAAGTATGTATTGCTTGGCAAAATGAGGAATTGTAGAGAACTGTCTTTATGCATTTGAAGGGTGTAAACATCAAAGAGGCAGAAGAGCTATTTAGAGCATTAGGAGGAGGCACATCCAGGAGACAAGAGCTGAAATTAAATGAACATCCTTAACTTAAAAATCATACTTCTGCCTGCAAATCTATTTCCTGGTATTATTACTTGCAGCACCCTAATGAGTATAAATGAAGCTTATAGAAAAAAAAAAACAAATCTATTTTTCATATCCAATCAGCAGATCTTCCTGCAACATTTCTAAAGACCAGATCCAGCACCTAATTCAGAAATTTTGGGAGAAGAGCATCTTTTAATCTTCCTCCTCCACCTTCCTAGTGCCCACCAAATGTTGATCAGTACAGTGGGTCACTTCCCCACCTCCCTGCCCTCTGACTGCAGCCTGTGTGGTCAGTCTGGGACCAGACTCCTGGGAGCTGTGGGGGTTTAACAGCTTTTACTGCAGCCAGAGGATAATTCGGATCCTTGACAAGTCTTCTGAGAGACAAGAGCATCCTTGCTCACACCCTGCAGGAACCCAGTCACTGATCCTGCAGGATGCCCAGACCTGTCTGCCTGGAATCCTGTTAATTGCCCCCAGACCTGAGCTAAAGCATTAGGGGAGGAAAGGCTCTGGAGGAAATCAGTGCTTTGCTCTGCTCCAGGCTTTGCACAATTCTCCAAAAACACCAGAGTGGCCTGACAGCCCACAGGGACCTCAAGGACAAAGTTTTGTTCTCCCACCTCAAGGATGAAGTTTTGGAGTAAGGAGAGCTCAAGCACAGAGCTTTGCTCTCCATTCCACCAGGCTTTGCTCTCCCCCCTGCCCATCTGGGGATGGGATGGCAGCAGAGCTGTGCCAGGCTCCAGCTGAGCTGACCCTCAGCCTGGCAGGGGTCTGCACATCCATATGGATGTGCCTGGATAATTGGAAATGGCATGCAGCTGGAGGCTTATGGCTGAAAAACATCACTTGGTTACACACCTCCTTTCTGAGCCCTACCAGCCAGCCCAGGATAACAAGGCCTGTCCCTTCTCTGTGCCTTTTCTCAGCAGCATTTCACAGGTGACAGATGCTGGAGGTGACAGGAGAGGACTCTCCACCCTTAGCCTCCCCAGAGAAATCCTCAAATCCTTCCAGAATTACAGACACCTTTTATATTATCTTTTTCTGCCTAGATTTCTCATCTCAGGACAAGACTGCAGTCTCATACTAGCCATTAAACTGAAGTAAGGGAGGTGCTTTCTGTGCTGCCTCCCTTCACCAGCAGGAAAAGAGGTAAAACCCAGGGGAACAGAGGCAGCAAAATTGCTAAGTCAGAGCACAGAGGCCATGCAGGCTGTGGCTTCCAAAACATCCTGATCCCTTCAGTCAGAAACCAGGTCATCATCAAACACAGCATTTCATGTGCATAAGTAAAATAGAAATTATTGCAATAAGCTTCTGATAATAGCCAGGGTTCACAACAGAATCGGTGATATTTTAACAGAAAGCACATATTAATGTAAAATAAACATGATGCCTGTGAATGACAGGCTCTGATTTATATTCCTGGTGTTTCCAGCCCTACAGCATCATAAGAACATTGTAATGAAAAATGTTCAGCAGCAAATAGGAAAGGATGGATCTCTGTGGGCAAGAAGGGAATTACACTGCTTCCCGTGCCCCTGCCTGGGGCCACCAGGGTCCCATGCTTGTTCACATCCAGAAACATCAGCTCCTGAAGGGATGGAGTTTCTGATGTACTCACAGCTCTGTGCAAAGCCTGAGCAGCTGAGAAAAGCTTACCCAAACTTTCAGGGCAGCAGCTGTGGTGTTCAGACACGGGCAGGGGACACAGGGCTGGGGCAGGGCTGTCCCCACCCCTCCATGGACATTCATTCCCACTCTGCAGCGAACTCACAGATCACAAGTCACAAACCCCAGAAATCAAAATAACATCTTACGGTGCTGGAGGAAAGGTGGGTGATGGGGGTTCATGGTGAGGCACAGTCATGCTTTCATTGGAGACCCACACATCTCCAGCTGAGCTCAGGAGAGGAACAGAACCACCAGGCTGAGCTTAAATGGGCTCTGGGCCCTTGGGTGGGGTGTAGAGCCCAGGTGAGGCTGGGCAAGGTCTGCCTGTCATCCCCCAGGAGCCCCTAGTCCATCCTCAGCTGGATGAAATCCCTGCCTGACAGTTCAGAGCCTGTCTAGTGGAGGTCTGAGGGTCTCCAGGTTTGGAATAAATCCCAAGAGAACCGAGGGATGCACAGTACAGGTGCTCACCACCCCTGACTGACGGCCAGCCCATCCCCAGCAGCCAAGTCCCTCAGTTATACACTGAGCATGGTGCCCTAAGGTGGGAATGTTCCTTTGGCCACTTCGGGTCACCTCTCCTGGCCATGGAAGGCAGAGCACGAGACACTGGAAAGTCCTGGACTTGGGGTAAGCTCCCCTCAGCAACAACTCAGCCATTGGTGTCACCAGCACTGCTCTCACACTGAACCCAAAGCACTGTACCAGCTACTCCACAGAAAATTAACTGTATCCCAGCTAAAGCAGGACAGTTTCCTCTGTCCTTTCGTGTCCCCTGAAGCACCACGCTGTCCCTGCAGGCTGTCACTAGCTGGGGCAGGAACTGGAGCAGAAAGGCACTAACCCTGCACGGGGCCAGCAGGAGAAGCTGCCACAGGAACCATCCTGCTGAGAGATCCCTGCTGCCTCAGGCTGCTGCAGGAGATGCACCACGCCAGGGCATGTGGCTCTCTGAGGGGGACATGAGTCCATTTATTTCAGGAGTGAATTTGGCCTCGGGCTGGAGCTGTTTAGAATAAAGTTGGACACGGTGACCTGTGGAAAGCACTTGCTCAGCACCTGGTTCAGTTGAGAGCCCAATCTGCAAACAGTAAAATCTGGATGCTCCACCAACCAGAACATGTCCAAACACTGTCAGAGATTTCTGGTGAGGTTAGAATTTTCCTGAAATGGAGTTTCATTCTCAGGGCACTGTATCCACTTCACAACACATTTCACTGTCTCCTACATAAATATCCTTTACTTACTCCTTCCTTTAAAAGGGTGAATGTAGACAAACTCCAGAAAATATCTACAGTTCTTCTTGTGGCCAGTTAGTAAGGCCAAGGTACAAGAAACGTGCTCAAATGTGAGAGGGTCACAGCAGAGAAAGGAAAGTCTGGGTGTGGGAGCAGCCAGCAGAGAAGAAAAGCTGGAAGAAGGTGTGAAGAAAAGACTGCCTTGTGCTGGCAGGTCATGGAGATTGGTGCATCTCAGACCAAAACCACAACTACAATACAGCCAAAACAAGGGGAGGCTGATGGATGAAGCTATTACAGGTGACAGGGGACAGAGACACAAAGCAGAGGAGTTGAAGTGTTGCTTAATGACTCGTGTGGAGGTGTAGGAGATGGTGGAGAGACAAAACATCCCAATCACTGTCAGCTCCTAATGGGTACAAAATGCTCATTGAAAACCCAACAGAAGGTCACTGGCCCCTGGGGAGTACAAGGAGGAGGCAGCAGCCAGAACCCCTTGTCCTCTGTGTCACCACAAATAACCCTGAGCCACCTCTGGACTCATCTTGGGGCTTGGGAACATGTGAGGCTCCAGTGAGTGACATCAGGTTTGTTTCACAAGTTCCCCTTCCTCCACTGCACTGTCCCCAGCTGGGGCTTGCCCCATTGCCTGAGCCATGCTGAAGCATTAATTGCTGCCCAGGAAATATGGGATGGGGGTTTTGGAAGCTCACTCCCCTCTGTTGATCTCCCCATCTCCCTTAACTGTGATAGTGTGGGATGAGGTAACTGTGGCAGGACTGTCTGGGGTGGCTTTGCTTTCCAAAGCTCTGCTCAGAGATCCTGGCAGGAATTGGCCTGTGCCAGAGCTGTGGGAGTCTGCTGCCTTTCTCTGCCCGGGGTTTCTTCAACTTGCCAAAGAACTCTGTGGACTCAAAGATGAGTCAGGAAAGTAAGAAGCAAGATCCTCATCTAAAGGCAGCATCACAAAAGGCTTCCCCATCCCCAGGCTCCTGGAGGGAGGGTGGTAGGTCTGTGATTATTCACATAACCTGAGTGTAGAGAGGCTGTTCCTGTGCATTGTGTGTGCACTTTTTGCATGAAAAAATGCTTAAAAGAGGAGTAATTATAGAAAAAAACTTGTCTAGTAACTGAAAGAAAAAGCAGGAAAGAATAAGCAGGTAAAACTATTTGGGGTTTATCAATCAGAGCAGGGCAGTGGAAGATGAGCAGCTGCATCAACCCTTCCTAGGGGCTGCCAGCTGTTTGTCTAAATTGCATTTCTCAGCAATGTTGAGGAGCACTCCCCCTTCTCCCAAGGCACAGATGAGAGCAGGGATCCTGTGAGGTCTCTTTCCCTCATCCCTTCTCACACCTCCCCACACACCTGGGAACTGCTCCCTGCTTTGGGACCTCCTGCTCACCAGCCCACCTAGCACAGGTCAGGCTCTTCCCTCAGGACAAAATTCACTTGCTTTGGTCAAATTCTGGCCTCTGCTTTGGCAACAGTGGGGTAGTGAGAGGTCCAAATATGGCCATTTACCTTTTAAACTCTCTTCCAGCCTTGTACTTCAGAAATCTTGTACAGATTTACACTGTTTGGGGGCAGGAGGATGTGGGGAATTCTCTTCATGGAGCAGCTGTGCTGCATTCCTCCATCCCTCAGACCAAAAATGTTTCACCAACTGATTTAATTACATGAAGCTTATGCCGGAGTTATAGAGGGATTATCTGGGTTTTATCATGGTTATTAGAGAAAATGATTCTATTGTTACTATTACAGAGTTACAAAAAGTAAAGAGGAATCACAGGAAACTTGGCAAGGGCTCATTAGCAGTGTGGTAGTGTCTGCAGAAGCTAATTAAAAATGTCTATACCTCATAATAACCATTTATCTCATCAGAGCCTGCATTCCTTACGTCTCTTTCTCTGGATAGAGTGAGGGGGAATGATCTCTGCTTGCTGGTGAGTGCACACACAGCAATACATCTGAGCTTGGCACAGTACAAATGGCTTTGTTCCGGGATGTGAAGCCACCAGCACTGCTCTTGCCTGCCTGAGCTGGGGCTGCTTGTCCTTGCCTTGCTCACAAGGACACAGAGATGCTCAGGGACTTCCTGAGAGTCACTCCAAGAAATATCTCAGCCAACCATCCCATGCTGGGTGTGAGAGGATGGAGACAGTGAGCCTTGGAGGAGGTGCTGGTTGGGAGGCATGAAAACAGCATTAAAGCAGCACAGTGGCACGAGTGTTTGCATTTCCTGTGGCCAAAATCCTGCAGAAGCCACTGGTACCTCTGGTGTCTCAGCAAAACTCTGGTCTGAGTCGCTGACCAGGCGGGCAGGATTTCCTCAGACAACAACTGTATCTCCTCTGTCACATCACTCCTTCTTCAGGCCTCCAAAGCAAACAGAAAAATGACACAGCTCCCAGTTAATCTGTGTTATCTGGAAGAAGAAATCAAGGTGAAATTCAGTTTGTCAACAGGGGTGTGAGTGCTGACAGGAGATGGATCGGAACAGGCGATGCCAGCTGTAGTTTTGCCCGACAAGTCATTTCTCACACAATGCCTGGATGCTGATGGATATTCTGGAGATGATGCTTGATAAACTTGTTTTGGATTGGAGTTCGAGTTGAAGAGGTCTGTGGGGAAAGCAGAGAAATAAATCCCAAAATCCACGGTGGTTGTGATACCATTTTCTGTTCTGTCCCATGGTCCTGTCCAGCACAGAGGAGAGAGTTGAGAGGCAGAGCCAGCCTGCCTCACTCTCCAAGGAGAGGAATGTGCTTCCACTTCTTAGCCCATCCAAAATATCAACCCCTTGGATACAAATTCCTCATCATGTTTAATCTTTGCACACATTTTCAGTAAAGCAGAAGGAGTGGATGCTTAATAACGAAATCCTTGAGCTCATCCCAGGTGAAGTCAGAGGTAAAATCCCCTCAGCACTTGAGAGGGAAGCTGTTGTTTCCTGTGACAGCAAGGACCACGTCTGAAACTCACTGGCCTCCAATACAACCTGGCTGGACCTCAGTGCTCAGAGGTGCTGCTCCTCCTTGCAACAAGTCACAATCTCTTGCCCAGCTAAAGGCTCTCCCCAGACCTCTGCTTGACACCAGCTGACCAAGGTTTTACTGTGTCTCTTGGCCCAGACAGAGTTCTTACCCATGACTTTTGTCAGAAATCAAAACAATTTTGTCCCAAACCATACATTTTTTATTGTTCCATCCTAAGGACAGCCTCTGTTAGTTCTCCTATTACTGTTACTCTTACTGCATGTGAACACAGATGATGAGTAGTGCCTGCTCTCATCCAGCACATCCAGCCTGACCTCCTTGGCAACTGGGAACACTTTTTCTTGAATCCAGTCAATTAAACCTCACCACTGTGCCTGTTAAGCTCTGTCTGGCTCTCAGAAAAGAAAACCAGGTACTGGAAACCTTGGCATGGCCCCCAGAAATATCACCCTCCTTTAGAAAACAACACGATAAGAATCAGGATTTTGTTCCCTCAATTCCTGCACTTTCTCCTTTTCAGTTTTCCCCGCCAAACTCCATCCTCAGATGCATTCCTGCCTGGTTCTGTGTTGTGTCAGCCTGTCTCCCAGACATCCTCTGCTTTCTCAGGCACACAGCAGCCCAGCTGCTGCCCTAGATGGGGAAATCTCTTCTTGCAGTGGCAGCAGCCACTAAGGGCCTTGGTGAATGAAGCAACCCATGACTCACTTCCATGGCTTTTCCAGGAGATGCTGGAGGCAGAGGCAGGATATTGAGCTCAGCTGAGATTTCCCAACACAGAAAAGAGTAAAAGAGCTGTTGCAATGTTTGGGTGGCCAAACATGAGTCATTTCCAAGCCTAGATCATGCTTTTCTCCCCTGAAATCAAATTATCTACTAAGCCAAACCAATAATTCCTAATGTAAACAAGCTGGAACAGCTTTCCTGAAATTAGGGGAGTTATGAGGAGCATGAACTTATCTCCCCTTGGAGTTTATGGGATGTCCCTCACACCAGGGACCAGGCTGAGAAACAAGGTGGGAGACAGCACATATCCCATCAGATCCTGTCCTCTGAGACCAGAGTTTTGCAGTGCTGCAAAATCTCACCTGGAACAAAAACACTAAAAGCCTGATGGAGGACCTAGATTTTCTTGTGGTAAATTACTAGAAGAGTGATTACAGTAATTATGCAGTTGAGAATTATTCTCAATTGTTATCTGAGAATTAGCAGAGATAAGCACAGTGGTATAAACTGTGATGCAGGCTAAGAAACGCAGGATTTTACACGTATTCCATGCATGGAGCATGAGGTGTCTTGACATACACATTCAGTAGAAAACAGCTGAAAGGAAGGAAGAGCTTCAAGCAGTGAAAAATTAGGAGACAGAAAAGAGGGAGGGGGATTAATCAGCATTAGTGCTGCTTTCAGTCCCCAGGTCCCCTACAGAAATGAAATTGCTTGACTTGTACAGGGTTACCCCTTATCCATCCATGCCATTGCTTTCATCCCTTTCCTGGGAGAGGGCAATGATGTCCTTGTGCTGCAGCCTTGGCTCCAGCACAGAGGGGTTAATCTGCTCTCACTCCTCACCTCCTTAAATACAAGTCATAAACGTGATTTTTTGCTTGTTTTTATTACAAGAGCTGTAGCTCTCTTGAAGAAAATACACCTTGCACCAATACACTGGAGTTTCCCAAAGGGAAGTTTAACTTTCCTTCAGCAAACATAATGGTCACAGGCTTTAAATCTTATGATGTGGGCAATAGGCTGTTATTGGCCACAGCCAAAATAATAGCCAAAAGATATTATTACCAGAGCATAAAGGCAAAATACAAGGCCTCACAGCCCAGAGCCTGAAGCTCCAAACCATAGATGAAACATAACTAACATATACAGATGTAATTCTTTGTATGGCTGCCATAAATACATGGCACATACCTATGGAACTTGCATACACACATAAATAAGTAAATAAATGTGTATATATATATATATGTATGTACTTGAAGTGGCCACAAACTGCATTGGAGAAAAACAAGTCTCTGTTTTTCATTACCACCTGTAATCCCACTTGGGCCCATTACTTCTTTCACTGAAGTAATAAATAAAGTAATAATTGTCCCTAAAAGCTGTGTGGTCACCAGCCTCACACATCAATGGAGCACTGGGAATGGGCATTAGGAGTGGTCAGATCCAGGTATAAGAGCTGAACTTTTCCTCTCTACCCCAAATTCAGAAGAAACCCAACATTTTTAGGAGATGTACATTTACTGTCGTGCTGTAAGCGAGAACAAACTGGAGCTGGGATGGGGCTGCAAGCATCTGGAGGTGAAGCCAGTGCTCTGCATGAATTGAAAACTTGGCTTTGTGTCCCTGAATGAGCCAAAAATAGTTTTTCCATAGGGACTAAGTGACCTCCCTGCTCTCTTCCGAACTCTGTGTGCTTTATCTGATGGGCTTCAAGAGATTTCCTCCGATTATTGTGAACACCTCTGGAGACACATTCAAAGGATCCTGAGTGCCTTAAAACCTCTCCCTGTGAAGGTAGCCCCTGGAGAAACCTCACAGAGGAGATGTAAATCTTGGGAGGGTTTATAGCAGCTCCTGCAACATCTGTAATTCCTGTATCAGCAAACAATTTACACGTCGCTCTGGGATGTAGAGGAGGGAGAGTTATTTCAGAAAGCAACCACTTAACACTGAAAAAAAATAAAAAAAGGAATCCCAAATATCTTTTCTAATTCAGACTGTATTAAAATGTATGTATATATGAACTTACAGCATTTCATTCCCATGGTAATTTTCCACTGGCTGGCCATGGATAAACTCTCAGTCATGTCCAGACTGTGCTACAATGACTGCTGGAATAGTTAAATATTCCTGCTGGCTCTCTTCTAGTGGTTTTCCTTCCTAAAAGAGGAAAATGATTGCCCTGTTCTGGATTAAAGGAGGTGAGTGGGTTAAGAGCAGAGTTTTTTTGGGTGGTAAGAGAGGCAGCAGAAGTGGGATTAAAAAAGAGGGAGAAGGAGGAGGGTTTTGGTGCATTGGTTGGCATTTTGATAGCACACCTAATTCTGGCCAGACTAAACCCTCAGCCTGCTTTGGTTGCAGTGGGATGATGGGTTTGCAGCATATTTTACAAACCCCAAATGTATTTTGATAAAAAGTGCACAGCAATGAAAGGAATCGATACGGCAGTGCCTCAGTGTGTATGTGTTTTATATTAAGACTTAGTTGATGACTTCTCATCATTTGAAAGAAATGTTCAGCCTCAGTGCTTGAAATTATCCAGCTGCAGCATTTTCTACTCAATCCAATCTCCAGTTAATTTGATCCTTCATTTATCTTGAACAAAGCCTCCTAATAAAAACATTTGTATTACAAATGATACACTTGATCAATGGGATTGCTTCAGGCAAGTATTTGATAATTTGAACACTAGCTATAAAAAGTTCTCATTTAATCAATGTGGCTGGCCAAAATTTGGAGGGAGAGAAAGCCCCAAACCTGCACATTACTGAAGAGCCAGACTATAATTACATATCAGGTTATTTAGATGTTCTTACCAACATTACTGTTAGAATTGGCCAGTGTAATTGGTGTGATATTAGCCTTAATTATTTTTGGTAACACAATTAATTATTTAGTTCACTCAAAGTGACAAGAATGGAATGAATCAAAAAAAAGAAGCTGGCCGGACTGGGAACTATTAATTTTCTTTCAATCCCATGACTCCTTCAGTCAAATCAATGAGATAAACAGGCAGATGGAAAAAGCCAGTGGACATTTCAATTGAACAGGAAGAGCATCCCGGTCCCAGGTAGGTCAGGAGATGATATTGGGCCCTCCACAGCGGCTGGGAAGTTTCTCTTGGCATCATTCAGGTCTGAGATGATGGTTTTTCAAACCTTCAGGATCTTCAAGGTCACAGGCTGCTGTGCTAAGGAGGGTGTGTTCCTCCCAGGCTTGTGTCCAAAGTAGGAAACATTATCCCTTGGCAGCCAAAGTGAATTTCTGCTTTATTGCATCTGTTGCTATCCTTGGATGCTCTGAGAAGAAATCACATTGCTTGGAATGTTAGCCTTTGTTTATTTTCATTAACAGTGGTATTAATCAACATTTTCCTCTGTTCTCCACAGATGGCTCAGGGATGCCTTTGGAAAGTGAAGACAAATTCCAGGTCAGGGTTCCTGTTGTTGGACATTATTACGTGTGGGAAGTGAAATGATTCCTCTCCTTGCTCAGCTTTGTGCATCAACACTGAAAAACTTCTCATAGCTCCCCCATCCCTCCTGCACCTTGTCTGAGGAGCTTTATTTTGACACAGCCAGCAGCAGGTACACAAGAAAAAAGTTCAGAAAGGCTAAAATACATCCACAGTGTACATCAGACTATTTTACTTTGTTTCTTCAATCATTTAAATCAGCATTTTTAGGACTTCATTTAAAGTGGGAGACAGGAAGGAGTGCAGTGAGGACTCTCTGCTGTCACATCATGCACAGGCTTGTACGACACAACAGCCTCAAATCTCTTTCAATCCATCACTTATTTCCCTCTAGAACTTTTTTCCCCCCCCTCCTTTCTGGATTGTCTTTGAGTGTTATTTATTTATTTGGTTAGATGACTTCAAGGGACATTTCTCCTGGCTGGATAAAGACGTTTTACAAACAAATGCAGGGGAACATTTCTGATGAGGCTGTGGAGGCAGCCGGGTCCCCGTGGGCAGGTAAAGCTTTGTGTCAGTCAGCTCTGCTCCATCAGGGACCAGCATTTTTCACAGCTGCTCCACCAACATGCCCCGAGGACCAAAGCAAGAGGAATTAAAGGGCTGCTCGAGGTTCGTGGGGCTCTAAGGGCTCCCCTGGGGAGGATAAAAAAGAATTAGAAAGGGTTTTATTGACGGGGGTTTGTTGCCTGTGCTTTCGCAGAGAGTGTTGTAAGTGTGGGGAGGAGGGTTCTCCACAGCTGAAACTATCATTTATACCCTGTGGAGAGTTAAAAAACTCTCAGCAAGGAACATGGGTAGGCACGACGGCCCAAGGCCCAAACAAGGGCTACTGAACAGGCAGAAAGGATTTATAAAGAAGCAATAGATAACATTGCTCCATTTCAAAGAGCTCCATGGCTCCTGCAGCACCCCAAAACACCGAGAGGAAAAGACAGCACCATCAGTAAAATGTGTGCTAAAAAAAAAAAATAAATCAAAAAACCAAACACCTCTGGGCAAGTCTGCAGCTGCCAGGGGAGAGGCAAACACAACGAGGCATCAGCTCAGCATCTGGAGGGGAGAGCATCTGCTGAGAGACACCTCGATGCTCACTTGGAGTGAGAAATTATCACTCTGGCTGCAATTCTTCACGAGCCAGACGCACCAAGTGAATGGAATCCACACAAATGAGGTCGTTAGCATAACTGAATATGCTCTTCATTCCTTCAAGAATGAAAAATATGAGTAATTCCCTGGCAAGGCCCAATTACAGCCTGCCAGCACTAGCACATGGGTTATATCTATTATGAAATAATAAGATAACATTAATAAGATTCCCAGAAAGGACATTAGACAGCTAATCTCATGACTGTGTACAACTAGTCTAACTATTCAGGCTGTCTCCTGCCTGCACGGCTGTACGCTCTCCAGGTCTTTCCTGTCATTTTCAGTGGGAAAAGTTCAGGTCTACCAGCCTTTAAGCAGGTTCTGAGTGGGAAGCAGGGCGAGTGCTCTGGGAGTGCTGAGAAACACTGGGTAGCTGCTCTCTTTTCAGGAGTTTCTGTAAGAGCCATAAACGTGAGAGCTACAGCAAACAATCACAATCAATCCCGTGAAATGTCCCTGCAGACAGAGCCATGCTGGCAGCCGTATTTTGGGTCGTTAACCTGAGCTCACAGGTACAGCTCAGACACGTGCTAGCAGAGCTTCCAGCCCCTTGCTCTGACAGCACCTGAATAATCTATTTTCCCTCCCATTTCCTTGTGTCCTGAGGCTCCCGACCCTGGATGCACACGCAGCACCCAGAGCTGTTTCACTGGTGTATCAGCACAGGCAAGAAACTGGGTTTCATCTTTTGGATGAACATCATCACCCCACCTTACTGAGATACCCACGTAGCTAAGCTTAAAAGAGACAAAATGGACAATAAGATGCACATAGAGCTAAGCATAACAATACACATTGCTCAAAGCCTGCTAAAGCAGGAGGCAGCCGAGATTTCCATCACTGTAATTTAGCAAGATGCATCTCAGGCTCTCACAAGGAGCATCCAGCTCCCCAGGACCAAGGACACGTCAATAGCAGCAGTCAGACCCCGCGAGTTTGGCAGGTGGCTAAATTGGCTCCACAGCCTCCCTGGCCCTGCTCGGGGAAGGGAAGAGCCGAGTCTCAGCACAGAGGGCTCTAATGAGGATTAATAAGGCGTGTGAAGATGCTCTGTAATTGTTCGACCGCTGTTTCCTTTGCACCTTATGCTGTCGTTTATGCTCGTGCAAAGTGTCTGTAAAACGCCCCAGGTCTGATTCACTAGAACTCTGCAGATTCCTAGCACAGGTGTAAATTGTTCTGTGAGGTTCAGGGCATTGTCTAAATGCAAACTAATGGGATCATCTCTGTTGCCTTATTTATTTTTTTTTTCCTTCTGTAAACTCCTCTGCGGCCAATTGAACATTTCAGTGCCTAATAAACTACAAAATATCAGGTATTTCGTGCGAGAACTTAACGTCCCAGAAATAGAATTCACAGCGCTTGCCTCAAGGAGAGCTGGAGCTGCATCAAGATGCCATGACTGGACCACCAGCACCACAGTTCTGTGTGCTGCTTGCTGCCCACAGCCGTGGAACATTCACATCATAAACCTCAGGGGCTGGTGCACAGTGACAGCGAGCCTGAACACAGGAGAAGCCATGAAAAATGAGCTAACGACATAATCTGGGAGGGAACGGGCGAAGAACAATGCCTGACCTTGTTCAAACATAGGAAAAAACAACTGCAGAACGACAGCAGCTGTAAAATGAGCCTGAACTAAACTGTATGAAGGAATAACCCTTAAGAGGTGGAAGGCTTTGATAGACACACTCCTACAGGTAGCTTCAATCCCTGGCAGCTGCAAGGCTTTGGTAATGAATGTCAGACTGCTGGGCAGCTGTGAGGGGAATAAACAGCTATTTGCCTTCAGTGGAAGTAGCATCAGTTTGACATATGACATTCAAATGATACGAGCTTTGAAAGTGTGGTTAAACGACTGCTGTTTGACTTGGAACCTCGAGCCCGCCGGAGCGCCATGGCCGCCGTTTACCTTGGCTCTGTGGGGGATTGAATCACTGAGCTTAAAAATGAAAGATCAAAGTGTTTCTGCAAATTCAGCCTGCAGTATGTCGAGTGTCCAGATGCTGGAGAACGTGCGCTGGAGGGATGAGAGGGGTAAAGACGGGTCCTCCCCCTGCTCTGCTGTGGCCTTTGGCTCTGGTGATGGCTGCTGCAGGCACCTGTGGGACTGAGGAGATGCAAGATGAGGGTTGAAATTTGGGGGATGGGGTGACAAAAAGGATTATCCCCACCTGGTCCTTCCCACAGCACCCCCTTCTCCTGCCATCCTCCTCCTTCTCCACATCGGTGGGTTCCTCTTCAAGGCCCTTTGCATTTTGCCTTGCAGGACACCAGCCCGCCCTGCACCATCTCGTTTTAGAGAAACAAGAGCTGCCAAAACTTACCTGCCTGTTTTAGGAGCCCTTGTTAGGCCCTTGTTCCATCAACCTGTCAGCTAACTACCAGCACTCATAACCCTTTGATAATCTATCTGCTGAAGTGCTTTGGCTTGCAATCTTCACACTAAAACAAGAGCTCAGGACCAAAGTTGCTGGAGGAAAAAATCACTGCTTCCTGACCTTTGGGCAGACTCTGTGGGCTGATTATCTCATCGATTTTAACCGAATTGAGCATTCAGTACGGGTGTCTGGAGGCCTGTCTCTCCTCAGCAGCGGGTACAGTACAGCACCAGCAGCAATAATACAGACAACCTCTATGCAAGCCGGGGTCAGGGGCAGGAAAGCTCCAGGTTTCTTGTAAATTGTGGCAGGCATGATTAGTCCACCTGGGCCTGGCCTGGGAGCACTGGAGCACACGGGGAGCCCGTGGTGAGAGCACTTCAGAGGGGGAGCAGCCTGTGAAGTGCAAATGGGTGCTCTCGCTTGGAAGGAGACAAAACAACTGAAGCAGAAATAAGTGAGACCAGATTGGAGTGATGCCACTTGAGGGGGGACTGTTCTTCCAGAAGGAGCTGGTGCTGAGCTGGAGCCTGTTTTCTCTGGGAAGCAGGGCTGTGCTAAAGGAGGAGGATTTGCAGAGCAGAGGAGTTCACACTGAGGGCCCCATAGTCATCCTGCATGGTTTTAGGGGGAGTGGAGGACTTACTTCAAGCTGTCAGCAGCTGGAGTGTATTACAGGAGCTCCTGAAACAATTCTACTTCAGTTTCCATAAGAAAAACCCATTTGCTCGCTCTGGGATCTTGCTGGAATCTGAATCAAAACATGGTATAAGGTGGACACACATCAAATTTCACTATTGCCTAAGTGCATATTTTAAAAAAAATTATAGGACCAGGAAAACTGAGGCATAGGGCTGTGGAAGAGCACAGCTCCATTTTCCCTGGATATGGGCGAGTGGTGCTTGCATGTTACTTCTGGAAATCAGGCCAGGATGGGTTGACACCAAACATCTCCCATACAGTTTCTCAGTCTGGAATAAACCCAAGCAACAGCATCCCAGGTACTGAACGTGCTGGAAAACTCAGCATCCAAGCATTTCCCCAATGCAAGATCCCACCCAAACTACTCCCCAAGCCAAATCTGCTGGCAAACCTCCCTCTAGGGAGGGAGGGAAGCCATACAGACTTGGGAACCCATACAGACTTGTGCTTCCTGCTCTTAAGCACAAAATTCAGCAAAACAAAGATGAGATGTGACAGAACTCTGGTTTTGACCCTTTGGAGAAGCCTGCCAGGTGCTAGGGCGTGAGGCAGAGCTGTATCCATCTCTCTGCAGGTACAGCAGCACTCCCAGTCCAGCTCTGCTCCTCCACTCCCTTGGTACAGGGTGCAGCAGATGAAGATGCCTTTGAACAGACACGAGAGGGGCTGAAACCCTTTGACACGTCCAAGTGAACTGTGTATTTCCAAAATGTTAAGCAGCTTTGTGAGAGAGATTATCCTGAAGGATGTTTTGCCGTAGTGTTGACAGTTCTGTGTGAGTGATTAATTCCAACATGGGCATGGGGTGAGAAGGCAAAACCCTTTCCTCACTGCCACCAGGCAAGCTCCGGCCTTTGCCCCAGCAAGGCCATTAATTCATCCGTGTGACACTGCAGGTGACTTTATCACCCTCATCTTCTTGGTCACTTCTCAAGGCAGAGACCTGAGGATTTTCCATGCCCTTTTTTACTACTGTGATGGTACAGGCACTTTTCAGCTGTTTGTCCTCCAGGGGTCTAACTGCCTGTATATTTAGTCCACGTGCTGTCACAAACACCCTGCCTTGACTTTGGAAAAAGAGGACAGCAACAGCTGAAAACAAAGATGGATTGTCATTTTGGGACATTGGGGGCAGGAGGGAGTTGCAGTGCTGCAGGTGACGAGGGCAGAAGGGCAAGCCATGGCTGCCTGAACTGCTGGGAATTTTCTAACCCTCTCACCCAGCTCTTTGATGACTCTCTAGAGAAGCAGCCTCATTCCTCCCCTACACTTCCAGTCAAGGGTGTCTTTCACTGGGGAATTTAATTTGCTGCAGAAAGGTTATTATATCCCTTCTGAGGTTTCCTACTCAATTCCTAAAAAATATAGAAAATAAGTATGGAAAGAATATATAATAACATAAGTATAATCTAGCTACCTCTATATAAAAGAAATATAAAAACTGCTGTGTAGTGAATAAAGTTCCTTTTGCAGTAGGAATCACTTCACACCCTCAATGACTGCTCAGCTGGTCCTTTTGGGCTGCTGTACCTTCAACTCTGCACTTCCAGGAGCAGCTCTTAGGATTTATGGTACCCACAGGGATGCATCCAGGATAAAAAGAGTTTTCACCTGGCCACAGGCTTATGAGATCTACAGACTGAGTCAATTGTGTATGGAGAAAGCAAGGCAGCAGAGACTGGCATCAACTGGGCACAGAAGAGACAAGTGAACTTTTTATTGCAGTTAGTATTCCAGCAGCAGTTTTTTGAGGAATAATATGCAAGTCTGATCTGTACAAAAATTATAAAGTTTGGCAAGATTCTGAAGCTCTCAATAGGCAAAGGCACCTTTCTTCCAGACAGGATTGCCCAGGATATCTGAAGGCTCTCAGTGCTGTACCCTGCATAACTATTAATTTAGTTAAGTTGGCCTTACAGTGGCCTAATATAAATCAGACTAAAAGGTGTCATGATAGCAGTATGGATGGTGCCTGTGTTGACAATCCCTCCCACGGCAGGTGGCTGCATGCCCATGATAAAATAAGCAAACAATCAGGACACACGTGTGGGACACTTCTCTCCCACTCTGCACATCTCCAGTTCTTAGGGGTAACTGCTTCTCTCTGGGCTCCTCCAGTTAACTTATCTGCACTTGGAATCACACAAAAGCCATCTAAATTCATACCAAAATCTAAATAAATCAGCATCAGAAAATCTGCTGCAGGCATTCAGTCCTGTAAGGACATGACCATTTTAACACTTGTCAGGGTCACAGCACAGAGCTGAGGAAACAGCCCTGGACAACTCTGCATTCCCAGGAGAATAAAACAAGAAGACAGAGAGTCACCCAGCAGGCAGTGGGAACAAGGAGCAATGGCAGCATTACTTAACTATGTGCAATTTGCTCTCCCCATCTTGATTTAAATTACACTGCCAGAAGAGACTGACAGTGTCTGGAATCAAATTGCTTAGAAAAGTGCCTCTTCAGAGAGAGAAAAAAAATGCCCAAATAACTTGAGTGCAAATGGTCTTGCAAAATATCTATTGTGATTGGGGACAGCAGGACCTGGGGCTCATGCTCATTAGGATAATGCTCATGTAACTGTGCTGGGCCAAACCCCCATGAAATGGGGAGGTCTGCCCCCCTGACATTCCATTAACCTGGTCTCCTCTCAAGAGCTGGAGGAGGCACCATTACATAAGAGTCTCTTGCTCTGTTCCTGCTTCCTTCACTTCTTCAGATCAGACTGGGCTCTGGGGACCATCTTCAGGACAATGGGCTTCTTTGGCTGCAAAAAACCTTTTGAGTCCAGCACCAGTGGGATCTTGAATAGGAGGAAAAAAACAATGGAACAGCCATGTCAGCTGGGAGAAAGGACAGACAGGACAACAGGAGCCCTACAGCTCACACACATCCCAGCTACCACTTATTTTCAATGCATGTCTCAGCTCACAGGTGTACTTAACAGCAGGACCATCACTATAGCTCATGCAAAGCAGCCACCAGCAGGTGTTTAACAGCCCTTGGCCCTTGGATAAACTGGTTGGTGGGTTCTGGCTTTCACGTGGTGTGATACAAAGAGCTCAGTACACTGATCAAGGGAAGAGCAGCCAAACCCCACCCAGGGTGCTGCAGCTAAATGGGGGCATGCAGTGCCATTTTGTTTAATGCAGAAGTGTGTCAGTACTAAGGGCAGCTAGATCATAATGGGAGCTGGAGGAACAATAAGCTCTCCAGGAAGAGCAGAACTAAAAATCGCTGCTCAGACCCAGTAGCAAAGCAAAAGCATCCTCAACATAAAATGTTTCCATGGGGTAGGCTGGGACTCTCATTAGAAACAAGGCTTAAAGCTGGTGTTGGAGGGAGTCAGCTTGCAGGGGAGGGAAGTGTGTTTTAAGTCTCCCCCACCAATGGATGCAACTCATATCCCAGCTCCCTCTCTCCCCAGCAGGACTACGGTGACACTTCCCCAGCCCAACAGGCCACATTCACCTCCCAAATCCCTGTAAGCTTTGTTTCAGGAAATTTAAGTAACATGGCTCAGAGCCCAGTGTGCCATCAGTGGAGCAGTGAGAGGAGGCTGCAGCTTCCATATACATGTTCCAAAGAGATGTTCCAGCATGAAATTTTCCCTCCCACTCTGATCTGATGCACATGTCACCTTCTGTAGAAAAAAGGGCTGAAAGAGCCCCATAAACCTATGGGCACCAATAATACAATACATATTTAACTTGTCTCCTTTTAATTAAAGGCAGTTATAAAAAGAATCAATTTTATGGATTGCAGAGGACTAGAAAAATGTCATTAGACTTGGGGGAGGGTGGATAGGTCACTGCATTGTTAATGGACTATTACAGTCTTTCACCTCCAGGTTACTAGTTGAGCTGCAATCTGAATCTGCAGAGATTCCAGCTGAGCACCGTGCCAAGTAATAATTTAATAAGGACTTTTCTGTTTCTTACAACAAACGTCCTTTGAGTGACTTGTTGCCCCCTCTGCTCTGATTTCCCTAGCTCTCCTCACCAACAGAATGTAATAACGGCCCAGCCTTTTGCAGCAGTGAGTGCAGGGAGCTGTATCAGGTGAAAACACCACAGTGCTGCCTGCCTGAGGCACAGGAGCTGCCATGCTCTTAGCAGGGCTGGACTGACACATCATTTCCAACAGCTCCTGCATTTATTTCATGTCAAACACTCCCACCCTGCAAGGCCCATCCCATCAGTACTGTATGCAGCATTCACTGACATCCTGGACAAAACCAAAGCCTGGTGGGATCCTGCATAGCCCCAAAGGAGAGGGTCACCAATACAAACTTAACCCAGACTGTGCTTGCTTGAAAATTGCTACCCTTTAGGGCTCGTAAGAGATTAATTTTGTCTTGGGATGCCCCACAGAGAACAGCCATGTTTGTGTTGCAGAACACAGCTTTGGCACAGGCTGGGGCATATTCCTTTCCTGCTCTCTGGAGCAGGGTCTTTCCTAAGCTGGGTCAAAGAGACCAACGGTGCACTGTAGGGGAGAGCACCCCACAATTTAGGTGCACCCAAAGACAGGCACAGGACCTCAGGGATTTCAGCCTAAACATCCCACTAACATTAAATATGCTTCTGTAGAGGCTTTTTTAAAAAAGCGTAAGTAACTTGCAGTGAGGCCCTTAAAATTAACTGAAGATATTTAAACAGTTATTCCCATGCAACAGTAGGACCATCTCAAAGGGAGTAGGGGGCAGATAATGACACACATCACCCCACATCCTCACCGGTGTGTCTTTGCAGGGTCTGAATGAGAAGTTCTGCAACAGGACAACCACAGCCACTTTCACAATGAGGAGAGCAAACCTCATCCCTATGCAGTTCCTGGGGCCAGCCCCGAATGGCAGGAAGGTATAGGGGTCAATACCCTCTTTGTTCTCTTTACTAAACCTGGTTATAACAAAAAAAAAAAAAAAAAAAAAAAAAAAAACAACCACACCAAGTTAGCAAGAGCCACTCTGTTCCAGGATGTGTCAGCTTCCAAATCTGAAGCGATGAGGGGTCTGGGAATGGAAAAGCTTTTTGTGTTTCTGTGCGTATTAGAAGCTAAGTCCCTTATTTCTGTCTCAATAGACACGTTATGCCTCTGCTTTCATCCTACTGTTCAGATTTGGCTGTGCAAATCCAGGTGCATTGGCTGTCTTGGGAATACCTGAAATACGCTAATGGATTTCCTAACTATTCTTTTCTCAGAACTACCTCTCAGCTCCAAAACTGAAGCCAGAATTCAAACCCTAAACCACACAGGTCTACAGCTCCACAGCTTCCCCGTAGATCAAAGGACCGAGTGAGCACAAAGATGTTCTCCCCCTGTGTGACTAAAGACAGGGTTGCTTTTGAGACATACCAGCCCCATTCCTTGCCTCATCATGAAAAACAGGGAAGAACAATCAGCTTCACAGAGAAATTTGCCACTGAGCATTTTCAGTAATACTTCTTAGTGATCAGTTGGTTTTCATGTCAGAAAGCTTTTCATTCCCAGTGCACGAGGTACAAACCTCAGCCATGCTAAGTCAGAAGTGAAGTACCTCACTACTGAGACAGCAGCACGTATCTCTGATGAACTCCCAGCAAGCAAGGCAAGTGAGCCCTAAAGAGCTCCTGACCAGCTAACCCATACCCAGTTTGACAACTGGAATAAGGATGTGAGTACTGGAGTAACTGGTGTAGCCTGGTCCATTGCCAGAGTACTCCCATTTGATTCCTTTTGAATCTAACACAAGGTGACCACTGGCTCTACAGTTGCTTCTGTCTGGTACCACTACCGTGTTTTGTCTCAAAGGTCACCACATCCCCACATCAGTATTAATTTTCAGGGGTATTTCAGCTCCTGGTGCAAGGGCAGAGGTCTGATCCTGCTCTCTCTTGACCAAGCCTCAATGTCTTGGTGGCTACCTGAAGACTACCACGTTCATGGTATCCCAGGTCTGCCCTGGGCTATTGCTTTATTTTGCAGGGTCTGACAGAGCTCCTAAGCAAAGATTGTTTCGTAACTTGAGTTAAAATTTGAGTTTTATTTTCTACCCATCTTTGCCCTTCCACTGCTGATTTGCAGGGCATTGTGCCAGTCACCCAATGGCTCTTGCTTTAATATCTGGCCATAAACCCCTCAGTGTTACAGCTGCTGGGAGCTGCTCTCACTGTTGCTGCCTTCAATGCAGTTAATTAAATTCCATGCACAGTTTATGGATGTAGATCATAAAAATCCCCTCACGGTAATGCTGGGACTAGATGTCAGACAATGATAAATGTCTAATTTAAATGTTATAATCACAAATTCCCCACTTTTGCTGCCATCCCCACTCCCAGGGCTGAGGTTGAGCACGCAGCTATTCCCCCACATGGCCCTCACCTCTCAGGCCTGAACTCATCCGGCTCTGGCCAGTACTGCGGGTCGCGGTGCAGCACGAAGGCTGGGATCAGGACCACCATTCCCTCTGGAATAATCACTCCACTGAGCTCCACAGTCTTCTTGCAGACCCTCTCGAGCCGGCCCCCGGCAGGGTAGAGCCGGATGGATTCGTTCACCACCATATCCAAGTACTCCATCTGAGTGATTGTGCTGTACGTGGGAGCAGCCTGGGAGAGGAATGGGGGGACTGAGAACACAGCACTGCAACTGCTACCCCTACAGCCCCCCAGTGCTTCCAGGAAAGGGGGAATCTCAGTGCCAGCACCTCTGCCACTCTGTTTCCAGCCTGGGTTTGCAAGGCTGGTGGGAACAAGCTCAGCATCTTCCCCCCCTCCTTTACCTTGTTGGGCAGGTGTGTATCGATCTCATCCTGGAGTCGCTGCTGCACATCAGGGTGGGTGGCCAGGTTGTAGGCTATGTAGCTGAGGGTGGAGCTGGTGGTCTCATAACCAGCAAAGACAAAGATAAGAGCCTGGGCCAGAACCTCCTCATCACTTAATGCTGAAAAAAGGCATAGAAGCACATACAAGAAGCTGAAAATTACGGTAATTAACCCTTGGGAATTTAGGATCCCAGTCATCAGCCTAGGTGATGCTACTCCTAGCTACGTAACAGTTGGTAAAGGAAACATCCAGCTTACCCTCTGGTACCACAAAGGGGTGCAGGATGCAGTGCAGTGTGTCCTACAAATACCCTGTCCTGCACCTCAAAAGTTTAAAAGGATCTTGCCTTGAGTTGACAGACCAGGACCATGCCTTGGCTGAGCTTTTATCTTCTTACAGTTTATCTAGGACAGGGAACAGAGATGAGCTCACAGGTGAGCAAGGCAGACACAGCATTTGTGCTTTGTGTGCTTTTTGATCTACAGCCAACATTACTGGCCTTCACAGACAGCAAAGTAAGAAATGGGGGTAAGGAGATACTGTTTTTGCTCTTTGTTGCACAAACACACCTCAGAAGTTATCCCAGGAAATGAGATATAATAAAAGTATGGCTGACCAGTGATAAATATCATTATGGCCCCACTGCTGAGACCTTAAATCTTTCATGGGATTAACAACTAAAATCCTCTCCCTACTTCCCTTTTAAATAGATAAGGAACTACTGCTTTCTGCTGAGAGGAGGACACATGTCCAGACATACTTTTGTCCAAGTTGGTCTCAGCAGACTTGGAGCCATCATGTGAGTTCTGTGATTCAATCATGAGCTGCAGGAAATCCACCCGGTTCTGGGGAGAAACAGAGGCAGAGAAGATGTGGGTGGGGAGGAGGCAAACCTGTCCAGCACAAGTCCCTTGCTGAGACACCTACTCCACTCACAGCTCATGGCTTCAGTACATGATGAGGTCTGGGTACAGACCCTCCAGGAACACAGATACTTTCTCCACTTGGACGCCCCGGCAGGGCATGGTTCTGGTTTTTCTCAGGTTTGGAGAGCAGGTGACACACCACAGCTTCTGAAGATGCCCCAGGCATCCTCCCATCCTCCTGCACTCAGCACTTTTCCTGAAGAGGTCACCTAGGCTAGACTCACCGTGCTGCTGCTCTTTTCCCGTTCCTTCTTCATTTTTGTGAAGACATTCTTGAAGAAGTCCATGACGTCTGAGGGTAACAGAGTCACCTTCATCCTTTCCAGCACAGGAATAACAAAGGGGAACAACACTAAAAAAAAAAAGAACAGACCAACACACTTGAGCTCAAAGGGGCCCTGAGAAAATCAAAAGTGGCACGAAGCATAGAAAGAAGCAGCACATCTGGACCTTGACCCTTTCTATTGCCTCCATCTCTCTTTACCTAACGATGGCTGGGATGTAACAGCACTTGAAAGCCTTCTCCATATGTTACTTTTTGACCACAATACCACACCAAGTGCAGCTCCCTGTGATAGAGCAGCTCTCCATCACATCTGCAAACATAGTCTCTCCTCATAGGAGGATGCTGCCAAGATTCACATGGGCTGTACAAATCCTGCCTGTGCTTTCCCTGGGGAAATATTTCTACAGATCTGAGACTGTAAATCCAAACCAGCAAAGTGTTGAGCATCTTCCATATGGCAAAAAGGACTCAAAGCTACTAAGGAAGCTACCAGAAAATGCAGCACCTCTGACATCGATTCAGGGCTGTGTAGGATGAGGTTTGTCATACCTAAGAGTAAGAAAACAGGACTTAGGAAACTGAATTGGAGAAATTTCTTAATGTTGGTGACAAAGGGGTCATTGGGGTTGTTCATGGAGTCAACATTGACACTGAAAGAAGTGCTGGTCACCACATCCATGCTGTAAGCTCCAAAAATGCTGAGTAGAGAAAAAAAGAGAGTGAATGAGACGAACCCAACCACAGCAGTAAATAAGAGCTCATCTAGGAACAATCCCTGCGAGAGGGAATATCTCTTAATGCACAGTCCTAACATAGTAGGTCTGTTCTTATCTGGCAGTAACCATAATTTTATTTTTGAAGTTTCCCCATTGAATTAATTCCCTCAACTTTTCTCAGCTTCAAAAACCTAAGATGTAGTTGGAAAGCACTGAACTGCAGCCTAGAGTAACAACTATATTCTGATTTTCATCTGCAAAAGAGATTGCAAAAATTACACCCAAAATACCATTATCTTGTGCAGCTTCTAGAAAAACTCTGGTAAATGCTTCCTACCTCAAAATGCATCTGCAGTAAAATTAAATGGACGAAGGGCACAGCTCTCCCATTTGAGCAGAGCACAGCATGCCCACTGCTGAGGAACATGCCATGCCCATGACTGCTGTGGACATTTTGTGGACTGTTGCCTCCACAGCTGAGAAGAGATCCATGCTGCAGCATGGAAAAGGCTCTCCTTGAACAGCCCCTTCCCCACACTGAATACAAACCCTTTCCTGTCAGCCCCACACAGCTACTCACTCCTTCGCAGTCACGAACTCATCATTAGCCACCTTCTTCTCAATGTTTTGCACTAATTTTTCACCATAGTGATTAATGATATGGAACATCTGAAATGCAAACCAAAGCAGAAAGCACTGTTGACTCTTTCCCTGCCACCAAACAAGGCTGGGCCACACTGCCATCTGCCACTTGCCACACCTGGCTTAGGGAGGAAGGGCAAGCAAAGGGATGGTCTCATTTTCAGTCCTCAGACATTACTTTTTCTCATTTAACATGTCTTAACCAAGAGATCATCTGACTAGGACTGAGCAAGGTTCCCCTTCAAAAATCTACACACAGCTCCCACTCCAACTGGGAGTGAGCATGGCTCCTGGGAGCATGGGAAACATGGCTCCTGGGATGCCTGGTGTGAGTGATGTGTTTAGCAGGATGAACATACACACCATAGGGCCACCAGGCTCAGCTTGCAATGCCTGGTGTGCTGTTTCATCCCCCAGCCCCTTCTCCTGACTCCCTCCCCAGGATGGCAGACAGACACTGCATTGCTGAACGGTACCAACAATGCAGGTGTTCATGGATGTGGTCCTGGCAAACAGGGCAACTTCTCTATTTGTGGGGAAGGTCTACACTCAGAAACAGCTCAGTTCTCCTCCAGCTATGGATGCAAAGTACCAGTGGCCTGTGCTTACCTCCTTCAGCTTCCCACTGGTGAAGGTTGGAGACAGCACTGTACGAATCCTTTTCCACTGCTCATCTTCAGCCACGTTGAGGGCCGACTCCAGGATCCCGTTCAGACGAAAGTTCTGCACAGGGGAACAGGAGACAGGTGAAGGTTTACAGCCCCCTTCCATGTGACAGAAATGCAAAGAAAAACCTTCCATGGAAAGTTGATTTCGCCCCTAAAGTCACATCAGTGCTACGTCAACCAGCAGACAACAGAAATGGAAACAAAAGTGTAAAAGTCATAAATTACATCAGTCCCTAGGGCACATCCAGGCTGATGGCCCAGTGTCCCAGCCAGAGTGGCCCCTACACCTCCCTAGCAGAGTTTTGATGTTGGTGCCATCAATAAACTGGGGCACATCAGACAACAAGTACATGCTGAAGGGCTGAGAGAAGAACTGAAACCAAGAAGAAACTCCTTTCTTGCTGCATGTGCTCTGTACTGGACAGCAAAGCATGGGACTAGGTACTTACCCGGCGATTAGTAAAAATGTCATTACACTCTTTCACCAGGATGTTTTTGATGAGGATGGGGTCCAAAACAGCCAGCACGGGCTGCCTGCCATCATAAAACCTAAGCCAAGAGAAACCCACAGTCGGTCCATCCTTCATGATCAACTGGAGCAAAAGCAGCCTGCTCCACCCATGGCCAGAGCCATGGCACAAAGGGTTTGGGTCCTGTGACAAAGCAGCTGGAAGGATGAGGCTGAAACTTGTTTATTACGTAGTAAAAGAGGAGAAAGGGAACAAAAGTGACAAACATGGGCAGCATAACCATTTCTAGCAATTACTGTGGTACTGAAGAGTTGCCAAAGCTGTGTGGGCTTAGATAAAAGGCAGTTTTTTGCTGCTATGTTGATCTCCTGCACTTGAGCTGCCTGAGCTGTTTCCACTACTGATGGCTGGAGACAAGAGATCCACACCAAAGAATCCACCTGTGGAGGAAAGAGATTTCCTGCCTGGCCTACAAGGTACTGAGAGGTGAAAAATTCATCTGTCTCCTCCATTTTCCAATCAACAGAGACAGAAAAACTTAAAAGTCATGGTGTGGGCTAAAGGGCAGGGAGCCCTGAGCCACAGCTGAGGGAAGCTGCCACCTTCAAGAAGCTTGTGAGCATTTAATCTTTTGAAAAAAATGCACCAGGTTTCATGAAGCCTCCCTGGACTTTTTTTGCAGAGCAATTTGGTTTTGGTTTGAGAGGCTCTCAGTACAAACATGCTAAGAGGCCCCTGCACAAAACAAGCACTATGCAGGGAGCAGGGAGGCAGGTTGAAAGGTAGCATGTGCTCCAGCTCTGGGAGAAGCAGGGAGCAAGATGAAAAACACCATGGCAGCCTGCAGCTTGCTTTCTGCTCCAGACACACAGAAGAGCAGCTTCAAAGGCAGGAGGCTCAGTTTGACACTAAGCAGTAGAGGTGATTTTCAAAGCTTATGCAAAAAAATGACCCCACAAACTGGCCATCACCATCCCAGCCCCATACCACACTGAAATCCCAGCAGGAGAAAAGCCCTGGAGAAATGGGTGGAGACTTTCCCAGTGGTAAATCTCCATTCTCCCAGGCTCTCACTGCTGAAATTACAGCACTGAGAAACATAACATCAATGTAACTTCCCCCATACTATTCTGAGGCTGTGGAGCACCCCAAACTGGGAGTTTTATTCGGCAGAAACTCACCCCCAGATTTTTCCATACTTTTCAAAGCATTTCTGATCAAAATTGTGGACTCCCTGGAAAAGAAGAAAGGAGAGAAGAACAGTTTGCCAGTGAAAAGTGATCAAAGACCACAGCTGGCAGCACAGTGCATCCCACAGCCCCATTTTAAGTGGCAGAGGTTGAAGTTGGGAGGTGCATGGTCCTCTTAAGCATCATGTAGGTGCTTAGGGGACATTTGCACTGGAGAGAAAAAAGAGAGCAGAGATTTTTTTTTTTTAACAAAAAGATACTTTCAACTTCTACCAGCCAACCTGATCTAAAAATGTAATGAAGACAAGGTATGACAGACTACAAAGTTTTAGTCAGCAGAGTTAAGAGGCAGAACTGGATCCCAGGGTGTCCTTTCACCTTCAGCTCAACAAGTTAGAGCTGCTGCTGCCTTGTCCTCATATGATCTTCCTCTGCAGCTACTGAACTGAACAGAGATTTTTGTTTCCATTAGGGTTTTAACTGATATTACATGTAATGATGAAACTTACAGGACACATAAGGCTCACTAAATCATTAGTAAGAGGCAACATGCATGATGTAAACCCTTGTTTACAAGCTACTGCCTTGTTACTTGATGAGGTTTGGTAGCTTGATAATGCTTTGAGTTTTATTTAAAAATGTATTTGTCTGGCTTAGTCTGAGGCTGGCCCAAGAGCAAGTGGTTAGATGAAGCATTTCTGGGGCTAATTTAGCCTCTTCATGTTGATGATAAAAAGGGCAAAGAAAAATACAGTTCCCAGAAAACAGCAGTCTTAGGAATCTTTCCAATACAATTTTTTTTTTCCCCCAACAGAACTTCCAAGCGCTCGAGAGCACGTAGAAACACAGGGAGAAACTAAAAATTTAAATTACAAAGTAGTTTTAAAATACAGCACACCTCATTCAGGTCAGCCTGAACTTTTATGTTCTCCATGTGACCAAAGAGCTTCCTACCTAAAACCAGAATTTTCATCTGACTGGATCAAAGACAACGGAAAGAGTTGCCCAAAGAATGGGGAAAACAGCACCAGCCACAAGGAGGATCTAAGGCACTATAGAGCAGCAGCTGCAGGTACTCACATGCCGGTACTCCAGGAAAGTTCCCACAAAAGGCAGAGGCCGTGGGCCAGGAATACCCAGCTTCTTGAAGGTCTGGTAGGGCCATATCCCATAGCTGCCAAGTAAAGAACATCTGAGAAGCACTTATGCAATGAAAAGAGAAGATACTTCTTCCTGATCACAGGGAACTGCTTAAATAAGTGGTTTCTGTCACTCAGGGAAAGCTGAAATTATGGACCAGCAGCAGCCCTGCTGAGGATACTCTGCCATAAATGCAGGATCACTTGGGGTACGTTTTGATGGAAGACGAGGGCTGGAAGGAGCTGCAGCTCAGCCTAAGCAAAGTTGCCCAGCTCAGACAACTCTGGCTCAGGTGACTCAGGAGAGATCTTGGAGTCGAGTTCTGAAGAGAGGCCTGCCCTTGTGTTTGTCTTTGCAAAGACCTCCCGCGATGTTCAGGTGGCACGGCAGGGACATAAATTACTACAGCAATATTAAGTTTTTGCCTTTATAGCTCGCAACAGCTCCCCTGAGCCACATAAGCCGAAGTTTGGCCAACAGAACTACTTAATCGGGGGGTTCAGCTCCAGCATTGCCCTGTGCTGCTCCCAGCAGGCACAGCCCAAGGACGCCACGGGCGCTGCTGTCTTTAAAGACCCGGACGTTACTCCTTCTTGTGAAAAGCTTAACAAAAAAAAATTTAAAAAAATCCATTTCCTTTAATTTCCCTCCCCGCCCAGCCCAGCTCGCTCCTTCCCGCTGGCAGGGGGGGCCCGCAGCCGCCCTGAGCAGCCCTGGCTGTGCCCTGAGGGCAGCGCGGGGGGCCCGGGCGGTTCCAGCGTTAATTCACTCCAACCCCGCTGACACCGGGCTCTTCTCCGGTCCGACCCCTTAGGACACCGGCCTCTACTTACAGGGCCACGAGGCACAGGCAGGCGATGAAGAGCAGCCAGGTGACAGGGGACAGGCTGGGCAGCAGATCCATGGTGCCCGCTGTCCGCCCGCCTCTGCCGCCGCCCTGGCCCCGGCCCGGGCCGTGCCCGCCATGACGTGAGGGAGGCGGCGCTTCCCCGCCCGCTCCGGCCCTCAGGGCCAGGCCCCGGGATCGTCCCCCGGGATCGAGGTGTCGGTCCCCGCTCCCCTGGGGCTGGAAATGGCTGAAAGAGTGGTTTGCGCAAATGAGCGGAGCAAAGGGCGGCAGCGCCCCGAGCTCCTCGTGCTGCCTCTGCAGGGACAAGGAGCTGCCCGTGTGTCCCGTCTGTCCCAGCTCCGCGGGCGTCCGTGCACGCACCTTCCCTTGTGCCTCTCTCAGTTCATGGGGCACGCCCTGTATCTTCTATCTCCTGTTATCTTCCCTCCTGTTACGGGTCCAGGAGGGAAGGGGCTGGTGGAGAGAGATTTGCACCAAACACCTCCCCAGGCTGAAAGGGCTCATTGCTCTCAGGCAGATCCTATGAAGGGTGCAATCCTGTGGCAGCATAACTTGCAGTCGCACCTGTTATAAATCAGAAACAAAAAGTCTCGATATTTAGCAAAATTGAGATTGCTTTATTTGATACAGACAGAGCAAGCAGCGCTGGGGAACGTGAGGGGTCACTGCCCACTCCACGCTCCGTCCAACCTTGGTTTGCAGCTCCTTTTTATAGTATGGGCTCTCGTTGTAATTTTTAACTTTGCCAGGTAAGCAGTGGTGGTCGAATAAACATCTGTGAAATCTTTGGACAATAGTTAGTCTCAAAGATAACCGGCAAAAGGCAGGAAGTCTGGTCTCTGTAGGTAGGCAGCATTGACCAAACGAAGGCAGGAAATCTGATTTTGCAAAATCTATCGGACTATCAGAAAGTCTAATTTTGCAAACTGGTAGTAGATACAACTTATTTAGCATAATGGGGGGATTTAAAACAGAATGATTCAATCATGTATTTTCCTCTATTTAATGTCCATGCTTCATTTCAGACCCTAGTATTCTGATTTATACAAACCCCAATACTTTTATGATTTACACACATCTTTTATCAATTATCGCACACCTGTGCTGGTGGAGCTTCTGCCTGGTTTGGTGACCTGGCAGCCTGAGGGAGCCACCAGGGCTGGGCTGTGTGTGCAGGAGCTGCCGTGAGCCAGCACTGCCCAGCTGTGTCACCTGGAGATGGATTCTCTCATCCCCTCTGCCCCGGCCGTTCTCTCTGCACTCAGGGTACACAAGATGATGACATTTGGCATTAGGAAGCTCAGTTTCCCCCTGGGAAATGGGGTTGGATGCTTTCCGTCAGAGAGATGGGAAGTGCATTACGTGTATGGGGACACAGTGGAGCTCTGGCCAGTTTAGTTCCAGCGTATGCAAACCCCCCGTGCTGCTGGGTGTGTGTGGGGATGGGTCAGGACGTGGTGTTCTTTGTCCCCATCACACTGGGAAGGACCACAAATCTGTTCCTCTGTCCAGTCCAGCACTGTCCCCTTCTTTGTGTTCCCTGAAGACACCAGTAGACTCACATGGACCCAGTCAAGGACCTACGTGCACATCACACTCACCTGCATCAGACATTGCTCCGCTGGCTTTGGCATGCTCAGCCTTAAGGAAACCCAAGTGCTTCTGCAATTACCTGCCAGTCAGATCTCATGTGCTTCTCCCTGCAGGCCAGCAGCGGATTTTGCCTCTGCCCAAACATTTCTTTTGCCTCATAAAACGCATGCAGCGTGTGCTGAGCTGCCAGTGGGTTCAGCAGTCATCTCCACACTTGGGCGGACAAGCTGAGCAGCAGCACTGCCAGTTTTGGTAGGTCAGTGTCTCAGACATCTCCAGCACTGCACAACCATGATGTACTCAATGATTCATGTAATCACTGGCTGGCAGTAATCAATTAACCATTTTGTGGAGACACATCCCTGATTCCTGCTTCTCCAGGCTGCTCTGAAGAGCTAAGCTGTAGCAGCGTGCTGTGACATCAACTTTATTCTCCTTTTTATGGGATCTGCCCTGTTAAAGACACCTTGAAGCAACTGTACTCAGGGAGCTGTCCTTTCTCTTGTATCCAAAGCTGGTTCTTCTCCTTGACAGTTCAGAATATCAGAATATTCCCATATCAGAAGGACATAAAGAACAGAAGTGAGAGGCAGGAGGAGAAACCAGGTGCTGGAGCAGCAACTCCCAGGCTGGGATTAGTTGCATTTCTTCCCTCACACAAATCTTTTGATTTTCCAATAATTTTTAACAGCTGTTGTGATTTCTCAGTGGGAAGTGAGCTTGTGGTTCAGTATTTTCTCCTCTCTCACACAGAAACTGAGGCAAAAATTTCAGAGAGGAACAAGGATGTTAGCTAGCCCCCAAAATATAGAAATAAATTGTGCAGCATCTTTGCATACAAGGAAATTACTAATTTGTCCAAAACAGGTTTGAGTGGGAGCAATATACTGATTTAGAGATATGGTTCCCTGTGTGTCTGGTGAACCTCTGCAAACTCCTTATTTATCTGACTTTTGGTTGGGTTTTTTTGCAGGTCTCTTGAAGTGCTGTGTCTCTCCATCTCCCCAGATTTGAGAAAATCATAGTTGACAAAATGTCCACCTCCCAGTCCAAATTGCTGCCATGACTCAGAACTGCAGGTGGGGCCATTCTGAGCACTCACTGTCAGATAATTTTATACCAATCACATGTATTAAAGCGATGCTTTTATCCTTATACAGCCCTTTAGACCAAATGTGGTGATATATTCTGTACTTACTGAGACTATTTTTCTAATGTGAATATCACTGAAATGGCACCCAGGAGGAATAAAGCAGAAGGAAAGGCTCTCCAGATCATTTTTCTTGCAACATTTAAAGGGGTTTAACATTGTGGGCAAGCAAATTGCTCAACAAGGCTGCAGGTGAGGGGCTGCTGTGGCATCCCAGCACCTTGTCTATGAGAATGGAAGAAAATTGCACAAGTTTGGGCTACACAACTCTTGTCTATCCAAGGCTGGCGATCCAGCAGAAACATCTTGATATGTTTTGTGGTATGAAAGGGGGGAGCGATGAGTGCTCCCCACTGCACTTGTGCAGTGGATCTGGTAAAACAAGTGAAAAATAGCAGCAGCAACAGCAGTCTGCAAGTTGACATCAGTGCTTCTTCTAATTCACTTCTTTCACAAAACTGTCACTTCCCCCCATCCCTTCCCGTTTTGGGTAATGACTTATTAATAGGAGATGTCTTCCAGAGAGCTGCTAAACCCCTCTGGTAGCAGCCACATCAATGCCAGTGACCTTTCTGATGTGCTGGTCTGCAGGCACAGTTATATATTAGAAGGCAGAGCTGGTTCACAGCCCCTGTGATGTTTCCAGGGTTAGAGACCTGTACCTATAAAGGACCCAGAGTGGTCCAAAAGGGATGTTCTCCTCTGGGTCATGAGCACATGTGGCCTCAGCCTCTCTGACACTGCCCTTCTTACTGACACCAACACAGTGCCATTGCTTTCCCCATTAATAACAAATCCCAAGGGCTCTGAAAAGGCTTGCTGGAGCCCTGGTGATGTACACAGTGCTATTAAAAGACTATTTATTCTTATGCCCTGGGGAGAGGAGGAGTAACTGAGTGTGACCCTCTTCCCCTACGGCAGGGTGTCTGTCCTGTGATGGTCCTGGGCAGCACTGAAGCCGTGGCCCTGGCCTCCCACACTTGTCCTTTGGCCACCACGTGATCCCTCACACTGCGGTGGTTCCTGGCATGTTTGTTCTTGCTGTGCCACCCCGGCAACAATCCCAGTTCAATATTAACTCACACATTATCTACCACTCCTCTTTGCAGTGGCACAGTTCTTTCATGCACTGGGTACTCTTCCTGTGTTTGTCAGCCACCCCAGAGCCCTTCTGCTGTGCCAACACCCTGCACTCTGAGCTGGGAGCGAAGAGGTGGCCAAGGAACTCAGGTATGTGGGAATCCAAAAGCCAATGGTCACCACAGCTAACGCTAACAGAAGGAGGCATAAACTGTGATGACTGGCTGTAGCCACCAGTAAAAATGAGACAATGGAGCTTAGACCAACTGTAGAGCAGCAACTGAACTGATGGGGCACAGAGGATGACATTAAACCTCATGCAGAACTTCAGTTGCCAAAAATTCAGAGAGAGAGGGAGAGAAACAAAAATTTTATCTAGAGTGTCCTCCCTAAAGGAGAGGGGATTTTACTACTCCTGCTTGGCAGGACTGAACGAGGCCAAGGGGAGAGAAGTCCTACAGGAGTGCAGAGCACTGGTGGAAGACCATCCCCAGGAGACAAACACTCTCCTGCATCTCAAGCTCTCTGTTAGACAGAATGAGACATTCTCTTGCAAATAAGATAATGCTTATTACCTTATTTGCAAGATAATGTCCCCTTAGCTGCTGTGTTACAGACCCAAAGGTTTTCCTTTCCCCCATATACTATGGGAAAAGTCATGTTGTAACACACACAGTCTTTCTAACAGCCATAGCAAAATGTCAGCCCCATTAATAATCAGGCTTTTATTCACTGACTGTCCCATCTTTAACAATTCTCTTCTTATTTTCCTCTCATTCCACAAACAGCATCATGAGCTGTTTATTCCTGGCTGTTCCTTACAAACCTTGCTCTCATATGAGCCTCTTGAAAGGACTAAATGGGAAAGCACCAGATGTATGACATCCTCAAAGAGCTCCAGCAGCCAGGGAAGGACCAAGGGCTGGCACCAGCTTCTGCCTTCCCTCTCACCAAGCCCAAAACCACACAGCGCTTCATGCCTGGGTATTTCTGAGACCTCTGCAGAGCAAAAAGATCACGTTGCTCCTTTCATCCAGCAATGCTGCTGAATGTTCCTGAAGCGTTGACAGCTGAAACCCATCTCCCTTTCACTCCTCTATAATTTCTGAGCAAGGATGGAAAAATTATAAGCCACAGCCAGTGTTAAAGTATAAAGCCAGTTCTGGAAAGCACAGTGGGGGCAGTGCTGTGTGCATTCCCTGCTCATGCTTGGACACCAGCTCTTCCAAGGACAACTTCTCCTTTGCCTGTCTCACATTGTACCAGAGAACAACTCTGTCTTTTCAGACCTCCCAGCTGGTAGCTCAGTCTCACTGCATGAAGCAGCCAGTGCTTTCCAGAAAGTGTCATTGCACCACTTGCAGTGACCTCAATTTCTGCCGAGCCACTTCCAAACCAGAAGTCAAGCCAGAAAAAGACAAAAATCATGACATGACTCTGAAGCTATCATCTCCAAGCACATGACATGCAGCCCTTTCTACCACCATCCCCTTACCTCCAAACTCACCCTATCTCATGAGGACACACATTAGAAACAATCCAGCATTCTGGAATCTGTTTTGGATCCAGAATCTCTGTTCAGCTAGACCCAGCACTCAGAGCCACATTGCTGCCCAAGGACAGAGTTTGGCCCGTTGTTTCCGTCTCCAGTGCCTGGGTTCCGGATGTTTTTTCTGGACACGTTCTGGGTATGCACTCAGGGCAGGGATGAAGCTGTTTGCTCTTGAGTCATTTGGCATTGTGGACTCCCTATCAGCAGCTGCTGGATGTGAGCCATCCCCAACACGTTCAGGCACAGTCCTTGAGAATCCAAGCAGGTATGGCTGGAGGCTTATCACGCAACCTCTCAGGATTTCTCTGTTGCAGCTAAAGCCAAGCGTTTGTCTGGTTGGATTAACCCTTGATGGCTTTGTGAAGTGGGCTTCATTGAAAATGAGCATCTTTTCCTCACCTTTTAATTTCTTCTGTGGTGTGGAGACAGCTATGGATCAATGGAAGTGTCCTCATCGATCACCCTAGATGTTTTTTGCTGGACAGAGGATTGAAATACTGAATCCTTCTTCTGCCAGTCCTCCCCACGGTGGAAGATAAAACATTTCTGAATTTCCATCAGGTTATGTGAGGTTTAATCCCAGAGGATACAGTTCTCCCAGCAGATTAAGTCAGTCTCAAATACATCTGAAAATTGACCCTTGTGTATCACAAATTTTCCACAGTTCAGCTTCTCTGATGACTCCCATTGCCCTGCTCCTCTCCTGCCCCCCACCTCTGGGGTGTTCATACCAATCAGATGTGCTTGTACATACATAAAAAATAACTCAAGATTTTAAAAGTTTGTATTTACAAGTTGAGCCTTGTTCTGTTGGAATTACACTCTAATTAGGTCAGTCATGTTCCCCTGGTAGGATAAGAATGATAGTGCTGGAAAACAGACAATTTATAAAGACCCAAAAATAACTCATCCTGCTGTTTTGTAAGAAAGATGTGTTTTTCTTCGCCCTGTGCCTAGGACATTGCAGTCAAGGCCACTTGGGCACACTGATAGCAGCCACACAGACTGAGGCTTGGTCCCACAGGCAAAGCTGGCCTGTGCCTCAATTTCCTCCTACCACAGGTGGGATATTCATTCTTCACAATTTGGCAGGGCTGTGGTGAGGTCAGCTGTGTTTGTCAGGTGTTTTGTCACTCTTGGCATGAGTCCCCAGGCTATATTACACAGGTTCTTTTTCCCAATTTGCCTTTTAGCCTTATCTACAGCTTCTGTGAAGGGCACAAAGGGCACAAACTCAGATTAAGGAAGCTCAGGGTAAAGAACTAATCCTTGGCTTTGCCCCAGCTGCTTTTCTAGGGTGTCATCAGCATAAAGGGTGCACAGAACCCCTTGGAAGTTGCACAAAACAGGGAATTACCTTTGAGTGACACCGTGGGTATTGGTCCCTTCTTCCTCTTGAACACATTTTTGTCACACAACCATGGTTTGCAGCTTTCTTGTTCCTCCACAGGCAGGTGCTGATCCTCTGATTCCACAGAACTTCACAGGTTTCCGTGCTGCCGACAAATTTGCCTTGTAAAGCCTCGAAGAATGACTTCACACGTCAGCCTGGTCTGATTTAGGATTATCCTAACTCGTTAACAAATGGTGATGAACGTGCCAATTGCCTGCTTAATGAAGGTTTCTACCAAGCTGGGAAGTCAGTGGCCACACTGCCTTGGCTTGGAGGGACGTGCCCAGCATTTCCAAGTAAACAAGACAGCAAAGCTAAAGAACTCCTGGAGCACAGTGGAAGTGAACAAAAACCTGACAAAAACGTGTGTTCACATAAAGTTCCTTTTGATTTTGTGGGAAATGCAGGTTTGAAATGAAAATAATTAGTGAGGCAAGAGGAGAGGAAAAATAATAAAAAACAAGATGCAGGCTGACAAAAGAAAAAACAGAAAAGGAGCAAGGAGAAAAAAAAATAAATAACCCTGGAGCAAAAATGCAGAGGGAAAAAGAGGGAACAAAAGAGATAAATAGCAGGAAAAGGATCAGTAGTGAAAGCCCAGATTACTTGATTCAGTCAAGCCACTGCTTGTGCTGTTCAGGGCAGGGCGGGAAGCCAATCTGTTTTCTCCGGTATTGTTTAGGCTAGGAGTGCCCTGGCAGCTTTCCCATCCACTCCCATGTTTATGTCCGTGCTCCAATCCTAGCCACAAAAACGCGTGGGGAAAACACATCCCAAAAAGAGTAAGAGCTGGAAGCTGGAGGATGATACACTTTGAAGCCAAATGGCCTCAAAAAAGCACTTCTGCACCTTATGGCAATTTTGCAGGATAATGTCTCGTTCACGAAATGCTGTGGCGGGAGGATTTTCATCTTCAAAATGGGTACAGTGATACCTCTGGGTTATTACAAGCTCCCAGCTGCAAAGGGCTGCCTGTATTTATACAACACTGCATTATTTATAATATCCTCTTCAGGAGCAGGAGAATATGAATTCTTTCCTTCAGAGTTTGACTGTTTTTTTTCTACCCTTCTCCCACTTGGAAAACATTGATTTCTTGCCCTCATTTCTCCCACCAGAGCTGTAGCTGACCTGACTGTGTTTAGTTTATTTCTCTAGGCCAGATGCTCAGTGGGTGAAAAACACAACCAACCACCCTGGAATAACAGAGCTGCCCTGATTTCCCCCAGCTGGGATCTCATCCTGTGTCCCCAGCATCTGCACATTTGTGGGAGCTGATTAACAAAGGCTACAACACTACTAGGGAGAGGACAAAGGCATAAAAAAGTTGGCCCCATGGGTTTCTGAGTGGGTTTTGACTCTCCCGTACTAAGGATCTGAGGAAGGTTTATTGCTGCAAAATAATAAAATATTTAGGACTGATCAAATTTTGTGTAGAAACTATTTGAGAGTGTCAGCTTAGCTGAGAAGCAGCAGGGGTTGTAAGATTTTACAGTCCAGAGCAAACAGTGAGGAATTTCAGTCCATGTTACATTCTCAGTGTCCTGAGCTATTAACTCGTGAGCATGCTGGCAAGGCACCCAGAAACTTCTTCAGCAGCAGAAGAGTCTGGAAAAATACTTTTTTTTCCCTTCTACAGAAAAAAAGTACCAAAGACACAGATGTTTCCAAAAGGGTTCTTTTAATCAGAAGCAAGTTTGCAAAAGAAGAAGTAACTTTCTCATATAAAATAGTGGAGTGGTGAAGGTGAGGCTAACAGGAGGTGTGGAACAAAAATCCAGGGCAAATCTCCAAGGAGACACTGAATTAAAAGCAATGATCCAATAACCAGAGTACACTGAAGGGTAGCTCAGAGCAGCTGTGTGAGCTGGTCCTACCCCTAAGCCGACAGCAGATACCAAATCAGAGGATGGACTCCAGCCCAAGAGAGGCAAAATGACCAGCTACAAACTCACCAGAATATGGGGTTCTTGCACCTTTCTGTTACCTGAGAGCTCCCACTGCACTGTGACAGCCCCAGCACGGCCCAGAGACGTAATGACATCAAAGGGAGTCCTGGTGGCACTTGCCACCTGCAGAAGGCCACCATTCCATGGTAGCAGAAATTCCCAAATCTAGTGAATTGGACACAAGTGGGAAAATACCTTGATATAAAGCTCTGTAACCCCATTCCTGTCTGTATCCAGTGATTCAAGCTCCAAGAAAGTGCACAGTGATCAAACAGCATTGAAATAATGAATTTCCTGTCAAGTCTTGAGGCCCGAAGGCTGTTTAAAGTGGGCAAGTGGCAGCTTCGAGAAGATAAAATTCTGAGTCAGAGCCTGAATCTCAAGTGCTAATGGTACTTCAGTCCTTGTTCAAACAAATCTCACCTGTCCCAAGTGTCACATGTGTGCTTATCCACTGCGACTCTCTGCAGCAAACTCTACACCTGCACAAAGTGCAAAGCAGCTTTCTTTTCCTGGCAAGGTAGGGGGAGGACAAAAGGACTACAGAAACACAAAGAACAGAAGGGACTGGAAGTGTCCAAGGCCAGGTTGGATGGGGCTTGGAGCAACCTGGTCTAGTGGAAGGTGTCCCTGCCCATGGCAGGGGCTCAAACAAGGTGATCTTTAAGATCTCTTCTGACCCAAACCATTCTGGGATCCTATGACTCGTCAGGTGGAGCCATTTCAGGCCCATCATGTTCAGTCTTGGGGTGAACAGGCTCCCAATTCAAGGGTGGATTCCATGAGGAGGTTTCAATGGGTTTTGTAGAACCACATCATCACACACGTGGCTTTGTTTGAACACCACACCAACCCGACCTCCAGTAATCTTGTAGCTTCTAGGAACACCTTGATAATGTGTAGATTCCACATGTGCTGGCAACAAGCCATAAAAGCAACCTAAGGAATGTGACTGAACTAGCAGGAACTCCAGGCTGAGTGGAGCTGTCTGTAGTACAACCTGGCCAGGTCCCAGCAGCTCTGTGGTTCTTCCTTTCCAATCATCACCGCTCATTGCCTGTGTCCTTCTGGCTGCTACTGGTACAGGAGATCAGTAAAAACAGGAGGTCTTGGCATCTTGGTCACTCTAACACATCACAGGCTTCTGAACTTCACAATTTCTAATGCCTCTGCCAGAGGTTATCTTTCTTATGTGGTTGTTTGCTTTCTTTTAAAGTTTCCGATAAATTCCTTTACTAAAAGGATTTTTCTCCAACAAGTTGCCCTGTGTATCTGAAAGCAATGTGTGGGAGAAGACACCAGTGCTCTGTACATATAAAGATCTCTCTCTCCTCCCTTTTTGGAAAGCAGATTAGATAATCTTTGGATGACCCAATGGATTTCTTAGGGAAGCAATGGCAGGGATATGCATCCCCATGTCAAGATATTTAGTCCAAACAATTGCTACAGCAGCTTCTGGCAGAGACCTTGCTAAAAAAACAAGCTGAGATCTTGGCCCATCTGCAAAACATCACTGGTTTTAACACTCAAAACAAAGAGGGAAAAGAAATCCTTTTGAGTACTAGATTAGTTTCTTTTCTGTGTATTTTTCCTTCTTCTCTCCAGTCACGCCAACTGCTCCCAAAAGTGGGATTGCTGGCCGAAATGTGATTCCTTTAGTAAATGCTGATGAAAACCCTTTGCTGTCACCTCTCCCGGCCCTCCCCATGAAGGCATTCCACTAGTCACTCCCAGGGTAGGGAGCAAGAGACTGTCACTAATGAAAGCAAGGGAGTGCCCTCTCCTGTCCCTTGTCACCACTGCCATTTGTACCTGCACAGTGCTGGCCCTGCCCAAACATCAGAGCACTAAAAGGTAGGAATGGAAAATACTCCACCCAAGGGTGTGGGAGCGGCCACGGTGGGGACACACCACACGTGACAGGGATTTTGAGGTGGATAAAATGCTCTGCCACGAGTGGGCTGGAACAGCACAGCTCCTTCCATGTGTGCACTTTTGCACATGATTTATGATAGGGACAACCTGGGGTTTGGGGCTGGGAGCATTGCTGACAGTGGTGACTGGTGTCACCTCAGCCCTGGCAGGAGGTGAAGACTTGGGCACTTTTTACCTGCAGGAGACTGGATTTTGTTACGGCTATTACATGAAAAATAAGCTCCTATTAAACCATTCCCTGAAATGTTTCCCTTGGTCATTTCATGATGCTGCTTTTATTTTTCAGTTACAGTCACCAAGAGACCTGAGAAACAGGGGAAGGGAAATAAATAAATAAAAAAAAAAATATCCTAAGAAGGCAATTTTAACATAAGCCTTCATTTTTCAAGACTATTCTAAATAGGAAGATGGAAATGGAAGCAAATTCAATGGGTGAAGTTACTGTAACACGACAACAAATATTTAAAAGTTGTATTTCAAGGCTGCAATTCCCAAAGATTGCAGCAATGGAATAGAGCTTTCTTCCTAACTGATGGAGTATTTCCTTCCAGATAAAACAATTTCCCTGATACGTGAAGTAAATAAAACCTACCTATTAACCATATATTTTACAAGTTGAGTGTGTTAGCAAGAAGGGGGAGGCATCACACCTGTAGCTACACAGGATCCGGCACAGCAGAAAACACATCCTGTGCTCAGCTGAGGGCTGAGCAGGGCACTGCACCTCCTCACTCTGCCCCTGCCTATGGAAAATAAACCCACAGGTCAGAAAAGCCAACTCCTGAACAAAACATAACCAAGAGTGACAACAGTGTGGATGAGGATGGAACAGAAATACCTTTGTTGGGATCAACAGGTCCTAAAGGAATCACACCTAACCTGTTATTTTGATGGCGGTCAGAAGAAAAGAGCCACACAGCCAACTCAGCAGGTCCTCAGCAAGCTCAGGCTTTATAGTTTGCAGCTGGTTCTGAGCAAAAAAGAAACAGTCTCTTCTCACTTTGTATAGATCGTGCTGCTCTCCATGTTGTCCTTCAGTAGAGCAGTGGCCACAAAGTCCATTTCCTTTATTCCCCGTGGTTTTCTTGGGGTTTTTTTCTCAATGTCGTATCAGGTCAGCTCCAGAGAGTAACTGCACCTTACACCAACTGAGATCTGGCAATATTCAGGAAATGTGGAGTTACACTATGCTTTCCTTTGGAGCAAAGTCTCCATTGTTCCGTCTACTTCCTACTAATTTACATCCCTAAAGTCCTCAGTGGTCCTTGAAGGGCTCCTCCTGCAGCACTACCTCTTACACCTGTTGGACAAGCGCCATTAAAATTCCAAGAGCAATTGCATTGCTGTGTCAAATGTATAAAACCAACATGTTTAAAATATGCAATCTGATGCAGGAAATGACAAAGGAAAAGGAAAACAAATCATAAAGTCACGTAGATAATTTTGTCTAAGAAACAAAAGACGCAGACTGAAAATAAATTTTGGCAGTTCAGTAATTAAAGCAAAGTCCATATGGCTTAAGAGAACAGTCAAAGTGCACAGAAGGCAGTGGGTTTTTTGTTTGCTTTGCATTCCTCTTCACAGCACACTCCAAGTCATCCTCTTTGGAGCCCCATCTCCATCCCACACACATCCTACCCAGGTGCAGAGAGGGGGGTGACTCACAGGGTTTTGGCTCAGCCGTGTCTTTGCGAGTCCCTTGCCATCTAATGAGCTGCAGATCATTATCCCAAACTCAAAAGCCCTTAAACACACCCACTGGAGTTTTTGGTTTTGAAATTTTTCTTCCTGGAACCTTTGCAGAAGAACAGCAATCCAGTGCCAAAGCTATGCAGAGTCTGCATGCACCAAGAGCAGCAGTGCTCAGAGGCGGTGCCGAAGAGTAAAAGCAGTTCTGAGATCATTTGCCTTGTCCAGGAGGCACTGAAAGGTGACAGCAGGGCTGAGCTGGCCCTTGCACCTCAGCTGTTCTGGTGAGGTGCCACCAGGATACTCCCCACCAGGCCCCTGGGCAGCCTGGTTTCAACACCCTGCTCTGAAGACACCACCTCCCCTGCCATAGATGTGCACATCCCTTGAGAGGACAGGGACAATTTTCTATGGTAAATGAGCCTTGACAGGACATTAGCAAGCACCAATTTTCCTGGCTTACCCACCTGGAAGGAAATGCCAGATCCTGGTGTGGCAAGGACTCTCCTACTTCCAAATTCACCCTTCAAAATCTTTATCATAAGAAGTCTAGTGACCCAGGACTGTTGCTACATCCAAGGGCTGGACTTGGATTCTTTCAATGCCTGACAACTTCCTTGTGAGGAAACAACTTGCTACTAAACATGACAGACTCAGGAAAAGGATAGAAAAGAATAAAACAAAAAGTGAGCTGTACAAAAGGATGGAAAATAAACTAAAAAAAAAATCTCCTCTTTTCTTTCCAAAGGCAGTAGTTTCAAGTGCACAGAGCAGGCTGTAAACGTGCACAAGGTAATTCATGACCCCAGTGCCTGAAAACCTGGTTAGCTTTATTTGGAGACACTCTTGCTTCTCCCAGATATGAAGCTGCAGAAGCAATAAAAGGCACCTGTGGACACCAAAACTCACCCAGTCTGTGTGGTGTGTCTTTGTACTGAAAAATAAAATCAAACAAACCCTGCCACTGTGTACATTTTACAGACCAGTAAACAGAACTGCAGAGTCTGGGTGACTAAGGATGCTCAGCTTCTGTTGGCAACTCTGGTGATCAAAACCCTCATCAATTAGTAAACTCTATAGGTTGTCACTGCAATTTTAATTGAAAAATTCCTCTGGCTTGCTGGGTTGTGTCCTTTTAAAAAATGGCTGATGCAAATGGTACACGTAGTCCACAAGGAGGTTTAAAGCCATACCAAAAATAATCTGACCTTACATCTGAATTCTTCCTACCTGCTTTGCCCACCACTGCCTACAGTGCTCTTTTGAGCCACCTACTCTTCCAAAGGCCTTGGAGTTGGAATATTTAAAGAATGCAGCAGGTCCCATTTGAAGAAGAAAGAAAAGCAAGTCAGTAATTCAATATAAATACGCCAGTAGTGAGGTTAGAGCAGACACAGTGACACATCTGAGCCTGCATTGATCAGCCAGTGCTCCTAATGTGTGGAGCAGTGAGAAGAGAGGACATGTCTGCTTTTCACCTAAAAATGTGTCCATTTTCTATGTTTTACTACTTAACCTTGATGACAGAGAAAAATTAAAAAGATAAAAAGAAACAAAAAAAAGAGTAGAGAAAAAGGAAGAAAAAGGAGCCTGGGAGGTTTTATGTTTTCTCTTCAAATCACATCACAAAGTCACTCATTGCATCTAGGGAATTCACCTGCTTGTCTGGGAGCGGCAGGACAGGAGGAGGGGAGAGAAAGAAAGAGGGAAGGAGCAGGGCATGGGAGCTGCTTCCTGAAGCAGTGTTACAAAAAGCAGTTAAAAAACCCCTACTATTCACAAGTGGTTAAAATCATCACTGTTCAGAATTCCTTTTTTTTCTTTTTGTTTTCTTAAACAAAGGTTCAGCTAGTTGAGCTCCGTGTTTTTTATAGAGTTGATTGTCTTCAGAAAGGAAAAAAAAAAAAATAAAACCAACCGAAAACCCCAACAACTCAGCCTCAGGTGTGTTCCCATCCGTTTCTACCCTGATAAGAGATGTCCCCCACAGTTCAGCACACACGGTCACTGCGACTGTCCCGGTGTCCCCAGCCCCGCTCAGACAAAGGAGGAGAATCCTGTCACTGGAGTCCGGGAGCCGGGTGCGGGCTGTCCCGTCGGGGTGTACACCCCTCCTGAGCTCTGTGTCGTGATGACAGTCTGGAAATAGGGCTCTGGCTCGCTGGCCGTGCACTCCTCGTATCTGTAGGACGCCGGGTGCTGCTTCACCCCTTTCTGCTGCCTCTTCCACGAGTTGTAGTAGGTGGGGTCGCTCATGTAATGGTTCACAAAGGAGTGCTTGGGCAACTCGTCCTCGTAATCCGAGTCGGTGACCTGGGGCATTAGACAAATAGGATTAAATAATCGGTCATTAGCATCGATGATATTTTTTAGCCTGTTGTGCTCGCAAAGAAATGAGAGGCAAGTTTAGCATCACCAGCTGACCTAAAGCTGCAGTGTTAAGGTAAGAGGGATGGCAGCCTCAGTGTGGTACAGGCTGGGCTGTGGAAAAGCACTGTGCTCTTCTTTAGCCAGACTTTGCTGCTAGAGGGAGAGTCCCCTGATGGTAAGTGACAGACAAATCCCTTCTAATTCCCTGCAGAACGATGCAGGGGCAGCACGAGCTCCTGTTTGGGCACAAGATGCAGGGAAGTGTAGAGAGGTCATAGCAAAACCAACAGCTTTTAATCACAATCATAAATATTGCAATTACAGCTGAGCATCTCTCCTCTGATGGGAGGACAGCAGGGATGCCTTCCATACAAACACTCTGGTTAGCCAGGCCAACGTTTGGGGTGGCCCAGCCCCAGCCACCTGCACAGGACTCTGGGTGTTAAGTATTGAAAATTAGCTCTATAACTGGAAGGGAGTTAAGTAAAATCAGACTTTGTACAGGCAAATAACACTATTTGCATGTTCCAGCTGATTATTGGTGGTACAAGGTACACAACCAGCAGCGACAGAAGAAAGAGAATGCAAAATCTGGGAAAGACAAGCTGCCAGGCAGGAGGGGCTGCTTCCTTGGGATGAGTCAGACCCAGCTCTGTGCTCGGAGCAGATCCTACCCCTGAAACATTTATGCACAGTGGCTGCAGAGCTTCAAAGCACCCATCAGTATCAAGTGGGAGCTCTATTGTGATGTGACCAGGTAAGCTCTGTGCATCTGCCCCTCCTCTGAAGTACTGCTGCTGGGATGCAGCTGAAGGAATCACAGAGGGTTTGTACATCTCTGCCAAGCACAGGGACCATGGCAAAGCCTCAACCATGCAATCTCAGTGCTCATTTTCCTTCTATTCTCACTGATGGCCCCACCAGTAACAGCCCCATCCCATCCAGCACACAGACATTTAGCCAGGCATTTCCAGATCTCATGCCTTCCCTTCAAATCTTCAGTTAGACCATGCAAGAGCTTTTATTCCTTCCCCCACCGCCCCCAATAATCTGCATTGCCAATTCTAGAGGCAATTAAATATCAAAGTAGGAGCTGCCTAAGACACACAAGAGAGACAGGTGAGTGCAGCTCGTCACTGTTTGTTGCTGCAATTAGTTTCAAAAGGTTGGTGTGGTTCTGATCTATGACACCACCCAGCAAACACACATCCCTCTTGATCCTGCCTGCCACAAAACTTGTCTCTCTCCTCCTCTAAAGCTCCTTTTTAATGGTCTCTGAAGAACAATCCTCAAGTAACTAGCGAACCATCGTTTGAAAAGGGCACAGCATCCATCATCTCACTTCTTTGCTTAGGTAGCTGCTTCAATACTATTCTGTGCTCATTTTCCAGCACAGAGGGTAATGGACAGAGCTGAGAAATTTTTCCCAGGGCTTTCCAAAAGTGAGCAAAGCAGCTTTTTACAGCTTTGCAAAACTTCCTTTCCACTATTACCCAGGCTTTGGCTCTTTAGGAATTACATACTGTTAGATTTTTAAGAATGAAAAGCTTCAGGTGCCTTGACAAGTAATTGCTAATACAACAAAGCCCTACCAGCATTTAATAATTATTCCAGAAGGAACACAGCAAGCCTGTCTCCTAGAAAAACACTCCATTGCACCAGCTGCCAGGCTTGGGAAGCCAACACCCGACTCCCTCCAAAGACCTTCCTGAACAGGTGGTTTTTGCAGCATTCCTGGAATACCCCCAGATTTGGAACACTTCACAGCCAGTGGGTACAGAGAGAAGCTCCAGAGTCTTGGCACTGCTGCCAGGAACATCCTGCCAGCACTGCCCAGTCTGTTTTTGCAAGGGGCTCCAACAGGAGTGCCATGGACGGCTGCAGATGTGGCAGCATGGCAGGGCCTGGCAGCAGGAGCTCAGGCTTGTCCTCAGCTGCAGGCAGCCAACTTCACCAAAAGATCCCCAAACTCTTGTTCCCTCTGTACTCAGCAGGAAACAAGTTATTGCACTCTGCATCAATCTCCAAATATTATGCTGTGTGTCCATAGTGTAATTTTAAGGTAAAATTGCCTGGGAAATTGAGGGATGATGTGGAAGAAAAATCTCAGCATCCTGAGCAGAGACAGGTCAGGACTGGTCACCAGAAGCAGCACCTAAAGGTGTGAACTCCTCCAGCTCCCGTGGATGTGCTCTCTCTATCAAAGGCACCAGGCACTACTCTCCCATGTCCTCTGACTCCTTCCCCAACCCACCATCACTTTTACTGACTCAGGCACACTCACCCACCCGACAAGGAAACACAGCCCTGCTCAACAGAGGGATCACAGCTGAGCTGAGGCAGCATAACCATGAGGAGCAAAAAAAAAAAAAAAAAAACCCACAAACTTCTAGTGGCTCTTTATGAGTCTTCCTGATGTCCTCACATCACAGAGGATCTGTGAGGTTGGATAAAGCCAACTAAAAGGCTGGAAGCCCTAAGGAGAAATGCAAAGAAGCATGTAACACGACTTTATAGCTGTAATAGTACTGATGCAGCCACTCGAGCTCTGTCCATCACCAGCAAAAAAACCACTCTCACAAAACTAATATAATTTCTGTTCCTAAGCCAAATTCTTTCAAGACTCCCAGAAGTCAACATAATAAAGAGGAGAAATCCTAGGAACACTTTAGGATGAACAGCTATTATTTGAAATACGGTCACACTCAGACTTGCCATGAACTGAAAGAGGGAATGTAGAACAACACCACTTGCTGATAATTTCTCCACTAATTAGGTCATTATACCAATTGAAAGGGTGTAAATATTTTGGTGTAAATAAGACCAGGATCTTTCAGAAGGAACCTCCATGAAACATACAGAGCTGCAGTAACTTCAGCCTTTCACCATCATTCAGACTGATGCTGGAAAGGATATCCTGCTTGTTGGTGTTGATACAACATGCTTTTTCTGTGTTTTTTTCAGAACAGGCAGGAACTGACTATTGTGTCTGTGTTTCTGAAGTATCTCCTAAGGTCTGCTCCCAGCAAGACTCCAATTACCACCCTTATCAGCAAGGAATACTCTAAACTGGTATTCCACAGCCCGATGAAAATCAAGGAGAAGATAGACCTGTTTAGCATGACAATACAGACAGCTTATACTAGAGGATTACTCTTTAGTGGTTTTTAAACTATTGAGTAAATAAAAATGCTGCAGGGCTTTTTGCTTTGTTTTCAGTTTTCTCCTTTCCCTACGACTGTGGCTGTGTTACCTTGGAAACCTCCATAGACTGGAGCGTGATTGGGTGAGTGGTGACATTACACACTGTCAACCAAAGGTGCATGGATGCCTATGAAACAACAAATACAGAAAATGAGAGGCTATTTAGGTATATTTTTCATAGTACAAAATGCACAAGTGCTGCTCGGAGGCAAGTCAGCCACCAGAGTTGGCTGGCTTAGTCAGTGGGAAGTGTGGTAATAAATTTGATAATAGTTCCAGTTATCCTTTTAAGTGACTACAAAAGAAACAGCCGTATAAGACTACTTCTAAAAATGTAGATGACAGCAGGATTTTTTTTTTTTGCTGGCCTGAAATAAATATGCTGTAAAAGAGACATGGAACACAGTATGCAAAACATTTCTCTGGACATGGGAACCCACTCTTACTTATTTTATGTGTCACCTGCAGCTGGTTTCCACATAGTATCCAACTTGTCAAAAATCACTGGAGAGCTTTACAGGAAACAAGTTAAACTCTCTTCCCTCTGAAGTGTTAAGTGGAAATTAATATATTTCTACAGAGCTGAGAAAGCCAAAGCCAGTCAGACTGCACAGAGAGCAGTGGGAAGGCCAGAGAATCTGGCACTGACTGATAACTGAATAATTCACAGGTGTGCAACCTGTTGAGAGTATTTTCTCCTGGAAGCAGTTTTTGGAAGACCACAGGGACACGTGAGAACACACAAACATGCACCAGCCTCCCCTCTCTTCCTGCTCCTCCTTGGCTGGATGACACTGCAGATACATTATCAGACTTCTATACATAGTGAACACCAAATTTTTTCAGATTATCTGTCCAGAGCCTTGTCCACTTGACTCATTAACTAAAAGCCTATTATTATTAATCATTTAGAATTTACACTCATAGCAGTCTCCTGCTCCGTACCTGCCAATTAAACTTCTTTAACCTCATTAACAGTACTGGTACTTGGCTTTCGTGACATGGAGTAAGTTCACCACTTGATTTATGAATATTAAGAGTCTACTTGATTTCCTCTTTGCTTCTGTGTGTCTCTCCTCTCCAGGAGTGAGCTTGGAGGAATGCTCCCAGGCAGCTGTGTTTTAAGTGCAGTCAGTCAGCCCAACAGTTGTTCATGTTCAGTAAACCCCAGGAGACTTGAAGCCAGTGAGCTTCCTTCTTTTCCATATAAAATCTTGACACCTCAGGCAACAGGCGTAAGACTAAGCACTAACACGGTGAAAAGAGGATTGAAGGCAAAGGCACAGTTTTTGTCCCTGCCTGCCCTGATGTGCATTGTATTAAGTGGAATTTGAGACCCACACACAGATGTACTCGAGGAAAACAGCATCAAGACCCTCTGCTGCAGAGGACCAAACCTGGGTAGAACTCTTACATCAAAAGATATCTTTAACTCTTCATCTAATGGCAAACAATTCTGTCTGCTAAGAGATAAAAAATCTGTAACTCTCAGAAAACAGAGCTTGTTTATTAAGACCTCCTCTGAGAACAGAAACTGAAGAAACTAAAAGACAAACAGGAAGAGCTAATAGGTACAGGAACACTTGAAAAGAGAGTGGTCAATCATCTATGCCCACCTCTGCCCCAACCCACCCTCACCTCCTGTCTGCACCTGCCAACATAAACAGCATTTTCAGGCTGATCAAAAGGCAGCATCTCCTACTGCTACCTCTACTGGGAGCATATTAACATTTCATGACTAAAAGCACTCCCCTCCACAAAAAACCCAAACAAGCATCAAAGACATTACACAGGCAGGCTGCATATCCAAGGCCCAAGGAAAAACAGCAGCATACTTTGTGCACATACTCACGTGCACACCCACATTCATAAAAACACCAGAATCTCAACTGAGACCTTCAGGCTCAACAGCAATACAACAGTAAATAAACAATATCAATAGCCTGAGAAAAAAACCCACCCAAATCACTTCATTCTCTGCTGTACAAGCTGTGCATACAGGAGGCATGATGACACCCTTCAAGGAGACTTCTGCACATCACCAGGAAATACCACACGGGACATTGAAATTAATGTCAAAAGGTGCCAGTGCTAAATTCACGATCATGCTCAGCAAACTGTTTTAATGACAGGTTTAATGCTGGGTTGTTACAGTGACATGACCAAAGCACTGTGGGTTTAATCTGGAGGGTAATGCTGGAGCATTGCAGAGACAGCAGCTTGAGCTGCACCAAGGAAAGCTGCCTGCACGACGGGTCGGCCACAGGGCAGCACAAAGCAGCAGGCTGTCGGTGGTAATTAGCAGGAGGTGAGAGTTAGGTAGCCAGGAAAAGCAGCTGTAGCTGCAGGTGCAGAAAAGCTACAGATGAAAACTGTCATCTTCTTTCACTACTTGCTGCCCGTGATTTCTTCTTGCTGGAAGGGTCAGGTTTGGCATGGTTTGGCCCACTGCTCGCTTCTTGCGCTGTCAGTTCGGATTCGTCAGGATCTCAGCTGACAGCATCTGATTTTAGAGACAGATTTACCTTTCTGGATCTCCTTTGAAGTCTGTCTATTTAGCCCTGGTCACTGCTGGACTTTCACAGACAACACGTGCTTTATTCCTTTTTACAGGGAATGTGAAACACAAGATGGAGCCCTGCCAGATGGATAATGCTGGCATGCACCCACCTTCCGTGGAGAGCAGTCTAAAGGCAAGGCTGGGGTGTTCACAGAGCTGAATGCTGGGCCCCCATAGCCATGACCATGTGCTCCCTGGCGAGTTACTCACTCCCCACCTACTCCCTCTGTCACCAAGGCAGTGGCTGTCACCACTGAGACCATTCTTTGGATTTGTGGAGTTTGCTGTAGCTGTGAAGCTGCAGACCACACTGCACACTCCAGTCAGTGCAACAATCCAAAGCACATCTCACCTTTAACCTCGCCCAGACAGTAGCTGTTATTTTGCAGCATGTGTGTGTTTTTCCAAAAGTGACCCAAGTTTGCAGCCCACAGGCAGAGGGGGGTGTGCAAATGTTTCCAAAGAGGTCAGCACACGCTCTCTGACTGACTGCACTTATCTTTCTACCTGAGTCTTGAAAACTGACTATCTGCCAAGGCCAGGTCTGGAATATGCCCTGGTTGGGTCCTTCTTGTCATTTTTTTTCCTTTGATATTTTTGTTTTAAGATGTGATGCAAACAGCCAGGTGAATTGAACCTTTTAAAATCCCTGAGACAGACAACCAGTGACCACACAGCATGATGCAGGTATGAGACTGGGACTTCAAAGAATTGCCAGGATTCAGCATGGAAATGAATATCTGCAGTGTCTGTGCAATGTGAGGCAGAGGGAAATCCTTACCTCTGACTCTGACACTTCCAGGGGCTTCTCACTGAGGCCCAAGCCCTCGGTCAGCACAGCCCCGTTGTACTTGTTACAGATATCCTCATCAGAGTAGTGCAGCCCTCCTGGGCTTGGCCGAGGAGGAGACCTAGGAAATGCAAAAGGTGAGTGTTTGGGATGTTGTTATTCTCCTGGAATTAATGAAATCATGCTTAGAAGCCAGAATCACAGGATGAGGCAGAGACTTGGGTGTTTAAGTCCTCCCTGGATTCCTCAGTGTCTCCCTTTTGCCTGTTTAACAGTGCTTGAAGCTAGAAAAAAGATATTCTAAAAGCACAGCATTCCCAGCTTTTTACCTGGTTCCATTTTTCTTTGAGAAGGTGCTTTTGATGTTCAGGTGTCTGCTGTTGAGCTCCAGAGCAGTGAAGCCTCCATTATCCAGGGTGACTGACTCTTCCACATTGGAGATGGTTTTACCTGGAGCCATGAAAGGAAAGGTTCAGCTGAAACAAAAGTACTTACCCCCAAACAGAACTGCAGGAGCTAACTTGTCCTTCTTTTTGTTTTGTGACATCATTAATTATTTGAAATTCTCTTTATTTTTCTTACTGGCAAGTGAGAATAGAGTGAAGGCAAGGAGTGTATCAGGAATGTGAAGGGGCAGAGGAAGCCAAAAAGAGGAGAAAGGAGTAATGGTTGGATGGATGGATTTCATTCAGAGGCAAGTATCTAAAACAGCACAGATAAACTGTGCTTCAAAAGTGCTTATTCTTGCTTTTTGACTACAAATAGAAACCAGATAACTAATTTAGGTGGCTACTGAAGATGTCCTAAATCAGGTGCTGTGAATTCCATTCCATGCCGACTGGAGCAAAGCAAGAGAAAGGAAAACTAAGAAATGTAGGAAAGGAGAAAAAGGAGAGGAAAAAAAAAAAGGCTGGAAAAAAATCAAGAGGAAGGGCAAGTGGATAGCAAATGGGAAAAATATGCCACAGCTGAAATGAGGATCAGGCATGGAGAAATCACCGGACAGTGCAAGGCAGGAACAAGGACACGATGGGAAGAAGAAGCAATTCTTTCTATATATATTTCTTTCTATAAATCATATTATTTTCAGTATATTATTTCTTGTGATCAAATCTAGCAGGAGTATGTTCTCTCCTGTGCTCATCCTTTGTCATCCCCAAGGTGTGAGCTGAGCCCGTGTCCCAGGGAGAAGGGCTGGCTGCCACTTTGCAGCAGACAGGTGCTTCATCCTCATCTTCAATTTCAGTGCTGCATCAAGGCTCTGTGAACACGGATATCTGACAGCACAGGTCAGACCTGCCTTTTCATGTCTGTCCCCAAAACACACAGTAAAACTAAGAAGATCAGAGATTTCCTATGAGCTGTGCATACAAATATGTAATAGTATTAACTTGGTCAAATGCCATGGTATGCATACATCTTATATCTCATGGGACTGAAATCTGATTTTCTAACACTTGTTAGAAGTGAATTACAAAGAAAGAGAAGATCTTCACTTTGGGACTGAATTACTAAATACTGCCTGGAAGACTTCATTACATTAATCCCAAAGAACGGGTAGTGCAGGGACCCATGCACCTGATCCTTCTCATTAATGTGCCTTTTTTGGCACCTCCTGGCATCAGGGAAATTTCTTGCTGCAGGTGGAGAAGGCTATCAGAGAAATACACATGTGAACAATCCTCCCAGGACTTTATCATGTAGGGAGTAGAAAAGATTAAAAAAATATTCAGAGCTCAAGCGTGAGGCTTTTTGAAAGGGGACTATTTGACATTCCAAGTTACAGAGCAGGTAGCACCTGTTTCCTTTCAAGAAAGGAGACTGGTAAAAATCATCACTAAAGGAAAATTCAAAGCCTGATGCTCACTATATGTTAAAATCTAACAGGTCCAGATGACCAAGACACCTCCTGCTGCTTGGCCCCCAGCTCAGCAACTGAAGCTTGGCTTAGGGAAGGAATGTGAGATACAGGGCACTCAATATAAAGGAATTGTGATGGAATATATTCCCTTATAATTCAGACATAGAGATTTAGAATATCCACACTGGTGCAGCGAAGGAAAAGCAGAATCTTTCTCCTTCTCCCTGTCTATCAGGGAGTTATGTCAAAATTAAACAAAGTCTTGGCTAATTCCTTATTTATTCCTTATTTGCCAAGTGTTTGACCCAGACTCCTTGGCTTTTACTGCAGTCCCTGAGACTTCCAGAGTCTGTCCTGTCCAAGCCCATGGCTGGTCAGTGTCCAAACCTTGATCCAGTGTGGCTAAGGGCAAAAGCCATTTCTAGCAAACCAGACAGCAAAACGTTCCAAGTCTTCTGCTAAGTAAAACAGCTCTAAACACAGTCTCTGCTGAGGAAATCAGGGGTTCAAAGGAAAAACATTTCTGATTCCCACAGCTCTTGAGACTTTTGCACAGTGCAGAGATGATCCCTTACCTCCGTTGCAGTTCTTGTACTTCTTGCTCTGGCCATGCAGAACCAATGCAAACACCACCAGCAGGATGAGGATGAGGCTTGAGAGAGCCATCACCAGCAGAAACCACCACTCCTCATAGAAAGGGGCTTCTGTTTGTGCTGAAAGAGCAAAAAACAAGTAACAACTCCTCTTTACACCCCTTTAAAATTTTCTCTTGTTCCCCACAGTGAATGATGACTCCACAATGGTGCTCAGGAGAGAGGGGGTTCAGACTCTCGAGGGGCTTGCTGACCTTTCTAAGATGGCAGAGAACGGGAGCATATCACAGCTCCAACCCAGAATCCCAGGATGGTTTGGGCTGGAAGGGACCCTAAAGCTCATCCAGCTCCTGCCCCTGCCATGGGCAGGGACACCTTCCACTACTCCAGGTTGCTCCAAGCTCCATCCTGCCTGGCCTTGGACACTTCCAGGGACGGGGCAGCCACAGCTTCTCTGGGCATCTCCACAAGCATCTTTCATACCCCTGGAGCAGCTCCAGAGACCCTTAGCTAAGAAGTTATCACCAGGAGAAGGAAGGAAGGTTTCTTCCCACAGCTCTGCACAGCTGTATTTCTTGACCATGGCAGGCTTAGCACACCTGGGTCAAGGGAACCACTGATACATATGTCATGACCCATGATTATTCCACCTTTTGGGAGGCTTACCTTGCCAAAATACTGCTCAGTGGCTCTTTGAAAAATACAGCTAGTGCCAGGGAACAAAGTACATTTGGTTCAGTGTCTTTCAGTAGCTCCATTAGCTCCAACTTCCAACATTCACTGCTACTGTATATCACTTCTCCATCCACTGAGCCAAGCTTGACATGCAGCACAGGGGTAACAATTCAATTGCCTGGGTTTTGGGCAGTCTCAGGCAATTTTGCCCCATTTGACCACAAGTGGAAACACAAAATGACACTAACTTCCCCTTTCTTGAGTTACCTCGCCAGTCTTGGTTTAAAGTAATAAATATTGTTGTTTTCTTGCAGTGATATTCCCTTCGTCCTCCCTTGAGCTCTCTCAGCTTTAGGAAAAAGTGCAGCTTCTGAGCACGAGCCAGCAGCTGATATAATTTCCCTGTGGTCTGTAAGGTGGAACACCACCTGGCAGGAATGAGTGATGCCAGGAGAAGAGCTCAACCTCTCACTATCACCAAATCCTCTTTCCCCTCTTTTCCTGACTGTCCCAACCCTGAATCTGAATAAAAGTCTGTTTTAAGCCTGATGATACGAGCTCAAATTTGTTCCAGGTCACCGGGTAGTCTGCAGCAGGGAAAAGCAGCCACGCTCCTTCTTTGCAAGGAGGCCAGTCCAGGCCAATAAAATCCTAGAGACAAACTACACAAGCCATGCTGGGCTGAGCAGATTCAGGGCAATTTATACCTCCCTGTGCCAGCTGAAGTGGCCAGCCTAAAATGCTTTATACTTTTATGACTGTGAATCTCAATGGAAGCCTCTTACTTTCATGCAGCAATTTGAGAGGAACACTGAAGCATCAAAAGGAGGTGAATTAAATAGTTCTGTTCAAGTGGAGAACTTACAAACAAGCAGTTTATTTATAGAAAGCTTCACAAGGAGATGCATGCCCTGCTTCAGAGGAATAATGTCTTCAAGCAAAGGGAAGACTGACATGATTGCTGGTCCTTTACACTGTGTTACAGCCTCTGTGAAACCCCACACAGGAAAAACACTGACTCTTGGTGTTTCAAGTGGGTTGTCCATGCCCTTGTCCTGAAGAAGAAAAGCAGGGGTAGCACTCACAGTGAAATCCATGGAAGCTCTCATGGGGTAAGTGGTTGTGTCAGGAAAAGTGCAGCAACCACGATGGCAAGAGCAGCACTTGCTACTCCTGCCTGCTGGGGAGTTGAATGGTGTTCATGCCTTTCACTGGAGCAGCAAAGACATAAAAGCCACTCCAGATACTGGAGCACTGCCAGGTTCTCAGGACTCTCCAGAATTTCTAAATCACTTTCTCAGGTTCTTTTATTCCCTTTGTCTTTGCTGACACAGCAAGGATGAAGCCTATGGCTCAAAAGCAACCTGGAGTAGAGCAGGGAGAAGAGGAGACCTAGCAAAGCCATCCCAAAGCCTCACCACAGGCCAAGGCACTGCAGCAGCCCAGCCCAGGCAAGCTGAGAGGAATTTGATTTTCAAGGTACTCAAGTCCCTTCAGAAAACCAGAGGGCTGGGCTGCTCACAGGGATTTGGGAAGCACATTTAGGTCATAGCCCTGTTTACTGGGAGTAAGCACAGGAGAGCAGGGAGTGTGGGAAGAGCCCCAGAGCATCACCAAGAAGCTGTTCTGGTGGAGGGGGACTGGAGGCATCACACTGGAGCAGGACTGCCAGCACAGAGGATTATCAGGAATAACGTGAAACTACACTTCTGTATTTGTGAGAGCTAAATAGGAAGCGACACAGGAAATTTTTATCACAATCCAGAGTAAAAGGAAGAAAAAAGAAAGCAGAGCAAATGAAAAACAGACTAGGAAGGGAGAAAGAGCAAACAGATTGTAGACTGAAAATTAGTCATGACAAGAGATCTGACATAAACACTCTTTATGAGTAGGTTCTTTATCAAGCTTAAAAATAGCACATGCACATTTTTCGTCTTGAGAATCAAACATACTGTAATTTCAAACCTTAATTCACCACTGTATTACTCCAGTTTTATCCTAAAACAAGTGAAAACAAGCTGCTCTTAATTATTTGCTGCAACTAGAGAATCTGGTTTGTTTCTTTTCCCCCCTCTTCTCCCTCAGCCTTGGGAAATTCCATTGAAAAAGACTTTTAAAAAAAATTAAAATCCACAATTACCTGATACTGCCACAGAAGGAACACTTGGCTCCCCATAGCCAAATTCGTTGACAGCCACCACCCGAAATTCATAGGTGACACCTTGTCTGAGTTTGTCCAGGCCCACGGTGTAGGAGGTGGCACTGCGAGGGATGTCCTTCACAAACATGTCCCAGAGTCCTTCATCTAGGAGAGCAGCAAGGAGAGAAATGGCATCAGCTGTGTGCCCTGGCACTTCCACCTGCTCAGTGACCTGCTCGAGGTTGTCATTCATGGTGTGCTGGAGCCACGGGCAGGGACACACTCACCTGGAGGCTGTCCTGTGATACACACAAGTGTCAGAATGCCCTGCAAGCCCCATCTGTGAATGCATTTACTCGGGATGGGATCTCTTCACAGCCCAGATGGAAGAGGTCTCTAAAATCAGCAGCACCACCCACATGGACCTGAGCTGGTGTCCTGCCACTCCCTCCTGAGTGGGCAAGGTCACCCATCAGCACATCTGTCATTTGACAGATCAGGTAAACCCAAGGCTACATTAATGAGTCCTAATCACAAAGGTTTTGTTTGTTTTTTACACTGCAAAATTTGCTTTGTTGTTGAAGGACTCAAGTGAGGCTTGGACTAATACAAGTCCTGGGAGGCATTATGGCCTTGTGTGAACTGGTGCCAGGGGACTGGTGTCACTGAGTGCTGCTTGCTCCATGTCAGCAGCAGTGTTGTGTCCTTTGCATGGCACAGAGCTGGTGCTGCACTCTGTGCTCTGCAGTTTTAAACAGAAATGAGTTTTGTTCATTTTTATAAAGATGTGGAAGCTGTTAGAAGCACAATACCATTCTGATGGGAGCGTTTCAGTAGGGTAATCTTGGCTCTCCACAGCCATAATGACATTAATCCTGATTCACATCCTGGCCAGGAACCATTGCCATCCCTGACCCACACCTGTAACCTCACATTCACTTGACTGCAATGGAATGAACTTTCAACAAGATGGATGCTGGTACTAGGAGCAACAAAACCAACTATAATTAAAAATACCACTCAAAAATTTTGAGGATAGGAATCAAACATTAATCTGATTGATTATCTTCCCAGTAAAAACTGATGCCCAGCATTGCTGCTGAGAAAATGGAATCTCTGTCTACATGTGGGGCCAAACCCTCAGCTCGCCTACCCAGCACAGCTCTCACAGTCCTGACCTCTCAAGCATCCCACTGGGCTTTTACTTTTAGCTATCAAAGCTGTTCCAACAACATCTATTTTTCTCTCCATGTCCCAGAGCATTGGGAATAGGATGATAACCTCTCCACAAACATGACTTCAGTGTGGGAGCTGCCTGCTTTGAAAGACAGTCGTCTGCACTGAGCAGCAGCAGGACTTCTGTGGCTCGAGGTGTTATCAAGGTAACAATAAAGCAGGAGCCTGCAGTGCTACCCTCAGTGACTCGCTCTGCTGCTGCAGTGTGAGGCAGGAATCCGTCCTCATTTGCTTTACCTTTACCTGAGTGTAACCTAATTGGAGTCACCGCAGCGATTCCAGAATTGTGCTGGTGTAACAGAGCAAGATCTGGCCCTCAGCCTACTCCTGTGCCACAGGGAATAGCAGCAAAGATGGGCTGATTAACACTGCAGGTGCATTTCCATGTGAATGTTTTAGCTTTGGCACCAGCAAATATTGGCTCAGTGATTTGCACCGCGCTGCACGTCTGGTGACACACACAATGAGTAACAACCCCCAAATTACAGCTCTTCTGGTCAGGAGGATTGGCAGTCTCAGTGGATGCAAAAAGCAGGCTGGAATGTTATTGTTCCAGCTGCATTTGAGAAACACCAAAGAACAATAAAAACATGTAATTTTCCTGCCACGCTTAAAACTTGGACCAATACATTATTCACCAGCATGATCAGACTATAATGAAGTTATCATAATGTACCATTGTTATGTATTAGCTGGGTATTACAATGGCTATAAAACATGAGATAAAATATTGACTTCCCTTTTACAGGGCAATAGAAGCCGAGATTATTTCTACCACATAAAGTTACAACGTAGTAAAAAGGGAGTTTGGGATTTAGTTTCTCTGAAGAGGGTGGAGTGAGGAATGCATTTTCAAAGCTGGATTGTTGCAGCCACCAACACTCAGAAGATGCATCTCACGACTGTAAAATATTGCCATATTTGCTAGAATTGCCTAAGCTTTCATAAACATATTTGTAAACAGCAATAAGAGAATTTGAGCCCATTGTGAATTGTCTGAAAAGCAATTTGTTTGCATTCAAAGCCACTTAAATAGGGGAAGAAAAAGCAACAATAAAAGTGAATGTTCAGCACTCATTACAACAAACACAACTGTTCAGACACACTTTCTCAAACCTATCAGGGTGCACAGTGCAGAAAACCCAACAGACCAAGAAGTGTAAATTTAACTGCTCTGTGAAGCTTGCAGTAAGTTGGGAAAACCACCCCTGAGAGGTCAATATTGCATTTCCTCCTCTCTGTCCCCTTGGCTATGGTGGTGATGGTGTGGGGCAGCAAAGGATGCTGGTGGATGTTTCTCCAGAGGTATTTCTGTCTCACTGGGACTCAGAGATGCTCTGGTTGGTGGCCACTGGCCCATCTCCCTTTCACTCACTGAAAGAATTTTTGTCAAAACTTTGTTTTTTTTTCCCTGGGGTAGGACTCTCAGTACTGAGTTAATGGTTGGACTCAATGATCTTGGAGGTCTTTTCCAACATTAATGATTCTAAAATGGGACCCAGCTCATTATCCCTGGGGTCCCAGAGAGGTGCTGATGCAGCTACAATGCTCAGAATCTGCACAGTGACATTTTGGCAATAGGGATCTCCTGCATTTTTCCCCACTGCAGATCCCTATACACAGCATAGCCTGTGGCTTCCCAAGCCTTGGCCAACAACATTTTTTAATTCCAGAGCCTCAAATAATTTATCTTGTATCCATCTGGAACATCCAGACCCCTCTTTGTAGATAATGATCACAATCAGATATATCTGAAGTAAAAAATCACTTGATTCCAGTAGTGAACTTTGAGATTAAATATTGAACACACACTTGGGAATTCCTGCACTGTGCCACTTCCCCCATCCTCAAAACCAGGTGTGCTCTAAATGTTAGAAGTTCAGCTGAAAGAGAATTCATTAGAAGGCTACCTGTGATAGCAAAGACTGGCCTTTAAGTTCAGTAGAAAATCATTAGTGTACCATACACAGCATTTTCCACTCAGGTTAGGGGGGAAAGATGCACTTGCTGTGGCTGGCACATCAGCTGGGTATTAATTCTTAGAAACCCCTGGGAAGAGCAAAGTTTGCAACACTTAACAGGGCTCAGAGGGACACGCCGAGGGAGGCTGCCCTTGCTTTTTCTTTTCAGTCACATCAACTCCCATCTTCATTCCCCACTGCCTTTCACTGGGCACTCAGCCTCTTAAATATGTGATGGAAAAGCGAGTGCTCCTCAAAGAAGAAAACATTTTTCTTTGCTCCTTCTTTCTCTCCAGTTTTCCCCAGCTCTGCCCCATCCTAACTCCTGTGATGGGAGATTTGCTCTTCACCCCCCAGCCTCGACACCTCTGTCCCAGCCGAGCTTGAGGTTCAGGAATGGGGAGAGGATCTGAGTGCTGGGGGAAGGAGAAGCCACCTCTGCCATGCCCAGCCCACGACGGAGAGGAGCTGCTCTGGGGGCCAGCCCAGTGTCACAGGCCATTAATCAGGGTATCCATCCTAAATCAAGCTGTCACTCAAAGAGGGAGGCTCCCAGCTCCACTAAATCCATGACAACACAGGACATGGAGAGCTGTCATTTATTTGGGTTTTTCCCTCTCAGAGCAGGAGAGCTGGGCCATAAAGCTCCCTCCTAATTACACATTAGAAGGTTTATGAGGGGAGAAGCTGCTGAGAGTTAAGACCTGACTGAATGCCACTGGTGTTCCTCCTACAGAGGACACAGTTAAAACGTGGCTGTGTTTGTCAGAGGCAAAGGGCTGGATTATCATGCAAAGCAGTAGAAGGACAAGAATGGAAAGTGAAGGCTGACAAACTGTCAGCCCTGGTGTGTCCCTCGCCAGCAGAAGAGAAAAAGGCCCCATGGCAGATGCCAGGGATGCAGCTGCACCCTTCACTTTGAATTTACTGACTTCTGCTGGTTCGTGTCCATGTTTGACACTGCGCTCCCTCATTTGGTTAAAAATAAACAGAAAAGGAAGAAAATGGAAAAACACTACTCAAGACACCAGAAAGGAAACTAAAGTGAGAGCTGCCCTCAGGGCGTGGGAAGCAAAACCCTGCATTTATGAGGTAGACAATTCCCACTCCAAGTAGACACTTTCTTTCCCAAAATGTCTGCTGCCTTCATGGAACTCATCATCTTGAAAGTTGGAGAGGGACTTTTTACAAGGACTTGGAGTGACAGGACAAAGGGGAATGGCTTCAAACTGCCAGAGGGCAGGGATAGATGGGGTATTGGGGAGAAATTCCTCCCTGTGAGGGTGGTGAAGTTGTCCAGAGAAGCTGGGGCTGCCCCATCCCCTGGAAGTGTCCAAGACCAGGTTGGATGGGGCTTGGAGCCACCAGGCCTAACAGAGTGTCCCTGCCCATGGCAGAGGGATGGAACTGGCTGGTCTTTAAGGTCCCTTCCAAACCAGACCATTCCATTTAGCTGTAATTCTCTTCCAGTTGCCTGACATCATCCTTTGCTTGGGAAAAGCATACAAAGTCCAAAATTGTGGTGGGGAGAGGAAGCAGAACAGGAAATCTCCCTCTACTTGTCCTGGGTTAGGGAGGCTCTTTCTGAGGTGACAGAAGCCAGGGAGATGTGTCACTTCTGGACGTGATTTAGTGGTGGACATGGCAGTGTTTGGTTTATGGTTGGACTTGATGACCTTGAGGGTCTTTTCCAATCTAAATGATTCTGTGAGGCAGATGAACCCAACACCCATGGGGCTGCTCTGCACAGGCCATCCATGGACAGAGCTCTCCTGGGGCAGCTCCACATCCAGGTGCACTCCTGGTGTGTGGATCTCCAGGGTGTCTCATAAACACCTCCGTTGTAGACAGGAGTCACTGGGAAGGCAGCTCGGGGAGAGACTTCTGGGAATGCACAGGCCACATGCCCACCACTAAAGCACAGTGACAGGAACCTCTGGATGTGACCTGCAGCTGGGAAAAGAGAGGTGAAGGCAGCTTCTCCATCCCTCCCAGCAGCACTGGGAACCTTAACATCGCTGTGCCATTTGTCTTTTGCCCTGTATGTAAAAGCTGAGGGTACAATCTATTCCCCATTCCTCAGCCAGCCCAGCTGATGTCTGGGGAGCACTTACAGTGGCACAGACAGAGCCTGCTTAATTGCATTTCTTGTAATGCACAAAGAGCTAAACTGGAATCCATTTCTCCAAGGACAGAGAAGTTGAAGGAAAAGAAAAACTCTTCTGTTTCTGTAATGTCTTCCTCTAGCACAGATCAGTCTGGAAAAAATATTGGTTTGCCCGCTTCCTCCCCGTGTGTGAGTGTACTCAAAATGCAAAGGAGGTAGTGAGCCTGGTCACCTTCCATAAAGCCAGCAGAGAAACAGGGAAATCAAATGAGCAGTCTCAGCTGCCTGCTGCCACCATTGCTAAACCCAGCAGGGCAGCGGAGCCCTGGGAGACACAGCAGGGCTCCGAAAAATTCGAAGGGAAGTGACAAAAGGGAGTAGGATTTGCCATTTCTGACAGAAAGCCATCCTCCTACTCTGATGGAAGAGTCTTGGCAGGGAGCTACAGCAGGGAAAATGAGATGATACAGCATTTAACGTTTGGTGTAATGAGGCCTATAATAGATGACACTTGAGACGTGAAACACTAAGGTAGTGGTATTGCATTTAAATATTGGCAACAAGCTAAAGCTTTTCATCTGTCTGCTCAATGCCCCTATTTTGACCTCAGAAGAATAAAAATATTTTCCTTTCTTGATTTTATGTGAAGAGTACAAGTCAACTGCTCTTCTCTTGGAACAACTCCTTAAAAACAAAGGTTGCTCCAATCCACACTCTACTACCTGTATAAATCAACATGCAAAAAAGCAAATTCTTAGAATGATATTAAAACAGGAGCTGCTCTGAATGACCAGCCCTGAGAGGAGGAATTAGTTCCCTGCTCTTGTTAAGCTCATAATTCAGATTTCAGACTCTTCTGTGCAGAGATGAGGAAGAAAAGCAGCACAGAGTGGAAGGAAAGAATTCCAAAGCTTTGGTGGAATAAGCAAATCTTCCAATTAGTCTGTCTCCTCTCCTGGATCACATTTCACGCTTCCTACAGCTGCAACCAGAATGAAGGACGAGAATCCAGCATACAAATGCCTAGTTCATTTGCTACAGCAGCATGAATAGGATTAAAATAATCTGAAGAGGAATTAAATGCCTCAACAGTCAGGTTGCAAGAGTGGGAGAATAAGACCTCTTGTGTGCGTTTCCAGGATCAGTGGAGTGGGGCCAGCAGAAGTGACCCTGGGTTAATGCAGCTCAGACCTGCCTTGGAGAGACTATTTTCTTCCTACTCAAAATGACTGGGCCCCAAATCCTAGATCCTTAGCCATGAGCTGTGAAATGTTTGTTCACATCCAACGGGGAGTCAAGTGGATGAGTTTCCAATGTCACCACTCGCACGAGCTGGATTTCCAAGCTTGCAGACAATCCATACATGGGCTGCAGGTTTCCCCCTAAAATACTCTGACTCACAAAAAAACCTCTCTGTGGGAAATGTAAGATGGTTAGTGATTTCAAATGAACAGGTTTGGCTTAACTTGCTACCTAACAATGATGCTCAAATAAAAAATATTTTCTACCTCTGAAGAAATAAGGACAACTCAAAAAGCTGATGTAGGTGAAACAGAAGCACAGCAGTGTCATGCCTCTTAATTAAAAGCAAACTTGATCACTCCAGGAAGCTCCAGTGCTTTGAGAAGGTATGTATTTCCCTTGCTTTTATTTTGAAAACAATTATCAAGTTAAATGACAGAAATAAGAAAGAACTTTTAGGATCAGAGCAGAGCCTCACTACAGAGCAAATTCAATCAGATGCAGGTATGGAAATGTGCATTTTCAGAGATGACCTCAATAATTTTCTTATTGGTCTGGTTAAATGTAATTAAAATCATTGGTTTCAAGTGCAACCTTACATTCAAGACACAAACAAGCCTCTATATAATCACACATATAAGCATTCATTTAATCAATATATAATCAAGCAGTGTGCAAGCACTTAGAAGTGAAAAAGAAAAAACCAGCAGCCAAGATGGTTATGTCAAGTATAAATCATGTCTAATTTCCTTCTGTGACAGAGTAGCAGACCTTGTCAATAGAGGAGAAAGAGCAGACATCATCTATCCTGACTTCAGCAAAGCTTTTGACTTGGTGACATTCAAACACGGCCCACGTGGAACAAGGAGCTGCTGGATGTATCACCAGCTGGAAAACTGCACCCAGAGAGTGTTACCAACATTCCCTGTCAGACTGGAGGAAAGTCATCAGGGGAGATTACACAGAGGCCTGGCAGCACTCACTGGCTTTCCTTAATGACTTAGTTCCCAGGAAATCTGTGCCTTTTGAATTAGCAAGGGGTACCAAGCTGCGATCAGGCTGGAGCACACACTGACTTTTAAAATTACCTTGTCCAAGTGGGGGAACGTTCTGGAAAAAAGCAGACAACAGCTTCACTAAGATGCAAATCCCAGAAGCAAAGAAGCTCTGGGAAAGCACCAAGGAGAACTGTGGTGATGGGGGATTCCTTCCCCCTGCCTCAACACCCTCTCTGCAGAACAAATGGAGGAAGAAATGTGTATGTGCTGCTGAAGCCCTGGCCCTATTATTAACATTAAAACAATAATTAGCTGCTGTGCTCTGCTGCAGAAGGAGACAGATTTCTATCTGTGGTCCTCAAAACACAGCTCGCAAATACTTATTAGTCCTTGCTCATGAAAGATGCTGTAAGCATTTAAATGAGTTTTAATTATTAACTCTATTAGTTCATCTGTTGGATGATTTTCCAGTGATGTAGCACAGTGAAAGCCAGAGTAGTCAGGGTAATTTTCTGTGACTACTCCTAAAGAGGACAAAATATGCTAAACCACATAATAAACCAGTAACATCTTAATACTGGCTGGAAACACGTTCTCCCACAAAATCCCATTACCTTACTGGAATGACAAACAACTCGCAACTTCAGCAGGGACTGAAGGAAGGGAACTGATGACATCAAACTCCCTGTATTTCCCAGGGCTTACCTGAGGGTCGTGCCTCTATAATGTAGCCAGTTGTGGGTTTTTCTCCTGAATCTCCCTCAGTCCATTGCAGTGTCAGCCCAGAAGAAGATTTTGTCACCAGGATTTCCTGAGGGGAGCCAGGAGACCCTGAAGGAAGAAAAGAGACTAGCAAATGAAGGCATTAAACTGCAGCATGAATTGCTACTGCTGAGAGAGGGGAAAAATTATCTTGCAGTGTTGGTCAACAAATATGCAACATAAACCAGCTCTATGGGCTACTGACCTGATTTTTTTCACTAGCTCCAGTACCAGCAGTTACATATCAATGGGGTTTACAGATCATAGGATCATAGAATATCCTGGGTTGGAAGGGACCCACTGGGATCATCGAAATCCAACTTGTGGCCCTACAGGGGATAGCCCCAAGAATAAGGTACCTGTGTTAAGAAGGCAAGAGGAAAAAGGACTCTCGTTTTACCCACTGCCACTGCTATTTCTCATTTCAGAGATGAAACCAGCCTATGAGGTTCATGGAGAGATTCATTGAGAGAGGCACTGCCCATTGGCTTGGGAAGATGCCACGGCCACGTTAGAAAGGTTTCCTGATCTACACTTGTTCTGTGGTGTGAGATTAAGACTGTGGAAGTGGGAAACAAACAAAAATCAGAGCTGTGGACACTGCACCGATGCTCTGCGACTTACCTGACAGGTTGGTAACATCATGGAGGGCATTTACCTTGTTGGATTATCTGTTTATCAACTGATCAAATAAGAAAACCAGTTCTTTGGGTACAGGCACTGAACCAAGCGGGGAACATTGCCCTGCAGCTGCTCTTGACACAGCAGGAAATCCACAGATCTCTTCCTCTGCATAAGCCAGCGTGTCAGGAGAGAACAATTGTAAATTCTTTCTGGTTTTGCATCCAGGAAGCTCTGCTGGTTTCAGCAGCTACTCCAGCTCTGCCTCCCACCACAGAGCAGTACATTCAGAATTATGCACTGCACTGTCAGGCTGCAGCTCAGAAATCCCTGGCTGGCCTGTTTGCATTATGATTTATTTACAGTGTTTTGTTTATTCACATTAGAGTTCTAGGTTTCAGGAAAAAAAAAAAAGGAAACGTGTTTTTCACGGCAGTTGTGAAAATCACAGAATCACGTCCTGTGACTCAGCTTCTCCTTGGAGATGGAAATTCATGGGAAGCTCTAAGTGCACCATTCCCTGTTGGTGCCCTGTGCTTGTAGAAGTGATCTGTCACTTGTGATTTGCTTTTCTAGACCCCCTCACCTTGTGCTGGCCCAGCTGTGATGTTGGCTTGCAGTTCAGGTCCATAGGCAATGGTTCGGGCTTGCACTCGGAATAAATAGGTCATGCCCTTGGTGAGATCCCGGACCTTCAGCCAGCGCTGCCAGTTCCCCTTAATGTCCACAGTCACCACCTTGCTCACCCCTGGAACAGCCACACGGATAAAAAAAAAAAACAAGAGGGAGTTTCAGTGCAAAAATAGAAATCAAGTGGAGCTTATTACATCTAGATGGTAAGTAAAATCATCTAACAGTTTGCTAAGAAAGTATTTCTTACAATTAGCAGGAGTTTAAGTAGTGATAATAGGCAATTTTCAGCACTGATAAGTATAATTAGAGTTTAAGCTTGATAAGTGGGTACTGACAAGGAAAAAACCTTACAACACAACTGGGAAATTACCAAGAGACTACATGTAACTTCACTAATTATTCTGGGAAGAAAGGAGGAGGTAAAGGAAGAGGAGTGTGCATTCCAGATTGCTTCCCAAGCAAGCATTTCTCTATTGCTGCTTCCCCAAATAACCTGCAACATGGTCTGGAGGAGGAACAAGGGCCAGATTTGTTCCATTCATCTCATCCTGCTGTATCTACCATCCCCATGTGGATTCAGAGTGAAGGATGTGCAGCTCATCAGGACTTGGGGCTACAAATGCCATGGCAACAGGGGATGCAACCAAAGCTCTGGGAGCTTAAACAAGACTGGAGCCGTGACTTGTGTTTCACTCTTCCCAGTCTTTCAGAATTTTTCTTACAGGGATCAGTTAAAATCAGAGTTGTTCCCTTCACCGAGGTTCATAGCTAGTTCCACCTTTAGATTCTCAATGCTGCATAAAGGACTGAGGGCCCATGAGTGGTTTGAAAACTAAAAATCTGTCCTTCACTGAAATTTTCTAGAAGTAAGTCAACAGAAGGAATTTGATTTATAAAAGATTACACAGAATAAAAAGTTCAAATTTAGATAGTCTTTTTGGGTCTGTATATGTACATGACAAATTTCAAACCAAGAAGGCAGGAAGTAGGAGAAGGTTTTTTCCACTAGAAATGGTTGCTTGCTAGTTTATCTTTCCAAAAAACACAGAAGGAAGATGTTTTCAATCCAGATGCTTATTTTATGCAAATCAAGATGATGCTTTCACTTTTAATCACTTAAATAAAGAGTAATGTCCAAGTGATTTCTGTTCAAAGTTTTCCTCCAGATACAATTTATAACTCAGGGAATCTTTCCTTGGCTAATGAGGACACGGTAAAAGTGCTCCCTCCAACCACAGGTGAACTATTTCATTTCTCTGAGACAAATTAGGAGGCATTTGTCATTTTCAAGTTATGTTCCAAAAAAAAAAAAAAAAAAAACAAAACAAAAAAACTGTTGGAAAAGGCTCTGGGGCAATTTTGTTGTCTATTATTGTGTAAAACATAACGGTGTAAAGCTTAAACAATAAAAGGTCAAGCAGAGATAAGACTGCTAAAGAACAGACTGCTCCTGGAAAGCTTGGAAAAATGGGCAGGTAAGTGGTGAGTGGGAAGGTAGAAGGTGTCACCATGGGAGGACACTCAGCCAAAAATCAAGGATGGGTGGAAAGTCAAAATATGAATGAGAAAAACTCCAAAAGAGGGTCCAGTCCATCCAGGTTGGTGCACTGCAGTGCTCACGTGGAGGAACGTGGGTTCTACCCCCATATGGGACATTTACTTAGGAGCTGGACTTGATGATCCACATGGGTCCCTCCCAACCTGGAGTATTTGTGAATCTGTGAAAATTATGGCATCGAGGAAGGGATTCTTTTCCACGGCAGGAGAATAAATACGTTTGCTGAAAGAAAAATGTTGGCACGAGAGCAAATGATGGGTAAAGACTGGAAAAAACAATTTAGGCAAATATTTTTCATCTCAGGAAGATCTCTCCATAACCTTCCTGCTCACATCAGAAATCTTTCCAGAGGGGAAGGACAGACAAGCTGGAGTCAGGGGCAGCACAGGCAGAGGTGGGGAAGAGAAGAAAAGGCAACAAACGTTCTGAAGGATGTTAAGTCAAATACATGCAGAGAAAACATGATCTGACACTTCCATATTTTCAAGGTGAAAAAATGTATTCTTGAACACTGTGTAGGAATGAAGAAAAGGGAGGAAATACCCGACCAGCCTGAACCTCCTGCATAACCTGTGCACATTTTTTGGTCAGAATTAGAAATGCTTCCCGTATTAGCTCTTTGTGCTCAGACCTGCCAGCTGTAAAGGCTGACAGTGCTTTTATTCTGGTGTTTTCAATCCTGAGTTTAACTTTCTCTGTGCATGAGACATAGATATTCAAACAATATAGATCATTATTCCTTACAGGAGAAGCAAATACAAGTGATTGATATCCTTATTTCTTTGGAAAAGAGTTTAAAATGGATTGGCAATGGCTGAAATTACTCTCCTCCTGTCACGCTGCCAAAGCTGGACATCCTATTGAACTATTGGCAATCTACCAGGAATATAAAAATATTAATAAGGCCATCCACAAACTATGTCATCTTTTCTAATTCACCTTTGGAATGAATTTACATTTGTTTTCAGAGAAACTGCCAAATCCTTCTCTGTTGCTGTTCTAGCAAATTAATGGAACATTTGTGGCCAGCACATTGTTTCCTTTTAACTGAACTCTAGTGCTGGGTTAAAAATGCTGCCTGAAAACTCCACGAGAAGAGACACAACCACGTCTCTGCCTTGTCATCCTCCCTGCCACAGCAGAGGTTCTGCCAGTGATGACCAGCACATTTGATGCCTGGGTAATCTCTGTGGTAACAGAAGTGACACATGATGTGATAAGCAACACAAATGTGCCTGACAACTATTCTGGGATGGAGCCTACTCAGCAGTTTCAAAGGCAACGCATGGAGACAATCAGGCACTCCCAGGCTGAGCTTCCTCTTCGCCCAGACCAGATAATGATGGCTGTAAAACGACTTTTCAAATCACACAGACTATAGTTTGTGCAAGAAAATGAGAGGCGACAAGACAAAAGCTATATTCCACAATATTAGGGCTCGCTGAAGCGTTTTGGCAAAAGTGGAATTGTTTTATTTACCCTTGGTCACCTGGCTTCTCTCGGAAAATGGCAGAGAGCAAGTAGGAAATTGGGCAGAGATGAAAGGTCCTACAGTACTATTGTGTCATTTCTCCATGAATATGTATGATCAGAGGTCTTTCTTACCCTGGACAGGAGCCAGAGGCTCGTAGACGACTCGATAACCCTGCAGGACTCCATTTGCTGCTGTTGGTTCACCCCAAGACACGTTGAGGGTAGTGCAGGTGATTTCAGAGAAGGCCAGGAAGCTGGGAGCACTGGGTGCTGAAAGGATTGCACACAGATTGAATTGCAGCAGCAGCAGCACTCAATCTGATATACATATATATTATAAAACATTGCTTTATTTGCCCAGTCTAAATCTAAAGGAAACAAGCTGAGAATGGGATTTGTCAGTTGTATCCAAATGTCCTGTAATCAGTCAGAAATGCAGTCCTAAAAATACAGCCAGTCAGCTGCAAAACTGAACCTCCACAACAAACAAGGAGATAGGGCATGAAAGGGAAGTGCCCTCAGAAGGGTACTATGGGAGCCACCTCCTCTTCACAGCCACCACCAAAGGCATTGCCTTCACCCTGTGCCAGCACATCCACCAGCACATCCACCACAGGGATTGCTCAGCCTGACTGGGAGGCTGCTGACCCAGCTTTAAAAAAAAAAAAAAAAAAAAAAAATAGAGAGGAATTCTAAAAAACATGTTCATTGTCTCACAGGACCATCAGGGCAACTTCCAGGCACTGGAGAGGAGTTCCTTCTGATTTCCAGGTGTGGCAGCAGAAACCAGAAACAGATCCACAGACTGTTTCCTTCTGGACCAGCTTAATTTAGGGACTGGCCCTTCTACCACCCCGCTCTCATTTCAGCCGCATCACTCCCTTTCCTCACACTCCACTTGTTCGATGCTTCTTTTTTCCGCTTTCAAGACCTCTACAAAGCAAATCCAAAGAGCACTGCCCTTCTGATGCCCCCATTTCCCCTGGGCTGTGCCCAGGTGAGCAGGACAAGGTCCCGTACCTGCCTGGTGTGTCCTGCCCTGGGCGGGGCTGCTGCGGGGGCCATCCCCGGCCGCGTTGAAGGCGGAGATGCAGACCAGGTACCGCGTGTGGCTCGTCAGGTTCTTGAGCCGCACGCTCGTCTCTGGGAGGAAAAGGACCTTCACCTTCTCCGTGTCGTTCAGAGTGTCGTTCTCCCAGTAATAAATCTGTTGAGACAGAATCCCAGCATTATTAAGGTTGGAAAAGCCCTCTAAGATCATGAGTCTAACCATCAACCCAGCCCCCAGGTTTGTCACTAAACCACGTTCCCAAGTCCCACGTCCACTCGCCTTTGGAACACTTCAAGGCTTGGTGATTCTACCACTTCTGTGGGAAGCCTGCTCCCATGCCTGACCACGCCTTCTGGGAAGAAATGTTTCCTGACATCTAATCAGAACCTCCCCTGGCACAATGGAGGGCATTCCCTCTCATTCTGTCATGTGTTTTAGTATATCCTACACCTAGAAAGTATTTGGCCACTGCAGCTACAAAACAACCAGAAAGACAGTGTCCAGTCTTGGCCTGGACTTCTCTGTTTGTTGGGGTACTCAGGATTTTCAGCACATGCCAAATCTTTTCCTTAGCAAATTCCCCTGAGTCCAATGACCATGTAGCTGAGTACATCACTCAAAAATATAGCAGAGGCTGAAGAATATGGCTTAATGACAGCAGGTATGAGCTGCCAGGGTTCAGTGAGAACAGGTCAGTTTAAACACTCTCTGCAATGCAAGCTGCCTGTCAGCACTGGCATCCTGATACACCCTGATGGTCCATAACTCCCCTTTGCACACGCACAGCAGTCACCACTGGTGTTCACAGCACAGCCAGAAAAATGCCCTCCTGAAGAGGGTAACAAAGATTCTCCCTAAAGTTCCTTGAGATGCTTTTCCCCATTCTTCCATGACGTAATTTTTACCCTGATGCCATAAAATTAGGCTTCAGAGAAGTTGTTTCCAAGCTGAAAATTGGTGCCAGCCCTACTTATTGGACAGGCCCAGCAGTGAGAGCATTACAACAGGCCAAAACAAGCCAGAGAGCTGAGGGAACAAGCCAAGGCAAGACTCCACCTTGGCTCTCCAAGCCAAGCTGCTGAAGCCATCTATATACGTACAAAAAGGAAAGGACAGGGATTGATATATAAGGACGCTTGTTACTGCCAAGAAGGGATGCCAGATTATTCACATTGGCTTGGCTTTCCTTCACTTATGGATCTAAATTCATGGAGAGAGGCAGAGCCAGACACTGAACCCAAGCCAAGCTCCAGTGTTTGTAGACCTGCCCATTCCCACTCTCTGAGGGTCCATTCTCATGCTGGAGCAGCGTGTCTCTGCAACGTGCTCATCTCCTGCAAACCAAACGCAATTAATACTCTGATTCAATTTTGCTAAAGTCAAGGAAATGAAGCAATGCTTCCAAAATCTGATCTGGCTCAGGCTTCCAGCTGGGAGAAAGTTCTGTTCTTCCTAAAGGCTTGTAGCATTTGATGGAGGGAAAGCTCAGTTAATTTTCTTCAATGCATTTCCTCCCCCCAGCTCTTGTGTATCTGTGCTGCTTTCTGGAGCAGATATGTTGCCTGCTTAAGTGGAGCTGTATCCTTATCTGCATTCCCTGTTTCCCCATGCTCTCCTTCTCCATAAATAACAACACACTCTCCCCTTTCTCTCCTCCCCCCTCCCAATCTCATTCTCTTTCTTTTGCTTTTGGGACTTGCTGCTGTTCCCTACTGCAGCCTGAGCACTGCTCTAATTTGCCTTACGTGGTGAGGGCGACTGCACTTTGTAGAGCTCTCTCACAAGTAAATAGCAATGCCAAGCAAGATAAATGAAAACAGTAGAAATAGGATTGCCTTGTAGCCTTGGATGTTCCCGTTCTGACTGTCGGCAGGAGGGGGGTCCCAGGTGAGCTCCAGCTGGCTCGCGGACAGGGAATTGACTTGGATGTTCTGTGGGGCCAGCGCCGGTGCTAGGGAAGAAGGAAGACAGAAGAATTAACAGTGACAAGCAGAATTAGCTCATATCCAGGTTTTTCATTTGCAGAAGGGCCCAGGACAGACTCTGTTGATGCCACAAGTCAGCAATGAGCCAGCCTCGGGATATCTGCGTCATCGGGATGTCTCGGCACAAGAGGAGTGAGGAGCAGCTGAGCCTTGGGACGTGGTTGTGCTCAGCTCCACGCAGGCTGGCTTAGACACTGAATCAACTCAATCCTGCCAGCAGCTTTGGAAAAGAAAGGAAAACTTTGCCTTGATTCCCCGGTGGTTTGGGGCTCACCTTTGGCAGTGACCAGTGCTCCTGATCAACTGCTCCCGGTGAGCAAGGCAGCCCCTGCCACCATCAGCCCAAATGCCACTCAGCAGCAAGACTTTGGGCCAAAATATTGCCTAAAATTACCTCCCAACTCAGTCAGCTGCTAATCAATTCACTAATATTTCGTGTATGAATGACATTAATTTGCTACTATGACTTTTTGTTAGCTCCACTTTGATTACACTTCCACGCGCACACACTTTGGCTCTTGATGGCATTTCTTCTTTGCATCGTGCTGTGCTAGAAAACCAGTCTTTGAGTGCACCTGGGCCACTCCATCCCTTCCCTTTGTCAGGATCCAACTTGGTGCAGGTGGATTTTCCTCCCCAGCAGCTGCTGAGGACACTCTGTTCTCCTGACCTGCAGCCTGAGCCTTTGGCGGGTTTTAACAAAGCAGCTCCTGTTCTGTTCACAGAAAAAGTGCCAAAAGTGTGTCCTGGTCAAACTCCAGAAGTGGGGAGAGAAAGGCAAGGCAAAGGCTACTCTTCTTTCTCTGTGTTCATGATGCCATAGCTTTCTACCAGACCCCCTGAGAAAGTTCTCTCTTTTCTCTCAGCCCCTTTCTGGGCCATAAATAGAAGTGATAAAATATTCACTGCTTGCGCTGGATAGCCCCGGTTCGCTGCTCCTCTGGAGACTTCTGTCTTAAGAGAGAATGACCTTCATAAGTCACACTTTTCTACCAATACTCCCTCCCCCCAGAGTTATAAAATAAAAAAGTAATTAACACCCACTCAGCCTGACACCAACTATTTATTTTGTTCTAACTGTGTGGTTTCCATATTATCACTGCCCACCCTGCCGTTAATGGAAATGTTAATAACCAGCGCCAGGTTGTTGTGACAGATGCTTGGGCTCATTATCAGAAATTCTTATTTACCGCTCCATTAAACGACAGAATCGCACAAAAAAACAATTCAATCAAAACTAACTGGAGGAATTTTAACAGCCACATTAATAATCCAAAACATAAATAAAGTTAATGTCTTTTGCATGTTTGCCATCGGCAACTCTATTGCAAAATTATTGCTGTACAATTAAAACGTGAAAGGTAAAATTGAAAATAGCCTTTATCACAGGGCTTGGCTAAAACCGTTTATTTATTGTGGGTTTATTTTTTTTTTTGTTTCCTTTTTGGCTGGATTGCCAATACATGAGGTGACAGTGACCATCAGTAAACCCCAGCCTGGTCACAAGGGTGCACTTGTCTAATTATTGCTCTGCCTTCTGTGCTCATCACTTGGCTGGATGCCCTCAGTGCAAGGGAGTGCTGTTAGAGACCAAAAACCTCAAGATTTTGAGAATTTCACAGAACAAACCATAGCGTGAGGCCAAACTGATCACAGAGAGCAAAGCTGAAAACACATCCCAGAGATCTGCCAGGATGACAAGCTCAGGGAAACAGGAACATGTACAGCCACAGAGGAAAATGGGTCGCTTTAGCAGTGCATTTCCTTCCTAAGGAGTGACACCCTGTCTGTCCTGAGCTGTCAGCTTCAGAGTGCTCTCTACACCCAGCTCTGAAGCAGCACCTACAAGAGCATTTTTCTTCGGACGCCGTGTGCCAGCCTGGAACAAATACTGCTTCAGAGATGCGAGCATCAGAGGAGATGGCATGTACAACCCACTGCCAGAAAAACACTGCTTTACTCAACCCCTTCATGCAGCACATCTAAGAAACACAGTGGTTAAAACCTGCCAGTGATAACTCTGCACCGACACACTTGCTGCTGGAACTGCACTTTCGCCGGCACAGCGGCGGAAAATTTGACGGGAAGAAAGAAAAGAAATGTGTGGAAAAAGACATTTCTCTCCACTATCACAGAGCCTCCAAGAGATGCAAATTGTTTGGTTTTGTGCCCTGTGAGTCTGTCCCTCTGTTCAACTTTCAAAGGCTGATGTGTCCCTCTGCCTCTAAGCACAGATTTCTTGTTGACAGCGAGGGACAGCGGAAGAGTGCTGCTGATGCTTGATGCGACCTGTGCCGACAGCACGTTCCATTAAGGGTGAAGTGAAATACTTCAAAAAGAAGGAAACACATCCCTGAAGACCCCACCTGTTTGCAACCCCCAACCATTCCCTGAATATATGGATAGCTTGTGTCAATAAAAGCAAGTGCATTTTAAAGGTGAATTCAAAAGGCTTTTTACCTTCTAGGAATGCACTTCAAGATTACTGAGCTCCGAATTTTTCATGGCTGTTGAAATCTCAAATACATAAAAAGCAAGGTTAGAGCTGCATACCTCACACTGCTTTAGGTGTTAGTGACATTATCAACTATAGCAGGAGCAACACAGACCCCCGAGGGTCCAAACACAGCTCTTGGCAGGTGGAAAGCATTTCACGTTCCCTGAAAAAAAAACATCTGTGTACTGACAAAGTGAAATTCTGTGCACGTATCCTGCCTTGGAATCTCATGCAGATATTTGTAAACATTTCTTTTCTTATCTGATTTCAATTTACCTTTGAGATTGTCTCCTTGAAACTCTCAGCCAAATCGTAAGGAGGAAGACTGAGCAGGTTGTATAGTAATTAGTAACAAATAGTAATAAATATGGGCAGGGCTGCTGTTGGCAGGATCATGTAAAGACAACAAATCTATCCAGAAACGTGGTGAGAGTGTCAAAATGAGCCCATAAATAAAGTTACACATCTATATCCACATTTAAACCTATCACTGCCCTAATTTCCCAGCTGTACTGAGCAGCTCTGCTCTCACTGCAGGCAATTTGAGCTGGCAAATGCTTCTAACCTTTAAAGAGAAGGTGTCTTAAATCCCCAGTGGCCTCCCTGCTCCAGCGCTCTGTGCTCTGCAGAAGGCTCACCTCAGCTCTTCTCACTTGGGATATTTGTTCTCTGGGCTGTGTGGCACCCAGGGCTTTCCATCAATATGGAACTACCATTCCTTTTCCCAGTGACAGTTGCCACGATGCTCTGTGGCACAGGTAGGCTACAAATCCTTGTGATTCATTGGGCAACCTTGATAACTGGTTTTGTGAAGCATTCCTCACTGCTCTTATATCTGCTCCAGTTTCTGGGGAGCAGAGGATTTCTCCTCTAGTGGTTTTCTAATTGTTTCCTCAGTGGCAGTGTTGCTGGCAGCACATTCACAGACAAGTTTGGGACAAGATTTCCTGACACTCACATACCATTTAAATAAACATGCAGGCCAAAAATGAGGAGAAAAATGCAGTGAAGGAGACTGAAGGATTTCCTGTGCACCAGCTTGATCCCAGAGAATCCCAAGCAAATTTCTGTTTTGTAAAGACCTCTGATCCTTTTCTACCTAGCAAGTGTTATCCCCCCAGTTCTTCAAAGCATGACTGAGAACATGCCTGCCTTTATCCCCTAGTAATCAATATGTTTGCATTTTGGTGTTAGCACCTAGAGGCCAGAATCTCATTGCACAGTGTGCTGCATAAACACAGAACAAAGACACAGCTCCAGGCCCCAAAATCCTCTAATCTGTCACCACATTACAACGGAGGGGTGGTTGCAGCATGTATCAGCTGTGTATCAGCTGTAATTTTACCTACCTAGCCATTAACAACAAGGGAGAAGGCACAGCAATATTCAGTTCAGTGTGTGCTGATGGTGAAATCTTACACACCAAAGAGCCTCCAAAATTTACACACTGATTCCTGGCACACACAGTCATGGAAAATAGGGCTGAAAGGTTTTGGAGAGGACTCAGACATTATCCTCCTGGGTGACACTGGGATCAGGTCGCTGGTCAGATGTTCATGTAGTCTCAATCACTGACTTCTTTCCAGATTGTGCTGTCATTCCCACACAAACACTGCCAGCACCTCTCTACTTTAACAACTCTTAAAATAGGGGTTTTTGTAATACCCATACTTTAAAAATAAAAATAAACAATACAGGGTTATCTCTAATATAACAATAACTCACAAAATAACTCCTGTATTATTCTTTTTGTTGCCTAATCTAAGCCATCCTTGCTCTATTGAAGTTACATCCCTGCAGTGACATGGAGATTGCTTCTTCTTCAGCTGCAGGCAGTGCCTTCAAGTCACAGTGCAGATAAGCAATAGTTTAGTGGATTCTAAAGCCAAACACAACCCAACAAACAGAAGGTCACCGGATAAATCAGTGAGACTGATCTGCAGAACAGGCAAAGTGCAACACAAGGGGTCTTCCTGCAGTACAGGCTTAGAGAAGAAATGTGAGGATGGCACCTCCCAGGAAGGACCAAAAAGGTGGATCTGCAGATGTCTGCAGTCACTCCTTGCATGAAGGAAAAGTGGCAGAAAAATGTTCGGTGTTTATTGGCCATTTTCTTACAGCCTGTGAAAGAGCAGTGGGAGGATCGGAGCTGCCCTGTGCAGCAGAGCCTCAGTGCCATCAGGAATGCTGACTGAGTGGTGCTGATTAGCTCAATAACAATTAGTCAACTGTGCTTCAAAACCAGCTACTGAGAAGCTGCTTTCCACTGTGACAGAGCAGCACAAGCTATATTTAGAATGTAAAATGCAGTTCCCACTAATTTCTGGCTGGTTTAGTCTGGGCTTCATCTCGTGATGGAAATCTGTGCTTTTTCCAAGGGCTGTGCTTTCTGTGGTTACTCAGATGTGTTTCAGAGGCACTAAGAGAGGCAGAGCCACATTCCAGGGATGTGGGTCTTAACCCCTCCAACACACTCCATTTGCTACATGGGGTCTGAGTGCTCCTGCCCTCTTACTCAGCAATTTGGCACCAATGCTGCCCTGGCAGGCTAGTGACACCCTGACTTTGTCAGGCTTCTGACACCCTGAGACATGAAATGAATCTCAGCAAAGGAGCAGCCTGGCCTCCCCATCGTTCAGATGTTCAACTGGATGGGGGAGGAGGCTCAAACAGCTGTAAAAGCCAGCTATCAGTTGGAAATACCCCTTTCCAAGGGATGTTGATGTACGTGTTGGTTTACACGGTTGCATAGATCAGTGTAAGGGGAATTGAAACATTTCATGTACTCCTCATGTACCAGTGGAAGTGAACACAAGAACTTGAAAAACATCTCTGTCACCTTCATGAACGCTGATATAAGACAGAGCAAAAATGCAAAAACAGAAAGACGTAGAATAGAAAGGAAAAATAGAAAGACAAACCTATTTTAGTGGAGAAGAAAGGGTGAAGAGGAGAGAGAGAACAGCTGTCAGGATGAGGACTTTGGGAGTCTGGAACACCTGCAGTTGTTTTACTCTGTGCCATCTTGTCTGGGTAGGCACTTGGCCCTCTCTGTATGCCACATTTAGTAGAGTAGCTGTGTTTTGCCATATCAATTTTTTAAGGGTATTAAAGTCATAAAGAAACATAAATTAAAGCAGCTGCAAATGATCCCCAAATGTAACATCCCCAGCTTCTATGCTTAGCACTGGGAAGCTTCCCAGTGTTGGCACAGGTATCTTCAGCACCTGCAGAGAGACAGGAGGGAGGAGGGAGGGAGAGATGACATTCCTGCAAACTGAATTCCTGAAAACTGAAAAGAAACAAGGACTAGAAGGGGAGTCTCTTTTCCATGGACACAGATCTAGGGGCTTACCATCCAATGCCCTTTTTGAACTGAGGATCCATTCTCATCCTGTTCCTCACTATCTCTTCCTGTGGTGCTGAAAACACTGTTGCTGTGATCCCTAATCTTTTAAAGTGGGGTTTGGATTTCCCACATAAGTAAGCCATGTGCAATCTGGCAATTTCATGGAGCAGACACGATCTGGGTGAGTACAACCATGGCAAACCTCAGAGAGCAGTGCTGTGAAAGAGCCTGCAAACAAAAACTACACACTTTTCTTTTGCTGAATTCCACAGTTCTCCTTAGCAAACACAACCCTAGAACAGGCTATCACATTGCATACTGAGATCATCCATCAAGGAAGTGAGAGACCCCGGCCCAAAAGTAAAGCCCTCACAGAACTGTCAGACTGCCTCTGGAAAGAGCATACAGGTGGTTAAAGCAAGAAGGGGGGGAATAATAAAATGAGCTTTTCTTTCTATTTCTTTCACAACAACAAGGATAAGATCACACACAAGCAGGCAGCCCATCAGTCAGCAGAGATGGGCCAAGAGCAGGAACAGCAAGAGCCTGAGAGCATTAGGCATGCACAAACAACCACAGGCATGAGCCTGCAAGCTAAAACCCCCTCCCCCTTACATCCATGCACATTGGGGTTTTCTCCATTGAAGAGCAGAAACAGTTGTGTAAGGAGAGCAGTGCCAGCTCTGATGAGTGCAGGATTCACCCCCAGGAGGTGCTGAAGGTTGGTCAAGGGATAGTGAGGAGCTGCTGCATGTCTGATCCTCTCTTGTGTGCACTGGGAGCAGTACAGGATGGGAAAGCACTGCCCTCCACTCTCTTACAAGTCTATCCATTAGAGAGGTAAGGTTACTGTTTTCAGATTACTTCCCCACACTCTCCAGGATGCAAAAATCCTCCTCCTCTATTTATAGTCATGTTCCACTTATTATAATTTGTTAATGCCACATTTGAATATCATAATACCACAAGTTCATGGCAGCTGACAGAAGCACCCACTTCACATCCACTAACAACAATGCCAGCACCTTCTAAAGTCTAATCCTTCTGCTTCACTGCAGCCAAGAGAGCGTATCAAATAATCTCCCCTGGGTTTGCCATCTACCAAATGTCAAAAGCTATATCAGAAAAAAGTCAAAGGGCACAGGTGAGATCTGCCCCCGGAATAACCTTTCGCTGTGGCTTTAATGCCAGTTTGGGTAGCTGACCCCCACGAGGGATTAATTTAGGATTTACAGATTGCAATGGTCAGGGAACCCCAGGGAGCCCACAGAAGACTGTGTTCTTGTACTCCTGGGGAGAGAGAGAGATTAAATTTAAATTTTCTTGACTCTCAGTGAGAGTTTTCTCTTTATTTGTCATCCCTGAGATGATTGCTGTGGTTTTACACTCCCATACCATCTCAGTGCCTGAACTGCTGGAGCAAAGATATTTTATACCATTGCTAATTCATACTTTCTTCAGCAAAAATTGCAACTTATCCATTTTCAGTCTACCTGAAGGCAACCTGAAAAGCCTCCAGTTCTGTGATTGACGACGGATACAGCAAACAGATGTTCAGAGAAGAAAACCAACTGTGTTTCTCCACAGCTGGCTTCACAGCAAAGCCGTACAGAGGAGGCAAAGCCACAGGAGTTGAGACCCATATGAAAATACTTACAGCACAAATTTTGCTCACATATCCCAGGATGACTGCAAACAAGCAGAGCAGGACTGCAAAATTAGGCGAAATAGGAATTTTGGCTGCAAATATAAGCGTTTAGTCAAAAGCACTCCAACTCCAGCCTGTGTCTGCTGGAATAAGTTATCAGCCAGGGGCTTCCCCACTTCTTTACCAGGGCAATTTCTGGTTCATTTGACTTTACTACTGATTGCTCATGTTTTTTGAAAGGAAGGTTAATTCCTCCGCTTTTAATGGAGTAGCTTTGCTGTTAGTTCAGTAAAGCTTTGCATACACGATCAGGTTTCTCCCTCTGCTCTGTGCAGGGATGTCCCTGCTCTGGCTCTTCACAGCCCATAGAACACTGCAGCAGAACAGCTCATTTGTCCTTCCCCTCCCACCAACTGCAGCACAAAGCCACGAGCCCTCTGGATGAATTTGGGCACGGGAGCCTGCCCGTCTCCAGCTACACTTCGGCACCAAAAAATCAGCATCAAATGGTTGGGGTTGTGAGTTCATCATCAGAGCAAAAGGCTGCGTGGTGATCACAGCCCAACACCTCCCAGCCCTGCCACAGCCAGGGACCAGCCGGAGCAGCGCATCAAAAACCGCGGATATTTTTGCTAGGACAGAAACATCTTTTCTTCATTGAGACGTGATAAAAAGAGGCAATTAGACCCGAGCTAAGCAGGAACTGCCGCACTGCATAAAGCATTGTGCTGTACCAAAGGCTGCTGCTGACCAATATTAACAACTTAATGAGCTGTTAATGAGGCGCTCGTTCGGCTTTTACTTGCAGCATGAAAACATTGCAAATCATTTTAGGGAGCTTCTGGATTGTCAATGGAGAATTAAAGATGTCAGATAAGCCCATCAAATCTATGTCTCAATCTGGACACTGCTTTCCAGTGCATTCACTTAAAATTCCTGCTCCTGTATGGTAGAGTAACTTACTTTGACAGCACTACGACTCCCAGACTTTGCTTCCTTCTGCCTTGACATTAGATTTCAGTCTCCAGAGAGCTGCAGGGATGTCTTTTTGACATGCTGACATTAAGGACACTTCTTCCACAGACTCACACTGGCACGGTTACTTTCTGTCTTACCGTTGTAAGAGCAGCTACTGAGCTAAACTACCAAATCTGGAAGTCTAATTAGCAAACTTTCACATCATCTGTAAACAGATTAAGAATATAAAATTATCCTTTAAAAAATAGCCAGTTTGAGTAGGAAAGGGAGCCAAGGCTTACAGAGAAAATTCCTTTCCATAACTCCCCAGCATTGTAGCAATACCAGTAGCACACAAGCAGTGACTAATGCTCTAATGTGGGCACACTTTAGTTTGTTATTTTTACTGTCTTGCCATAGCCCTGCAGGATTAGATCCCACAGCCAAGTGCTATCAACACTCCTGTTATCTCCAGTGGAGCTGCATTGAGGGGAACAACAAATCCAAATTGGTCTTGCTGCAGACAAGCCCATAGTGATATATATATACAGGCAGACATAGGTGTGTGTGTGTATATATATATACAGGTAGAAAACCCCTATGCATAGAGTGAACCGGAAGAAATTTAAAATCCACCAAGAAACACTGAAGGGATGTGCCCAGTGGCCAATCCTGCTCTCAGAAATGGGATGCTGTCAGGATACAGGCGTATTGGTTTCCAAGAGAAACTGGAAAGAGGTTAGTTGCCCAATCCAAATAGGAAAAGTGTCACCACTGCTTTTTTTCCCTTCCATATTCCTACAGTTTGCCTTTCTTGCTCTGCTCTGACTTTACTCTGTCTTTCAGCACATTGTTGGAGAACGTGGCTTGCATCTTTAAGCCGAGATGAGACCTTCTCCTTCACTGGAGAGAAAGACACTGGGACAGGATGACAGCCCAGTGTCACTCCTGGAGCAAGGCATTCCCAGGATGACAGGGTAAAGCTCATCCAGAAACGAGCACATTGGAAAAGCGCTGCAGGTTCTTTACATTTAAAGGGGAGAAAACCAGTTTCAAACACCCTGCCATCCCCAAAAAGTAGCCTTTTGCTCATGTCCACAGGTGTCAGCAAATTAAAAGGCAAGTACCCTATTATTTCAAAGGCTTGGTGCTTTTCAAGTGCCGAAGTTGTCCTTTGTTTAAACCTTGAGCAGGTGAAACCAATCATTCATTTACCATTCTATTTCCCAATAGCTTCCCTCCATCCCCTTTTGTTTATCGAGGGAAGATACTGTCCCCTAGGCTGACAGGTTTTAGACTACTGCAATGTGAAATGGCCATGATAATCCTTCCCTTCTCCGGTGGCATCTGGGATGGCACTGCCCACCCAGCCCTTGCAGCTGTGCCAGCAGCAATGTGCTCCTCTCTGAGAGGCACAGCCAGCCCGTGTGTCCCACTCAGATAGGAGGGAACAGCCACGGGGTGCAGCAGGATGCAGGCTGCCAGCTCGGATGTGCTGGAATGTTGTCATTCCTCTCAGAGGCTGCTACCAAGGTGGCACAGGGGACTCCACACAGCATCTCCTCTGCTCTTTGGGGCAGGGGAGGAGATAAAGCTGCTGTGCTGCAAAAGAAAGGGGGGCCCAGGCAATGCTGAGGGACCCCCTTCTCCAGAAAGGGACTGAGGTGACGCCACGGGGGGAATCTGGAGCGCACACGTAACTGAGAGAGGCCTGGAGGAAGAGACTAAAGCACCCAAGGGCAAAGGAGCCTGCTCCTGCCAACCTTCCCTGCCTTCCAGCATCTAACATCCCAGCACAAAGGGATGTTACCCCAGCACAGATAACCAGGTAAGAAAGGATAAGAGCTCTGTGCTGGAAGCAGATTCTAAAGGGGAGCCAAGTACTTGCAGTCCAGTCTTTGCTTCCTTACAAGTCTTCTTTGTCCTTATCATGGCTTGCTCTCCCAGTGTAACCTTTTCTGTCCCAAATCTATTTCACTGTTTTTAGTCTTGGAGCTTTCTAAGTGTTTCCTGTTTCTGGCCTGCAAAATGCTGGAGATGCCCGAGCAGCTCCAAGTGCTTCCCCTGACATTACTGGGAGAGCAGATCTTCTCTCCCTGTGTCAGCTACGGGTGAATAAAATAAGGTTTGTGAAGTCCAGGAACACCTGCAGAGGTGCAGGCAGGAGGGCAGATGAAAATAATTGCACATAACAGGAAGAAATTTGGTTTGGTGTCTGCTAACTTTGCACTAAGAGGTAGATTCAGCTTTTGAAGACAGAGGTAAGAAGCAGTCATCACTGTCTCATGCCTGTTATTTTCCAAGCTACAGTTCCACTTGGAAGAAAATGAGAGAGCCAGGTAACTTCTCTGAAAGATGATGGTACAGCCAAAGTGGCATTTCAGTGGAGGACTTCTAAACAAAGGGATTTGTCTCCCAGCTCTTTTTACTTTCTCATTACAGAACCAGCTCTTAGAGATCATCATTAAAAAGAACAACAACAACAACTCAGCCTCATCAGTTCTTGTGAATTCTGAAGGTCACCAATGTCACCATCAATTGTAATGACACACATCACTCCCATCTTCACACAAATGGATTTACAACCTGTTTAAAGGCTGATGTCTCTTGGAGTACTTCACCCCTTTGCCACCCCCTCTCTGCACACACTCACTCTACTCCAGCAACAGCTGCTGGAAGAAATGATGAATTCCATTACTTTTCATCCAAAACAGCTTTACAGTATATGAGAGAAGCACTGAAGGCTGCAGGCTCATTAGCACAGAATTTGTATTGCCACATTTTACTTTATTCACCTTCCCAAATTAGGTGAAGCACGTCTGGCCCAAACCTGCGATTCCTGTTTAATTAAAATGCAGGTAGTGGAGTCACCCGAACTCCAGAGCCCCCCACACAATCAGGCAGTGACAGCAACCTGGTAGAATAATGCTCTTGATATAGCGGCTGCTCTAACGGAGTCCTAATTTCAGTGGAGCAGAACAGCACCTCTGGTAGCAGCTGTGTTTCGGGCTGGGATGAATATCAGTACTCAGCCTCTCACTGAACACTCACTGCCTCCCCAATCAAAGGCAGCATCCCTGACAGCTGAACTGTTAAATGAATTAACAAGGCAAAAAGGGGACTTGCCAGCGGGGCTGCGACTCCTTTCCTAATTTCTGCAAGTGGTGGCTTTCAATTTTTCTGTCATTTGTCAGGAGATGCACATGGTTCTCTAATGAGCAGGGCAGAGCTGCAGCCAGCTCTAAAAAGGCAGTGTTAGAGGATCTTCTGGGCCTTGAAGGAGAGGGATGCAGATGCTTGAGGCAGGAGGAGGAAGGACACGGGCTCTGCTCAGACTGCTCATCCTTCCCAGCTGTGCTGAGCTCAAGGACTCCCAGCCCACTCTCCCATCTTGGGGAAGAACTGCTCTCCCTACCAGTGAGTTTTGCCAATATCCAGGTAGAACTCAAAATGAAGCCTTTGATCTTATGAGCTACTGGAAAAAGGAAAAACATTTCCTCCACCTGTAGAATAAAATAAAAAACCCACCACCAAAAAAACCCAAAAGATCCAAACCACTGGCATCCAACTTTCCTGTTCACCAGGCAAGTTGGGCTACAGAGGCCTGTTACTCATGTCTGGCCCATTGTTCTCTCCCAGAATTTCCACATGCCCGTCAGTCAGAGGCAGGGAAGACCTGCTCAGGCTGCCCAAGGCTGGAGCATGGCTCAAGAGCACTCCAGGGGTGAAGAGAAACTCCCCATTTGGGTCTATTTTGCTCATTTAATTGGCAAAACTTGAAGGAGGTTGGTTTTAGCAGCTTTTTTTCCCCTCAAGGTGGTTCCATTACTTACTGGAACTTTTACTGTTAAAATCTAGGTATGATCATAGGAAAATTTTCAAATCTACATGGGGGAGAGCACAAGAGGGAAGGAAGGAATCACAAAAACTCCTCCTTCTGCATCACTCTGCAGAAGTTGAACAGCACAACCATCAGCAACACGAGCACTCAACAGAAATGGATATTTGGACTGAGCTGGCCTAAGCCCAGCTTATTTTCCTGAAGGCACAAAGGTTGTATATCCCTTTTTATGAGTCAGAGAGGAATGTTCTCCCCTCTCCCAGAATTACTGCAATGCTTAGGGCACAACGAGGCCCCGTTTAACAGCACTGAGACAAGAGTTACCTGAGAGCTTCAGCCCAGGGACTGGCCACCTTCACTCACTTTTGCCCAGTGCTGTGCCTGTGTCAGCACTTGTTTATTGGGAAGCTTTTCTCTGTTTTTAACCTGGATGCCTCATTGCTGGAGCTGAGCAGACCCTTTTTTTTTTTTTTCCCCAGCTTGCTGCTTAACTGCCTTTACCATGGGTAAAAACATTGAGCAAACAATAACAGAGAAAACCTTGTATTTTCACAGCACACTTTAACTCAAAGGTGTCACAAATCAATTTAAAACTTAAATTGCAATACCATCTCCAATCACTTTACTCACAGTATAAATCACAGCCAGTTCTGGAGGTGGAAGAGGCAGTTATATAACAAAGTGTAATAACTTCACACAACAAGAGTGAAAATCGGCAGGAAGATCCTACATTCATCATCTCTGCTGTGTGAACCTGGATGGTCCCTTTCCAGAGGTAAACCCAGGAACTCTAAAACAACAGCCAAGTCAAACACTACAACTTCAGACACACCAGTCCTGCCTGGGAATAGAGGCCTCCTGGATATCACAGAATTGTGGAATGGTTTGAGTTGGAAGGAACCTCAGAGTTCAATCTAATTCCAGCCCTCCTTCCTTCAGACACTCAGGGGTCCTGTAATTATCTCAGTGTCCTCTCAAGTTTGCCTCCTCTCACTGCTCTGTTCCCTGAGTTATGATAGGAAGATTTGGACTGTGGGTTTGAAAAATATAACAGCATTTCCTTGTTTTCCCCAGCTGATTTCCCATGCTGTGTACATGTGTATAAGTGCATGTTCTGGCTCCATTTGCAGCAGGGAGATACTTAGCTCTGAAACAAAAATGTATTTTGAAGCCAGATACAGTTGGCTCCACCTGGGACTTTCTTTGCTGCAGTTGCAGAAGTAAGTTGGAGCAGCAGCAAACTAGAAAAAAAAAAGTAAATATTGCCAGCTGTCTCTCCAGGACGATACTGCTCTGATTAATTTATGATGTTTTCAAAGAAAGATGGTGAATATTGCACCATATTTGAAATGAAAAGGTTAAGCAGAGTTTAAAAATATGCACAGTAGAGTTCTTAAAGAATGTGCTTTGCTTAGTTCTGAGCAATAGAATGTTTAATGACTAATAATGAAATGACTTGGTGCCGACTTTGCTAGCTCCTCCATCCCACAGCCCCGAGACAGAGGAACAAAGTGCAATCAGCCCCATTGCTGGGCCAAGCAGTGGGAGGGTGGAGCTGCCTCTCCTTGTTCTGAGCTTCAAACTGAGAAACTGAGACCAGAACTAAGGAGGATTGCAGCCAGCATCTCTCCAGCTGGGATCACCACAAACACGGCCCCGCTGGCAGGAGGGCATCAGCTATTCCAGTCCTGCCCTTGCCAGCTGCAGTTTCTGAAGGGACAGACTGGCCAGGGGTTATCTGGGCTCTGACAAACCACCCGTGTCTCAAGGCATTCACACAAGTGTCTGCTCAACTCTTCTGTCCTGACTTCCATCTCCAGCCTTCCAGAGGGGGGATTTCCAAATGATCAAAGAGGACTCAGGCACCAGACCCAGAGTAAGCAAAGGCTTGAGCAGTGCCACTGAGCAGGGCTGGATGCAGTGACAGTCTGCACAGCTCCTGGGAGCACCCAACCCCTGCCCCCAACACCAGCACTGAACCTGACACCATCTCCTCGCTTCAAGGGCACAGAAATACAGCCAGGTGTGGTGCCAGGCAATGTCTCTACACAGAGGGTTAGAAAATACAAGAACCAGATTTCCGAGTCTCCCTTGTTTTGTAGTTTTGTTTCTTTTCCCTTGTGGCTTTCCTGTGCTCCACTTTTCACTTCTTTAACTTGAGTCAATTTTTTCCCTCAAGCTAATTTGGTATGAACAGTCATCCTCCTGCAACTCCAAACATATTTTCCTCTTCTTTCTTTCAAATGCCCTTTATCCCCTCCTTCCTGCAGACCAACTGGTCTTCCAATGGCAAGAAACTGCCAGTGCCTATTCCAGTAGAGTGGGCAACAAAAAGATGTCAGCAATAATGACTGAGGAATTTTTCAAATAATCCCTTTCCTGGAAAATTATGGAACATTATCTGGAGAATACTACAGCATGTAGGTATTTAAAAAAGAGAGAAAGAAATCAACTAATTTTCTTTTCACCTACCTGCTTCACCCACAAACACTTCCACTGGTGTGCTGGTAGGGCTCTCACCAATGACATTATATGCTGTCATTAGTACTTCATATCTCTTGTATTTCTTCAATTCTGAAAAAGTAAAATATTACATATTGATATAATATATTATGGTTTATACCGTATTACAGCCATCTTTTAGACTCCAACACCTCTTTATCTCCAGACTTGTCCCTCAGAAAAGGTGGCAATAGAACAGTACAACAGTGCAATGCCTACTTCAAGCCTTCCTGAATTCATATATCACGACAGTATTTGCATAAGTCTGAAAGATATTTGTGATGAAATGGCAGGATTTTCCAGTGCTTCCTCTCAGTGCCACTCCAGTAAAAGGAATAACCATTTCTCTTGGAATACACCCATTTCTTACGGATAACTAACTAGAGGAACACCCCTAGGTCATTCTTAAGTACAGAAAATGGCAGGATTTGGCTTTGAATGTCACCATAAGGTCTCATTTTGATGTGCACTGGGAGGAAAGAGCCTGCCTAGCCTTTGCCTAATCCCTGGAATGCTCATTTAATAGGGGAATTTGGCAACTGCACTGCTCTAGAACAGCTGAGGCAGGTGAAGAGGGAGAGCTGCAGTGGGGAATCTGGAGTCCCATTCCAGGTACTCCACATGGATCTCCTCCAACCACAGCCTGACCATCAACCACAGTGAGAAAGGAGAATTTGAAGGTTAGACTCCATTTGGCCAACAGGCAACAAATTTCTTTGCTGACACAGAGAAACTACTCTGACAGATGAGGCAGGAGAGTGAGAGAAGTGTGGAAAAAAAAATCTAAAAAAAACCCCCAGTTGTTTGTGGGTAATTAACAGATGCAACAAGGGTGGAGCAGAATCATGTCAACGTCATTAAGGGAGGCAGCATCTGAGCAGTTTCAGATTTTGCATTTTCAGGATGAAAGAATCAATCTCAACAGATATATTTATCATCTACAATACTTAACAGGGAAATTAGAGTAAGAGAGCAATCAATAATATAAATTGCCCTATTTAAATGAGCATTGAATTAAGACACGCATGGCCAGAGGTCCAAATTTCTTCCTTTGCACATAATTTTTCTTGCTATCTATGAATCAGAGTCTCCTTAACTTGGGAACTGACAGTATGCCATGGGTTTGGTAAGGTTCAAAATGTCTAATTAGGGAGGTTTGTCTAATTTCAGTGTCACAGACCTGTTTATAAGTGTTGTGCTCCAATATCTGACTGTGAGTTCAGCATCATTCCCCAGTCTCAGGCATACTGTAAATTATATCTAATATATCCCCAATTTTTAAATGTGATATCACTAAATTTGGAAGGACTGCAAAAGATGGAGCAAGGAAATCAGAAATCACAGCACTGCGTTCATAAACAAACAATGGTAAGATACACACATATAGTACTGGGCAGCTTGCACAGGGAAATTTTATTTTCTGCCATGAGAAGTCACAAGGGAGATTTTAGTGTTAACTGGATGTAGAAGAAAATGGAACATGAGAGTTCATGCATGCAACTTTCAGTGGGGATCGGGCTTCATTTTTTCTTTTTTTTTAGCCCATCACAATCTGTGACTCAAAAGCCTTGGGCAAAACCTATCTAGTGAACCATCACCACCACAAAGCAACTTGCCTTTTAACTCTGTCGAATGTTATTTTATTCATTTCCAATTGAAAACACCTCTGGAGATGCACATGAATTCATTGGGCCCTTTCTAAATTGGCCCTGTACTCCATGGAACGCCCGAGCAACGCAATGCTTGAATCATAGGACTAATGATGTGATACAGCTAAACTCAGATTGACTGCAAAATATGTAGCGAGTGAATCAAAATTCATTTAGCATCAGCAATACTGGGTTGTTACAGTCAGGAATGTTTTACCTTCCCAGCAGCCACGTTTTTACCACAGCTACCTACTTGCATCATCGATGTCTCTGGGTGTAGGGGAAGCAAGGGCTTAAAGAAAAAAGAAACTGGAGAAAGCCAGAGTCATTAATCTGTGTTGATTTCTGCTGGATCCATGGAGGAGAGCCACAGGAGTTTGCCCGTGGTATGTTTTGAACCATTACAAAGAGTCTCAACTGAAGGCAATGTGCACTTACGTGTTAATTCATACGTCGTTAATGCAGAGCTGCTGTTCACTGTCTTGAAGCTGCCTTGGGCTATTCAGGGTAAGCAAAGCAGAAAGCTTGTTACAGTGCAAGGAAATAGTTATTGCAAATGATGTACAGCAGAGACAGAGGCAAATGAGGCAGCACACCCATACACAGTTTAAGCTTTAGGAATATACCTTGAAGGGCAATAAAATCACATCACTCTCTCGTAACACATCGAGAGCATCTCGCCCACATGGGGCTGTTTCATTTCCTCCTCAAACAGAGCAACTCACAAATACACAACACAAAGATGTTCTGGCTTTTAGATTAAATAGAACAAATGAGTAAAAATGAAATGATTTCTAGGGCCAAAAGCTCTCAGTGGTATATTACATCCTGATTCTTGAGATGCAAAATTCAAAACCTGAAGAGCTGCAGAGTACTGAGGTGGAACGTGGACCACAAAGTGAACACTTACATCAGGGCAGGACCTGTTTCTTTAAGTGTGAATTTGATTTCCCACAGTTTCACTTAAAGAATTCAATATTCGTGCTGTGAGTGGATTGTAATAATATGCTAAGCTGTGCAAAACTGCAGGTCAGTGAGGAACAGAGGTGTTCTAAGGTGAGAAGTATGAGGAGAAAGAGGGAATTTTATCTTAAAATACATTTGTCTCCACCCCTTGCTCTCTCTGTCTCTTGACTCCCTGGAGAGGTGCAGCTAGTTTTTTCTCCTCTACAGTGATTAGGAACATTGCTGCAGGGCCAGAAGAGAAAGGGGAAAACACAAAACTGGTTGGTTTCACATTCACCCAAATCCATTACATCATAATGTACACTGTCCTTCAGTTTGTGTCTGAGAACAACTCTTCTGCATTCCTACACCTCCAAGAACTTTACATCTCTGTCCTGGTTCAAGCTGCTCAGTCTGAGAGGTCTCATTAGCTCTGATGACCTAGGTGAGGCCAGAGTTAGGTGCTTACCTTGTATTTAAAGCACCCGCTTTTCCACACCCTCATTAAAATTCACTCTTGCTTTTGTAGATTTCACTTCTGTGGCTTCAGGAAAGCATGGCAGATGATGTGAGATATTAAAATAGTCTCACTGAACCCTATTCTGCTGCTCTTGGAGTACTATCTTATTCTGAATATTCCAGTGACATCAAAGAGGACAAAAGCTGGTCCCTCCATGAGCACATCTCATTGCTGGACCTTATTTCTGCAGCTACTGAGTGCTACATGTCTGCCTCACATCGTCTTATTCTGCCTTTTCTTCCCTCTGATTTCCTTTCTAGCATTTATCTAAAAAGCCTTTTCATTTTTTTGGTCTATTATTCCTCTCCCTCTCCACCTTCTTTCCATGTGAGCTATAAATCCCAATGACTAACATGGTAAGCAGGCACCCAAAAATTCTTGTTCATCTTTGCTATTTTCTTCTAAAATATGGACAAGCACTTTGAAATTATAAAAATTCTATTTTAAAATTCTCCTCAGCTGTTTTCCTCATACTGTAAAAACAAAATGTCAATTATAAAAACTACTGAAGAAAAAAAAGCAAGAAAGGAAAAAGTTTCCAGCTGAGGAAAATGAAGTGTCTCTCATTTGAAGACAGAACAACAAAGTGCACTAGGGTAATTATGGAGGTAGTGGGAAGCAGGAAATCAGAGGGTACGTGGGGGGACAGACCCTCAATTCCAGTATGCTGGCAGAGATCAGCACAGACCAGTACAATGCTGATCACACTGAAGTCACTTGCATTCTTCAGCATCTTCAGGCTGATTGTGTAAAACCCGAATTATTCCCAGCACTCTTAGATTTACATGGGACAAGAGGGGGTGCAGTGCCTGGTGCAACGACAGATTACCACTGTGGGATATTTTAAGGTCCAAACCCCAGGCTTACGTGTGAGCTCTGCTCTTAGAGCTGAGGGGTTCTGGATGTTCTTGGATTCTGTCCCAGCCCCGGCGTCGTAATCCAGCTCGCGGTAGTAGATGCGGTATCCCAGCAGGAGCCCGTTCAGACTCTCCACTTTGGGGGGCTGAAAAACATCCAGGTGAAGAACAGGCTCGTGAGGATGTGCAATGCAAGAGACATCCTCCACCAGGGGCAGTGGCTCTGTGCTCAGGTGAAAACAGACATTAATAATTAATAAGGTTGTGTGGTTTGAAAAGCACGAGTTAAAGGCAGCTTTGAGGATTTTGCTCAGCTGTGGCCATTGCAAAAAGTTCTTGACTGGAAAATCCACACAGCGAACCAAGCTCCTTTCCTTCTTGGCCCACAGAAACCTGGGTGTGATGAAAAGTATAAATAAGCACTCCCTGGAAATGCAGATTGCCTTCCACCAACACTGCAACAGCCAAACAGTGTTTCACTGCTTCCAGAAGGAAATACATGATTTTGTCACAGACAGAATTTCTTTCTTTTCCTTGGGGACTGATCATGGGACAGTCTTCATTTGGCATTATTTCACTGAAAGACTGATGAGCAAATAAAAAGGAAAATAAAAAGGAATAATAAATATTTTCTGGCTTTGATTAGGAAGATATAACTAGGTCTAAAAACAACCTCACACAGGCATGGGCTCTGGTGTGGGCACAGAGGAAAACCAAGGGCTCCTCTACAACAGCTCAGAGAAGTTTGGCACATACAGCCATGGGATGGCTCAAATAGGAGTTTTTTTCCTTCTGCATCATGTTGGGAGATGATCAAAGACAAAACACCTCAGCAAGGCTTCTCCAGCAGCCCCTCACATCCTCCTTCAGCTACAGATGTAGCATTCACAGCTGGCACAGTGAATGGGAGATTTGTGTCTGGGTGGCTTGCTTAAGTAGAGACAAGCAAAGGGATTCCTCATGTTTTGGAAAAAAAAAAATATTTTCCTGAGTCTAATGCAGGCTAAGAACTGCAAAGAGATGCCTTGAGCCATTTATCATCGAAAGATTCTTCAACTGAAATTTAAGGGGCTGAAAGTAAAAATGAAAAGGATTTAAATGATGATCTTACCTTTAATCCAGAAAGATCCCTACCAGCCCTGAGAACTCTACTAAGGAAAAGCTTTGTGTAAAAATTAACTGCTGATGTGAAACACAGTCACAATAGAAGGCAATGTCCCCTGTAATTTTAATGAACAAAGTAAGGACATCTTGATAGAAAGAAGGAAGATCTTTGGTAACAACCTGGCATTCTGCTTCCAGAAATAACATGAATTTTCCATTACTCCATTACAATGGCAAGAGGAGGGAGAAGAACTGACCTTGCTTTGGGTGAAGGCTGAAGGAACTAAGTAGAAAGACTGCAGTTATGGACACCAAAAATGAAAATTACATGAACCAGAGTATAAGGAAAGTACACAGCCACCAGGAAAAAGAGCAGAACCTGCTCCAACAAGAAGCTGCCTTCTGCAGCTGTCCTGTACAGAGCCTGCTGAAAGCAGCCCAAACTCTCCCAAGGTTTCACTTGCTCTGCCTGGCTGGAGATCTCTCATCCATCATTGCTTCGTGTCCATCATTGTGCTCCATCCACCCTCTGGCAAAGCCATGACCACCTTTCAGTGTTATCTGGCATCTGCAGCAGAGAGCGATGCTGTGGGTACAGGGTTGTGAGGGACCTCGAGGACCATCAGGGCTGGGACCCTGCAGGGCTGCAGAACCCCACCTGCTGAAAGCTTCTCTCACAGGTAGAACAACCTCCACCAGAAATCGAGCTGATTCTTCAGCTTCCCATATTCCTGTTGGGAAGCTGTTCCCAGCCTCACCACTCGGGCAGTTAGAAACCTTCATTTAATTTCTAATCTAAATAATTCATAGGCAGTTTCTAACCATTTGTTCCTGTGCTAACATTGCCTTTTGGGTTAAATTGTTCTTCTCCCTGTGGGGTGTTTACTCCTGTGATGTATTTTAGAAAGGGCAATCATATTCCCTCTACGACTGCATTTTACAAGGCAAATAAATCAAGCTCTCATACAATGGCCTTTCTGAGTCTCAGGCTGAGAGCCCCTTGTCCAAGGGACTAAGAAAATAGACCAAAGTGCCAGGTTTCTCCAGGGCTGCCCCATGTCATTACTGCTCATGGACTGGCTGAAACACTCTCCTCTGCAAGAAGATGAGATGGGGTAACTAGAAATCATGAGTTCCTCTCACCTGGTATTTTCTTTTTTGTTTCACAGTTTTGACTTTCTGTTTTCTGTATTACACTGAAGTTAATTTAGCCCTGATGGTGTCCTTGCAGAGAAGGGCTTCACAGCACAGCAGTGTCTGTGTACCTATGACTTTTCCTATTTTAATTACTAATAAACTTTTGTTAAATTTAGGGGGGGAAGTTGATGATCCCGCAGAACTCAAAAAGGAAAACCTTGCTGAAGCTGAGGAGGAGACTGTGACTCCCTGCTCTGCCAAGTAACTGCCTAACAGGTAAGGCTTAATTTCTCCTTGTGGCCCAACACTGATCTTATGAGAGCAAGCACTGTTTTCTTATGCTATCATGTAATTCTCCTTTTTTTCCATCCTTGAGATTTATTACAGGAAAGCTCAGCAAATAAATAGTTTGCAAACTGTCTCTCGTTTTGCCATGGAAATGATGATTCTTTCCTGGAAAGGGTACTCTGCTAAAAGGTCAAGTCTTCCCCTTCCTGCCTGTCTTGTGTGGAAAAAAACTCTGCTTTTGATGTAATGGATTATTTAGGATTTTGTAGAAAGGCCGGGGGGATCTGCTGAAATAGGTAAAATGGTTATGAGTGGCAGCCCATAAGGTTGTACAGAACTAAGAGAAATATTTTTGTGCTGTTTAAAGAGAAATAAATAAATAAAGACTGAAATCTAAGTTTGAATAATTGTTATCTCTAAGGTAGAAGCAGAACAGTACATGATCCTGATGTTAAGTGTAACATCCTCCAGAACATCTGAAATAACCCTGCATTATTGATACAACAGACCTCACTGGAAATCACTTATTTTCTTCCTCCTTAAATTTAAAAATAATGGACTGATTGGACCAAGCAGCTGAAAGCCCAGATAGTGCACCGAGAGTTTGTTTTGTGAATTATTAACACAGCTCAAAGTTAAAAATTTAGCTTTGCTTGGAAATCCACTCTCTCATTTAGCTTGACTGCTGTTTTCAGTTTACATTATTTCTTAGACACTGCTGTGAACTTCCTCTTAATTGGAGGCTATTGTGGGACTTGAAGATTTTTGTTTATTTGAAAAATATAGTACAGTTGAATTACCAGGACCTATTAATATACATGTGGTAATGACATATAATCGCCCACAACTCCCCTGAGATGGCTCTGGCACAACAACCCCATTTCACTTTCATGAAATGAAAAGCATCCAATTACCTAAACAACCACCTATTTCACATTAACTACACACCAGTAATCAGTCAGCTGGGGGAATGTTTATTTCTGTGGTCCACTGTGCCTCACATCCTCTTTGTCCTCTCTTTCTATTCTTTCTCCCCCTTTGCTGGGGGCTCTTGTTGTAGGTGGGAGGTAGATTTGCATCTCTCCATAATTCCTTTGGTAAAACTGCTCAACATGTCTCCTATTTGGTCTAACATGCTGCAAGCAGTGCTGCTGCTCAGGATTATCCTGTGTGAGCTGGGGCCAGGCACCCAGCAGCACAGCCAGGCAGATTTTAAAATGCTGCTGCACAGCAATAAACACACCCCCATCCATATATTTTTCTTCCCAAAATGCAAGGAGTCCCATCTGTACTGTAAATGCATACGTACATTTTTCACTATAATGCAATCTGTCCAAAGTCATCCTTATTATGTGTGGGGGACATTGTCTGGGGAGCAGGGCAGGCAGAGGCTTTCCAGGATGGGTTATGGATAATGTGCAGTACCCCACTGGGGTCCCTCCATTAATGCCCACTCTGCAAAAAGAAACCTCAGGCACTGGATCACACAATGTTCCTGCATCTCCCAGGAGGCCAGGATTGAGAGATAAAGGCAGGCAGAGGAAATGCCAAAATAAAATGCAGACTTGACACAAATACTTCCCCATCCAACCCGGAGAGACTGTGGAGAGCTCAAACTTCCTTTCCCTTCTCTGGAGAAACTCAGTGTTTCCCTCTCAAAGAGTCAAGAGGGCATGTGGAGCTCCTCAGAGGTAAGAATGGGATCTCAGACACTGATCTCAGGCTTCTGATCATTCCAGCAGCAGGAGGAGGCTGTGCACCATGTGAGTTCCTGACTACCTGATCTTACCAACACCACACTCTGTGGAATATTTTCCATGTAAAGATGCACATCCATGGATAGCAATGAAAGGGCAGGAATCTGACAAGTAACAATCTTGGACATAGCTACAGACACTCCTTTACCTCCCAGTAGGGGCACAAAGTAAAAGCAACTGCCAGCAATCTCCATTCATCACTCAAATTTATGCTAGATCAGGCAAATAAGGAAGTAGCCACAGTCCTTCAACGTTAGTACAATACTTCCAGCTCAAGAAAATGTCCCTGGCAACGTACCCTTAAATTCAGCAAGTCAAAGCAGCCAAAAAATTGTTCACAGGAACATCAGAATTTTTCATTTTACCTACCTGCCACTGCACAAGGACAGAGGAAGTCGTGTGGGGAGTTACTAACACAGAACTGGGTGGTTCATCTGGAACTAAACAAGAGAAAAAAGAAACAAAAGCAGTTACAACAAGAGGGTGGGAAAGGGACAGCTTTTCTTTCATTCATCAGGTTATTTTTCTTCACTGCTGAAGGAAATCTTCCATCCCAGCTGCTTCACAGTATGTCTCAAAAGCAGCACGGCAGATGTGGATGTTGGAACCCAGGGAGAAACCAGGCACTCCTCTTACATCCCTTGCTCTACCTGTGACCTTGGCAGCTTGAGCAGAGTAAGGAAAGCTCAGGGCATGAAGTTGGAGGAAGCTGCAGCAGCCAGCTGCTCACACACCACCAGATGCCCATCTGTAAGGAAGTTAAACCAGCTGTGTGCTGGCTCCAAAGGGTGAGAAAAATGCTCCCAGATTTTCCAGGAGATTTTTTTTTTGGGGCAAGCCCACCTTGAATTTAGGAGTTTGTGTCACATAGTCACACATTATTTTAGTCAGGACAGCTCGATTTACCACAGACAGGTTAACCCCTTCCTGTGCCCATGGCCTGTGGCACTCCCAGACACTCCACAGCAGCTCCAACATGAAGCAAAGGCTTATCAGGAGCTCACAGCCATCCACAGTGCAATGCTCAAGTGGCAGCACTGGGGCTGCTCAGCAGAATAAATGCTCAGTTTGTTGAGGAGGTAAGAAGCTTTCACAGTTTTTTCCCAGCTGTGTTGTGAGGAGGCCAAGCACAACTCTGGATCCACTGTAGCTAAATTCAAAGAGAACTTAAAATGAAATTTTAAATTCCACAACAGTGAGTCAGTGCTGCCTCATTAGCACCAGTTACAGCCTGCACTGACCCTGCTGCTGCTGTGCAGGAAGGTGGAGAGTCAGGATACCTTTAAGGGGCTGCTTAGCACATTAGTCAGGTATTACATGGGTTCCTGTTTAACTTCCCATGCTCCTGAGCTCTGTCCTCTGCTCTTCTGATTTCAAGATTACATTCCCTGGAAAAATGGTCTCCTATTTTTATATCTCAGTGTCATTTCTAACTTGTCACTTCTTGCTCTGTAGGAAATAATTCCTAGCACCATGTATATATATATATATATATATATATACACACATATATATACAACCATAGAACCATTTAGGTTGGGAAACACCTCTAAGACCATTAAGTCCAACCACTGAGTCTTCCAAGCACTTTCAAGCTCCCTGATAACTCATTTCCACAGGTGCCACATGTACATGACTTTTATATCCCTCCAGGGATGGGAACTCCACTACTACCCTAGGCAGCCTTTGCCAGTGTTTGAGAATCCCTACAGTGAAGGAATTTTCCCTAATATTCAATCTAAACATCCCCTGGTACAACCAGGCCATTTCCTTGTGTCCTGCCACTTCTTACTTGGGAGAAGAGATTGAACCCCACCTCATAGCACCCACATATATATATATATATATGTATGTATGTTTATCCATGTATGTATCCCAGGATCACCCAATTTTCCAGGGGAGAAGCACATACTGATGCTTTTCCTACTTTGCAGAGTTCCTTCCTGCATTCAAGACATCAGAGCTACTTCTGCATTCAGGCATCGACTTTATACAATCAAGGAATTAGAAGCTGATCTCTAAGGCTAAAAATAAAAGCCTTGTCAATGTCATTCACAGTTTATTAGTCCTGATCTGCAGGATTAAATGCTCATGTTTCCAGGAGCTTCATACTCTTTCTTACTTATACCTCAGCAATTTTGCCATTCTGCAGACTGACGTGGATTGTGAGGGGAAAACAATTGAAGAAACTTCTTCAACTGTATGCAGGGATCTACATTTATTTTTAATGCTCTCTTGTAAATTATTCAATTTCTGCAAAGATAATGGTTAGTGCAGAGTTTGGAAGCCAATCAAACAAAGTTTAAATCCATTTTGGGACTCCTGAAAGTATGATTCATTATCGGAGGGCACAGCAGGACACTTAAAGGCTGCCTGTTAATTCAGCCATATCTCATTGCTACCTGTGTCAACTTCCTGTGGACAGAACTGCTTTGGCTGCTGGTTTTCACTCCAGCCTCCATGGAGAACAGCCTGCAGTGGCTCCAGCAGCCCAGGGGAGCCCTGACCCCTCGGCGATGTCCCCAGTGGCCTCTCCTCCTCCTCCCTTACCATCCTGCAGGGTCGTGACCGCCTCTGTCTCCGCGCTGAAGTCGCTGTCCCCGATGTCATTGGTGGCCTTCACTCGCAGTTTGTAAGAGGTGAATGGGTTCAAGCTGCGGAATGAGAAAAACAAGGCTGAGGGATGAAATCTTCCTCCCTCATCACAACTTCCTGCCCACAACAGGGAACCTGCCCACTGCCAACAAGAGTCACTGAGCAGTTTGTCTCCTCTCCCCATCGCCTCTTCTCTGCAGTCTCCCCCAGCTTCCCAGGTGGTCCCACCCCTGCTGCCATCAGCAGCATGTCCCCTGATGTCCCCTGCCCCGAGTTCCCAGAAACACTCATGGATTTGCTGCTGGCTTGGGTACCAGAAAACAGAGCTAAGGCTGCAGCTCATGGAGCAGCCCACGACTGGGGCTTGCTATCTGAGTTCTGCATGGCTGTGCAGAGCCTGGTTTCACGGTGCTTTGCTGAGATATCCTCCAAAGCCATTTGGGTCTGCCCACCCTCCAAGCACGGACTGGGAGGAGGCAGGAGACATGCCCAGGGTCAGCCAGTGCCCAGCAAGCTCTGGAATCCAGAGTGCCCGCTCCTGACTAATCCCCTACACCACACACCACTTGATCAGTGCATTTCGCTCCTGCTGAATCCCAAATTAATGCCATTACTTGGATTATTTAATAAAGACAGCAACAACAGGTTCCCTGCAGCTCTTTTATCTACGTGGTACTTTAAGATATGCAAAGAGTGATTTCCAGCTGACATAACCTTGCAAAGATGATTCTGTCTTGTCTTGGCAGGGGAGGTGAAGGGGAGGCTGCCTTTGGAGTCACAGCAGAGGTTTGAAATGCAGAGCTGTAACTTACGGGGGATTTCACTAATTAATTGGTAGTGTCTAACCATCCACTGGCAGATGTAACACTGACTACAAACCCAAGTTACTTGTAAGGAGTGATTAAACATCAAGGATAAGGTATTCTGATGGGCAGCACTATCACAACCATGACTCTTCTGGACTTCCACAGGAAAGTGCTTTTAGCAAGGGGGAGAAGAAATCTCTTTCAGCAGTGCCACCCTACCAGGACAGGATTACTTAACTATAGCAACTTGATTAATGTGAATCATCCTTTTTGATCTTTTGTTTCCAGTCATGCCAATGTCAAGTCTAAGTGACATAGATGGTTTGCTTGTTTTTACAGGTTTTGACTGGAAAAATACTGGCACACAACCAGTGAGCTGCCATATACCACAGCCAACAATGCTTTTAATGACAGACCCAAAAAATCTGTATCTGAATGCTCGGAATACCTGATTCTGCTAAAGCTCATGGCCTTTTAGAAATAATCTGATTTGTACTGGCTTGTCAACAGAGGAAATGGACAGCAAAACAAGTACCTGCTCGTAGACATTCAATTACTTCTGCTGATGTTACAAGGACTTTAATTACACCAGTATTGCAGAGGATATAATGAAGCCTGAATAACAAAGTTTAAACATTCTGATGCTATCTGTAAACTTCAGTATGGAAAATACAGATAAAAATGGTTCTCATTTCATCTGGAAAAGCTTATATAGAGATAATTGCAATGCAGCATTCAGAGTGGATTTTAACATCAGTCACTGCTGAAAGGATTTTTAAATAGTTGTATTTTACAGAGCACTGTGTAGCTACATATGATTTAGCCTGAGTAGTGTTATCTGTGGTGCTGAGCTTCCAGGAAAGGCTTCAAAAAGATGCACTGCAGTCCAACTTTAATTAGATTTATTGCATGACCTTCAGCAAATCTCTCAACTGCTGTTCATAACACCACCTCTAAAATGGGAGCAGTGGCCTCACTTAACCTCTCTCCCCCAAAAAGAACGTGAAGCTGAGTGATGCTTGTTTTGCTTTCCTAACTAGTGGGAAAGAATGGGAATTTCTGTGCTAGCCTGGGATCACGTGGTACCTTTCGATAATGCAGGAGGTGGCCTCGTGGCTGATGGAGGAGGAGTAGGTTTGCCAGTCCCCATGTGGCAGCTCCCGCACTTGGACTGTGAAATACCGGATTGGTGAGGATCCATCACTGCCAGGGACCCACGTCAGCACCAGGCTCCGCGAGGACACGTCACCCTGAGGGGTCATCACCTGCCTGGGAGGTGCTGGTCGTTCTGCAACCAAACCACAATTCAGCTGCTTTGAGAGGAAATTCACAACAATGTAAAATGTGACAGCCTGGTCAGGTTTTCACAGTGGTAAAGCCACAGGGCATTGAATGTTTGGATTTGCCGCATGAAGTATACAAACATCCCATTCCTTAACCTTCTACTGCAAGGAGAAGCAGTGAAACAGATTCTTATCTCCCTGCATCAAAGATCACCACAGGACACAAACCTTCTTCACACTGGACCTCAAACTTTGGGGGGTCTTGACCCAGCAGGTTAAAGAAGAATCGTCAGGGCTGGCAGCCAAGCAAAGCAAGGCAATCTTTAATGAAACTCAGCTGTGCTTCTGGCTGCAATTGCTCTTTTGACAGAATCTGTGTGTAAATTAGCTCACTTTTTAACCTGTTCTTACTTGTTGGTACCAGGAACTCTCTTCTGTCTGTGCTATGCAGGGTCCTCTTTCCCCCGGCTGAGGCATGAGGAAGGGGCGAGCTGGAACAGGCATCAGCAGCTCCTGGTGCTGCTGTTTCCAAACCCCAGCCTGGAACCGGCACAGAGCTGAGGCTGGAGCACCTGGTGCAGGTCCCTTCCAGAACTTCCCAACCCTTTCCTTTATACCCACTAACCTTGAACCTGCAAAGTCAAAGCAGCCAGTGCTGAGGGAGATCTCTCCAGAGTAATTACCCTCCCAGCTCTGGGATGAGCAGGGAATGGCAATGCAGGTGTAAGCATGCCAGCCCCCAGCTGTTTCATTACAGATCTCCTCTCCCGTCACCGCATCTCCGCACTCCATCGATTTCAATAGAGAAACTCTATAGAGTGAGGAATAATTGTTTAATTGTTTATCATGAAGATTATTGATCCTGATTAAAATGTGTGGCATGTAATAAAGCAGAAATTGATTGGAGACACCGCAGTGACTTGCTTTTGAGAAGCAATTCAATTCAACTTCATCAGCACTTGTTTCCATAAACACACCTCTGCCTGCCTGATTCCTCACAGCTCCGTACAGCCAGCGCTTCATCTCCCTGCCATCCCCTAAAACCATTTCCTGCGTGTTTTGGCATTTCTCTGCAGCCTGCTCTCACTGACATCAGTGCCCAAAGACTTGTAAGCTATTAGCTGGAGGAAGCCCTGGGTGCCAGCAGCCTGTGAGCAGCAGCACGACGCGAAAGGTCAGTGCCTTACACTGACAGACGGAGACAGGGATGTGGGGTTATTCCATGCCAGGGAGGGAGAGTCATGCAAGGATTTTATACATTCTGCTGATAAGCTCTGCACTTTTGGGCAGGTCAGATCTTTCAGTCAGTCTCCCATGATTGGGTTTCCTTCTGCTGCTAATGGGAGATCTTAAAATCTCCTGTGTTGCAGGATATACTCCCTGACTGTTTGTACAAACCCATTAGTGTAAAGAGTTTATTTATGGGAGTTTAGCCACAAGCAAATGCTAAGGTGAGACTGTCAGTGCAGGTTTGACTCTTGCAGGCCACATGACCTTATAGACTACTTTTAATTCTTTGCTACATTTAAATTTTTTAACTCTGCTCTGCCCCGATCACCAGTGTTGACTATTCTGAAGTGTAGATTCAAAGCACTGCAGCAGAGGCTCTGGAGAATACAGCCACAATATAACTTGGTATCTGTAAATCACAGGCATCACTGCAAAATGTAAAGATTTATATGGGGATTAAACAAGCAATTTACAAGGGCAAAAGTGACCAATTCTGTTAATTTTCAAGAGGATTTTTGTGTCTGTCTATCCTAGTATCAAGGACTATGAGGATATTAAATATATCTTCATTAATAGGAATTAATTATATTTTATTCTAGAATATTTATTATAATATATACACATGTCAGATTAATTTCTTGTTATCAGAATAGCTGCACTGGATAAATTTCTTTGTCACCCCCTTTTATAACTTTTGCTGATGTGAGAAAACACATTGTTGTCCTTACACTTTAAATGGGATCAGTAAACCTGTGGTTCCAAAGCACGTAGAGACCCAGCAGAACTGTCCATCACAAAGAGAAAGGGATCATGTTACACTGCCATTTGGGTACTCAAGATAGCCCTAAAGCACTGATAGCAACAAGGGGTCATTTTTCCCACAGTGGAGCTGGGAGCTCTGCCTTGAGCCATTGTGCATCTTTGAATGGAATCTCAGCACATTTTATTGAGCAGGAGAGGCTCTGAGCTTTGAGAATTCACATTTTTTGGTATGGTGGGTTCTTTTTTTGAAGCCTCCACATGTCAGGTTTTGAACCTCCCCTTTGACAGCAATCAGACAGGGGTGGGAGAAACTTTGAGTTGATAAATCTCTTTGATGGACAGCATCTTTAGCAGAGGCACTTCCAATTTCCTAATACATCTCCAGAGGTTCTTTCTCTGAGGACTGCACTGTTATGCACTGGGAAGGCTGCACATGACCTGCAGAGCTTTGCCAGAGGGAATTTTAAACCCAACCAAACAGGCCAGGAATAGTTGAAATGCACTTCATGGGCTCTTGCTGCTGGTAGCTGAACATCAACTTCTTCTCTTCTTAGAAGTGTTAAAGAAAAATAAAAAGGAAGACATTGCTGGCAAATACAATGGGAAATCCTTACTCCTGCAATAAATGATGTGCAAGGTGTAGAAAGGACTCTAAACAAATGATTGCTTATCAGGCACATTTTAGGAATTAAAATCAAGTATCATCAGTTGCATTACAGTGCATAACTTGGACAAGAACAAGAGCAGGCCCACAAGCACATGCAGAAGTTCTAACGGCAGCTGAAAGATGTCTGTGGAGGTCTGGCCTGGTGGAGTGTCTTCCTCTCTGAACTGTAACTTTTATGAGGCACTGGAGTTATATGGTTCTAGTTTTTGAGGGAGAATTTTACTTTAAAAATATCAGTATCTAGACATCACATGGCACAAAACCCAGTGGTGCTGGTAGAGCTACCCTGGCTTATTTTGATTTTGCCAGCTCAAGAGGCCAGGTACATTCTTTGCAGTGGAACATGGCCTATATGCAAGACCAGAGAAAAACATACACTCTTTTCCTCCACCAACATATTCACCAACATATCCTCTTTTAGCTCTGAATAAAAAAAAAAAATAATTGAAAATCTTCATGCACAAGTAGGAAATGCAAATTTTTCAACTGAAGCTCTACAGATCAGTTCTAAAACTGGAGGAATGAGCAGTTCCTTGAGCCAAAACATTAAAAACAAGCAGTGATGCAGAGCAGATCCTGTAATACCTTACATGTCTTTCACATTTTGGTACATTTGGTATCAAAGCATCTGGTTTCATTTACACGCACATATAAATGCCACCTTCTAGATTCCCTTCAGAACAGAATTTGTCTGGAGAGTCAGGATGCAAACAGCCACTCCGTGGCTGATGCAAGAAGCAGAAAAAGTCTGGGCAATCCAGATGCAAAGGCTCTGCTCGTGTGGCAGTGAAAGGCCAGAGTAATTACAAACACATTAGGTCAGGGCAGAGGCACAATGGAGGAGCTGTGGAGAAATTCTGCAACACCACTGCCTCTCATTTTGCGTTCCCTAATCAATATAATTCATCCATCACTTACTTTCTTAAGATTGCAATCTTTCTAGAAAATGAGAGAGCTGAAAAGAAAAAAGAAAAAAAAAAAAACCATCTGACTGCAAAAGGTGGCTGCATATGGCCAATATAGCAGCTGATGGAAAAATCAATTCCAACAGCCCGGCAGGTTAAAAGAACTGCGTCTCATAAAAGTCTGCCTTGCTTTCTCAAATCATGATGTTGCTATGGATTGGGGCAGGTTTATGGGGTGAGAAGGAGGAGGTGCAGCCTGCTATTAAAATCCCCCTAAGTGCAGCGCAGGCTCCAGGGCAGGCACAGAAATCCCCTGAACCCATGGCTTTGCAGGCATTACCTCGTTTCTCAGTGGTGATCACCGTGGCTTCCAGAGGCTCTCCCCAGCCCTGCCTGGTCTTGGCAGATGTCCTGAAGATGTAGGCTGACTCTGGGCTCAGGTCTGTAGCCGTGAACTGCCGGACTGTGGAGCCAACCTCCACCGTGGTGAACTTGTTGGGGCTGCTGCTGGCCAGGCGGTAGGCGACCTGGTACCCTGCAAGCAGAGAGGGGAAAAGGCTCAGCTGGCTTCTCTAGCAGGGACAAAAGAGCACCAGCACTATTAGCTGTTCCTAATTACATGCTTATCTGAAGTCTGGAGAAAAGTAATTTACTGCCTTTGGTGTTACAAAGCTCTGCTTTTTGGCAGATGCCACACACCTTACAAAGGAAATCGCTCACACACGAGGCTCTGCTGGATACAACTGCCATGAAACTGAGTTCATTTTCCATTCTTTAGGCCAACAAGATGCAAAATCACTTTAATCTTTCCTGGGCATACTAGTACCTTTTTGGAAAGCAAAGGGACAGAGTTGGTGCAATGCCTCACCTGACTGAGGCAGTTCAAGGCAATGCTCCAGATTCAGCTTTTCAACCCACACTCACAGGTTGCTCTGCCTTCTCCCAGTTTCAGCACCGGCTCAAATTCAAGGTTCTTCAGCTGCAGCTCCAGCAGCTGGATTGCCCAAACCACGCAGCCTTCACGCTGCTCCGGTCAGAGCTTGCTCCTCCTTTCTGCACATGCTTTTCCCTCAGCAGTGAGAGCCAGAACTGCCAATAAAGTCACCCTTCTGTCATTCTGCACCACTGCCCTTGCCCGGAGCCCGAGGAAGGAGCCTGCAAGGTCTGTGCTCCTGCTTCATCCGTGCAGGTCTCAATAATCAATTTTGCTGATGCCTGTAAGTGATAACCCCCCTTCCACCCTGCCTGACAATCAGGAGCTCACAGTTTAGCCTGGGTTATTAATGATTCCACTGTGTAAGGAGGGCTTCCAGGGCTCTTACGCACCACTAACGACAACTGTCCCCCAAAGAGGGTCTGCCAAATGTTCAAATCCATTCTGTAAACCCAGCAATTCAATCAGGCTCTCACTTCTGGAGCTCAATGGTAACTTCCAGTCCAGCAGCTGACTTCCAAAATCAATTAATAGCAGAACTGATGTGGGGTTTTATTGCCCGAGCTGAATGTATGATTAAATGCTCCATGGAGTTACACAGGGCAGAGTGCAGCCAACAAATCCAAATCAAACCAGCAGAAAACAAAACAGTCACGGCACAGTTCTGCCAACCCTCTGCTCATCCTCCGAATGGCAAAAGAGGTCTGCAGCACCTGAGCCATCTCTTTCTCATGGAATTAATTTCCCAGCTAGAGTTTGAACTCCCACCACATCTTGGCTGTAACAAGACCAAGGGGAGTCAAACCAGGCATGGTTCATTTGGGAAGGTCAGTGCATGAAATCTGAGGGGCTGATCTTACCTATGGATATTAGAAAAAACCCAATGACATTTATTTCCCACTGTGAATATGCCACAACTGCCACACTGCCTCTCACAGAAAAGGCCTGGAGTTCCTGCAGTCCCTGGAATCGATGCCACTCGTGTGTGGTGCACTCTGCCACAAACAGTGGAATTTAACTGGGATACAGATGGTATTAATTTTGTTGTGCTGACTCTCACAGTACCACTGATGATGCACCAGGGTTTCCTTGTCCTTTCTTCTCTGGCAGCTGCTCGGGGACAGTCATGGCAGCTTCACATGGAGCAATTTGCACCGACACCTCGAGGAGTGACCTGGCTTTTCTGAGCACCTGTGGCTTCAGCCCCAGCTCCCCCAGGCTGTGGTTGGTTTATTCCTACAGGAATATTTCCACAAGTAGGTGAATAGCTTTAGATTTCTTCAGAGGCTGGGAATAATGTCCTGTGAGGAATGCCTGAGGACTTTGGGCTTGTCCAGTCTGGAGGCTGAGGGGTGACCTCACTGTTCTCTGCAGCTCCCTGAGGAGGGCATGTGGAGAGGGAGGTGCTGATCCACCAGAGTGGTAAAACACTGGTGGAGAGAGGTGGTGGCTGCCCCATCCTTGGAAATAACCAAGGTCACACTGGACATGGCTTGGAAAAACATTTTTAGTTGAGAATGTCCCTGCCCATGGCAGGGGGGCTGGACCAGATGGCTTTAAAAGATTGTTGCTAACCCAAACTACCTGGGACTGATAGGACACGTGGGAATGGTTCAAAACTGCTTGAGCCAAGCTTCACACTGGACATGAGGAAGAATTTGTTTACAAACCCTGGAACTGCCTTCCTGGAGTAGTGGGCAATGCCCCAAGCCTGTCTGTGTTTAAAAGCCATTTGGATGAAGCCCTTAATAATGCTTTAACTTGGTCAGCACTGGACTGGTCAGGGAGCTGGACTTAATTATTGTTATAGGTGCCTTCCAACTGGAATTCTATTCTACTCCAACCAATTAAAAAGTCTCCAGATTTTTCAGTGCTCCTGAGTGTGCTTAGATCCCAGCAAAGTCTTGGGGTCTTACACTTTCAACATTTCATTTTTTCACCTGAAAATTATCTCCTTTTATCCACGGGACTAGTTCTTCCATTACTGGTCCAATATATTTCAACAAAGTCTTTCTGTACCTTTAATACTGCAATATTTTGATCTTTTTAAAAAGTCCACAGAAAGACAGAGAGCAATGGGGAGAAGGAACAGATATATATGATCTTTTTTGTTTATACTGATGTGAAGAATGTGGGAGTGAAAACCTCAGTGCAGGATCTTAACAAGGAGGAAAAACAGTCAAAGAAAAGCACTGGGGAAATTTTTACAGAAGCAGGAAAGATGAAGGAAAAAGCAACTAAGATGGCTAAAGAAGCTTGATAAAGGGACATAAAACGTAAAGAATAAGACCTGGAGGGAAACAGAGAACATTAAAAGAACAGAAAAGTTGATTTATCTAGTTATTAAAAGATAAGTATGATATCTGGGACATATCCTTGTTGAGTAATTCCCTCTCTTTTCCAAACCTTTTTAAAATAAAGTGTAGTTAAAATGTAAGGGGGAATAGAAAGATAGCTATTTACAGCTAAATGGTGGTACTCATGCTGGAAAGCAATTACAAACACAACCAGATTAGGCAAAGGAACACATACCTATCTAGGCCTTTACAGTATCTTACACAAGAGTGGGTCTGTGGCTAGCAAAAATATTAATTTAGCTGTGAGAAAGAGAAAATGACTTGTCATGGGCTGTCTCTGTGACAGGCTCTGCAAACTCCCTTTCCTTGCATCCCTGTGAAAAACAGCACCAGCTCTCACTGTCCCCTCCCACATTGGCTGTGTTGGCTCAAAGTTTGAGGAAATACCTGTTTTCCTGAGTTTACACAACCAGAGGCTTCACCTTAACAGATTTCCCGAGAAACTCAACATCTCCATAGGTCTAATTCCAAGGCAAATATCCAAGATCTATACCTGAACTCAGCTCACATTTATTGCTACCTACAACCCACCTGAGTGACACCCAGTACTTCATTCTGACCTCCTGCATCTCCTGTTAGACAGTTTGGGACAATGAGGATCCCGACTGGCATAAAAAACTTTAATTTACTGAGTGGCACAGAAGACTCAGTGCTTAAACTACAGCTTAGATAATAACTAGGGCTAATGCAAGATCAAAAAGATAAAATTATTAAATTGATGAATTTCAGCAAAAAGGGATAGGCAAGAAAGGAAATGTTAAGTGAAATCAAACGAGGCAAATCAATAGAGGTAAATGGAAAGTGTTCAAAGAGAAATTAATGTATGCTTGAGGGCTATAACAGGCAATTGTTGCAGTGGAGGAATGAGCAGCTTCCTTTCTTTACTAGATTAGGACAATAAGTCGTTGCAGATAACCTAGGAAAAAAAATTGAAAACCCAAACGTTATGAATGAAAGTAAAACCTTTAAAAGGTGATTGGAGCAAACTTTCGGGGGAAAGGAATATCTTACAGAGTGTGAAATAACTGAATGGTCAATAAAAATTCATATTATTTTTTTAACTTTTCTGCCATATAGCATTAGATCCCAAATCTCATCTGCTATTGGGAGTGCTGCCACTCACCAGGCCAAAACAGTATTAAAAACCCTCCTGGAAGATGAAGTCTTCAGGAGTTTTCATTCTTTTCAAGAGTTATTAATTGAAACTAGGCTTATTTTTCACTTTAGCATCTTTTTGAGCATTTTTTGCACAAGTGCAAGCAGTTCCATGAGCTGCACACTTCCCAAACTCAATAAATGGCAGCTGCCTGTTAAACGTTGGGTCACCGCAACGCAGCCGCCGGATTCCCCAAAGCAAACAGGCAGCAGGAGGGTGACAACAACCCACAAATATCAAAAAGCTTTCAAGCTCATCACCATAAAAAGCCCTTCAAGAAGTGACAGCACCCGTTGGTGCAGGCCACGGTGCAGCAGAGATACAAACACTTATTAATTTGTCACAGAACTCGGGGAGAGCCGAGCGATACCGCGAGGTTGCGGAGCAGCAATCCAGTTTGTTGATTTTCCTGCTTATCTGTTTTAGGGCCAGCGGGTGTGCAAATGCAGCCTGGGATCAACACAGGAATTTGCAAACATGGATTACATCCAATTTTGGTTCTAATTCTCAGCTAAGTTCTTACCCTTTTTTTTTTTTTTTTTTTTTTCTTTTCAATAAGCTCCAGGTAAGTGCTAAATACAAGGATACCATGAGGAATACTAACCAGGGCCGGGGAGGATGTGGGTTAAGCTCTCGTTTTCAGGGGGAGCTCATAGCTTGAAGTGCACAAATGCACATTAATGCCTCATTTATCTTTAATAGTATTTGAGGGAGCTATGTGGGTGCTGGCTGAACTGACTGCAGAGAGGAACACAGAGTGAAGCCTCAGATGGTTGGCATAACATTCCCAGAAGGAAAAAGGGAAATATCTCACGGTCTTGCACGGTAAAATATTTACACAAACAAACAAGTGGTTTTCCCTCTTGGTGCCTGCCAGTGTTTCATCCTGCTAATCTCTCTCTGAAATGCCAGAACATGTTTTTATATAGATTACAAAAATGTTAGCTGCAAAGGTGCGTGTATGCTCAGAGGACAAGGCAGGCAGAGCAGGAACATTAGTTCAAAGGCTCTGAATATAAGTTGCTCTTGCAAAGCAAGTGGTTTTTCTTTTGAGCCCCATGAGTGAATAGAAGGGCAGAGCACAAAATTACATTCACTTATTTTTCCCAATGACTCCACTTTGGTGCACTTGACCGAGGGGTTGCAGTGGTGTTTTGGAGGTTCATTATAGTAATGAGATGTAAAAAGTGTACAGGGAAAAAAAATCCAAACTCCCCAAATTTGCAACCTTTCCTTAGAACGCTACACGTTGGCTTTTTTATCTTTTTTTGAAGCACAGCTCACTTCTTAGGGAAGATCACAGAAGTACCCAGCATGAGCAATTTTCCCTTTTTCTGTCTTTGGCAGCTAACTACTTCCTCCAGGAACCTCAGTATTTTTACAATTGAGAAAAGAAAAGTGAGAACTGTTGAATAAAGACAATGGACTTCAAAGAGGTGGATGGGGGGACTAGCAGGTAACGTCCCCCTGGGAAGGAATTCTAAGGGAAAAAGGAATCCAGGTTAGCTGACCATTTTAAGAGACAAAAAAAAAAAAAAAAAAAGGTACAACTATCCCAGTGCAGACAAAAGATGTTAAGAGGCCAATATGTTTGCATTCAGAGCTCACTAATGACCTGAACATCAAAAGTGAATCGGACAAAAAGCTGAAACAGGACACAGGTCTAAGGGAGTGTATAAATAGACAGCACAGGCACATAGGTACAAAATCAGAACAGCCAAAGAGCAAAGTGAGTTATCACCTGAAGGGCAGCAAAGGCAATGAGAAAGATTTCATAAATACATTAGAAATCTGAAGGAGAGGAGGAGGGCAAGTCAACCAGCAGGAAGAAAAAATGAGCACAAGACAGGTGGGGCAGAAAGAGAAGGAAGGCTGATACCTGCACTGCTCCATTTTCACACACAACAAGAAGTTGGTGCTGACAAGATGCTCCATACAAATTAAAAGTGACAACAATGTAAGTAGGGATGTAGGCTGGAATAGAGAACAGGTTAACGAATATTTAGTTAAGCTGGATCTAATCAAGTGAGAAAGGTCTGATGAAATTTGCCCTGCAGAGATGGAGCCATCTCTGAATAATTAGGCATTCTCTTTTAGGACTTGTGGACAACAGGTGACACCCCAGAACATTACAGAAGGACAAACAGAGTACACCATCTTCTAAAAGGAGGCAAGACCGACTAAAGGAATTATGGACAAATGAAACTAAAGTTCTATACACAGGAAAAAACCTGGGAAAAAAATATGAGTCAATATACAAGCATCCATGAGGATAATAACGTGCCTAGGAACAGACAATATCTGTTTGATTTGAGCAAATAATAAATATCAAATAATCTGTTTTCCATCTGACAGTGTAATTGGCCAGGTGGGAAGAGCAGATATGTTCCACACTGACTTTGAGTAAGGCTTTAATATGGTTGCACACAGTCCCACCAAAAGCAAATACAGTAAACACCACATATTTTGAGATGAACACTGAAAAAAAAAATAATGAAATGCTGTTATCAATGATTTGCTAACAACCTGGGAGGACAGAGTAAGCAAGCTCTCATGAGACCTCAGGAATGAGTCTGGTCCTGTTTAATACTTTCATTAATGATCTGGCTGATGAAATTGCCAATCTGCTTGCAAACTCCAAAAATGAAACCAAGCTGTGCACACTTTAGAGGACACGAGTGTCATTTAAAGAGATCCGGGTAATGAAGAGAGATGGTCTGGAATCAGTGAGATGAAATTCAATAAAGGCATCTGCAAATTATCACACTTAAAGAGAAAAAGCTTAATGTTCCTGTGAAAAGAGGACTGGCTGACCTGGAAGTACTGTGGGAAAGAGCAGGAGTGAACAGGGACATGAAGTGATTTAGTTACACTATCAGGATAGTCAAGAACTGTGTGAAGTATCCTGGGATGTCTTACTGGGCACGGGCTGTGAAAGACATTGGAAACAACAGTCTACAAGCTAAACATGCTAAAGATTCTTTAAGGGACAGCTTTTCCCTTTCCTTCCAAAGCTGTTTGTATGATTTTATCATCACCATAATGGCAATGAGCAAGAACCAGCTGAGGAGGGGATGCACTGCACAAAGCACTCTGCAAAGACAAAATAAAGGAGAGTTCCTACTCCCCTGATCTTGCAGCAACTCCAGCAAATGAAGCCAACAAAGTGCAGCAACGTGAGAGGTTGGAACACAGTTGGGGGAGCCAAATGTCTTTTGTGCTTTCTCATCATTCCTATCAAATGATTTTTTTTCCTTCTTAACCACATCCTGTGACTCAAATCTCAGTCTCTGCTGAGAGCAAGTATTAGGACACACAGTTCTTTAAAAAAAGCAACAAATCAAGCCCACAAGACAACCTGGAAGCCAAGCTTCCTTGAGCTGTAGAGAAACCCTGCGTGGATCCATCTCTGGCAGCTCACTGCTGCCAAGCTTCACACAGACTCCTTCTCATGCTCAGAAAATCCTGCAGTGTCTGCCTTTGGATGCTGTTTGATGATTTCCCTGTGTCTTCAGATGCCAGGATCACTTTGCTAAACTACATACCTGAGCAAACACTGAGTTCTTGACTCAAGATTTAAGGGCAATGCAGGATGAGTTCCATATTTACAGCAAAGCCATCTCTGCAGGAGCATTTGAAGCAGGCACCCTCCAGCCAGCAAGGAAGGCTTTAGGGAATATTGCTGAAAGCCTACACGTGAGCCTGAACGATGGCAGTGAAATTAGAAGAAGAAAGGCCTGGCAGACTGAGTACTAGATAAAAACAAAAGCTTTTGCTTCTGTTCTCAGAATTGAGACACAAATCTTTACTCACCAGCCAGAACTACTGTAAAATGTGTTCAGCAGTAGCAACAAACACTAAATTGCTTGGTAACTATGAGCTACGTTAATTTTAGAGGCAGGAATTGATTCTTACATTGTAAAAGTCTTCACATTTTAAGTGCAGAAGTGGATGGTGCACATATTGCAAAAGCAACCCAAGAGTTATGAGAGCAGGAAGGTGAGAAGGTTTTCCACAAATTCCTGTTGTGCCTCGCTGCCTCTCTTTCCCTTGATGAAAGGGCAAATAGGATTTAACTCCTCATGACCTGTCAGACATATTATCTGAATGAAGCAATAAAACAGAAACACAAATAAAACTGAAACATTGGGCATGTCTGGCAGAGGTGGGGAAAATCCAGGTCTCCAGGCAGTTTTCCCAACAGTCAGCCGAAGAGGTTACCAACCCAAATGCAGATGGGAAGAGAGATGACACTCAGACATAGAGCCTTGAACAACACCAAACCCTGGCTCAGGAAAACCCACAGCATGGAGCCTTGCAGATTTGTCCCCTCACCACAGCCCCTTGGCTGATGGCAGCACCTTTTTTTTTTTCCTTTCTTTAGCCAAAGATTTGCTTCTGTGCAAGGCAAAGGAAAACCCAAGAGAGCTGCAGCTTGCTCTGATCTCCATCCCTCCACTCCCAGCCTGGGGTTTGCTGCTCCACCTTACCCAGAATGATCCCGTTGGGCTCCTCTGGTGGCTGCCAGACGATGCGGACGGACGTCAGCCTCACCTCGGGGAACACCAGCCTCACGGGGGGCCCGGGGGCTGCAAGGGAACACAGAGCCCATGGCACATCACAGGGATCATCTCACGTCAGAGGGATCACAGCTTTTCTGCTCACCTGCACAGAACTACGACCCAAGCTGTCTCTCCCCAAAAGTGGTTGGAAGCACCTGTGCATGTGCATAAGGTACATTTATTCTGTATATAAATATACATTCTGTCTGGGGATAAAGGCCTCCAACACCCTCAGACACCAAACACAGCACAGACCAGTGCACCCTACAGTGGCTTTTTCCTGTACCAGGAGCTCTGCAGGATTTTTCTCACTGCAGCATCACCACTGGTGTAATGAGAACCCGCTGTGAAGCAAGACACCAAGCTGCTTTTACAGTGAGTTACACAGCTTAATCCACTTCTTACCTGTTGGAATTCAATAATATCCCTTCCCTGTGTCATTAAACTGATTCCTGACTTCACATTTGCATCTTAAACGCTGAGGTGTGAGCAGGAGAACACGAGGAAGGTGAGAGGCACAGACGTGCTGACCAGCCCAGGTTCACGAGGGGAGGAGATGCTAATTCATACATTACCATCCATGAATTTTCCCCTTCAGCACAAATTCCACCTGCACTACTCCTGGTCATACTTTTAATTAAGTTGAGCCCAGAGGAGACACAACATATTTATGTCAGGGGTATGGTGATGGAAGAACAATTTGTTTCATTTGCCAACGTGCACTTAAGGAGGGAACTGCTATAATGAGGTTATCCAAAACAAACAGTTTTAAGTATTTCTCATTACAGCCCAATATGTACATTTCACTGAGTGCTTTTTTTTTTCCCTGCAGAATTCTGCTAACTGTAATTTTTCTTATTTTTCCTTTAAAAAAAATAAAATAGATAAAAAAGAAAAAAAAAAAAAAAGCAGACAGGTCCTGGGAGTAAGCTGAGAAAAAGGCTAAAAAATTGTCAGGGTGCTGTCCCTGTTCCTGACCCCACATGCTCCCACTCCTTCCTTTCCTGCACTGCATGGAAAATGTTTTATTAAGCCAGAAATCAGAACAGGTTTTCAGCCCAACCAAATTACCCTAATGTATTTGCCTGTGTAAAACAATGTTTACTCCACTATTATTTGGAAAATATTTTGATGAGAAAGAGAGAGACTTAAACAGAAGCCTCTCACACTGATCTCAGCCTATTTATCCCTGAAAATGTAATGAAAGTAAAAGCAGTTTTAGGATCCACAGGGCCCAAAAATACTTCAAGAATTGAACCAAATTTCTGTAGAATTCCATCAGCAGGAATAATTCCACCACACCAGAGTGGTCAGGGAGTGCTTGCTTGGGTTCCTTCAATGCATCCAACTGCACTGGCAATCCCCTGGGAAGTGCTGCAGGCAGCTGCAAAAGGAAGATGGGAGGATCATCTTCCAAGGTCAATGCCTTATTCTTTTGGGGTAAAAAAAAAAAAGGAGAGTGGATTACTGAAGTTGCAAATTCCATCTCTTTCCTTCAGTCCAGTCGGACCCAGATTTGTTTATTGCTTTCAATTGCAGCACTTTTTTTATTTATTTTTTTTTTAGCACGATTGAACTTCAATGGGAATTTATAATTGGGCTCTAAAATTGTCTTCAATAGAAATTATCTCCACCAAGCTTCAGAGTTCAATACTAGAAGTTTTTCTCCTCTACACTGGCTGCAGGGAAGGAGGAAATAGGGGACACTGGTTTTCTGTGCTTTTGCCAGATTCTCAGCCCATGACCAATGGGATACTGCTGAGTTATACCAGGTACAGCCAACGTCCTTTGGGTTCAAAGCTGAAAAGAAATCCCCCCAAAATCCAAATATTTGTTGCTTACACTTGCGCCACTAGAAGAAATCTGCATTCAAAGGCTGGATCAAATAAGATGGTTATTTTGGTAACCTTTAAACTCACCATCATCCTTGGTTCTCTCTGTCACTGCTGGGGAGCTGGGGACCCCATCCCCAATGCGGGTGAATGCCAGCACCTGGAGCTCGTAGAGGACGAATTTCCTCAGGCCTGAGAGCAGCACTGACTGTGTGTGGTTCCCCCTCACTGTCTGGCTCTTGGGTTCAGAGTCCAAATCCTTTGCTTTGTAAAGGACCTGCACGATAAATGCAGACAGGACATAGAAGGAAAGAGATTGTTGCACGAGGACTGAAGAGAGGGAGATTCCTCCCTGACACCCAGTATAAAATGAGGTAACATTCACCAATCACCCTTTTCAAAGCCAGCACACTTCCTGTATCTTCTCCAGCTGACTTTGGAATGATAAGAATATCGAGTAGGTGAATAACAAATAAAAAATACAAAATGACATCCCGGTAATACACTAAAAAACAAATGAGTATGAAACTCCAGTTGCATACCTTGTAGCCCAGGATGAGACCATTCTGCTCAGACTCAGGAACTGCTGCCCAGGTCAGCAGGATCTGGGTTGAGCTCACAGCTTCAGCAGAGACATTCTCAGGAGGAGCCGAGGGAACTGGAATCACACAGCATTACCAAAGAGCAGAAATAGGTCAGACACAGCAGATCATTTTTCTCCATCTCCCTACCTGGTCAGGAGTCTTCCAGGATGCCATAGAAAAGCATGCAAGCCCAAAAGGGCTGGAACATGTTTTAGACAATCCCTTCTCCTCTTGTATTCATTCTACATCATCTTTATATTTCAGCCTGTCTCTCAATTTCTTGCCAGTTCATCTCAGAAATGACAATGTTTGTAAAGAGCTAAACATTTAATACTTATCAGTGTCTACAGACAAACAGTAAATATTGACAGCTATGAATAAATTTCAAATTCTATATATTTGCAGTAATTAGAACCAAGTTTAAATTCCTGGACTTCTCCAGAAGCCCATCTCCCAGTCTTTCTATCCCACACTTTTTATCCCCTATGCCAAAACCCAGAAGTCTCTCTGAATTTGAGTTTATCTCATAGCCTGATCTGTTCTAACAAGAAGTTTTATGGCCCCGTGGCTTCCTATATTATCTGAAAGGAAATAATATCTTGTTTAGAGGTAGCAATAATTCCCCCTCTGGATAGCACTCCCACTTCAGTAAGAAGTTCTTTAACCTATGCAGCCCTTTGATGATGTGATAGCACTCAACATTTGTAAGACATCAATTAGAGATGGATGCATTAACACGAGGTGTATTTTCAGGGATTGATAAGGTGTCAATGAGAGATGCCTATTTCATTTATGTTGCAAAATTGGCTCTCATGAAACTGGAAACATCATTAGGACTGATGGCATAGGAACACTGTAATTTTCTCTGACTCCAGAGAAGAGCAAACTTGCATTTTCCCATGCCATTAAAACTCAAAGTGCTGCAGAACCACACAACTGCAGCCTTTTGTAGGCAAGCTTAATAGCATGTCACGTTATGCAAGCAGGATGTGAGGCTATTTTTAAGAGTTCACATTTTATGCTGCCCTTTTGCATTTTTTTCCCCACGGCATTTCCAACATCTGAAGGGTACAATCTTTTCTAAAGTCTGATACACCTGTCAGACCTCCAGAGAACATTCACCGAGTTCTGTTACACAAGCACTTAGGGACAGTAAGGCTTGATTAGGGCCCGAATATATCACAAAAAGCAGCCCAAAGCTCTGCCAAAGGAATGCTTTCCTGGCTGTCCGAGTGAAAGAACAGATCTGCTGTTTTGGAGGCGAGCTCCTGAAGGGCTCCTAGCAACATGAATGAGATAATGAGCATGACACCAGAATCAATAAAAATGGAAAAAAACCTCCCCCAAAACGTGGCACCCCCACCCCTGGGCACTCAAGGTTAACGACAGAGATAGTAATTTCTGAAACAATTTCCCTGATACTAATTATTTGGGGCAAGAGAAACAGAGCACCATCACATTACACTGCAGCAGACTAAAATCCAATTTTTTTTCCCCTCCAACACTAAAATGTCTTCTTTTTAAAAAAATCTTCTCCCAGATTTATCCCCCACAAGGATATAATTATGTTAAAGGAAAATAGATTGCCAGGAGCCATGAATGTCTTTGGATAGCTGCCATAACTTTATCTGTACATCTTCACAAAGAGCTACTCCCACATGAACCACTCCTGGAGAGAGAAAGGGTGGAGATGGGTCGCAAGAAACCAGGATTTGTAGAGGAAAGAAGCCCTTTCCAGCCAGACTTATTTCTATTTTATCTGGTTTGAGGCATTTCAAAAGAGAAAAAGTTACTTTATTTTACAAATACTTCTTTTCCTCTTTGATCACCAGCCAGGAACTCTCCTGAATTCATAGAAGGTGGAGGCTGTGCCTGGGCTGGCCCCTAGGGCATCCTGGCTTTAAGGTGAGGATGGTCACACCGCTGGTGGGGGCACTGGACAGCTGACAAAGGAGAGAAGAAGGTTCATTAGCTCAGACTCTTCTCAATTCCCAGTGATAGAGCAGCTGAATGCCCCCTCTCATTGGAAAGGAATCTAAGTCCAGTGCCTGAATGACAAAAATCCTTGTGTTCATTGAGCAAGCTTTAAATCTTCAGTTCTCACCTCAGCGCTGAGAATTTTATTTGAATATGAATTCAGGACCTGCAAGTGATTTTGTGGATCTTATTGTTGCCAGTCTTTTATCAAGTAACAGACTTTGATTGACCCTTTAAGAATGAATTGAAAAGTAACCTTCATTTCTCCGACCCATCTCCTCTCTCTCAGGAAGCTGTGATTCAAAGAAATTATAGTTTGCTAAGACTAATTAATGAGTGAGGCACATAATCCCTCTTCCCTCTAAAAGCTCCCTTCTCTAATGCTGGTTTCCTTAAACTGTTGCACTGAAGACTTTGTTTTAAGCTCCAAAAAGCTGAGTTCTCATTAGCAACCTGCAAGAACAGCACAGAAGCCAAGCAACAGTGTCCAAAAAAATCCCAAAGTTTGAACAAAACAAACCGGAAACATGGAAAATAAACGATGAGCTAATCCAGCAAAGCGCCAGCACAGAGCACTTCAGAAGATCAAACGTAGGAAATCAGAGTTACTGGCACTTTGCACTGGAACTTCAATAACAAGTCAAGTTTTTAAGGTTATCCACTCTGGCATCTAAAATCATGCATCCTCTTTCTACATCTGACACAGCCACATCTGATATACAGCAAATTATGTCATTTTATGTCTCTAACTGGGCCAAAAGGAGCTTCTAATAAGCTAGTCTGTATTCTGGTTTTCTAGGAAAGCTGGAGAGTGTGATGCAGTGGTTCTCTGCATTTTTGCAGCTCATTTTAGCTGCACATCCCTCACTCTTTTTGAAAGCAAAAATTAAACTGGCAGATTGTACATCTGTTGGCTCAGAAGCGCAAATTTCCAGCAAGGTTCACGGCAAAAGTGGCATAGCAGCAGCCCCTTTGCCTATAAAATTAGGTACTGCAGGCCAAATCCTCAGTTTGTACAAACTGACAAATTCCCACAATGACACTGGACCACATTTGAATTCTCAAGAGATGCTCCATCACAGCACAGGAACTGCTCAGGGAAGGTCAGACTCCCAAGCACCAGGAGATTGATCCTTGCCATGGATGTGTGACCATGCTCCTACAGTAGCTCATCCTGTAAGGCAAGTGTACACATTCATAGAGCTGAATATTAAGAGCACAGAATCCATTAAGTCGCTGGGTTAGGTGTATCTGAAATGAATTTTTTCTGAAAGCAAGAGGGTCTGTGTCTAAGAGGAAGCAGCCTTGCCAAGGTTGTTCTAATACACCAGATGCCTCTGCAATTTCTTGCTTTCTCTATATTGGACCTACTGTCGTTGTCGATTTATTGAGTGGAAACTGAGCTTGTTACTCTGCAGTTATTTTACACTGTAAAATTTAATGACCTATTTAATTTCTAACATTACAAAAATATTTTGGATTGATAGAACCTGTCCTGTTTAAAAAACCTAATTCATCTCTACCTTCAGCTGCTTGCAACCCTATCCCAGATTTTCATTTTAGGATTTCCCAACTGTTTTTCAAGCCAGTGTTACCAAACCTACAGCATTATTTATTCTCTCATAGTTTCTTTGGTTTTGATTTGCTTTATATATTCAGGAGCTTCAGAAACCAGTGAGTACTTGTAATAACATGCCCCTCTATTGTTGTTGGCATTTGTGCTCAGCTATCAGTGCTGTGATTGCACAGCCTAAAACAAACAAATGCTCAGAGCTTTATTTTCAATAAAGATTTTGGGCTCCCGGGGCTGCACTGCCATTAGATACCATGACCTGATTTCGTGCCTGGGCTCTACTCCTTGTCTCCTTGGATGGTGTAAAACGTGGAACCAGGAGCTGTGCCAATGAAGCACCACATGATCCTGGCCAAGGCACCTCTGGCCAGCTGTGCAGGATGTTCACAACCCCCAGCACCAGCAAAACCAACTTCCCTAAGACTCTGCATCTAAAAATCAGAAAAAGAAATATTTAGGACACCTGCTTTTGAAGTGTTTTGAGAAGATAAGCGATAAATAGAATTTTTCTTATAGTTCCAAAGACAGACCTAAAAGTGCTTTGACCTTTCTCTCTGGCTTTAAATATCTTTTATTTGCATTTTAACCCCATTTGACTGTGCATACAGGTTAATTCCAGATTCCCTGAAATGCTTTCATACAGTTTGCTGCTAAGCCAGCACATCTTGTATATTCTAAATCTAGGAAGATACAGCCAAAAATCTGAGCCCTGACTTGCTCCATGCAAGAAATCAGATGTCAGTATCAAAGAAAACATGTGGAAAAAAACAAATAAGTCCTTACAGCCTAGATCACAGCTTTGTGTTATTTTGATCCTGGGTCCTGTGTGCCTCCCACAATCAGTTTCAAGTCAACCTTCTCTTAACACTTCCAGAGAAAATGCCAGACCCACGTGTAACCTCTGATCTTTAGATGCTGAGCAAGAGTGCTGCAATCCTAAGGTTTTATGAAATGACTTAATCTTAGAATTTACTACATTTCAAAAGAAGTGTTTGAAGAGCAGCAGAGAGGCGAAAGTGTAGGATGTGATATCTTTTTATTACGATACAGGACTGCTTTGTCTGGGTCCTGCTATCTCTAACTCCAGCACAAGCCTTTTTTAAAAATACCTCTGGCAATCGCTTTCCAATTACTCCTTCCCAAAGAGCAACACTTCAGTGGAGGGGGATGACTTTGTTTAGCTTTCTCCCTGGCTAGTTCAAAGCAGAGTTATCTGAACCAGCAGACCAAACCCTGCCGTGCCTGGTCTCGCTTCCCACCAAGGAACAACTCGTGGTACACAGGGCACAGACACGCACACATTGGGCATGCACAGGATTAAATCCCAAAACTTCTTTAATGAAGAAAAATCCTCAAAAAAAAAAAAACCAAAAAAAAAAAAACCAAAAAAAACCACCCAGGAAAAACATATTGCCTTTGAACCTTGCATAAGTAAGTGTCACAAACTTTTAAACCACACCTGTCCCCCACTTTGTTACTAACTTGCAAAATAACTTTTCATTTCCCAGGTGCATGTAGGGTAGGTCTGGAAATAAGTTTTGGGGAAGTCAACAGCTAGAGAGCAGCTTTTCAACATCTGCCTTCACTGTTCTCCTGAGCTAACAGTAATTTACTGTTGCCTGAGAGTGACAGCTTCCTTCTGATATTTAAAATGTCTGTGCTTGCCTGGACAATTCAGCTCAACAATACAGCCCTGCTGCTCCAGGTCTGTGAGCAGGTTATGTCTACACAGCCTTGTACACACAATTTTAAAAGGCAGGCTTGAAAATGTGCCATCAGAAGCTCAGGTAATTATTTTATTTCTCTTGGTGTAATCAGCTCTCTAATGTGACTTGTGCCCTTTTAGAATTATTTGGTGCTTGAAATGAAATTTCAGGTAACCACAGCTGTGAGAAAATGTGCCTCAGGCGAGAAGCAGACAGGGGAAAGGGGATGATTAGGGGAAATGGGGTAGTGGGGAGGAAGAGGAGGTGTGAAAAGCACCTCAGCCAGAAAAGTCTCTATGCAAACTTCTCCTTGCACTGCCCACACTGGGGCAGAAATGGGGAGAGGTTGTTCTGTTTGCTTTAAATGAAAAACCTGAACGTTTGTGCATGAAAGCGAGGTAGGAATAAATAATAAGAAATAACCCTTTGAAAGTCTGTATGTCTTTTTGCCTGCAACGCATCTCAAGATAGTTTTTTTTAAAAAATTTCATATCAGACTTAATAGCTCAGCAAGCAAAGAAGAAAACCCGCCCAACACGGAAACACCAAACTAAAAAACCTAAAAACTGAACAAGAGGGGGGGAAAGTGGTGAATTTCCTGGGTTTTCTGTGCCAGCAGATGAGGTGCTCGGACTCACCCGACTCCCGCGTCCGACCCCTGACGGGCTCGCTCCAGGGTCCTGCCCCGATGGCGTTGAAGGCCTGGATCTGCAGCTCGTACTCCGTCCACTCCTGCAGCTCCTCCACCGTGCTCTCCCGTGCCAGGCGGTCGGCGATGACCTTCAGCAGGGCTGGGGATGGCAGGTCCCCACGCCACACCCTGATCCTGTACCCCACCGACTCGGGGTTCCCGTTGTACTGCGTGTCAGGGAGGGGCTGGCAAAACACAACGTTCCCGTCAGGACACACGGACAGAGCTCCCCAAGGCTGCCTGAACTCATGTGCTGTTGGAGTCTGAAAATAAGGCCTCTCTGAGTTCCTCAGAGAGAGATCAACAAATTCTACTGAGGGCTGAAAAACATAGTCCTAGATACCAGTGTAGAAAATAAGTCTTAAAAACAAGTCTCCGTGAAGGCTCCAAAAAAACCAGTTGTAGACATAACAGAAATATAGTAAGAATATTGCTTACATTTTTTAGGTAGAACAAGAGAGACCATATCCGTCGTTTAGACGTAAACTAGCATGCTAAGAAACTGGAATTCTAACAGCTTAAGAAGAAATGGTTCAGGTTTGTGTTTTTACCTTATTGGGTAGTTTGTGTATAAGGATCTATGCACTGGGGAGAGACACTCTCTTGCTGTCTCTTTCTTCTCTCCCCTCACTGCCATCATCACCCCAAGAAGAAGACAGGAGCTGCAGCAACAACACTGACCCTCCTGGAGCAGCTTCTACTTCTAACTGGGACTTCACTTCTATTTAGGACTCTATCCCAAAAACTTTCAGCGTGGACTTTCAACGCTTGGGACCCTTCACCTTTTGGGACTGATGTGCCTTTACAATAAACAACTTTATAGCAACTAATAACTGCTCAGCTCTTATAAAGAAAACGGCAACCTGACAATGTACAGCCCACAACAAGAGAAAAAATGACCAAGAGGTTAATCTTCTGGTTTGTGCTTTGGGATCTCTACATTTCCATGCTGCTTGGAATCATTCTTTTTGTTTTCTACCTTAATTTTGAGCCAAGTAGGTTTGCTCACAAAACCAAGCCCTTTGTTGTAGGGGTATCAACAGAGATGATATGAATACAATATATTTCAGAGCTTTGTGATGAATTATGGAAATGAATGATAAATTGCTGAAGCATGTGACAAATTCATTTATCGTGCAATTTTTACTTTTTTTTACTGACTCTCTGCCTACTCATTTATCAGCAGAGATTCACTCTAGTATTCTAACTCCCCAAGCAATTTCAGAGATTAAAATATGAAATAATTAGCCTAGTTCATGAAGTTTGGAGTTTTTCTGCTATAAAACTAACTGCACGATGCCACGGATGGCTGAGATTCAGTTCTGATTCACTGGGAAAGCTGGATACACACATTAACATTTCACAGCTTAGAAGACTCTACCCCACAGGCATGCAGGGCTAGAAACGTGACCCTCATTCTGCAGGAAGGGAGGAATCCCCAGCTCCCAGGGGAAAACAGATTCACCTGCAGGTCTTGAAATAAAAGAGATTAAACACTTTCAAATATTGATGTTATTAAGCATGAAAAGCGTTTATCAGGTCATTTTTAGCTTTGGCTGTTCCTTCTCCTGAACCCTGCAGTTTGACTCAAGGAACACAGGCTTCCAGGCAGCACAATCTTAATGTTTTAAAGGCTCTTAAAACAACTTGGAGTTAATTTTGATGGAAGATATGTAGGTCTGGGTACAGTACTAACGTGGGCATGATATTCACACAGAAAAGCCATGACAGAGTTATGTGGGGCCTCTCAAAGGAACTGCAGTGGCTCTTTTGTGGGCAGTGAGGTAACATCTCCAAGCTTCAGGTTTTGGTCTGGCAAGGTGCAGCATTAACTGCAGTGTCCTGTTGAGAAACTAGAATTATTTCTTTCCAACAGGAGAAAAACCCTCTTGTTCCCAGCCTGATTTTGACTTCCAGCCATAATGAGCTTATGCATGGAAAAGCTAACATTTGGGCAAAAGGAAACCTGTGCTTCATCAACTTCACACCACAGTAACCCTGGTGGAAAATTTTGCCTAACAGGGGTGAAGAAAAACCATTCTGGAGCAGGTTAATTGCCAAGTAAATCCCAACGTGGCAACTCTGCAGGTAACTGAGACGGGCAAAGGGGCACAGCGATGTCAGCAACTGCCGCATCTTCACAATTAATCATTTATCTCTGCATTTTAGTGTGTAATTCCACACCGTTTCAGCTAAATCTAACCTTCCCACAGGAGTGCCAGCCTCGCTGCTGCTGCACCACAGCTCTGAGCACCACAGGATGCTGCCCATGGCCGGGGTGCACCTTCTGGGGACCGTTTTGTACAGAGCAAACAACCGAGCCTTGGAAAGCGGCAAATTGGCTCGAGCGCCCCGTTCCTGCCCCACGTGTTGACCCAGACTGTGGGTCCTGGAGCTCCTCAAAGCCAAGCTTTTACACACAGCACATTCCCCTGATGAAGTGGCAGGAACAGTGGCAGTAGGCAATTTATTTGATTAATAAGGCACTTAAGGCAAGGCTCAGATTTCCGACTAGTCTGGAAAAGGAAACGATGTGGCTGTTACGCGAGGAGGAGGAGGAGATGCTTTGGGAGGGCTGCCCTGGCCCTGGAGGAGCAGCCTCATCCGTCCCCATTCCCCCTCCATCCCCACATCCCTTGGGCTGCTCACCACCCATCGTAGCCACAGGCTGGTCTCGCTGGCCGTGCGCACGGTGACGCTGCCGGGGGCCACGTCCGGAGGAGCCTGCAGGGTCTGGATGACCCTGGAGGGCTGGCTCAGAGGGCTGGAGCCCACCACGTTCACCTGCCGCATCCGGAACCTGCAGCAAGGGGGGAAAGAGGCAGCGAGTGCCACTGTCAGGGCTCAGAGAATGCTGCCCTGCTTCTCCAGGGAGTGAGGATGTGTAGAAAAATACGAATTAGGGGATCCCTAAACGTTCCGCCGCACGCAGCCCCCCCTTTGTATTCACTGCTGAATGCTTGATGGTAACTGCTTTCAGATCCTCTCAGGTATTTAAAAAATGAAAATGAGATTAGCTCGGGGTCTATTAGAAACTTAGGTATTTGTGTGAGAAATTTATGTTAATTATACCAAGCCTGATGAGCTTATGCTGGCAGTAAGTGATTTTCTCTGGCGATGCTTATACAATGCATTCAGAAAGGTATTAAAATATCAAACTTCGGATAGTCTCATTCCCTGTCAATATAAAAAATACGCTGGTGATAACATTTCCCCTCAATTACTCGTTGAAAGAGGCTGATTTATCCCTGTGCTGCATTTTCAGCCTTCCTGCACAAGAAAGATTAAGTTATTTAATATGGATATGCATCTTTAAAAAATACCCTGTCTGCTTGAAACCATCTCTTCTACAATAGAAATCCTTATTGGGTCACAAAAGATTTAGGGAAATCTTTTTTTTACAAGGAGCACCACATAATTAAGATGTGCTGTATATTTCAGATACTCTCACCCTCACAAGCAACTGGAAGCACCCAGCACTCGCACATAAATATGCAACCTGCTCATATTAAACACTTAATTTTTGGACCTAATGACTGAGCTTAGGAAAAGAATGAGCCAGTCAACATAGCAGTATTTTTTTACCTGCCCTGATCTCCATCCAAAGTGCACTGAAGGAAACACATTAAACAAATATGGTCCTGATTTCACTCTCTAGCACAGGCCCAAAATATAGGAAAGAAGAATGGCCTGTAAAGATGTGCTCTGATAATCAGCTCTCACCATGCATTTCCTCAGTTGGCAATGACTGAAGCTGATCAAGGGACAACAAATCCATTTGGCAACAGCTATGTTTCAAATATTTTTATAAAATTGCTCAAAATTGAAGCAAAATTGAAAAAGCTCCTATCAATGTGTGCAGGAGAGAAAAAAAACCAGGCAAAATTCAAGGAGCTGCCTTGAAATGAAAAAAAATCAAAGGGGAACGGGATGCATGAAAGATTCCAGCATAAGCAGGATCATTCCAGAATTTAATAAATACAAGATACAAATGCAATGTAAGAATAAAATTAACCAGAAAGTTTAACAATCACCCCAAATTTCTCATACTCTTCATTATTTGCTATCCCAAAGATGTCTCTCCATGCGCTTCTCTGGGTGTGCAAGTTTTCCTTATTCTTCATGGACAGTGAACCTTGAACTGTGGTACAAACTGCACTTTCTTGCTCATGCCTGCCTTTTCAGCTTTTAGGATCCCTCTTTATGAGGAGAGCAAAATCCTCTTAACCTGAAGATAATATTCCTAAACCTCTGCACCAGAAATCCCTGCTTATGTTCAAAAAAATTTGCAAAGACCTTTTAGTAAAATGTTTAGCTCTGGAAGATGAGGTTTAAAACACTTCAGTGGAGAGTTAGTGAGAAATTCAGTATGTTCCTAGATTTGTGACCAAGGGAGGAAAATTCCATGCCAGCACTGAGTCTGCTGTAAATTACATGAGTACTCCTTGGTTGCACCTACTCCTGGCTTACAACAGCACATGGATTAGTTAATAGCCCCTTCAGCCAGCACAAAATGGACAAGTTTCTAGAGGGCCCATTTAACACTTGCCACTGGATTTCCTTTCCACCAGCCTCTACATTAGCAAGCTGGATCATGAATGTATTTTTAATTAGGGTTGAGTACCTCAAATTTTCCAACCTTGTCTATACCACGGCATTGCCTGGATTGGATTGATTTAAAAATCAATCTTGTTTAACTGGGGTGCACCCACAATGCAGAGTCACCTCAATCAGTTTGGGCATTGCTTATATCTATTAAGCTTAACTTGGTAAATTCCTATAAACAAAGGTTTCATCTAACTGATGTTACCAAATTAAGTTAAATCAATAAAGCAATGTTTAGGCTGATGCAAATATGTGATTACAGGTTTGCACCAGCTTGAGTACGATTGATTTGTCACTGGCTGACATTCCACTGGTGCTCTCTTCAGGGAAGGAAGTCACAGGACAGCAGTTACTTGTAAAAGCATCTCAGTGAGCACCTGAATTTCCTTCTTAAGTGTTATCAACTGGATTTTATGTGAATTACAATTAACAATACCAGATTAGTAATTTTTAGTACAACCTATGAAAACAGCAAAGCTTTCCCCCTTTTTTCAGATTATAAAACTCAGCCAGATGTTTCTGATTAGGAAAGCTGTTCCATGCTGCTATTTACTCTTTTTTTTTTTTTTTTCCATGCTGCAGATAATTACCTGCTGTTCTTACCTGTAATGAGTGTACGGAGTGAGGTTTGGTACCTCCAGCATCTGAGCATCAGGTTCATTCTCCACCTCATGAAGAGTCACCCATTCTTCTTCGTCACCCAGCACACCAACCTGTACAAGGGAAAGGTAAGAAGGAATACAAAGTAGATTTCATATATATATGCAAATAGAAATATAAAAATAAATAAATACATATAACCTCTTTTACAATGTGTGTCATCATAGCAGTGGAAGCACGAATACTGTTAAACACATTTTCCAATTAATACTAATTTTTATATGTCTAGTCATTTGTAAAAAGAAAACCCAGCTAAGTTAGCCAAGTCTCCTTGTACCTGACGGGATTTCACTGGATCCTGTGATAAGATCCATTCCAGAAGAAACACCATGAAAGCAATAATACCCTGTTCAATCTTCCTGCCACAATACAAGAGTATCAAGTAGTAATATAAGAGAATGAAAAATAGCCTTGATAATAACTCGCAGGAACTGATGCATACTAAGTAAGTCTCAATGGAGGCAAAATGCCATGGAAATGAAGACAGAGAAACAAGAACAAAGTCAAAGAACAAAAGAGTTTTAACCTCATCTGCTGCTCTGCACTTAGACCAGACTTTTCCATGAGCAACCCTTTGTATTAATTAATCACAACATGTTGCCCAACACGGGCGCTCAGCCACGGCAGTGTTAGAAGGGACTAAACACTGATGAGAATTGAGTATTGCCTTCCATGCAGCTTTCTGGAGATTAAATGAAGATGAATCAGGACTTAAAAGGAAGCCAAAAGAGAATGAGAGAGAGGCCAGAGCCTGACCTGGAAGATGCAGCATGCGTGGGCAGGGCTGTGCCTGAGAGCCATGGGAGGAGTGTGGAGAAGGGGAGAAGAGAAGGGGTGGATGGCTGGGCTTCCCTTTGGAGATTTGCAGGTGCTGAAACCCAGGGGAGCTCAGGCAAGGCCCCTGGAATAATTCCCCAGCACTGAGCACGTTCCTCTGGTGTTCCAACCCTGCCACAAAGGGTGGGGGTAGCCCAATTCCCCCACCCTGCTATCCACAGTCAGGGGCTGAAGGGTGGCAGGGGGTACCTGGACAGTTCTTCCCTTCAGTGTCTATTCACAGACTGAACATCCACAAAGACCCCTTGGCCATTTTCAACCTACTGACACTATCTATTCCCACAAGCTGCTGTGGCAACACATTCCAGAAGCTTACAACCCACTGTGTAAAGAGCTATTTCCTTTAATCTTTTTTAAACAGATCCCTTGCAAGTTCTGTGTATGAGTTACAGCCACAGATGCTGTCAAATGCTCAACAGGCACCACAGCCCCAAGTATCTCATGTACCCTAAGTACTTCAAATAGAAAATTAGGTTTCATTCACTCTTTTTTTTTTTTTCTTTCCCCTTCAGGAGAAGCAGCCTGATTTATTTATAGATGTTTTAGTTCTTTGCTCACCCAGGACTTGATGTGCTGCATATTTATGTTTGTGCATGAAGAAATGACAAAAAGAAAATTAGGCCAGAGAAATAAGTTCTGCATTGCACTGTGGAAAGAAGCCTCTCTGATCTGAGCAGAACACTGATTCCACTGATTCAGAGGATGTGGCTGAACAGGTCTTGATGGGCCTTTCAGACTTTTTTGGGGATCAAGGTCACTGCCACACACTAAACAATATATAAAACAGATGGTAGTGAAAATTATGGACCTTTTAAAATTCCCAGTCCCAACCAATCTCCATAAATTGTAGAGAAGCCTAGAGATGTGGAAACTGAAGGGAAGCAGGTTGAGACAGGTCTGCATGGTTAAAACAGAACATCCCTAAACTGAACCTGAACAAAGAGTTGATGAAGAGATTTAAAAGAATAAAAAAGCCCTACACAAACAAAGGAAGGATGAGAGGGTTGATTTCAGTTGAGGAAACAGAGAACACTTTTTATTAAATGAATTTTCTATTAATACTGTAGGAAGTCTATAGTAAATGCTTATTTTTGCAAATCTTGCACTTAACAACATCACCTCCAAGTGCTGCAGTAATTGTACAGCAATAATCCACAGTGCTCTGGAGGCTGCAAATAATCTCCAGTGGTGACTAAGTTGTCTTTTTTGTATTCTAAGAACAGTAAGCACTTTTAAAAATATTTCTTGCCTAGCAAAATAAGGAGAGATAAAAAAAAAAGGTCCACAGGTTGCAATTGCTGTGCTGAGCAGGCAGGTCATTAATACACATTAAGGACCACATGGCCCAGCAGGGCTGACATTGACTCAGTGAGACATTTTCTTTGGTGGGCTGCAAAGGTGAAAATATTAAGGATCTTGTAGTAGCTCCATGTTGCTCAGAAGAAATTTGTTATATATATATATATATTTTTTTTTTTTTTTTAACAAGTATTCTCAGAAGTGAGCCTTAGAAGAAAACCTTCAGTGATGGACTTTATATTTTTAACTTCCCCAAAATCTATAGCAGATTCCAAGTTTCAGGCTGTGGAAGGAAAAGGAAATTATTTTTGCTGAAACACTCTGATGTCAGATCAGAGGAAACACATCAGTTTCAAGAATCAGAGTACAAAGGGATTCCCATGGGGCAGAGAGAACCACGGCAGTGGTTGGGATAAAAGAGTCCTTTGAGGGGCAGGAGAGCCCACTCTGAGCTCTTCTGCAGAACATCAAGTGAAGTTAAAGGCTTCTTTCTTGTAGCTGTTTTCTTGGATAACAGTGTATGCACACTTCAGAGCAGGATGGTGTTTGTTGACAAATCACAGGCTCTGGGTGCTTTGTTTTGGGAGGCAGATGAGGCACCACCTGCTTTTCTGTGACCATCAGCATAAAAACTCCTCGAGGAACACTCTGCACCTTCCCAGTTCTCTGTGCCCAGGGACCCCAGGACTGCCACAATGAAAACACCTCTGTCCCCTGAGACACTTCATAGAATGCTCAATAACCATCAGCCATCACTGCTCAGTACATATTCATTGCCATCCCTCAGCTGCTCCCAAGGCAATACATGCAATAAAAGGGCATATTCCTTTATTACTGCAGAAATGAGACACTGTAAAACAATATTGGGAGTGATCTCAGAACCTTTTACTTCCCCATGCATCAGTTTCTCCATTTCTTAAAAGGAAAACATTACATATTTTATAAAATGACTCAACATTTTCTGATGGAATGCATAAGCAAAGTAGCAGAATTCAGACTTTAGAAAGAAACACAAAAAATTAAAATTTGGCATGAAAAAATAATGTATGTAAGTCAGCAATGCCTCCAAAACTTCAGTTCCAAAGAGGGAAGGGAAGGGAAGGGAAAGGAAAAGGGAAAGGAAAAGGGAAAGGAAAAGGAAAAGGAAAAGGAAAAGGAAAAGGAAAACACAGTGTTTCTGTACATTACAGAGGGACCCCATGTCCTGCTATAGTTCAAGATGTGTCAGAGTTTTCGTTTTAGAGGTCCATAACTCACACATTTGAAATCGCTTTGGGAGAAATTCGGTTCAGGGGATGTCAGCCCGGGTGCAATTTTTTTTCTCACTAAATCCTTACATCGATTCAGCCATTTTTGATTTAGAGATTGTCAAGGGCATAAAACTGTCAGAGTTTCAGACACTTTATTTAGCAGCTCCGAAGTGAAAACGACACCCAGAGAGTCACCTGGTGCAAAGGATGAATCCTATCTGGGTCACTGACTTCACCCACAAAACCACACAAATTCATAGGTAAAGTTGTAACTTCTTTCCCAACTCACAGCTTTAGAAGGCATCACAGGGATAATACTTTAAAGGTTTTACCACTTTGAAACTCTGCTCCTGCTCACCATGACATTCATACAAAAATCTCTCTTAAAACAGCAGAAAGGCTTTAAGCAAAAACTCTCTAGAATAGCCCAAACACTCATGGCTCCAGGAAATGTGATACCTCTTCAGAAACGGCTTTCAGCCATTCTGCAGGTCTTGTGCTGCCTGCAAAGAATGTTAATCACCAGAAAAACACACCTGACTGGGCAGAAGTTATCCCAGATTCTGTAATCAGCTCGTTGGTATGAGTTGAGCACCCATCAAGGCACAGCCAGGATAGGTTGAAAATGGGTGATCCTCAGGGTCCCTTCCAACACAAACTATTCCATTATCAATTTATACACATTTTTCCTGACAAAACCTCAGGAAAAATCCAACACAAGGAAAACAAGAAACTGGATTGCAACTGCCAGAGAGAGCAAACATGAAACTACATGAACGCCATCAAGGATTTGTATCGTTTCTTGGCTGAAAATTGCCAAAAAAAAAAAAAAAAAAAGAGGCTGCAATATATGCTCTAACTGCATCTGAGAGGACAGGATGGCTGGAAGGACTTACTGAAATTCTTTGTGGAGGAACAAATTATCTGTGAGTGTCAAAGCCACAAGACAAGGCAGGGGGATTGCTGGTCCTCTGGACAAGTGTCAGTGGAACCTTTATGTTACATTTGAGCCTCTTCCCTTTAGGTTATACTCCATGTAATAGAAAAAAAAAAAGAAGTATTTTTTAAACAGCATTGATACATTTTTGTAGTTCTCTGTCTGGAAATCCAGTTTCCTCCAGTCCTGGGTCTAGATAAAAAGGATTGAAAAGAAACCATCTAGTGATTTTTAAAAAATCCCTTCAGAAGTACAAAATGTACCTTCACTAGAAACACAGAAATGGGGTTTTTAACGCTTTACATTTCACTATCTACCAACACTGAACTCTTAAGGACTTGATCTCTTCTCGTGTTCATTGACATAATTGAGAATTAGTTCCACAGTGGCTCCCATGATTTTAAACCCAGGCACAAAAATCAGAAACCAAGGCCAGACGTGCAAAATTTCACGTCAGCTGGAATTCCCAGCTGTGTTTCTCATCCAAATTGTTCAAGAAGTATCAGACTTCAAAAATGGCTCTCAGCCAAACTGGAGCACTTGGAACATTTTCTAGACCTGCCCTCACCAAGGAAGCTTTCTGCCAAATAAAGGAACAAAGAAGAAAAACAGGTTGGTGGCAGGTTGGTTGTGTTTGTGAATACAAAACAGATGAATTTTGTCTATAAGGATTCAGACATTGAGAGTGAAAGGTAAATTCCCAGTAGAGATGGAAGAGAAGAGTCAGAATTACCAGGGATGCCCAAAGCAAAGGACAGTTGTTGCCAGCTTACAGAGGAGGAGGGACACAGAACCCAAATCACAGATCAGTGTTTTATAGCTATATGTGTCCTCTTCCTTGGCAATACCATCAGCTTTAAAACCAGAGTGTGCAAAACCACCCCTTAAGTGGCTTTTAATTTAATGCCAAGGCATGAAACACTTAACACTGCTATTAAAAGCTGTATGTGGGTCAGTGAATGAAAGATCCAGAAGGACAAAACCCCATCCTCCATTTCAGTATTGTACAACCACAGCCCTTCAATCCAACACAGTCCTAAGGAGCAACTGTGGCTGTCCATGCTAAGATACAGATGTTGTAACATCAGCCTGCACCCCAGCACGGACAAATCCCAGCTGAGAACAGACCACATCAAAGGCAGAAATGGAGACTGGGGTGGCACTGGCAGCAAAAAACAATTTTGCAAAAGCCCTTTGAAAGGTGGACAGGTCCAAGGCAGTTTAGATCCAAGTGGAGACAGAGGCATTCCTGCCCTTACCTCTGCTCCCAGTGCCATGTTCACACCCTCTCCCCTCTCAGTGATGCTCTGATCACTCACAGCCTGTGCAGAGCTGTTCTGTATGAAACACATTTGTTCTTGGCTGGATCAAAGCTCGCAGCAGCTCCAGGTCTGATCCTGCGTCAGCGCACACAGAAGGCAGGAGGAGGAAGTCTTGGTAAGTGGGATGGAGAGAGGGAACAGGAGCAGGACAACGAGAGCTCTGCTTTAGACTGGCTGAAAGTGCTGTGAAATTGCACTTTCAGAGGGAAAGAGTTTGAGAGGAGTGCTGGCAGAAAGGGGCTGTGAACAAAGGATTATACGCAGCTGTCATCCTGGAAACAGGATTTGCTATATCCTTGAGGACTCACCAATTTTGCTGCATACCTGAACTGATTTCCATTAATCAGGTGAGCAAGAGTTTTTATTTTTTCCTGAAATCCACTAGGAGCAACATTTCTTCTTGTGCTGAAGCTGAGCAGTGAGGTGTGGTGAAGCAGAAACTTGTAGGGTTGCTGTGGTTAAAAGGACTGCCCAGATTCTGCAAGGACTTGGCTGTGCTCCTTCCCCAAAAGGAACAAATAATTCCTGGATCTATCAGAATCGAACACCCCTGGACTTGTCTAGTGATGCATGAGATGTTGGTGAGGGCTTGTGAACAAGCAAGATCCTCCCTGCACACCAAGGACTGCTCAAACCACCGTTTGCACCCAGGGCTCTTCAGGAATGCAGATGAACTTCATGGTAATTATCACTGCAGTTTTAAAGCATTCAAATTTGCTTCACTTCAGTAGCATTCTGCAACTCACTGAATTAACGAATTCCTAGCAATATCAATGCAGTGTTCCAGCAGGAAAATGCTCCTCAGAATGTGCTAAGCTACCATATTATTGGATTTTGGTGTTTAATTCTGTAATATGCCATAATATGTATATAAATGGCACAAAAATGTACCAACTTGTTCACAACAGTCTCATTACCAAGTGAAGTGATTGTATCAACATGTCTAAGTGGTGATGGTGATTTAAGAAGTCCAACATTTGGTCTTAAAAACAGATTCTAGTATTTATAAAGACCTGTGGGTGGAAAGGAAGAAGCAAAGCTCATCTGTTGGGAGAACAAATGAGGAATATGTAACTCCTCCAAGGCATAATGACAGCAGAAAGAGGGATATTGTTTAAAGCTGATTCAGAACAGAATTGATCCTATTCATATCTGGAGGCCTGAATAGAAAACCTTGGTACATTCCATTACAAGATAGAAAAATACACTCAATCTCATGAATAATGGTATTTTTACTGTTCAGCACAATTCTTCCTATACTTCTGAATCTATGAGATAATAATTCCAAACTTTTGAAAAGAAACCTCACAGAACCTACACACAGGTTTCAAATCCTTTTTAAAATAGATGGATGGACTAAAGCTCTGCTGCGTGCGCTGTTTATGGTGTACCTGGTGTTCTTCTGAACATAAACAAAACCCCACGTGAATTATTTGAAGGATAAGCATTCTCACACACATATATATGCACACATATATTATGTATCTATCACATTTTTCTGTTGTTATTCTGAATAGAAGTCCCAGAATTCATCTGACCCTTTTTTCTCTGGCTGACACAGGCATTTCTGAACTGGGCCTCTCAAACTCCCCTGCATCCCAACCTTCCCAGAACCCCCTGGACAGCTACTCCAGGCCATTTACAGAGGAGCTCTGGTCCAAAGTTTCACAAAAACTGAAATCCCAACAGGAATTCATTAGTTAGGCCCTTTTTAACCCTGCAGAAACTTCATTAAGATAATTTTGTCAGGGACATACCTGCCCTTCCACTATCCACTTGGAGATGGAGGTTTTGCCATCATATCCTGGGCGGAATTGAAGCGTGGCAGAGCGAGGGCTAATGTTGGAAATCACCAGGTTGGTTGGAGCACCTGGAAGTTCTGGAGAAAACAGAAAAGCAAATGAGAGGTAGAAAAACTCCTTGTCTAGGAGCCAGTAACACAAGCTAACATTAAGCCTCTGATATAAAAAAAACACACAGGGAAAAAGGACTCTATTTTCCCCAGTTGTGGTTATTTTTCTTTTCTTTTTGGCAGTTTTACCCACAGCATTACTATTTCTGCTCTCGGAGCATGCACCACGTTTTTATAGATCAAATGAGAAAAGAAAGAGCATACCTACAGAACTGCAGGTACTATTTTAGAGAAGCTTCCCCATGAACAAACCCTGGTGGTCCTGCGGGAAAGGCACTTCCCAGCTCCAGGTCTGCCAAGTCACCTAATTCCAATGCACTTCTGTTTCCCCAGAATTAAATTACAATAATTTTTATTTACTTCTCAGAGAACATACATCTACAACTGAAAAAACTCAAAGTTTTGGGTAGTGTATTTAATATTGACCTGTAATATCTGGTTTTCCAGGACATTTCTAAAGCCTGATTAAAGTAGATGATTTTTTTTCCCAATTCCTTTATCAAATAAAGAGGGTGACCTCTTACAAGGAAAGATCTGAAGTCCTAATCAGATCTTCGCCTCCCATCAGTCAAGACTACAGTGTCATTTACATTTTTAATATCATCTGAATTAACAACAAAAAGCAAGTCCAGGAAATAGATTAAATATAGATTGTTTAGAATAAATTCTCAATAGTTACCTGCATGTACAACAAATGAAAATAACTATCATAATTATATCATTACATAAAGTAATTATGTAGTGGAAGGTGTCCCTGCCCATGGCAGGGGGCTGGAAGTAAATTATCTTTCTAGTCCCTTCCAACCCAAACGATTCCGTAATTTTATGGTAATGCTGCACTCTGTGCAACTGCAACAGGCCAAAAATGGGCAGGGTTTTGGCATGTATTTCAGATATCCACAAATACCCAGTATTTCTTGGTTTTTACTTCACATTTGTGGGAACCATGATTGATAAACTAACCCTGCCCAAGTGGGATAATGCTGTTATCTGGCACTCATCCTGCCATCAGATATCATGGCATTGATCCAGTCTGCAGCTCGTCACAATTACCTATCATTAGGGAAAAGAAGGGCAAATATACTTCAGGACATACAGAAAAGTTAAATAATACTGGAGAAGGGAAAAATTGGATTCCCTCAGTGACTGCTCCACTTTGGAAAATTCTATTTCTGTAACCTCTGTATTAACTGAAACTGCTTATTTGAGGTATGAATTGGCTGTTTAGTTTGCTTTTTACACTGGATGGGGCAGAGTGTAGAATTCTAAAAACAAAATACAAAAAGGGTAAATGCACAGGTGCCCAAATGGTAACTCAGACAATGTGGGACAGCATTGCCTCCTCCCAAATATTTTCTCAGGCCACAACTTCAAATTCTCATAAATAAGATTTTAGTTTCACTATACAAGTGAAACACTCATAGTTGACATAAGCTATATTACTTCCACTTGGAAAATCCCTTCCCTTTTAATATCACCCAAACTCTGTTTTTTCCCCCCAAAGCAACACTTTGAATTGATTCAGGCTTCATTCTGATGTCACTTTGTAAATGTCAAGAGATTCTGTACTGTATCCACTTTATTACTTTGTCCATTCCATTCCATTGTCATACCTACAACTTTACTTTTTGTATTTCTATTCAACATCCCCAACTTCCTTCAAATTTCAAACTGCAAACGTCTTCACGTTAACATTTCAGCCTGTTCCAAAAATTAAATCCCAATCAGGCGGCAAAGAAGTCCAGTGCTTTACAAATAAAATCATTTTTATTACCGCTGAACCGAGGTGACCCGTGACCTTTGGAACACAGAAACAGGAAGAACCAGCACGTTCTGTTTTGTTTCCTGCAGGCTGACCAACCTGGGGGCACTCCAGAGGAGATGGTGGAGGAGGTGACGGAGCCGCTGCCCTGGGCGGTCACGGCCGCCACCTCGATGGTGTAGGTGGTGAGGGAGGCCAGCCCTGTGATTTTGTACTCCAGGGTGCTGTTGGACAGCGTGCGGGCCAGGCGGGATTCATTCCTGCCATACACCTCCCAGGAGATCTGGTACCCTGCAAAACAGATCATCCGCACGTCAGGGGGCTCCACAGGTTCTCCAATAACCCAGACAATCACTGCTTGTGGGCACTGGTGGGTCTTTGTTCCTTATGCCATTCCTTGTGACCACCTTTTATAAGCAGAAAGAAGCCCTTCTTGAAGTAAATGCTGGCTAAAATACCCAAGTATTTTTAAAATATTGTTATTTGCTATAAACAATTGATTCGGGTACCCCGCAGAGCAATGTCTCCCCATCAGGAGGACATGAGGTCTCATCTGTCTTTTTTTTTTTTTTCTATGTTTGGTATGAAATGGCCTGGAAACCTGGAAATAAGCTGACAGAAAGCTGGACTTTCGTTCTGTGAGCTCTACCAAGCAAACAGGAAGAAACACTGGAAAATATAACATCTCCTGGAATATCTAATTAAAAATCTCTATGTGCTTAGTAGGGCTTTCTTGCTTTGCAGGCTGAAGTAACCTTCAGTGCTGCATGTCTAGAAATACTTAGAAATCTGACAATAACAATCAGGCAGGAACATTGTGGGAATCTTCTAGGAACTGAAAAACCTCTACTCCCCACCGCTTGTTCCTTGCAGAAATCCTTCAGCAGGGTGAATCATTATCCTTCCTTTCAAAACCATCTTGGAGCCAATGCATTGTCCAAAGCTGCACCTGCTCTGACCTCCATATTATTCTTCTATCTTAACCAGGCTTTCCTTTTTATCTCTTTGATAACCACTTGCCTTCCAAGAACTTTTGAAACTTTCCACTGTCTGATTTGCTCAATTTTACCTCCAAATCTGCTTGTCCTCCTCCTGCCCAGTCCCACTTTATTCTCATTTGAACCCATGTGAACCTCGCTGTGCCAGTCCCTGGAGAGCATGTCTGAAAAGTTTGCTTGATTGCCGCTTTCTTTGTGATTTGACTCAGAAGGTGGAAAAAAAAAAATACACATAGCTCTTGAATGCCTGTGAAATTGAAGTGAGTGAAAAGGACTAACAGAAAGGATTCCCACTGAGTGAACCATGCACAAGGCAAACTGGCTAGAGAAACTCCCTACTGGGTTCCTGTTCCCATCATCTAAGATGAGGAATTCACACCAGTTGGAGGGCTTGAAGGGTCCTTTTTTCCAATTTTTTAAAAATAAAAAGACACGATAAGCTGATTAACATATATGAATTGATGTAGTAAAATCCCTCGTGTTATTAATCAGCTAGAAAGCATCATCTCATGAGCCAAAAGCATGGTGAGGCAAACATTTCTGCAAGTCTGAGAGGTGTGAGACTTTCTCTGTCCTCTCTTTCAAGCTACCATCACTGAGAGATTCATCTTTACCTGATTTTGCATGAAAATGGGCTCAGTGTGCTCACACAGTCACTAATTAGTTTCAGGTGAGGGGCCAGTGATAAAGGAAGGTGATGCTTCAACAATTCCAGCTACACCACAAATGCTCCTCTGACTTTGCACTGCAGATGGGAAAGAGAAAAACTCCTGAATGTTCATCTGGAACTGGTTCTAAACAAGTGTCTGAGTGGGAATTAATTAACTCAGTAATTTACCAATGTCTTGGAAACACTGTGGTGTTTTGATGCTCTCTGAAAAGGCTTAAGAAGAATTTGACAGACCAGAGCTGACGTAGCACAGACAGGATTGTAATCTGTAGGAAGATTTTGGCAAAGTTTAAGGACTCTGTTTCCTGAATTAACACAGAATGAGCAGAAAGATGGGGGCTGACTGTCCCCTGCATTTGATGCTCAGTGAAGAGGCACAGAGTTGCACACAGAAGGGCCACCACAAACACCCTTTTCTTTCAATAGCTGTGGGTGCAGCCTGCTCCAGACAATAAATAACCAGAGGAAGATAAGCAGGGGACCTTTAATGCTCCCTCTATCCATTTGTTGCTTACGGACAATAGAAAGTGTCACTCAGCATGCACCAGTCAATCTTCAGTGATTGAGATATCTCCTCTCCCATCTGGATAAGCTTAGGTTATACATTAAATGTTGGTGATTATTCTTTGGACATTTTATCTCTTCTCCCTTGTGACCACAGGATGAGACCCAGCTTTCCCGCCCATTAAGCACATAGCCCCTATGTATTTATTTTCAAAAAAAAAAAAAAAAAGAAGTTCACCAAGAAAAATATCCTGAGTTCCCATGTAAACTGAAGAAAAGGCAAAGAGGCACTATTTACTGTCGGGGATTTCAGTCCCCAGTGTACAGTTAAATTCCAGTCATATAAAAGATGAGAACAGAAAATCTGTACATACACAGGGAGCAGACACAAAGTCAAAAGCAATCAGGCATAACAAAAACAGATGGGAAAAAAAGCACCGCAGGAACAGAACAACAAGCACTGCACCCCCAAGTAGCACTTCAGCCACACTGAGTGGCAGATGGGCAGAACTCTGGGCCATGTGGCTGGTGAGAGCACACTCCCTGTGTCACAGATGTGATCCCTGCCAGAAACGTGCGTGGGGAGCGCAGCCGGAGTTTCCAGAGGGTTTCCCCTGGAAAGCTTCTCAGTGTGAGCGAGGACAGGGAAGGTGCCACAGATCCTTCCCCCATGCTCTGGCACTCCACAAAACACTGCCTAACGGGGACTAATGACCAGGGGAGTTTCAGAAACAATTTTCTGTTGATGTGGAGTAAATTCTCTACACAAGAGCACTACACCCAATCACAAACTGTCCGTCCACATCCAGGTCCTCATAAATCAATGTTTGCTGAGGGAATGAGGAAGATACTGAGATTTACAGCAAGAGTAATGGACAATTTCCCACAGTAGGGTGGCTGCTGGGCAGCCCCTCGTGCTTCCCTCCTCCCAGTGCCCGTGCAGGGAACAAGAAGGTCCAGTAAAGACATCAATGAGCAGAAATGATGAATAATTGCCTCTCTGAGCACTCAGATCTCCAAGCAGCCCTCTATAAACCTTTGAGGTGCTCAGGGCATGAACAGTTTTGCTGTTCTTCTATCCCAAATGCAATTTGCATCATTAAGAAGGTTTCCTTTTCCTTATAGTCTCTGCTGGGCGTTTTCGCTCCGGTGTTTTGTCCTGAATAAGAGAACATCTTCAATTGATTCCTTCTGAAACAATTTACCCCAAATACAACCCAGTCCATCATTTGGCTCCATCCAGTTTCAACCCATTCTGGGAAGGGGCAGCTTGTTTTCAGCAAAATAATTCTGCAACACCAAGCACAGAGCTGCTACCTGCTGCTTAACAAGGATAAGTATTACATCATCCTGGATGGAGGTACCTAAATTTAAGCACTTGGGCTTGAAAGGCTTTGGCCATCCTTACTGAATCAATACTGCTCTGCTTTCAGGAGTCATTAGTTTCTATTCTCAAACCACTTAAATCAGTGCATATTTCAGACAGGTTTCTGTGGTGGAGAGGCAGGAGAGGATCTGCATGAGGACTCCACAAACAGCTCGGAGCACACAGCTACAAATGGTGCACATCACAGACACACAGAGGAAAACACTGACAAATGAAACCCTATCAAAATCATTACACATGTCAAAGTTAAAATGCTTCAGGAAATTAGACTGATATAACATTTCTGTGATCAAGGGTCAGAAAACCTGTTTTTCTTAACTTCTAAAATGCATTTTTTTAAAAAAATGATAGCACAATTTAAAAAAAAAAAAACTAAACATTTTGACACTCCAAAACCAAAATATTTTGATCCTCGTGAAATGATTTTCTTCCTTCCCAACTATCTCCAGTAATTTAAAATCTGGGAACTTTTTTGTGTTTCAAAACCTTGAAAACCTTTGTTAAATGGAATGTCCATTCTGTGTAGCTGTAATAGTTTCCCATCTGAAAACAATATTGCCTCTGTTGATAAGAACTAGAGGTTTCCTCAAGTGTTTATACCTTCCTTTATGAAAAATAATGAAGCTGCTGCTGTTGTATCTACACTGGCATACAGTAAATAGATAAATAGCTTGTCAAATGGCAGACTCATCAAAGGGAAACAAGAGAGTTCTGAACCCTTGTGATGGTTTAGAACAGATTAAGTAATGACATGCAAATTCTGTCACGCAGTCGACAGCCAGACCACTTGAACACAGAGGAAAGATTCTGCTGATTTCAGGCTTGGTCTTGATTGCAAACCTCAGCAATGCCAATCCAGATTTTGCAGCTGTGAGCTCTGTGTAGGGACCCCCCCACCCTTGGGGCAAAGGCCAAGCACGGTCTCACAAATTTCCAAAAATTCAGTAAAGCAGGTAGAGGTCATGGAGGATTTAACAAGACCAGACACCCTGTGGGGAGCTGATTTCTAACACAAACTGCTTTTCCAGTAACCACAATCATGAGCTGCCAGTAATTGGAGCTGTACTTTGTGTAACACTCCCTGGTGACATCTCAATTACCCAGAGGAGGGGCCAGGAAACCAGCAACAGCCCAAATTCTTCCTAAATGCTCCACTACACAGTTTTTCACTGTGACAACACATTCCACCCCACACACACTGAATAAAAAAAAAGGAAATAAAAGCAGAGATAACAGCTGATACCTGTGATGATGCCGTTTTTCTCTACAGGTTCTTGCCAGCTGACCTTGAGTGAGGTGTCCAGAATCTCAGTGAAACTCAGGTGTCCCACAGCTCCTGGCTCTGAAAAATCAGAAAAGGAAAGCTTTTAATAGGTGAACCCCACTTAACTGGGATAAGATTCAGGTGGCAGGGTTAGGGATGGAGAAACATGTCCCTGAGCCAGAGCTAAGGGAGGCTGGAAACTTCAGTGAGAGGAGAACACAAGGTGGGAAGAAACACTCTGGCTATCATCATGTCAATTATTTCACCCAGTCATCATCCCAAGTGTGTGGAGATCTAACAGAATTGCTGTTTTCCCTCAATGATACCTGTGAGGTGCTCACCTACCCTGTTTTGTGCAGAAACACCACCAGCAATCCCCTCACCTGGAAAGGGCCTTTTCCCTATGCAAGGTCACAGCAAGGACAGAATCACGAGCTACTGCTTGGATAAATTCCCTCAAAACAACTCTAAAAATGTCCAACATAATGGCAACTGTCTTCTGTAAAATGAATACAAGTGTGTGAAACTTTTTAAAGGGTTTTTATGATGTAGCTCAAGAGCTCTTAAAAATTTCAGCTCCCCAGTGTGCAATGAAAGAGCATAAAATGGAATGACTGTCAAGAATATGCCATCCTCCCTCAATTTTGATCTTCAAGGAAGACAACCTGACTGATTTTTGATCCAAACGCTGTTCTGTCCTCAATCGATGTACTGGAAAAAGGAGGTTTTGTTCATTTTATATTCACTGTGCTTCTGTCACTGGATGCCTGCCCAAGTATCCTCCAACTCCACAGACATCAGTTGGCAACTTCTTGTCTGCAATTTCATGTTTTGTTTCCTCTTCAGTTTAGTCCAGCTTCTCATTCCCCTCCAGCTATGACAAAAAACCCCCAAACCTTGCCAGCAGGTCAGCTACAACCCCATTTGCAATTATGCAGTCCCAGAGAGGAAAATTTCCAAATCCACTCCACAGTACCCAGCAGTCAAAGCACCATGGAAGAACTGCTGAGCCCGTAGTGATCCCAGGAATGCCCAACAAGAGCATGGAATTATCAGTGTTTGGGACCATGGAGCTGCAGACAGGGAAACCAAATACTCACAAAGCTTTGCTCCAGTCAGCCCCTGCAGTTGCAGCCAAACTTTAAGAGTCATCAGGAAACACAGGTGCAGGTGACTCCAGGCCAGGACACGAGGCTTCTGACTGGATGTCAGGTTTTATTTGACCTACAGTTGTCAGCAAACAGATCCCTGTTTTCCTAAAGGATTGCCTAACTTTGCTATCCAGACAGAAAATGATCACCTGTGAACATGAATGACAGGCCTTTCAAATCTTTTTTCCCACCACATAAATCCTGAAGCAAGTCAGCTTCAAGGAGTTCTCTGCCAAGATGCATTATACCACCCTGCACAGGACTTCTCCATCACTATGAAAACCCAGGGAAGCAATTCTACAGGATTAATAAATAAATAAATCAATCCTGCTCATCTCTCCTGCTGAGGCTCCTTGCAGCATGTAGCTGGACACACCAAGAAATGCCTCAGATTATCCAGAAAATACAAGTCTGGCTCTCTCTTGATTTATGTTTCCTGGTGGAATTCTCTTGTGTTTAAAAATGACACACTACCCCAATATTTATTCCCCTGAGATAGCCTCAATGAGACAGGGCAATTACTCTGCCCCTACTCCCACTTTGTGGAAAGCATTTAAGGTTCATTTCTGCAGCCTTTCCTTCAGCAGAAATATTAACAGCCTCTTTCCTCTTCCCAGCTGATTATTTTTTGTGAAATCCAAAGAGTTTTGTATATTTTGTTTCTTACCCTTCTGCACTCACTGAGATCAACCACGGGGTTCTACTGTGCTGAGAGGGAGAAGTCAGATAAACACATTTACAAATCATCACTGGCTTTTCTTCCTTAGGAAAATGGGCAAAAGAGCTGATAATGCACAGAGCAACCTAATGCACGTTTCTCTTTCAACCACACCTTTTGCTTTCATCCCAGGCACACAAGCTGGAGTTCAGATTAGTGGCTCACATGGATTTCTGGTCCTTAAATTCCTACTTCTGGCAACCTGTTCTAGTACATAGAGCAGAGTAACCACACTAGGAAAAATCCATGGGAAAATAATTTTCTCCAGGTTCCTTCAAAAGTATCTCATGAAAAATTGGATTAGCACTTTGAGCGTCACTCCTGTGAATGTTAATGATGATCAGAATCTCCTTTACGGGAATACTGACTAACCCAAGAGATCCCTATTAAGGCAGGGTAGTATTTCTAAAAACAATATCTTAATGGATGAATTAGACACTTTTTATTCCAGTTTAAACCTGCTAATGTGCAGCAGTGTTTATGATGCTCCTGAAGCACTGGCCAGAGCCAGGACACAGTGGACACAGTTGGCTGTGAGGGCCACTGCAATTTATCTGCACTTGTTAGGCCCAAATGTCTTGAGAAAACTACTTCAAGGGGTCACAGACACCAAACCTTTTTCTGATGCAGGAAATAATTTATATGCTAAACCATCCAGTTCATTTTATTTCATCCTGCTTCCAGTTTTTCAGGATGCAAGATAGTGCCTTGCTGTGATCCTGGTCCTTTCACACAAACACTTGCAATATAATATAGATACAGACATTTTCAATTTATTGAGTAACAGCAGGAAACAACTGTAAATTAATCATTGACCTCCACAGGAAGTTCCAGTGCTCAGTTCCTAACAAGATCAATTCATATTTATTTGGGTGCCTGAACATGAATTTAAGAGCAGAAGGATTCACAGATATAACACATTGTGTGATGGCTGAACCAGACTATGAAACTCTTAGCTAATCATCAATGCAAAAAAAATCATCCAGGTTTAGTCCATAATGAAACATGAAAAAGAAAAAAAGAAAATCAACTATTTGCCACAGGCTGAAGGAACACCCATGGAAAACTGGCTGAGGTCTTCATCTGACACGAGGACACACGAGAGCGGATTGCAGAGCAGTTGTGAACCTGAGGTCAAAGTTGAAGCAGAGAGATTGAAGAATTTGGGTACTCACTGTCTTCCAGGGTGCACAGGATCTGGGGAGGGCTCCGAGGGCCGTCCCCTGGGGTGGTGAAACACAGCACTGAGGTGTAGTAGGTGGTGAATTTCTTCAGGTTAGTGATGCAGCCACTGTGAACGCCGTGGAAATCCGGAGCGATGGTGACCATGGTCACACTCTCTGGAGCATCCACTGGCCACGCCAGGAGCTGGGAAATTTAAACACGGATGAGCTCTCATTAGAAGTTGTGTCTATTTGGAATCAAAGTGGGTTTGGCTGCCAAAACCATCTTAATCTGATTGCAAAGAACCAAGCAATGCTGTTAAACTCCTGTCAGCTCTGATGCTGAACAGATGGATGCAGCACTGTGACACTGGAGGGATGTCTGTAACACTCACTGCTGATGGGGATACACCAGCATTGCAATTCTCCATGGCTGCTACTGAGCAATTCCAAAATTATGGCAAATCATTATTCAGATGACATGAGCCTTTTGTTTCATCAGCCTGGCCACTCTCTGCTGCTGAAAGCAAGCTGAAGGAAGAAAAGTACCTTCAGTGCTACTCTGTGGTAAATGTTTTATCCTATTTCCTTTAAAGATCCCGCAGCCTGGGGAGGTTATTGGGATCAGAGGGACAGAGATGGGGACACACACACACCCCCTCCTCCCCCAGCACCCCAGTGAGCAGCCCTGCCTCACAGGCTGGGAGCATTACAACCTCAGTGGACTGGGGACATCCACACTGTGAATGATTCAAGCGCTCCTGGAACTACAGAAAGAATAGAGAATGGTTGTAAAGATGATTACTACAATTTTCAACACCTGAGTCCCAAAAGCTAGACTCCTGAAGACATTTTCATGCATTTAAAATAGGGTGCTTGTCAGAGGAGCTCAGTCTTCCAGGTTTCATTCATCTCAGTGGATGTTCTGGGCGATCAATATCTCTGAGAGTGCAATACCTCATGTGTAGGTACCTAAATGAGGACTTAAAAAATTCATTTTTTGGCAAATTACTTTGAAATTCTGAAACAATTTTTGAAATCGCTTTAAAGGCTTGAAAGTGTTTATGAAATTTTTATTTTGTCCAAAAATCCTTATAATGCAGCGTACAGGAGAATGTTAATACTCCAGGTCTGCCTCAGTACCTGTGTAAATTGTGCTACTTGTATTGATTTCAGGCCCATAAACATGAATAGATACCTGAAATTAATAAGCCATATTTGACACATTTAGCCAATGTGTAGAGTCTCTGATAACCAGAAAGCACAGTTAGGGGACTATCAGGAGTAATTTTAGGAATATTTCATATTTGAGAAGGTGAGCTTTACAACTTATTGAAATGCAAATAAATTTCAAAGAAAAGATATAAATGTATAATGGCTGAAGAGGACAGTTAGTTTTATTTTCTTTTCTAAATCACCTCTGTGGATTACAATTATTAAAATTTATAACTTTAGAGGACTGAACTCTTGAGTCCATTTCACCGCATGTGCGTGAGGAAACACGAGCATGCAATGAAAACAGAGGTGAACAATTCTGTCAGTTAAAAGAAAAAATGGGTTTCATCCTTAAAAAAGGCAAAGGCCTGGCTTTGACTACTAGAAATTCATAAATCATACACAAAGCTACTCTGTAGAAATAAGTGACAGAAATGATCTCACACAGTCTTTGTACTGCAATTCCCAACCCCGGGGAGAAACAGGATGGTAAAGCTGTGGCAATCTACTGCAATCAAAGAAATACAAATTTTGATAATTTCAGAACTTTTCATTGGCCACTGACAGATACAAATGACAATTTTAGTTCTTTTGTAGCACTGCTGAAGAAATGGAAACACAAATTAGAGGTAGCTGTGCAATGAGATGAGGGATCATTAGACTAAAACTCTGACTACAACAGAGAATGAAAATCTGAAATAAGACTTTTGCAAACATGGGCTCACTGTGCTTGGACCTGCACCAGAAAATTACAGTGCACTGCAGTCCACTGAACCCCGAAAGTGCTTTTATTCTGAAGTCTGAACAGAAGCCAAGTGCTATTTCTGTGCTGGAGTTTCAGGGTATTGTGCTTCAGCCCTGTCAGTCACTGAGCCTTGAGAGCTGACTCTATCCCTGCCAGAAGCAGACACAAACATCTCCATGTATTAATTTACTTCTTCAGCAGTGAGATTCTCAAACCACCGCTGGTCTTCATGAGAAATCTATTGATTTGGGCAGAAATACCAAAATTCCCATACATATCTCAGCCCTCTCAGTTTCTCTGTTACTCTGAGACATTCCTAGAGAAGGATCAAGTCTTCTGAAACATCTCAAATCTGTGTACAATCCCTTAATTCACAACTTGTCTTTTGAACTACAACATCCTCCTCAAATCACTCCACATCCCTTCACACAAATCTTGTTCCTCCCTGCTCATAAACCATACCTGTCTTCCCTTTTCCTCCTCTGAGATTCCTGCAAGATTTCTCGTTGTTCTCCCTATGGAAGTTTTTAAATCCTTCATTTATGATGCTCTGACTGCTGAATCACTGATGGAGGTTCTATTAAGTGAGAACAAACCACCCTACTCAGTTCCTCAGCAAACACTCCACTGGTCAGAGGCTCTGTTAAGCACTCTCTGCTCTGTGCACTCTTAACAGATACTGCCTGATTAATAAATTCTACATTCCCATATCTCCCAGATCACCTCCCAGATCATCATCTCACATTTCCCAGTGGGAAAGTCAAGGCAAATACTTAGTGTGATGCCTTGGATCCCAGTGAAATGAATGGTGATTCTGCATTAGCATGAACAGAAACTTCAAGGTTGGTTTTCAGTGCCACAATGACATGTCTCCTGAGGTGACTTTCCAAACTGACATGGAATTGCTTTCTGGCTTTGGAAACTCTCCAGGGAAAGGACAAAGGTATAAGGACTTCCAGGTTATGACACATTCCCTTTTCAGGACTTACATAAATTGCAAATACTAGAATCATAGAATGATTTGGGTTGGAAAGGACTTTGAAGATCATTCAGTTCCACCCTCTACCATGGGCAGGGACACCTTTCACTATCCCAGGCTGCTCCAAGCCCTGTAAGGAGCAACATCTGCTCACTTCTCTCTTTCTTTTACCCGTGCAAGATACCCCTGAAAGCACAGAGTCACTTTGGAGATTCAGAGATCATAAGGTTGAAATTCAGGTTTATACCAGGACTGTTAATGCAGACATTGTCTGAAACCTGTACTCACCTTGTACCCTTGGTTAATGCCATTGATGAACTGCTGGGGTGGGGGGTTCCAGAGGAACTGGATGGTTGTGGAATTCACAGCTTCAACCTGCACGTTCTGAGGTGGAGCTGTGGGCACTGCAGAGAGGGGACAAAACAAAACAGAGCAGAGAGGGAATGAGCAGAAAAAAGAGAAAAATGAGCACAGAACCCACTGAGTGTCACTGGCAAGTCACAGAGTAATAAGAACCTTGAGAGAGGGATGTACTTCCCACAAAACAGCAGCGGTTTGGAAAGCTGAGTAATTGGGTTAATTTCTCATCCTGTATTGGAGATTCCTTCAAGGGGAGGAGAAGAAATGGTTTCTGCAGCTTATTATCCTGCAGAGGAGTTTCTCAGAAAGACTTGAGGCAGGAGCCATGTAAGGATAGGTGAGCACAGCTCTTTCAGTCATCCATGAGTGCACAGAGAATGAAGAGTTTCTGAGAGAAATTTCTTGAGTTCTTTAATGCTGCTCAATTCCCCAGATCAGACAAGAAAGCACGCAGTTTGCACAATTAAGGTTCTAATTGTGAATTATAATCTGGCAACAGCATCTGTTTATTATTTACTGCTGCTTAAAGAATTAGGACCAGTCGTATCAAATGCAGCAAAGATTTTTCTTGGGAATTGGGAGTTGTTCTCATTTTATCTTGATATGATATGCATTCATGTATATTGAATTGATTATATATATCCTGAGCCAATACATCCTCTAATCTACTAAAAGTTGCATAAACATTTCATGCCAAAGATTTAATTAGACAGATGTTTTCTCAATACAAAAGAAAGCATGGAACATAAAGGCATGCTGCCTTCAAACAACCAAAACCAGCACTTGTCTCATTCCAAGCAATTTCTTCAACTTAACTGCTTTAAGATGTCATTTCTACAGTTCTCAGAGGAAAGCATATTAATAGATAGGCCTATTTTTCTGAAATTATCAAGCTTATAGCAATTTTAAGAAGAAAACTGCTATCTGAGTACAAAAAAATGGACTAAGACACTTTAAATCCTATAAAATAAACTTAATAATGCTTAAAAAATACCACTATTGACAACCATATGCATTTGTATTCTATGAAATAGGAACTATCCACAAGTGGTTTTGAAGCCTGGAAGGCTTTGTTCCTTCTGCTTCCAAGGGAAAGTTCCTACTGAAGCCAAAGGATCTGTGCTTCTAAGGAGCATCCACGATTCCCACTGAGAAATGCAGGTTTCCTCCACACTTTTCAAAAACAAGGCAGAAACTTTTACAGTTGCAAACTACTTTTCGGAAGATGAGTCTTTGTGTGGAGAAGAAATGAAGAAAAGAAGTTCAAAAATGCAAAACTGCCCCCTTTTCTCACCAAAAGCTACTCTTCAGAAGAGACATAAAGGGGCATTATTCTTAACTTGTGTAGACACTACAGCAAGACAGAACAGTGCACACTTATCAGAGATGTGCACAGCCCAAAAATATCAACACAGAAAAATGGAGAAATCCTCAAGGATATCAGGTTTGAAATTGTAAGAATACCTGCTCCCATGCCCTCTGTCACTAAAATTCCCTGAAGATTCTGCCACGGCTCCCAACTTCACTCTGCACACTTTTTTCAACCTCAGTAGCTGCATATTAGTCAGAACTTTCTTGCCCTAATTTAAAACTTGATGTCACAATTTATGAACTATGCATAATTATTGAGTTCTGGAAGTAGAGTTTATCTGATAGTACTCTAAATTTTCATTAGAATCTGGGCCCTACTTCCTGCCATGTATCATAATTCCCTGTGTGCTTTTGGAAGGTTATACTATTATCTGAATGACCTGTAGACATCATAAAGTTTTTGTAGTTAAGAGATTCACCAAATCATCCTGAGATACAGTCATAAATATTAAAGTCACTCTACAGTCATAATGAGCTGCTTTGGCTACAGTCCCCCACTAAATGCATTTTTTCTTGTTCATGTTCTTGATGAAACTGTTTATTATGAGAGCCACAAGATTTATCTGAATCTGCTTTTGTGTGCAATACCTTGTATAGTTAATGGTTAACATGCATAAATTTTTTTTACAATTCTTACTTTCCTGAGTATTTGCATATTCAGGCATTGTAACTGCCAGAGATTTGTTATTGCAGAAGAAAATTGTGTTACAGGTCTTCATGTTATTTTGTTATCAGAAATTCACCAGGATATCACTGATAGATTAATCTCCTCCTGTCAGGAAGGCTAAATCAGCTGAGCACCACCAAGCTCCAAGTTTTCATTTGTAGTCCTCAAAGTCCTCGAAAAGGCTCAGGCAAACACTTGAGGATAGGCTTACTTCAGTTTTAGGAATGTGGATAACCAAATGCATTCGTTATTTCCTTTAAAAAGGGAAATATTTTTTTGTTCATTAGGAGATAATTTTCTGGAACAAAAATATATGGTCATTGCAGAGAAAATATCTGCTGTATAAATACTAAAAATAGAAAAAAATATGAACAGAAAACATAAAACCTTCAGAATGTTGGAAATTATGATTTATATCACAATTCCTCCTTGTCTATCTTTATTGAAAAATCAACATCTGCATCTCGATTAATGTATTTAAAAGATGGAAACATGGTCCATCTGATATGCATAAACTTAATTATACTGCAGAAGACATAATGTAATACATTTTTATATTTTTAATCAGTAAAATATTGGCATTATAATCTCAAATTTACTTCAAAGTGCCAGTATAAAATTCTCCTTTTATGTCCTGATATTAAAGACTTCCTTGGGTATCTGAGCAGTTCTGCATTTTAAAAAGAAAAGAAGTTTGAGGCAAGCTAAATCAGAATTGACCTTCTGATCACTTCAAAACTCAAATACTTTTCCAAGATCATGGAGAGTAACTTCCAGAAGCTGTGGCTGTCTGCACCAAGGATTTTCTAATTTAGTGGTGGATATCTGTCCTCTTCCTACAAATTTGTTGTCAGGCTGTACAGAAGCTGCCTATGTCAAACAGGTGTTCAAGAGTAATCCCCAAGTATTTACACTTCCAGCTTTTAAACCTGTACTTCATCATGTCTGCAAGTATTCCAAAGCCATCTCACAGTGGAGCTCCATCTGGGAGTCATCTCGGAGCTGCAGATCAAATTGGTCAGACACAACCAACTGTTACTTTCTTCCTGATAAAGTTCATGTGGTTGGAAATCTACGGAGAGCTCAGCCCCCGGGACTGCGGGTTAATGTACAGCATTCCAAGCAGAAAAGGTCATGGAAGCACTCTAGATAAAAACCATTAAAGGGGTTTCACTGACAAGATAATTGAGAGGAGACAAGGCACCGAGGTTAAGCAAGTGTACATGGAATTATTCTGTCTCTGGCCGTGTGCAAACAGCATGTAAATCCCACAGAGTTTCTGACCCCCACACTCCTGCTCCTAAAGGTAGATCTACAAGACAGGCTTGCAAAAAAGGCTCCTCTGGAGCTCCTGACCTTCGAGAGGTGGCAGCTTCTGTCTCAGGCAGGCCTGTGGAACTGCAGGTTTTCCTATAGGTGAGGACTTGGCTGTTCCTTTAATGCACCAGCTTATGGTGCTGAGCTGCACATCCCATGGGAGCAGTGGGGATGTGGAGTTTGTAATTCCTCCTGGGAAACCCCTTCCCTCTGCTCCCTGCTGGCATTCTGGGCTGTGTCTCTGTGACTCTACACATCTGAAAATCTGAACTCTGAAATTCAGCAGTGTGAGATTTAGCACTAACTGGTTAGTTGGGCTTCGTGGGGCTGGGAAATGCCTCCTTCCTTTCCTGCATGTCTCTCACACAGACAGGATTTTATTTCTTTATTAAGAGCTAGGGGGCAGGGGTGTCTCTGAGACAACTGCTAATTTCACCACCTTGCAAAATCCTTTTAAAATAAAATGAAAGCAGTAGATGGCAAATGACATCTAAGCAAGTCAAATCCCTCCCAGCCACTAAAACTCCAACCTGCTTCTGCACAGGAGCAGCTGGGCCAAAAACAGCCATGAGTGCTCCAAGGGTATTAGGAGGCTCCCCAAAGAAAGTGAACAAAGATCTTTGAGATATTTTTGCCAAGAAAGCCCAAGGGAAAACTAAGGAAAATATCTTTTCTCTAAGATAAAGTGAATGGGTGCAGAGGACACTCCACACTCAGAGAATCCTTTTTCAAGATTATTTCCTACATAAAGCAGGAAGCTTTCAGTTAACTGGGTTTCCTCTGGCTCTTCTACCTCAGTCACATACATTTCTCTGATTCATCTCAGTGCCTGAGGAAGAAGATGCTTTGGACCTGGCTGAAGAGACTCCTCTTGCTTTTATCCTTTTCACACCATCAAGACTCACCAGTCTGGTGACTTTTATTAAGGAAGGGCTTTTGCTCAGACCTTCTTGGCCTGGCAAGGTGTCCACGCATGGCAAAGAAGGGAAAACAAAATATTCAAGTACATGCTGATGTCTGTGAACTTTGGGATATAAGACTGGCTTTTGAGATATGCATCAAAAGAAAGACATGACACTAAAAGCAGAATTGTCAATCGAGAGGTTAATGGAAGCAATGTCTCTACTTGTAAACCTTGCCCTGCCTAAACCTAAGGCATGGTGGGAGTTTTTTAAAGGGAGAGAAGTTCACAGATATTCACAGTGGTGAGATAAAAGAGGCAGACCCAAAGTTAAGGGGTGGAAGCTGCTACTTAATCATATCAACCTGCAGAAAAAGGCAAACATGCCCAATAATACAGAGCAGAGACAATACTGCCACCACAGAAAGATGTTTATACCTTCACATAGCTATCCTTACATGAAGAGTAAGAACACATGAAAAGGTATTGGGAAACTTCACGTTTTCATATGGCAATGAGAAGTCCTGCAGGACACTGCTTAAATAAGTAAAACTGCCCTATGCAGAGGGCTGGCACAAATCCCTGTGAAAAGTAACATCAAAGCAAGGAACAGCTGGAGAAACTCTGATGATGAAAGATCTATATATACAGAGCATCAAAGGATTAGGCTGAATATCACTCTGAAAAGACTTTCAAGATTTTAGAGACAGTCAACCTGTCTGACCCTCGTGCTGGGATGTTCAGTGCTCTGCCAGTAAGTCTTTCTGACATTTTATCTCACTGACACTATGCACCAGCTTCCTCCATGTTCAGATCCCTCAGCACCTCGAGAGCTTGGCTGCATTCTGGAAGTTGGTGATTTTTGAGGAGCTTGGAGCAGCTGATTAGTTTTCAGTGGCTAAAGCAATGCCAGAGGACTAATAAGGGATTAATAGACTAGCTCCTGGTATAAATCCACAGCTTATACAGCCAGTCAATACCCCCTATGACAAAGGTGCCAATATGCTGATGTGCTCCTGCCAATGGGTTGATCTGCTCCCAGGGTTCATTTCCTCCCAGGTCTGGCTGCACAGCACACTTGATTAGTACGAGGTATTTTTCATCTGCAGACAGACAGGTTCTTGCCAGCACAGCTCACATCAGTTAATGCATGTCACAGAAGAGGCAGTGGTGGTGTGGTAGTAGGAGAGGGGGATGGATGGGAGTGTGTGTCTTTGACATTCATCTCTGCTCATATTAAAATCAGAATATGATTTACAAGGCATTTTTACACATGGCTTTTTCTTACTCCTGCTGGTTTGTTTTAGGAAAAAACAATCTGGAGCTAGAAAACCAGTCACAAGATTTTTCCTGTCTTTTCTCAACTACAAAAAACATAAAGGAGCAGAAATTTGGACAGTAGCTCAATTACATATAGAGACTGGATATTAATCCAATTTCAAATTTTATTTATACCAACCAGTCTCCCTTTTCAGCTCTAAATGTAAAAAGGCTTCAAACTCTTTTAAAAAACAGGATATATGCCTTTGTTGAACCCAGCAAGGTTCATTGGGAGGTGGCAGCATCCATGAAGTAGTTATTAACAGCTATTAGCAAATACAAATATGAAATAAATCAGAAATATCCAGTTTTTCTTCTATGTCTACTCAGCATTGAGGAATTACATGAAGCCAAAGAGGCTATTGCAGGTTGGCCTGCTGTCTGAACACTCTTGCTGATTAACATGAATGGAGGACTGACTACACCTAATTTATAACAGAGGATTTATACCCTTATAAATGACAACAGACAGCCAATCAATAAAGGATGATAATAACTGCACATAATATCAAGGGAAATTAGAGTCAATTACAGGGTTTAAGAAAAAAAGAGTGTGAAGTCCAAACCTGGGCCTTAATAGATGGAAGGTTAAGGTGCTATGATAGCTTAAAATGCGCAAATAAACAAGGTAATGAATTACAAGCATAATCACAAAAGGGATTCAAATTCTGTGGGCAAACCAATGCTCTGCAGAGCTCGGGTCTTTAGTGGGATAGAAAACATTAATCCTGGATGCAAGGAGAAGACTTCAAGAAAAACATTTCAAGGTCTGCTATAAATACTTCCAGAATGAGGTTGAGTGTGCCTAGGCTCCTCTAAACTATGAGACTTGACATGCCCTAAGACAAAATAGAGATAGTTCTTTCTCTAATTGTTGTGGTTAATTAGTGTTGCATATGAATAATCTTTTCTTAAAGATCTCCCTACACCTCAAACTGTATCTAATCATGTTATAAGGTACTCCTAGTAACAATTAACAAACAACTACATTTTCTTCACTGATGGAAAATTAACTGATGCACTGTAAATCTCCAAGTTTTTAAAACAGTGTAATTGTTTTATGACCAATGAAGTAGAGCCTATGTACTGTCCAGTGCTCAGCATCCAGCACAACCCTGCAATTATGGGAATATATGGAAGCCTTAAGGACCTGGCACTTAATTATCCTACAGATTTTTATACCAATCTAGAGGTGTAAACATGCCTTACACTGGTTGTAAAAAGTAATTACATATCCTTTTGTTGGTGTAATTTATACTCTTCTTAAAGCACTTAGAAAAGTGTGGAGGAGCTGTAGCATAAAAATCAGGGCTTTAAAGATCATTTTATCTTCCCCTTTGCAAGTATCTGCACCATTCCTGAAATGCTTCAGAACCCTTTCTCCACAGGTTGTATTTCTCTCCCTACACTTTCCTTACAGTTTATTCCATATTTCTAAAACAAGGTATTTTGTGACTATCACAACTAATGCAGCTGGTTCACTCTGTCTCCCTATATTGCATATGCAGCATCTTGCATGCCTTGGCCATGACAAAACCAATTCCCTGCCATATTTTCTCTAACTCTCATGGCAGGGTAACCTCAGCCCCTGCCTGTCACAGGTCCCATAAATCCATTCCCCAGGACCCCAGCTCTCATCAGCATTTCTATTTATTACTTCTGCTGCAGCTGACTCCGGCCTGCAAGTGTGGCAAGACGTCATCACGAGGGTCACCAAAACAGATAATTTTTGACTTCACTCCCAGCTTTTCCTACAACAGAGATAGAACAGAGACTCAGCTCTGCTCAGGCATTTGAAATTTGCAGGTGCTTCCTGCTCCAAGCTGTCTATCAAATTTGACTGAAGTGACCATTGGACTTCCCAGGTTCTAAGGTGGGACTGCCAGGCAGCACATCCCCTAAGGAAGCTGCGGGATGCTAAAGGAGATCCTGGTGGGATTTGCTCACCTCCCTGCAGTGTGTACTCTGTCACGGGCCTGCTGAAGGCTCCCAGCCCAGCTCCATTGTAAGATGCCACCTGGATTTCATACTGGGTCCAAATGATCAGGTCTTTCACCAAGCAGTAGTTGATTTCTGCACTGGTGATGTTCTTGTACTGGTACTCTCCTGGGAGGCCGGCCAGGCGATACCTGCCAAATGTGGAGAGGAATTAGCTGGTTAATTAGATGCTATCAATTAGAGGAAATATCCTGACTGGTAAAAGAGCTCCCTTTGTGAAGAGGCAATATACAAAGTTTTACAGCAGAATTTTACCATGAATAATGAAAAATAATCAGGACGAACATGGCAACTCCTGATAAGACCATCTTGTGTTTGACTTCTATAGTATTTATAATCTGATCTCACTTAGATTACAGGCTCACGGCGAAACAAAACGGGTATTTTATCCTGTTTTATGGTTGCAGAAAAATTACAGCTTTTTAAATGTGGCTTGTCTAGTAAAAGCTGTGATTTAGTACAAAAAATAGCCCAGATGTGATTTTTATCAGAGTGCTGCTGTAAATCAGACTGAAGAATGGGTTTTTTTCCTTCACTTCTGAAATCTGAAAAGGAAGAGCTCAGAGGGCTCTGACCTCCTAGAATCTCAGCCACTGGCACCTCTGGCTTTCACCAGAATTTACTTGACAGAATATTTAAAATAAGGATTGAATACAGCTGAGACTGAAGGGCTGGGTAAGCACAGGAATTCCAGAAGGACTGTGTCAAACACAGCTAGGTGATAAATATCCTGAAACACTTTCTGCTGAGACATGGGAAGTTCAAACACCAAATATACTTTCCCATGTAAAAATTGTATTCCAGAAAACAGAGCCCCTTTGATGTGTCTCTTCAGGCCAACAAACTACAGAGAAGAACTAAATTATTGAAAGGAAACAAACCTCACAAATCTGTGAAAGTGAGTAATACTGTTTGTTTTCCTTCCTTTCGGAAAGAGGTACAGTGGATGCTCACAATATGCTAATTCTCAAAAAACCAAAACAAAACAGAGGCCAAATAAGGGACACAAGGTATTACTATTCCACGAAAAAGACAAATATGGAAACATCTGTATTTTTATTCACCACACAACTTTTATACACTTTTACCCATCCTTTGCTTCACTGCAGTCACCAAAAGTTTATTAACACAGAACAATTTCATTGACATCTTACAGGGACATTTTAAATTCATCTAACTTAAACTGGTGCAATGTTTATGACTAGACAACTTCATGTGTTTCCGCCAGTAATTTTTCTTCTAAAATCTTCCTATAAAGAGATCAGTTCTTAATCACTGATATATATCTATTTTCTGCTGCTCACCTGACCATCCTTTAGCTCACTTAATATCTGTAATGTTACACAAATGTGATTCCATTTACGAAATATAAATGGAAATAAAGAAATACCAGCCCTCAGCTGAGTTTACTGAATGTCTTGCTCCCTATTTCTCTCCCTCACCTCCTGTGCAGGGTGTGTGCTCCTTGGCCAGCCAGTTGTTAGTGCAGCAATGCTGTGTCTCCTGCCCAGCAGACAAGGTGTAAAGGCTCTTGTGATTTAATCTGTTATGCTGTTAGCATGGCAGACCCCTAAATGCAATAGTGGCAGTGAGAAAAAGGGCAAAGGAAGGAGGCCAGTTCAGAAATGTCATGTCTTCATGATTTTTCTCACCATGGACTTTGATGGATACTCCACATGACTTGTGCAGTGCACCTTCACTTTTAAAGATCAGGTGTTCCATCAATTTAGCATCTTGCATGTCTTGAGCTTTGGGTCTCTGGGATGGCTGGTGCTTTTCATTCTGCTATGCCCTGATCCTGCACAAATCAGTGCAGGAACACTGTTCTTCAGTGTATATTGCTGTGACCACACCATTCAACGTGGAAAACCAGCCTGGTTTATTACCTGGGACAGTTGCGCTTTTATGCGATAATCTTAAATTCCTGTTGAATAAATGGTTTCTCTGCTCTGCTGTCAAGACAAAGCAGGAAGACGCCAAAAACGTTCACAGATTGAGCATAATGAATATGAGCAGTATTAAAATGGAAAGAGATGTTACAGCAAGGTCAGGGATCAATTATGCAGATAGATACTGTAGAAAGTACCAAAATTAAGCATTATTGGAAATGCTATAAGGAGAAAACAGCACAGATTGCCAGAAGCAGAAGCCTATGGGATCACTTTTTAATGCTGAGACTGGGAAAGACTCCCTGGGATTACCTAAAGAACTAATCCTACCACTGAGGAGACCAGTTTGAAGGGAAGAATTGCACAAAACGTTTGCACCCTGTGCAAATGGGAACCCAATGCTCAGGACAAGGATCTATCTGCAGGCACAAGTTAAAGCATCTTTCCCCACTGATGGCTGACAAAACATTTTAAACTGAGACCAGCCCTAAAGTCTTACACCAACAGCACTTGCACAAGGGGCACCGTGCAGGGGACAGGGAGATGAACAGACTCAACTCTGCCTGCAGACAGAGGGAACTTCCCAGGGCTATTCTGGGGGCCCATCAACACTCTTAACACGACAAAAGCCTTTCCATTCATGCCGGAAAAAGTAGGAGCACAGCATGAGCAGGATGCTGGCATTTAAACTGCAGCATTTAGTTATCTTTTACAGTTCTGGAGGACACTGTATTAAAAATGTCAGCAGCCTGCCCACAGGAGGATGTAACCATCACTTGGAAATATGTCAGGGGCTGGGATTTTCCCACAAAAATTCTAATTTAGATAGTGCCTCTCTCTCTAGAGGTGTGGCCCTAGCTGGCTGCTAGCACTGCAGGGTGTGGAGGATGCCAAATGAGCAGTAATCTGTAGTGGAATTGGGTAAGAGTGAGTCCCAAAAAATCACCTAGGAGAAATGCTCTGCAAAGCCTCTCAAGTGTGGCAACACCTTTTCCAACACAATGAATCCTGTGTAAGCAGCCAGATTGGATGTGTACAGGATTCCCAGGCACCTGCCTGAATGTGTTTCTCATGAATAAGTGCAGAAAGGGCTGAAAGGATCTTACTCAACTGGCTGATTTTCAAAACCAAACCAAGGTCTGCTGCGAAGCACCTGACCTGTCATTCCCTCTCTCCATTTTGTTTGGCACAAAACTGAAGTTTATTGATTCTTTTCTGCTCCTCCATAGGCAGAAGCCCTGTTGTGTCTTTGATAAATTTAATTAACCTTTCGAGCAGGGAGCTGAGCTTGTAATAAGCAAATATACATCTGCATAGGCTGCACTATACCAGCCTCCCACGTGAACACTTGCATTACTTGTGCTTCACTTCCCTTTGAAAATGGAATAAAAGGATGTTGTGAGTCTCCACAGGGAGTTGGTCCTTTGGAGCAGCTGATGGAGCCTCAAGACTCTCTAGGACAGACAAGCCAGAATTTAGGTGGCTGCATCCCTGTGACTCCTTGAAGAGTTGCTGTTTTCTCATATTTAACAAACCAGGGCAGCCTGAGCATTTGCAAACAATAACTAATATATTTCATTCAGTTAGAGATAGCTTTCATTACACTCTTAAGTCACACCATTTGAACTCCCGTGTGCACACCTGGACCTATCTCTGGACCTCCCAGGTTAAGAAAGGACTCACCTTAGGATGTAGCCATGAAGAACCCCATTGTGCTCACTCTCAGGAGGAGGCTGCCACTGCACCATGATGGATTGATTGGTTCTCCCACTGGCCACGATGTTTTTAGGGGGGGCGCTGGGGGGCTCCTCAGGTAGCATCAACCTAAGTACAAAAGAATGTGATGGACATGGGTGTTGAAAGAAAACATAAATAACAGTCTATTTCCTGTATCCACTCCAAGTGAACCACCTTCTTTTATCACAGTCTGATGACTAGAAAGAAATATAAAGCTGATCAAACTGCTGAAGACATGCATGAAATAGTTACAACAAATCAGCATAATAGGAAATCAGTTAAGCAAGCAATGAGACAGACAGCTGAGGCAACCCTATTCTCTTGGAATCACCCAGGCTGCTACAACTCTTAAAAAAGATTACAAGCCTGAATGAGTAAGAGCTCAGGTCCAGTGTCTGTGACTCCTTCCAAATTGTTTCTTTCAGCTCTTTCAATATTTTTCATATCAAACTCCTACATTTTGAAAAAGCCATTTAGAGTTCAGCTGTTCTGCAATTCAAGCTCGCAGCAAGCTTTGGTTCACAGAAGAAGGGGGATGCATTTGAAACTGAATATGATGAAGCCATCCTTCTCTGTCACATCTGGGCAAATTCCAGAAGTGACATTGCCATGACAGGGTGAGAGTTGTGCTCCTACCCAGGCTAACTGCTGGGCCTTAGCACAAGCGCCAAATAACATTTCCAAGATTCTGCTCAGTGATACTCTGTAGCATGAGGACACCTCTCCCATGATGCGCTGATCTCCTGCATCCCCCAAGTGCCACCATCCCCAACTCCTGCCAGCTGCAGAGCACTCTCCAGAGGTCTGAGAAATGGCAACTTCTCCATCTCCCAGTCATTGTGCAGAAGATTATTTAACTCCTTCATTCACAAGCAGCATTTTTCCCTCCCGAGGTCGCTGTCCCTTTAGCACACAGACACTGTCATTACCTGCTGGTCTCAGTGCTGTACCGGCCCTTTCCCACCTGGTTCACTGCACACACCCTGAACTGGTAGGTCCTGGCTGGAGTGAGGCCACTCACAGTGACACCGGTCATCTTCGGGTCAAGGTTTGACAGGTGAACCTTCCAGGGAGAATCTGTTGGGAAAATTAGCATGGGTAAAAAAGAAAAAAATGTGAAAGTGCCTGTCAAAAGCCCTGCAGAAGTGAGAAAACGCCTCTGATTGCTCGGAGCTCTTTGTGCTTGCTTCCCTCAGAGGAACTTTTGGGAAGAAGTTTCTTTTCAGCAGAAGAAACCTTCCTGTCAGCCCACACGGTTATGCAGATTGCACATTTGTCTACTGGAAAGTGATGCTGCACATGTCATGGCATAATAAATAAAAACTATATTCATTAACATTTTAATAAAAGAGAAAACAAGCATGATAAAGACAGATGGGCTGTGTATTTCACAACCCATCTGTTTGGCAGGCCATCACACCACCACACCCATGAGTGGCTCTGGTGGAAGGATTCTAATGAAATTCACAGTCAGTTTGGAATATCTTCCTATCCAGCTTGCAAGCAGGTGTAGAAGCGTGACTCTCTCTGCCAAATCAGCCTTTTGCTGCAAGACCTGAGAAAGCTTCTGCTGCTGATTCTACATGTCTACAGTATTTTTGTTTTTTTCCTAGTGATAGTATTCAGCATGGAATCTAATTGTCCTAGGAAGATTCCCTGGTAGAAAGAGCCCTGGCAGCACTCTAAACCCCTCGCTGTCAGTTCACATCCTTGCCATACCAAGCTCCTCTGATGCCCAAATTTCAAGTTTTCAAAGAGGTCAGAAATGAAACATGTTGAAAATTAAATATTCTGACTTCTTCTCTCTATAGCCTGGCGTCACACATTCTCCCTGAAGTCATGACTGAAATAGTCAGGGAGAGGTGACATTTGGTCTGTGTTGCAACAGTAGAGCAATGGAATCAGCCAATTTGAAGATTTGTTCAGTTTTTAAATAATACCAGCTGTTTTCATGCTCCCTGCTCAAAATTACTAACACTTCTGGAAATTGCTCAGGAGCTCGCTGTAGATTTTGGCAATGTTATCTGTGCATGTTGCTCATCAGAAGTGCATTGTGGCTCCTGGCAGGTCACCTCAATGTCTGCCTGAAAATGAAGATGAGATGTCCCAGACGTGGAAGGCTGTTAAACTTCACACCAAGACAGAAGCCACTCATTTTGTGCTTTTCTGGCAGATTCCTTAGCAAGTTTAAGTCCTCTAGGGTGTGATGCCAGTTGGGCTATAAACATTGCATCTTCAAATTACTCCAAATGTATTTATTCCAGTAAAGGCCTTGCCAAAGCGAAGTCTTTTTTAACAGGAGAACTGACACAGCAGAATACTGGGAATGCTGGACAGGGACATTTGCACAGCAGTCAAGGTCTGTCCTTGCCAATTGATTTACCAACAGCCACTTTGGCTGCAAGATCCTGATGCCAATTTGTCTTAGCTGAACACTGGATTTCTTTTGGACAGCCCTTAGAGGAAGCACACCTGTGCCATCTAGAAAAGCATTGCTTAGGAGTTTTTTGCACCCTAGTTCCTTCTGAATTTTCACAGGCTTCTCTTGAGACTTCCCAAACGGCCTTGTTACAGCCAGAGTGCACAGGAACAAATCAAGGAAAGCTGGAGTTAAGGTATGGCTGACTTAGTGCACTGCCTGAAGGAACTTCCTGAGGAAAAGGGAAGAGCAGACGCCAAGAGGGGAGTGAAATACCCTTGTATGAGCTACTTGGGCAGTGGTCCGTTTCCTAGAGCATTTCATGTGTTTACTGCCAGTGTAAACACCACCTGAGAGTGCTTAACCCAAGCAGCTCAATGTAGTGAGCAGTTTGATTCAACAACAGGCCCTATTAATCTCCTCAGCACCTTGGGGCTTTGCTCTGTTTATATGCTGCATCTGTAGAATACTTTATTAATTCTTTTTCCTCTCCTGGTGGAAGATAAAAGATCTGGCAGGAAGAGAGATTAAACTGGAAACTAATATAAACGAAGCCTATTCATCTCCTGGGTACTCTGATTCAGAGAGGAGGGTGGTTCAGGGAGCATTTGCTCACTCCTGGAGCACTGGATACACTGAGTGTGTAGAGTATCTTTAAAATTTAAATGTCAAGTATTTTTTTTTTTTTTTGACAATCTATAAACAAAACATTCCAAAAAAAACCGGATCTCCCTCTTTAGAAACACACAACCAACCCCAAGATTGTGCAGAAGCTCTTTTCACTGTGGAGAAGAGCAATTCTGACAAGGGAAACATGCCATAAAATTTTCAACACTGCCTCTCCTGTCCTCCAGGGATGGCTGTCACTCACCTGTCCCAGGAAACCTGGAGAAGTTCCATGGTGACAAAAGACTTGCCAGGTCAAACTATTAAAAAAGCCTCTGCTAGACTGACCAGACTCTGCTAATCCTTCATTTAACTTAAGCTGCCCAGAACATACTCTGGGCTCTGCTGCTCTTTCCCCGTAATTGTCGCTGTCTGAACAACTTCCATGTTGAGCTGTCTGTCGTCTTACAAATATTGGGCATTCTGAATTAACTCTGATTGCCTCTCCAAGTTAATTTATTGGAAATGACGAATCTCACAGGCTGTTCTCTGGTTTACAATGTCATTTTGGGGTTTTAGAAATTAAATTTTTTTTTTCCTGTCATGAATTTTTGGACGTGCTTGTGATGCGTTCAATAACTCTGGCTATGTGCCAAGAGGCATTTCTTCCCTAAACTGTCTACCCTACAGTTCATGCATTAATTGTAATTTCCCCAAAAATCATTTCCAATTTGATATTACGGATCAGATCTACTGCAGAAAGCTGATTTTTTCAGGTTTGGAACACTTATCCATCTCTTTCTTTCTCCAGGGGTTTTGCATAGATGGCAGCATAGGAATTTGCTGTACTGCTGGAATTCACTGAATTCATCTTTCAAACCTTTGTTTTTTGCAATCTGATATAGCAAAAAATCCAAATGAAAGCTAAATGGTTCACCCTTTGTTTGGCAGGACCTATACAAGGTCTGAAAAAAAGAATATTTTAAAATTATCATATCTAGATCTGACTCGCAATCACGACAACACAGTTTTACTTTGATTTTTGCAGATTTATCAATGAGTTCAATATTTGCTATTTGATTATTTGTACCAAATTCAGGATGACAATACACAGGTTTTAGAGATACTTTCCACAGGAGCTTTTATTATCTCCTCACTGGCACAACGTGATGAATCTGAGTTATATCATTACCTCACACAGCACAGATATCCCAGAATACAATAAAACAAAAATGAGCTTTTATCTTAATTGTCCTCAGCAGAATTCTATAAGTCTTAATTCATTTCTTCCGTTAAAAGACTATTCAGAATATTTTTTGATTAATTCCTTCAGTCTAAACCTCTCTGGAATAGAATAAGTATATCCCCTCCTAACTCCATGAAGATACTTCATTGGAATTCTGAGGTAAATTGCAACGGGGCTAAACAGGTCATGAAACATCCAAAATTATATTAGTGCAAATGACAGCAGTGCATGGTACTATTTATTTGAAAATCCTATTTCAAATCAAGGTTCACATTCTTGGCTCTGTGTGGGCAGGAATACTTAATGACTGTGTTTCCTTGGAACTGTGTTTTTCAAATTAGATTATAAATTTGCCCCCAAATGTTTTGGCCATATGTCTCAAGTCACCCACAGACACAGTCTACTGTGAATGCTTATATTTTGAGAATCATTGCATTGTGCCAAATACATTACTTTTAAAAATTAGGTGGCTAGAGTCGTTCATATTCCCAGCAATTTATGTGCACGATCTGCCACTGTTTTTTTCCCCCCGCTAATTAAAATAAGGGTTTTGTATCTCTTTACTGAATTGATATTAATGAAAAGGAGTTCTAATCCATGCCAGGTGGAGTGACACGCCTCCCTCTAATGCAGCTGGTAATTAAACCCCTGAAATTTATACTCGTTATTTTTAATGCTCTTCAGCTATTTCTCTGCAACAGACACTGTTGTGTATTCATTTATGGTACGTGCTTCAAAACCCATTATGGATCCTAAAGCTGTGAGAGAGTTATCCAAAACAGAACAGTTAAAAAAAAGCAACAAAACAAGGCTATGTTTAAGCATCTATAACCAAAACACTCCAACTCTGAACATTCAAACTCCACAGAACAAAATCTGTGCAGCTTTGCTGACTGGAAAATAAACTGTAATTCTGGTGTCCCTCCTTCACGTTTGAAAGTGAAGGAGGATTGGGATGGGAGGCACATTGCACTGCTGTGACAGTGACAGAGCTTGTGGAGGATGTTCCCTGTCTCCCTGACAGTCACTCCTTCTGCAGCACAAAACCCAAACAGAAATTGTCTTTGAAAAGCAAAGAGTGTTTCTGCACAGTCATATCAGACCAAGCTATACCTACACAACATTGAATGCCAGCTTTGTGCACAAACAATGCTTGGGATGGCTGGGAACAAAGGGAAGGTGATGGTTTCCAGAGGACCAGGAGGTCCGGAGAAGCTAAATATTAACCACACACCACTGAGATCAAAATAAACCTGAAAAACAAACACTTCAGGAAAATAGAAACCAAAACAAGCCAGTGACAGCGTGCAGACATTACAGTGTTCCAATCCAAAGTCACTGCTGGCTTTGCTGTACTATTCTGTACATATGGAACAAGAGAGCACAGCAACAGTGGAATATCCAAGGGCTCAGATTCTTCCCTGTTCTACTTCTGTGGGCGATCATTTACACGTTGTACATAAAGGCAAAGCAAATAAAGACAAAAAATTTAAAGGACAGCAAGACCTGGGATAAATCTGGGAGTTAAGATGCTCAATTCACAACAAACCTGGCCTGTGTTTGGCTTTTGCAGCTTTGAGCTGTGGCAGGACACAGACCTGTGCTTTGGGACAATGAGACCCTGTCAGTGGCAGATTGCAATGACATCAGCCAAAATTATTTGATCTATCACAGAGCAAGTAGTGGTTCACAGGACCCTGTGGTGTTCTCGGGGATTGTGTGCATGCTTTCCAAAGAACTTCTGTTGATTTTGGCTGAGCCTTAGACCAATTTCAGTGAATTAATTCTAAACTGATGGCACATCTACCCCATTCCTATACAAGTGCAAAGCCTTCTTGGTAGAAAGGACTTGAAGACCTTCCAAACTCCTCCATGACACAAGAAAGATGATGGAATGAGATGATCATTAAGGTCCCTTCCAAGTGAAACAATTCCATGACTCTCTTGGCACTGAATGAGCTGCCTCTTCTTTTAGGGACTTGTCCCAGTCAATGCAGCCCACTGCAGGACCCAAGTGCACATGTTCTGCCACCTCTGTGCTGTCTGTGTAAATCCAGCTCTAGGACCTTTGCATCATGTTCCCAGACTGGGACTTCACTAACTGGTCATCAGCAAAGCCACTGGGAAACAAGGAGCAGAAGGGCAACATCCTTGGGTGAAAGACATGGAGGGAAAAGAAGAAAAACAGGCAGTTACTGGCCTGTAGATATGGGAGGGAAGGAGAAGAGAGTGATAATAAAAGGAAGGTGGTGATAAAAAGGTAGAGGAGGAGTATGAGTGCAGGATTGTGGATTTTCTTGCTCATTTGTTACAAAAGAATCAGGAGTCTTTGCTTGAAAAGAGCTATTTTAAGGACAGCAGTCCTGGGCATGACTTTGAATTTCTGCTAGGATTATAAACCTGCACTTTTCTTAACAGTTGTCAAGATCATCGGTTCTGGGACCTCCACATCTCAGAAGTTATGCACTCCAGCCTGCAAAGCAAAAGGCTTGTATGTGATCTGAAACTCAAGATTCCCCTCAAGCTCTCCATGTGGCAAAACAAACTGCTGCTCTCCAGATAATCAGAAATCAGAACTGTTTCACATTCAGTTATGCAGTGACTAATTTCCACATGTCACAAAAAGTGATGCTCTTAATTTTTTCATCAGGAATCAATTGTTCAGCTTGGATTTCCAGCTCCTAGGGTGATAGAGATTAGAAAGTATTGCCAAGGTGACTGATTTCCATATAACCTCATCTTTCCATCAACTCCTAAAGAGGCATTAGCAATGTCCCTGAATAACCTTGAAGACTGAGAGCCACAGAGGACCTGGTGTACAGCACGATAAAACTGGGAAGTGGCAATTCCCAATGCCCAGGTTTGTAACCTAGGAAGTCTGATATTTGGATTGCACTCAAGCATCCTCAACCAACTACCTAAAGGAAGGGTGTAAAATGATAATCTAGAGAAAGCAGAGAAAAATATATGAGCCCACAGAGAGGTTAGACAGTGGTTCCTCTCCACATCCAAGCTTGTTCCTTTGACAGACCATCAGTTCCTTGAGTTACCACCCTCTGCATCTTTTAGGTGAAACTGGGGCTCTGAACGCACCAAGAAATCCATGAAACTGGAGAAAAAGCCAAAGGAACAAACTGACCATTGCTGTTTTACTGATGAATGAGCTGCTGTGCCTCAAGTCTGGCTGGCAACACCAGAGGTGGAACTAAGTCCTTCCTGTAAAATCATCCCTCCATCTCAGCCTTCTCTGCCATTCCACTCTGTCAGTGTGCGAACACCTGAGCCTAAAACCCCTTTGTGCAGGCTGGCTCTCGTGTAGCAAATTGCAGCAGCATTTTGTCAGCAGCTCTGGGGAGAGGTGAGTCTGAAGGAAGAATTAAGAGCACCGTGAGGCCGAGAAGTATTTGACTTACTGTTCTCAGAGAGCTCCACCACGTAGTAGAGCACGGGGCTGTTGCCGTCGAAGGGGCGCACCCAGGAGAGCACCACGCTGCGGCTGTAGGAGGAGTTCAGGGTGGCCACCAGGTTCTGGGGGGAGTGAGGCAGCTCACTGTGGAAAAAAAAAATAGGGAAGGGGGGGGGGGGGGGGGTAAATAAATAAACCAGTACAGAAAAATTAATCTACGTTTCATTCGGCTCCAGTCTTACAGGCTGGCGACATCAGCCCCGTGTGATGATGGATATAAAACCACCGGCAGCTATTGTACAATTAAATAAATGAAAGACATCTTGGAATTCTTCACAGTTTTATCCTATTTTGGGGTAAAAAAAATATGCTGGAAGTCCCAAGGCTGATGCTTAGAGCAGCTAATGGACATGTCGTTAAATGTGGAAAAAAGCCAATTTTCATCCTGTTTTTGATTGAGCGAGTTGGTCAATAAATTTCCTCTCTCACTTTTTCTCCCTTCTTACAATGATGTCCTACAATGTGACAGCAGTGATACGTATAAACAGTAAAACACATGGGAGATATGATTTAACATGGAATTTTTCATACTCAAGGAAGCAGAAGACATTGACACTATCCACACAGAGCGACTAATCAAAATTACCATATGTATTCTTAGGCTACAGAACAGCTTGATTTACTCACGGATTCAGGCTTATCCTGTCATGGGTAGAATCCTTCCTCCCTACAATAAGAATTTTTTTGGAAGCACCCAACCAGAAAATGTAGTGAAAATGCCTGCAGAAACCCCATGGAAATACAACATAAAACATTTTAAAAACAAAAATAAAACAGCAGCTCAATTAAAATGTGTAATTTCTACACATAAAGGAAATTTGTGGAAAAACATTTTATTAGTACCCATTGGCTGAAAGTGGGAGCTGCAGAAGTGAGAACACTAAATTCTGCCGCAACCCTTAAATGCTGATGTGTTTTAAGAGATAAAAGCTCTTCAGCATTATACTTAAGCATCATTTTTGCTCCTTACCACCCTGGCCCCTAAGGAGAACGAGGATTTTGGAGTGAAGGAAAAGCAAGGAGGGCCAGTTTTTACCCGTTCAATCTGCCCTCCTCCCCAGGAAGGCTGAGGGTGACCCTTCCACAGCACAGGCCAGAGCAGAAAGCCACGAGGGCACTCACATGCTTAAATTAAAAATGCAGTAATTCCTACTTGTGATGTATTTTGCCAGTGAAGGCTCAGAGTTATTTAAAAACCACAACTCCTCAGCCACTCACAAAAGTAAATACAGGCTCTGGCTCCAAGCCAGAACAATAAATATGTCCTGGATTTCTATTTCTACTGGAAGATTGGAGAACATATGGAGAGCCAGACAATAGTTTTATTATTTTTCTGTTAAAGCCGTTGAATGCTTTTGTTTACGTGTTTCTGATGGATACACACTGTGGAGTTAGCACCAAAAATAAAAAAAAAAAAATTAAAAAAATTGCTGGAAGAGCCAAAGAGTGGCAAGAAAAACACACAGCTAATGAGACACCAGAAACAGAAGGCACTTCCCTGCCCACCTCTCTCCAGGCAAGAGGGGTTGATATTTCCTAAGGCTAAACCTGAGACTCAAAGCCTTGTCTCATCTCATTTGACTTTAAACGCAGAACCAAATTAGCAGCACGGTGACCCCAGGCTCTTTCTGTAGTAAACATGGAATGACACCTCAGGGTGTGATTCAGATCTCAACTTCATTAAACCCCTTGCTTGAGATGCCTTGATGGTGAGGAGTTGAACTTGACTGTTCTCACTCCTATCTGGGTGTGCACCGACAGCTCAGACACGGCCACTTTGGGACTAAAACAAACATCAGGCACAGCAAGGAGCTTGTGCGGGCCCAAAGGGAGCAGATTTTGAACACGGCACCGTGAAATTTTGGATAAACAAGTTTAGGGAAGAGAGGGACCTGGAAACAAAGCAGGAGGGCAGCTGACCTGGGAGACAGAGTGTGGCTGTCACTGGAAAGTGTGGGGGTGTAAGATATGGCCATTTACCCAGGGACTACAGGAGTGTGCTGCTTAATTTTGAATGAAACATTAAATTATAATAAACATTAAACCTCCACCACAATTTATCATTATGTCCTAGGCAAGCTGGTTGGAAAAGTTTTTGTGATTAAGCTGGCAAAGGTAATTACTGAAGGGAAGAGTGAAACGTCTTGTTGCTACATGGCTCACAAAAGTCCCAGTCCCCACTTCATTTATCACCAGTCCCTGTGGGGAAGAGCTCAGAGAGGGGCTGTGGCTCCAGCTCCTTCTGGAAGATGATGGCCACAAAGCAGCAGTGTGGGAAGAATGGCTGAGGGGGAGCTCACTGCAGATTATCCCCACGTATCTGCTTTTTTGGGCAGCAAACGAGCACTCCGGGTATATATTATGGGTATTTTCAAAGTGTGTATTTACTTCTCCTGACGTCCTATACATTAGTATGGCTCAATTAACAGCTCACTTGAAGATAGAGACTACACAATCAAGAAAGACTTAAAGCTTGGTCTCTTTTTCCAAGTGCACAAGACCTAGAATACTTTTGAAGAAGAGGAAACATCCTCTTCCCCCTGATTTTCAAATGTACAAACTGAGTTAAAACGTGGGCCTTTGTTCGCTTAGGATTTGGGTTTAGGAGATTATTCTCTCGGACTGACAAGGACAATCAGCAGCAGCACAAGGGAAATGGGCACTTTCTGTTCTGACAGAGACTGAGTAGCGTGAGCTGCTGCCTCCATCTAGGACACCCCATCCACAAATATCACAAATATCACAAATACTGTGTTTGTCTTTTCCCAAACGTGTCCGCACTCAACAGCAACAGATGCTGCTCACAGGCTTAAACCCCTCGAGGCAGACAGAGCAAGTGCCTAAGAAACACACCTGGACAGAAATAAATATTTAAAGCTCCGAAGACATTTCAGCACAGGAGTGTGCCTCTCTGATTGTAGTATGCAAAAGCAGAGATTAATAAGTAGTAATTTCTACTTTAGCGTGCACTTACACTTTGTCTCCTTCTCATTTGCTACCACATACCCTGTGGAAGGGATGATAAATGAGACCTGTACCACCATCATGAATATTCACATTCCCCAAAGAGATTGTTGCTTCTATTTTTCCTTTAAGAGGATTATTTTTCCTTGCTTCTAACACTTCAGAAATTATTGCAGGGAATTCTAATTTCAGCCCTTTCTCAGGGTGAGGAGGACCTCAGCCTAGAACTGGTCAGCACCAAGAAAGTGGATGAGGCTTAAAGCAGTAACACCCAGAGCACTGACCAGACCTTGACCAGACACATTAAGTGTAACCCCATCATTATCTTTCTTCTGTTCACTGAAGGCCCAACAGGAAATATATGGAAGCTTTTCAATATAGAGTATCTTAAAACCTCATTTTTTCTAATACTGAAGAGTTGCATGGAGGCAAGTTTTCCATAACTTATTTTATGTGATAGCAAAATATGTGCATGGACACTTTAAAATCTGTAATTGATAGATAAGCCCAGGGTTAATGGCACTGCCACCAAGGTGACCTGAGGGAACTCTGACAAAGCAGTTAAAATAGTGCATTTGCAAGAAAAGAACATGAAGTCATTGTGACAATCTGGGAGAGAAATATTAGCCAGTTGCACATGATACATGCTCAAAACAGAAACCCTAATGTTTTGAGTCAGCTCATCACTGCCAGAGGGCAGCTGAAAAATTCACTCAGCAAACACATAAAGCGTTTTATAAAATTAGCTAAAAGCAGAGTATTTGCTGAGAAAAATAAACCAGACACAGTTTGGAGAGACTTCTGAGAAAAATGGTCCAAGAGCAGGTAATCAGAGAGACTGTGACTGAAGAGGGGATTACTAAGAAGGCACAGGAGATTAAACAAGTTTTCTTGTTACTTTCTGAAAAGCCCTGCTCCTGTTTCCTGAGCGATTCCCTCCTCAGGTGCAGCAGGCAGGGGCTGCTCAGGAGCAGGGGTTCATCTGCCAGGGCCCATAGCAGCACCAGGCTCAGGCTGGGAGGGAGAGCAGCACTCAGCCCTGATGGCTCTGCTCCTCTAAGTCTATCCTGCTTTAAATTAACACACGTGGCAACTGTTGTTCAGGACTTTGCAGTTTCTCTTGCAAAAGAATCTTCTCCAAATTATAAAGGCAGGAAGAATTGGTGCGAGGCAGCCCCGAGTTTGGAGGCTCTTTGTCTCTCACAGGTGTGTAAACAAGGGGGAAATTTTGGAATTAAAGGGTTGCCGAGTTCCAGAGTGCACACATTTATTTCCCATTTCAATCTGCTCAGATCTAGAGATGACTTGAGAAAGGGGTTTGAATGTTATGCCTTCTTTTTGCTGAAAACACCTATGTTCCTGCTATACCTTCAATGACAGACACAATGGCATTTATTTCCAAATGCATTTCTGGGTGATATTTCTCCTTTGAGTATCAAGTGCACTCAGACTCAGCAGTGAACCTTGATTCTTGGATGACATCTCAATAGAGAGCTTGGAAAAATAAATAGAAGCCTTCTTTTCAGTGAGGAAGGAATAATATATTTTCAAGGTTGACATCCCTTCTGCTTTCTCCTTTTCAAGGAGAAGAGATGGGCTATTGGAACCAAGGGATGTGGGATCTGTATCAAGTTACATTTGAAATGGGATGTCATGTTTCTCTCTTACCCTGCACTGGTCATACCGGTTTTCATTTCAGCAGTAATTTTTTTTATGGGATATATTGGGAAGAAATTGAAAGAAGTGGCAATTATAAATACTCCAGTGAAAAGTGTATCCAAATTCATGGATAGATGGCTGAAAAAGGCAGTACTGTGCATTCCTGGCAACCCGCTGGGGTTTATGATAAGTGGTTAGCTCCCCTCTCCTGCTTTTGAAGAAGACAGAACAATAATAGCTCTTTCTCTGATGAAAGAGAACTGAAAGAAGATGAACTTGCTGCCAGGAACAAATTGCCTATTTTTGTATTACATTGTCCTTCCCATATTTTTGCATAGAAAAAGAGCCTAAAAGATTTTACTATATGTTGTGGCATAACAGAGGCTTGTACAGGGCTTTGATTTTCCAACAACGCAGCATTACCATACTTTACAGTCACATTCATACTACAAAGAGATCCTCTAGCACAGGCTGCAGACGGGCTGATATTGAGCAGAGGTGTCATCAGGCACAGATCGTGGTAATTCTGCATATTTTATACATCCTCAGAATCCTCAGGATTCTTTGAGCTGGAATCAGCACAGTTTCCCATCAGGTGAGTGATACATGGTGATAACTCAGCTTATGCAGCTTTAGGAACAAGCCTTTTTTCCTCTGTATGTATTTCAGGACGGTGTTTACAGGACTATAAAAGGAAGCTAAATGAAACTGGGTTGTTTCATAACATGCAATTACTTTCAGGATCAAGCCCTGTGACTTGCAAGGATGCAAGAGAAGCGAGGGACTCATCACCAAATGTTTCTCATATGCAGTTGAGAAACTCTACTAGGAGAAAAACAAAGTCAGTGTAAAATTAAAATCTATCTCTTGCAGAATAGAAACATCACTCGCAAATGTTTTACCTCATGCAAATCAAATCAAGTGATGTACATGGAGAATAAACACATTTAGAGGGAAGACAAATGAATGAATAGAGTATCTTGACTAGCAATTAGTTTCTGTGCCCAAGTACCATCAGTGCAAAATTGATGAGCAAGGTAACCTTTGGCTGCACTTTAGCAAGTTCTTCATTAGTTTTCTGGCTTTCCTTTGCAAATATTTTATTTCTTCTTTCATGCTGAGGAAGATGATCCATCCTGCCTGCAGCACCAATGTATCTGTGCCATGCTATCAGTGCAGGTTCTTCCAGCAAGGGACACCACCTTTCTCCCCAAGCCTGACTTCCAGCAAGGGGAGGCAAAGGAAGAGAGAGTTTTCTTCCCCTCTTTTCAGAGATTTGAAAACTGGACCACTCAGAGATTAAACAACCTGAAGGTTGACGGTTTTCAATCGAATCAGTTTGAGCAAAAATCAGTAACAAACTTATTTGTGCCTTTGGGAATTCCTCTTGATGGGTACAGAGGTGGAGGAGGAACATGCTGGTTCTGGGAGGGAAAAAGGTGGGGAGAGATTTGGAGTTGTCAGGCAAGGCTATGTGGGGCACATTGGTGACTTCTTCAATGTGTAACTGGTTGAGAGGCCTCCTTTGAACATTTGTCTGACATTAGTGCTACTCAAAGCACTGAAGTGTAAGTGCTCATCGATGGGAACATGCATGCACTGTTTGTTAATGCTCTGCACGAGGGAATTATCCAGGAGAACAGGGAATGTTATGGATCTGTCATTCCCGAACAAGCTGGAATTTAATTTAAGCCTTACTTCAGACATTTCCTTTCCACATATTTTCTTCTTCATTTCACTCCTGTTGTATCGTGTACCTCTCTTCCTCGCAGATCTGTGCTGCTGAGCCAAACGATAATGATGAAAGCTGCAAGGAAATGCAATGTTCTCTGCAGTACCTGCAGCCCTGCTTTGAAATGAAATGTCACAATTCAATGTATTATTGAGTGACTTATCAGTTACTTGACTCCTCTGAAAGAGTGGGTCTGACAGATTCCTTTAATTCCTCCTGGAAAAGCAGGAGATGGGCGATCAGCAGCAGAACATCAAAGGAAGTAAAGATACAGGATTAAGAAGCAGTTCCAGTGCATGGAGAGCCAACCAACACAGCTGGAACAGCTGGGGTGCCTCAGCAGTGCACACAGGATGAGCCTCTCCCAACCAAATTCTAGCCCAGATTTTATGGACCATAAAAGAAGCTCCTCAGTGGTCAACAGGGAACTGCAAGTAAATCCAAATCCCTGTGCTGTACTGGGCTGCACAGGGCAGCTTTTGCTATTCAGCATTAGGAAACCGCCCTGCTGCTGAAGTGTTCAGCACATATTTATAGCTTCCTTTCAAAGTCCAAGCTTTAACATTCTTTTCAGTCTTTACTCTGTGATTTTCTGCCCTCCATTCAAAAACCGCCTCAGAGAACAACGAGTGTGGTTATGTAGCAGCAATATATTCTGAATTGTCTTCTGCTCTTGGATTCCAACCAGCAGTAAAATGCACTCCGGGAGGAGAGCTGAGGAGTGCTTAATTAGAAAAAGAATGTATGACCGCTCTCGGAAAATGGGCATCTGATGGAGCCTTGGCACTGTCAGAATGATGCTGTATCAAACAGCCCTCTGCACAGCAAATCTCAGAGGTGAACTCATTACACTGCCAACCACACAACTGCCATCTTCTCAGAGACATCAGGCATGACCAGCAGAAACAGATGAAATTTTAGTTAAATTAAAGCATGCGGCACTACTCTAGTAAATAAATAAACAAATAACTCTACATAAAACATTACCTTCTTTTTTTCATTTGATCTGCTCCACACATGTACCAAACCCACAGCTGTTGCTTTTAGTGATAAAAATAAAATGGAAGTGCACTTCACCCCAGTGGAATGACAGAAATAGGAAATATGGAACCATGTAATGACATCTTTATAATCCATTTCCAGAACTGAATGGCACTTTAAACATTTTCCTGTTTTTATTTTTAAAGATCCATAGGAATAAAAAAGTCATACATAAAAGTACTTCTTCTCCTGAAAAATGATGTATAAAGAGAATGCAAGAGTAAGCAATGTCCATCCAGGGACCAGCTATTCTGATAAATGTTTAACACTGAAAAAATACTAAAAGGAAGAAAATATTTTCTTGTTTTCAAACCTTGGCATCACAGCACAGCACCTGGGCTTTATGGGAAAGCCCTACAGCATGGGGTAATAGAAGGATCCAGGTTTAAAGGGACCTCAGGAGGTCTCTGGTCTAAACTCCTGCTCAAAGCAGGCTCAGCCATGAGATCAGAGCATTTCAGAGCAATTTCATTAGCAATGAACCAGCCTTAATTTCCTTTAAAAAAACCCCACACCAAAAAAAAATCAGACCTGCTGACTCTCCACAACACCTAGAATTAAATGCTAGAAAAATCCCCGAAGGTGACTGAAAGGCAGGGTAGTGAGTATTTAAGTTGGAGTACTCACATCACTTCCAGCCGAGCTGTCCTGGAGTCGTTTCCTCCAGAAGAAATGACCTCACAGGTGTAATCCCCAATGTCACCCGACCACGTCTGGCTGATGAGGAGGGTCCCGTCCTCCTCTACGGTGATCCTGGAACTGCTGGATGGATTTATTACAGCACTGTCCTTCTTCCAAAGGTACCTGAGTATTGCAATGGTTCAGTTATTGATAACTGGTAAGAACACCAGAACAGATTTATTTTAACTCTGCTGGAAGGGATCAGCTCCTGTCACCACATGTTAAGAATGACAGGCCCCTGCAGCTACTTTCAAGAGCAGTGCCTTTTACAAATTTAAGTTTTAGATCAAGCGATCAGAATGAAAAATGTAATTCCATCCGAGATATTATGTGTTTTACAAGGAAAAGATGGAGTACTCATAAATGTCCAAGTTCTTAAGTTCACCCCCACCAGAACATTAACTCTGCAGTTAATGGTGGGTGTTGGCCCAGCTCTGCCAAGGCTCAGTAACAGTGGATTGCCAGGATCAGAAACTTGTGGAAGGTTTGCTAGAGTTTACATATCAAAAACACACCTCCCATCGTGTCACAGAGGTGTGGAGAGCCCACAGACTCACATTTTCCCAACTCTAACTGAATTTTTTATACTCCTATGTCTCTTTCTGAAGTTCTTTCTGCAGTTCACTCTTCAAGCACTCTCCAAGCTCTTCCTTGCGTTTTATTTCATTTATGTTGCTTTCAGACTACATTAATTTTCATGGCAAATTTATTTTCAAGTTTTGAGTTTCCTCTAAATGCTCTAATTCAAATTTTAACAGTCCAGACAAATTCTGGTTTCCTTTACAAGGTTAGAACAGACTACAAGCTCAAGTTATTGAGTTGTTTCCAAAAACATGGGAATCTCTGGTGTGGCTTTTATGCACCCCAGAGTAAACACTTCTGAAATCCTACTCCTTCTCTTTGGCTTTTACTCTCATTAAGTATCAGCCTCTGACAAGTTGGTTTTATTGATAGTGTATTAACCTTGACAGTAAAATCATGGAAGGCTATATTGAAGTCATGAAGTGGAACATAGCTCATTGTAAATAATACATAAGGCTGAAATGGAAGATGGGATTTATATGATTAATGATACAGTGTACAACCTTATAATGCAGTAATCAGGGGTTTGGTGTGAAAATCTGGGGTCCCAAAACTTTTCACCTGATGTTATTCATACAGCTTATAAAATTAAGATGGGATGAAGCACACAAACGAGAAGTGACACCACGAACCTGATGGAGATTCTGGGGTCGTGAGTGGCCTCGCAGCGCAGGGTGGCCGTGGTTCCTTTGATCACCGTGCTGTCCTGGGGAGGGCGGACAATGGAAGTGCGATCTGAAAGGAGCACAAGGCACAGCCCAGGTGAAATTGGAGCATTTTGCCGTGGCTGCTCACTCAGAGAGCAGCCAGGGAGCCTTTGTCATTCGGAGCAAGCGGGACACTGCTCTTCAGGGCTCTGCTGTGCAGGCTCCCCTCCCTCTGCAGCCGCTGTGACACAGGGGACACTGCGGGGTGAGGACGGGCACAGCGGCACAGGGCACGAGTGGAGCCCAGACGAGAGGAATGGAAAAGCTCTGCGAACTCTCCTTTGGCTTGTGCAAGTGTCTGTGGCAACTCCCTGAAGTCTGAAGGAGTGTGTGGAAGCAAACACTGAGTCAGGAAATGAGGAAAACCACAAACGAGACCAAGGAAAATCTGTGCAAAGTAAAATGCACTTGAAAAATACCGAGAAAGAGGTAAACTTAAACAGCACCTTACAACTTCATCAACTCCAGGACAGTGGAGGAGCACCTGGAAGAAAAATCTGCCATATAAAAAAGATATGTTGTTTACTCAAATGTTTCAGAACATCCTTACTCAAGCCCCTCCTGGAGACTCAGAACACAATAATTGCTGTAACTACAGCAACCAGATCTGGTGTGAAAGATCCCCATTATGTGTCACACACAGGAGCAGCAGCAGAGAGCATCAGCTGAGGCAGGGAGACGACCAGGATGAGCATGGAAGATATGTGGATAATGTTAATAAGTCCCAAATCCCTACAGAGATAATCAGCATCTACTGTGATATCTCATACATGCACAAGAAGGGACCATCAGCAAAATCAAAAGCTGACTCTAAATAGCATGGAATTTTCAGCATTACTCCTGATGTACCTATGTAAGACTTCTGGCTTTATAATGGTGCTGTTGCTACACAAACGTTAGGTTATATCTGTTTTTCTTCCCCTCATGCAGTACATTGAACAGGAAATATCTTTAATACCTGTAAGAACCACAGCTTTGAGAATTAACAGGAAGGATCTCCTTTACTTGATCCGTACACCTGGATATAATTTAATTTATAACATCCTGATATTTCTACCAAGTCTATGTTGTTAATAAGACATAAACACGATGGCCACAAGACACAAATACATTACAGTTACTGCCAGAAATGTTTTCGGGTATTCCCAAGTTCAAAAGGAAAAATGTGGCTGATTTAGCTTTCAGAATTTGGGGACTAATAAATGCCAAATATGCATCACACAGCAGCAGCAAAACAGTACTTCAAATGTTGGAGAGGACAGAAGGCCACCACATTTCTGTATTAATCCTCATCATCTTCATTATTTTTAGATGCTCTTAGTCCCTGCTCAGGGATCATTATTTTGTACCTTGAGTAGTAAAAACCATGTTACACTTCAGTTGAACTCACTTAGGAGTAACACAGGTGAGCCTCTTGGATCAGACTCACTTCCCCACAGACTCACTTCCCCACTTCCCCACACTCACAACAGAAGAAATAAAAAACACAGAGATCAGGAAAAACAGTGAATGACAAAACCATTTCATAGGATGCCCTGTCCCACACCAGCCTGTAGTGTGAGGAATTAGCTGAAATCTGCTGCACTTTGATTTGGCTTCCAACAACACCCAGAGCCACAAAAAATACAAAAGTGTGAGGAAAATCCTATCTGTTGTGACTGTGGCCAGAGCCTCAGTACCAGCACAGACTGGTCTGTGCTGCCTGCAGACTCCTGGAGGCAGAAACCACCTACAAACAGCCAAACCTACAAGCTAAAAGCTCAGAGTTGCAATGTGAGACGCCAAAGCAAAACCTGAGTAAAACTGTAATTGTGATTGAAGCTCTATTTAAATACACTTCCCTTCACAAAATAGAGATTTATATGCATAATTCTCCAAACAAAAGGGGTATTTGTGATAGGCTTCCTAAAATAGACACATTATTCCTATTAAATCACACAAGTAACTCTATTAATGAGAAAAGCATAATTACTTATGAAAATTTCCTGAGCGTACAACAAAAACTGATTAATACTTGATTAAAGTTAGACTTTAAACAAAGCATTATCCTTACTCCACACTGTCAGCATCACAAAAGCATTCAGAGCTCCTTCAGAGTTGGCTGCACAGCAAGTGTAATTGCCAGCATCCTGCAGGAACACAGGATTTATCTGGAGCCCTCCAGACTCGAGGAGAACGAAGCGAGGAATCTGCACCGAGCCACTGGCTAAGATCTGCTCTCCTGAAAAACACAGGGGAAGCAGCATGGTTAGTGTCAGGTAGGCTCAGGGAACAGTGAACCTGCTGCTCACGGGGCCAGGGGAAGGGAGAAGGAGGCACTGCATGGATCTACAGGATCTCAGTAACAGGAATGGGCAGGAAAATGAGGATTACAGCTCTTCTCCACATTAATAAGTGGTTACCTTTCTTCCAGGAGATGGCAGGGCGTGGAGCCCCTGAAACTTCACAGGTCAGCACTGCAGTCATCCCCTCAGTCACGGTGGTGTCCTCTGGGGGCTGGATAAAGGCTGGCTTGATGTCTAGAATAAAAAATTCAAACAAACTCGATGGCTCACCTCTCAGAAAGATCCTTTAACTATTACCGTGGACTACTTTACGTCCACTTTTATAGAGCTGATCATGGAGAAGGGCATGACAATAAGACATGAAAACCTTTCAGCAGTGACTGTAACCTTTTCTTATTCATCTCCCAGGAATTGCCTAATCCTGTTTATTACCTACACAGAAAATAAAAATCTATCAGTGCTTGTACCTGTACAAGTAAGACAGGTTAAAGAAAAAGGAAGACAAAGCTCAAAATGAGTGTTTGGGGGGAACTTAAGAAATCTAGATAAACAAAACTATTTTCCTTCATCTTCATAACAGAGTTCTTTAATATGAAAAGCAACTCGAGAAAGGCATTAACTTTGAAACTTAAATGTCAGCCAAAAGAATTTAGAACCTGAGCCTTATCCAAGACATTTTCTAAGTTTCTTTCTCTCTTATTTTCCCCCAGTTGCATTTTATTGCAGTTTCTTTTCCTGCAGTTTCCTAGATCTATATTGAACTGGGACTGATTTATTTTCTGAGGCCAGGAGGAATTCTGGTCAGTATGTGCAAAGTGCTCTTGGGCTAAAAATCAGCTTCCTGAAGAGAAGTTTAATATTACAGAAATGACTGTTAATAATCACTGTTAAAAGAGACTACTAGGATTTGTAATTCTTCCATAGAGAAGCATGCACTTCATTAGCAATACCATTTAATCTGACTTTTTGGCCAAAAAAGACATTTAACTTGAACTTTCTTTCTTTCTTTCCCCTGACCAAATGCAGTTGCAGACGAAGTCAAATAAAATGATAGCATGCACAATCATGAAGCAGTAAGTCAAGTTCAGAATGGAATTACATTAGAGTGGAAATATAAAGGGAAGATAAAAGTATTTCACAATTAGGTTTTTCTTTTCACCAAGATCTCTTTTTGCCATGTGAAATAGGGAAGTCCACCTCAAGCCAGGATCTCCTGATGTCATGGAGAGCTTTTCCACACGATTCAGCAGACTGTGCTGAGGCCACAGGGGCATTTTGGGGTTCCTTACAACTACCCCGACAAGAAATCAGAGTTCAGTGAGTTGAACTAAAGCAGGAGAAATATGATGGCTGTGGGGTCACCCATAGGGACGACACCTCCCGCACCCCGTGCCAGCACTCCTGACTCACTGGTGACATCCAGGTAGGTGTAGGTGTGGATCTCCCCAGCCTGGTTGCTGGCAAAGCACTGGAAGATGCCGGCGTCCCGCGGCCGCAGCGCGTGGATGCGCAGCCCCCCGCTCAGCAGCACCTTGTACCGAGGGTTCTCCAGCCTGCTGAGGGGAACTGAGTCCTTGTACCACACCAGCGTGGGGATGGGAACACCTGCTCAAACAAAAGGTAAGTCCCTGTTAGACTTTGCACAGCATGTTTGAGGTCGTATCCCTGTTTTCCTGTCTTTCTACGCCAATTATTTGTGTTTTTTCTGAGCTGCTTTAGATAAATGGAGGTTGCATCTCATGTTATCAATGGTAATAATGCCCTGTAGGACATGAGGGAATAAAACCAACAAATACTAAGGGGGAATGTTGAGAAAACAAGTTATCAAATTACTTTCTTCACCCAATCATATTTCATGCTACTACAAAATAAGATTTGGAGCAATTTCATGTTGAAAGCCAGAATCATGCTCCTTGAACAGGAGCAGTGGGGTAATACAGCCAGTCTGTAAGACTGTTCCATCCCAAATAAGATTCCTCTGTGCTTCTGTAGCTAAGACAGCTGAAATACAAAGGAAATGGCAAATTACACGTGAAAAATGAAGTGCTCACATGGCTGTACTTGAGTCCCAATTTGGCAGCTTAGTTTGAGCCGATGTACAAACAACATATTGCCACCAATAGGATAGCTTTAAATTATTATTATTTTTATTCAGTCTCAAGCTTCACCTGCTATTTGAAAAAACAAGCGTAAAGAGAAATAAAATTCCTAGCCTAGATAAAACTTATAGTCCTATTTATTCCTGCTTTCTTTCATGTGCATGTTCCACAAACCCTGACACAGTTATTTCACACATATTTTTGTTGCTGTCATGTCCCCGTCAGCTGGGATGAAGTGGCTGTAAATTTATTATACACAAATAGTGTAGGATTCACTTTTCCTCAAGAGATGCCAGGGGCCTAGAATAGTCTTAGACAGCTGTTCTCATCCCACTGCTCATATCAGATAATGTTTTATCTTTAACATCCCAGGAATCCCTACTGGTTCAAATGCTGGGGGTTCTGTGCAGAGATCAGAAGTGAGGCAGGTATTTTATTACGTGATTAGATAATCATTGAGTAATTAAGATTGGAAAAGACCTCCAAGATCATCACCTTCCTTGGTGCCTCCTTCCAATACCTGACAACCCTTTCTGTGAAGAAATGCTTCCTGATGTCCAACCTGACCCTCCCCTGGCACAGCTTAACACCATTTCCTCTCATCCTGCCCACTGGTCCCTGGGAGCAGAGCCCAAGCCCCATCTCACTACGGCCTCCTGTCAGAGAGCTGTGGAGAACAAGAAGGTTTCCCCTGATCTTCCTTCTCTCCAAGCTGAGCCCCCACAGCTTCCTCAGCTGCTCCTCACAGGATTTACACTCCAGACCCTTCTCTTCCTATCCCTGGAAATGCTCCAGCCCCTCAATGTCCTTGCAGAACTGGGCACAGCACTTGGGGTGGTTTTGAACACTTTTCACTTAAAACCTCAGACCTACACAATCTCTTGTGATAAGGTAAGAGACTGCAGACTTCAATTCATGGGTGAGTGAAATTTGCCCAAACAGAGAAGTGTCACTGAAGCATGGAGGATGGGATGTCACTGATGAATTGAGCATCTGCAGACAATGAATTTCACTGCAATGCTGGCAGTCACTTGATGTTCTGAGAGCTAAAGTGCCAAGGGAAGATCTGAATAATCATCATTATCATTTTAACACTCCCAAAGTTAAATACTACTGTGTTATGCTTCCATTCACATCTTGTGTCAATGTACTTATTCTCTTTACACAGACAAAAGCTGTATTAACTCTGGAAAGAATGTACAAACAATGTATGGAAATGACTGAAAAACAACATCCAATTGTTGTTGCTACTTTTATAAACACGTATCATTTACTTCAATCACCAATGATGCTTTCGTTCGGCTGATAAAATAAAATGTACTCATAATGCAGATAATCATCTCAGGAAGAAACCCACTATGTAGCAGTGCATTGTCTGATAGAGAATAGACGTGATGTAGGAGCTTGCAATAGGCATAATTTAAATTTCATACAACAGCCCATATACAGAATTAGCGTAAATTTCAATGTTCACAATTCTCGGTGAGAGTGTTATTCATCTCTTGAAAATCCTCCTGGGCAAATACAAATTATCACTGAGTAATGAAGAAACAGATGATGCAAAATGGAATAGTTCTCCTGATGCTGAGAAGCCTGGAAATGATTTCAAGTTTAAATAATAGCAACTCCATTTTCCCACACATTAGACTTGATAGGCACCAAGGAAATAATGAAATCCTGCATTCAGAACACTCAAACCTTTAACATTGGTGTCATTCCATAAATCCCATTCTACTAACAGTATTGGCAAACCTTCTAATCCTATAATCACTGTGAGATACACCTTCCTATCACCAACTCAGCTGACAAACTGAATATTACCATCTCTATTTCTCTACTTTTCAGTTACGGCTATCTTCCTCCACTCAAAGTTATGAGTCTGAATAATAGGATCTTATCTGAGCACTCTGATGCCTGTCAGCAGCATTCATTTGGGCTTTAGTGATCTTCCCAGAGAGATTTGTCTTCCAAGTTGTACACACATTCTCTTCTAATTTTGCTACCTGTTTGGCTGTAAAAATGATCAAACCCAGCTTTTCTTCTCTTCTTCTACCCACCCCACAACCCTTCCTCTCCACCACCCCCCAAAGGAGTTTTGCTCCTTTTCTTCTCTAAACAACTTCTGGTGAAAAAATTATGAAGAGAAGAAAACACTTTAAAGACCTTTTGCACTCTACCTTTCCAAGCAGTATTGGCTGCTTGACCCTGCTGTTTGAGAGGTAAGAGTGGCCTAAAAGATTGGCCATCATAAATAAAATAATAAAGAAATAAAGTAACGTTATTCCTCAGTTGCATGTGGCACTTTTCATTTTCACAGACAAATTCATCTAGTGTCAGCGGGGAGAAGGGAAGGCAGGAAACAGAGATGCTGGTTCTGGCTTTGCCACTTTTCTGTAACCTTGGGCAAATAACTTATGGAACCTGAGGCTGAGTTCCTCCATCTGTGAAACACCTGCCTGACTCTCTGCCAAATTTAACTTAAGAACCTCGATGAAAGACTCAGAATATTCACGGTGTCATCTTTGTTATTCATTTTTTACTGCCTCCTCTAGATCCCACTGAGCTACTGGGGGATACCCAAAGCATCTCTTCCATCTACTTCTCTAAACAGGTAGAACTGAAGTCCAATTAACTGTGCTCCCCAGACACCACCACCACTGCCTGCAGCTCTAAACTTTCCACAGGCAAATAAGAAAGAGCATTTAAAGGAAAACCCATTGAACATTCAGGCAGCATCAGCCACTGCTGGAAGATAAACAGCAGAGCCTGCTTCCTGTGGCCTGATACCCTGAAACTCCATTACAGGGAGCTGGTCGCTGCAAGTTGCAATTTTATTTACAGTTAATCTCTGCTTATACTGTGAAATTAATCTGTCTCTCACACATCCATAGTGCACGAAGTCTTGGCAAATGGGCTTTGTGCACAGGACCTGATGGGGCTGGGGGAAGCACAATCTGTCTTCCATTTGTAGCAAAGGTAGAAAACAGCTCTGCAGTTTCCCCAGGGTTTCATTCTCCCAGCTCAGAGCAGGGAGGCAACAATCTTCATTTAACCTCCTTTTAAATGCTAACAATTGCCATATTTGAGTAATAATGGATCAAAATTCCTCCAGTTTGTTTCTAGTACCTGCCCCTTATATGTGTTATAGGTACTCAACAAAATAATCCTCAAGGAATTAGGTTTTCATGCAGGTTTTCATGCTCCTGCACCACATTCAGCAGCAAATCAGATGTGCACTACAAGAGTTGAACAGAAATAATTAATTTTGTCTAATAAGGGTTCCCATATCTCCACTGAGAATGGTTGTGAGTGGCCCATTAACCCCCTTGGGAACTAAACCTCTCAAAGCAAGAGTGAGGGTAGATGGAAGAGTTGAAGTTAACCTCAGGTCTCCCTGACTCCTCCAGGTTTTCAGTTGGTTTGTCTTTTTCTTTTTTTTTAAATTCATTAAATAAGTTAAGACAGCAGATGGATTCCTGGGGAACTCCACTGACAGCAGGTCCTGCTGCGCTTTGCACAAAAGGCTATTAATGAATAAGAAAACATTGTCTCTTATCATCTAATAGTTTCATTTCCATAAGAGCTTTTTGTAAGAGATCTCATCATAGGCTTCTGAAATTCCAAATCAGCCAGAACACCCTTAACATACACTCTTGCTTATCACACAGTTTGCAAAGATTCCTTTTAGAAGAGCAGCGCTGACTCTTTCCTACATAAAACAGAGGGAAAAATGCTTAAATCATAGTGGCAATAACACAATCACGCAGTAAAAATGTCTTTATTGGCTCTGACTTGGAGGAAGACACCACACAAATAAGTTGTTAGTTAGGTCTGGGTGCTTTTTTAATCAGGGATGTGATCTTTTTCCCTAAGGACCTCATGGCATTTTATGTGTGTTGCTTCTTAAACTCAGAACCAGAGAGACAACAAAATGTTCAGTCCCTCGCCAGAGTCACACAGAAATTTGGTGACTTGGAGAAATCTTCTCTAAACACATGATAACAACATCTCCTACCTTACCAGAGTGCTGAAATAGGTGGGATTGCATTTCTGTGGAACTCAGCTTGAAACACGATTTTAGTCAGGTGGAATTCTAGACATTTGAAGCCTTTTATTTTAATAAACCACCTACCAATTAAAAACTGCCTGCAATATTCCTCCTGCAGATTTCATTACTACATTCAGATGTCAGAGTTGCTGACATTTCTATTCACTATTAAAGCTCCCTAAGTTTTAGAAGAAAGGGAATGTTGAAAATAAGGACTGTTTGCATTGCAAACAATGGGTTCCATAACCATGCTCTCCCCTCAGCCCATCTTCTGGCTCAAGATATTTAAATCTCTTCTCTAGTGACAACTCTGAAGCACAGGCAGGATCCCACCACAAGAGAAGCAGGACTTGTGCTCCCCACAGACAAACATCAAAGTGCCAGCATTATTCTAAACTAAACTAAATTACAAGAACTACCCAGTTCTCCAAGGGGAACGACCACCCCCCTTGCTTGTATATGGGACCTGTAATAATCAGCAATAAAACAGAGACTTGTAAACATTAGAAGCTTACAAAGATGGTTTATATAAGATCATTTCTTCAAGACTGAACATACATATGCCATCAGTCCAGGCTGGAACACTTTTGTGCACTCACCCATGGCCTGGCACAGGATGTCCACGTCCTTCTCCACCTCAGCCAAAATCATGTTCTGGGGTTCAGCCGTGAAATAGGGAGGTTCTTGGGGAAAGCAAACAAAAGTCAACAAGCAAAGCCACAGCAAAGTGAAAAACAGGTGCTCATTAAAAAATAGTCATCACAGAATCTCTCCACAGGTGGTGTGTGTGGTACAGGGGGGTTACGAACAGATTTGTTTATCCAAGTTTGCCTCTATTTGGAGGTGGGGATTTTTTGGTAGCAAAAGAATAAAAATAATAATAATAAAAGCCTGATGATTTTTGCTATGCTGAGTAAGAATTCCAGAGTCGAGTCAATGAAGGCAGAGATTTAGGGGGTCTGCACTGCAAATTAATACTCAGAGCAGGGGCTACTTTTTATTTTATAGGACTGAATCATGGAACATGTTAATTTTTTGCTTAGAAAGGCACTCCCGAGAGGTTTATAAAGGTTTATATTTACAATGCAACATTTTATAGGATAGCTTGCTTCAGTATCTAGATTGCATTTCACCTCAGCACGGCATGAAGCATGTCAAATAAAGTGCCATAGCATGTCACAGAGTCAATATCAGAGGACAAGTGCAGCATAATTAAAAGAAATTCCTCTCAACTGTTTTATTTCATGAAAGCAAACAGATTAAATGCTTTAATTGAAGTTATAGTAATAATCATAAAAATCCCCACTTTATCATTAGGGCTAAAGAAAAGATATTAGATGTTTAATTAAACAAAGACCAGACTGCAGAAATTGCAGAGTATGCTGGCATGTAACTCTTTCTTCTATGCAGCATAAAATTGAAGAGCATCATGTCAAAGTCCCAGAGGCACTAAGGTTGCAGTCATTATCATGGTAACTAAAGACTGTCATAGTTTGTTCAATGCAATTATCATCTGAGTACAGCTTTTAGAAGGATTTTACTTGATTATAAATACAGTTCTCAACTAAACTCACTGCTAAGTTTTAGAAAATACAGAAAAGGCAACGCAAGTAGCTTGTGAAGCCGAGTTATTTGCATTTCCATTTTAAGGAAATTGAGTATGTTTTAAAATATGTAGGAAGCTGCAAGATCCAAGGTCATCTGAACTGACCTCCTCTCAAATCTCTTCACCAAACATGACTGAAAAAAAGGAATTGTGGTTATATTATTGCTAGGGCATCAGCATTTTAATAGATAAAATCAAAATCATATAAATATGTCCTGCAAAATCTTGTTGCTACCTGTGGTATAGCAAGCGTGCCTGTCATGGCACAGGGGTGACATCAGGAGGCACCAGGTTAGAACAAAACCTCCCTTTTCCTAGCAGCTCTTCCCTCTCACTACAATAAAATACTTGCTTGGGTGTACAGAACTGGGGTCTCATCTGAGCACCAATGGATATTACAATTCTGTATTCATTCCAAATAAAGCCAATCAATATCAGTCTTCAGCACGCCGTGCAGGGGAGGAGGGGAGGTTGCAAACAGCCTGGAATAGTTGTTTACCCAGCAAAACCAATAAAAATAAGCTACCTGATTTATTATATTCTAATAATACACATGTGTTAACATTATTGATCCTCAGTGCCTAAATATAAAGCTATTAATAAACATGCATAATAAGCTGTGATTTATTGCATATGATCTCATACGTTAATCTCAACAACAAATTGAAAAGCTGAACATTTAATTGAAATTCACTGATGGCACACACTTTGACATGTTTGATCAGCTAAGTTGCTGAGTCCTCTGCAATTCATCCAAGTCCATGTTTTCACTCTGAGCACTCTCCTTCCTCTCACACCATCCTCCAAACCCTGCCTGGTGTTTTCCTTGTGCTCCATTTCTCTGGATGTTAACTTCTGTTTTCCCAAACTTTCAGCCCAGTGTCCTTATCTGTGTGTCCTGTCTGTGGCCACATGTCCATCTCTCAAAATAAAATTTGAATCTTTCCTTCTTTGAAAATTTGATGTGAATGTGAGGTGAGGACAAAGCAGCACTGGGCCAGGAATGCATCCAGACCCATATTCACAAATCCAGACATTCCCTTCTAAGTCTGAGCTTCCTCTCTGAATGCCTCTCCACTCACTGAAGTTTATCTTTTGTTTAGGGAGGTCCTGACTGCACCTTTCCTTTTATAAAGGATTCTGCCCTTAAAGGTCCAATCTCTAAACTCGGCAACCTTCAGCCACTCTCAAACTTTCTCCTGGATCAGCAACATACTTTCACACCAGTGATAAATTTGCAAATTTATCTTCACTGTGGGCCTCCAGTCCGGCTGCAAGGCATTTAATGTGACCTCAAATATGCTGGTGGTTCCATGACCTCTGTTTCTGTGCTGCTGCTGCTGCACAGCTCCTGCAGTTACACCTGGCATATTTACACAGTTGTCTTTCCCAGTGTCCCTCCCAAAATCCTAACCTGCAAGCTGTGCTCCTTCCTTTAAATCCCACACAGGCTGTTTGTCACCCTCAAAGAAACTTCTGACATGAAGAGATGCTTAGGGGAGCAGGTATCAAGCAATGAATTATGTGACAAAGAACCTGAAGTCAGTGACAACTGTCACTTAGCAAACGGGATGTGTTGCTATAAAAAGAAGACTCGTATCAGTTTTTCTGAAAGAAGAACGGAGAAATAGAAACAGACAAGACAGAAAAAGAGCAGGAACAGCAGAAAGATGCAATTTAAAGGCCACAGGCAGATCCCAGAGGACCTTTGGTGCCAAGAGATTTGATTTCTAGTCTTGAAGCCCAGACTCACCTTCTCCCCCAGACTAAAGTCTGCTGAACTCTGTTCACAGCCACTCCAGCAGCTGGAAGCATTTCCAAAACCTGACACAGAGACCACAGCTGCTCACAGACAAGTCAGATCCTGGTCTTGAAAGATAAGCACTGATACAGAAAACATTCCAGAAGCAATTCTGCAATTTATGGCCTGTACTAACTAAAGATTGAGACCAGCCTGAGTGGGATGACAAAGCTGATTGATAAGGGAATTCTGGAAGATCCAGAATAGCACATGGACAACAGCACCGTGGTAAAGTCTAACACATGTGGAAAACTAGCCTTGGTGGTGCAAGGAATGAGGGAATTCCAGGAATACCGGTGTAGGGATATCCTAAGGCGTTCTGAGGCAAATAGGAGAATGATTTCATACAGAACCTCACAATGGCTGGGGTTGGAAGTGACCCCTGGGGATCATCCAGGGCAGGCTGCAGGTGTGTTTTTACCAACTCCAGAGACTGACACTTCACAACCTCCCTGGGAAGCCTCTTCCAGTGCTCTGTCACCCTGCAAAGTAAAGAAGTTTGAGCTCTCTCTGTGCAGGTTTTCCACACCCATGTGCCATTCACCAGTAGCATGGATGCTCTAAAGGTCCTGTGGAGCCTACAGAACTCAGGCTGTGGAGGAGACAGCTCCACTTACAGGTGCTGGGCAACTGGAACCTCAGCTCCTCACTTTTCAGAGGTGTCAGATGTATCATCTGCACATCAGGTTTTGTGCCCAAGGGCCTGAATGCCCAGCATTAACTGCAAGGGAGAAATTCAGAGGATGTGAATTTGGGTTGTACAGCACCTGGTGAATGACTGTCAGAAAGAGGCCATAAAAACGCAGCAGTATTTATAGGGGTCAGGTGGCATTCTGAGGGGGCATTCTGGCTGGCTGTATACATGACTCCACTGCATATTTATAAGGCTTGGTTTGAATCACACAGTATGAATGTAACATTTATTGTTGTAGGCAATAATCATGTGTTGAAATTTAATATGTGTGGTGAAATTATAATGTCTTCCAAAGACTATAACATGCCAGACACAAGTCCCCACACATGGCCATTTTTAGGAATGACAGTAATTTGCTGGTATCAGGTCAAACATTTAAATGTTCTGGAAATTATAGAATCGCAATAGTTAGAATAGGAAAGGACCCATTACTCTGAGTTCACCCTGCTGGCATTGTGGCATGTGGCAACGAGAGGGGTCACAGCCCACATTAGGCTGAAAGAAACAGATAGTGCATTGTTCAGATACTGTATTGTGTTTGACTGATCTTCACTACAATGTCAAGTACAGGCAAGGGGGGAAAAGAGTATTTGAATATAAGTGTGTGCTTTTAATAGTTGTTGAGGGTTTCGGGGTTTTCTTGCACTCCAGACATCACTGGAAAGATGTCTCTCAGAAAAGCCCTTGGGAGCCTGCAAAATCTGATCCAGTTCTCACTTCCCCCATGCAGAGTTACATGGTCACTGATTTTAACATTCAAAAGATAGCAGTCAGCATCCATTACATACCCTTCAAGCTGCACTGGAGATGTGTGACCTAATCCTAGATACACACATGAAAGTCAGAAAGAACAGAGAAAGCCCCAGGGGTTCCTCCAAAGCTGAAATTCCTGCATCTCTCAGAAACTCAGGGCAGCATATTTAATAGGAAAATTGAGCCTTCAACATGGAAGCCTTCCTCCAGCATTACCATAAACTAATTTATTTGGTGAATATCTTCTAAAGGAAGAGGAACTGGAACCTTGACAGCCCCTTGTAGGTACAAAGTCTGTAACTCCAGACAGGAGATCAGACCAACCATGCTGGGAGAGAAGCCCCATTGTGGATGCAGGTACAGCAGCCTCCTTGGAGCAGGAAGTTTCTTTGCATGAATATCAGGTTAAAACAGAGAGAGATGAAAAGATCCATGTGGTTTCTTGCTGCCCCTACTGCGAGCTGCAGTCTGTGTGTTCTGAAATAACAGCCTGGGGAACACATGTCCTGTCTGCAGGGCTGAAAGGAGGAAGAACTTGTTGGGAATAGCAGAAACAGAGCTGGGCTGCCCAGAAGTCCCACTATTCCCTGTAAGATAGGTCCTGCTGCATTTGGGCCCAGGCAGAATATTTTTGTCCATCCTAGAACCTTTGAGGCTTGACAAATCAAAAGCTGCCAGTATTTCTTTCCTTTGAGCCCAAAGTGTGATTGGGCGAGTAGGAAGACATTTCATATTATAGTTTCCCTGAAAACTTATTATTTTCTTACACAGCAGATGAACACGGTCATTAGGATCTTCTCTTAAGTGCCACACATGAAAAATTCTTTCCGCTGCCTTCAAAGAAAGCATCTGCAGTGCTTCAAAGTGTCTAAGTCTAAGTTTCAAAGTGTCTAATGGCTGGAGCCACAAGAGCTTCTGTTTCCAGAGGTCTGAGCACGAGGCACCCAGGTGCTCACAGCTACAGAGGGAAATGACTTCTGCTCTGGATGTTCTGTACACACAACACAAATTCCTGGGCAGCAGAAATGCACAAAGAAGACCCTTCAGCATCTGGACACTCTTGGAGAACAGGGAGGGAGTCCATGTAAGAACCTTGCCAAGTGGACCCTTCAGGCCAACACTGGAACTTTTCTGATGTGTTCCTGAATCCTGTGGTCCTACACAGCTGAATTCTCCCAAGAAGAGAATAGCTTGTCTTTTAATGTAGATCTCTGGGTACAAAAATGCTCCATGAGAAGGGAAGCCTCTCCCGGGACTCTGTCTTATTCATTTGCATTCCTTTGGACAGACCAACAAGGCTTCAACCTCAGTCCTGTACAGCCACTCATCATGCCAGGCCCCTCTTGCTAATTGTTTTTTCTCATTTTGTTCAGGTTTTATTTTCTGACTACCTGTAATTTAAAGAGCAGTCTGGATTTCATACAGTGGAAGAGTTTAGTTCTCTATTTTCTTAAGCTCCTAAAATTCATAATTTCCCGTAGAACAGTCACTTAAGAAATGACTATTGTCATTTGTCACTAAAACTTGGAGAAGTGGAGCAAAAGAATTTAAGATTATCTCAGCTTTCAAATTGGTTTGTTCATGGGAAGACTCTTTAAATTACTTAATCTTCAAACTGTTAGTGATAAAACAAATGTGCTCTTATCTAATCTGCAACAAATCTTTCCCAAACTGTTACTCTGCCAAGTGAGGAACATGATACCCCTTAAAAATTTATAACAACTGCAGCTAATAAAACCAAGGTTTGGAACCACCTCAGTTTATCTTTTCTGGAACAATATGAAGATGTCAGGGAGCTCTTTGCCACATTCAGAAGAAAAGTGCAGCATCACACAACTAGAGGATTTTCTTCTTGTTTATGCTGTACTATTCTAATACACTGGAGAGTCAGGTTTTTTGAATATTATTGTGATTTTAATTTACAGACCGAGATATATCCTCAGAAACATCCAGAAAAACTTATGAGATAATACTGTAGGTCACAAATAATAATTTGTTGAGTAGATGTCTTTGTGCTAAGTTTCAGTGCCTTCTAATAGAGCTCTGGTGACCATCTGAGCCACACACAAATTGTGTGACTTCTCTTAGCTGGGAAAGTCAAGGACTGATATACTTGGAAAAAGGTTTTAATTAACTCAGTGTTTGTGACATCTTTGATGCATCTTTTTATTGTTACCCCTGGTCCACCTGTTAATAGTAATATATTTTTCTCTATTGATCCAGAGAAGCTCTCACAGCCATGCTCTTGAGGGGCTGCATTTGATTTCTCCTGTTCTGCAAACAAACCTTTTATTTTAAGCCAATTTCCTTTTTCTGTTAGTCGAGACCCCTCATTAAGTCCATGCTGTGTTACTCTCCCAAGAAGTACAACTCATTATCAGATCCCAATCAACACATCTACACTACAAATATTTTATGCATGCAAATGGACAAGCATTCCTGATTCTCTCTAAATACTGCCCCCATGGACTAGGAGAGATACACTGCAGAAAGCCTTAGGTTTGAATCTTGTCTGCACTTTCCTCTAGAACTTGTCCCTTGACTAATTAAATGACAGCCAGATCCATCCAAGAATTCTAAAGCTGAATATAAGTTATGCATTAACTACTAATCCTTTGATTTGGCTCCCTGTTTACAATTAGAGATCCATCCTGCAAGCTCAAGAAACTCATAAATAAAGAAATCTATCAGGCTTTGCTGACACGTTGAGTAAACACCTGCATCTGAAGTGTCGTGTTCCATCACAAGGAAATAAAAGTAATTGGTAACAAATTTGTTTCTGCTTTCTTTCATCTGCTTGTTCTTATCTACAGACCTTTTCATAACTTCATTCCCTGACAGCCTCCTAAAACTGCGTAGGAAATAAATAAAACATTTTAAAATAAGAGAGTAGGTAAGCTACTAAAGCACTGCTACCTTAATATGATTCCCCAGTGATTATTTTTCAGTTTTACTGTAACTGTATTTAAGAATTTTTTACATTAACCAAGAGGCTGCTTTAAGTATTTCATTAGGCTGGATCTGACATCACAATGACAAAGGCAAACCAGCCACAACAAAATCTCATGAAAAAGGAAGAGTTTAAGCAAAACCTATAAATAAGTGAAATCCATTTCTGCTCCTTAAAGGGAAGGTAATAACTCCAAGAAAGAGAGGGCAAAGAAAGAGACTGGATCCAAACTTTGTCCAGCAGGCAATAAATATAACAGACACACAGTGCTCCAAATGAATCTGGAATGGAGCTTTGCAGAGGGAAGAGCTGCTTTCCCACTTAACAGCAGCTACTTCAAATTGCTTTAGCAGAATACAGATCATATAGCAGTCTTTAAAATTGTATTTTCAGAAGGCTCAAAGATGGAAAGAATCATGGGCTGCATTCCCTCTGCAAAGCTCCAGGAGTGCCTGTGCCTGAACCCTGAGCAACACTGGTGGCACTGCCAGGGCTACAACCTTCCCAGGACCCTCTCACAGATAAAAGCTTGACTTTACACAATCACCTCTGGCTGCAAACACCTCAGTGTCCCTAGTCTAAACCACATTTTTTAGTCTAAAAGTCCTAAACCACTTCGCACTACGTGAGCTGTGCTAATGTGCAGAATTTCAGACGTGCCAGGAACCACCATTTGCAAATTCCAACCTCCTGCCTACAGCAGCTTGGAGGAGAGGGGGTGCTGGAACAAAGCAGGGAAAGGCAGCAATGGCCCCTTTAACAGTATTAATTCCCAAGTTTCCCTGGGAGCTGAAGGTCCAGCAAACCTTTCATGTGCTTTAATGGCATTTCCCTCCCTGGCTGTTGCCTCAGCAATGCTCTGTGCCTGCAGAACGTCCTTGGACCCAACTGGCACCCGCAGCTCACGAGGCACAGGAGTGTTCCTAAAAGCCTTCTTTCAAAACTACAGGCACTTGACATATGAAAACTGGATGTAAGCAAGCCAGGAGTTAATCAGGATTTAATGCACCTAAAAGCCAAGATAGGGAAGCTGCCCATTATGGATTTTACTACTGTATTTCTCAAAATTCCCATTAAATGTATAGTTTCACAGGGGATTTACAATCACAGCAGTGTTTAAAAAAATCTGTTTGATGAATTTATATTAGCAGGGAAGAACGGCTGAATTAATTTGGAAGATAACCCTCCTTCACCTCCTTTGTTCTGTTCTCTGAAGGAAGGTTCAAATGTAAGGTCAATGAAATATTAAGATATCAATTTTATTTCCTATTATACCTCAGCCCAGAGCCTTTTTTTACTAAAAAACACACTGCCTTGAGAATTACCCAATATAGAAAGGAAAGCTTTTGCTCTTGCTGGCTCCTCTGTGCTCTCTCTGAGCCTGGCTTCACAGAAGTACATCCCCACGTCAGCAGAGGTCGGGTTGGTGACAGTGAGGCGTCTCCCAAAGTTGCTGATGCCACTGGTGATCTTGATTCCATTTCTCTTCCAGGTCACACTCAGCCTCTCAAGAGGTCTGCCAAAAAATACAAGAATAAAATCATAGAACATATATATTACAGAATAATCGCTGTGTGCATATATATATATATATATATATATTTATACACATGAGGAACAGAATATTACAGATTATAAAACTTCTTTAAGTCTTCCTCTATCCCCAAAACACACTGTTAGAAAGTAAATGCATGTATAACTTCTACACATCAAGGACTACAGACTACTCAAGTGGCATTATGCAAGTACAGCTAATTGATACAGCAATAGAACTTAAGTGCTAATAATTTGATTTCTCCAAGCAAAAGGAGTAAATACTGCTGTGGGAATCAGCTGCATGGGAAGTGCTTTCATTACAACTCGATTACCAAAACAATATTAATCATATCAAGAACATCTCTGCCCTCAGAGGGGAAAGTAAATCAGTTGGTCTTATCACCCAAGGACTTCAACTATTCACTTCCACTGAAATTCAATGCTGTTCTAGGCCAACTAGATGGAAACATAGGAGGAATGCTGTGAATTCTGTATTACAGTGCATTATGAACAGCTGAGCAATAATCACTGCAAAATGACAGTGCCTGAAAAAATGACTTCAAAGGAGATCCTCACTAAATTTACTTACTAGGAAGCATCAGCTGTTCAACAGTATCACCTCTGCTGTTGGTAGGCAACAGGTGAAATGTTATTAACTCTCACCGTAATTTTTTCCTTAAGATAATGTCTGCTGCTTGAACAGAACTTCTTTTCCTTTCCACGCGAGGACCAGGTGGGAAAGCACCCCTGCCTGAACCCTCACTCGGCCACAAAAATCAATTTAAAGCAGTAATGTTGGACAAACAAGATCACTCATGAGGTCGCTCGGAAGAGTGATCATCCTGCTTCAATCTCCAAATTAGTAACAATAAAAATAATGAAAATAACATCCTCTGTCCTTGCCTAGAAAGGACAGAGTCACAGGGGAGCTGTGGAGGTGTTCCCTTACCTGGCATTGGCCACGCACTCCAGGGTGGCCTCGCTGCTCCCTGCCACCACGCTGGTGTTGTGTGGCTGGATGACCACGGCAGGAGCCGTGCTGTCCCAGGGGCTGCTGGCACCTGCAGGGACACAGACACACCTGGTGAGGCCCCAGTGACAGCCAGGGCTGTGACAGTGAGGGTGCCACGTCCCAGGCACTGCTGCAAACGGCACAGGTTGGCACGGCTGCTCCCTGCACTGTTCCAGCAAACCCGTCCCTGAAAACCCACAACTGCCTCCTGCCCTCCATCCGGGAATGTTCTCACAGACAAGCAAATCAATTAAGCATCCTAAAGGTTTTCCATTGTCGAGCGCTTTTATTTTTATCAAACTCTTGCTGACTTATATTTTTAAGGCCTTTTCATGTTTTGTTTAATCTTACCCCTTCCACACCATTTCAAAAGACTTTGCCAATACTCATGTTAGTTCTTTAAAAAGATTTTACACACTGGGGAACAAATATAAAATTAACAAAGCAGCATATCACAGCAACTTCAATCCCCTTTTCTTATCAGAAAAGTAAATAACCCAAATCTGTTACCCTTTTGTGAGGCTTCATACTGTAAATAATTTAGCTTATGCAACAGTCAGCAGACACTTAAAAAATGGTAAAAATGCAGCTTGTAAATTTTCTCTGTATGCATTTAGTAAGTGAATTAAAATACCCATGTATTCATAGGTACTTTGCTTCAAGCAACTCATTTGGGAAAGAAAAATTAGCTATTTTTTAGCTTGAATAACAGAGTAATAAAATTTTCAAAGATATGGAAACCAATAAAAAAATTACAGGGAAAAGTAATGAAAATAAAGCTAAACTGATGGAAAAGCAAGCCAGTTCATCAAATGTTTTCTGCACAGGAGGCCAGTCCATGCCCATTACACAGCATGGGAAATGGGAAATGTGAGGTATGGACCCTAAAATTTAAGGTAACTCCCTAAAGAACAGAAAATGGTCAGAAGACTTTTTTGCTTAGATCATACCCAGCATGCCAAAAGCCATTTGACATTGGATTTCACTTGCTGGATAGACAAAGGCTTTGGTCATGGGCTTCAGAAAGTTCACAAGGTTAGCAGATTCCTCAGTGACAAATCTTTTACCTTTGGATATTTTTCTAATTGACAGCAGTTAGTGTAGTACAGGAGATAAAAGTGTGGCGTGTCATTTTAGAATTTAAAGAATATCACCCACACGTCTGAATAAATTCAAGCATTCAAGAATAATACTTAAAGTGTAAGCACATATTTATTTCGTCCCCTAAATATGCTCTGTCAACCTGACACAGCATCTCTATGAAACACACACAGGATCTCAAAACACAAGCTGTTAGTAGATTTTACACCTTCTCATCAACATTCCTGGAAACACAAAGCCATCAGGTAGAAAATCAGTTTTCTAAGATTTCCATGCTGATCTTATGGGTAAAATTTCATGGCAGAAGATTTCCAGACAGCAATTTAAAAAGAAACCAAAACAAAAACTAACCAAACAAACAAACAACGAAAATCCCCCAGAAAACAAGAGCTGGTCAGATTAGAAGCTTGTTACTGATGAGAAGAAATCACCTCAGCATCACTGCTCCCCACCACTTCTGCCCAAGATGAAGGTTCACAACAGTGAATGCTAAAAGATCAACAAACCAGTGACTAATTTGGCAGTAATCATTTCTTATCTCCATCTGGAAGAGAGGAAAACCACTTGTTCGACTTATCAGCTCCCCACTAAAACCAGACAAAGAGGAGAAGTCAGCTTTGCTGTGACTCCCATCACCCCACACAAGTGGTCCTGTGTGCACCCAGCAGATAAGAAAGGAAATAAAAGTGCACATTCCCCATCCTGCAACCAGGAAAAGGCAGAGATTTCTTTGTGACTGTAACAAAAATCTAAACAAAGCATGTGTTTGGTGTTATTTTGTACCATCCCTGAAACAAATTTATTAAAAGCAGGCTCCTGCTAAAGGTTGTGAGTGAACTGAAAAATGATGTGGGACAGAGGGCTCATGAAAATGGTCAGAACTTGGATTCCCAGGAACACAGCTACAAAGGTCAGCTATAGATATAACAAGCATATACAGAAAACAACAAATTTTCCAAGTATTACCTGAACAGTATGGAGGCAGCATGATTATTCCTATTTTATATTCAAAGACAGCTCAAGTTTCCCTTTGCAGCACTAAAAAGCCCCTTCCCATAAATCACTCTGGCCTCAATCTTGCCAAATCCAACTCCACAGGGACATTCCCAGAGCTCCCTTTGCAGAGGGCAGTTTGCAGCTTTGTTTTATGGCTAATTGAAACACCAAAGGAGGATCTTAGCGCTATTTTTAGAGTAAAAATCTCAATAGGGCTGTAAGTTGGGATCTGTGCCTTTCAGAACTTCATCTTTTTGTAAGAAATCCACAAGTTGGAGTATCAGAGTAGCCAAGATCCTAATGGAGATAAGCAACACTGGTATTTTGTTTGGATGATGGGATGTGGCAGATCAGCTTTCTATCAGGCTGGGGAAGGCAGAGAGTTATTGCAAACAACCAGATAATGAACAACTACCCAGACTTCCCAAGTGTCTCATCCTGCCTGTCAATAAAGCCACTCCATCCTTCTCCTGCCTCCACATGCACCACACAGATGTGATTTTACTTGACTGATGCTACGCAAAAATCCAATGCAGAATGTCATTGTTAGCAAACAGACATTTTCTTTTAAAATCCTTTGTCGAAAACAATTGAATTTTTCTCCTTTTCACTGCTCTTTTTTTTTTACTTCATCAGACTTTTGTTGCCTGAGCTTTCTAGCACTTAGCTGTTTCTGGCTTTTCATCACCTCTTCCTTTTCCTTCTCCTCCTCCCCTCCCTCAGCTTCTCTGCATTCATCTCTGGCCATTTTCCCCCCTTTTACATCCCATGGTCCCCTAAAGAAGTTTCCCACTATTTCAGAACTGCTCAATTTCTGATGTATGCTTTAATGTAATGATTGAACTTCAACTTCTCTGAAGGAAAGATTAAATACACTGAAATGGGGAAGTAATACAAATGCACATGAGAACAGAGTGACAGTGAGATGAATCTGCTATTAGGGAACCACCATTCCGATCTATATTCTACCTTTTTGGAAAGAGAAGGCCTTCTTTCCTTTCCATCTGCTTTCTGAAGCCTCCTCTCAGGTAAGAAAGCAAAGCAGCATTAGGGAAAACCACTGACCCCAGAAGTGGAGCCAGAGAAGCCTCACTGTCAGACATAATCAGTCTGGGGGGAACCTGGGGGAAGCTGCAGAGACAAGGCTGAGTGACAATGAAAAACACTTAAGGGATGTGCTCTTAATCTGATTTTAGCCCTTAATAGATGAGTGGACAGAAGGGCTGCCACAGGCAAGAGTCCTAATCCAGCAAGGACTGTCCTCCAAAAGAGAGTTCACGCTGCTTTGTTTTCCTTTCTATCCATTTTAGCCTCCCAGCATTTCCAATCTCCCCTTTGCTTCTAAACTTTCTCATTTATCACTGTCTGAGCCATTACCAGGACCTACAAGGGCCCAATACCTGCAGAGCCTTCAGGACTGCATTTTTGAACAGTTTTTGAAGCAGGACTGTGGGGACACCTAAGACTTGCACTCAGGACAGGAGGGAGTTCGTCCTTCAATCCTCCAGTGGTTGCCATCTCCAGCTGCTCATGAAACAGTTGAAATGCTGCCATTTGCAGCCCAAGATATTAAGGTAAATTGGCACTGATATTATGTTTTCCATATTAAACTTTTGTTTGGTTATTTTTTTTAAAGAACTAGGAAAAGGTGGGGGGGGAACGGGAAGAGACAAAATAAAATTGAAAGGGATGGACCAGGTTTTTTTCCATCTCTTTGAGCATACACTTCTCTCCAGACTGTGGAATTCAGGAATCTGGCAATTCCCTACAAAGCAGAAATAAATTGAGAGAAGAGAGAAGAAAGAGTGAACAACTTTGGCACGGTCTATTTGTTTTTATCACCTGTGGCTGTGAATGGCTGCGCATCACTGAGCCTGCTGAGCTTCCCCCTCCCTCCTCCTGCCTGATCAGGAATGAAACCCACCCAAGGCCTTTCTAACACTGATTTCTTTTTTTGTACTGATGAGCTGTAGAATTTTAATCTGTTATTTAAATACGATAATTATGTACACTGCCCTATCATCTCTGAAAAGACAATATTTTTATCTCTGTACATATATTGACATGTAAGGTACAGGGAATTTTAAATATTGTAATTTATAGTTTATAAAGATCACAGACTTTATCAAAGCCACCTCGGATGCTTAATTTTCCCAGTAGAACTGAAATCTCACCCAGGCCAGATGACTGGAGACATAATAGGTTCTTTCTCCTTCAGAAATGCATAAACATTAAGTTCTTCCCCAGATTTTACATTATGACATGCAAAGTTTATCTATGTCTGTATTTGCAGTGCAGAATATTAAGTGAATTCCTTCAATGGGTGCTCAAATTTATGTGACAGAGATACGAGGTAAGCCAGCCTCAACAGAAACTGAGAGAAACTGTTTATCTCCTGAAAAGAAGGAATAGTTTGAGTTCAGACTTGAGCACAATGATAAGGTTTTATTTTTGAGGTTTTCTTATAGGTCCCAACCCTCTGAAGAAGCTTAATCCAAACAAGGTGACCACGAGCAGGAGGAGGAGGAATATCCAAATAATCAAGAGCCTGGCTGCACCTCATCCCTACCCTTACTGTAAATTACTGTCATTACTGCTCCATGTCCAGCTTGCAGTGAACAAGGGATCCCACAGGAACCAGTACCCAAAAATAAATTTACTTATTCATATCATGATATTCGTCTATGTGAGAAAAACGCGTCACAGAAGTGATCACCAGTACCCTACCCTCAAGCTAATAGAGAAATTGAGTACTTAATCAGAAGTTTGAAACCATTTATAAGTTATCCTGGGAGAAAAATACTAGAAAACCTTCACCATAAACTTCCCACAGACTTCCAGGCTTGCACAGGTTGCAGAAATGCCTTGGTAATTACTATGCAGGATACATGCAAAGCCTCATTTTATCAAATTATGGACACCTCTATTAGAAAAAAAGCAGGATAGAAGAGTCCAACACAAATAGCAAAAATATTACATATAGTACAACATTATGGCATCAGGAATGTGCAATCTCTGCCTGGGACGCAGAATTTGAGAAAAGAGGAGAAATGACAATCACAAATGACAATCTCCCCCTCAAGATTGCTTGAGGGGGAGAAAAAAAACAACAAACCAACCTTACAAATACAAACTATCTAATGGAACACACTCCCTGTTGCCAGGTACAGCCTGCAGATGGTTTGAATTATGAACCCAGAGTGGATTAATGCCCCTTTCCCTCTCCAGTACAAGACACACAACAGGAATTGGATCCTGATCAATAATAGATTCATTTCCCTTCCCCTTCAGAGCAAAAGATGCACAACAGGAATTGGAGCCCGATCAACAGAAAAGCAAATGCTGACAACCACCTGCAGGCACCAGAGAGAAACATTATGCAAATAATGAAAAGAAAGTGTGTTCTCAATCATAAACCTCTGTCCCAAACCATGTCTATTGGATCCCCGCTCATTAGAGTGATTATTAAGAGCTGATACAATAAAAGAGCATTAAGATAATCAAAGCTACTGTTTCAGTTTCCCACTTTGACGCTAGCAAGGACTATTTATTTTCAAGAAAAGGGAAATATGATGCTGCTGTCACTGCACAGGTCTCTACTCAGATTTCTAGACACAAAGAAAAATAACAAAGACTTTCCCATGAGACTTCCTGGTCACACTTGTTTAGTTTGATGAAGAACATAAAAACTCCAGATTTTTTTTTTTTTTGAGCCAATGTTACATAGTCATAAAATAATTAGCAAAATAATGGTAAAGAGTTGTTGCATCAAAAATGATGACTTTTCAGTACCCAAAAATGTCTTCAGACTTCTCAAAAACGTAAGTATTAACATAATTTATTTATTTTTGAGAACTCAGACTTCAGACCTAAAAAAGTAAATAAGGAGCAACATAAAATCTTAATTTTGTGGATCAAATTTATAGGGAAGAAACAGCCTAGTTGTTTGAATTAATCACAACAAGTGAATTTTTATATATCCAGCCCTCGTCCTGAACCAGACATCAGACATCACGACATATGAATAAAACACCAGATATGAAAAAGATTTACAAAACACAAGCAAAACAAGTGAATGATCTAGGTCGGTTGTATTTATTGACTCATTACACTCTTGTCACTGTGACTAAGCTTTGTCCACATCACAAGAAATACAGGATGCATTTCCATTGCAAGGGAAATTAAAAAAAAAAAAAGAAAAAGAAAAAGAAGAAGGATGAATAAAATAATACAACTCAGAACAATGGAGAGGAAGTAGATCCCAAGTTAAATACCCAGTGTTTGAAGAGGGATATGGTAAAGGAACAATTAGAAAAGATTTCATCAGCACCTGTTGAAGAAGCCTTGCAATAAATTCATTTTGCCAGAACTGCCCATGTCATAAAGGCATGGCCTCCCCTCCCTCCTTTTCCATCCACCCCTCCCGGGCCTGTGGGATGGTCTGAATATGTCATAATGACACTTCTGATGCTTTTCACTTTGAAAACCAAAGTTACCCACAGAAATTAACCCATACAAGGGGTGATTTTGTCAGTCCAGATCCTTTTTTGGTTGGAAAGCTTCCTAAAGCTTTTCTGTTCAACCTGCTACAAACACTCCTCATTTCCAGCTTAAATGGCCAACGCACTTCATTAGTTCTTCTGCCAGAGTTGTCCTTTATAGTTTGAAGACCTGCTCTCTCTCCCTCTGAGATACTCACATCTAAAGCATTTACAGAAAACAATCCTGTTCTTTCACAGTCTTCATCTTACCAAGTGAAACAAGCAAAACTTTTCTTGCCTGGAAGCATTCACTGAAAAACACACAAAAGATGAGGAGCAAGGGTAAAAATCCAAGCCAGCATCACTCTATAAATGCCTCCAAATGTTTAAACAAATAACAGCCACCTTTTAAAGAGCTTTTTTCCCTCTCTTTGTAAGGGCTTTCACACAGACTGCAAGTGCTGTTAGTTTTAGCCCTAGGGAAAGATTAATGGAGAACTCAGCTCTAGCCACAAGACGATTTATACCCATTTGTGTGCAGATAGTCCAGTAAAGAGGAGATTTATATATTTTATTGGATAAAACTGAGTCTAAAACACAGATTGAAAAGGTCTGAAACCTTATAGAGGGTTCTTAGGTCTATTCCTGGGCACAATGAGAGGCTGGGGCCTAAATACAGTTAATTTGAAGATGGGAAATGTATTTCTGTAACCAACAAAGTGCCCCAGGAGAAGCAGCAAGGCCAGGATGGCTTTGGTGACACAATCTCTCCAGCCTGTCTTTCCCCAGTTTTGCTCTGAAGACAGGGACAGGGATTGGAGATGTGGCTTTCTTCTTGATTTTCCTCTCTTTCTACAGACCATTAAGTGCAGGTGACCTAGCAACTGCTATTTGGGGGGTGAATTCTTCTTTTTTCTATTCCCTGAGGCCTACAGACCCACTTTGTATTACAGGACTACTTCAGAAATAGAATTCTAGCATTGTCCCATGTAGTTTTAAGGAAATTAAACCACTGCTTAGTTACACAGCACCCTGTGAATCAGCAGCTAAATTCAAAAGCAGACCAAATTTCTGCTCAAACACTCTGAAATTCCCTTCTCACAACTCCCCGTGCAGAAAGAGCAATTTGGAAGTTCAGTCTCTGTTGCTGACCTGACCTTCCCCCATGCACAGTGAGGAGCTTCTTTCTGCCTGGAAACTTATCATCCAGACCATCATTAGAGCTTTTAACATGAAAAAATATATAGCCTCAAGCTATTCCAGCTAAAGAACACTCGGGTGGCTTTTCAATTCACCACATTGCTTTAATACCAGCTAAATAAGTGGATAGAGTGTGTAATCTTATTCAACAGCAGTTAAAAGGGGGGAAAATATCCATGGTCTGGCAGTGGAATCTATTAGCCTCAGAGCCATCTTCAAAGGGATGCACGAGGCAAAAAGGCAGAGCAGCTGCAGCCAGGACCCAGAGGCTTTGGCTTCCCATGGAATCACAGAATCCCGGAATGGTTTGGGTGGGGACAGGCCTTAAAGTCCATCCAGTGCCACCCCCTGCCATGGCAGGGACACCTCCCACTGTCCCAGGCTGCTCCAACCCCAGTGTCCAACCTGGCCTTGGGCACTGCCAGGGATCCAGGGGCAGCCACAGCTGCTCTGGGCACCCTGTGCCAGGGCTGCCCACCCTCCCAGGGAAGCATTTCTCCCCAGTATTCCATCTGTCCCTGTCTTCTGGTAGTTCAGAGCCATTCCCCCTTGTGCTGGCACTCCAGCCCTTCTGCAAAGTCCCTTCTCAGCTCTCCTGGAACCCTTTTAGGCACTGGAAGATGCTCCAGTGTCTCCCCAGCTTCCCTTCCCTTCCCTTCCCTTCCCTTCCCTTCCCTTCCCTTCCCTTCCCTTCCCTTCCCTTCCCTTCCCTTCCCTTCCCTTCCCTTCCCTTCCCTTCCCTTCCCTTCCCTTCCCCCTCAAATGTCTCCCAAAACACAGCTATGTTTAAGAAGACTTAAAAATAACTCATTAGAGGGAATTACTTTTAAGAGGCTGTATATTTTTACGATGTACTTTAGTAGGATGAGCAGCATCCTTTTAACCATAAACAGACCCTCATTTGGCAGGAAGAAACAGGTTTGAGGGGCCTGGCAGGGGTTGCAGGGGTTTCTGCAGCAAAAAGCTAGACTCACTTTCTCTTAACGACAAAACCTAAAATAAGGCCTTGAAGCCTCAGTGCTTGACACACCTGAGCATTTATAATTTGCTTTCTTAATAATGTGAAATTTAAGTTAATAAACCATGCATCAGTAGCTGGATGTTAAATAAACCAAAACTGTCACTTAATAATCATGTCCAGAAATGCAAATTCAGTGTTGAGATGAGCTGAGAGGAGAAATGAAGGAGGAAAGCTGAGCTGGGGACATGGATGTGTCACAGGGATCAGAGAGCTGCTGCCATTTCAGGGGCTGCAATTCTCACCAGCAGGTCCTGGTTTCATGTCAAGCAGCAGCAAAGAGAGAGAAATGGGAGATAAACTGCTGCCTTCTATTTACAAATATGTCTTTGCATATGGCTTCATGTTAGGTTCTTTTATAAACGCATTTCTTAACTCCTTACTTTGGCACAAATTAAATTGCACAACTGACAGTCTACTTTTGCTTTTTCTTACTTCTAAGAAGTTCTAACTCTTCCTCCTACTTAGAAATGAAAGGGTGGTAACAACTAAAGAAGAAAATCTCATCTATCCTTCACTAAACTTAAATAAAGAAAAGCATTTGCAGTGACTTTGGGGGAAATTCTTGAAGAAATACCTTCAACAATTTATTTTATGACAACAATAATGGAAGCACTATTTTCAGAGGGAAGATTTTGGATTAAATACCCTCTGTAGAGCATAAAGCACATGCCTACAATTGATCACATGTGAGTTCCCAAGATCTATTTCTCTGTAGCAGTTCTTTAAATGAACCTGACATTGTGGAGCATTACATGGGAAGCAGAGACTTGCATACACAGACTGATCACAGAATCCCAGAATGGTTTGGGTTGGAAGGGACCTTAAAGCTCATCCAGTTCAGGGACACCTTCCACTATCCCAGGTTGCTCCAAGCCCCATCCAGCCTGGCCTTGGACACTTCCAGGGATCCAGGGGCAGCCCCAGCTTCTCTGGGAATCTGTGCCAGGGCCTGCCCACTCTCACAGGGAAGAGCTTCCTCCTAACTTCCTACAGGATCTAAATCTCCCCTCTTTTAGTTCAAAACAGTTCCATAGTTTATCTGCCCTTCACAACAAAGGGAGGGGATTTTGTGTCACAGATACCACCTGGGCCCCATTCCCATATTCTTAAAAAGCATTCAACAAAGCCAAGCAAGTCCATTTTTCCAGGTGGTGGATAAGCAAAGTGTGGGTCAAAGCTTTCTCCAGAAAATCCACTCTAAGAACTGAGATTAAAACTTGCCACATATAAACATAATTTGAACTTTAAAAGAAATAAAAAAAACCCTACCAAATATAACAGCCTGTCCTCAGATCCCAGATAGCACAGGCTGGGCACAGCTCATGAAGGCTTAAAGGAAAGCAGTGCTACAGAGAGGATAACACTGAAATAAACAGGCATTCTTGGTTTGCCTTGCTGAACTTAACTCTTCAAACCCAGATGCACTCACTGAACAGCATTTTAAACTCAAGGTCAACTCTTACTACATTCTATTTTTATATATACACACACACACACATACACATCTGAGAAACATGTTTTGGGATCCAGATTGCTACCTTGCTCCCAAAGGTCTGCTATTTCCAAGTCTTTACATAAAGAGAACAGATCAGAAAAACAAGAAGATACCCCTCAGCTTTCTTCCAGCAGCTAACTCAACCAAACATATGGAATGACTTGTCAAAATAATCTTTTGAGAAATAGGTTATCAGGGGCCTCAGGTCCACTCCATATGGTCTAAAGTTCTCCATCCCCCTGACCATATCATGCTACTTTTCCACTGTCTTCTATAAAAGGAGACAATTCCTAATAAAAGTAGAGTTGTTCAGGTCACGGACATTCAGAACCAAATAAAATTTTATTTGCAATATTTAGAGTACTGTAAAATAAAATTTAAAAAACCAGGACAAAGCCATGCATGCAGCAGAGGTCAGAATCCAAAGAAATATTTTTCTAACAAAAGAAAGAATTTTGTTTCCCCTTTCTAGCAGAGATTTTTTTTTTTCTCCTAAATAAAGTGCATCTTCCTCTTTGCAGTCTTTGTGATTATCAATCTTTGGTTATTTTATATTATAAGGTTGCCTCAGACCTCAGCAGGGAGAAAAATACACATCGCTGCATTTCCTCTGTCACAAGAACAAAACAACTCTGAAAGCAAAGAATCTTCCAAAAGAGTAAACAATAACCCAGCTAAAGGAAGTCTACAAACTTATCCATTCAAAAATAATTCCACAGATGGATAAGCATTTAATTCTCTGAAAAGAGAATAAACCAACCTCTCTCTTTTCTGGGATGTGGAATGGGGTTTTGGACCTGCCTATTTATACCCAGTACATAAATGCTGCTCAGAGGATGCTGCAAGTCTTGTAAAAAGCAATCTAAAGGGAAGTTATCACTCCAGGCTCTTTGTTGGTGTTTCTGCAGTCTGGGGAGTGCCAGCATTGTGAAAAACAAACTGTTGGTTGCACCTTGCTTGGCCTGTACAAATGCCCTTTGCATTAATGCATTTAGGATCTCCTATTGCTGCGCCCTGCCAAGAGAAGAGTTGAAGAGTGATGTCTTCTCAATCTTGCATTGACTTCCTGCCCTCTCAGATGAGAGTTGGTCACAGTTTTTGGCTGTGTGGATGGTAAACAGCCTCCCCTGAATATGACAGGGACTCACTACTGTGATAAAAACCATAAGCTTATTTCCACAGGGTGCTCTTGACTCCCAGCTCATCTGAAACTTCACATTTCATGCTGCTTCTTATTTGAAATTTTCATCATTATAATATGACACTCAGATGTCACAACAGAATTACAGTTAATAAGGAAAATTAGGGGGAATAAATGAAAGATAAAGTGACACATTCAAAAATGCACCATCGTCTGAGACATGAATTTCTATAATGTGGAGGTACAAGTAACATTTATTTCATTTTGTTTTAAAAAGGAACCAATTCACCCTTAGGTTTAGGCTCTAAACAGTCTTTGTCACTTCCCAAAATGTCCTTGGGTTGTCAATTTGAAATAAATTGGCAGCGTGTCATTAGGCAGAACACAACTGCATTGTTTTGACTTAATTAACCCATTTTATTCAGATCTGCCCCAAAAATAACCCTTAACAACATAATTCTGCTCTCCAGATGGTGATGGGCTGTGTCAGAGCAGAACTATCAGCTGTCAGAGCAGCTAAACCAGAAACCAAACGTTGCAGGGTCCACTTGAAACCCCAAACCTGTCGCTCACTTCATCTCCTACACACTCATCTCCTTAAAGTGCTTACACAGAACGAGGAAGGATGAATCACTTAAACACACCCATAAAATGCATCTAGAGGACATTAAAATTCCTCCAAGCAGGTAAGACAAAGCTGCCAGGAAGGCAGGCTGGAAGAGCTGGCTGCAGCCAGCACCTGGATCCTGGATGCCGATGGGGATGCCCAAACACCTCCAGCACCAACCTGGTGGTGCCACCTCCTGCTCAGAGACTTCTCTCCAAGTTTTTGGCTGTGGGATTAGCTGTGAAAACTCAGAGCATGCACACTCACCTTCAGTGGGAGGAAATACTGAATGAATAAAGCATGTGCAGTGTCAAAAGCTGGTGCTGGCCTCTCTGCAGGCTACTGCCAGTACCCTACGGAGTGTCACGAACTGCTCCATCTCCCTCCCATCCTTCCTTTCAAAAAATGTTATTATAGATAAGAGATTAATGTGTGCCAGACCATTTGGCTATTCAGGAGCAAAAGAATTTTGCAGCATAGACTGAATTTAAGACAATAAAATGTGTTACCCACTGAACCACGAAATCTCTGAGAGGACTCAGAAATAGAAGCAGCTTTCTGAAATAAACCATAATCTCTCTGTCCTGTACCCAAAGTCTGCAACTTCAAACAAAAAAACCCTGAAAAACACAAAGCCTGGTGATATATAAAAATAAAAGTACAGATGAAGCATTTTTGACATTTCTCTATCACTCTTAAAAATAGTAATAATCTTGAGCTATTGAAGTTGCTGAAAGAAAATAAAAATCAATGTGTTTTCACTTAGCACTTCTGAAAAAGAAAAGGATCACTTGGTATTTCAGCAAAATGCTTTAATGCCACTCTGTAACAGAGCCCACTATAAGGTACAAATAAAGCTCTTCTCACTCAAGCATGTACTGCACCCCAGAATTAGGGACTGGGAAGGGAACTGGGACAAGGGAGCACTCCTGGTCCCAGGGTTCATGACCCGGGGTGTTCTGGGCTCTGGGAACAGCTTTCCCATGTCCCACACACAAGGCAGAAACTTCAGACAGATCTCCTGAGCATTTCATACATTGAATAAAGCCATTTATTTCCCAAACATGGAAACTGCACAGGGTTTCTGCTTTTCATGCTTCCCACTCAGCCCTGATGCAGCAAGCAGTGATGCACAATCTCAGGTGGGGTTTTATGTCTGATTTGGGGGGCAGTTTGATTTGCTTTTAAAGTTTTATTTTAAATAACATGCATGGAAAAACATTACAAGCTTCAACTCCAACGTGTACCCAAAACTCTGAAAATGTGGACTTTTAAGTGTTTCTCTGCATTTCCCGATTTCTGTCTGGTCACAAATTTTAGGTGTGCAACCATAGGCAGGAAAAAAATGATCAAATTTCTGAGAGACACTGAGGAGCTTCTGCAAATCATTGGTATCTACTCACTCTGAAAGTGGTAAATGGTTGAACCTTCCCCTCAACACAGGCAGGGTGGACATAAAACTGTGTATTTTATAGCGAATCACAAACACCACTCATAATAACAGCCAATGTAAAGGACAAGAAAAAATAGCATGTTGCAAATGAATCTGTTTCTTTTTTCATATAAGAGAACCACAGCCACAAAAAAATGCTTTTAAACAAATGTTTTTAACTGCTAACAATTTTTCTGTTGTTTCTCATTGCTCTCTATGCATACAAATGCGTAAAACCAGTAAAAAAGGGAAAGTGGAAAATTTTAAAAAGCTGATTTATTTCTGTACAAATCCGTTACTCCTACCATTAAAAAGTACAACTTATTACCGCTGGAAAGCAGAAGGAGTAGAAAGTGCTCTTGAAAAATAATAACTGCTTCTCCGAGCACACTAGAGACCTCTAGAGAAGATGGAGGAACGATTATCTCCATTTTATGTGTGGTGAAAATGAGGCAAGGACAAACATTACTGAAATGAGGCTGCACCAGGTGCATCTGACCTGTTTATTACAACCTTTTAACACATTAGGTTACACTCAAATGCAAGATGGGAAGATTTCTTTTTTTTCTTTACAGTCTTCAGCTGGAAGAAGATACAACTCCATGGGGATCTCGCAGGCTCTGAAGCTGTCCCCCTTCTCACAGTTCCCTTTTCAGGCCAGCTCTCAGTTGGAAAATACCTTAATGGGATGTGGTATTCTAAATTTAGTACTGCTGCTGGACAGTTACTTACAGTGTCTTTGGTCAACAGCAGACTAGAGAGGGGGAAAAGCAGAGTATTCCCCCAGGTTGTACCACAGGCAAGAGCAAACCAGGCAATTTGCATTTCTCAGAGTTACTGTCTCAGGCTGCCCGCAGACTCTGGCACATGTCACCACACCAATTTAACTGGCCTTGAGCTGGTGCAAAGCATTAGAAATGAATGCCTAAACCCCAAACCAAAACATATGCTAAGGCCATGAGCTAAACCTGCTTTCATGCCCCTCCATCTCCACAGTCATGTTCTGTCATACCTTTCTTCTGTCCTTTGTCAGCGATCAAATAAAATACCCAACAAATAAAATATCCAACCAATTAAAAAATTAAAAAGGCCAAGATGAAAACCGGTCTGAAGCACTGTAGAGATGGGTTCAGTGGGTGTGAAGGGTCAAGGAGGACTCTCCACCTGCCCTGGGAACCCGCCAGGGAAGGAGCCTGAGCAGGGGGATGCTCCTCTCAACCCCCTGAGCTGAGTCCTTCCAAAATTCAAACCAACAGCATCTCTTTGCCTTCCCAATCTCCTCTGGATGCAAACACGGTCAGTGTCATACTCTCTAAATCAACTCCTGGCTGCTCTTTAAGCTGCAGGAAGGTGGATTTAGATTATAAATTAAAAAGAAATCCTTCCCTGTGAGGCCCTGGCACAGGGTGCCCAGAGAAGCTGTGGCTGCTCCATCCCTGGAAGTGACCAAGGCCAGGCTGGACAGGGCTTGGAGCAGCCTGGGATAGTGGAAGGTGTCCCTGGCCATGGCGGGGGGTGGCACTGGATGGGCTTTCACCCAACAGTTGTGTGAGAAGGAGCTTAGAGAAATCCCACCCCAGCCCTTCAGCCACTGCAGAGGAGCTGCACGTTAACCCCAGACCCTGCTCCCTGCCAAGGGGTGCTGGGCTGTGCTCACACCCAGCCCTGCCCTGTCACTGTCCATGACTGGCACACTCCTGCTTCAGACCATGTGGGACTGTAGCCCTTTCTGGGGTGACACAAATTATTAATTTAAACCGGTTTTCCAGCCTATGTCCATCACTGTGACTGATGTCAGACTACGGAGCAGAGAGGAGAGCCTGGGCACAGCTGCTGCTGCTTTGCTCTTCTTTGGAGTGGATGAGCACATGGGGTACAACAGGGCAGGGCTGTCCTCGCTGAGGGGCTCCATGTCTTGGTGACACTGGATGCTCTGAAGATCATTTATACCAGGGAAGCCTCCAGTGCAGGAATTTAATTTTTGTATTAGCACATAAAAATGGTTTCTGAAGATGTAACTTGTGATAAGTTTGTTTTGCCCTGATCACTTGATGACCACAACCAAAAGTTGGAACTGGGACAAGAGTACTCAGAAAGCCTTAATGACAGATATCATCCTATTTCTGTGAGGATGTTAAGGGATATTTGAGAAGGGAAATGACTTTCTCTTTAGGAAGAATGAAAAATTAATTGAATTTTTCCCCTTAACCTTTATGAATCACAGTTTCCCATTTGTCTGTGGTGACAGATTTCTGTATTTTGTCCCAGAGGAAAACACGATTTTCCTTGAATAAGGGTTAGCAAAAGAGAACACAAGTCAAAATATTTTGGTTATTTCAGTTCTTTCAAGGGCCACTTTCTAAGGAAGAAACTTGATGAATTCATCCTTACAGCTGCCCTTCCCAAGTGCTCTTGTACCTGCAGGGTGGGATGAACTCCTCAGGCCACCAGGAGGAAAAGGGGAACATAAATACATTACTGGTTAGTACATCACTCTTTGACATCACTTTAAAGACTCAATTCACCAATTAAAAAAAAGCTTTTCCTTCTAATGGAGGAACACTGAACAGCTCAAGGATGAGGTTTTTTTATGAAACCAAAGACTATTAATGGAAAATTAGAGTAAGAAATACCCCGAATGCTGAGGATGCATAGAATGAGCTGACAAGTCTTGTAAAATCTCCTCCCCTTCGCAAACACCCTTGGTTTGGGGGGCAGAAACCTGCTTAAAAGAGACATTATTAACTTCCTAACTTTTATAATGAAGGTTACAATCCTCAACCCTTCCTGTTACATTACAGGAAAGGCATCCAAAGATGAAAGGGAACGTTCACCAAAGCACAAATATCTGTTACCATTATTTGATGATCAGCTTCAGGTTAAACCTGTCTGCCTTGAGACTGGAGATTAATAGTGATAGCTTCTTTTAATGACTGTAGAAATGCCACAGTGCCTGCCAATAACAACTTGAGCAATGAACAGGTTGCTATAGAATGTATTGTTTATGCACCACTGACTGCAATCTCTATACAGAAAATTTAATAGACCCTTTTTTCCCTCTCAGCAAGCTTATGTGGTTGGGGATTTAGAACTGCATTATTCCTTATGACCTGACTTATTTATCGTGTCAATCATAGTAATGATGTGTCAAAATTATCACAGTTCTGAAGCTTTCCCTTTATCATCATTTTGAAAGTGTTCTTTCTCAGAATTATAAGTACATATGACAGAAGAGACATCAGAGGCATAGATTTCATGCATGGCTCTAACAAAATCACAGGGTTAAACAGCTACTTTGAGAGCCAAAGCATCACGGAATAACTTCTTCCATTTTTCTAATTCAGTTCTTGTAACAGCAGCCAGACACGGCTGCAGCTGCAATTAAGGAGAAAAGATGGGGAATAAAACAGCACAGAGTCAATTGCCAAAGGTCAAATTAAGATGCTGGGATTTGCAGGTCCTGACCCACATAACACCATGTAGTTGGCCTTCTGATACCACCAGTCAGATTTAAAATTACAACTTCAGCAATTACTGTGAGTGAAGAAGCAGACAAGCACGTGTTGGTGAGAATGCCCTTCCCTGCCTGAGGAGAAAGCTTCCTCGAGGACTGCTGTTAGGGAAGAGAGGATAATGCAGGTGGAGGGATCCAGCCCTTGCTGGAGCAGAAGTTCCAGACAAGAGTGTGAGCAAGGTCAGGGCCAGGCTGATGAAGGTGACTGTCTCAGTGGCACAGGTGCCACATCCCTCAGAGTAGCTTTCCCCACAAAAGCCAGGCTATTGACTCAGAGAAATTAAAGGATGAGAAATAGTTAACAACAGGAGTTCTGTCAGAGGTACAACATATATTCCTTTGGTTCAATTTTCTAAAGCCTGAGGTCTGAAAGAGATGGAAGCCTCTCTGAAAGGGTCTGGACAGCATTCTAAATTTCATGTACCATAAGTTTCTCTCAGTCACACAAGATTAATTCACCATTTATTCTGGAGGCTAGCAAGAACTCAGGGAGCAGGTAGTGTGTGCTGCCCTGAAGGAGTGAGACAGCAAAGCCCTGCTCCCTCTGGGGCTTGTAACTGGGGCTGAAACCATTCTTAAATGTAGTTACAGTCAAGAAGAGTTTTAACAAGTTTGAATGCACACCTAACATTGTTACATCCTGAAATATGGATTCTCTAAGCAGTGGCCTGTGTTGCAGCATAATTTTTGCTACAACAGCTGTCTGGAACGATCCTAAAAACCAAGCTAACATCAGACAGGTTGAAAAATACTTGTCAAGTCCAGTTCTGGCAGCATCACCATGATACCTGTTTGAAGTGTCCAGGCTGTGGCTCAGCAAAACCACGCAGCTTAATAAGGCTTAATAAAACAGAAACAGCTTGTTCTGGGCAAACTCTGATGGAGGCACAGGATGTTTGCTGCTGAATTACCAGGGTGAGCATGTCTCAGGGGACCCCAGAACCAATAAAAGAGACATGATGTGGCCCTTCAGTGGGTAGAGTTGAGACAGACATGTCCACAAAATGAACTGACAGCAGCCAGCAAGAACTGCTTAGTTAGGAGAAGTAAAGTTGTGGAGAAGAAAAGTGTAGGAGGTGGAAAGAGATTTAAGTTAAGCATAAACTTAATGCTATTACAAAACTGATTAAAAATAAGCAACTCTAATGTCTAATCTAACCCTGCCCTGTGACAGTTTTCCTCCATCTTTCTTGGAGCCTCTCTAGGCACTGGAAGGGGCTCTGAGGTCTCTCTGGAGCCTTCTCCACTCCAGGCTGAGCACCACCAGCTCTCTCATCCTATTTCCAGAGCAGAGAGTCTCCAGCCCTTGGAGCATCTCCTTGTCCTCCCCACTTACTGCTCCAGCTGTTTGCAGCTGGATGGAGCACCACAAAACCAATGTAATGAGGGGGTCACATCCACCTCTCCCATTCCCAGCCCTGCCCAAGCCACGCTCTGGAAAAACTGAGGGATGCTCCTGGCTGCCTGTGCTCTGTCTACAGGGGCATCACACCAAAGGGAAGCTTCTTACTGCTGCTGTCTCCTTGATAAATAAGTTATATTTCTTAGGAACTTCCAGATAAAATATCTTCTCCATGGCAGTGGACAACCAAAGTGTAGAAGTATTTCATGAGAGGAAGACAGTGTATATGAAATTTACTACGCCAAGAAAGTTTGATGTCTTCCTTAATACTGTACTAAGGTTGAACTGGGTTTCATGGTGATTCAAACAATTTAAACCCACTTCAAAAAATGGTAACATCATCTTGAGTGACTTAAATTTAGAAAAGTGAAGAAATTAGCCAGTCCCATTGTACGGATCATTTCTCAACGTTCCATTTAGCTTTTAATTACCCAACAGACTGTAATGGCTGCTCTGGAGCTATTACACTCCATTGTGTCAATTTGGCTGCTACAAATGCACAGCACAAAGTCCTCAAGCTAAAAATCATTATGAAATTATTGTTGAAAAAGATTGTTGGGCATGTGCAATAGCTCGCTTTTGAACTCCGATTTTTACAATTTTTCTTTTTTATAAATAACTGGAGCAATTAGATGCTGTTATGGAGCTATTCAAAACCTTTCCGTTTTGAGATCCAAAGCATATATTGAGTTACACAACTGTAAAACTTCAGTTAAATTGGCAAAGTTCTGTTTGCAGTCTGTCACAGCTTCATATTTTCTCTATACTTCTGTATACAATCTATTCAAGTAATATTTTTATACAATGCTCCATCAGAGAAAACATCAGAAAATATTTTAGAAAGTAAACTAAATAAATCTTTAAAAATCGTGTCTGTAGTAGAATCTACACAATAATAAGAAACAGATGCACAAACAGAAGAGCAGACTTAAAGTGCTAAGTAGCACACCCAGCCTTTCCTGGACAAGAGATTAAAAAGGGGAAAAAAAGGATTTAGGAACATGGGCATGCAAATTGAGGCTTCATGTAAATCAGAAGCCCAAAATAACAAGGAATTTGCATTGGTGGGATTTGCAGAGAATGAGCAATTAAATGGTTTGTGGATTTGAGAGAAAGCTGAGAATAGGTGAGAATATCTCAGCTGTGCTCCCCACACCAGGGCAATTCCAGCCCAAAGCACAGGATAGACTCTGACTGGGATGGAGGCTTGTCAAGGACACAGACCAGGGCTTCAGAGAGCAACAGCTCATCACACAAAATGAAACAGTCACTGCCTCACAGATCCTGCAGTGCAAGTTATAAACCAGAAGTTCCCCCTCCCAAGGATGATGCAGCCAAACAAGAAAGCAGAAGGAAATTATTCAGCTCTATTTGACAGCAGATTAACTTGCTGGATCACGCTCAAGCTTTCTTGTAGGCATCCCAGCACAGAGACACTTCCAGAAGGCGTTTTGTAGCACTAATGAGGCAGATTCACAGGATTTGGGTTTTTTTTTTTTTTTTTCGTTTTTTTTTTTTTTCCTGGAATATAAATCAGGAGCAGCATAGGAATTAGCACAGGTGAGACTCTGAAAACACAACAAGCAGGTAAGGGGCTGAGAAATGGCTGAGGGGAGTCAAGAGTTGATCTCTCCTTGCTGCCTCCATGATGGGAGAGGTCATAAATCTCCTCAAAATTGAGGAAGAGGGAGACAAACTGAAGGACACAAAATGGGAGGGTAAAGGTCAAAGCAATACCTGAGAAGAGAAGGCATTTTAGTAATGCAAGTATGAGTTGTTAGGAGCTTTGACAAGAATTGTCAAGGAAAGGCTGTGTCATCACAAGACTATTAAAAGTAAGAGGAATTTGTAAATAATAGGCACAACACAAATATGAGTGATCTCAGAAGATGACAATAAGTAACTTCTAAGCAATGCCACCCTGTGGGAGAAGCAGCATGTTTACATTCTCTGGGGAGTCAGCAAAGAATGACAGGAAGAGGTGTGGTGGGATCTGCAGGGATTGCTATGGGAAGATAAATCTGATTTTTCATAAGTGGATGACAAGCAGTTGATATATATATCAAAGAGATTTAGAGGAAAGGCAAAAAAGATACCCCAAGAAATAGGGATAAGTTGGGTGTTGTTTGAAAGGGTGATTACACTGATAGGAAATCAAGCAAGGATAGTGGCAAGGAAGCAGAAGTGGTCGAGATTTCAAGCAGGATATGTGCTAAAGGATCCAAGGAGATTACCACTCCTTTTGTAACTTGAACTGCTGTGAAGGACCAATAGCAAAAACCAAAAGATCAGATAAAGGAAGCTTCTGTGTCATCAACTTTTATATAAAATTAACCTTTGATAAGTTGCGTACTTAAAATACCAAGAAGTTCTCAATATTCCTCTACATTTTTTCCTGCAGTTGAGTATTAAGAAATCCAAAAGCAGTATAAAATGTTTGGAGAAGAATCACAGACTCAAGAGAATCCCAGGATGGTTTGGGTTGGAAGGGACCTTAAAGCTCATCCAGTTCTATCCCATGCCATGGGCAGGGCCACCTTTCCACCACTCCGGGTCACTCCAAGCCCCATCCAGCCTGGCCTTGGGCACTTCCAAAAAGGCACGGAAAGCAAGTCCTTGGAAAGGGCTGAAACACAGGACCTTGAGTGTGAAGTGGACACACAAACAAGGAGCAAACAGAGATGAAACTCTGAAACTCAGGAATGAAACTTCAGCAAACTGAAGAGGAAACATGGCTAGGGTGACAGGGACCATCATTTTATAACAAAGAAATTAATGCCACCAAAAAATTGGTGCATCAAGAGTTTCCCTTACTAGAGCCTTGTAAGAGGTGGCTACGAAATGCTTTTGTTGGGAGGTGAGGTACTAATACAGTGGGATAGTCTATTCCTGTTTTGCCTCTTAAAATGGGAGAAAAACGAATCCTGCAAGTCTGCACATTGTTTGCTGAACGCACACACAAAGTGCTGCACTTTCCCCAGAAAGCTGCTGATGCAGCACAGCTCAGAGCCAGGCACAGCACAGCTCTTACAGCACAGAAACAAACACTCCTTCCACTGCTACCTTCAGGGAAAATTAACAACATTCTTGGGCAGCTCTTCAGCTGCCCAAAATATTCGTTTTTTTACAGTCTCCTCTCTTCCTTTGCTTTCAAAGAAATTTTACCTCCTGGCTCTTGTACCTACAACACAGTTTGGAATGTGCCTCTGAGAGGCATTTGTAACTAAAACAACAGGCTCAGAGTCTATGTTATAAACAAGTAAATAAGAGGGAATAAGAAAAAATAGAATTACATCTCAGGACATAAGAGGAAGCAGGATTTCGGTTGTCAGGTATGAAAAGGTGCTCAGCTCAATACAATGGACAAATACCCAGTGAGACAGCCCAGCCCTCATTGTGTTGATTAGAGATGTTGTGAGTAACAGATATAACCTGCAATGCTTTTTTAAGCCTCTGCACTTCTTAGGTAAAAGTTAATTAAAAAAGGTTGGTTTCCATACCAAAAAAAAAGCCAGGCCTTGCTCAAAAATGGCTCTTTAATGCTTAACTATCATTATTTAAGATACAGATTGCACAGTCTGATTTTGCCACGAAATCTCACTTTTTTTTTATTTCATGGAAATAAAACAAAAGCCTTCCCCACTGTTGTAGGGCCCAATGACTGTCACCTGAGCCTCTCACAATTGCCAAAACGTTGACTTGAATGAGATTTTCTCCTTGAGGGCTCAGAAGAACTTCACACATTTCTGTCCTCAGCACTAAGCAGAAACCATAACTCTGAATTGATGTACCCTGGAAGGAGAGAGAATCTGCTTCTCACTCTCCTGACCATCTCACATCACCACTCCATCCTGCTGATGGTGGGGGTTGCCTGGCAGTCATATTGCTTCCCAAATTAACACGTCTACAAATATTCTAAATGTTATCTTGCCTTATTTTCATTTAAAGAAATAAAAATTCGCATGTTTGTAGAATACCTCAGTACATACTTTTTAGTATCAGTCAAAAAATTTAACAAAGAAAATGAGTTCAACTTTTTAAAATGTTGTGAAGTTATTTCACAAGATCTGGATGACAGCATAGAACAGTTTTCAGAAACTCTTGATTTAAATAAAACCTTTTCATACTAATGGCAAAGTATTATTAAGTTTTACCAATGCCCATCCAAGTGACCCCTAGAAAATCCAACAGAACTACAGCATAGGTGCACTGACAGATTCAGATTTCTTTCAGAATGAGGACTGAAACCACACTCTGGATGATATAGGAAGAATAATCCAAGACCGAATAGAAAATGGCACAGCATGATATAATTTTAATTGCATTTCCCACAACATTTCTTGCTCTAACATTAATATTAATCAGTTAAAAGCCAATTAAAAGTCCATATGAGAGTTCAGTGAGATGCACAATCCTTCCTCATTTCAGCCCTTAAACTATTATTCAATTTTTCTGAAAGATGTCATTACAAGAGTACCTATACTGAAAAGAAGGTAAAAAACATTTTCTACTTATAGTCAGACATAGCATGATTAGGGTAATTCTCGATTGCAAGTGATACACACAGCCCACAATAAATAATGCACACAATTTTGAGATTAGCACTGCTGACAGCATTTAACTTCAGCACTGCTGCAGGACTTTGATCTGACATCAATATAACTGACTGCAACCCTTTTGCTTAATTGCCATCTATAGAAGAATCTAATTAGACCAAGAAATATTAAAATAGTTTTAATGGTTAACATAAAGCTTCATAAAAACAATCACTGCTGGTTCAAGGACACAATCAATACGCCTAGTTTGAAAAATATTGTGGTTGCAATTATAACTAGACTGGCATTCAATCCATCCTCTCCCCTTTTTCATAAAAATCAGTATCTTGAAGAATGTTCCTATGGCACTGCATGCACTGTAATTTTTCACTCTTTCTCTAAATCTCAGAAAATGTGCTGTAGATGGCCCCAGGAGCAAACACAGCAAAGATGAAGTAAAACTCGAAAAGGAGCTGTCTGGCTTAATCTATGAATGTTCACAGCAAGGGCTTCGTGTAAGAAATTTGTAATCAGGATTTCCACAAATGATGGTGGCAAGGTTTCATTGGAACTGGTGTTCTTGTCATCTGCAGAGCCTGTCACAGAAACCTGCGAGCATTTGCTGTTGCTGTGATTTGAGAATCCCCAAGCATTCTGCTTCTCCCCAGTGCCCAAACACACACACACCAGATCTTCCTGCTCAGAAAGCACCCCAGCTTAATAGCCATGCATTTGTTCTGCTCTGCAGGGAGAAGTGCAAGAGCTGCTGAAACAAGCTGCTGGAGTCTCAAAATGCTAACCAAAGCCCCACCAAATGAAAGCTGTCCAGGATACAAGTTAGTGTGTCCATTAGGAGCAAACTCCTTGCACAGTGATGGGTAGGCAAGGGAGCAGGGGAACACCTGGGAAGGAACACGGGCTCTCAGAGCTTCTAACAGGGATGACTTCAGGTGAACAAATAACAGACACACTGGGTCTTGTTTCTTAAGCACATTTGTGGAATAAAAATACCTCAGAAGCAGGAAAACAAAAGCTATCCTCCAGCTACCCCATTTCTCAAGCCTTTAATTTAATTTGTATCAAATGACTTCAAAGCAATTAGCTTTACAAAGAACGGGGTGAAACTCTCATGGAAATTTCAGTCAGTCCAGGATGCTTCAGCAGATCTGCTGCCTGGGACTGACTAAGGACAAAAAAACCATGGGGATCTACCATTATCCAGGCTCCCCCGACAGAATCACATCCTGATGCTGATCCTGGTATACAGCACTAGAGAAGAGATGCACACAGCTTCATCTCTCCTTGCAATTGCCAGACCCCAAAGAACTCTCAGACAGAAACCACTCTCTATTAAATGACAAAGTAAGTCAAACAAGGATAATAAAGTTAAACTAGTGCAAAGAAGAGGAGAACCAGTTCCTTGATGACCTCCTTGCATCAGCCAAACCCCACAGGCAGTTTCCAGCCTAGTTTTCAATGATATTTTCTCACTTTTATTCTTTCCATTCTCGAGTTTTCCTGCTGTACAGGCTGTGTATGAAGATGTTCAGAAGCATCATCTCCCAAAGCACACTCACCACGGGGGGTGATCACACATTTTCATCCAGAGCACCACCTCCCTACCCAAGGCAGTTCTCCTCACTGTGGTGCTTGCAGAGACTTCAAAGCTTGAACTAATGATAATTAGCACCCTGAAATTACCATCTTCCTAAATAGGAGGGATTCTCAGTAACAGTGGGGAGCCAAGACGACCGAGGCACCACAACCCTCCTGGGATGTGCTGAGCCAGGTCTGCCTGGTACCAACACCAAGGCCAGGAAGAGGAGCAAGCAGCACAACATCCCCATTCCCCTAGCAAAGAACTACAGCACAGAACCAGCACTTGAATGGTGGGGATCAGTGGGTTCCAGTGAAGAAGCAGAAGAGAAAAGGAATTATGCTGGAATATGAGGTTTGACTGAGATTTAAGCTGAAACCTCCACAAGTGAATCTCTGTTTCCAGTCAGGCCACACCAGCCAGGTCAACACAGAAAATACAGTGACCTCTTGTCAAAAAGGTTTAATATTAACACCACTGCCATATAATAGATTGTCACTTCATTATCATGGCATATTAAAATAGGCCATTTATCTCCAAAATTCAGGGCTTGGACAGTAATCTTACCTTCTCAGCATTTCACAAAAAACAATTTAAAAATGGCTTGAAAATCAGCATGCAAACACTTCGACAGCACACACAAAATGTTCTTCCCCAATAATTTCTTCCTATTTTGCAATTTCAACTTTGGGTGATACGTGTAGGGAGAAAGGAGTGGGTGGAAAGCAGAGATGGGATTTATATCAACAATTCCCATTAGCATTGATGGGAATTGTACCCATAAAGACTCAGGTCATTGATACTTTTCTTTACTCATTAGGTAATTTCCAGCATTGTATTCTTTTAGTTTCTGCTCTCTGCCCTATAATTTCCAATGAAGTGTTTAGATCCTTCCAAAAAGCTTCATTGTGTGCTGGCTGCCACTTACAAGTAAATAGCACTGTGATGAGCTTAGGAATATCTATTTCTCCTATGACTGGTTGGTACCAGTCAGTGCAGTCCAGCAATAGAAAAAATGAGGAAAATACACTGCAAAAAAATAGCTGATTCAAATACTTCCACAAAACACAGATATTCCACTCTGACTCCTAATTACCAGCAAAATACTAAGGAAAAGTATGATTCTGTATCAACAAAAATAGCTGTGCTAAGCTTTAAAACTAAGGACCAAAGACCTGTATGTACTTTGTTGCATTCTGGGAGGGGAAATAAAGCAAGATCTATCTCTTCTCTCTCTGTAGCATCAGGGAAAGTTGTTCAGAGATCTCATGGACAGCACCAGATACGGTGTTCACAGTTCAGCTGAATGCCCATAATATAATATTTTGCCTGCAATGAAATCTGAACACCATTCATTTTTCTCTGATCTATGTATTTATTTTGAAAGAATCTGACCCTCTGTTTCTATGAGAAAGCCTAGTGCCACATAATATACCAGGGATTACTGGATCAGAGAGAAAAGGACTGTTCTTTTAAAATTCTGAAGGCTGTTCATTAAGAGAACACAAAAAATTCAAGGTAATACATGATATGTGCAAATTGCACTGATACTCCAGGATCAGCACACCTGGGCTTCAAGTCTACCACCCAAATCAATCACTGCTGATAATCATCCTTCAACAGAGCAATGCAGATCAATTTTGATATGTTAAGTGCTTCTGCCTTACTTTATTACACCACTGTCTCCTAAAGAAGACAGATACTGAGGTATTTTTATAAAAATTATTTGACACAGCTCTTATAAATTTCATAAAATAATTATCCTTGTGCTACATATAGGAGTCAATTTTGTTAAGCGAGAAGAGCATGGGACTGGGTATTGCAAAGTGTGATTTCTAACCTTGTTTTTGCCCCTGATTCTAACTAAGTGATTTTAGGCTAATCACTTTTATCTTTCTGTGCATCAGTTTTCTCATTTTGATATTGGAATTAATAACCTGCATCTTGGTAAAGACTTTTGAGGAATACTGATGAAAAACACTAGATATGAATCAGGCCTTATTATTAATAATAGGAAATTGCTTTGGGATCCTTGGATGATAAGTGCTATTTAAATTCAAAGAAAATATTGGGATTTTAATTGCTTCATCTTTCAGATCCACCCCAGTTTTACTTATTCACACACTGACAGGTAAATTGAACTGAAATTATATCAGAGTGGATACACAAAGATATAAATGTATGAGCCCCTTGCATTATTGCTGTTGCAGTTTCCAAGGCTTTGGAACACCTGCTTTGTGCTGCTCAACATCCCACATGGCAAACATCCAAACCTCCTGCTGCTGGTGGGATATTGGGTTTTAATGGAAATGCTGAAATCCCCAAACTCTTTCAACAGTCCAACTTCAAACCCTCCATTTATGCGATGGTTTATCAAAGTCATTACAATCGTGATGAAACCGCTGTTGTTTTGAAATGATATAGGGAACAAAATGTCATTATCAAGTAGTTTCACTGAGGGAAGATCAGAGCCACAGTCTATTAAAGTATTACCATTGATTTATTCACTAATGTGCCCTATATTTTCATCTGCAAAAGCCTTTGTAAAACCCAGTGTCTATTAGTGCAATTATCCCACATAACTGCTCTGCAGGGCACAGCTCATTATGGTTCTTTTTTTTTTTTCTTTTAGTGCTGAATGCTGCCAGCAGCATCCGGGTACAGGAGAGGTTTCGGCGGGTGGTGAGAGTGGGAAAACAACTCCAGCACCAACAGGAGCCTTGCCCACTGCTTCCGTAACAAACTGCAGGGAAAACAACTGTAAACTGATGTTATCATCCCAGCAGCACCCTGACACAGAGACAGGCAACAGGCACGAGATGAAATGCAAGGAACTCTGTTCAAGCACAAGGAGTTTTAATTTATTCCTTGACTGCCTGGGTAGTCAAACACCAGAGAGGGCTGTGGACTTCCCACCCCCAGTGATGCTCAAAGCCCAGCTGAACAAAGCCCTTCTCAGCCTGCTGGAGGTGACCTGCTTTAGCAAGGGGTGAACTCCACAGGAGCCTTCCAGCCTCATCCACCCTGTGATTCTATGACTAATAATTCCTCTCAGATCACCAGGTTGTTGATGTATGACCTATATTCACTACTGCAAATTAAAGAGAGCAGCTGCAAACACTTAAAATCTGGACTGGATAGAAGAATACGTCCCCTAATTAAACACTGCAGAGAAAACTTGTTTTTTCCTGTTTACTCATCTTCCACCTGAAGGAAGTAAAGCATAAATATGACTCTTTTTAGCCATCCTAATTCTGGCAAGACATTAATGACTGACTTAATTACTAATCAGTTTGCATCAGAAATTAGCAGGCCAAAAGCAGAGCACCGCATTCGTCACGCAGTTTAATACCCAGTATTTTTGGTATATTTCAGAAATATCTCTTTTCCTCAAAATTATCCAGCCAGAGCCCATTGCTTTACCACAGTGTTCCCTTGCAGGAACATTATTTCTTCATTATAAACCAAATTCCAGCCCTGGAATGGGAGGAGGAAACCGTCCTGGCTGCCTGAGTGTCTATTAATGACTGCAGAAAGCCCAGGCAGCTTCTTCACACCTCTGAGAAGCAAGGAGAACTCCACGGGAAAACAGGAACATGCTTTGTTTTGTTTGATAACAAACCAAATCAATTTGATGAGCAGTGATGGCCTCGGCCCCTGGCACTTCTGAGGAATTAACAAGTGACCTGTATTTATGGCCTAAAGCAACACTGCAGCAGGGAGGGATCCAAAGCAGGAGCTGAATTTTCAGTCATGTTTGCTTCTCCATGGGGAAGAAAGAGCAAATCACTAAGCAGATAAATTTAGGTAAAAAGCTCTTCCCCCCCCCAATGAAACATTAATTATGCTCTTTTTTGTCATTATCAGAATTGTGACACCAGGCTAAGCAGCAGTCACTTGTGCTCAGTGCAACTTCCACATTTCAATGGAAATAATTTTGGAGTTCTGGACTTGTGCATTTTGTACCTTTTTTTTTATATATATATAGTTTAAGGTGCTCCTACAACAAAATCTGGAAAGCAAAGCCAACAGACTCTTTGAGGCTTGAACTCCATGCCCTGTACAAGATCTTAAGTACTGCTAACATCCATTTCATTTTCCAAAACAAATTTAAAGGAACATGCATTTGTGGAGAAAAGAATAATGACTGCCAGTACCGAGTCTCCATATAGAAGGATAGGGACAATGAGAAGTGCATTATTTAAAAATACAAGAGGGCTGTGTTCCAGCCATAGTCAGGCACTATAAATATTTCAGCTACTTTTATAATTGGGTTCATTTAAAATAGTATCTACTCCCAAAAACATTGCATTCAAAATGCATTGTGCAGAATAACTATCATTTGTTTTGGTCACATCAAAATATCACTCAAAAAAACATTAGGGATTCTTTTTTTTTTTTTTTCTGGCTGTGATGCTGTAAAACAACATCTCCCCGAGACAAAAAAAATGATGTTGTAGAACATATAATTCATCTTGCCTCTGGATAAAATGACTGCTGTGAAACAATCCAAAAACTTCCAGCAGGGAGATAAAACAATGTATATTTTTGCCAGAAAACCCAAGTTGCCGGACAGCACCTCATGGTTAAAGCTCAAAGAGTGTCCTGGATAGTGATTTTTGTTAATCCCCCTAAGAGAGGGGTAATTATGTAGTATTTTTAATATCAATGGCAAAAATATTGCATAATATTTGCCATATCACAGCACTATCAATGCCATGAAAGATACAACTCCTGTACAACATCACAAAACTTTACAGAACTGTGCAGTAAAGCCTTCTCCATTGAATTCTTTCAATTTCTAAGTGAAAACGTGAAGATGGACTTTATTCTGTTCTTCTTTAGTGTGTGTTTGCATTTAAGTTGCATTTAATATTTTTCTGTAAGAAATCAGTGAGCTTTCTCGAGGGAGCATTTCAGACTAGCATTCTGAATCTGTATGAAATTGAATATCCAAGGTGTTTTCTTTTTGTTTGTTATTTCCGAACTCCCCCTGACTTTACATAAACAGGAGGCTTCGTGGTTTGAATACTATGGATTGCAACACAGCAAAAAACAGAGTCAAAAATTAACAATTCCTCACAGAGGCTTCCAAAAGAAAGGGTTTGTTCTGCACAAGGCTGAAGTGTTAATACCTTCGGCACATTCCATCCCCCTCAGATTTTATCAACCATGAATGTGAGAAGCAAGAACACAGAATAATCTCCCAGGATTAACCCAAACCCTGGCTGTGGGGACAAACCTGAAAATTCCCTCACACTTTTTTTCTGCAAACACAAACTTGGCTGATCTGTTTCCTCACGAGATGAGCCCACCGCTAACATCAGCTTTTGTACGTGTGTCAGCTCTGCCTTTTTAGCACTCTTAACCTTCAGTCTCAGTGACAGGCGTATCCCTTCACCATCTCTAATCTGGGAAGCTCTGCAGAATTAAGTTAAATGCGGTGGTGAGCAGCATCTTTTACAGTGACTTTGTGAGGTGCTCTGAACGCCAGCCTTCAGGAAATGGCTAAAACACTTCTTCACCTCTGTTCAGAAAAAGAAAACTTTTGAAGGTAGAGAGGGTTTTTTTCCTAGAGCTAAAACGGTGGTGGGTTGAAATCACACCATAAACCATTCCAGGTTCCGGTTTGTGCCTCTGTCTGGCAGGACCAGACCCAATGAGGACGGGCGTACGTTCTCTCCATGAATTGTCCCAATCCCCCTGGCCACCTGCTGATCCCAGGAACTGCCTCTGGTGCTGTGGCCAAGCCCTGGCTGGCTGGGGACACCCTCTGTCCCCCAGCACCTCCTCAAACAGCCTTTGCCAGTCCAGCTGCCCCAGCCAGTTGTTAGGCAATGATCAAAATCGGCTGATTATTGCTCCAGCCAAGAAATATTCTTCCACCAGGAATAGGAAATCACCTCCATATTGCCAGACCCAAAGTAGACAAGGAAAATTACGTTCATTAAAAGAAATCTTTCCATAATGACATCCTTCCTATCAAAAAACTCAGGGATGACTGACCTTGGCATCCAGGATTAAGGCAGCATTATTTTTCTTGATTACCAGCAGCAGAATAGTGGAGAAATTATAAAGCCATTGAGAGGATTAATACAGCCTTGATCTCTCTCTCCTGGCTCTTTATCTCAAGCGATTAAAGTCCTCCAGGAAAAAAAAAAAAAAAAAAAACAACAACTAAAATAAAATAGCCATGGAGCATACGCCTGCTGCCATGGAGAGAGACAGCATCAGCTCCCCATGACAGCCAGGGCAGAGGTTAATTATGCATTCTGTATCTGGTTTTAATCACTTTAATCAGATCACCACTCTGCTCCATCTCGGGCTGTAACTTCCTAAAAGCAAGAGGAGCCCTTTGGGCCCGGCAGTGTTTGTTTTAAGGCAGGGGAGGAAGAGGATGGACCATGCTGCATTAAGCACAAACAAAGCTGGTGCAAAACACATCGGCCAGACACACAGCCTGAGTCTGGCCATTGGTGTGAGCAGGACCAGAGTGGCACTGACAGGTCACACGGGGGACGTGAGGTCCCTTCTGCTTTAGAGACACCCAGGGAGCTGCCCCAGACCCTGGAACTAAGCACAATGTCCCCAAGATGTGCCCTGCATGCCCCTCCCCACCTTTGTCTCTGCTTCCAGGGCCTGAAACCCTAGCAAAGGCAAAGAAAAACAAGGGGAATAATTGCACAGCAACAGGAAAAGCCACATTAAGAGAGATGGAAGTGACTGGCTGGGAATCACAGGAGCCAGAGCTCCCATCTATGACGTGTGAACAAAGGATTGCTCCTTTCAGAACTTCGGCTGGGGTTATTATCAGCTCTGTTCAGGGTTTTGTGTTTCCATCTTACACAGACGAATCTCTCGTTTATGGGCATTTGATTTGAAAAGAGAGAGCAGAATAGGCCTTCTTTTTTACATTTAATTAAGGAATATTGGTCCTCAGGAGGAAGGGAGGAAGCGCCATCCACGGAATGGAGTGGGAGAGAGAAATCTGTCTTTGTTCCCTTTGGAGCATACAGAGGCATTGTTATATTCTATTTAAAATATTTTCAAACTGGGTGGCATGAGGAGAGCGTTCAGACTTCTCTCCAGCAGCCAATATTTATTGCAACATAAAATATGTCAAACATGGATGGGTTCTAACTTGGAACAAAACAATCCCTGATCCTCATTACAAGGCTCCCTCACAGCACCAGACATCACTTTAATACAAGGCCACACTTCCCCTGCCAGATACAGTTTCCAGGTTACTTCACTTTTATATCAGAAGGCAGAAACCCAAGAACATCATTCAGTCCCAAATAAGCTCCTTTTTACAAAAACATCCAAAATATTTGACAATTCTTGTGGGCTCTTCTGCAGTGTTTTATTGAGCAAAGAGAATCTTTAAAATAAATCTATTTCCTTTCATAGCAGCCCATAAATACTTCTCTAGGTAATGCTTTGGATATACCTGGCTATACACAAGGAACTCTAAAAGTGTTTGAAGATAATTTATTAATTTTATTTTTTAAATCCAGACATCTGGAGCTATAAACACATTTAGTGAATTACATAATAAGACCAATATCTAATAAAATCCTCCCATGCCTGCTCAGAGAAGTCCATCATCCAAAAACCCAGCTCAAAGCTGTCATATTCTGTTGGTCCCAATTTTTGTCCCAGGTGCATGAAAATGCCCCATGTTGAATTGCTTTTATTTCTGCTATTTGTAAGCAACCTATATATTTTACCTTGAAAAATATCAGCTATAGTCCAATAAAGAAAAAATAAATAAAAATCATGTTATGGAGGTGAGGAAATAAAGAGGAGGAAAGAGACCTGCCAGAGACACTTTCCTATGTCTCACCTCAAACCTTCTCAGAAACACCTCTGGCCTCAACTTCTTGCCATGCACAGGTGGAGAGTGAGGTTTCTTTAACAATTATGGAATGCCCAGGTATCCAAAGTGGTATAAGACAGACAATGCCTGCTCACTGTCTGACCAAGTATGAAAATGAATGCCAAGAAGAGGAGACAGCATTTTAGCAACCACTGTTTGTCTACAGAAGTCCTCACAGCTATAAGGAAGGAAGTTTGATCCATTTTAGTGTTTGTCATCTGTGCATTTTTGAAGCCAAAAATCTGAATCAACTGGAAATGAAAGATCTAAAATTTAGTTTTAAACATTAGTTGATTAAATAAAGGATTTGACTTTCCAAGGAAAGTTGTACGATGAGAGCATTGGTCTCTAGTTCATCCCCAGAGTCTGGGGGAGCTGACAGAAAGGATAATTCCAGGGTTCTCTCAAAGCCTGAGTTAATAAAGACGGGGTCACTTCCAAATGTCACCATCTCTTTATGCAACAAGCACCCCTGGAGTTGAGATAAAAACACCCAGCTCTAAGGTTTTGCAAGTTGATATTATCACTACCAGAAAAATCACTTTGGAGCTTAACAAGTAATGAAACACCTTTCCAAAAGCAACTTGAGAGAAGGGGAGGCAATAGCAGGGAAAGCAACCTTGTTCTCAGGCAAGAGGCTGTTTTCAATAAATAAAACAAACGGCAGAAAAAACCCTATTGCACAGAGTGACCTTTCAGTGAGTCTAACCTTAGTTCAGTGTAAAGGAAATTAAAAGTCTCTGGTACTGATGCAGGCATAGTCAAGAGCATCTTGTGTTGGCAGCAAGAATTCCTGTTGCTGCTTTACTTCTGACCTTTTGCATCCAGTAGGAGAAGAAAGGAGAGAGAAGGGCGCCCATCTGGATTTCCTGTAGACAAGATGTCTGTTCACATACATCATGACCCAGCTGGTAAATAAAGAAACCTTGGCAAGTGGTGGTAAGCAAAAACGTGTCCTGCTGATAGGATATCTCCAGGAGAGGCAGCAGGTCTGAATAAAATCCCCATTCTCAATAATCTGCTCATTGTCTCTGGGGGAAATAAGATTTAACATTTATTTGCCCTTTGGTTACCAGAGGAGCAGACTGACTGCAGACTGTCCCTTCCCTCAAGCCATTAGTAAAGTGGCCTTTCAAATCTGGCTTCTCTAAGAAACCTTCATCTCTCTGATGACATTTCTCTGAAATATTGCCTGTCCATTTACACAGGACTGGAAGCTGGCCCTGGCAGAAGATCCCTCCTTCCCACCAGTTCATTGTTGCAATTTACTCCCTTCCTTCAACTATGTGCTCTGGACATTTCTTTATCTCCACTACCAGTCATCAGCCACCCTCAGACAGATCCCTTCCATCAATAATTTCTGAATTCTATGAGAAATGATAGTTATGAAGAGGCAGAGGAACTTGTGGAGTGTTTTCAAGATAGCTGTGATCAGTAAGAGCTCCAGGTCAACAACCCAAAGGAATCCACAATAGATACATCCCCGAGAACTCAATCTTAGGAATAAGATTCCTCAATTCCTGCATTCCCTATATTAAGAACCTGCGTCCAAAATGCTAGAAAAACATGAACTCCTTTCTTCACGGAAGAATTCCGCTCAAATATTTATCCCAAAGGTGCAACACCTAACAGGGACTTCGGATGACACTAAAATAAGAATGTTACAGCAGCCACAGCACAGCCAACTCTCTTCTCATGGTAAATCCACAGCACCTTCAGAATCGTCCCAGACACTTGGCAAACCCATGGCAACACCCAGGCTGCTGAATGGTCTGAGAACAAAGCACATCTGTGCTGTGCATCCCAACCAGGTTACAGTCAGGAACTCAATTAGTCCTTCAAATACACCAAGAAGTTCTTCCCTGGGAGAGTGGGCAGGCCCTGGCACAGATTCCCAGAGAAGCTGTGGCTTCCCCTGGATCCCTGGAAGTGTTCAAGGTCAGGCTGGATGGGGCTTGGAGCAACCTGGGATAGTGGAAGGTGTCCCTGTCCGTGGCAGGGGCTGGGACTGGATGATCTTTAAGGTCCTTTGGAACCCAAACCATTCTGTGATTCTTTGATGAGGCAGCTTTATCTCTTGCTGCTTAAATAAAGTTCATTTTTCTTAACATGACAGTTTTAATCTCATTCAACTGAAAATTCTGTTCAACAGTATTTAATAAACCCAGTACTACCCAGAGACACATATACTACATAGAAATGATACCATTTATAGGAGTAAGTTATATGGCACATTTTTCAAAGTCAGTGATTGGTGACAGGCTTGCTTACTGCTCATTAATAAAAAATAAAGGCATCGCTCTTGCTGGATTCTACTAAAGTTTCTTGTTTATTTTTCTTTCCAATTACTGTAATTGACCTATAACTCACTGGAGTTCTGGGCATTTATTCTAAACTTTGCACAGAATGCAGCAGCAATCCTTCAGCATGGCAGCTAAATATGTCAGGATTAACATTCTGCTAAATATTCCAAGACAAATTACAGTAGTGTTGTAAGCTGGGGGTTTATGAGAGGTTTTATGCAATTTGTGGATTCTGATCACATCTGGGACAATATTAAAGGTCAAGTAAAGGTCTATCACAAATCTGTGTTTATTTCTCCACTAAGGCGAAAATAAAAATCTGACCAAATCTCAAAGTCTGGTTTGGGGAAGAATTATGTAATAGTTTGCTGTATTTCCATAAGTTTATTTCATTTGATGTCAAGCAAAACACCAATAACTTAAAGTAATTCTGCTTGGTACAACCAGAGGGCAAGGAGACCCTTTGATCACACAGGGAGGCTCTTCCATCCCTGCTTTCTGCAACGTTTGTTCTCATATGGGAACTTAAACATCAATTCCTGTCTTCTAGAAAGATTTTTTTTTGATCACCAGATACAAGGACCTGAGATGTGCTTCGAAAGGTGACTGTAGATAAGACTGTCTCAAAAAATCCAAACTAATTTTAAGCACAGGGAGCAAAAACCCTCTCAGCACAAGGACTTGCAGGGTGCACCACGCAGCTGTCGGGCAACAGCCTCCAAAGCTCCACAGCCAGAACTTGTCTGACAGCTGTGGATTACAAACCTCTTCCAAAACTGGCCCAGCAAATATCTACACTGCACCCTGCAACCCCTTGGCAATTTAGTAGCTGCCTCAAATTGTTTTTCAAAGCAGATTTCTCCCTTTGCATAGCAATGGAATAAACACAAACTCTTCTAATTCTGTAATCAGGACAGATAATTACATCCTCTTAATTGTTTTCTTTTTCCAGCTTAGGTTCATGTTGATGGGAGATGGTAAAATTAGTCCACGAGCCATCTGAAGTTTGCCACTTGCTGATTAAAGCCTTAATTGATTCAGAATGTTTTACAAATCAATCTCTGAATTACTTCAGGATCATGGTGGCATATTGTAAAAAGGAATTCAAACACACACACACACACACACTCCCCTTGTGAATGAGAATCACATTCCCATAAATCCTTAACTGCATAAACAACTTGGTTATGTTGTTTCAAAATTCACTGTTTGACAAATTCAGAGGAAAACAGCAAAATGAGAATTGCCTAAAATACAACCTGCTGTGACTTACAGAGGATTCTTATTTCTTCTTAAGCTTACTTTGCAATTTTTGAATGGATTGCAATGATACAATCTTGAGGGGGAAAAAAAGTAAAAAACAGAACCGTCCCCATCTTCTGCAAACTCATAAAACTGTGATCTACAACCCAGTGCATTCTGAGCCAGATGTGTTTTTCCAATTCAGTGCACTCCTTCCCTCAATCAGGATCCACGCTTTTCACTGAGATTTTATATTCCCTATCATGCAGTTCTGGTGAGCTTTGCACGTTTCCAGAGACTGCTACCCAGGATTTCCTTATGGAACAGAGATTTTAAAGTTCTCTTGGTGATCAAGGCATTGTTCTTAAGGGCTCATCAAAAGGAACAATGCTGGCTGTAAGGACAAGCTCCTCCCTTCCCAATGCTGAATTTGCAGAAGTCAGAGTGAGCATTGGAGAGTCTCTTCCCCCAGAACTGATCATTCAATCCAGCTCACCTTTGTCTCAGTCTGTTCACGGGCTCGCTACGCTTGGGAACATGGAGACCACTTAAAACACACCACTGTGCCCTTTCAAAAAAAAAAAAAAAAAAAAAAAAAAGAGGGGCTTCTGTCCTACATTTGGAAAGCTGACAGATTTCACAAAACATCCTGTTTTTTATAACACACACTGTCTATAAAAACTGTGTTTCCCTCCTTGTTTTTGTAATAGCTGTGTCTGACAAACAGAACTGGAGGCTGAAGTGAGGGGGATTACAGAGGTACTCCAGTGTTTTTCCAGGGACCATTTCCTCTGGGGGCAGAAGGGTGGGCAGCACAGACAGGGTTGGTGTTTGCCGTTTGCACTCATGGGCAGAACTTTCTGCAGGTCTCACACCTTTATGCCTCACCATAAAGGTGAAATTGACTTTGGAAAGTTCTTATTCAAAGATGCAACTGAAAATCTTCTATGCTGCAAATATTACTCAGGTAATTCATATTCACTTCTGATAAATATTTAAAGAACACCACTCAGTTAAGGATAAGGATTTATGACAAACACAACACCTCCAGCATTAACACACAAATGAGGTTTGTGCTCCCCGTTCTGCCGCTGTGCTGTGCCATGAAGCATTTCTAAATGTGGTATTAAGATACTAAAAAGTCATCAGAGTTGTTTGTGACACAGTGAAGTGAAAGTGAAATAAAGTACCCGAGTCACAAAAACCAAGTATGGACTCGTTAAAACCCAGTCTTCTAAAAATTGCAATAAAATCTTGTCAGCTGACTTCATAAACCTCCACTTGAAACACACAGAAAATAGCTTTATTGCTTTAAAAGTAGCAAAATATAGTTCTGAAAGGACACTGCCTTAAACAACCTGCGTGTGCAAAGGCTGCAGGAAAACAGCTTGGTCATTAGTCACAGTAAACTCATAACTTGCATGTTTTAAGTCTCACAAGTCGGAAATATTTTGACAAAATTAAAAACACCTCCTCTTGTATGTGCAGCGAAAGAATGAAGCAAGAAAAACACTATCTACCTGCATCTGCTAGCCATAAACTCGAGATAAACAGTTACTTCATCCCTCTCACAGCTGCTACAGCCTCATGCTGCCACACTAATTAGAGGTCTGTCACTTCTTCCATTACAAACACCCTCCGAAAGCATTTGTAACAACCTTGTAAAAATAGATTTATCTGTGAATTTTACGAATTCCGCTGCTTTCTCCACCTTTAAATCATAAAAAAAGCACTCCTCAAGTAGCCCAGCTGACTGCAGTGACACTGTCACAAGCTATAACAAAAAGGCACAACCACCCCGGACTTGTTTGCTCAAAATGAATTCTGCATTATCTCAGCAGCTCAGCGGTCGCTACCACGTCCTGTAAGATCTGCCACATTCCATATTTTACCCCGTTATCCTGTGAGGTGCAGATCCCCCTGTCCTGCAGGGGACACCCAGAGCTGTCAGCCACAATTTCATCAGCCTTGCTCTCCTCACCTCCTCTAGACCAGGGCTGTGCTTGCTGATGATGCCCTGCCCCACAGTGCTACTTTTAGAAGTACCCCAGGCCCTCCCGAGTTGGAACACACCACATCAATCACGTGGAAAAAAAAAAAATGATCAATGTCCTCCCCCAAAAACAAGTGGCAACCGTTAATCCAAACTGTTAAGATGCTTTGGATATTAAGCAGCCTGGACCCATTGGCTGTGCTTACATTTCATACATCACGCTTCTTGATTTAAAATTTAGAGAAAAGCTAAATTTAAATGTCATCTTGAGGATGGAAAAATATAAGATTGTCTTACTCTAATTCATTGCTTCTTTAAGTAAAAAAAAATCCTCCTCTTTTTTTAATTCCCCATAACACCTTGGGCATTGACTATTTGTACTACTTGTCTTTCCACAGTTAAAGGGAAGTGTTGAACATCTGGTCAAACCTCCTCTCCTTTAAAAAACACACCTGTTGCACTGACAAGCAATTCACCAAGCAATCAAGTTGAACAATTTTTAGAAAAGCTTTAAAAACTTTCTCATAGTACAGAAAGTTTTTAAAATACTGGCAAGGTACAGATGTTTGTCACAGAGGTCACAGACCAGTTCCTAAGGTAACAAGGTTAGACATCTGTCTTACTGTAGTGAAATGAGCAGAATTCTCTGTCAAATTTACCAAGGGAATACCCACAAGTGAAAGAATATTAATTTCATATGAAGAATCAATATGCAACAAAGCCACTGACATTAAAATGACCACAGAACCCAGGTAAGCAGAAATATTGTCTGAAGGGGAAAGTGCTCCTCAAATGATTAAACAAATGATCCCTGTTACACTGAAGATAATAAATAATAATTGCAAAGCCCATCTATATAAATCTTCAGAATCAATCCCATGGTGTTTTACAGTTTAAGAGCAGGTTAGATAGGTCAGCATGATGTTGGAGATCAATACAATACTATGTTGAAGTATAAGCAACCGTACCAAATTCTATTTAAAAGCATGAAATTGGTCCAAAAGTGATGAGTCCATAATCACAATATTCACAAGAAAAACAACCCTCAGGCTCCAAGTTCACAAGCTATTTAGACCTATATGAAAGCACTCTGCACTTGTATTAAAATTAAGTCAGCAGGGTTCAAAATGAAGATATTTATTTTTTAATTCTCTTTCTCTGTTTGCATCTGAAGTTTCCAGTTTAAATCACAGAACAAAACGAACTTCAGATTTTTCAGCTAAAAACCAACTCCCATGTAACCTTTGCTTTGTGAGATGGAGATCACCAAATGAAATTAAGCCACTTTACAGTATTTATTGGCCTTGCTCCAGGACAACGTGGTAAAGAAACATTTGTCATCATCACTTACAATTGGGAAGGAACGGGAGAAGATCACTGTTAATGACATAATTCTGCCTGGCACAGGGGACTCTGCAGAGCCATCACTGCTCAGTGACAGCAGCCACGGACCTGGGGTAAAGTTCTGGATAAAACAGGAGTGAGATGCACTGAGTTCTCTGCACAGGGGAATTCACAGCCTAAAAAAGGTGATATTTAGTTCCACCTCCTTTGACACAATACACCCACTTGAATTATCTTGCTTGCTGGAGCTCTTTTTGGTTGGTTGGATGGGCTGGGGGAGTTGGATGGGCATGGCATGCCTGCAAGAGCCTCTTTTCATGCCATTATCCTCAGCATATTCACTTCTTGCTTTCATGGGCCTTTTTAGCTAGCTTTTACTGACTTGATTTAATATTCATAATCACCTTGAAAAGGCCATCTGCAATTTAATCACTCACTACCAATTACTTTCTTTAATAGCTCTGACAGTATCACTCACAGATACCTGATAAATCCACAAGGATGGCTGAAGGCAGCACAGGCTTTGCAGTTACTTTCCCAGAATTTGCAGAAGGTACAACACTGCTGGCTTTTTAAGCCTTCACCAAGTCTTTACTAAGTCAGGTTTATGAGCAGATCAAAATGCAGCCACACAGAGTGAAAAAGCAAAATTTTCTTTTAGCCCTCCTTAGTGAGGAAGGAATGAGCGAGGAATAAAAAAGAAACACCAGACACAACTACTCTGCTTTTTCTTCTTTATCCACTGCAGTATTTTCCCTACACACAAACAGCAGAACCTGCTTCATCCTCAGCTTGTAGAGATATTGAACAGCAAACACAGCTGGACAAAATTTAGTAAAGAATTTGCAGAAATAGGACCTCGGAAACCAGGACATTGTTGCATTGCACAGGTTGCTGTGCTCCACCTTCATCACAAAAGCTTGCAGTCCTTCAAAGACATGCTGTTTAACAATGATGTTCTCCAGTATTAGAGGAGCTGTAACTTTGTCCATAGCTAGAATGATCTATTCACCCTCAAAAATAATCCATAATCCTAAAGTCTGCATTTTAAGGGTTCGTAAGTGCTGACAAAAGTCTGCACGTGAAAAGAAAAAAGCATTTCCATCACCTTATAGCACAGTCTGTAGGAAAAAAAAAAAAATAATCAGATTTTGGATTGCTCCAATGTCTAAACCACTCCCAGCTGCACACAACAATATGTGAAACCAAGCAGGACAAAACCAAAGGATAACAAACACCCTGGATTGGCAATTTACAGCTCCCACAGCACAGCCAAGGGGACAGGAAATCAATGCAGCTTTTACATACATCAGGTGAAGCAACCCAGGTTATGGCCAGGTCTGAGCTTCTCTTCCTATTACAAATGGGGTAGGAAGGACCAATTATTCTAAATTACTTTAAAATATATAGCAAGTCCTTACTAAAATCTAAAAAGCATATTTATAGCTGTATGGGTGACCTTGAATTCTGCCTGTCCTAACTCTCTCCAGTGCTTGAGTTGCAGTTGTAATCACTATTTTTCCATTTTTTTCCATACCCAGGCTGTTGTCTGCCCTCCCACAATTACTTGGACAAATTATGTCTCTCTGGCAGAAGAATGAGACAGATATCCCAGGCTTTTCCATTCTTCTTAATTTTTCCTGTTTTATGATGTATATTGAGAAGAAATTAAAAACATCTTTAATATGAAGAGCTGTAAAAATGATAACCCTCAAGCAACCATATGTCTGTGAAAGCTGGAGAAGAAAATTAGCTTTTGTGAAGATTCTGGGAGGGCTCTGCCACGCAGACCTTTGGCATGTGCAGGAATCTCTAGCATGTATTTAGGCTTTTGCAGTAACTCGGTGCAGAACATACCCCACTAAACATCTGTTTTGACCATATTTACTATTCCTTATCTATATTTAGAAAACATTTCAAGCTTGCCTAACACAGCAGTTTAAAGAATCCTTTCAAATAGCTCCTAAAGTATTTATTTTCCAAATTGAAGAGTCCTTCTATGGCTAAATAAAAAACCCCTCAAAATACCCTACATGCTGCAAATTTATCTGGTTCATTAGAGATAAAATGCTTGCCACTGTTTTCTTAAGCAAGAGCTTGGTATCTCTGCCTTCTCTCACTCAAAGACCAGCCAGGGTCTCACCTTAGACCAGGACAGAGCTCCCACAGCCACAGATCAGAGAATCATTGATTCTCCTGAGTTGAGACACCTACAAGGATCATCATAGTCCAATTCTTGGATGTTTTTCTTTAAATGGAGTCAGTTGTTTGTTTTTCCTTAAAATAGCATATTTCAGCTCAAGCTCGCTTCAGTAATTTACAGGTTCTTAGTTTCTCAGTAAAAAGCACCTTCAAAAGGGTTTGACAACTTAAAATTAATGAGAGTTATATTTTAAATACATCCCACTGTGCAAAGATGGGAATCAAAGCAAAATACTTCAAGTCAGCTCCTTGGAAAACTCCAGGAGTTTGGCACAGCAGAAGGAGACTTACATGAAACCAGGAGTTAACATTCAAAAGGGGTAAATTGATACACCAGTCTCCAGTAGCTGTTCCTCCTAAAGCTTCAGCATTATGATCCTTACAGGAACTGAAATGCAAAGCCCTGTACAAATTCCCACAAATCACTGGGCTTCTGGCTGCTCTGGGAGTTTTTTTAGGCAGTGGAGCTGGATCTGGGGTGTACAGGATAAAGAGATAAACAGTCCCAGGGAAAAGAGTGTTTGCCAGACTGATGGGCCCAGTAAGATGCCAACACTGAATGTTTGATTTAAATCTTCTCAGTTTTATGATTTCTATTACTGTTATTATATTATTCATCTATACACTCGTTTTTATGGCATTATCAGTATGTATTAAAAAGCTTTTCCAAGATCCCACAGTAGTGCTTAAGCTTACAAGTATGGACAGGAGCTACTACTCTCATGCCAACAATTAGAACTAATTATGAGCATGAAGTACTTACACAAGAGTGAGAAAATTAGTTCACTTATCACTGAAATGAAATGAAAAAGAGAAACTAAATAGAAATGTGTTCATGATAGAATGTGGTTAAATTGAAATTGGATTATACTATCAATTTTACCATTTCTGCCCATGAAAGATGATTCAATCTGTAGTAACCAACATCATCTTTTTATGTCTGATCAAAACAAGGTTTATTTCAACAGCTCCCTTTCATCTTATTCTACTCTGAAGTATTAGTACAAGATTTACTGGAGAAAAACACAGATCAAAAATGATACTTTCTTTGTAAATTCTACAGTATTATTTAAAAACACTGTAGGTGGACCAACGAGATTGAAAAGTCTGTCTGTTGAACCAGCAATACTTTTCTGTCCAGAAAAGTTTCCTGGCATTTCTCTTCTGCTGATCTTCCAACAAATCATCACCGTTTGTTCAAGATGGCATTTTCCTGGATGGCATGTATAATTGATGGGTGTCACATTTTATAAAATGATTGCAAGGTAAATTCAATTTTCCTTTTCCTTGTTTGTGTCCTCTAAGAATCCCTTATCTCCACATATCAATTACTGAGCAGTGACAGAGATAGGATACAAATCACTCCGATGAATGTAATAGCAAAAGTGATTAGAGATAGGGAGAGATTAATTGCATGTGTCAGATATAAATAAAGGGTTTAGGAGACAACCAGGATTTGGAGCCTGTGTTTGTGTGTGCATTCCAGACCTCTCTCAGACACCATAGCCCCTCAAACCTCACAAACAGACAAGTGTAACAAGAAGCAGTGTTAAAAACACTAAGTTCGATTACAGAAATCTCAGCATTTGCCTTTTTTTTTTTTCCTTCCAAAGCAACATGCATAATGTATGTGCATCTGCTGAGGGGACAACACTCAGTTCGGGTGCAGTTCTGTAGTTTCACCAGCCAGTGAGGAGTCCCCATAACAACAGAGTTGTTCTGTTGCACTTGGGAGAAAAGGAAATAACTATTCTTCCCATAAACCACACATTTAAAGCTTCATTACATTTGTTGATGCAATATGATGAAAATTAAGTGCCAGATATTTGAATAGGTTTTATGCTGATTTAGGCTGTTTAAGTTCTCTTTAATAGGAAGACTGAAATAATCATACAGAAAGTTCATTTTGGCATCTTTCCACGACAAAAGCTACCAGCAGAGGAGACCTTGCTTGCCTGGGGCAGAGGCTGCAGCAGATGCACCATGTGTGGCACTAGGTTTTATTAAAAATAGTCCAGAGGAAGATTAAATTGGAGACCAACCAATATTTCTCTTATTTATCAGGAAGAACACTGATAGAATATTTGGACAAAACAAGGAAAAAAGCTTGAGCTGCCAGAAAGGTTTTTTGGCTCACCTTTTTCCTTCTCTAGCTCTGCAGTTAAAAGTGAGCAAAGATTTCCTTTAAGGAGAAGGAAGGTAGAAAATTATGGAAGAGATCTGGCTGATGCTTTAGAAAAAACCCAACAATGAAATTTGGAGTTCAAGAAGGCTGGTGAATCCTGAACAGAAAATCTGTCTACACTGCAGTACAGGATCACTTTTGCAGTAGATAATAGGGTATAGCACTGAGAATATTAGCCTCCACTGAAATACCCAGCTCTGGATAAAGCTTAAATTAACATTTCTTCCATTATATCAAACCCAAATCTTTTAACACTAACTCAATTTAGTCCTTTTTCTTACAGCTATTATTGTTATTAAAATGTGACTTAAATACATAACCATGCATTTGAGACGTGTGTAAGTTGCATTGTATTCTCAAAGCAAAAAAAAAAAAAAAAAATGCCCATTTAAATTGTATGTCCTTGAATATAGAGCAACAATAGAATTAAAAAACACTTGGACAGTATTTGATGAGGCTATTTAAGATGGCTTTTACACAGAATGTGTCCTTAGGGCTGAGTGCTAGACCCCAGACACTTCCACAGACTCCTTCAAATTAACATCTTGGATAACTGAGGCTTGTTCAGTGTCCCTCAAAGCCACAGGCTCACATTTACTCATGGAACCCCACCATGATATCCTACCTGGAAATCCTGCTGGACAAAGGGAGAGCAAAACCTTTGAGGAAATGGGGAAGAAATGCGATCCTTTCGAAGAGTGACAAAACCAGCTCACAGAGGGCTGAGCTCTGCTCTCTTGGACTTCCCCAGTATTTGGTCACAACCTTGGGAAATCAGGTACAGTCATGGCACAGAAATGCAATCTCACATCATCCCATATTCTTTCTTTTCCCCTCACCAAAAGAACACCAAAAACTAAAATACATCACAGAAACACTACATTCACCTCCACAGTGATGACCCAGAGAGGCTAAAAAGTCAAAACTCTTGGCATGAACTAAAACCAGTCTGACAAGTCTATAGAGCTTGCGTGAATTCGAATAGCAATATCTGCTCCCTGGGGGTGCCAGCCCATTCCTTTTTTCCTTTTTCCTGCCTACACCTGAAAGCTGGGACTGGCTATGAAAAATTCATGCCTTTTGTGCTTCAAACATTTCCATGAAGGATCCACAGCATCTGCTGACTTGAAGGAACCCTGATGGTTAATATGGAAAATCATGTTAGTGAAATGCTCTCTTCCAGAGAGGAAAATGTCTGCTCAGAACCTTCTGAAAACTTTTCTTACCACACCTGACAGAAGGATGTCAAGAGGAACATCCTCTCAAACACACCGACACGTAATGGGGCACTTCCCCTCCACTTCTTTCTTTCCTGACAAAATAAAGAATATTTCATTCTTAGACACTAAAAGTGACCTCAATGTCTGTGCAATCATGAGAGCCCTCCTTTATAGGAGAAAGCCAAACAAACAAGAACTTCGAGGTAAAATCAGTCCCTGTGAGCCTGAAATGGGACTTTTGCCTTTTGTAAAGTTTGTCTTGATACATTAAGTTGAAGAACAAAATAAGCACCAAGTAGAGACAAACAGGGTCGATTTAGCCTCATGTCAATGTCTGCCATAACAGAATAAAATTCTTCTGGTTGCAAGTGAAAGCTGGGCAGAACAACACAACACCCTCATACTTTAATTGCAATGCAACCAAGCCAGGAGTTTAATTTTCAGTCCCCAACTTTTTTCTATCCTTACTACTTTTCTTTTTAAGCATTGCCCAAGGGAAAAAATTTATCTTCGTTAAATGATAATTGGCTTTATTATCTTTGACTCTTCAGAAATGCTGGCTGGCAAGGTTTTTAAAATTTTCATCAATCTTGTTTTCTGTTTTCACGAAGCCTGCATCAGAAAATGACATCAGGCTGCAGAACACTCTGTATCTCTTGGTGTTACCAATAGGTCTGGGGACTGTCTAATTTACTAATAAATCTATTGGAGCGACATACATCTCAATATTTCACAGCTTTAACAAGGAGGTGCAGGAGCAAGGCCCTGAATTGCAGTTCCGGACGATTAGCGCCGCAAAACCAATTGAAGCAGGACCATCTAAACTGTCACAACAGCTTACACACACCCACCTCCTGCAAACCAGCCATTTAAATCATTTACTGAGGCCCACATTTTTCATAAAACGCTTCAACCAGACTCAGAAAAAGCCAAGCACACTGTTAAAAGTTCCCAGGACTAGGTCAGTGGTGCTCACATAGTGTTGCACTGAAGTCAATAATGGAAATATCTCACCAGGGCTTTGCCAACTTCTTCCCAAGTGGCTCCAGAGCCTGGCCGTGGTGTCACATCATAAAGTGAAAGGGCTGAGTGCCCTACAGGGAATAGCTCAGCCAGCTCCTCACAGCAATAAAAAGCTCCTTATGAATATGTCTTCTCCCCCTCCCTTCTAATAAACCCACTTAAACTCTTGGCTTACGTACTAAAATCCCTCATGGTTTCATTAAGAAGCTCTAAACGCCCCTGCTCCCCCTTTACCCTCAAGAAACCTTCATGCAAAAGTGACACAGCCAACAGCAAAGTACCATGCACTAATTTCTTTTAGTTTTGTTTTTTTTTTTTCTGTTTGGGTGTTTCCGGGGTAGTTTTTTTTATCATTACATTTTGAGATTGGGATTTTGAGGTTTTTTTTTTGTTTGGTTGAATTTTGTTTGTTTATTTTAAAGTTCCATACTACCACCAGAAGAATTGTGATGCAGATTCAGAGATATTTAGCTGTTACACTGAGAATGGCCTTCAAGGAAGTGAGGGTTTTACTATGGCCTTACTTGAATAAACATTTCAATCTTTAGGTGTCCTGCCAACACTCATAAGATCAAAGAATGTCACTTTATTCCGTGACAAGTCACAATCCTTAGGAACAGACCTGACCATCTGCGCTGCAGGGTATGTGTGGCTGTGGGAGAATGGGCACATGAAAGAAAAAACCTAAAGAATTAAGGATCCATTTATGATACCATCATCAAACGCTATTGCTCAATAGATGGAAACAGGAATAAAACATTTAGGATTTTCCAAGTGTTGTTATTGAAGAGCAGCATTTACATCCCAAAAGCTTGTACCAGCCCAGACATAAGATTAATTCTCAAACAACTCCAATCAAGTTAGGAAGTTCCAGCAATGGAGTTAATACTGAAACCCCCCCAAGCAGCAATAGTGAATTCTCAACAAGGAGTGAGTAATTTGAGTTAAAATCCAAAGCGAGCGTTGTTACTATTTCCACTGCCAAACTCTTGACTTTCAGACTTTCCGATTTTCCAAGCCAAAATTTTGTGTTATTTACATGAAAGCTTTGACATATGGTTAAAAAGAGGGAAAAAAAGTGGCAAGACTTTCATTAGTGTAGCACACAGTTCAACTCATTTTAAGACATTTTAAATTTAGGACTAATTTATGACACCTCACACTAATTTCAGATGTGACGTTATTCCCAATATGCTGCCTGTTGGACATAATTCTTATTTCCCTAGAGCCTGTCACCTCAAAGATGATCTAATCCTCCTGAAATCAGTGGAAATGAGTCCACTTGAAAGAAACATCCATGGTTTTCCAGCAGAGCTGTGTGGACCTCACCCCGTGTCACATTCAGACATGTGGGTTTCGAGCAGGCATGTGGAACACGGGTGTTCAGCCAAGATGGGGACTCAGCTGTGCAGGAAAAACACTGCTCAATATTTGGATCTTTTCACAGAGTGACCAGATCTACTGGGAAATAAATCTTTAGTGCCTTTGCACCAGGAGGTGTGTACCTGAAACAGCCAAATATCCCAAAAACCTGAGCGATCTCCGAAGTCCTGGCACTCTGCTCCCTTCATTTCCCATGTGTGGCCAACCTCAGAGGATGGAAAAGTAAACCCAAGCACAGCCAAAACAACCCTGACAAGCCTGCAGGCTTTCCCTGGGAGCTGTTTCCCAACTTGCTGCATGTTTGCAACCAGGGGCGATGGGTGGGTGTGAGACTTCACCCTGCTGGACTCCGTGAGCTGCACTTTACACTGACAACAAACAAAATGTCTTTACTATTAATGCTCAGAGCCCCACTGGAGAACCCAATGTGATTGGGGCTTTTAGGCTTTTTGAAACTTGCTCAACATCCTCTGATCTTTTTATACCACATGTATCAAATACAGCTCTTAATTGAAGGACAATTCAGTGTATTTTCCAGGCCCTGCTTAAGTTCATTTTCCTTCAGCTACAATTCAAGAGACTTTAATCTGCAATACAAGGCCCTGTAACTCATCCTCTGCTCAGCTCAGAGCCAGACCTTTCTCCTGCTGTCATTCTTGAACTTTGGAACAGAACAGGAGAGCTTACAGCTTTCTCAGCTGTTAGAATGATTCTGCAAATATGCTTTTCTTACAGGCTGAAGCAAATCTGACACTGGTCTCCTTCAAGGAATAACGAGCTGTGCATACCTAACACTGTTCTCAGAGAAATCACTTCCCTGGGAATTATCTATAGGGTTTTTTTTTTCCTCCTGCCCTCAATAACGGTGGCAGTGTGCACGCTGAGTCATGCAGCAAGGTTGTACTCAATAATTAATATATAATCTACTTGCACAGAGATTGGCTATTCCACTTTACCTGGGGTTTATTGGATTTTGATTAAACTGTTTTTAAATTTTATACATTTCCTAATGGAAAGTTACAAGTGTCATCACTCCTAACATCCCACAAGATTCAGACAGTGACAAGTCAATGCAGTATCTTCCTCATCTGTGTTACCTTTAACAATCTGTTTCCAACCTCTTGCTTGAATTCTTTATTACTTTTCCAAAATATGTCATTTTTCAGCAACCATTTTCTGCATATTGCTTCAGGACTGTATTTTTGCCTGATTATTTTCTGTTACCAGCCCAAAAATGTTTATTCATTTCTATGCAATGTATCACACAAGTTCCTCCCCAGATCAAAGTTCAGAACAAACACGTTAATCCAATTTTCTTTACAGACTCCAATGCCTTACAGCCAGTGCCTTCCTTCAACATACACACACAGCCTTAATAACCCTGGGTGTATCAAGGTGTCAATTTGAAAACGTCATTGGCTGACATTAATTCTAAAAGCAAATTCATTTCTGGCTTTCCATCTTGTCTCATCTTTCATTTTCTTTTATCCATTTTATCTTTCCTATTTGCCACATTCCAGGCAGACTTTGCATTCATGGTATCAAGTCTGTGAGCATTTTGGAGTGTTTTCTTTTCCATATGCCCATATTACCTTCTGCTTTGCATAGCACTTGTTATGCATGCATGATCACAGACTATTTCTAGCATTAATTAAGACATGAAATTAAAGTGGGAAGTATGCTATTGGTCACATAATACAAACAACACAAATTTGCTTTAAAAATGAAATTACTAAAGTGTTAGCAAACCTCTTCATACTGTCAGAAATAATAATGTTTACAATCTACATGCCACAGAACAGCCAGAATTCACAAGTGGATTTGGAATATTATTTCCACTTCAGAAAGACACACATGAACCCCCTCTGAGCCATTCATTTAGTTTAGATACTTGTCTGGAAGAAAACAGAGGTTTGTGTCTCCTTCTGCCTGCCAAACCATCCAGCTGCTGCCCCCAGTGATCCCAGCACACCACCAAGGCTCCCCATGTTTGTCTAAAAACAGCTTTCCTTGAAACCCAATTAGGAGTTTTAGCAGAAAAATGACATTTTCTTAGAAATCAAATGTTTCACAGGACCATAATGTTTCAGATGAACTTCTGACAAACACAAGCACAGTTCCAAGAACAGTTTCCCATATTTCCTGCCCAGAAGCCCAGACTCCCAAAGTTTGCTATTTTAAGGAAATGAGCCACCAGGGATTGTCCAAAATCTAATGGTATCCAAGATCAGGAGATCTGGGGCATCTCATCATGCCATTGATCTAGAGCTGAGTCCTGCATCTTCTAGAAGCCCAAATCACAAGGGCTGCCACTGTCATCAGTGATTTACTTCATCACCTCTTACCTGTCTCCAAAAGCAAAATGAGGAACCTCCCCATTCCCACAGTACTAACATGCTCTCTCTTCTCACTGCTACATAAATAATGCCTTTATCAAGTGCCTCATACAAGGATTCAAGCCATTTCACATGTTTAGAATATTAATTTTTCATGCAAACAGGTTTACTGGATGTTTTACAAGAGTTTGCATGTGCACATTTCTGCTGAATGTGCACCCTGGCAGACTCAGTGTGCAGGCATCCCCCTGACCCCAGAGCTCTGCAGCTTTTCCATCTGCTCTGCTGCAAATCCCACTCATGGAATATCTCTGGAGTGGTGCTGTTAATACAAGCCATGTAATGTAAATTAATAAGTAATAACAACGAAATGCATGTTTCCCTGGGACTCTGTGATAACCCCAGGTAAAAATAATGCCATAAACTGGGAATAGATTCATAAATAAATTTGCACTCTGAAGGATGACTTGTTTACTTAGGCACAATGGAAAACAACACATTATAAGCACCTGCATTAAAAAGAAATTATAACCACAACTTCACAATAAACAGTGAGGGATATCATAATGTACCTGCCTTGCACAAAGCAAAGCACCAGACAAAGGGCTTTGAGGGTGATTTGTGGAGGGCATCTCCTCTCTTAGGTCCCTCTTTTGCACAAAGAGTTCAGTGTGCTCCAAACCAAGCAGGAAACACTGACCTCCTTGCTTTGTTAGCAAGGCTCTTTTGATTTGGGCAGCCTTTGTGAGCCCAGTCTGCAGCCTCAGTGTGCCAGCACAGTCTCCACAATTTGGATACTCACGCACTACACTGAGATGAATGAAGGGACTGGTCTTGTTCTCCCCGTTCTTTTCATTGACTGCCTGGACGTAGTAACCTCCTGCATCTGTCAGTGACACCCCCAGGATCACCAGCTGGTTCTCCAGAGTGATGGCTCTGTTTAGGGATGAGAAAGATCACACTGAAATCAGAAGAACGTTATCCACACAGCACTTCAGATCTGACAGCCTAATATGATATTCACTGGTCACATAAATCAAGATGGTGCAGAATCAAAAGCAGCCCCACTTCAAATACACTTACAGGAAATAAAGATCTCAGATGCCTCTAGGCCTTTGCTCTGTTTAGATCACGTAAGATGCTTATGGTGGCACACAGAAAAAACTTCAACACATGAAACAGGGGCGGTTTCAATAAGAAGTTATGAAAGAAACTGCAAATTACACCAGTGATCACCAGGCTGCAAACTGGATCTTGGTGTGGTGACTACAATCCTGGCAACCATCAGGCTGCTGTAAAGCCAGATTTATTGAAAGCCTCCTCAACAAGGGAAGGGCAGCCTATTAAAAAGTGACACTCAAGGAATAACATACAGTTCACTGAAACAAGAAAAGTAAAAATCAAAGGCAGCAGAATCTCCAAAGGTAAACTTTCTGCATTTATGACATCACCAGTTATCACCTCATCACAGACAAGACCATGGCTGTACGTGGAAAGGGAGGAGTTTCCTTTCATCCAAAGCAGGTAGGACAGCATGACCCTGTAAGTAACTGGTGTGGGCCTGAGGGAGTCAATAAATCTCATTGTCTAACACAAGTCTGTTCTTAGAGCTGCTGCATAACAAAGGTTTCTGTGAACTCCCTCACAGGCAGCATTACACACTTGGCTATTTTACTTTTCACATGGATTAGATGCCCTTTTCTTGACCATAAAAGATAAAGGATTAACCTAGGAAAAAAAACCAAAACATTAAAGTATTCAAGGGTTTGAGGAACAGGACACAGGAAGCTCAAAAAGCAGAAAGATAAAAGAAAATGTAAAGTTCCAGGGAAAGCCTGTGGAGAAAAGAGCTCATCTACTGCAGCCTGGGACAGGCACAGACTTGGAAATCAGAGTGTAAGGCTGGGAGGAGGAAAATTCCTTCACTTCTAATACTTGATTAGAAGCCATGCTGAGTTCAGCTGTGCTATTAGATATATCACTGAGCATGAGGGTGAAACAACTTATGAAATTATTATACTGGAAGAAACAAGTTCACACATCAATAGGCTCAAAAAGAATCAGCACTGAGTCAAAGCATTTGTGCTCTAATCAGTCAATAATAAACATCCCTGCATTCCATCCTCCTGTTTTGCCATGGGGTGGTTACCCTTAGTAATAAACAGCTATTTTGCTCTGAAAACACATTTAAAGGAACAGCGGAAACCACACATTCCTAGAGCAGCAAACTGGTTTTTATACATAGAGTGGGCATCAGAAATTACAGTGAGAACAAAGCTGTGCTCAAAGCATTTCATTCATAGCACTTCAATTTCCTGATGTTGATACAAAGAAACCTGAACTTCTGTAAAGCTATCATGGAATCTGAAAACCACTCAGGCTAGAAAAGATCTTTAAGACCACGGAGTCCAACCCTGCCAAGGCCACCACTGAACCATGTCCCCAAGTGCCACATCCTCAGAGCTTTGAAATCCCTCCAGGGATGGGGACTCCACCACTGCCTTGGGCAATGGTGCCAGTGCTTGAGAACTCTTCTGGTGTAGAAATTCTCCCTTATTTCCAACCTAAATTTTCCCTGGTGCAACTTTAGGCTGTCTCTTCTTGTCCTGTCAGGGAGTTGCAGAGCAAGAAGGTCCCTCCTGAGCCTCCTTTCTCCAGGCTGAGCCTCCCCAGCTCCTGCTCCAGACAAGAATTTTAAAAAACTGCTGAAAAATGAAGCTAAGTTTCCAGCTCTGAAATCAGTCATCACACATCACCTAAAGATCCTGGTTACATCTTCCTTGGCAATTTTTATTGTAAAAACTACTAAAAAAAAAAAAATCATAGTATTTTTTGTTATTCAATGAGACTGTACTAGTTTAATTGATTTAGAAAATTAATCAAAGGAACTGTGATAGATTTACAGAGTGGGGATATAAAATACAATTAATAAGACATTTGATAGAGCAAATAAAGATAACATTCCAGTACAGTGCTAATAATTGAATATTACAAGACAATTATATTCACGCTCATTTCTACTTTAATTCTAAAGAAAGCAGCCTTAGAAAGACTCTCTGAAAAAACTGAAATATATTTCAGACTGCTTTGAATTCAGGTAAAACTGCATCCAAAGTTTTAAAGATGATCCCTGAATACTGCTGAGATGGACAGAGTTACTACTACCGCATTAAATTTGCTGAAAATGTTGACACTTAAACCATTAAGCTCATTTTATAATAATCAAAGGAAATGAAAATGTATTTATGAAGGAAATTGTTGAAAATTAAGTGTGTCTTTTTAATTTTTATATACAAATTTTTACTGGAGTGTGGGAAAAACATAACATTTGTGAGTGAAAAGTAAATTTTAGAAAATAATCTACACAAGCATAAAAGTTTGATATTAATTTGAATAGAAAAAAATAATTAGAAGATAATGCAACTTCTGAAGGCAGCTCTTAGGGGTCATCAATTACATGGTCAAAGTTAAATTAAGGCTCCCCAAACGAGTTATTGATATCTTAATAGTTCTGTGAAAAATGGAACATCCTGAGATCATTAAATGAAGGCAGGTATGGAGCCAGCCAGGAGCCCTCCCAGGCTGCAGAGTCCGGGAGTTTTATTTAGATCACGTGTGAGCCCCGTGCACCAGGAAAATCAATTAGTCACATTTTAAGGACTCATTAATTCCAGTGTTTCTAAACCATCTGAAGCTCCAGCCCCCAGCTCTTAGCAGGGCTGCAGCCACTTTCTGCACGACAGCTGCACAGAGCACCTGAAAATTGGCTTAACATGGTTTTTTTTGGCTTATTGTTTGTTTTCATTGTCTGATATAACTTTTAAATTCTGACAGCACCGCTCTGATGTTCCAAGGAAAATCTGATTCCTGGGTGCTCAGTTTAGCAGCACATTTGACGAAGATGACTGCAGCAGATGGAGTGGACCTGTCAGTAATTCATACCCAGCACAGAACTTATGAAAAATATAAATATTGCTTTTTTAAAGCAGTATCGAACTTAACTCAATCTAACATTCTCAAGACAGGAGCAACCAGCAAGCAAACTAAGCAGACTGATCCTCTGGGATTTCTTCAGCATATGAAAAGGAGCATTTTAAAGCACACTTTTTAATAGAAATTTTAGGATTTCTCTGGAGCCCAGCAGAAGCCTGTTGGGAACACAGCAGACAGGGCTGCAGTGGGAGGTGGCTGTAACAGTGGATCCAAGGTTATCATCTCCAAAAACATCTCAGTGGCACCTTCACCTCAAAAGGAGCAGGAGACTGAACCTGACAGGTCTCACAGCAAAGGCAAGGGAGGCCTTTGAGATGACAAACTTGATTAAACAGTATCCCCTAATCAAAGTTATGGACTGAGGGGATGGGAAAAGGCAGCAGTGATAGACACAAATCATTCTACAGCCCATTATTCTAAACACCAGAACAGCACCTTCTGAGGTTTCCTCACTTCTACTCACTGCAGTCAGAATTGAGCACTTGGATACCTGGTCTAAAGTAAAGCATCCCTGCCCATGGCACAGGAAATAAATCATCTTTATGGTCCCTTCCAACCCAAACCATTCTATGACTCTGTGCACTCCAGCATTTTTAATTGCACCTTTTCAAGTTGTCCAAATATATAAACTCTGCTGCAAATCATCTCTAAGCTAGATCTGAAGCTTATGGGAATTCTTTTGTTAAAATCAGTGGGATGTGAATCAGACTTATTTGTAAAGATAACTTTTCAAAGGGGATGCCATTCTTACGGCCATTAAGAGAAAGATTTTGGAGTTAATGCTGTGAATGAACCCTTCAGTATCTCAAATAGGTGGATTTAGATTAATAATGTTTTAATGTGAAAAAACCAAAATCTACTCTACAAGTGGATAATTCCCCAAAGTTAGATATTTGTCATGTTATTAGTCCACCAGATTACACAAAAAGTAGATAATACTGGGTTATAAAAACATAAAATGAAAATCAGAGTAACCTGATTAGGCTCTCTCTCAGAAGGCACCATCTGCCCGAGCCAGTGTGCAGTATTTCAGTACAAAGACCTTCATAAAGCCTCTTTTCCCATATTACCTCCAGCTAACATGATTATCAATCCCTCTATACCACATATTTTACTGGAGAGCCTCTCTTCCCCTTTCAAAAACTTTTTGTCCACACTACACAGCAAGGCCCAATCTCCCCTTGCCCCTGACAGGATGGAATAACAGTGATGCTGACAGAAAAGGGAGAGATTACGGAGTAATAATAAAGTAATTACTGCAAGACTTCCCCCATGGGTTTCCCCTCCTGGAAAATCAGGGATCTGCTGCAGTTGCTCACACAGCTGTTCCAGGGGATCCCTGTGCATGCACGGCTTAACCCAGCCAGCATTTCACCACCCTCATGGCTCCTGGTGCTGAGAGGGAATTACTAATCAAAATTATTTAAATACATGTCTCTCACAACCAGCCCATGTTTCTCACGACTCAATCACAGGGAAAAATGTTTGTGTTTTGCTGCAGAGCAGCATCTCCACAGGGACAGGGCACCAAGAGCTGTGACTGGATGGCAGTATCATGGGATATTATTCAGGTTCCAGGTACATTGTTACTGCAAATCGACCATCTATTAATAACAATTTTATTCTTACACAGGCACTGAATATTAAGTAAAACTACACTGAATTTAGAAACAGGGCAGTTCACATATTGCTTCTCTAGATATATGAGGGCACAGTACGTGTTTCTAGGTAGCGACTGGGATTTCTAGTCATGGAAACATCCCAAGGTTGTACAAGAATAACCAGGACAGTCCTAATGGCCAGGCAGAGGACAAACAGTACCATGAATGACCCAGCTATTGATGGGTTTAGCAGGTGCATTTCCAGGAGGAATTGAGATAAACAGCAGAATTTCCACATTTTATAATTGGCTTCCCTATTCTCTGGTTTTGGGGCTTGCAGGGCCTTGGATTAACAAGGCTGTAGACAATACTCCCTGTGCTTCTTCATGAACACATTACACTAAATCTGGTCTGTCTAAAGCAAATGTAAGGCTGGAAAGGAAGTGGATAGAAAACTGCACTTGACAAATCATCAGTGATCCACAACCTGACTGGAAAGTGAGAGCAGGTACAAACCCACAGGGTCTGTCTTTGGCTTGGCTTAATATTTTCATTGGTGTTTGTTGACTGAATATAGATCTCACTAAATCTGCTGATAAAGTCCCAAAGACTGTGAAAGACAGAATCAGAATTACAAATGCAGGAGATCTGCTCCAAGTCTCTCTACTGACTGAGAGGTTTGCAGTTCAGTGAACAAGCTCAAAACCTTGTCTTTGAAAAAGAATAAGTGACTGAGCAACAGGCAAACCTCACAAGGGGGTGTGTAAACAGCAGTGTCACTGAGAAATCTAAGAAATAACCCTGTTTGTCACCCAGCATGGCCTCCACCCATCTCTGGCTATTGCATTTAAATGTCAAGGCAAGTCAAGAAGAATCCAAACAGCACCAAAACACTGTGACAACCATCCACTCCCCCTCTCTCCCATCCATCTGATCCAATGAATCATCCAGAGAATGTGATGTGCAGGAGAATACTCAAAAAAAACCCAAAAAACCTGAACTTATCACAAGCGTCTTCATGTATGTACAGGACTGTTACAAAAAAGTATCTCAGATTTCAGCAGAATCACCAAATATTGAGTCTTGCTACAAAAATCTTAGCAGCTCGCCCTCAGAAAGCTTACTTTAGGTCTTTGGAGACAGAAACTCCCAGAAAAATGCTCAGATGAATTATCCCAAATGAATATTTTTAAACTGCACCCATATCAAACCATTACTTGAGATTAAGAACCCCAGAAAACAAAACCCAAGGTAATCACAATATAATTGATCATGAGAGAGATGTTTACAGGGAGAGACAATGCTGCCAATCCAGAGGCAAGGGAATACAGCAACAAAGTAAGGAATAACTCCTAAGTGAACTATTTGTGTTAAAACTGCTTTTTTCTTCTCCCCAGGTTTTCAGCAGCTTCAATTCTCACTTAAGGCAGCTTAATTATTATCACACAACTTCTCTCCTTTGGTTTTGTTTGGGTTTTTAAATTTTTAAAAGTTGTTATTACATTTTAAGCAGCAAGAGTTAGTGCAGCTGATGTAAGAACTTGAATGTACTTAAATCCCAGCTCCTGGTGTTATCTTGCTGTACCACACCGAGGTGTGGCTGGATGTGCAATGCCAGAAAAAGCACTTCTCAGGCTAATAGGAAAAAAAAACAGACTTTCAAGACAAAATACACATCTCAGTCAATAACAGAAAGCAAAGACTCAGAATTAAATAAGTCAATTTTCTCCAGCCTCCTCTTCTTACAAAACTCTTACAGCATTCAAGGTATTTGTAAGCAGGGTGTCTATTTTTCTTCCCTCTCCAGTTTATGGTATAATCAACACTTTGAACTCCACTTGTGCCGTCACCAGCTGTTGCCATGGACATTGCTGGCAGCCATGGGCAAGAAGAATAGTGGATTTTTTTTTTTTTTTTTAATACAAATGGGTTATTTAAACAAAACATTGCAGTTAAAAAGTACCATAGGTTGTTGATTTACACAGCTGGCTGACTTCGCTGACAGCAAGCACAAAGACTATTTGTAATCATTTGGGATTTTATAGTTCAATTTTCAGAGATAGACGTGAATATTGCTTCACTTTATGATAGTTCTCCTGAATTGATTATTTAAGGTACTGTGGGGTTTTTTTAAACACTGATTTGTTCCCCTCTCCTTCACTGTGGAAGGAAAACCTGTGTTATTAAATTATATCTTCATTTCTGATAAAACATGTCAGTATAATGGTATGTGCTCTAGTGCTTTGTGGTGAAGAGTGGAAGGTTTCCTATGGAATATTGTATATTCATACCATTACTTCACTAAGACACATTTGTTTTTCTTCTGAGTACATAAGCCATGGCTGTGAACTGCACTAACTATAAAACAAATTAGCAGCAGCATGGCCCTGTCACAGGGTGATGCCCTGAAGGGATAATTGATCATGGAACAATGACAAAGGAAACTTCAACCTCTTAACAGCATATTTAACACATATATTTAGATGTGGCACAACTGTGCCTACTTAAATGCTCCCAACTTTCCCTTATTAAGGTTCCTGAATCTGTCTCAGCATCATCTCTGCCTTTTTAATTCCTGATTTCACACATATCTTGTTCAGAACCGTCTCCATTTTCACATAGGTGTAGCTGAGAATAAGATTTGGCACAGTTAGGTTTAGTCTTGGAGACTCGGAAATCTGTATCACAGCAACTGAAATAGCCATACCATTTGGAAATAAAAAAAAAAAAAAATCAAATCTTGGGCTGGGCAATGTATTTGCTCAGTTTTCACAGATGAAAAACTCCTTCAGCAGCAAAATACACAGGAGTGTATTTTAAACTGATTTCCAGAGTACACAGAGCAGGGACAGCAATCCTCTGTCTGTGGAACCAGCAAACCTCATGGCAGCTGATTTTCATCACTGAAGATGAAATCCACATGTGAAAGACCTCAAGAAGCCAGTACCTACAGTGGCTACTTCTTATTGTATGAACCAAAGGCTTTGGTTTCCTTTTAGTGCCAGAAAAATGCATCTCCAGCTTCAAACCAGCAAAATAAATATCCAGGCATACCACACTTGCTCTACAAGCAAGAGGAACAGCACCAACCTGCCCACTCAGCTCCTCCAGGTGATAATAAAGACTCTAAGGGATAGGAAAAACTGTAAAATACATAATTCGTATGAGGGAATCTTGTACCTCAGGACTAACAGGCTGGTAGCCCCTTAGTTTTTAGATCTATTACCCTTCTTTTTAATGGCACCAAATCTTTAAACAAAGAGAAAGGATATGGTAAAAAGTGGCCACTGACCCAAGCATCAACCTCTGCTGCTGCCAGAGAACAGCAGCACTACAGCAATTTATTTAGACAAGTTTTACTATGAAAGATAATTAAAGATTTAGAGGTACGGATCGATAGAACAGCAAACTGTATCTATGTACAGCACTGCAGTTTGCCAAGACCAGCATTTGTGTTACTGCTGCAGATCCATCATACAGGGCTATTACAGTGTCTCAGGTTTGCTGTCTACATCAAAATAGGGATTTTGTGAGGTCATTTCTACTCACACACCGTTAGGACACACACTGCTGCTGTGCAGCAGAAACTGAGAGCAGGCCCTGCAGCCAGGTAAATCTAGGTTGGGTTATGAAGCCTTGGGTGAGTTATTCAGCCTTTCAGTCTCTGCTTGCCAAGAGAAAAAGAAAGGCTAGCACATGTATATGTTTCTTTTTAGGCAGAAAAAAACTTATCTAGAGGCTTAAATAGTTAATACCTGTGGCACTGAAAAGATGTAGAAGATTATGCAAGTACTAAATCTTAATATTTTTTACTTCCCTTTGCATTGCAGTTCGACTGTCAGGCATCTGATTACAACTTTAGGCAAAGCACTGTTGTTCAAATCCTTTAACATTTCCTGAGCTCAACACACCAGACAGGTGAGCACTGCTTCCCAAACTCCAGAATTCCATGGAGCTGCACAACTTCCTTCAGCAGAATCCACTTGTACTGGGTATAGATGCACTCAGTAACAAACACCAGACTCCACAAAATCCTGGTCATTACTGACAGTGATTCAGCAGTAGAAACTTCAAGACAGTCAATCACAGATTTACTTTTTTTAATGTCCATACAGCAAACATCTCCAAGCATTTCAAGTTAGTGACAATAAAACATAAAAACCACACAAAGAGAAGAAACAAGCAGAAATTTTAAAAGGAAGGAGCAACTCCTTATTTCTATCACAAATAGGTAATGAAGTGACACAGAGTCAAAGCCAGGTTGGATTCATTCAACAAAATGTTGAACAAACAGATGAGGCCAAACACTGGAAACTATGGAATGAAAAAAAAAACTAACATCAGAGCAGCATTTTCTGTTGTGGTTTCTGCCCAAACACAATTTACTGTCAATAGTGTGTGAAACAGCACAGTAAATTACTGGAAAATATTGTTCTATCAATAGCACTTTATCTTTTAATTTAGAGGTACATTACTAGTCTAAATATACAAATGGATAATTTCTCAGAAATAAAAGGAGGAATACTTCTTTCCAATTAATGAGCCAAACATACACAAAGCTGTTGTGTAGCAAAGCTGCAGAATTCTAAAAGGCAGAAAGCAAAGTTATGAGAAGGTTTATGTAAGAAACTGAGAAGATGGAAAGAACTATACCTGTAACTAAGCATTGGATGATCCCAGTCCAAGGCAAAGTAGCACTACCTACAGTAACATCTGAAACCTCAGTGTAAACTTCAGAATCTTTTAAAATAAAGTGTCCCAGAAGAGAGGTTTTAGATATTCTGAAGTAAAGCTCTTTTTTGAGATCCATTTGTATGTTCTGCTTGAAACCCTGTTGCACAGCCTTGTCTCCAACTCATCAAGAACACTTCAGTGGCCAACTCAAGTGTAAATGACACACAATAAAAGGACCACAACAGATTTTTATGCTTTCAGCGTGGGTGGTGTTGCCAAATCTGGACACATAGGTATTCTCTCAACTCCACTGATTTTTAAATTACTTGAAATCAAGACACAGGTGTTTTTGTATGACTTACTGCATATTTGCCTTCTGAGTCTAATGACACAAATTGCCTTGCCCTAGAGCAATGAAATACATTCAGGAGCTCTGGTTGTAAAGCTTAAGGAAGTCAGAAGGCCAAAGCTCCTGCAGTAAATCTGGCCAGTCCTCTGGTGGAATGACAGCAATTTCTACTTTAGAAGTAGTCCCAGAGGTAAAATAAAAAGTGAAGAACTTCAACTCCCTCCCAATACTGAAGCTTTAAGCACCACACTGTCCCTCTAATGAGGGGCAACCCTGCCTTGTTTGCATCTGCTGCACAATCCATAAACACTGTGCCCACCGAGCGGGCTAAGGAAACCCTGAAGTGTCAGGAGACACAGCGTGGCTTCTTTGATTTTATGGCACAAGAGGCTTTGCAGAGCATTTTTATTCTCAGCGCTGAAGAAACACTCGGCCGAGTTCCACAGCAGAAGAACTCACAAATCCAGGGAAAGAGGCGTACACGATGCCAGCCCAGCTCGTATTCCAGGGCTGGGAGCAGAGTGCTCCACACCCTGCCAGTGCAAGTAATTCCACAGAAGAGTTGGAACAGAACAGAAAACCTCTGATGCCCCCAAAGTCTCTGCTACAATCTGTCTCTGTGTATTTATCTCTGTACTTGCAGACATTCCTGCTGCAGAGGTTTTAGGGATTTGCTCCTGCAACGCAGCAAAATGCTGCTCCCTGCGATTCCCCTCATCTGGAGGAGAGCTTCTATTACCCAGTTAATGGCCAGTAGACACAACAGTTCCATCACCTTCAGTTACTGACTCTTTTTATCCACTTTGCCCTGTAATGAGGATCTCTGCTTGCTCACATTTACGCAGCAGCAGCATCAGCTCTCCCCTAATCCTGCCACACATAAAAATGGAAAGAGAGATGCAGGAAAACATTAAAATGCCCTTATCACTTGGCTGCAGGGGTATAAACTTAAAATAGGAGATTGTTTTTCTGTTGGAAACAAACAAATAAATACATTTACTTAATTTTCTTCTTAAATAATCCTTATGAGCATTGAAAGGAGCCTTTGATTATTACTGTAAAGATAAACACTGGAACATTCCATTCTATCTTGCCCAGGTTAGACTGAAACAAATCCAATTCCTTCCTGTACATGTTTTTCCCAGGTGCATTAACATGCTCTTTACATTCAAGAACCAACTTTTATTACAAGCTGAGTTTGTAGGGAACAGGGAGATAGGGAAAGAAAACAGAATGAACAGAATGCTAATGAGAAAGAAAAATACGGCCCCAACAGCCAATTCCTTTAATTAGACAGACGTCTATGTTTTTAACTTCCAAGTTTTTAATCCTGTTGTTACTGAACTCAAAAGATGGAAAATAGAAACAATGCTCAAATAAACCCTGCAGGCTACCTTGCTAAAGGAAATGGGAAAATTAACCTCTTATCTCCTAAGATGAAAATATGGTACAAAAAGGGGGAAAATTAGTGTTTTATGAGAGCCAGATCCATGAGGCCAATAACAACAATACATAAGCCTCAGAATGAAGTCCTGAAAGCAGAGGTAACTAACAGGAGATAAGGAACAAGTCATGCAGGATGGGGAGATCAATGTCCAGTTTTATCCCATATATTCTTAACCCAATAATTAAGAGATAAAATATATATTTGATTATACTGAAGCCCTTATTCAATCATGCAAAATAATCAGAAAAATGACCATATGCAAGAAGTTCTGCTAAATAAGCATCAATAAAGAAATCAAATAATAAATCAAACCTCTTGCAGGTTTGAAGTACTTAAGTCTCATTTCTTGATAAGAATCTTCATGAAAAGGGCACAAATAAGTTCACAGAGTTTCCTTACTTCAAGGCAGTAAAAGCACATTGTTCAAGTGGTTAATATTCAACCCAGAAAAGAAGTCAAACAGGTACCCAGGGACTGTAACTTAAAGCTAAAATTCAGAATTACATTCCACAGACATGCAGGCTCACAGTTCCTCAATCCATACAAGCCTACACTTCAGCTCTGCAAAGTCAGAGAGACTGCAGGGAGAAAGGGAGCCATGGCACGGCTCATGTCTAATTGAGTGCTTGTGTATGAGAATGAGCAGGAGAGAGGGCACACATCCCACAAAAACACACAGACATCTCAGGAGAGGTGTCAGAGCTGCCTCTTGATTGATCCCTCTGTCAACTCAAGCACTGGCGTTCCTCCTTCAGCTCATTCAACAGCCCGGGTTTTTGATGTTGATACTTTAAATTCTGTTCCCCGGTGCCACAAATGAGCCAGTAGTGTCTACACGAGGGTAGGGTTTGTTATCATGCCAGACTCGAGCTTTAAGACCTAACAGTATTGCTCTACAGATAATTCCAGCCTGCTCAGTTTAGATGACTTCACCCAAAAGGTCACAAATGGAACGTGTTCCTTTTCCTCCCTCTCTCTTTGCTCTTCAATGCAGAGTGGCAGCTGAAAAGGAATATTTGAGAAGAGAACACGAGTCACCTCTCAAGAGCAGAGGCAGCACCAACACCACTTCACTCATTTCCTTTCTAAGGCAGCAGAGAGACTGCCTCACTTGAAAGCATCTCCTCACTCCAACAGCACCAAAGACAGAAAGGGGAAAATTCTTCATCAAAATCCAGCTCTCTGGTACGGAAATTTTTTTCCTATGTTTCTATTGTCACTCAGAAGCTGCAACTTTGCTGCCTCAAGGATTTATCAAAATACTATTTGTTGCTAATCTCTATAGCAAGAACAACATTAATATAAAGCATTTTCCTAGATAACACAATTCTCCTCTTCCTACAGAAAGCAGCTGGAGGTTTATTAGAGTAACTGAGCCCCCTGAAACGCTGCTCTTCCAGCCATCACCCTTTCCTGCTGAGCACACTTCCAGCCTGGGACACAGCAGTGACTCTGTGCACACATCCCAGCTGTTCCACATCCCAGCCCTGGCACAAACTGCCAGTGCACCACTTCTGGGAGCCAGCACCAGAATGTAAAGGACAGTGTTAAGATGACCTGTGAAGATGGATGAGGAACCCCAAAATGCTGCATTTCCACGCTATATTGCTTTAAACTGTATTTCATCCACTTAATGCAGATTTAAAACAGGTCCTTGGGACTTCAACCAGGAGCTTATTTTAAAAAAAAGGAAGGTCAATAAAAATTTGTTGAAACACAAGACATTCTTCACATAATTCCAGTCTCCTTATTTTCTGTAACCATTTAACTTGGTACCAGCAAACACAAAACTATGCTTGTTTCTTGTTCAACTGGAATTACCTGACAGGGGAAACTGGTGCAGTTCAAAACCCAGCAGCTGCTCCACTGCCCTGGGCTGCAGCCACACAGCCACAGCCTGCACAGCCAGGCAGCACCTGACCTTCAGAAGGCAAACCTCCAGTGTCAGAATTAATGCCTTTTCTCTCACAAGTTGCATCTTATGCCTCTAAATCTTTACACCATCACCAAAAAAATATAAAACCATGACCTTTACTTTTACGACTGACCTTACAGGCTCCCATCTCTCCTTTGATGCCTTCAGCCACAAAATGTCCTAAAAAAAGCAGAAACTGCATTTTCCATCCTGTCTCCAGCAGCCACCCTAAACCATTTGGGCCCAGGGTTCCTGACCTCTCCTGGCTGAGCACAGGGCAGCATTTGCAGCTCATCTGGAGCTAACAGCAGCTGATGGACCCAGCTCAGCTGAGCCCTTTCCTGCAGGGAGGGTCCTCTTTGGGGCTTCCTCTAACCCAGTATCTGATTCCCACAAAGATTTTTGGGAACTTTTATAGGTGACCTCTGCTCAGTGGGGTTAATTTCCTCCCATAGATTCTGAAAGGTTTTGCAGGGAGAAACCAGAGGCAGGTGTGGGCAAACAGAACAATCAGTACCACAAAAGTTTCAGGTGTTTTAGGAGGAACCTTTGTAAAGACCCCAATCATTTCTCTGTTTCTTTAATGAGTCCTGTGGATAATTATATTTTCATCACAAATTCCAGCACCTCAGAACAGAAAGATCCAGAACCAAAATCCACATTTACATGGGTTTTTTTGTGCCTGGCTACAGGTTCAAACTTCTGATTCCAGGGTATAAATTCTGTATACATATATACAGAGAAAAGGAGACTCAGGGATGACTTTATCACTCTGTACAACTCTCTGAAAAGGTGGTTGTAGTCAGGTTGGTCTCTTTCTCCAAGCAGCAACTGAGAGAATGAGAGGACACTGTCTTAAGATGCACCAAGGGAAATATAGGTTGGATATTAGGAAAAAGTTTTTTATAGAAAGAGTGATAAAATACTGGAATTGCCTGCCCGAGGGGGTGGTGGAGTCACCATCCCTGGATGTGTTGAAAACAAGACTGGATGTGGCACTGGGTGCCATGGTTTAGTTGAGGTGTTTGGGCATGGGTTGGACTCGATGATCTTAGAGGTCTCTTCCAACCTGGTGATTCTGTGAGTCAGTGATACTGAATATACTTCTGTAGATTCCACATCTACAGAAGGGATACACAGAAGTGTATATATATAGAGAGAGAGACTGTAATATGCCACAGATGGTATTTATAGGATATATCTACAGGTACTCTATATTCTACAGGACATATCTATAGATATTCTATCTATAACAAGAAATCTGTAACATATTCTCTATCTACAGACAAGTTGCTATTGGAAGGCCTGTGTTGCAGAGTCTGAGCCATCATTAATTAAAAAAGACACCGCTCAAATTACATTCTACTCTAGTCCTTCATTTGTGTCTTCACACTGCCTGCACTTCCTTTTTCAGTCAGTTGCTTCAAGAACTCCAGGGAGAAAAGTAATGTGTTGCTGTGAGGATAAGCCTGTGCTCCTATTTAGGCTTTAAAGTTGGCTTCCAATAGGCAAATAAATAGCAGGAAAGTGGAAGGTTAAAAACTTTGCTTTTCATTTCTGCCAAAACAGTAAAAGAAAAATGAGATTACTGAATAGCTGACTGACTGCAGATTCAACACAGCAGTGATCTGCCTATAAGCTACAAAGGGCAAGCCCAAGGCATCTGCTTAAAAGCTTATGCCAACTGTGGGATAAAAAGTAAGGAAGTCACAATAAAACATAATTATTACAGGAGCTATAATTATGGCATTATTCTTTGGTGTATTCAATGTTGTGCACATTAAACCTTGTACACTGTGAATATTTAATGATTATATGCTTACTCAGAGCCCTTTCATGTCCTTAAAATACAGGTATTTTTCATGTATTAAGAAAAAATTACACATAATGTTTTTCCTAAGGGTCTGCTGTTGAAAGAGATGGACAACATTCTGTGAGTCTTCTGCAAATTTAAATCTCAAAGCGTTGGAACTTGTGTGTTTACAGCCACTGCACGCCAATTTTCAGTAGTTTTTGGAACAATGCTCCACCGTCTTGACCTCAAAAAAACAAAATGCAGTCGGTGAGTGGTCAACTGCAGCTGCTCTGTCTTGTCATCTGTAAGAACTTCCCATCAAAAGTAGCAGCAGGTCTCTAAGGAGTTTGAAAAACTTCAGATGCATGCAAAAATTCTTCCTAGTAACAAGCCAAAGATGTATTTCTGAAGTCAGGAGCAGCAGGAAGGAAGATTCACCAAGTGGCAACAGAGCATAAAGCACAGGAGTTTCTACTAAACTGCCTCTCTATAAACCATGCACCCAGGAACCATGGAAACAACTCAGGTTTTAGTATGTAATGCAGTATAACCAGGCCAGACACAGAGTGTTCAGTATTTTATAAGGATATAAGTGAAAAAGTACCAGATTTTTCTGGCATACATCGAGGATTTAGTACAGTAAATATTGGCAATGGATTTATGGCAGTTTGCACGTTCCACCTTACCTGAATGGAGAGCACAACTTCATGTGTCTGGGTTTTTATATTGGAAAACACTGACTTTTAAAACAGTTTATTGATTTTTTTTTTTGGGGGGGGGGGCAGCATTCTGGGATGTTGTAAGATCGCCAATTTGATTGGCTCAAAATTTGACTTTTTCCTAACAGCCACCTTTTAATCACTGCAAATGAAAGAAGAGGAAACAGCTTCAGAAGTGCTGGGTGGCTCATCCTATCAGGATGGGAATCTTGCAAATCACCTCGCACTGAACTGCTGCTGCTAACTCTTCTCAAAGTACAATTTCCCCGTTTTCCAGCTCTTTGCTGGTAACTTTTGGCAGACCAGACCTTTTTACAACTCACAGTGCAGTACTGAAAGCCCTGCTGAAATTAAGATGTGTGACATCTGCTGCTCCACTCCTATCTAACAACCACAGGGGGGTCCAGCACAACCCATTTCTGACACATATAAATACCTATTTGTTGTCAAATGACCTTTTTTTTTTCCCCCTTGTTGTTTAGGAGATTACAATTAGTCCTTTTGGTTGCTTATTACAACATTTTTCCAGGAATGAGAGGTGAGCTGACTGACATTTAATTTCCATATTTCTTTTTTCCCCCTTCCTAAAAACAGGCGTGACATTTCTTGGTGTTTTGCATCCCAGGCTCACATCCTGCATTCATTCCCCAGGATGACTGCCAACCATTCCAAAATCATTCTGTGGGTTCTCCAAGTAACCTAGATAAAGATCACCTGTCCGATTGATTAAGAAATATTTAAGCTATGACATCAAGTACGAGGGATGGTTATATATGTAATAAAGATGAAATATTGCTTGTTTTCAAAAGCACAGTGATGTTCTCATGTTTTTTATTATTACTTATTTCCAATTTATTACCTCAGCAACACTGCCTGCTCTATCATTCCAGCTAGCCAGGGAGCACTTCTGATCCCTGGGATATGGTTTGTGGCCTTGAAAGGATATTGAGTTAAAAAGAAAATTAATGTGAACTAAATTAAGCCCCTCAATGCATGCCTCACTTCCTAAAACTGAAGCTAAATCACAGAACCACAGGCTCCCAGGTTGGAAGGGGACCTCAAGGGCGATGATGTTTGATAATTCTTCCCAAGCCTCCATGGCAATCCAGCCCTGAACATTTGCTGCTTGCTCTGTGCTGCAGCTGCTCCCAGTTCTCCATCTGGAGGACTCCAGCCTTCCAACACAAGTCCCAAGGTAAATCTCAGGCTCTGGGAGCTCCTAAGGAAGTAATTTAGATGCTTGCTAGAGCAGCTGATAAAAATAGGAGATTTCCTCATCCCATGTTTCCTAACGCTCTGGATCAGGACAGGGGGAGTGGAGGAGAGGAGAACCAGGGAGAGGTTTCTGTGTGTCCTGGGATACCCAGCAGATCAGAACACACCAAGCCCCATGTCTGGAAGTCAGACTTTATCACTCCCTGCTCTACAAAATGAGGAATGGAGAGATAGAGAGAAGGCAGAGAGATATGGAGAGAACTTTTAATTGTTTTCAGTGGTTATGACACAACACAACAGGATCCATGTAGGAATCACTCCTTAGTGTTGCCTGGGGTCTCTTGACCATCGATTTCTTGTTCTCAAACTCCAAAAAGCCAGGTGATGTCTTCCTTTAGAGTCATGCAAACCATTAAAACATTGACAAATATAGTTCTAGGCAGAGAAGCGACACAGCCCCCCAGAACACCTGCTATGTCATACACTGAATATTGATGCAAATTCCACACTCAGGTCATCCTTCAGTAGAATTAACTACTTAAAGTAACTAAATGCATATAAAGAGGTTATTTAAACAGGTCTAGTTGTTTGCACTATTTCTTCAAGCAAGTTCCAAGTGCTCTGGGGCCAGGAATGGGAATGATTTTGTGTTAAGAAAAGGATGTTGAACACAACCTTATTTGCAAAGTCCCTCCATTTCCCAGTCAGCTCTGGTGTCTGAGGTCAAAGAAGTGGCATTTTTGTTTTGTTTTTGCAAAGCAATGAATGTTTTAACATTTTCCACCAGTAGTATTTGTAGTATGCAAGGTTGGCCTGTTCCATGGCCTTCTACCACTTGATATTTAAAGGCTTGTAGATAATTGTGGAATATTTTGCATATTACTTGGTGCTGTATGTACTGTTCATAAATATGTATTACCTGGCACAGTGTGTGTACCCGTCATAAAAGTTTAATGGATTTAAGAATTACCTTAAGAAGAACAAAAATTGTACTGGATATTTGTGCATTTATGAGCACATACACCCTACCCTTGTAAGTAAGTCTGCAAATGAAACAGGAAATAGAATGGAAAAGGGATTTTTCTAATCACACCTTTGACAAAATAATAGCATCATTATCCTTCCTACATTAGGTAACTGTAGAATATTTCACTTTCAATGATTTATATTCACTGTTTGTTTCTGTAAAATCTTTCTCATAGCTGAGTGAATTGCAAAATGTAATTTCGGAACTCTAAAAAATCTGCTAATTCAAGAAGGTAGTGCTCTAAAAATATCTCTGTTATCAGGGGTTTCCAGGAAGTAGATGTAAAAAGGGACAACTAATTCTTAGATTATGCAGTGTACCGATATGAAATCCATTTGATTAAAAATACAGAACAACTATTTTTTTTTCAGCCAAGCCATAAATTTGATTTGTCTCCTTCCCTCTCAATTTTTAAACCAATAGCTCCAACTTGTTGCTTCATCCCAGCCTCTTTTATGCATCCAAATCTAATAGAAAGGATCCGTAGTCACCTCAAATATCCCATTTGTCACTCTGCAGCATCAGCACCACTCAGAACTTCAAAGCATCAGGACATACCAAACTGGGATCCTTGTTTTCCAAAAGCACTGGCTCCATGAGATAAGAAAATCTTCATTAGCTGCTCTCTTTATGGAGCCAATGAACCAATTAAGGAATTCCAACTCCACGCAGTGAGGGGCCGGAATGTGAATGTACACCCAAGGTAACTCAGTTTAAAACCTGTAAGATTTATAGTGCCTTAGATAGAGCTGATCTTGGAGCTGGGTCTGAGGGAGCTCTGGGTTTCCTGCTCTCATGGTAGTTTGGTTTTACTGAACAGCACTGGGACATGGCCACAACAGAGACTGCTCTTTGTCCTTCTGGAGCTTTCCAAAATGAAGGATTTGCTTGACTATTGGGGTTTTTAAATTTCAATTAAATAGCTCACAGATTAGAAAAATTCAAATGATGGATGGTAAACATTGCATTCTACAGAAAGCATCTTGTGTGATAAGACCATCCTTAGTTTTCATAAGTGGAAGGATTCCAATTCCCTTTCTGGTGTTTGCAATTGAGCTGCTGAGAAGATACTGCTCAAAGATCCTTACCGTGGGAAATAAATTTGAATAGTCCATTTTCTGGAAGGCCTTGAATAAGTAGCTTTCTTATGCATTCATTGTTTAAAATTACTCAGTTTAATACAGTCAGTGCCACTGTTTTATTGTTCCCCTTTTAAATTTATTTTTAGCACCAACATCCAAACAAAGCATTACGACCATAAACCCCCACGGGCTGGTTTGACTTGGAATTTAAAAAATGCAGCGTTAGCAGGGGCAAATGGGGAGATATTTTTAAGTCACACACATAAATTAGGCAGAGGGAAAACAGGTTGCATTAGATAAGTTTAAATTTAGATCTGGTACTGCAGTTCTCAGCAGCGTTTTGCAGTACATCCCAGCCTGAATAAATACACCAGTAGAGTGGAGTTACTAGAAATTTCCAGGTAAATTAGCAGCTCCATCCACAGCTGATAATGTGCAATACTGCCCAAATTATTCTACTTCATGGATGGGAAGCCCTATCTAGACAAAACTACATTTTGTAAACTTTTTCTCAAAAAGCCCCCTAGAACTCCTGATTGAAAATACTGATTTCAATTAAAGTCAAAGCACTCTTGCATGTCTCCTGAAACAATTCCTTCACCAATGCATAAAGGGGCCATCATTGGGAATTCTAGGAAATATTGCAGGGAAAACTTACCTAAGCATGATATAAAAAAGAATATTGAAAACTTATTTTGGAGCAATAATGGGGGGGAAGTACCTTTTTTATTTTCTCTTAAGGAAAATTGTTTGCTTCCTGAATTATGAATCTGAATTTAGCATCTGACAAAGTTACTCTCGAAATCACAGTGATTCATCTTTTGGGCTTTTTTTACCACCTTTTATGTATGTAAGCTGACAGCAATATGGATATGTATGCAGTCTATATATGATTGTATAAATTAATCTAGTCCCTTGATGAAAAAAGAAATAAAATGGAATGCAGAATTAACTGATGGGGATTTAAACAGAACTTTAAAATCAAGGAAGTACAAATTAGAGATCCTGTGGAAGGTAGCCTACAAAGGAACAGTCCCAGATCTGTAAGGACAGAGGCAGAGCCCACCCATACCCACATGCAGCCACTGAGATACAGTTATTAAAGGAATAACTGAGAGGAATTCAATTTCCAGGCTGGAAGAAGAAATACCAGGTAGGAAAGGGGATTTCTGCAGTAACTGCTCTGGCTCACAGATATTGATCAGAGCATGCAGATGAAAGGCAAACACAGAGCTGGGCTTACAGACAAGCCAAAATATTATTGCTGTCATAAAATCAAGACAGGTCCCCTTCCCCTTTTTTAATTAGGTACTTCAGACAGTGTTCATTGTCCAGCTCTTCCTAATTTCACCAATAACTACGAGTAAATTCCCTCTTCAGTTTAAATGCAGAATTGAGCTGCTTTCTGAATCAGTTCACTCTGCCTCTGGAACTGCTCAGACTGCTTCCAATTTAGGAACTACTTCTTAGAGATGCAGAGTTAGTCAGAACAAATCCTGTATCACAGTTCCCTCAGCTGCTAGGCCTTTTAGCTTTTGCTTTTAAATTTCATTTGCTTACAAGCAATGAATTGCAGTAAGTCAAGCTTCCCGTGCTCTTCTAACATTTATTTTGTTTCTTTTACAGTTGTTTGGAAAGCAACTGTGGCACAGCAATCTTGCCAAGAAGCCCCAAAAGCCCATCTGGATTCTGAAAAGCAGATATTGCTGCTTGACTCCAGAGACTCTGGTCAGGCTCACCTTACCCTGGGAATACAGATAAATATGTGTATTATAGTGTATATGGTATGTGACATTTTATATCTCTATTTATATATAAAGGATTTATATGTCTTTACTCTAGAGGGCAGGGCTGGGAAATCAGGGATAGAGGCATCATTTCCTCCATGTCCCACCCTGCTCCATATGGAAAGAACCGAACATGTTCTGGCTTTTCTGGCATTTATAATATAATACAGATATATATATATATATATATATATATATATATATATATAATTACAGAAGTATCAGGAACTTTCTGGTTACTGCAGACAATTAATGCCCAAATACACAATGTATCTGCCAAAAACAGCCTCCCTCAGCAGATTCAGGGCCAGCACCATTTCATTAATCAGTGTTTGCCTGAGGCACAGCACATGAACTTCCCTGAAGTGCTGCCAGGGTTCCTCGATCATATTTTGGCTACAGAATGAGAATTTCCCCACAGCCACAGCCCTGCTCAGCACAGCCATTGCCAGCCTGGGAGATGTGCAGGACATACAGCCCTGGCAGCTGCTCTTAGGGGTGCAAATTAAATCTCCCATCAGTAAGTGGTGAAGGAGATAAAGCAAAGGAGTCCAAACCTGCTTGGAAACTGTCAGTCCTTCAAGGCAGAATTTGACAAGAATTCTGAAAATGCTGTCAAGTAATTAAAGACAGATGTTACAATTCCTGACTTTAAATGAAGTTAAGACCATTTAACACTTTGTACCATCAGAATATTAAACAAATATGATCAGAGAGGATTGTATCACACATGAGAAATAAGGGGTTATGTTCTGCATCCTTACTGCAGCTCAATTAAAATCAAAAACCTTGTCCAGCCTACAAACGAATATTTGAAACTTTTGGTTTCAAAGTGTCTGCTTATCAAAGGTACAGTTCTGTGCACTGTGAATGAACAAATCAGCTGCATAAACTTCAGATATTTCAAGCACATCTTAGACTCAGAGATGATACCCTTCTCATTTTTAATTTTAATTAAAAAAAAACCATTGATTTTTCTTCTTAACCACATCCCCATACTCTACAGACCCAGAAAACTCTGACACAAGACTACAGTGGCTGAAGCCTCCCAGCACTCACACCCAGATCCTGGGGAACCTCAAGTGGGGAACCTCTGCTTTCTGTTAAAATCACCTCTGACAGCTCCATATCATAATCTTCAGTAAGTTAGATGGCCATTTAATCAAAATTCCATTTCAGGAACTAGAATTGCTTCTCAAGATCTAAGTTCTTTAAAATAAAAAAAGGTGATGCTTAAATAAGCAATCCTGTGCGAGAGGAAGGCTGAGATGCCTTGAGGAAGAATATCTGAAGTCCTAATGGTCACTGCACAATTTCCAATTCCAACTAGTAAAACAAATCCACAAATAATTAGGTTAAAAAAAATAAAAAACAACCCCCAACCAACAAGAACAAAAAAAAAAAAAAACAAACACCAAAACAAACAAACAAACAAAAAAAAACATAAAAGAGGGGAAAACTTCCAGATGTTTAAGGCAAACCAATTTTTTCTCTACACATCAGACCAATGTGAGACGACTTTTGACACCAGTTCTGCCTACTTAAAAAGGCTCTTTCGTACCTAACCTTCAAAAACAGCTCCCACTGATGAATTATGCCATTGGAATGTGGTATTTTGATGTGAGAAAAAAAGTCATCCAATTTGAGAACATGTTTGGGAAAATAGCAAGAGCAGCACTGAAAAGCAGCTCCCTTTGAAAGCTACTACAGTAAGGCAGCTTCATATGGAAAAAAATTGTGCTTTTATTTATTTTTACACCTCACCTCCCACAAGTGTTAAGACTGTTCACCTTCTGGCATAGACTAAAAGCTCTTGCTGAGTTCACAGGCATCAAAGACTTACTGGATTCCACCACATGGCTTAGCTCTTGCACAGAATTATTTTATAGTAGTGGAGGAACGCTACTAAGAAGTGACAATAGTGTATGACTCTGAGAGATCTATTGAGGTGTTTTCAATTTTTCTAGTACTGTTTAATATAATCCTAGAATATAAAGAACAATAAGAGCTTCTAGAGGCTAGCCTGAATCAAAAAAACTTCCATTACACTGGATTAACGTTATCAATCACTGCACACCACCTTTGACACCTACAAAAGCAGCTGATGTTATCCCCACATTTTGCCCCTCGGGATCATTTGTGACCCTGGAGACAACAGCACAGAGAACAGGTTTGGCTCCAGCACTTGCCCACACCAGAGTAGGGATTTATCACAGGTTCTTTTTACACAGCTCCAGCCTAAGATGGACAACTTGGCAACCTCAATATCTGCACTTTTTTATTTAAAATCTGTTTGACCAATGGGTGTGGAACTCCTCTGCAAGACAGATTGGATGTTTATTTCCTGAAAGTGAATATACAGGATAAATTCAGGCAGAAGGACAGAAGAGAAAAGGAGGAGGGAGAGAACATCAATAATTTAGTGTTGTCTTTGTTAATTTAATAACTCACTGAGGTATTCTATTAAAGTGTCATGTACTAAAAGCACCTCTTCAAAAAGGATGCCAAATTCTCTTCAGTGTCAAGGAAGTTTAAGCCTCCAAAACAAACAGATACCTTTGTCTAAGAGCATTTAGCTACTTTGTATTCCTGCCTGCTAATGTCTCATGTGAATTGTTTTTAGTGGTAAAATTTTTGTCTATAATGTGCAAGCATTGCAACACTTTGAAGTAATGAAACCCAATGGACCCTTCATCCTTATTCTGTTTATGTTATATAATTATAAACTCATTATTTTTATATAAAATGGTATTCTAATCTAGAAAAGGATGCTACAAGATACAGTAAATCAATCTGTCAACCCTGCAAACCAAACATAAATCTGTCAACCCCACGCTGATGACAATTGTTGTTTGGAATGGAAAAGAGATATGACTTATGATCATAAATAGCAAAGCTCAAAAATTAAACTGAACATGAGGATGAGCTGTTTTCCTGCCTCTTTTTCATCCTTGCTAGCAATAAAGACTCTGATACCTAAGCCCTGCTTGCTTCCACCTGTGCAGCATCACTGTCTGCACTGTGCATGATCTCAGCACAACCACTAAGCCACTGTCTTGCCACTCCTGGTCATTCTTCACATCCCAGTTCTGAGCATGGAACTGATATTTTAGAAGCCCTGATTATTGCCCTCCCTTATACTGGCATTAATATCTATCCTTGAATCCCATTATTATGCATGCACCCAAATTATTTTTTCAAAAGTGAATTATTTTCACTTATATTTCCAATGCTTATGCACCATGTCCTGTGGTGTTTTGGCTACATCAGTCAACAAAACCCTAGGGACTGCGTTTGGTCTCTTTCTCTCCTCATCACAGTCACTATCAGAGGAACAGCTTAGCATCACTGGGGTTTCTTATCAACTGTGCCAGAAGAATGACTGAGTCACCACCACAGCCATTCCTGAGGCAGTTAAGCATCAGGAAGAGAATTTCCATGTCCTCTAGGTTTGGACTGCATTAAAAAAAGAAGAGGTAAAGAACAGAATAAGCCCCCATGGCAGCACAGTGGCACAAGACCTACCAGCACAAGGAGATCTATTTTCAAAGCAGCTGGAATCCCACATGAGAAATCCTTATTCATTCATGCAAGAAAACATTTTTGTTGTAAACTTTCAGGAAACTGAAAGCTGCTTGTGAGGAAGAAATGGCTTGTCTAGGAACAAGCTATATGTGCAAGATGATGACACAGAAGTGTGGAGCTGGAAGGGACACATGCAGCATTGCTGTAATCAACACTGATTGTTGATTTGTTTTTGACACTAAGTTTTGTGAGACAAGACTGGATCCTGCTATAAGTATATCGTGCTTACTCCCTTGAGCCAAGATCATATTTTAGCCAGCAATGTAATTTTTCTGTTTAAACCTGCTGTCAAAGCACACAGAGAGACAAGGCTCAATAAAGAAAAGGATGCAGTTGACCAGTAGTTTTTTCCTCTATATTACTACTCTTTTTTATCTTAAAGCTTCTCTCTTGCAAGAACTTTAAGCACTTTATTTTTAAGATGTTTTATTTGTTCTGCAGAGTGCTGCTGTGGAGTGGTGTCTCCACTTCAGTTAATGCAGAGTAATCCTGTTATACAACACAAGCCTGTATTCTCCAGAGTTTCAAAGTAACAGCTTTTCTGTTCAGACTCCAGAAGATAGGATGTTTTCTCTGCTGCTCTTCACGCTTCCAGCTGTTCTGACAATGATGGTATTTACAGCTGGGGGAAGATGGTTAATAAAATTACAAGTATCTGCCAGAGGAGGATTCAGGCAGTGACGTGCCATCAGCTTGGTCTCTGTCTGCCATGTTAGAGCCATCCTGAACTCCTGCACAATTCCAGTCCCACCTGGCTTCCCTGTCCAATCTTTATACTGCACATGTGATACTGGTTTTAGACAGCACCAGTGCAGGAAAGGACATGCACGATCAAAAAGAATTGCCTCACCTTTCACAGCTTAATTAATCACATCTCCATTTTCACACCGTGTCCCCAGGTCCCTTTGACGATACCAGAGGTGAAAATGCACTTAGTGCAAACACACAGCAGCACTGCAATGGTAGGATCAGTGTTCTGCTGCCTGGGCCATGCAGAACTGTGTTCTGAGGATTGTGGTATGAAGCAATTTGTAGTACAGAATGTGAGTGGGACATTAAAAAAAAAAAAATTCTTTAGAGTTTTTAACCCCAGACAATGAGAACTCATGCTGTGGTAAGGGCATAGGATGCACACAGCATTGCCTGCTAAAGGCTCTGTTTTAAACAGGTCCATGTAGCAGGGGGTTCAAGATTTGGAAGAAGTATTAAAGCTATGAGGATGCAAGATACAGCAATGCCTGTCTATAGACAAAGCCAGCAGGCAGGAGAGACCCCAGGTACAGGAAAACATCCCCAGTCTTTTCCCATATATATGTTTCTCAGTCATAAATATCATTTGTCCACAACTGTCCTGTTCCCACTGTCCCATTGACAATAAAAGGGTCCAGTTCATATTCCAGCCATTTTTAAGGTCAGTTTATGTTTTCTGTGTTCTCAGCACAGCTTAGCACTCCAAAAAGGTTTCTGAACAAGCCCAGTCAGTCTCTGGAGAATGCTTACTTCAGTAGTTTCAAATCATAAAAAAGTGTAACTTAAACTGACTTCCCAGATGACACTGTGGTACCTTCCAAAGGCTCTTTTTCTCTGAGCTTGTTTCTGTCTGTAATCAGCATCCTGGCAGAAATCTTATCTCTGTCAGTCACGATGGAAATATTAACTGGGGAAAACTACATCTATTTAGGCATCCTTAGTTTCATCAGCTCTGTGGAGTTTGATTATGAATAATTTTAACGTACAGGCAGAGACTTAGGGACTGTGTGAATAATACATACAGACAACAAAAGAAAAGACAGAATCAATAGTTGAATAAATGACAAGGGTCAGATGAACATTTTCAGGGAAAAAGAAATATTTACTAAGTCTTACTCTTCAGTGATCACTTCTGAATAAATTCATACGATCACTAAAAGTAGCATAATTTATTTAGAGTAAATGAGTACAAAGGTAAGTGTCATAAACCAGCTTTTAACTGACAGCTCATCAGAACACTCTACTGAAGTTGATAATATATTTTGGAAAAGGCTTTAGGAAGAAAAAAAGAATTTTAAGGTTGAATAAATATTTGTAGATATGATGCTACGCCCTCAAGAGTCCTGTTTACATATTGAGGCATATTTTGTCAGCAGAGGAAAGCATATCAAATAAATATATCCTTGTTTTTCCATTATGCACAATATAATTTTACAGGAAGGGAATGCAGGAGCCAGCACTATTTCCCACACCTGTCCTGCATACAGATTCCAAACTGGATTAGAATCTTGGACTGAAGACTTGAGTTAGCAAAGCACACTCACAGAACTCAGCTGGTATTTTACTGGACTGAAGACCATTGACACACTCGGAAGGAACCTGGGATAGTGGAAGGTGTCCCTGTGCATGGCAGGGGTTGGAACTGGTAAGTTTTAAGGTCTTTTCCAACCCCATTCCATGGTTCTATATTCCCAGCCCACTGTATTGACTGAGTGAAGGATTTATGAGAACAAGAGAATAGAAAAATACTGGGAATGAATTTCTAAGATTGCAGCACTATTCACTAAAAACCCAGGGAAGTGGCATAAACCAGATGTAAAATTACATACTAGGTTTTCAAGCAAAGCTCCAGAAGAAAGTTTAAGGTTTGTCTTCCCTCTCCTGAGAACACAGAATCGTCTTCAGATCTTCCTCAAAGTCCCACTTTGATGCAACACCTCTTTCCATCCAACACCTTCCCTTTCAGGGCACAAGCCAAGGGAAAGGTGTCTGCCTTTGACTTCTTTGTTGTCTGCATTTGCCTTGCCACCGTGTACCAACACAAACAAAATATCTGTGAAACACCACTCTGCTCTCTGCACTGCCCAGGCTCATTCTAGCTCTTCAGAAAACTATTGACCTCAAAAAAACAGATTTTTAACTGGGTCAAAAAACCCAAAAGATTGACAAATATTTCTTTCCAATGGTTTCTGATGATGCCAAAAAGAAGCAACACCTACAGCACAGGAAACTTTCAATATTCAGTGTTCGGATTTAAAGATCTGATAACTTTTATTCTGGGCTATTTTTGTGCAAAAGAGAACCAGATGAAAGCATAGTTAGCAAACTCCTGGGTCAGAGATTTCTAGTCCTTTCTCACTCTGCATTAGGTGAGGCTCACAGGAAGGCAGTTTGCAGAAAGAACTGATTCTGAAAAAGCTTTCATCAGCTGCACTGGGAAAAGATGTTTGAATATCAAAAAAACATTTTTCTCCATCCCCACAGCACCAGCTAACTCTCTAATCTTAAATCTTTAAAATAAAACATCCAAGGAATGGGAGGACATGAAGTTTGCAGGTAATGATATTTGGAGTGTACATCTGAGATGGAACAGATTAGTGAAGCATGAACCCACCAAGCATTCAAAGTGAGATGGAGAAAAAATTAGTTTGCCTATTTTATATTACCAATGTCTATGAAATACCAAGGAGGCAACGCTGATGTCACTAACACTGACAGGATTTTCTGTACAAGGAAAGTTCTCCTCACTTGTTTGTGCAGCACGAGGTGCTGCCCTTCAAGTACAGAACGTCACATCTGGCACTGAGAAAAGTGGTGATCACATCTGTGATGAACAAACTCCAACCTTCTTATCTTTCATTGCAAGCCTAAAAGGTCCCAAACACCCACAAGCCCTCTCAAAGTAATGTCTTTAAACTGTGCATGGATTGTTTGAGAACTGTAGTTTCAGTCTATTAATTGTCAACTGATGTGTTTGTTTTTTGGCCTACAGAAAATTAGTAATGGAGATTTACTCCAAGGTTTTCCACTTCAGATTTCCCATTTGATTATTATGATTCTATAAATAAATGAACTGAAAGAAAACACTGTTATGCCAGAAAATGCTATAAAAAAGACAAAAAATGTGTTTCTCCCAATCTTAAAGAGATAGTTGAGTTTTATATGCCTACAAATGGAATTACATCATAAAACGTGAGAACCCATTTGTAGTAAGAGCTAAAGACAAAAACTGTTCTAACAGTCCTATACCTAGCAAAAAAGTGGGCAAAAAATTTGTGAAACTCAGCAGATGACCTAACTCTATTTGACAATAATTTAATAATTTTAATAAAGATGCCCATCAGTGTGTCAGACTTTGTCCAGTATTACCAAAACAGAGACTACATTGCATCCATTTGAATGAGCCAAATTCAGCCATCTGCCATTTGATCAATACTGTCAGGAGACTGACCCAGTTCTAGCTCATTGGAAACAGTGCACTCCTCTAAGAAAATTATTTACCTCTTCTTTTTCTTTGAGTAGCCAAGGAAAAACTAGTCAAGAATCCATATGTGGCATTTCTTTTTGTTCTATCCCATAAATTCAATTAGAATTCTAAAGACTGTTTTATTAATAACATTCAGCTTCTTTAGCCAGGCTTCCAAAACAAATGAAATTAATTCTTTTTACCACCAGACTTCTACATTGTATCCTCTATCAGAAGAAACTTAATGCAGATCCATAAAGCTGGCTGGATCCTAAGCTGCTCTCAAAGCTCCCAACACTGCAAAGAATTGTGTTCCTGCAGCTCCACTGAGTCCAGGAAAGACAGAAGAGCTTGCAAACTCATCTGCAAAATCCCTTCTCTTTGCTTATCCCTGAAACTGCTCAGCATTTCCCAGCTCCCAATAGCAGACAAACATAATCCAGTCCCTCTAGGAGAAAAGTAAATCTTTACAATTTGCTCAGTTTAAGGAATCTTCGATATCAATGAGTATAATACTGAGATTTACTACATCATCAAGTTCCAAAGCAACAATTTCATTTGCAGCCATTAATTCCTTCTAGAAGTTCTTGTATAGTAAATGTTACATAATCTTTTTAGACTTAAATTTCAACTCATTCAAAGTTTGAAGAACTGTTTTACCACTAATTACCATTATATCTGTGTGGCAAATGGATTTTTAAAGCTTCAATTAGTCCCAGATGGGGTGATGCAATAAAAAAAAAATGGTTGCAAGAAAACACATTTGTGTGCACTGTGGCCACAGGAAGCTCTACCAATGGATGTAAAATGACAAAGTTGAGACATTTTTGCCCATTATTATATTTACTTCAAACTTTAAGGAACTGACAGATCACAGCCATTCCTTCACATGTGCAGTCACTAGATCATTTTGTACCAAACCCTTTTCAGTTCCTGATTGTCTCAATGCTGGAATATTTCAGTGCTGGAATATTTCAGCTGCTTCTGTTCACCTTCCTGACCCTTCTGGGCTGCCAATGTCTAATTTTTGACTGCTCTAATTTCTGGTTGGCCAACACTTACATTCTCGTTCCTGTTTGATGAAAGACAACTTCAGTTCAGGCTGTACAGAGAACAGAGGAAAAAAGAAAATTCACTGAAGTAGGAAAGGAGAGTAAAAGCCTGGGTAGCAGGTGAAAAGGGCATAATCAGCTCCATAAGCAGGGAACTAAAAGAGCCTCAGCTCAGCTCAGCTCCAGGCTGAGCTCCCACGACACTCACATGTCTAAAAAGGGCTGGAGCTTTTCTCACACTGGATGCATTACTGGGCTCTCCCTTCCATCCAGCTTCACATTATCATCAAAACTTTTAAGGATTCAAGGCATCTCTCCCTCTTGTCAACTTCTGCTGAAATCAGCCATGAACTTAGAGAGGGACTCTGAAGGTCAGGAGTGGGCAGAGTCAGAGACAGGAAGGTGCGGGACAGGGTGGAACCAAAAGGATGTGATAGACAGTAAGAGAAGTGGGAAGTTGAGGGCTTTTAAAATTATTATTTCATCTCCATGTTCTTTTGATTGTAAAATCATTCATTCTTTCAGTTTGAAAAATTAATCAATCTACTTAAGTTTCCAGTTTCAGGTTTTGGAGATAAAACTGTTTCTCCTTATTTACCTTTCTGAGTAAGAGACACATTAAAGGGGAGTGAAGTAGAGAGACAAGGGAGCTTATTATCACTCTTTTACCCTTCTGCTCAATAAATGTTTCCATTCTATGCTTAATTTGCAATTCAGTACACTGCTTACTACCACTTGTACTGATCTTTTCAATTATTTAAAAAAGTAATTAGATAGATTATAATGTCTGGGTAAAATGTAGTGCTTTTCAGTGCTGCTTTATTCCCTACATATCCATAGCTGCAAGTTCAAGTTAAAACCTTTTTCAGTATTATCTGCTGGAGAAGCCCACATCATTAACTCATTTCTCACAGTTTATCAAGCTGTCAACATGTGGACATGATTTTGGTCATTCACAGCCTTGACTGAGTGTCAGTGAATGACAAGAAGTGATGCACCTTCTGCATCTCTGCTTCTCAAGCCAGTGAGCCATCAAACATCTTTCATGGCCCCTCCAGTCTCCCTAACTAAATTCCATTAAGGTAATACTTCTGCTGCCTGATTAATTCATTTTTCTATAATTTCCCACTGTAGTGTACCACTCTTGCTTTATTCCACCATCTGAATATTTCAATTTTACATATTTTGCTTCCCTACTGAGTTGCTGCTGTAATTTCCCCATCTCTTTTGCTATACATTGCTTTCATGTTTCCTCCTGCTTCTCCAGATCTCAGTCTTTTGCATCATTTCAGTCCCCTCTGCACATGTTCCACTTTTATACTGTGGGATACTCCCCTTGCTCCCCTGCATCTCTTCATTCCAGGAGATCATGGACTGACCTCAGGCACAAGCAGCAAAGCCAGCAAGAGAAAAGTCAGTGTTCAGTGTAACACAGACAGCTGAGAGGCTCTGTGGCACACCTGGGGGAGAGGCACTCGCTAAAAACCGTGGCCAACAGAGCAATCACTTTGTCATCACACACAGCAGCTCTCACATGGCTGATGATAATCCACATTGCTGGGCAGGTTCAGAACAGAGCAGGCTCTGTTTACCTCAGAGGTGTCAGCACATGCACACCTGCCACTGGCCGGAGCTGGGAGCTCAGAGCCATTAGAGGCAATAAAATCATAAACCCCACAAAAACTGGCCACAAATGAATAGCAGGCACAGCAGCCCATCCCCGAAGAGGAAACTGATGACAGCTCCCTGTGCTGCCATTCGCTTTCAAAGTCACAGAAACCCTTTTGAACCTCTTGTATTCCCCTGGCTAATGCCATCATTATTTCAACACTGGCTGTTCAGAGTGAAACAGGTGCTATCTTGTCAAACGAGCCTCTCAGCTTTCATCATCCCGGAGTTCTTCACTGTGTATTGTTCAGCTGACAAGGTTTTGGGTTGCCTGGATACCAGGTCATGCTGATATAACAGCTAGTGATCTCTGCATAACCAAACTTTGTTGGTGAGAAGCAGGCGAGGGGAGGAACGATGTGGAAAGGAATTGTTTTATTCCCATGTCGTCCTCCCAGCAAAAAGAAGTTCCATGAGTTTATCTCGGAGGGCCGTGGAGAGAGGGCTGGTGGAATGCTTCCAGCACCTGATTAAAACTATTCACTCCATAATAAGCCAGCATTTCTAGTCTCATTTCTAAAAGCTTTTCTTCCTCGCTACTCACAACAGTCTGCTAGATTCCTAAATAGAAGGGAGAGATTAATCTGTGCTAAATTACTTGATGTGGGTTTAAAATTATTCTGGCAGAAAAGTAGAACATAAGTTTGCCCAAGGAAGCAAAGAATGAAGCATCCACTCCCCTCTTCCAGTTCAGAATGCAGTGATGAAAATACCCCAGGAGCTGTAGCACCATCCAAGTCACAGAAACACTTAAAGTCTGTTGAATCAGATTTTTGTTCTGAATTTTCTTTATCTCTTTCTCGGGACAGATGGCTCTCAGAAACAAATGTTTTTCAGCCACATGCTTGCCTAAAGTTTACCAGGAAATTTTTCTGTAAACATGATGCTTGAAGAAAGATTGTTATAGGAGAGGGTTTGTTTTACGTAAACTGCTTGTTGGTTTTCATAGCAGTGAAGTTATATTTACAAGGCATCATTTTCCACTGAGATGCTGGAGGCTCATCTTGTTCTTGTCCTGGGACAAGAAGGTTTTCCACACGATTGTTTTGGACAGAAAAGTACCCAACCTCACCTGTAATTTCCTGCACAAAATCTATGACTGAATTCTTTAAAACTGAGTTTTATAAAATGTTTCAGACTTTGAAGACACAATTTGTAAAACTCCAAACTTCTGAAAACATAAACAAAGCAGGAAATCCATCTTCATCAATGGCACTCATTCTCCTGTAGCCAAATAAAAAGGATTTGCCTAAATAATACACTTTGGCAGCTTTCTCAGGCATATAAATTGAAATATTGAAGTTGATTGAAATGCTCCTCAAGCTTTTAATGTTTTAAGCTAATGTTATATGAAAGCCATCATCTATCACATGCAACTTTGGAACCAGGCAGGTTTAGCCAAGTAACAAGTTTTCCTTGGATGATGTCCTGATGATTTTGGGCAGGCAAGGTTTAAAGAATGGGAATGAAAACCACTTTCTCTTAAATGGACAAAAAGATGTCCAGCCATGCACATAGTTCATCTACTCTGCTAATTAACAGGAATCTTCTCAACACCTTTAAGACAATAATTACAAAACACAGCAATTAAAAAATATGGAGAAATGCTATTGATCACAACTGGTGAAAAAAAGAGATGCTAAATGGGTTCTTTTAATTTCCAACCAAGCAAACAAAATTTCATTCAGACCCTGGGTATTGTAAGAAAAATAAAACTGAAATAGATACAAAGAGCAGGCCTGTAGGACGGGAGGGAGGAAGTGAAGGGACAAAAAAGGAGAGCTGGTGTGTGGCAGAAAGGACAGAAACTGAAACTGAAATGATATGAGAAATTAGATCAAAAATATGCAATTTGACATGAATTAATATAAAGAAATCACAAGGAAGTTGGTGTGTTATTTTACAAATCTCAAACCATATTGCATCAATCACTTGTTTAAAAGGCAACAACTTTATTCTCACAGCTTCAACAGAAACTTGCATTGCTGTCATTCAGAAAGAGAAGCCAAAACAGAGGCATTTGAGTCAGAGTTCACATGTGAGAGTACCCCACATCTGATGGAAGGAGTTCCTTTGACCTCCTCCTCCTATCACTGCTCTACAGCTGGAAAACCAAAAGCCTGCACAGGGAAAACGGTGATGATGCAGCTTTACAGTGCAGCAGAACGTATCTGCAGAACTGAAATGAAATGGGAGGGAAAAAAACATTTGAGAAAATGTACACATCAAGTGACTTCCTGCCCAAAGCCTTCTGAATTTTTTGAACATGAACCCATGGCTCCAAAGCAGAGCCATAAAATTCCCCCAGCCCCTGATGGGCCATGCTAATAGGCATGCAACTTGCAACACTTTTTAACATGTATTTTTAATTTAATCCATTAGAACCACAAAGGAATAATGTATTAAAGTGATAAGTCTGTACATTCAGTAAATAAATATCAAAGTGAGAGTCATGAAAGCTTTAGGAAAAAAAAAATCCAGTCAGAAAAGAGAAAAAAAAGAAAATTAAAGCCCTTGAAGGAATACATCACAGAAAAAAAAAATTGATCTACTAAATTAATTAAGTAAATTGATTGTAAAAATTTACTACCCTATGCAGTATAGAATAAATCTCATGGGAGGTAAGTTAGCTGAGTCAATTTGAGCCCTTCAACCATGAGAAACTTGTAAAGCACCTCATAAACCCTCTCAATAATACCATAGAAGAAAAATAAAAACTTTCTATACATGCTGAATACCTCAAGCAATAATCTACAAAGTACCATCCTGCTCTGCTTTTTGCTACATGTTCCGAGCCTGTCCATTTTTATTAAATCCAAAAGAACAAAATATCTGGTTCCTCCAAAGCACATTTATTTAATTATGCTCTCAGGATATGAAAAATTTAAAATAAAAAGGATCTGCTTGTTCTCTTTCTTTCAGTTGACTTGTTGAGCCTTTTATTCATTAGATATAAATAAAATAATAACTTCAGAACTCAGCACTTTGGAAGGCAAGTGCCTTTCTAAATTTCCTACTCCAACAGAAGAACTACCTATGAATAATAACCAATTCCTCTTCATCAGAGAGCCATGAATCACAGAATCAGCTATTTCCAGAGCAATCACAAGAGATCATCTGGATAAATCCTCCAGTTTAGGGCCTCACAGCCAGACCTGGGTTATTGCAAGGATAAATTTGTCTTACACTTACAAAAATCACCAGTCAAGGTCTTGTCAAAAGCTCTTCCCACAGCAAAGCATCAGTACCTGTTATTTTTGTTGCTTAGAAAAGCTTGCCTAACCCAAATCTCCCTTATAATAAATTATGCTCATTTATTTTCTTGTTCTATCTCCTTTCCCCACCAGCTATACAGAAGAACTGAACATCATCCACTTAATAATCTAATATGTGCTAGAAAATGTTATCATGTTGCTTCCTAATCTTCTCAAACTAAACAAATCCCATTCCTTCATCTTTTCATCATTTGCCAGTTCTTCTGGGAGAATTGCTCACTCCACACTGACAGTGTCTCACAGCTTTGAGGAGATTTGATCTTTTTCCAGTTAACCCAGCAACAGACACAAGGAAATAATTTCTAAATTCATAAAGAACCAGTTGTGATCATGAAAAGCACTTCAGTCAATGCTTCTAACTGATATGCTAATTAACAGAGATAACCAGTCTTAATCAAACTAATTACATTGCAGATTAAAGGTATTTGGAATTTAACACAGCTTCCCCTACATATCTACATTACGTTTTGGTGACCTGAAGCAGGAACCTGGAATAAATACATTAATATGTTTCTTTAAAGAATTCTTAACACATCATTTAACAACAGAAAAGGCAAGAGTGAATAAGAAGAAACAATAGTTGTTATGATTTCTGCTCTTGTTTAAACTGTGGAGGGTGAAAAACCAACCCTGTCAGCTCTGGTAAAGATGAAGAGACTTCTTGGGACCACTGGCTTGAATTTCAGTTTGTTGCTGTTGTGAATGCCAGGCCAGTCCCAGGGCTCAGAGACACAGAGGTGACACTGGGAATACACTCCTGGTGTGCCTGGGACACCACGGGCACTGCCTGTCACTGTGGCACCCAGGTTATCCTGCAGGAACCGTGTGACAGACCATGGGATCACTTCCCTGAGGATGGGGCTGTGTGTCCCAGCAGAGAGGATCCAGCCCCATCCCTGCAGGGTGACTGTTCCCCCAGGGATGCTCCGTGCCTTTCCCCACCCTGGAGGGTCCAGCATCACTGGAACAGCACCAGCAAAGGCAGATGGGGGGGAGCACCAGGGGTTTGTGCTTGGCTCAGGGATGTGACCCTGAGCTCCTCAGCTCCCACTGCCCACCCACAGGGTGGCATCCAGCACCTCCTGCTCACATAGCATCAGACAGATCCCCAGCTGCCCTGAGTACTTGTTCCTAGGAGAAGAGGTCCCACAAGGTGATCCTTAAATGCAGACTGCATGGAATCACTGTCTGTGCTCAGAGAGGTGTTTTATTTATCAGCTTTGTGTTGTGAAAGTCTTACTGCTCCTCTTAGATTGCAACCTGTTTGCTCTCCCCATTTCTGATACTGAGTGGTGTTCTCCTTTTTGACCTTCGGTACCAGTTTTACATGAGGCCACCTGACACTGGTCTGAGGTGCAGAATGATAAAACAATGGCCTAGAAAATATTCTCTGTACCCATTATTTCCTTCTGCATTATGTTTAGTTTGTTTTTGCATTCTCACAATAACAAATGCCATGGCAGGATCACAGTGTCATCGATGCCAAGAGGTTTCCATAGTATAGAAAACTAAGAACATTAAACTGTTAAATATCTGTAGAAGCTGGAAGGAAAACAATGGAGTAATTTTATTATAATTGCTACCTGCACATTGTCTCGTAAGGTCAATTTGAGATGCATTTATTTAAACTAATTAACCAACATGCTTGTAAATGTGGTATTTGTTGTTCTTCTGCAGTGAATAAGAGCTGAGAGTGATAAGACAAGTACAGCTTCTCTGCACTACATGAATTAATACCCACACACATTAATACCCACATTAATACCCATGCATGGAAGAAAAACTACAGGGGAAAGGAATGGTGGAGGAATCCTTTCTGTATATTGCCATTACAGCAGTAAATGAGGTAAAAACATTGAACATTTCTCATTATTCCTGATACAACCCTGGTATCAGCCATGAAATGAGGAAACAAAAGTTGATTTTAGAGGGAACTGAATAATGCAGCCATTGACACGGTCATCTTTAGATGTACCTTGATGTATCTAAACTAGGAGACACGTCTTCCAAGAGCAAGTTAGGTATTTTATACTTAACACACTGTAAATATTACCAATTACATTCCCTAAAGTCCTTAGGACTACCTCACCCTGTTCCTTTGGAGATGTGCAATAACATGAAATGGTTGTAACACACGACAGGCCCATGTGAAGAGGCAAATTAAATGCCTGATTAAAGAAGTTAGTACCCTCACTGTTTGTTCTCATCCTCCTCTTTAATTAGCTTCTTAATTGCTCACTTGTTTGAGCAGCTTGGTAACAGAACACATCTGCACCAGCTGCAACCAGAGCTTTTACTTGTACAGATACTTGCAGACACTTAGATTTAGATTTCTTGGCCTGTTTTGGATTGATTTCTCCTCGAGATGTGAATGCCTTGCCTAAATCCAGGCATCTGGCACTATGAGAGGCGATTGGGATGATGATAATGCTTGGGCACACGACACAAGGCACAACACAGAGCTGTGTCCTCCTGGAGCTGCAGCTGGGGGATGTGGGACAGTGTGGGTTGTCTAAAACAGCACCAGACCATGGCCTGAGTCACTGTAGCATCCACAACAACCAAAGAAGCTGGAGATTAATGGCAGGAGACACGAAGTGGGGAAGACCTGATGGCTGCTTGGATGATGCTCTTGTAGGTGTCAGACAGGTTCACCCAAGTTCTCAAGCACCAGTGCAGCAAGTCTGAGTGTAACAATGCACAGAAAGGATTGCACTGAGAGCAGAGAACGGCATTAGACTGTCATAATTTCTAATTTTTATCCTTTAATTCATTTCTTCCTGAAAATGCATTCTAGATATGCTTCTTGTGTCCTTACAGCAAGTAGCAGGATTAATCCAACCCCTATTTTCCTGTAAACATTCTTTTAACAGGCAGGTGAATTTTTGAAGTCTTTCTCAAGCTATCAGTTGAATTTTTCTGCCAGCACATAGAATGTTTTTATTCTGTCCTTTCACTTGCTTAAAAAGGCCTCTGGCTTGAACATCCCTGGGAGCCAAGTAATCTGTTCAGAGCTACTTTCTAACAAAAGTAAGAATTTCCTGCCATTTTTTCTTGCTGATCTTGAGACGATATGAAAATGAGAACTGAGTTTCCAAGAGTAAGCGGAAACACACACAAATGACCCAGAGTTAAAATGCAGCTGAACAGCCACAAGCAGCAAAAGGAAGGTGCAAAATATTACATGGTAGAGATGCTCGAGTAATCAGGAATTTCTTAAATCACACCAACCTATTGAGAATGAACCTCAATCCTAAGTGTCCCTGACCCTGTTCTGTGTTTTGTCAGTGCAGTCAGTGCTAGCACTCTTCTGTTGAATGGGAATCTGGGCTGGACACTGAAGCTGTTCTGATCTGTCTTCCTTTAAGGAATCGTGTTCACCTGGAAAAATTACTCCACAAGTCAGATGTAAACTTCAGTGTAACAAACATTCCTTAAAAGCAACAAAGGACATTCCTATTTTAAGAGATAATAATTACTCTGGCCACCTGTCCTGTCTGCATTCCAGTCCTGAGTATTGGAGGACTGGGAAGAGTAAAGAGGGGATTACCTTGGACCTTTTATTTGACTGAACACCAATTCATCACTACAGTAATTTTAGCTCTTGCTGATTCTGTTATTGATGACTGCATGTAACTACTATAATAAACTAACTATTACAATGTGCTAAACACTATCATATATTAACTACTATAATATATTGACCTTTTTGTTAATAAAAAGTTCCATGTGCAGGAAGTAATTCTCCATTCTTTGACATCATTACTGATGACCTGCTCTGTTACCCTTTAGTAAACTACAGCAACTCTATGAACACTGGGTTTTTTTTCCTATTAACCTGATTAATAAAAGGTTCAATACAGAAAATTCCTAAACTCCTCAACTTCTAGTTAAAAGCATTCAACATCTTGCAGGAGTAGCCAACAATGAACTGCCAACAGATAAGGGTTTGAAAGTGCTCTGCAATTGCTTTGAGCTGGGAAGCATTAACCTTAAAACTGGACTGGAACTGAAGGAAAAACCAAAATACTCCTACAAGATGCAACAGCTTGCAAAGGAAGCTGCTGATAAACACAGGCTCATCAACAGTCTCATCAAATGCCACTCCACTGAAAAACTAATTTTGATTTTTTTTTCCCTCATTCTGAATGACAATGAGTTGGTGATGAAAAAATTACCATCCTTTCCCACAGGTTATGAATGTCATAGAAGGAACACAAATGCTAAAAATCTGCTTTAATTGCTGCATCTGATCATGGTTAATTTAACCAATTTTTAAAGTTATAAAAAAGAAAGTCAAGAAGTGTCTGTGATTTTTCACATCAACAAAAGTACTCAAGTTCTATGGTGAGCTTACCAGCAGTGTCTTCTGAAGAATACCTGTACTGAATCACTGCAAGAGAAGTAGCATTTTGCACATTTCTGGCCACAACACTGATGTCAGCATCTGCCCAGCTGCACTTGCTGCCTCTGTGAGCTGGTGATGCCCAACATGAACTAAGGGCAGAAATGGATGACTGGTATAATTTACCATTGTGGTTTTGGGGTGCTCTGTGATGGGAGCTGTACTCTGAACCAGCTTCCTCTTCTCAGAAGCACCTCCCTTGTGAATAGTCTTCAAGACACAGCACCTGCTCAGGGTCACTGCAGCCCTAAACCACATCAGTCACTTTCCTGTTAGATGTCACTGCAATAACGATCCAGTACAGGTAACAGCACTACCTGATTCACACTTGTCCTCATTCTCCTTCAATTCCACATCTGGGCTCACTCCTTAACCTGCCTGCAAACCTTCCAGCCCACCCCTTCTCTAGAATACATACTTACAAAAATTTCTTTGTACCGATATTTTATCTTCATGATCTTTTATTTACATCACCTAAAGACACAGCGTTCAAGTGATATTTATATTCCTGTGATTTCTATCATCTTGTTGTAGGAGATGACAAGTTGATTGCAAGATGTAAAATTTATCTACATTAAACCTTTTGTGAAGATGCACAGGAAGGTGAATCTCAGTAACAAAGTAAATTAAAACATACTGCATTTGAGCACAATGAGGGAACATGCAAAGCTAAAAGCAGACCTGTCATGGTGACAGCTGCAGGATTCAAAGGTGCTGCTTTTCACTCCATCACTTTCACCACCAGAAAATTAGTATCATAGAATCACAGAACCATCTAGGCTGGAAAAGCCTCTAAGATCATCAAGCCCAACCCAGTAACCCAGCACTGCCAAGGCCAGCACTGAACCCCATCCCCACGTGCCACATCTGCATGTCTTAAATCCCACTTGGCATGGGGATTCCACCGCCTGTTCCAATGCTTGGGAAACTTTCTGGTGAATAAATTGCTCATAATATCCAACTTAAGCCTCCCTTGGTGCAACTTGAGACCATATCCTCTTGTTCTGTCCCTTTTTCCTGGGAGCAGAGCCTGCCATTCTCCTGGCTGCACTCTCCTGTCAGGGAGCTGTGCAGAGGCAGAAGGCTCCCCCTGAGTCTCCTTTTCCCCAGGCTGAGCCCCCTTCCCAGCTCCCTCAGCTGCTCCTGGTGTTCCAGACCCCTCCCCAGCTCCGTTCCCTTCCCTAGACACGCTCCAGCCCCTCCATGTCCTTCCTGGAGTGAGGGGTGCTGACACATTTACACCCCTCGTGTCTCTGCTGTCCATGGGGCTCCATCCTCACCTGGCCCAAGACAGAAGCTCCTTAGCACAGCCTCCCTCAAACTCTGCTGCCACCAGGTTCATCTCCAGGGAGTCTGATTACATCCCCTTCCCGCTTCAAATCCAGTGCAATATGAGGGAAGAAATTCTCCAAATAGGGATTGCTTTGAGGAGCAAGGAGATTGTGCCAAACTGACCTCTAGAATTACAGAAATTGACTGCCTTAATTTCAATTATGGTTTATGCGTACCTTGTAACATCCTGTGAAATCATTTACGTGTTGGCCTGTTTCAGAACTCAATATATTTCACCCCATTAAAGAGGCATTCTGTTTTCCAAATATATGAAATAGTGTTCATAAACATACCCATTAGAAAACCAGAAGCAACCTGTTTAGCTGGGAACAGCCTCCCAGAAATGCTGATCCAGCTACCAGTATTCTTCTCATCTTTTTTGACACACTTGTTATTTTCATATAACTTCACCCATCTATGTTGCTGGGTTTTGTAATTGCTGGTGGCTACAGTTCCCCAACATTAATCTTTCTCAAATTATGTGGAGTTACTGTATTTATTTTAAACCACCTCTGGTTATGCAGATCTCAAAAATGTCATTTCATGCATTGCCATATTTGCATTGTCACCCTGATCCTTCTGACTTTACAGTTCCAGTTTCAATGGGCCAGTTCACAAATCACTCAGCATTCAGACAGATGATCAGAAGTGTCCAGTTCCTGCAGCTTAGAGAGTCTCCATGAGTCACCTGAGCCATGACAGCTGACTCTGTGTATCCTCTTAATCTGCTCAATTTACTCAGCAAATCATATAAACTGATTTATCTTCCTGGTTGTCGCCAAAGGCTTATAATTATGTATAACAAAAGTAATTTAAGCTACACATTATGGTTTGCAGCTGGACTGAGGAAAGAACAAATGCATCATTACCAAATCTCCCAACAACCTTTAGTTTCCATTTTAGATTTCTCACAAGTATCATCCTCCTCACAGAGTTGTGGCTGTGTTCTCCTCCAGAAGGGAAGTGTGGTTGTAGTTTTGGATTCAGAAATGCTAATGTTAAGATGAAAGCTTTCCAGTAAACTTCTCTAAAGCCAGAGAGCACTGAAGCAGGAGTGCTGCTGGTTCTGGGATGGAGGCAAAGCGAGGAGCAGAGCACTGGACACTGATGACCCTGCTTGGGAGCCAGGAGGAGATGAAAGTCAAAACAGGTCATGGAACAGGACATCCCAAAGGATGCAAAGGAACCACTGGAAATCCTGCAGCCCTTGATTATGTCACAGTGTTAAACCATCTGCAGTGTGAAGTGAGGCTAAGCCAACAGTTCCTAAGGGGGGGTTCTCAAGGTCTGCCCTGCACCTCTGCACGAATGATCTCGAGCCTTTCCTCACCTGCACCATCCTGAGAGGCTCTGTGCCTGGCTCTCAGGGAGCTCCAGGATCAGCCAGGAGCTGAACGACAAGAGAAGGGAAGAGACGCTTTGGGAAAGGCAGAGACAGGGTTTTTGCCTTTTTGCTTTAATACAAAACCTCACATTCTGGAGACCAAGCTGATAAAAGCAGCACAGAGTCCACAGCTGCTCTCTGCTTTGGACCAACTCAGTGCACAATCTAAAGATCCAAACCCATGGATGAAAGCCCTTCTGGAACACCACTACTCAGGAAGCATGATGAGGACAAGTCTTAAAAAGATAATCTGTTCCTCTTTTGACTTAGCTGGGGGGGAAAAGCAGCTCAGGAAACCAAAATTCTGTAGAAAGGTCTGTGGAAAAACAAAAATAGACCAGGGAACTCCCAGTCAGGCTGGGCCTTTGTACTTCTCCTGGGCTGGTTACTGCAAATCTGAGCTAATCTATGGAAAGGCCTCCTGAAAGAAAAGGCAATTTATGGATCACGGCTTTAAAACGGGCAGGAGGAAGATGGACTGAAGAAATGATAGATGGAAAGATGAAGAGAAAAAATATGGAAGGCAAAGGAAAGCTGAGATATGTAAGATTCAATAAGGAAGAAGTAAATATGTATATAATAAGGCTGGAAAAAAGGTGGAGACTACTAAAAATAATTATCAGCACTACAAATTAATTCTAGTATTTTTTGCTGCACTTTTCAATATTTTCCACTTCTTTAAGTCTTCCTAGCACATGATCTTTCATTCTAATTCTGAGCTTTCTCCTTAAAAGCCAATGAAGCCTTGCAAACAGGCTTCATCTTTTTAACTGGATGAGAAATACATCTCCAATGTCTCTTCAGTGGTTGCTTACTTTCAGTTCTTTATTCTTCTAGTCCTGTGACACTCTCCTTCAAGGACTTTTCTGCGTTAGAAGGCACTGAATGACAATTAATTTAGTGCACTTATCACATTTGTACTGGCTAGATACTCTCCAGATTCCTGAGCAGGGATAATTTTGCTCTCAACGATGGCAGATCCAGTATTTTTGGTGCAACAGTAAGAAGATGTTATTTAATAAGTGAAAGTTCTTCCCAGGAGATTAAAATGAAAACCATGAAGAATTGGTTGAGATGGCAAATGGCTACAAAATTTTATTTGAAGTTCTGTTTTCCCTCAGCAGTATAATTCTGTGTGACAATTTGAGCATGGATCTGACTATAATGCAAACACTTACAATGATTAAAGTATTTAGATGAAAAGTCTTCCAAATTTAACAGACATTTTTGACATGAAGGGAAGGCGTAGAAATCTACAGTTGGTGTTTAAGGGGAAAAATGTGACTATATCTCAAAATCTTCATTTCCTGGTCAAACTGTTCCTATTTTCAATGGCTATTTGGATTAATTAAATCCAAATTTTCTGTTACAGTTTTAAACAGTGACCTTATACTTTCTGCCACTGTAAAACAATGTTTAATGCGATTTGCTGTGTTCCCTGTTTAGTGATTCTGATTATACATTAGATCTGTGCACAGGAACAAACAGCAGTCAGATAAAATCAATGCAGCAACAAGATTCCTGTTTAAATGAAAAGCATCTCAACTCTGCTTTGCCATGCAAACAATCACTGAGTGGAAACAATCACTTTTTCTCAATGTCTACTTATGATGCAAGACAAAATGGGAAAATCAATGTCCTTCAACAGAGGGAGCATCGGTGTCTCTGCAACCACAGCAAATGACCCTTTCCTGTTCCTTATCACAGCCATGACACTCTTGGAGAGCTTAAAAATCACATTCCCAGAAATGTCAGTCAGCAGAGGAAACCTCTTTAGTGATCCTTCACTAGGAAAGAGGTTAGAAAGATTTTCACAAACGGTTCTTATGTTCTACTCACAGACTGAGAAAAATCTCCCGGGATATTGATTGTTTTATTCTATCAAAAAGCAAAAAAGTAAAAAGCATATAAATATAAACCCCCCCTGGTAACAGCAAAATTCACTGGAAATGTTACTTTTTGAAAAGAAAACTGGGATTTCTTTGAGTTTGATCATACGACTAATCCTTTTTTTCTAATAAAATAATAATTGTACCGAGATCACTCAAAGGGACTCACAAGATATTAGAGATTTGGAGAAGGGCAGAAGTAAAGTTGTTTAAGATATTTCATTCTAAACAAATTTGTCCAAAAAATCATGCACTGGGGCTTAACAGAAGCTACACAATGTACACATTTGCCACTGATGGTAATTATATCTTGCTGTGCATCTTACTGATCTTGCCTACAATTGTAAATGAATGGTGTAAGCCAATCCATTTATCTCTGAAGTCATTCACTACTTAAGACTGTTCAGAAAGCTACTGCAAGAGCGTTGCTAAGATTAAAAATAGAATGGTTTCATGTAATTTTCAATGTCAGTATCAAGTGTAAAAACACTGAATGAAGGGTTAATTTGCACGAGGAAAGAAAGCCAAATAAGAGATGACACTTGGGCTATGAGACCATCTTCAGGCTGTGGAAAAAAAAAAAAAGAATATATTTTCTCATAGCCCTAAGAAGAGCTTACAGCTGAAATGTCTTCTCTAATCTTATTGTTTATTTATAATCTGCATTTATTATCCTCTTTGCTTTTATTTTGCAGCTAACATCCTCCTGCAGGACCTATTTGTCTCCAGATGTTGATCAGTGTACATTCTTTTTGCTAAATGTCTTCTGGATCTAAAGCCTTTTTCATACTGGGATTTGGCAATCAAACCCTTTTCTATCTTCCCTGCTTGGGTGAAGCCTCCTCCTGCAGGGACAAGAACTGACACTCATTGGAGTTACACGTCATGTGAACACATACTCATGAATTTTTCTGTATGAGATTCTGGAAATACATTTTATTGTAATATTCTGGCTGGGGGAAAAAATGGAAAAATGAGAGTTCATTCCACAACCTTCCTTAGTGTGGTGCAAGTGCACTCTAAGGCAGACTCCATCTGATATTTTATGAAATTGGATTTTGAGTGCTGTAATTTCATACACTTAATTACAATTACAAGCTCTGTTTTAAAAGAAACTGTAATTCGATCACACTGCCCAAAAGGCTTCCTCCTGAAGAAAGTGGTAGATCCAACATTGCCCAGAATTTTTTACCTAATCGTGCCTTAGATGTCTTTGCTATTTTGGATGGAAAATAATTGTCAGGCAGGGAAGTATTCATAGAATCACAGAATGGTTTGGGTTGGAGGAGACTTTAAGGATAATCCAGTGCCCCCCCCTGCCATGGCAGGGACACCTTCCACCATCCCACATTGCTCCCAGCCCTGCCCAGCCTGGCCTTGGACACTTCCAGGGATGAGACAGCCACAGCTTCTCTGGGAATCTGTGCCAGGGCATCCCCACCCTCACAGGGAAGAATTTCTTGCTTATATTCACTCTAGCTCTGCCCTCTGGCACTGGGAACCCATTCCCCTTTCTCCTGCCACTCCAGGCCCTTGTCCTTCTGCAGCTCTCTTGGAGCCCCTTTAGGCACTGGGAGGGCTCCAAGGTCTCTCTAGAGCCTCCTCTTCTCCAGGCTGGACACTCCCTGGCCTTGGAGCATCTTTGTGGCCTCCTCTGGACTCTCTCCAGCAGCTCCACAGCCTTCCTGTGCTGGGACCCCAGGGCTGGAGGCAGCTCTGAAGGTGAGGTCTCACCTGAGCAGAGCAGAGGCAGAATCCCACCCCTCAAGCTGATGGGCAGGCTGGCTTTGATGCAGTTTTACAAGTATTCAAAAAAGTCCTCCAAAGAAAAATGCCATTTTGTTTTGTTTTACATTTCCATCTGTTCTTCCCTGACCAAGCAAGGAGGTTTCAAGGACTGACCTTCAAATAACCCAGGGAACTGCTAAAGTTGGGAATCTCTTCAAGAGAAGAAGTTGATGAACTGTGAGTCAACCCAGGAAAATATCCCATGCTAAACATGGCTGCTCAGTGCCTCTTTGGATGATTCATGAGTTATTGCCACGGACTGATGCACAGCTAATCCCCCTCCCGAGGAAAGTGTCTTCACAACACATTAAACCTTAATCAGCTCATGGCAGTGATCAGGGGGCAGATTGAGAAAATGCTTCTGCCCATTGTACAGTGGAGTAAAAGAGTTCGGGACATTGCTGCCACTTTTATCAGCAAAGGCTCAGAATTTTTGTCAACTCAGTAAATTTGTTTAGAGATTTCAAGGCATTTCTGTATCAGCAAAAGCCACAATGTGTAAGTAGCTCTATCAGGAACATCTGCAGAGGGATGGGTGAATCCTAACCCTGAGACAAGGCTGGTTTTCAGTGATGAAAGGACAATTTATTTCAGGTATAAAACATCCAGGTATAAGCATACCCATATCACTAATGCACAACTGTATCTGTTAGGAGACACCCTCAGTGTAACACCCAGGGAGCTTTTTCTAACTTAGTCCTTTGTGGAACAGCCCAGAAGCAAAGATGTAAGAAATAAGAGAAGCATAGCTTGCCCTCTTTCTGGATGAAGTTTAGAGAGTCCAGTGATAACCATGAAAGCTCCTATAAAAAGTTTTTACTTTATTTTTTTTCTATTCAGAACTCCTGGACTCAAACACTCTTCCTCTACCAGAGAAAGTGCCACCTCTTTATCACTGAATTTCTGGCCAAGTTTGGGTTTCTTTCCTGCTTTGTCAGTGCCAAAAGTACAGGCAATCCTTTTGGCTTTTTGCAATAATCCTAATATTATCTATTCCAAAGAAATCAAATCTATGATTACATAAAGGTGCATTATAATTTTAATAATATTTAATGACAGATAAGAAAAAAAAAAAGGTAAATTTATGGAGGATGACAACATCAGCAGGTCCAAAGGAGGTTTAGACAAACTCACAGACAGCAAGTCTGTAACCAAATTCTAAAAGAACTGTCAGGAATTAATCCTTCAGCATTCCTAACCCAAAAATTCTGGATGCTGGAGGAGAAAAAGGGACAACAAACTGCCTCCTCTCCCTGAGGAGCATCTCATTTTCCTGGTGGCAGGACAGAATGTTTGGCTCAATGGACCATTAGACGGAGCCAATAGGGCATTTCTTATGTTCTGGGGGAAAATCTAATTTATCCCTTCTAAAAGCCAATTAAAGATCATAAAAGACAGATATTACTATCAAGTTAGGACAATCTGTAAGTGGAGATTCCAAGTTAGTAGCAGTCAGAGAAATGTAACTCGTGTTAATTGAATACTAATTATAGGTGCAATTATTCTGGATTATGCTGAGCAGTGAGTTAGAAGTTGGTGTTCAGCCGAAGTCCCTCATTGAAAATTCAAAATGACTGCTTCCCCTGTATCATTTTACACATATTTTTCTTCAGCTTTTCCTTCTGCATGATCCAAGTTCATGTACAAAACTCCTCTCCAATAATCTGTATTTTAAGGACAATTACAGCGAACATGCAGAGGTGAACTGGTACCTTTTTGCCTTGTAGGGTTCCAGTGCAGGAAACAAGAGGTGAGGGGAATTCCTGAGGCACATGGGGAAATGGGATTTTCATCATCCTACTTCAGGTAGTACTTTACAGAATTATCTGAAATACATCCCAAAGTTCCCAACTCATCATTCAGAAAGGGTGAAAAAATGCTATAATTTCTGGGGTTGTGCAAACAGCACCATCAAGGGCCACAAGTGCAATGCACTGGAAGCCTTAGAACAGCAACTCAGATCCTGGAGCAGCAGGGGCAACATAATTTGAATTCCATTATATTAATCTAAGACAGAAAAATTCTGAAAATCATCTACAAAAGGGAAAATGCCAATTTATGCAGCAAATTATGAAATCTTACAATCCATGTATTGCAAGTGAGAATGAAAAAAGGAAAGAGAGGCAGAAACAGTAAGGGAAGGAAAAAAGAATATATTTGGTATTTTAAAATTCTTCGTATTTCTACTGTTCAAGACTTTAATTTTTCTGACTCTGTACTATTTCATTGAAGTTGCTTTAGAGGACAGTATTGTCTTAACTAAATTTCTATGCCTGACATTCCAAATGGGATTTCACCTGAGAAAATATTATACTTTGTAAGTCTTATTGCTACTTATGCTAATTTCTTTCTTAAGTTTAAACTGGGACAATATCAGGTCAATCTGAACACAGCTACCCTGGAATTAATGTTGCATTTGTCAATTTAGCAACTTTTTCATGGGTTTCATTGATCTGTCTTTGTTTCAGTGCAAAAAAGAAAAGATGCAAAGGCTTTATTAAAAGGAAAAAATCCTTAGATCATAGAATGTGGCATTATAATAGAAGGAAGGAAAACAGTTTTCTACCTGTTGAATGCTACAGAAAAGGCCAGAGAATGCAAACAAGAAATAGATGCTTCAGATAGGTTTTTAAGCCAAATAATTTGGACAAGATTTTTCAAACAGTTGCTTCCTCATTTCTGCTTCAGTAAAGCAATAGTAGAAATAATGAGCCCAGTTAACCAGTTTCAGGAGTGACCTTGGGTGATTTGTCAGAGAAAAGCTCCCAAAGCAGCCAAAAACGAACGTGGGTGTTGGTTTTTGTCCTGGCACCCATCAGGTGGATGGACCAAGGGAGACTTAGGGGGAGGTAATTTACCTGGTACAGCCCTGGGCCAGCAGAAAAAACCTCACAGTGACAGCAACGAGTGTTCTGTGCCCGACAGCAGCAAGTGCCAACATCAGGCAGGAGAGTCAGAAAAGGAGAGAAAAATCACCCCAGTCCTTCCATTATTTCCAAAGTCTATCTTATTTAGCTGAATCTGCATACTCAAAACCAGAGCTCAGGCAGAAACAAATCAGTAAATGACACTCTCAGGAATTAAAGAAGGATAAATTTACCATTTTTTGCTGCTGTAGTGCCAAGAGAGCCATTCAGCTCCTCTGCCCAGGAGTGATGGCCCCTAATGAGATTCCCATTCCAGTCATTCTTTTTGTTTCCTTAAGGACTGGGATTCTAGCAGTCACATAAGCCTTTGGATTTTACGAGGTTCTGAAAGATTTGTTAAAAAACAACATTTTTAGCTAAGAACCCATCAGCTAGGTCCTTTAACACACTTAGAATCATTAGCAGGTAAGGCTTCTGTTTATTCCACACTATTGCTGTGGGCTCTCCTTATCTATCTAACTAACTCCATAGTGGGGTTTTTTCTAAATACAGAACCCTTATAGCTAAATAAGTATCTAACAATAGGTCCATACCTGATTTAGTTCAAATTTGCTACAATTTAAAGCTTTTGCACTGCCCAACCCCTTTCAATGGAGTCATCTTATTAGTTAAGCCCAAAAATTTCTCCATCAGTGCCACCAGTTAGCAATTTACAGAGAGGAAACTTCTTTCCAGGCAATGAGATTCTCAGACCATTTCTGTGGAGCAGCTGAAGCACACCAAAGTAGGTCAAGCATCATCCATCCCCCCCCAAGGTTTGGCAGGAAGCTCCCCAGGTGAGAGCTCAAACACGACATCAAAGCCACACCTCAGCCTGACACACTCGAGGATCCCTCTAGGATGAGCTTCCTCAGGAAAAACTCCTGTCAAGGTTCCACAGGAGCTCAGAGCCTGCACAAATGGAACAGCAGCACTTCCTTCTTGTTGTACTTTACAGCTCCTCAAAACGCGCTGTTATTCCCTCCGAAGGCGGTAATTGAAAGTTATAAGTCATAAAAACTGATTTATTCTTGCTGAAGGACTATTTAAAATGATCTGAACTAACTGAAATTTAAAGTTTAAGAACGACATCAATAGTTCTACCCTCAACATTTATTTAAAAGAGGTTTCGAACGGAGCAATATGATATAATTTAGAAACGAATTCAACAGTTGTTTTTACTCCCTCCGAGAGCAGTTATTGCCTGTCAGATAATTAAGTGACTATGCCAGTGACAGAATACACAAAGCAGCAGGGAGCACAAGAAAATACTGAAGCTTCTTGCAGTCCATGAGCTTCCAGCGAGAACAACCTGTCTAACATATTAGAGAGAGAGAGAATTAAAAGACATGATCACAAAAACAAGAAATCACCATGGAAACGCTCTATCAGTGTATTTCACTATGAGTGTGATCAATTCAGATGATCCTCAGCAAATTTTATGACACGTTACAAAACATACTGTAACACTCTATCTCGCATAAACATTTATTTAAAATCGATAAGTCAACTAAAAATAATAATATACCTTGAGTACCTACACTGAATGAACAAAAGATGCTCATGGAGCTTCATTCCTCACTGAAAATTCATATCAGGAATCCAGCTACTCTATTCAAGCCAGACTAATGTGTATGTGCAACTCTAGACCTTTGAAATTTGTTTACTTCAATTATGAGACACTTGTGAAAAAGAAAAGGAAATGGCAGGTTCTTGTTCATCTCTAGACAGGAACAAAGTGAATAGGAAGTTTTGGATTGTTGAATCTTGCTTCTGAAACAAGTGTCCTCATTCTAAATATCCAGAGTGCTCAAAACACACAAGCTGCTTCGCACTGCAAGCACAAAGCCCTGTGAGATGCAGAACTGGCTCCAGCACGTGGATTTTGGACACCATCAGGGTGGGATTCCCAGCAGAGCCAGTCCCTAAACTGACCCGAGCAGCCCTGTGAGCACAGGCTGGGTCAGGCCAGGCACTGGCCATGCCCAGGGGATTTATAGTGGCTGGGGAGGAGACAGACACAGGGACAGCCAGCTCCAGGCTTTCCTCACTTCTGGGCAAATTGAGAGAGGGCATTTCTTCCATTTCTCATGGCATTTTTTTACTTCTGTGTTCTGTAAATAAATTTATTGATTTGTTTGGAAATTTTGTGGGAAAAAAAATAAACCAAAAAAAAAAAACCAAAAAAACCAAACCACCCCACTTTCAGAAACTTAGGCTAAAACAGAAACTGAAATTGAAACCCCACCACAAGTCATTGTGTGAGCAAAGCTGAGAACACACCAAGTGTTTTTCAAGAGCAGAACAGTTCCCCATAATCCTGCCAGGGGACAGAAGCAGTCACAGAATCCTAAATCCCCCCACCACCACCCTGGTGTGGCCACCACAGCCACCGGCACTCTCTGCACGTGGCCGTGTCCTGCTGTTGAGGTATCTGGGAACAAGGATATTTTTGGAAGGAACATATGGTTTGTGACAGAAATGAAGGTGTTTCCTCAGAGGTGAGCTGCTGTTGTAGCACCTGGGATGAATTCCTCTCCTCTGAATACAGAACTAACCAGCACATTTGGATCCTGGGACTGCTTGCTGCAACACTCCACACATCAAAGAACATTTTTCTGGAAGCTTCCAATTACCATGGAATTTTTCTTGGAGAATTTTTTTTTTTTTTTTGTGACACTGATTAAAGATAATCACGAGAAGAAAACTATGGCTACTAATTGTTGAAATTGTAAGGGAATATATTGAGATGATTATCGACTTAATGAAGCTGGCACTGAAATACATTTTCCTGATCTGCTTACTCTCTGTACTGTCTCCTAACTGGATAATACTCTGTGATTTACTCAGCCTCAGTAAATAACAGACTGATCTCTCTTGTTTGCAAATGACAGCAAACATGGTTCCAGGAAAAATCATAAAACAAACAAGCGCAACATGTAATGCAAGTATCAACCATTTTGGGCTCCGTGAAAACAAGCTTCGTAGAGAAATGCTTGTTTCAACATACTTCAACCTGATGCCAATTCGTAATTACAAGTCTCATTCTGAGCTATTTTACTAACTAAAAATAATAAAATCTTATATTAATGGTTTTTTTTTCAAGTGCAAATGCACACAGATTGAGTAACAAAGATATATGCACCTCCTGAGGAGGAAAAACTAAAATTATCAGTGAAAGCAGGGCAGCCCTTCCCCTAAATTCAGTCAAGGTTATTATGCCTGAACAAGCTTTTGAAAGCATTTTGATTTTCTTTACTCAGTGCATTGAGAATAACATTTTCCACAGAAAGAGCACAAAGGGAAGACTGGTTGGGTTTGACTTCCTCCCCCAGTCTACCACAACTATTCAAAATTCTGTCTCTGAACATCCACTCTTCCACTACACAAATATATTCCAGCTTCACTTCTCATCTACCCAATACAAATTCTCCTTTCCAGGCACTGGAAATTTTGCAACATCCCTCTCAAGCCACTTCTGATCCCATGATGGATAGAACATCACCCTTGCAAGGAAAGGCAGCCCTAGTTCTGCACTGTGAGGGTTCCCAGTGGGAGGATGAGGTGTGAATCCAAAGCCATTCCAAGTGTCTCTCAGAGTTCATCAGGCAGCTGTGATCTTATGATCCAACTAACCAGGATTAGTTGTTCTTTAAACAAACTAAATGTAGCAGATATTACTGGTGTGGGACAAATGATCTGTCAGTAGCAAACACAGATGACGTAAAAAATTAATGTTATTCTTCTTTTCCACAGTGTACACAGAAGAAATTAACTCTTGAGTTGCACAGATGATCAGACTGCAGCAATTCTTGGCGTAAATTTAAAATTAATTATGTTCTAAATGCTGTACACATATTAACTAATTAACCTCACAAAATGTGAAGTAGATTTGTAGGCATTAGCATATGCCCTGAAGCATGAGATTTTATTACCTTTACCATTATTTCAGCTTTCAGAAAGATAAGTGTGCACAGTATCACAGAATGATCCAAAGGAAAAAGAGGTAGTTACCTGCACCCAGAGCATTTGATTAGAAAATCTTCCAGGAGCTGAAAAATTCCAAAGCTTGAGTGCAAACACACAAATGAACATTTATGTAAATCCAGCGAACACATCACTGGTACAACTCACGGTAAAAAACCCCAAAGAACCCAAAACTCAAACACCAGACAATTTCCTTTTGTCATTCTTGATGCAGACCCTGTGCTCGATTTGGAAAGAATAAGATGAGCCATTCACACACCGAAATGGCTCAGGACAATTCTGATGGAAATCAGAGGGCAACCAGATCTTCTGTTACAGAAAGTAATGGTTAAAAGATTAAAGTACAAAGAGCTTCTTAAGTGCAGCTCTATTAAAGGAGTAGGAACTGTTCGAACTGAAAGTGAATGTCAGAGGGAAAGGGCTTGCCTTCAAACCTCCCTCAATGAACTCAAAAATGTAAATTTAAAAAACTTATTAAAATACTAGATTTTATATTAGCATTTATAAAGCACAAGCTCAGAGTCCTTTTCTTAATTCTGGTAAATCCCTTTTGCAATTTAATAAAAAAGAGATTCGACATTTACATCTGAGGAACGACCCAATGGATGATCTTTTTTTTTTTTTAATAACATCTGAATGGGAGTAAAAATGCAACCCTGTGGAAAGTGCTTTGATGTTATACAAGGGGAAGTTTTATTACTATGTTTTATCAGAGGTGTAAATGAAGTATTAGGAAATTAAAAAGTCTAAAACTATTAGGAAATCACCTGGCAGCTGGCTGGGTAGCTTGGATCTGTTGTTGTGCTGGTTGACTCTTTTCCATGGTGCAGATGCTCTTTACCCTCACAAATTACAGAAAAAAAAAAAACGACATGCACCAATAGAATGTGTTGTCTTTGCTCTTGGTGTAGAGAAATCCATCTGTGCCACCTCAAACAAACCTACAGAATGAGCAAAAATGTGCTGAATTTGATGAAAATGAGTATTTTACTACAGAAATGATTGAAATTCACACCATCCAGTAACAGGATGTGTTAGAGCAGATGAAGGGAATATCTCATGGGGTGCAGCAGGTTTCAGAGGAACTGACAGCACTCAGACACCCCACAATTCACTGACAGAAACCTCCCAGCAAGGAAGAGAGCTCTAAAAGCTGATCCTCAATCAGAAATCTTCCTACTGATGAAATAATTTTGCTTAAATAATTCAAAAAATCCAGGCATGATGTCCAGATCTTTCATCCATCCAGCATCACCTTCAAAGTTTCACAAGAAAAAGCGAAGTGTATTTCACACACTCCATTTTCTACTGTATGCTTGGTGTTTTTTTCCACTCAGGAATTATTTTGTGTATGAAAGTGGCTTCCCAAAGAGACAAGAGGATGACAACTGGAATTGTAGCTTTATGAATCTTGATTGGTGAACCTTTCGGCACCATAAAGTCTTTTATGTAGTGAAATTAGCACTGACAGCTATGGATTAGAAGCTATCAGGCATTCTAATATTAAAGAGACACTTCTCTTTATTTCTCTGAAACAAGAAGATTTTGCCAACTCCCTGTTTATATTAAATTATGAGTGGCATGTTAGTTTATTTCTTGTGTTGGGATATTTAAATCAACATACAATAAAGACCTATTTACAGCATTTCTTCAAGGTATTTTCACTGCTTCTTGTAAAATAAATTAAAAATTCTTACAAATAAATTAATTTATAATGCTGGTTCAAATAATGCTGTTAAAACCAGAGTTGGGTGTAGTCAGTACCAGACCTAGATCCCAGCAAAGCAGCTCTACAATATTCTCTCACCCTCTTCCTGTGCACTCTCTGCCATTTCTTACCAATTATTTCTCTTCCCTTCATGCAGTAGGGTTTTAACTACATATGAGTACAGAAAAATCCATCTGTGTGAAAATATAGCTTGAATTGTTCATAATTTTGCTAAAAGTGAATAAATTGTTGATAAACACTCCGACACAAAGATGTGAGGGCAGATATTTTCTTTAGAAAGTGTTTTTTTTTGTGGTAAATACTGCACCAGTGATTACATGATCTGAGATCAGCCCTGCAAAAGCAGAGAAAGAAGCAGGAATGAGAATTTTCAAGGCACTTCCACTGGACTTCCTCCCAGGCTAGATCTGGAGGGTTTGTGATGGGGGACTCACCCAAAGACACAAAGAATCACTGGACTTGGGGCAGAATTAGAAATTCTTTTATTGAGGGGTCACCCAACAAATCAGGGAACTGAGTCCCTGTATTAAACAGCTAATTTATCTGAACTTAACCAAGATCCAGTGCTTTAGTAGCTGACACACAGAGACAGGCAATGGCTTTGCCAGATTCTGCAGTGGCTTTATGAGATGCTTCATGTTAGTGGAAACTCCTTAGAGATGATGTGCGAGCCCAGAAAAATCAGCATTTCTCCCCTTGCACCTCAGCACTAGATGGAGATGTAATGGTTCCCCGTCTCCCCCTGTACTGCAAGACAAATAATCTTGAATTTAATTCCAGCATGTTTATTAGTAATTATGATCCACTTTGCCCCAAAATGTTTCCTTGTAAGTCAGCTGCCCCCTGTGATGGTAAAATCAGTAGAAGATGGGAGAAGATGAGGACTGTTTGTTTGATAGAAGGCCTGTGAGTAGAACAGTTTTTCAAGATTTGAGATTTGTCTTAAATGGCTGCCTAATTTCTGAACCAAAATAATGCCAAATTCCAAAATAATGATTTCTGCTCTAAAGCAGTTGGAAGAAAATTTTAAAAAAGCTGATACATATTCATATCAACACTCAACTCAATTAGTTGCCCAGTTACTCCTTTTGATACTGAAATACTCCACACAAATCTACAGCAAAACAACATTTTCTAATCCACACTGCTACTCCTTACTGATTTGATCAATAGGGGTTAAAAATGATGGTGAAATAGCAAGAATTAGGAGAATTTAAACTCTGGAGCAGGAAGATGAGCTGCAGGATTGGGGAAATGGTTATTCTGGGGCAAAAGGTATGGAGGACAATCAGACTTTGGAAAGCAGAAACTCTGGGATAAGACTACCAGGGGACAATGCTGCACCTGAAAAGTGGGAGCCTCCACCTATTTTTAGCCCCTCAAGGCAGGGCATTTTTCCATTCTTTTTTTGTCACAGCCCTAGTTAAAACACTACTAAAGGCAGTGCATGGAAACATCCAATATTGACTGCATATGATGGAAATTACTGACATTTCCCTCTCCCCTATCATAATATTTCTGCTAAGTTGTGAAAAATATGAATAAAGACATAAATGCATTAAAATGGAATGTATGTAGAATTTTTAAAGTGTATTATGAGGTTGTTGCAGCAATATCTGTTGGGTAAACAGAAAATGCAGCTGTCTAACAACAGCCATTGAAATGTGTAAGTATCCCAATAAACTCTGCTTCTTGTGGCTGCTGAGGCCAGTTTCAGTTCCCATGGAAACAGATGATGGATTGCCAAAAATGAGATTTGATGTTTTAAAATAATCAGTGATTTGAACTGGTGATTACTATGAAAGTATTGCAGTCCTCTTGCAGCAGGGAGGTTTTATGCAGGGAGCAGGGAAGGAACACATGGCAGCTGGCAGGCAGCAGCAGAGTTGTTACAATTCTTGCAAATGGTCGTGGCTGCTAAATGACAGCAGCAAATGCAGTCTCTTGAAAAATCATTGAGTAAAATCTAGCAAAGCCCCATTTTATAAAGTGAATAGGCTTTGAGGTTTTGGAAAAAAATACAAAAAATGTTGTTGTACAGCCCTTAGATGCCATGCTTTCAAGTGCTTTTCCTAGGTAAGATCTCCTTTAGACCTCAATTCTGAGAATTTAAGGAGCCAAGCACGTACAAGCTTGAAATTGCTGGATCTTTGTTGTCCTGTGTTACTTCTCAATGACACATTAGGTCCTAATTCTTCAAATAAGCCAAAACAAACAGAAATAAAATGCTGGCAATGTTCCATTTTCCAGAGACTGCAGGGGAGCTCCAGGGGGGACACAGACCTGGGATGGATCATTTGCAGTACAGAGAGGTTTGCTGGGAGCTTGGGTTGAGAAGCTCAGCAAGACTTTTTGGGGAAGAAACTAAAGAAAAGTGAGTGCCACACTCCTGGGACATTGACACTCCTGAGAGGCGAGGGAAGAGATTTCCTCCAGCACTTCTTATCCTTTCCCTTTGCCCTGCTATGATGAAAAGCAGGTTGATATATTCCACTCTTTGCCCAGTCGAGGGATAGGGATTTAGAGAGAAAAGAAGAGAGGGAATTTAGAGAGAAAAGCAAAGAGCGAAGCTGAGCAAGCAAGCGATGGCTGTGCTCACCCAATAAACGTTTGTCTTGTCTGTATATGTCTAGAATTGTAGAAAATTCATGTAAAACAAGGGATTTGGGCAATACATAAAAATAGCCACAGGTGTGTATTAAGAAATTAAAGGTAGCACTAACAAGCAGCAGATAAATAGATTTCACACAAATTTTGGCAGAATTCAACTGTTTTCTCACTTCTAGTTGCAAGATGCCTTAGAAAAGTTTCACCAGAGCCAAAAATGCCTCCTCTCACATAGATCAGACTGACCCATGGAACAGCAGACAGCACCTTTGCAATGGATTTAAACTCATTTGGAAGCTGTTTGGTGAAGGCCAAGCACAAAACAGCTCCATTTCCACTCTGGGCACCCGGGATAAGGCACAGGCTGCCAGCTCTGCCTCTCCCTGCAGCGCTAATTAATGTAGAACTGCTTCGCATTTGCTCCCATGTAGCAAATTCTTTAAACTCAAGCTGAATACTGTTAACAAAGTAGACTTGATGCAAATCAACCACAAAAGCCACAATACATCCCCAGAGTGCCAGGTTCTGTGGTTTTGGGGTTTGCTTTTTTTTTTTTTTTTTTCCTTCCTGAATCACGCAGCGGTTTTCGCTACAAAAGTAAATCTGCCAAAATGAAAGGCTTTTAAAGTATTCCACATAAACCTGTTTCTTAAAGCTACAAACTTAAATGTCTTAGCACCTTTTCACATCACATAAAAATACACTGGAATCATGAGGCAAGAAAGAAGTTGTCCTTTCCTGCATAGAGGGAAAATTAACAATCCTTTGTAGTACAGATCCAGAAATACTGACAGATACGTTATACTTCAGTCGGTTTTGATTAATAAAAGTTGACTGGTAAACACAGGACATTACCTTTTGCTATATTTGATAAATCACAAGCATTTTGCATCTATTTCCATAAAAGCAGAGATATGTGAGGGGCCACAGGAGATAAATTGTTCCCGGGGATTTGTGAACAATTGCCACTTTTTAAGCATAAAGAAAGAGTTTTCTTTTGCATATTTGCTCTTAAGAATGACTGCGACACTTTAAATAGTCTTATCTTGGATGCATATTAAAATATTTCCATTTGTAGGCAGAGTAGTTCAAAGATTGACAGAAAAATGGTTTTCTGCAAAAGCACATTAGTTATTAAAGGATTATATTCATGATTTGCCCCTAATAGCATCTGCAGTTCTGATTAGAAAATGCAGCAGATGCAAAAAGTGAGCCTCAAAATACGACGAGTCTTCATATTTACCCACCTCTACATTGAGCATGATTTTTAAAAAATAGTATAAAATTCACTTTCAAAGAGTAATGCTATTAACACTTCTTTCACAGTCCGTATTTCCTGTCTCAAAGTACATTTGTCCCCAGAAAGCAACAAACTCATAAATCAATTTCACTGCAAGCTGTGATAAGTAAATCATACTTAGAGCAAAAAAAGGTTTCCTTCTAGTGACACTTCCATTGCCTTTGTTTTACAAATTCCAAATCTATGATTAATAAGGGTAGTAGCACATAAAATGATTTTGTTCTTTATATGTGATCATCATAGGAAAAACAATATCCAACAGTCAGATTTTTCTCCTAGACAGTGATCTTTGAAGCTTTATTGAAATTTACAGCTGCTGAAGATTGTCCTGGAAGATACTGTGAGCAGCTGAGGCCCATTAAAACACAATATTAGTTCCAAGCATCCACTTTTTTCTAGCAAAGATATGGATTTTACAGCGCTACTGTAATGGCAGCAACTTCCCCTGGCTTATGAAAAAAACATACATTTCAAAACCCTCCGTGGTTTGTGGTCCAAATTTGTAATGAAACATATTGGTCAAATCCCAAAATATGCCTCTCATCTCATCAGCCCGAGTGCCTCTCCTGGGAAGAATCCCCTTCCAAATGAGCCTTGCTAGAAGGCATTTTCTTTGGCAGCAATGTTTTCTTCCTGCTGTCCCTCTCCCACCTCCGAGGGGCTGTGCTGCTCCCACCCTCTCTGCACTCAGCATCCCACGGTCCCCAGGTGCCACCTCAGTCCTCCTCCCCTCCCTCCACCAAACCACACAACGATCGACCCGGGAAGCTGAGAGGTCTGAATACATTAATTTCTGACACGTATGTTTAAAACCTGTGGCAAACAAATGATGTGCAGAGAGGAAAGCAGTGAGGTTGGATCCGGACAAGCCAAACAGCTTTGGGAAATAACCCTGGGATTTGCTTCCCCTGGGGTGCTGCTGCTTTCCTGTGCTGAGCACGGTGGTACCCACGGCAGCCCCTGACAGTGCCAGGACTCCTCAGAATGAGCACTCCAAGAGATGATGGGAGATTTCCCTACAGTCCTTCATACCCATACAGGCCTTGGGGATAACACTGAAACTACTGGAAGATGATTCCTGGTGCTGCCTTTTCCTCCAAACTGAAGTTACTCAGTGCAGAAGTTTGGTTAAATTCTTTAATTACTGGGTGGTGGTGATGAATTTTAGTTTAAGGGAATAATTTAATTCTACAAAATATTCTTATTTTTCAGGTATTAACCTTAATGTGGAGCCTGTGAAAGGTACATGCAGATAAACTCAATATTATAGGGGTTTTTCACATCTTATTGCTGAGAAGTGTCACTCCATGATGTCAGCAGACAGGAGATCTGCAAATTTTTATTTTTTAAGTTATTGCTCAGCTAATACATTGTAGAGTTGACAGTCTTTGAATTTATTGTTCAGTAATGATAATCATCACAATCTTAATGAAAGTATTATCCAGTGTATGTGAAAAGTAATTACGTGCAACTGGCTTAAGTTGTATGACAGGCTGGTATTTGCAGAGAGATGCTCTGTGCCACTAGAACTACTCACAGAAAAATGAAGTGGTGTTTGGTTTAAAGTGAAAAATATATACATGGCACATTAAGTCAGCTGCTATTATCAAAGCAAAACCCAATCTAATGCTATTATCAGCCCCAAATTCGATGTATTATTCCTAGATACTTTAATTTTTCTCATCCCTTAAAGCCTACTTAGCTACAGCTACTTCTTTTTTTCCGAGGCTGCCATTAATATATTTACAATTTTACTTCAACAAATGTCAAATAAATTTGCACCAGCTTTGTCTATTTGAGAAGTATTGTGAGTGTTCAAAACCACAGCAAGTCATGAGAGAGTTGCTTGTGCTTAATGTATTTTAATTTCCACCATCAGCCAGCAACTTCAGTCTTTCAGAGTTAATAATGACCAAATGCATCCAATAATGAATTGATCTGAGTGCAAAACATAGATATTAAGCCACCTGTACCTGAAAGCAATGCAATTCAGCATCCCTGCCCAGGGGGGTGAAGTGCTTTTTTTGAAGTCTTTTGGTTCCTCAGGAATTAATTAAGTGACTAAATGTCCATCCTGCTGAAAGGGACCCCAGAAGTGCCTTTACACACCAAAAATGAACTTTCCTGTCTTGTGTCAGACGTAATTCCACTGTCAAAAAACATGACTTAATATTCATCCAACTGCAGCTTACATAGGGAAGAGCAGTTTCACTGTAAGGAAGTTAATGAAGACAGTAGTAATGTCTGCAGAGAAGTTTTCTTCTTAGAGAAAGTGAATTAAATCAATTGATGGCTGGAATGAACGTTTTCTCTGAAAAGTGCTTCACTTAGAGAAAGGTAAAAAATCCTCTAAGAGTACTAAGAATTTAATTCCTCAATGCCACAAGTGAAAGGCAATTGTAGACCTTGATGGTGCTACTGTCCTTTGTGCCTCTCCAAGGTACTGTTTGTGCTCGTGTAAAGAAAGTTAAATGTGCTTTGCTTTTAAGCCTGATGAAGTACAGGCAGGCAAGGCAAGCAGAATACTTGATATCCCAGAGTAGCAATTTCTTTTGATGCAGTCACCTTTAGAGAGCTGCTGGTTTTGGTAAGATGTTCAGGGAAACAGGCAAAATCATCCCATCAGTCAAGACCCTGGATAACAGTGCAGCTGTAACTCCACATTTCTCTGCTGGTGTATTTTGAAATGAGTCTGTCTGGGTGTAATGTGAAGTATCTTCTAGAACTTCTTGGGGAATGTCGAATAATAGCAAATACCTCAAACCCTAATTCTTCTCCTTGCTCATTTTCTCTCATTCTTGATCTTTTGGTCTCCTCTCAAATTCTCCACTTCATACTTTTCTAGCACGTACAGAGATTCTTTCTGTTCTAGAATCACCTCTTGAAAATACCAGGCTGAGGTTTGGTGACAGAGAATGCATAAAAGCTGAAATGGATTTATACCCACACTGCACTAAGTGAGGAGGGGATGACAGTGACTTTCAGGACTTAAATTTTTAAACACACACCATCATGTCCCACTGACTCTGCTGCAGATTTGTTAGTTGCCTTAAGTCAGAAACTATAACAACAACCCCAGAAGCATGTGCAGGCCATTTGCTTCACATTTATATATTATACAGGGATTTGTTGGCTTTACATGCCCACTCGTTTAAGAGCAACTTGTCATCCTATTCCTGTTTTTATCTGGAGGCTTTAACAAATTTGATATTACCAACACCATTAGGATATGTACTAATATGTGGTTATTTGCTGCAAAATTCCACTACGAGTAACACCAGCAGTTAAATTAAATAAAGTGTGTGGTTTGAAAAAAAAAAAAAAAAGCCTGTATCCCAAAGGAAACTTTCTCCCAGAAAATTTTACAGCCATGCATGCTCTCAGAGTAGGATCTGAAAAAAGGTAAAACCAAAACTATTCACTGAATCTTTCCTTCCCCCCACATTGAACAACTGACAAGGGCACACAGTGATAGGACAAGAGGGGATAGCTTTAAACTAAAAGAGGATTGATATAGGGAAGAAATTAAGGTGGTGAGGCCCTGGCACAGGTTGCCCAGAGATGCTGAGTAGCTGGCAGGGCCCCTCCCCATAAGTGTCCTAAATACTGGTACACAGGGAAGGAGAAATACATCAGCATTTACCACCTTAAACCTCTCAGGAAGCCTTACTGCAGAGCCAATTAAATGATATTCCTTGAAACATCTCAAGAATTTCTTATTTTTCATTCTCAGTACTAGTGTTGCTTTTTGATCTTTTGTACCTCTCACCTAAGGACAATTCTGATCCCACTTCAGTGAGATGAATTCATGCACACAAACATGAGGATCATTTTTATGGCATAAAAATGGTGCAGTGTTAAGCACATGTAAATTAAGGCTTTTGCATGAGTAAGACTTAACTTGACCAACTATGTGAATGAATTTCACCACAACCACCACAGTTCTCCCCATTTTTAGCACTGTTTATGTCCTCACTCCTCATGCACCACAGCAATGTCACTCCTAGAAATCACTATTACAGCTGACACGTGAAATTATGGCTGATTGATTCAGCCAAATCATTGTAAGCTTGTTTAAGAGCATTAAAAAAGCTTTATATTGATTTAGCAATATAAGGTACTTTTAATCAGATTAAAGAGCATCGTACAAGGTGGTTGTATCAATTTCCCTGATCAGTTTAGCAGGAGATCCAGTGAGATTGGTGCATCAGCCTAACTGGATCACTGGCTAAACTGATCAGGGAAATTGATACCTCCTGGTACACAAAAAATGCGTGAAATGCACAACTTGCTCCACAGGTAAGAACCAGCTCCCATAAGATGTTTCTCCATTTCTCACAGTTTTATATGCATCCTCTCCAGGTCTCAGCTTTCCTGTATTTATAGGGCTGCCATATTTACTTTCCAAATCTCACGGACAGCAAGATGTGAGTGGATGCTGTCTGTTTTTTCCAGTATTTTGAGACCTACTGCACACAGAGTGCTCTGATGTTTGGTGTGTGTGCCATAAATCTGTCACTTCTTGACCACATCAGACTCACTACGCACCATCTATCAAACTTCCGAGGAGGTTCACACTTCCAGCATGGACACTGCAGCTGCAGAACTACTCAGAGATTCCTACACAGAAATGTCCTCAAGTCTTCCTTTTAGACAGAATTTCTGACCAGGGAAAGGGAATTTATATGGAATTTATATGGAATTTATATATATATTTATAAACCTTGAGGTGTATTTCGCCCCTGCTGTAGCCAGTGTTGCAGTTCTCCCACTTGTAAGCACAACCACAGTTACAGGTGATTTTACCCCAGCAATCCCAATGAGCTAAGAGTAAGAGGAAAGCACAGCAGGTGAAAAACAGGATCTTTATATTAACAAATATATGACATACATAGCTCTACTTGCAATTTTCTCAAACTGTAAGAGAACTCAGGCAAATCTTGTTTCAGGCACTGCAGGCTTGCCTTGGACATTCTGCTCTGTTCCCTGTCAGGGTTCCCAGGAAATTCCCAGATATCAGGATAACATTGCCTTGCCACTATCTGCAAATTCCTGATTTGTGTATTCTCAGTATTATCAACACAAAATTTGTAATGTGGCAGAAGTGGAGTAACTAGATCCTTAATGGTTAATAACTCAGGATTTGTCACTTAGCTCTCTTCAAGAGATTGCCCGGGAACCCATTGTTTCATCTTCCAGCTGTTTCCCATCAAATTAGTATTAAATTATTCATAAATTATTGCATTGTTTCTTCACATCCTTGCAATACTAATTTTAACAGTTTCAAAGCTACTCTAATACCAGCTTTCAGGTTTCAAAAATGCACATAACAGTAAAATATACTGTACAGATAAGCAAAATTCAAATTCAATAGAAGTTTTCCCTTTCTAATATGAACCCTAAAGCCTCAGCACTCCTGGAACACAGCAATATCCCATTACCATCATTTGCTGGCACATCTATCCCTTTGAACACACGAAAATGTAATGCACAGTTAAAAACCAAATAGCAACATTCCTGGAATTTCAACAGCTTTCTAAGAATTGAGACAAGATTTAATTCACATTTTTTAATATTACAGCCAAGCCCTTCAATCTCTGAATGAAACTGTGCAGATAAAAACATGGGGTGGCTTCATAACTGCTTCAGAAAAGGATAAATGAGCACACCTTGAGATAATAACTAATCAAAGTGTGAGTACTGTGTCATTAGGGGTGAGCTGCTAATTAGTGAAAAATAAATAAAACTCTTATTGTTGCCTAAAAAATAATGAAAATAATAAACAATATCTGGAATTTTACTGTGAGTAAAATAGTACTAAACATAACTCTGCAACCAACTCCACAGAGAAAAAAAACCTCAGAATTCACTAAGTTAGTGCACTCAAGTAAACATAATTGAGAGATGAACATTCCTTTTTCTAAAATGTAGCATGGAAATGAATAGCGTGAAGGAAGCTCAGACATTCTGTACATCCAGCCCCTTATGCTGCACCAGGACCATTAAAACCACATGAATTATTTTGTCAAACTGCTTCAGAAGTTCAGAGACAGTCTTAAAATAGTAATTTATCTCAAACTTAGTACGAACACAACTACTTTATTCTCTTTAAACCTTAATTAGTGTACTTAAAATGTAAGCTGTGTTATCAAATATAATTAATCATATTTTAGGGTGGGTGTATTTTGAGCTTTAAATTGACTTACATTCTGCTGCTTGGTATAATCTTGTGCCCATCTCTAAACCAGGTCACTTGGGGCCTCGGATGGCTGAGGATGTGTGGGAAGCTCAGAACAGCAGCTTGTCCTTCAGTCACTGTTTTTTTCTGGTCTGTGTCCATGAAATCTCCCATGTCTGCAAAAAAGAAAGGAAAAAGAGAGGAGTTTTGCCTTTCTCCCCATTTCTTTTCGGGGGACAGAGAAATGACCGTGTTTCCCAACAACCAATGGAAATTACTCATGGGACACTGGATCACAGCACACCTTGGATTTTGGTTTACAGAGGCAGATGAACAGAAGTTAGGAAGAAAACCCCAGTGCTGCTGGTGCAGACAGGTAGAGCATCCACAAGCAGCCCTGCATGGTCCCTGTGTTCTTGGGCTATAACTGAGGGGTTTTACTGAAAAATTACATTTTAATGGTGCTTTCTTTGCTTTTTTTTTTTTTTTTTGTTTGGTTTTTTGTTTTTGTTTGGTTGAGGTTTTTTTTTTTTTTCCCAATAAATCCTCAACAATAAGAAATAAACCCCTGCAATTCAAAGGGATGTTCATAGCATATACAAATGTGTCCATTTCTTGGGCATCTTTTTGTTTTCTATCCACAGCTACACAAACAGAAAAGCAGCTCTTCCACTGCAGCCAGGCCAACAGAGAGTCAGACCTAGGCAAGGGTCCCAAAATGATCCTGGAATCCCAGGGTCATGCTGGGGCTATCAGCTCTTCTGGCACAACATTTCAATGTCAATAGTCCTTCCCTATTGTTAGAGCAGCTTTTAACAACAGTTTTGATGGAAGAAATGATACTACCCTTGCAGAACCTCTGCCTCTGCAGGCTTTATTTCACAGGCAACTTCAGGTATCTGGGGAGACCTTGGAAAAATTCACTGAGTGTTTTTTTCTTGTTTTTCCATTGCCTTTTGTACGGCATTTTATCCATTAAAATGAACAGGGCTGTAGGCTCTTCACCCTCCAAAGAACTTCTCTGCATTTTAATTTGATTTAAACTAGGTAACTGACACACACACAACAGAGAACTATTCTACCTTCAATGAATTCCCTTTTTTTTTGTTTTTAAAGGACAACAGGGTCCTCTACCAGTTCTGTGCTGCAGAGAGGGATGCAAAGGACACAGAAAAGAAATGACTACTATCAAGTTTGTGAACAGCAGGAGATGAGAAGAGACAGAACAAGAGCAGAAATTAAAAACACATGGTATTTTAAAGAAGCTTTAATCATCTTTGTGATTTTCAAGTTATTTATTCAGACATAATCAGCATTGTACTTCCTCTGCTGCTCCAGATTCCTTACAACTGTAATCAGATCAGCTACTTGAAAAGAAATTTCAAACTGCGGAGGTGGATCTAATTAACTTCACTGTCGTATGATTATTTTAGTTTTCACAATCCAGGAGTTTTTAAGCCTGTCCTGTAATTAAGATTTACTCAGCAGTTTGCTCACAAATATCTGTTCCCATTCAGTTAAGTAATATTTTAGCATGTGTTGAGAATATTTTTTAAATTATTTAACAAGTTCTCTGCTACTTCAAGCATCTACGACATGGAAAACACCTCAGATCTTTCTCAGTGCCATTATAATTACACTTTTCAATTTTTCACTAGAGATCTTGAGTTGAAGTGTATTGGGAAGCATCCTCTACTCACTGGCAAAAACAGCATTTCTTGTTAATCCTTCTGAGTTAAAAGACTAACATTTAATTCTCCGTAAGTTTTAACGAGTAGCTAAGATGCTTTTAGGAACCCCTGGGAACATTGCTTTCTGATATTTTTAAGAATAACCAAAAAGCAATATATGATAAAATATGAGAAACTTCACTACATCCACACAGCTTAAATCAATTAATTCAAACCAAAACCATTAAAAGACAGACAACAATCATGGGGCATCAGTAGCTACCACGAGTGAAGGAAAAAGAAGATATTTAAAACCTGCAGAACACTTTAATCTGCAGGAATAAAGTGCAAATCTAACTGGAAATTTCACTACAGAAGCCATTTATGTCACAAAGGCTCAAGACCAAAAGTCTCCCAAGTCACACAGGCTCTGGTTCACTTTGCCTCAGTGTCTTTATCATTGAAAATAAATGAATAAATTAATTAATACATTGACTGCTTCATTCAGACAGATTTAAGGGAGAACTTTTTAACCTCGTTCAGCAATGCAGATCTACAAATTAAAAGGGGAGAAAACTAAAACTGAAGAAAAGTAAACAACTGCAATCCTTTCTCTCTCCAGAACAGCCAAACGCACACAAACCAGCCTGGAGAGACAAAACTCTGCATTGCAAACCTTCCCCCTACTTCAGAGGGGAATGAAGCTGTCACTTCAGGAGACAGAACTCTTCAGCAGCAGCAAGGAAAAGCATTCCTGTGTCTCCTTCTCATCTTGTTCCCACCAGGACTTCCTCAGGAATTGCTCCCTGCGCTGTGCCAGTACAACTGCTTGCACAGCTGGGTGGGCAGCTGGACAGGGAGGAGCTGGGAGAGAACTTTAACTGCCCAACAGAAGAAATGTTGCTCTTTTAGAAATTTTGGAGAAGTCTCCCAGCCCACAGCTGCTCAAACACGTTTTCCTGCTGAGCCTAAAGGGGAGTGAGCTTCACTGCAATGCAGGAGTGGGAACGATTAGTGGGGTGCAGGAGGAAATGGGCACATTTTCCCCTGGGACTGCTCCCACAGCCTTTGTCCCCTGAAACCACACCTGGAGATGCAAGTCCAGAGGCATCCAGCTCCTCCAGAGGCATCCAGCTCCTCCAAAGGCTCAGTGCAGACAAGGAGAGGCATCTCATGCTCCCCTTCCCTGCTAAGCCCCCTCTCACCCCACACCTCACTCAAAGTTATGTTCACTCTCAGCAGCCTTCAGTAGATCCTCTGTGACCTGACAGAATTCACTAGAACTGCTGAGGAGCATTTGGAAAAATACTTGCAAGGGTCTGAGCCAGGTCAGAGTGAGCCCATGGTCAGTAGACAGCAGGAGCACAAGGGCTGGCAGAGGTCAGGGAAGGAAAACCCCATTTTAGCAGCAGTTTATTTTTACTTCAGCTCCCTGCAGCTCTGAAACAATAGGGAGACCAAACATCAAATTACTGATACTACTGACATTACAGATAACAAAATCTACTGTAATGCAGTAAACTGATGAACATGATACCGAAGCTTACATAATACCATTTGCAACTGGTTTTATTTTAAAACACAGGAAATTCCATGTAATTTCCCTCATTGACATACTGATTAACTTGAATCAGTTCCTTCAAATTGGGCATCGAATAAATAATTCAATTTCTCTAAATTCTGCTTATCAATTGACATTTACTACTACTGAATTTCCAGTGACTGACCCTGACGAGGAGAAATTTCATCCACGTGAGACTTCTTAGGCACAGTACACAGATCTGTCTCTTTTTAAATTTCTTTTATGCTTTTACTTTGGAAAAAGAATTAGGCCTAATTTTATTATTATTTCCAAAAAAAGTTACTGAAATTGTATTTTCTATATGTTAACTGAAAAAAGGAAATCAAGCGCATGTGATCATTTCTTATGTCACGTTCCTTAGCACAAACACCTGAAAAAACTAACTTAACCTTTCCAAATGGCAGCTGGATTTCAAAAATTCTGCAGTCCCAACTGAAGTGCAGCAAACACTGGGGAGAGGGGGATTTGCTTTAGAAAGGTGTTGAGAACAGATTTTTAAAGTTTTGTTGTAAATCTGCTGATTTTGTACCACAAGGATGACGATGTGAAATCTTCCCGGTGCTATCCCCACATCCCATTCCCTTTCAGATGCTGCTGGTTTTCTCTAGACTTTTTGTTGTCGTTGCTGTTGTTTTGATAGTTTTGTGCCTGGCCTTCCTTAATTTCATAATGTAAAACAGTTCTCTCATGCTACAGATATCTCCAAACAATCTCATTTTCATGGCTTTGAACAGCTCAAAGACTCAGTGTTCACTGCTCTGAGCTGCTTCCAAATGATAACTGAAGTATGAAACTTCTTGTGAGGCAGCAATTTAAAAATTTGTTACACCTGATATCTAACACCTGTTCAGACTGACATATGGTATCATAAATATTTTTTATTTTTTTTACCAAAAAAGAAGATAATGAGTCACAGAATGACCCCCACTCAGACATACATGCCACTTGGACTTGAGATCTCCTCTGCAGCAGTGCCCCCATCCTGTTCCTCACGATGCACTGGTAGAAGCCAGCATCAGCCCTCTGCAGAGCTGGGATGATGTACCTGTAGGCAAAAGGCACAATTAGAGAGCACTTCTTCCTGGTTTACACTTTGTCTTAAATGCTTATTGTATTGTTTCTCACAAACAGCATTCTTGTGTAATCTCAGGTCTTTGGTTATATTATTGCCTGTTATATACAGATTTTTAAAAAACATCTGACACGAAATGCATGAAGCACCTTTCAGTCTTCAGTTCTGCATATGATAAATGCCAAATATATAAAAAATTCACTTGAAAGACAGATTTAAATATTTTTCCCTAGGTTTCTCTACATTCATAAGGCAAAGCAGGTAATTAGCTAAAAGGAACCAAAAGAAGACTAAGTTCAGGTGTTAGGAAGACTTGCAAGAAATATCAAAGCTTTCCAATGAAAGCTCCACTGTGTGACCACTGAAACTCAGAGGAATCCTGGAAGTGCCACCGTGTGTTGTACTTTGTGTTTGCTCTGCCCTTCAAACAGACACTCAGTCCACTAATCTCACCTTCTTCATTCAGCTACATCTGATTGCTCAACATGAAAATGAGCTGATAGGCACAGTTTTAATGGGAATAACACACATGAATAATAGAGATAATCCTGCATTAAACAAACATTAATCACAAGCGCATATTCCCCCAGTCACCTTCAGGAGATATTATGGCAGGATTAATGAAAGTCTTTATGGAAGATAAGGAAAAGGAAAACTGCTGAATTTTAATCTTCAAAATTTAATTCCACTAAAAGAAAACATTTCTTCTTAGACTCAAATCTACTGTACACACCCACGTGCAGAGTTCAATGCCTGAACAGGATCAGGGAGTGTAAAACAAAGGAGGCAGAAGATTCTGGTGTCATCACAAAATGCAGCAAATGGGTTACAGCACCAAACACAGGGGATTAAACCAGAGCCCAACACTGTGGGTCAAGCTTTAGACATCCCTGGGATTTCCAGGAGCTCTTGGCTGTCCCTGGATATGAGCTGGGACTTCTGTGACCTCCTCTGGTCACTGCTGGGACCTCCTCAGGAGCCACCAGCACATTCCCTCCCGTGGCTGTGGCACTTGGCACCAGGAAGAAAAGAAGATTCCAGCCTGTGCTCTTTATGGGAGTCACAGCAACCCCAGCACACAAATAATGACTCTGAAGAAGGAATGTTGTTTCCTCTTGCCTGACAAGCCTCACCATGGGGAATGGAGTGAGAGAACAGGTGAAAATACAAGGCAGAGGATAGAAATCAATAGGACAGAAGGATTCTCTAGCTCCTTATAAAATAATTTCCTTCTCTGCGAGGCAGAAGATTGCTGTAAAACATCATTATAAAAAACAAACAAACAAACAAACAAACAAAACAAAAAAACACCCCTGAAGATTCTGACAAATACTGGAAATTAATTTTTACAGTTCTTTTTAGCCAACAGTTATACATTAACAATCTTTCTTTCTCCCATGAAGATTTAGTGTCCTACTTGGCTAATGCTTTGTCTATTGAATAAAGCCAAAATTAAAGGCTTCTTTCCTGGGTATTCATCTGTACTAGGACAGTAATGCAGAGTTAGTTTTGCTGCCACCAGGACAAAACAAATCAATTAGATCAGAAGTGTCCTACTTTGGTTTTCTTTTCTGACTTATTAAAATTTCATCAGGAAACATTCTTAACATGTTGCCTGAAGAAATGAAAATCTTTTAAAAATTTACAGTGAAAATCCCAGCTACCTTGGAAATTCCATGGCAGCCAAAACTTAGAGCAGCTGGATTCTCAGTGGACCTGCTGGGTATAATGTGCAGGTACAGCAAGCAAAATTAGAAGAGTTAAATAACAGAAGTGGAAAAAAGAGATAGGACATGAGTTAATGCTGTTTGAGACTAACTTGAAAATTGCAAACCTGGGCAAGGGGTAAATATTAATGGAACTTCTGATTCTGTGTTTACAATTTTAAACAGTCTTTATGCACCTCATATGTCTCATTATTGTTTTAAAACCTACTTTTCTATTGACCTAACAGCCTTGATACTGGTTTTGGTGCTATGCTTTTCCCATTTCATTTATTTTCTGACCTGCAAGAAGGGATATAAATAGGCTTTCTAAGCTCTAAATAAGACTTTCTTCCCCAGAATGAACTGAAATCTAAGGTTCACACAATTCCTTACAGTGACAAGACAGAATTTTGCTATATTTTTTGTCCACACTCAAACTTTGAAGACAGATCCTCCCACTGCAGAGATGCCAGGAAGGCTCCCTGAGGTTCCTGGGGATGTCTACAAGGACTTTGGAAAGTCAGCCCCGACTTTTCCCTCACTTTGAATGGCACAGCCTACCAGAACCTGGTGTTTGGGAAGTTTCTGCTGTGACATGGGAAATGACAAGTGGAAAAGAGAAGGGGGAGTCTCAAGGGGAGTCTCCCTGAGCCTGATGTGCTCCATCATCCCTCTGCAAAGAGCTCCAGGAGGGAGTGGCATCAGCCACCTAAGGAGAAATCCCAGCCAACTCTCACAGTTCACCACTAATTTAAAATTTAAACCCTCATTTTAATTTTAAATGCCCTAAGAGTTAGAAGGGAAGCTACAGGCTATGGGATTTAATAGTCCTAATTATGGATACAGAATTAAAGCTAAGTGTATTTTATTAGATATTCATGTTACTTTTTAGCTACTCAAGCTTTTTAACAAAAGACTTATGGATCAACTGATCTAACTTTTAAAACTGAAGCAAAATTGAAATGTGTCCAATCCAAATACTTTTAAGGATTTTGGTTGAAAGTGTATGGCTGCTTAGACATTACCTTAGTTTCTTAAATTCCAATAAATCAATATCTTCTGGCCACAAAAGCAAATATGACAGACACACCTGGTCCAGAACTTAATTCAAAAGAAAACAAATGGGGGGGAAAAAAGAAAACAGAAAATAAGACACTGCCTGAACATTAAAGTCTCTTAACTTCTAGACATGACCAAAATGGCTCCTGCAGTCAGCAACATTGATTTGTTTTCATAACGTGGATCTCAGATCACAAAGAATTTATAAGCTTGTTTTATAAATTCTTAACACAAAGTGGTGTATGCACAGTCACTGTAAAAGCCAGGCTGAGCACACAACCAGCTTCGTTAGACAAAGAGAAGCTGCTCACTCAGGGTCACCAATGTCACCACGCAAAGACTCCAATTAGTTCTTTACTCACTTGAGCTGTTATAATAATATATTTTCAGCCTGTTACCATATAGACATTACTTTAACTGAGACACACTAAGTAATATCAATTACCAAAAAATCTTTGATTGATGATTCAAATTGCAGCAGAAGTCACTTACTCAGGGAAGATTCGTGCATTTAAACAGACTATTTACCCAAGAGAACTGCACAGCAAACTGTTATGGGGTCAAAGGTTGAATTTTGCAACTGGAATTTTTATGTCTGAGCATATATTTTCCTTGCTTTCATTCACCCTAATGCACCTATGCCATTTTTTGGAAGCTTAAAGCTTTGCATTTCTATAGAATCAAAATCCTGTTTAGCTAATCTCTGGCTGTAGGGATGCAATTTCTAAATTAACATTTTCTATCAATATTATTTCATTATCATAAACCAGCACCTTCCTCTGCGCCAGATCTTTTAATAAGAAATAGAAATAAGAACAATATAAAAAATGCAGAATTAATAAATGTGGTTTGAATCACGACCTGACATTCATAAGAACAAATTAAATGCAATATAAGAAACAAGGGGCTGACTGCAGGTATGTGCACACACAGCTTGGGAAAGGTGCTCCAATAACTGACTCACACTCACACTGCCACACACAGTAAAATTCCAATTTTGTATTGGGATGTCCACTTGTTCAAGAAATACCACAGCACTCTGGTCTTATTTCAAAATGTCACACATTCTTACTCAGGTTTCTCCTAATACCATGAAATGTCATCTCCCAGTGCCTAGCACACCTACAGGGCAGGAGTTCTAACCTTTGCTTGCTGTTCATTCCATGTTCATGTGTTTGTCCTCCCACACCGTTTTTCCTCCCACTCTCTCAGCACCTCACACAGTCAAGAGCTGCTCCTTCTACCCAGCCACTACAACTGACTCTGCTGTTGTTGATCAAAACAAGTGGCATTTGCACAAAGCCATGCTCAAACATTCTGTGATTTGTTGTGCTATTACAGATCTTTTCATTTTCTAGAAAGCATTCACAAATCTCCTCTTTATTGCAGCTCGTAATCCACATCCCAAAGGCTTGAAAGCAGCAACCATTAATAGATGCAGGGACTCAGGACTAAGAGGGCTCATCCAAATCAAGTCTTGAATTTCTAGGTAACTTCATAGAGAACTAAACACTTGGGTTTAAACAGTTGCTAAATACTTGAAATGCTAAGTGACCCCCAAAAGTTTTAGAAGCTTATATAAGGGATTTTTTTTCCCCTACTACTCTGTAAATGTAAACAACCTAGTGCTAGGCTACAATTTTGAAAATCTTTGAGAAAAGTAATTATGGATTATCTTGTGTAACAATATAGAACTTTATATCATTATCTGCATAATCTGCATAACAACTTATACTGTAATTTCTATCTATAGTGATGAGCATAACTTTTCCCTACCTTAAGCCTTATGTCCCAAAAATGCAGCTTTTAGCTTGGTTTGCAAAAAGTACAGGTGTTGTACCTGGGCTCTCTCTGTCATATACCCACCCCTCACAATTTCCGAAATCACCTGGCAAATTCTACAAAATTTGAAAGCATCGAGTAAGTTGCATAAAAATTAAATTTCCATAAGGGCACAGAAATTTCCATTTGCATGGAGAAAACCCAGTTAATCCTCCCACATCAGAGAAAAGCAGACAAAACTTGGCTGTCTGGCACGTTGATACTTGGCCAGCCATGTGCTGCCTATCAGCAGGAATGAGCTCTGATAAGCCACACTGTGGCTTTTCTCCTGTTTGATGGAATGTCTGTGGGATGGGGAGGGAGGCAGGAGGGAGGTCCTGGGGGCAAACTGCACAATCATTAAAGTATCAGCTCCGTTTTGGAACTCCTGGAACTGAAACAGAAAGTTTTGTGTGGGATTTAAGGCAGACACATTCCTCTAGATCTGATGGAGACGGACAGTCCCAGCGAGCTCAGTTCTGTTCAAGGATGAGTTCACACATCATATGTCACATTTAGCTAAGGAATGTGTCTCCTATTTATCACAAACACAGGTAAAAGTTACATCTCCAGCAAAAGGCACTTCTGATACTTACAAATTCCATGTTAGGACCCATGTTTTGAAGCATCAAATCTCATTTTTAGCAAAGGAATCTCATCTCATTTGGTTACAAACCCCACTCTTCTTTCATAATAAACCCACAAGTCCCTGTGTCTGTATCTACAAAGCTCTTTGAGGCATTGGTAAACTGAGGGGGTGGGGTTTGGTTTGGGGGTGTTTTTTTGCAATTCCATTTGCAGAAGGTGATTATATGGATGTTATTTACTTGTATTCACTGGAGTAGGAGGTTATTTCACTGTCATTGTGCAACCACTTGAATTCCAAGGGCCAGCTGCCTTCAGCAAGGCACGTAAGGACCAGTCGGTTTCCCTCCAGGTGGATCTGGGGCAAGCCTGGCTCTGTCTTGAAGAAGGGTGCAACATCCCCTGAAATACAAAGGAAAAAAATGGGTTTAGAGGCTATTTAGGAAAATATAGGAGAAACTACTGATATTTAACTAATTTCTTCCAACACGGTCATGGTAAAACAAGAAACAACATGATTCAGTTAAGGCTTGCACTGGTACATTTATAACTAAGCTTTATCTTTAGGGGCAGAATTACCAACATCTTGATAAACATTGTCCTAGCCCACTGAGACAAGCTTTTGTTCATATTTACTCTTTCTCCAGATGAGAATTTCGACATTGTCTGCTGCAGCAGGCAGTGAACAGCCCTATTGGTTTTTTCTCCCCCTTCTTCTTTCTGAGTAAATCCACTCAAAGCTTTTTTTTTATTATTTTTTTTTATTTCTTGAATAGAAACCAGAAGACTAATCTTGGATAGAAATGATTATCACAGCAGGAAAAGTCTCAGGGTAAATGAAGATTCTTGATAGGGAAAATAATTTTTAAAAAAAACCACCTCACAAGTCTAATGTATTTTTCAGTGTTCTTGCCAACCAAAATGTGTTAAATTATATTACCTGAAGCCACTAACAGATTTTTGAATTAGGGTACTTCAGTAATATGCAAGGGTCACATGTAATCTCAAACTCTTGTGTATCACAAATAAAACATTCCAAGCAGCAAAATTCTTGATGGGCAAATTGCCAAAGCTCTGCTCAAATACAGACTGATTCTGAGTCCACACCTGCTGGAGATCTACCCCCGTCACCTCTGGAAGATGAAGACTTTTCACAGTTTATGTGTCAAATATTTACTTGTAACTGTACGGGAACTATAGGCTTAATTTTAGAAGCATGCAAACACCTTCTATAGCCAAAACTGACACAGAATGGCCTGGGTTGGAAGGGTTGTTACAACTCATCCAGTTCCAACCTCTGCCATGAGCACCTTCCAGCAGACCAGGTTCCTCCATCCAACCTGGCCTGAAACACTTCCAGGATTTTATGATTACACATAAAACACAGGAGTTATATTCAAAGTCAGAGATTTAATATGAAATATTAGTAATACTGAGTAAGTAGACAATACTGAGCTCTTCTTTAAAGTGTGCAGGGGGTGTGTGTATTTTAAAGTACAGAAAAAGCCCCAAGATACACAAATGTTGTCTCAGTGAATGCAATGATTCTGTTAAACTGCAAACCTTCCTTTAAACATTTATTTTTACACAAGCTCGGGCATTTTTATATTTGCTGTTTAAAGAGTTTAACCTATGTTTTACAGTTTGGAGTGAAGTGCCCTCACGTGCTGTTCAAGGCTGGCTGGAATTTTTGAATGCCCAGGTCACAGGATCACTGACAGCCCCAGGACAGCCCCAGGACAGCCCCAGGACAGCCCCAGGACAGCCCCAGGAGCTCGGGGCAAGGGGTGCTGGTGGTAGTTTCCCAGTGGCCCTGGTGCTCCACTGGGCATCACAGCCCAGCCTGGGGATGTCAAAGTCTCCAAGCCTTTATCTTTCACTCTGCCTCTTCTCAGGGAATTTTTCTGACTGCAGAGCACGCGGCAGCACGGACTTGTTATCACTGAAGGGACCTGGGGCAGAGCTGGGCTCCAGCTGAGAATGGCCAGGGAGCCCCAGGCCCACTGCTCTCCTGCAGTGGGCTGTAAATCAACCACAGCTCCCCACTCATCTGATGATTTGGATTGACAAATTGTCTCCTGAGTTTTTAGAATTTAACTTCAGGAACACAGTCATTTATGCAGAAAGAAAAAAACACGTAGTCATAAGGCAATGCTTATAAACTATCACACAAAATCCAATCTAACAAACTGAATTAAAACTGTATTTGGGGTAGGGTCCTTTTCTGATCTGTAGCATTTTAAATAACCTGTCTTTCAAACAAACTGATTTATGACAAGTGCAGATCAGCAGTATCTTCTCTAAATTAGCTATATAAGAAGTTACAACAATTCAACATATGAGAAAACTGGAACAGTTCCAAACTAGTAGATATTCCCAGACAAGCCAAGGAGAATTTTTACACTTCTCCACACTATTACATGACTGAGAATATATTCTGCAAAGCTTCTCTTTAGTTGTTGTTTTAATGACTGCAATTATTGTGAAATCATCTTATCCCAACCCTCATTGTCTCCTAACTAGTAAACCAAACCAATATTTTAAACGTTATAAAGAAAAAATTGAGTTAGAGGATGTTCCTGTGAAATACAGTTATTTTACCCAGAGTGAAAAGCAAATTTTTACAAAGGTATTTCTAAACAAGTGAGAAAATGTTAAATCCTGTCAAAGGTATTTTGGGGAGCCTCCCAAGGGAGTTTCAGACATTCTACCCTGGTAAGATTAAAGGTGTCAGGCTTCCTCTGGAGATGGAAAAGCAGCAGCTGGGAGCAGTGCTGGTGTTCAGGGGAAGATAACAGAGCTCAGTTGGTAAAATGAAATTATTAGTGCTGAGTCTCCTGAAAACAACAATTACCTGCTCATGTACAGAGGCTCCTGGAATGAGTTCCCTAAACTATTCCTTCCCAAAGATAGTTTAGTCACTGAGGGAGGGCTCAGTGGAAGTGGTGTCTGCACCAAACTGAGTCGTTTGTTGGTCCTTGTTTTCAGTGATTTACAGACTCAGCAGCACAACCTCCTGCATTACTTACTCTGAATTATCCACTTACTCCTAACTTACGTCTTTCCAAGAAAAAAAACGATGCATTTGGAAGACAAAGTGCTGCCCACAAGTCTGTCATTCAGCCCTACATTTCCTACTCAAATATTCCAAACCCAGTGGTGCTGCAGCCCACTCAGAGCTATCTCCATTTAAAGCATCACAATCAAACTGTTATTACATGAAAATGATTCTCAAAACTCAATCCAGTTCTGTTAGAAGCTAAAATTTAATAGACCTACAGGAATATTTTTATAAAGAGTATAGCATGCTTTATAAATTACCCTGGCTCTCCGGAAGATTTACTTAAACCCTTGAAGTAATTTTATCTTCTAATCTTTTATTCCTGACTTTCTCATCAATCACATACCATCAGTTTATCAAATTCAATTATGCAATCAGAGCTCACTAAATATTCACTGAAAGCAGAAATGAAAATAAAATACAGAGCAAAAATTCCTTGCAGAGAGGCAGCTTTGATGACGTTGACATTTCTGCAGCACAGGTCTGCTCCCACCTCATGCTCAGGATCAAACCTGGGCTGCACCCTGGGCTTTATTTACAGCTTTAAGCTGTAATGGAAAGCAGAATTTAAACCTGGACCTGCAAAGAAAAGTTTGGTTGTTATAGAGCATTCCAGGGAAACAGGAAAATTGGCAGGGAAAATAATCAAAGCCATCTCAGAAGGGTTGTGGAAAAGAAATAACTGGCTGAGGGATGGAAGACACAAAGGAGCAGTTAATAGGTATGAGATACCTCACTCAGTAATTAACTACAGAAAGGCTCACCAGGAGGGTAACCTTGGCCAACCATGGGTTTAGAAGCCAGGAAGGCATTTTTTGCTTTATACTAGTCAAGAAGGGAGTAAAATACTACTTGAAAGACTATCTGAGTCCTAAAACACAAAATAATAAAATAGTGCAATTATTATTCTTCACTTGAATATTTTTCTGCCTACCAAAAAACAAAAAACAAACAAAATAAAAACAAAAAACCAACCAAACAAAAAAATAAGCAAATATTCATGCTATACTCTTATACACTCTTGCTTTTTCTAAATGTGTTAATACTTCCAGCCTCTCTGGCTTTTCAACGATGCTGATTTAAAAATAAAAGTAATAATAATTAAAGAACTTTTTGAATTGCAAGAAGGAGCAAAGGGATAAGGTGCCAATCTGTTGGCACATGTATATTTACAGCTTCAGTAAATTTTCATTAAGTCTGCTTACCAAACTTGCCAACATCCCAACTTGTGACCTTAAAAGGATGCTGCCGTTTTCTTTTTATGTAAATCTCAAGAAGAAGTAGGATTGCATATGCCCAAATTATCTTGAAATTTGCTCCACAGCTTTTCTGCCTTGCTTTTCTTCACCTCCAAACTGTCTGGGTTTCATTACACTGCTGGATTGGCCCATACAGTTTCTTTATTTGGTGCATGCAAAGCTTAGATGGATTTGACCTCAAAATAAAGATTCAGGACTAAATTCAACAACACCCAGACAGTTTTTCTTGGACTAATGCTGACATTTAAATACAAAATGTTGCTGGGTGCAATTGTCCTCTGCTCTGGGCTTGTCCTCAGCCCTGGCAGCTGAGATGCAGCACTGGAGAGCTGAAAGCTCCCTCGTGCTCCACTCTCCCTGAAAATCACATTCAGGCACAAATTTAATAACAGGACCTGCAAGAGGAAAAGGCAGCCTGACTGCACAGCTTTGGAATGGCAACAAAAATGCCAGGAGTAGATAGATACTCATTAAATTAACCAAGGAACCCCAATCTCACAAGGACTGTGTGGGTGAACGTGACTCCTGAAACAGGAGAGCTTCATCTCAAGGACCTCAAGCATTCCCTCTAACAAACAAATTAACAAGGCTTGGCTAATGATTCTGAGCCCTTGAAGAGCTTACATTTGTAAAACACATAAAGCAAAGTCAGATTAAACAGAACTTTCAGTTACTACAAGGTCTTACAAGATCTTGAAAGCAGTCACACAGTCCCATCCCTGAGGAATTAATAAATTTTAATGAAAGACACAATTTGATCTTGAGAACCTCTATCCTGTGGAGAAGAGGAAAGTTACAGTACTCCAGAGAAGTACCCACATCACCCTCATCAGTAAAACCCACTGCAACTAGCCTCTTCAAATCTCAGCTTTTATTCTCCAACAGGAAAAATCAGGTGCCCACTTCCTGAAAAAAAATGAGTTTCTGAGGTCCTGAACACTCAGAGGAAGGAAAATGCAGGGAGTGCTGAGAGCAGGTTGGAAGATCCCCAATGCCACTGCTATTTGTCTTTGTTAAGCATCCCTACTTTTAAGTCATTTTTAACATGAGCTAACATTGAATATTAAAAGTAGATCAACCTGCACATAACTCAGCAATTCAGAGCAAATACAGCTCAATCACTTAACAAATACCAGGTGAGCAGCTGCCTCTCCATTGTTCAGTTGGCCCTACAGGTTCAATATTGAAAAGAGAGTTTTGACTGAGATACATTTTTCAAACTTAAAAGAAAAACACAATGGGTTTATTAAGTAGCACACCTCTATTGATTTTAGTTTATTAATCTCCAATCAAAACATGATGCACATTACTGTTTCTTCATATGCTCCTAAAGCTAGGATCAACTGACATGGAAAAATAAAGAACAGAATTATCTCTGAGGAATTCTCCAGGAAAATGAGGCAGAGGCTGAATGATCAGCCCAGGAGAAGATCAGCAAAACAGAAATGATTTTGCTCTCAGTGTCTGCTAGGAAAGGAGATGTGAGCCACCTTCAGGTGGGTAAAGGATGACTGCCATGGAAAGAGTATCCCAAAAGATCTGTCTGGGGCACTGAATGTATAATACAAAAGTCAAATGGTAAAATGGCAGCTGGAGTCAGAAAATCCAAACTAGAGACAAGAAGATTTTTATCGTTAATCCATAGAAATTGCTACAACTATGGACAGCAAAACCCCATTCAAGACCAGACTGAAATTCAGCTGTGAGCACAAACAGTCGAGCGTGAGCTGCTCTACTCTGACAGCAAATAACTGCAACCTCCTGAGAAAATGGCTTTTCTTCTAATTCCCAAGTTGGATATGGAAAAGATTTCCTTTTCAAAAGGATCTTTTAGTCTTGCTATCTCAGTGTTCTAATCTTAGAGTTTCTGATATACATGCATACATGTGCTAGCTCTGGATGCAAGTTGTATTCTCTTGTGGAAATGAACTTCAATAGATTATATGGCATATGAATTTGGAATTATAACACAGTAAATCCTGGGAAATGTACCAGAAAGTCAGATTGAACTCAGATATATCTGAATCAATCTTCTTTTGAATGCAAACCTTCTAAAATGCATTGGTGAGATGCTGGGGAACTTAGTATATGATCTATTCATAAACTGTCAACAATGTCAAACATACATTAGGGCATTCAGTCACTTAAACTGTATTGATTTGCAGGAAGTCTATTTTACCCAAAATATCGGATCTTTGAGATTCAAATTTTTGTGGTTGGAAGTATGACATAAATCACCAAGTACAACAATTAAATTTAAATTTCATTTTACTACCTCATTCTAAACCTCGATTGCAAAGGACTGATGCATCATAGTGAATATTTCATTAAAATAGCAGGTTATTTTTCAAATATACTGCAGCAGCTAAGAATTTTCACACAATGGTATAAAGCATTCTCTCAAAATGGATTTCCTGAATTTTCATCAAAGACGCTATCTGATCTTATATTGGAAGAGTACTGGAGCAACTGTATTTAAATCAGTCTTTCTTCCTGAATTTCACACATCAAGTAAATGAGCCCAAGCTGCCCATTTTTGTCATCCTAGAGATTAAAAAGATAACCTTCTTTTTGGGTACCTCCATTATAATCCCTGAATGCAAATACAGATATCAGATGAGGTTGATGGATGGTGCTTTTAGAGGTTTAATTGGGGATGGAATTAAATTGTTTTAGAACTCAGCAAGTTCTGTGAAGAAGCCCATACATATTTTTAGAATAAGTGACATTTATTTCTTTTAAATGCACAGTTGCAGGGAGACAAGATTTCAATGGGTAACTTCTTTTTTTGTTTGTTTTTTTTGCCTTGAACAGCTCACACAACTAATTGGCAAGTTAGCTATTGGGTAATTGCCAATCATATATTTGATTTGGATGGAGGAAATATTGAACTAAAGATTGCAAACCTGTTGCAGTCCATCCCAAGAGGAAAACTAAACATTCTGTAATGTATAGTTATGATTAGCTCTCAACAATTCAATAGAATAGGAGTCCCAAGCGGCAAGAATGAATGTTTCACACGGATAGTTAAGTAGATTTAATTAAAAATTCTTTAAAAAAAAAAATTGAAGCATCACTTCTCTATTTCAGAATTACCTAAATGGCACTGCAGATTCCAGTTGGCTTCTCTGCTCCTTATTTTTTGATGAAAACAAGCCAAATGTTTTTCCCAAATCTTGGCTAACACATAGTATTGCTTAAAAGAACAAACATCCTAATTCATTCCCTAGAAACTTCTATAATTCCAATATAAACACCATGAAGTGACTTGCTACACTAAAACCTGTTTTGATATTTCCAACCTTTCTCCCCTGTTTTAAGGCACAAACATTTCCTGTTATCTCTCTTAGCCTCCTCCCATTTTTCTCCATGAACAGCTTTAGATGAACTACAAAAATCCTGAGACAACATCAAAAAGCCAGAGCAGATTTTTTTATGATAAAAAAAGAAAATCTTACTATCACAGACTGCTTAAAAGTCCTTAAATATAACCTGTTCTTTGTATTCATAAAATCTACTCGTAACACTCTGCCATCTATTTAAATACCATCCTTTCATTCACTACACAATCACTTCTTGAAGAATTCCCTTTTGAGAAAAGATTTCTCAAGTTTCATTAGAAACACTCAAAACAGAACTGAAAGGAGGAGGGCCCCCAGAACCACAGTGGAGTTTTTTTTTATAGGACCTGGATTCTGATAGGAAAAAAAAATAAAAGAGACAGTGGTTGGTAACATTACTCCATTAAAATTCAACATAAACCTCTCTCAGTTATCCCCAAATACACCAAGAAAGACTTTCCCACATGTAATTGTATTATTCTTTTCTTAAAATTGATTTCTTTAGCAGACCAGCCAAGGAGAAAAAAAAATAATGAGCTGATATCGTTTTAACTGAGCCTCAAGCAGCTCCTGATGTATTAACCTAAAATCCCACTAAGGCTTCCTTTTCCCATTTAATTTCTATACCTCATGTTTTAGTCTCACTTTCTGACCACCTGTAATAATTCAGTTCAGTCGGGGCAAAAAAAAATATACTGGTTTATTGTTTATCAGAAGGCAGCCACTATTCATAGCTCTGTGAAGTCATGGATTACCACAGAATTCCAGATGGGTTTGGGTTGGAAAGGATCTTAAAGCTATCCAGTCCCACCCCCTGCCATGGGCAGGGCCACTTTCCACTATCCCACATTGCTCCAAGCCCCATCCAACCTGGCCTTGGACACTTCCAGGGACAGCCCCAGCTTCTCTGGGAAACTGTGCCAGGGTCTCCCCACTCTCACAGGGAAGAATTTCTTCTCAATCTCCCATCTAAAGCCACCGTCTTTCAGCTTAAAGCCACTACCTGCTGCAAGACTAAAATTCAAAAAGCTACACATGATCTTAAATTATGTTTAGTGTAGCTCATCCACAAAAAAGGCTCCAGAATTTATTTTTTTTTAAATATTCATGAGGTTGTTTTTTAAGAAAGTTACAAATGCACTGAAAGAAAACGGCACATCCGTACAAAGCGGGAAAATGAAAGAGAGCCCATTAACTATGGAAACCAAAACAAAATCTCCAAAGAAACCTCCAGCCTCTGAATTTGGTATCAAAGCACAACCTCTGTGCTTTTCATATTCTCTTCTTACACTGATGTTTACAGAGCCTCACTCAGAGACTCGAGGAAATAAGTTGTTAGTGTTTAAACCTTGGCCCGCAGCAGGTGGAAGGCAGAGCTGCCTTGCTGAAAGAGAATCCAGATATAGCAAGGTTTCCTTCATTATTTTAAACACAAAGGAAGGAAGCTATTGTTGCTGCTACATTATCTACAATCTCCAACTACTGTAGGGCAGCCTGATCACGCTGATATCTAACCAGCAATTTATAAATATCTGCTAAATATTCCAACTGACACTGGCACTAAGGAGAGATGAAACCCTCCAGAACACTTAACAGGAGAGAAAAGATGAAAACATAAACGTGCTTTCCTCAAGTTCATCCCTGCTGTAAGAGGCATTCTTAGCGTGCAGAAGATAAATTAAATCAAAAAGGTAAACAGCTGAGGAGTGTCTGGAAGTACCAGAACAGAAGCATGAGAGCAGCAAGAGGAAACAAAGGAACAGCAAAGGCACTGCCAAACCTGAAAGCCATGTCAGACACCTATTTATGTTCTCAAGGAGAATTTATTTCTAAGTAGCAAAGCAGCTATGAATATCCAGAGAAGATATAAACACATTTCTTTTGATGAAGGGGGCTGGGGGGAAGTGATTCATGCTCAAACCTTTGTTAAAAGCAGTGCCTACTGCTCACTGCTATTGTTATTTTGTTTAAATGTAACTTGCGGTTTTCTGTTTTGTTCTTAAACTTGAAAAATGTAAATAGGTTTAGAAACTGGGTAACATAACACCTGCCTCAAAAAACTCAACTCAATGGACCTCAGTGCTGTCACTGAACTGGAGGGTGGTGAGCACAGGAGCTCACATTATGCTGAGCAGAGACAGGACTGTTCCAATCCTTGTGTGACACTGGGTTAGGACAGAAATGCCAACAAAGCACAAAGCACAAGGTTCACAGGACCCAACTGAAATATTCCCACATCTCAAGCAAATTCTGGGGCAGAGTGGTCAGAGGCAGAAGCACAGAGTGACCCTTGCAGAGCTCTCAAGGTACTTGTGGAGACAATCCCAACGGGAGGGATCAAAGGCTCTTTGGAAGCCTCACACAAAATAGGCACCTTCATTTCCCCAAATATCACCACTTATTTCCGTGTCTTTTACACCAAATCCTTTCAGAACTACCCAAGTGGAATTCTTCCAGCACTTCAAGAAAAATACACAGATCTAGAGACTATAGAATTATTTTCAGCGATACCGATGAAACATGTAATTTCTTCTTGTCAAAATGGGAAGAAACATATCACTGTTCTAGCAAACATAACTGAGCTTGACATATCTGAAGGCAAAGAAAAGGAGTTAGTTGATTAATCTGGATATTTTATTTAATTTTCTTTGGTTATAAATAAGCAGCAAGTTAATACTGTTTTCAACTTTTGACAGTTCTAATGTTAATTACATGTACTGGATTTTATAAATCAATACTTCTTACATAAAGTGTTATTTAACTTGTCAAGTGCAGCAATAGATCAATGCATTTACTGTGCTTGCTAACATTGATGGATGACATACATCAGAAGCATATGTAAAGGAAAAATAAAAGACTTATTTGTAAGACAGACAGGGTTAAACTCCAGTTAGGCAGACAGGGAATTTAAACAGTGTTTTGAAAATAACAACTTTATTAAGGTGTGAAAAGTTTTCTTCTTGTTTGGGTTTTTGGAAGTTTCAAGGTTTTTTGGAGCTTGGGATTTGTTTGGGGCTGATTTGTGGGGGTTTTTTTTGTCTTTTAATGCTAAGGCCTGTGGCTATTAGCAGCAGACTGCTCTGTGTACAGAACTGTTCTATTAAACCTGGGATCCTGTAGGATACAGAAACAATGAATTGCACCTCCCAAACTTCAGATATATTTTACTGAAGGAACAACATCCCCATGTTCAGCACACAGTGCTTCCATCTAAACATACAAATAAGGTGATAAAAAAACCCAAACCATAGCTGATAACTACTTCACTATTTGCAAACATGCTAAAGTGCTTAAAACTTTAAAGGATGTACATGGAAAATTTTGATCATAAATCAACTTCAAAGACTGCATTCACTGCATTATGAGTTGTAATAAAAGAAAGACTCAGTCAAAAACCATCCCAAGAGTCAATACTAATGCACCTGCACATCTTGAAGAGAGATACAGATCACAAAGTAACTAATTCTCATTATTTATTTGCCCCATTTGTAAAAAAGACATAAGGCATATTAAAGTTATGAAATCCCAAAGAACTGAAAGCTATTACTCTGTATGTAACTACAGTAAATCAATAAAATATTGGTTAAAGCAAATTATCAGAAACATGTATATATACAGAATATATAATCATGTACTGAAATAGAAGGGGAAATTGTTTTCCTTCTGCTATTGATAGATGTCTCAGGACATCTAAATAATAACTGCACAATACATCATTTCCAATTCACAGAATGACAAAAAAAGTCCTTTTGCATTAAAAATTGTCATGAGGATGGGCTTTTCAAAGTTTCAAAAGGTAATGAATGTAAACCTGAAGAGTTATCCTTTGGAATAACATGTAATAATACATGTAATAATACATGTTATCATTACATTTTAGAGTAATTTATCTGACAAGAAAATAAAGAGACCTCTGTTGTACCACCACAATACTCAGTAAAGTACAAGGAGGCTCTACTCCATCAGTTCTGCTACTCTGGACAATATGAGAAGCAGCAAGCAATGACTACAGTTTATGAGTTGTCTTAGCATGTTTGAGAAATAATTAACAAAAAGGGAAAACTGAAAAACAATAGTGAGTCTAAATCAAAAAGAAGTTTGTACTGTTGCCTTCAAACCTTGGAAAAAGATGAAACTCTATTTAACAAAAAAATTTTAAAGCAAAAAAAACTAGAAAAGAAACCATTTAGTCTACTGGCTAACGTATGTCCTGCAGGACCTTGTAAACACCTTCAATGAGGCTGAGAGTTAATGTAAAAAAAGTAATGAGACTGTCTTCAGAGTTGCAGTATTTTGTTTAAAATAACCCAGCAAAAGACTTCTCTTCATAAAAACTCTTCTAAATTGTTAAAGGGGAATGGGCATGAAAGAGGGAGGGGATCAGCTGGCTCACGTACAGCCTGGGTTTGTACATCTGCAGGATCTTCTGTGAGCTGTCAGGCACCCAAGAGATGAGAAAATATTATCTAAGTGAAAAGCAGGAATCGTGCACGTGTAACCTTTGTGTCCTGCTGGAAACTGTGGGTGAGGAGAAGGAAGAGCCTGTGGGAGACTGCCAGGACACCTCACACAGAGCACTCAGGGCTCACTCAGAAATCCACACCAGCTCCATCCCATCCCATCCCATCCCATCCCATCCCATCCCATCCCATCCCATCCCATCCCATCCCATCCCATCCCATCCCATCCCATCCCATCCCATCCCATCCCATCCCACTGGCCTACAGCACACAGCCTGGCAGGGAGGAAACTACCAAACCTTACATGTTCCTCTGACCAAGCTGGATCCTACTGCTGCTCTCACAGCCAGGCAGCAGCACCTGCTGGAGACCAATCCAGTAAACACACACAGGCTGGCCAAACCCTGCTTAGCAGCACCAAACAAATGGAGAGCAAAGCTCTGCTCCTCGCTCTGAACCCGGCCAAGCTGGCAATAATGAAGATGTATATCCACAAGGAGTATGGAATCAGCCAGAACCTTGACTCATGAGCACTCCTGTATCCTGTAAGAGGTGAGCCCTGGGTGTGTTTACAAGTTCCATAAAATTGCTCACTGGGGGAAAAAAATCTGCTGGCTCAAATTCCCTGCAGGATTGCCCCAGTCCCTCCAGTCATCTGTTCCTGCTCTATACATCCACATACATCATCAAGCTGACAATTCAGAAACTGGACCAGATGGATGTATAACCCCAAACAGTGCTGTTTGTTAAATCTAAAAGCCATTAGTCAGAGTAATTTCCTTTATTAAACTCAGTGGGAGAATGGGACAGATACAGATGACGTATTGTAACCCGAGTTTACCGGAGTGCATCACAGGATGACACACACCGAGCTCATTTTCACCCAGCAACACCAGAGAAAGATGGTGACAGCAGAAATGTTCCTCCTAGAAAAAGTAGATTATTGCAGGACAAAGAAAGCAGGAAAGGGCATCCTAAATGCTTTCTTTGAGTAGCTAAGGCATGTTATTTTCCCCGGAGGAAATAATTACATTCTCTGAAAGGACTGGCAACTTCACGTTATTTTTAAACAAGAGCAGTTCTTTGAGTAACAGGAGCACTGAGTTGTTTCAGAGAAGCAATAGGTGAGACTGGATCACTGAAGTTAGCTTCACCTTCCACCAGGCGCTTAATGCCAGCCCAGCTGGAAAACAGCCTGGGCTGTTTGAGGTTTAAGCGCATAAATAATACTTACTTTCTCTCTCTCTTCTGACTCTGAAATTCCTCACATTTTTAGCCACAGGGCCAAAAATATCAAGGTATACTTCCCGTTCTTCCAAACTTAAGCTTTAGAAGAAAATCATATATCTGCACCATATGAAAAAACATTCCAATTTTAACAGCTAAGAAAACTTTTACAAATAAATGACTAAGTCCTCTAGAAACACCTAGAAATGGTTTCTTACCTTCTAAAAGATTTACAAAAGGAAGGAAAGCCTGTAGGTAGCTATTTGCTTAACAGACAAAAGAAAACATTTCTATGCATTAATTTCTTTTGGAGAAGGTCACTGAAGCAGAACACAGTTGTGATTCTTTAGTGATGCTCTGACACACTACTGCAAACAAAGCTTATTTTGCAGGTTCTGTTGCAGGGCAGAACACCCCTAGCTCTGGCACAGCAGAAATCCCTGTGATCCCAGTAAGGGAGGTGACAGGGCAGCCTCCTGGCCACTTGCTATGATCTACCTCCCACCATGGTGTGAATAAGAGAAAAACAGGAAAAAGCTCCAGGTCATGTCCCTGGTGGATGGGGCTTGGAGCAACCTGGTCTGGTGGGAGGTGTCCCTGCCTACGGCACGGGTTTGGAACTGGATGAGCTTTAAGATCCTTTTCAAACCAAATCATTCTGTGATCTTACCATTCTATGAATTACTAAAAAAAGAAGAAAAAATATCGTTTGATCTGAATATCATATATGTGATATATTCCCATTACCTTCTTTAAAGGGTTTATCACATAAATACTCCTATTTGCACATTTTTCACAGTGAGAGCTTTCACTAATATGGTTTATGAAAGTGACTTTCAGCAGCATGGATTTCAAAAGGCTTCTTTATGAAGGAGAACCTCTGAAACAGCCTCCTCCAGAAGCCCTGTCTGCCTTAAGAGCAAACAGACTGAAATGCTGGTGCATTATTGCTGGCTCATTAAGAAGCAAATTAGTTGTTTTTGTCTTTGTTTAGCAGTACTCCACAGGTACTTATTTTGACACTGCTTTAATGTGTAAACACATTAAATTAATGTGTTTCATGGTTACAGGAAACATTCATTGGACAAAGGCCAATCCCGCAGCCTCGCAGCAAAAATTATTTCTATATTAAAGAAGCTAAATAAAGTAAATAAGTCACTTCTCCACATGTGCTTTTTTGGCAACCCATTGCAATTGGCAGAAGCTGATTATTTTTATCTTTCTATTTAATATTTACAAAGTATCTCAAATACAATTTATTACAAAAAAAATAGCACAAATGGCTAAAAACGATGGCCAGACACGACCTTCTCCTCTGTGTATGCAACCAAATCATTATGACTGTGTGTGCAAAGTTCAAGAACAACCTCTGTTATTTGTCTATACTATATATAGAAACAAAGTTCTATTAATAAACAGTCAGCCTAAATTATCATTAAGACAATATTTATTTACTTTAGACTTTTGGCCTTTAGCTTATATCAGCTTAGAAGTAAACAGAAGAAGTATAATAATGGCAAATAAAACAATGAAGCAGTAAAAATAACATGATGATGGATTAAAATATATTGTTCTAGTTGGGAGTCAATAGGGCAAGTGCTTTATAAAAATTCTGGTTTTCTTTGTCAAAATCAGTACAATACTTGCTGGTACAAGCAATAAAAAAAACCTGCCATAAAACACTTCCGACTTCGCTTTCCATTTTAATGGCTGCAGGCAAAATTCAGAATACATTTGTCAAGTTGATATTATCAACACAACAGGGGTATGCCTGACTTGTTCTACATTTGTTCTGAAAGTTCACTTTAGAGGCCATCAGCCAAAAAAGAACACAGGAAACTGAAATCATTCCTACCAGGCAGACAGAGAAATATATCTTCAAATATTTAAGAGAAGTTTCAGTAAATATTATCACATATTACTCTGCAAGGCATCAATCACATCCAGTTTAACATTAAAGACCAACCATTCTGAAAATTAAAGGTGATTCGCACTCTCTCTTTGCTCAGTTTAATGAGACATCCGAGTCTGATCCGTGACAACTACTGCCAACATCTTTAACTTTTTTCCTGACATCTGAAATTGATTTCAAAGACAGATACTGAGAAGGCAAGAATACTACAGAAAAGGACACAGGAAAAGCATTGTAAAAGAGAAAATCAAATGTATAGACTTAGTTTTTTTTTTTTTTTCTCCCCCCTTTGGTACTTGGAAATCATTTGCATCATTAAGCAACTGAATTTCCATTTTAAGTTCCTAAAAGTACCTGAACCTTATTCTTGTGCCTTTGAAATGAATACCAGCCAAGTATATTAAAAACAATTCTTTGCTTTCACTCATTGTTCATTTCCTATTTTTGTTCACTTTGATAATGCCTGAGCTAGGGTTTTTTCCATGTAGTGAAAGCCAGTTCTTTCATGAAAATATATGTCCTTATGCTTGTACTTCTTTTTTGATTTCTTAGGTTTCTTCTTTTCCAAACTAAAAATTACAGAGGGGACAAATATATCATAGAGATCAAAAAAACAACTGCTGTAATTGTGTGATTCCGTGATTGAATGAATGAATGGTCAGTTGAACTAAGTGATAAAAGCAACATATAGAACATCATTCAAATGTCAAAACCAACTCCTTATTGACCATACACTGGCTGAAAATGCACTGAGCTCTGTGTATTGAGGCTCCCTACTAAGACCCCCCAACAAAGACTAATTGTAACAGGAGTTGGCGTCTCAGTCAATGGATTCCAAAGGTAACAGAATGGGTTTGGGCTGCTTATTTTTGATGAGTGCACAATGACATGAGGGCAAGGAGCTTCACTTTGGCACCAGCACCATGCTTGCAAGAGAGGGATCTGAACAGCTGTCCTGCCCAGATGGTTGCTTTTACTTACAAAGCTTTGAACTGAAGAAAGATTAAATCTGTGGATGAGGGACCTCTACCTTGCAGCTCTGCCTGCATAGCTGGCAGAGCAAAATAGCTAAGATAAACAAGACATTTATTATCTTATATCTTATGCACACAGGATTTCTTAAATGGACAAGACAACCTGTTTTGTTTGATTTTAGCATGTGGCTCCCACTGAGCATCCTGGAATTCTCAGGGGAAAAAAAAAAGAAAGAAAGAAATTCTAGCTTTCCTGTATTCCCATCAGAATGTCCAGTAGTACAAGAAAAAACCAAACCACCAAAGCAGAAAAAACAAACAAATACAAATTACACAGAGGAGAAGAATCTGAAGTCAGAAGTAACCAACACAAAAGCAGATTGCCACGCACTGCATGACTAATGGCACATGCCTGTGTTCCAAGGTAATTAATCCTATTTTTCAATGCTAGCTGAAAGTCTTGAAAGTCATTCCTGGGGAAAACTGTGGTTTTCCTTAAAACAAGGCAAAAAAGTGAAGGATTTGATTTGCTGTGCTGACACAATCTCAGCAAGAAGCAATAAGCACTATTCACTGAAAATGTATTTGTGTAGAGTTCATCAATGTGCAACTCCTGTGCAGGTCTGACCTAAGGTTTCCTTTGTGGAAGGCAGTTTCCAGACTGACTTTTTAGGGATTTGGTGAATTCCTTGGTTTACTACAAGTGTTTACTGCAAATTGCTGCCTGATACTAGCTGTGCACGTGTCACAGGAGTATCCCCATCAGCAGGTTTTATTAAGCCTTAAAATTGGATATCAATATATGCGATAATGAAACTACAAAATCTATGGCAGCTATCGCACAACTTCCAGCCTTTTACTGTTAATGAGTGCTTCTGGTGCACACTGAGGTTCAAAGGAAATATTAATTAATTCTATTCTGGCACCTATGTACTGTTTGGATGCCAAAATGGAAGGAATCTGCAAACTTCGAAGGTGAAAATTTATTTTAAATTGTGTACGAGAATTTAAGAGCTCTAAATTCTCTCAGGAGATTTAGAAGTGAAACCAATCTTTTGAATTTATCAACTGCATTTATAATGAAATACTGTTTTATGAAAGAGCAGTGGAATGATAAAGCACTTCTGAAGCACAAAACCCCCAAATTCTAGAAGTCAAAGAAGTTGAGCTTTTAATGCTGTTCCTCATTTTCTTTTAGTTAACAAATACAAAATGAACCCAGCAAGCAAAAAGGGAGAAAAGAGCAGAAGTTTTGAAATATGGTGTAATTTTCAGTCTGAGGAGGTCAATACATGGGCAGAAATTACCTTTAACCCTAAAACAAGAGAGGCTCACTGGCTATTTTTTTTTAATTTACAATGCATTTCTCATGAGCAGATTCCAGATGAATTGTTTTTACAGCAGCTTTTGCAGGAGGCCACACTTTAAGTCCTGCCTTCGTAAGAGGTCTCAGTTTGTGGCACCAGTCTATTGACAAATGACTTTTGAAAACATGACAAGTCACGGTCACGTCTCTGTGTGTATCCTGCAGGATAAAACCTCCATGGATCCCATCTCTCCTCCACCCCTCGGGGCAATGCAGCTCATTTCACAATGCTCTGATTGTGAGTCTGGTTGCCGAGTCCCCGTGCTGACAGAATTTGAAATCCTGAATCAAGAAACCACTCAAAAGTACATTTTCTGCTCATTGTTCAGTGAAAGAGTCCCGCATCAGCGCTCCCACGTTTCCCATCGGATCTGCTTACCTCCAGCATGCCTTTTGCAATGCCTCGGAGCCCTCAGACACCAACCAGCACCACCAAACCTATGGGAGGCATCAAACAACTGTGGCTGCCCCATCTCCTGAGCCTTGGCCACCTGGGATCAGGTGTCCACTTTGCACTTCAGCCCTCGTGACACCTCTGAAATGGAGCTCAGGGACACAAGGGGCCCAGACATCTCCAGCCCTGAACAAAAATACCCACAGCAACCACATAAATAAAAAGAGCAATCTCCTATTCTGAAGGTGTCATAAGAGATAAGATTATCAAGTATTAATATCACACGCTTCTAATAAACAGAGTTGGGTCATTAATGAAAATAAGCTTCATGAGTTCACAATAAATCTTGGCACACACATAATTTTAAACTGTCGCACTTCATCTAAATCGATGCAGTTTTTCATCTTTTTATGGCAATAGTGCTACTGCCATATATTTCTCTATGCAAAAAGACTTGAACTATGCATTCTCATTCAAGCCTTCAAAAAAAAAAATTTACCCTCAAGCATGGCTCAGCATAAAATATTCCAGCTCAAAATTCAAGCAGTTAAGAAAAAGTTTTCTGCAGCCAAATATGCTCCATAAAAAGTAAACATATGTAGGCAAAATAAATTAGAGTAGCGACAGCAGCACAGTGATACAGGTTTGTGTAACAAGATACACATTTAATGCTTTCATCCTTCTCAACACTTGCCCTCTGTTCATTACCACACACTGAAAATAGCCCTTTTTTATCTCTTTTCTTTTGTGGGAACCTTTGTTGGTCTCAACAAGCTATTTAGGGGAAAATGTAAGAGTTTATCAGTCCATCTTTCTCTCTATTGATACAATGATTAGAAGCTGTCTATTAGAAGCTTATCTCAGTGGACACATTAAGAATCCATTTATCCATTGAGAACCAAGGGTTGAAATTACAGATGAATCCATAGAGAAATAAATCAGCACAAAATCCCCACAGTGCATGGGATGTAGGACTGTCACTTCTTGGAGGAAAACTGCAGTGAAACTGAAGATGCCTGAAAGATTGCCCTGCTTTGGAGAACGTGTGGAAGCTGTAGGAAAACCAGCTCCATCAAGTGAAACTGCAAAGGAGCAGAAGCTCAGCTGAGACAGTGGCGGACATTTAACAAAACAAAAAAAAAAAAAGCCTGGTAAGGGAGGAATGAGGAACAGGCTGGGTGAAATTGGGCTCTGTGGAGATGGAAAAAGAGAAGAACAATCTGAATCAGGCTGTCCCAGAGCAGGCCCATGTGTCTCAGATGAAAAAAAAAGATCAGAAGTGCAGCTTGAATTCTTACAAGAACCACTGACTCAAATACTGAAAATACTTGGCAATAGCGAGGAGTTTTTTGGTAAAATTTCACAAGAATTTTGATTCTCTGTATTGAATTCTCCTAAAATACCCAGTTATACAACACAGTTTCTCTTCACTTTAACCTGAGATCCAGAATTTTGCATGGAAATTCCAAAATCCAAGTAAGGTTCTAATAATTCAACTACATTCTGTTCATGCTGTCTCTGGTTTAAAAAAAAATGGTGAAAGCAAGTGTGTATTTAAAATCAGAGGAAAATAAGCATGCATGAAATAGAAAATTGAGATTAATAAAACTAAATTATTTCTTATTTGCTACTTATTTCTTCAGATTGCACAGATTGGAGCTGCCAGGTGATATACACAGACATCCATCAGCTGTTTTAATTGCAGCGAAAACTAGAGGCAGACAAATGGGGAGTTTTTATTGGTGTCTTCCTCTCTTTTAGAATTTATTTCCCCTTTCCCCACAGCTTCCATAGCCACTGGAAGCTCCTAAGACCATTCCTTTCTCCCAAGCACACACCTTCAAGTCCAGCCCTGAAGACAGAATTTCCCAAGTGACTGTAAATTGTTTTTAAATTGGAGCCACAAACTGCACTGATATAAAATTCACTTCTTTAACCCTGCTTGAAAAGCAAACTTTCCTCCCCCTTATCTCCCCTTGCCACCCAAATAATAGATGACAGTCATCTGTTTTATGTTAGACTATCACTCCCAGATCTCTCATGCTGATTCATTCTCAGCTTTCACAGCACAGGCACAAGTTGTCAGGAAGAGCTACGCTGGCTGCATTTCCCATATGGAATCCAACAGCTGGAATCCATTCATTAGAGCAAGCAAAAAGTCCTGATATGAATTAAAGAGAGCAAAACAAGGCAGTGCCAAAAACATCTTCCTTCACCTCGAGTGGTGTAAAGCAAGGACAGCATTCTGTCTGCCAGGGAATTAACAGAGTCCAGTTAGCCATGACCTGTTTGTGCCTAGGAAATTCCTCCATTTTCAAATTTCAATAACCCCAAAGTCTTTCCCTTCATCCCTGACTCCCTCAGTAGCATGCCCCAGCCCCACATATAACCCAGGTCCCCCCCCACCACATCCCTACACCTTCACTCCCCACCAAATCTAAAGTTTGCTTTTGCCTTAGATAAATAACAATCCAATTATTTTCCTCTCTGTAGCATATGCTTTTAAAAAATCCAAATATTTAACTATTGTTAACTAAACTATCAACTTTAACAGCTCTGCCAAATTAGCTCATATGAAAACTTTTATCCTTAAAATAACCGGCTTTCTGCTAGAAACATTTAAGGAGTCTGTAATGCTCCACAAGTGATATTGAGCTAATGAGCTGCTTTAAACTTTCTCTACAGTATTTTAACCAAATTTTTTCATTTAGATCAAGGAATTTCCTAAATTTTAATGGTTTAATACAGAAGTATGGGATTCTTTTTACAGTTTGGATTTTGTTGCTTCCATATAAAGACATTTTAACCCAAGATTTCAGGGGTTTAAGTGCTATCATAATAATGACAAAATCGAGTACAGTATTTTTTGACTCAAAAGAGAAAAGTGCCTGGAGTAAGGAAGCATATTAAAAGGGCCAGAAAAGTTAAGCAGCAGGATGGAGAAGGCTTGAGTAAAAAGGTCCTTCAAAACATCAAAGTTCAAATGATAGAGATAAAAAAATAGCTCAAAGTCTTGTGTGGTAAAATGTGAAAAAACACAGTGAAGCCCTCCTCTCTCTCTGATCCCACTCCTCAAACATTTTAAGAAGAGAGAGAAAAACTCACCACTATCAAAACACAACCCAAAAAAACTCACTAAAAAGCCCCTACATGTGTAAATTTTTTTATTAATTTGGAAATTGTATCGATTACAATTAAAGCTTCTTTTACACGGGAAAAGGACATTAGCTTAAACAATTATCATGGCCACTGACGGAATGTTTGATGTTAAACAGCACAGTGCAAGACTAATCAAATATTTTACATGAATTATTTAAATATAGATATTTGAATATCGGTGAGCCACCTACATATTTAAATTGTTGTGTCTGTGAGCACAGAATCATCCAAAGAACTCTTTGTATTAATCAGGAATGGTTTTTGTGCTTAACGGTTAAGAGGACTAAAATTTGGAGACTGTCTGATAATCCCTGAAGCCAGGGAGCAGATCCTAAGCACCACTTCAGGTTTTCATTCTGTCCTTCAACAAAGACATCTGAGTTTTAGCATAAAGAAGTTGTACTGTAGTTCTATAATTACTATTATTTCTGTTGCAATAATTAATATATCCATATTCAAAATTATAGCACTGCAAAGATAGTTATGTGGAGACAACAAAGTGTGGCATTATTCCTCAATTTTTGACATTTTTAAAAATTTTCATGAAATTGATCCGTTTCTTCCTTTTTTTCTAGAAAAAGCCACCAGTATTTGATGCAATATTTGCTGTTCTTTCTCTTCCAAGAATAACAATCTGGATATTAAAATGCACTGTACTTTTTCCTTAGGTGGAATAATTTTTCCCTGGGAGCTGTTCCTGGGAAGACAACTCTTAGGTGAGTCATCATTTGTACCTTAGCAGACCAAAACCCAGCATGGCTGTACTGCCAAAAAGAGTAAATATGCAAGATGGAAACCATGAAAAAGTAGCACATCAATAGAGAAACAAGCAGAACTATCCTTTAAATATGGAACAGAAGGAAGTGCACTATGTTTCAGAGGGATATTGATCTTACAAACACTGATGGCAAACTGTCCAAGCGCCTTTATTTAAAGGAAAGCTTCAGTGAAACTCCTGGTCGATTTTTTTAAAAAAAATCATTAAAAAAATGGTATAAGGCCATGCATGATAAATTGGAAAAACTTCTGATGGATGTAGCATGTATTTTTGGATCAAAAGATTTAATGTAAGAACTGTAAAACTGCGTGTCAGATAAAAGTCAGGCTCGCAACCAGCAGATAGAGCAGCTCCGATTTATTGCCAGCCCCCACCCTTGTCATCCATCTCCTTTGTCAAGCTTTAGCAATGACTGGCATCAGAGGAGCCTTGGCCTTGAAGCTGTGTCAGTAATCAGACGTGAGGCTGTGAGTGACAGCCAAAATTGACTGATTAAAGGGAAACACGCCGGGAACGGCGCGGCCGAACCAAGCGGTTTTACTACCTTGAGCAAGAGAGTTGGAAACAGTTTGCTTGAGGGTAAATCAAAAGAGCAGGCAAAGGAAGATCATGGCAGGAGGAGGATCTGGAGCTGTTAATGTATTTTTTTAGTGCTTTCTGGTTCTTGCTGTGTGCACTCCGTGCCTTCAGAGCAAGGAGTGATTAACGCTTTGTTTGGTGGTGCTGGTTTTGGGTCATTTTAACCTTGTTGCTGGTCACAAACCCAACAAGGGTTTCTGGGTGTCCAGCTGGGCATGGGGTAGTAAAATAGCTGAGAAAAAAACCATCCAAAGCATCATGTCTAGGAAAAAGGGTACAAAATTTTCAGCTGGAAGTGGGAAGAGTGAAATGAAGAACCACTCAAGGTGTGCAGTGAGGGGAATATGAAAGTTTAAGGAAGTTTTTCACCCATCTCCCTGCACTACAGTCAGAGAAACTTTTGATATAAAATTACCTTATGCAAATACTAGATTTAAAGCCAAGATTAGATTTAACTAGGGAGGATAAGAAATACTCAAAAGGGCCTTGAGGCTTCCTAGGCTATTTAATTCCGTTTTGTAGCACAACTTTTTCAGGAAATATGTGCTGCCATTACAATTAAGCAATTACTTTTCCTAGTTTATTATTTATGATTTTAATATAAGACTTACAGTTGCACTATATAATTGCAATCCATATCATTGTATCATCCTGTCCCATAAAGCACAACTGTTGAAGTGTTTAGCAATTTACCACTTTGAATTATATTACAAATTTGCCTGGAAGTTGGTTCTTATACTTCGATCTAAAACTATTACCCAAGTCTTGTACAATGTAATTAAATAAATTAAACCAGCCCTTGGGGACCTTTTGCTCTAAAATGAAATTTCAGACCCAAGAGTGCCTGTAACCTTTACTGTAACCATGTCTAAAATGTTCCTTGTAATTTCACAACTAATCAGATCTTGACAGAAAGGCAGACACTTGTTGATGGAACCCCTCCTTCCTGCTATCCCCAAGGATAAATTTACTACATTATGATTGAAACAAATCCTCTTCAAGCAGAGCCCATATTTTAGACAGGGTATTCTGGGCTCTGAAGAAATGCTTCTGGAATATTGCTGCTCACTTGTAATGCATGGATATCACTCAACCTCTCCTCCTGCCCCTGGACTGGTCATCTCATTGAAAAAATTCGTATTTTGTGACATGCAACATTTTTCTTTTAATTCAGAACTATACACCGGGCTGACTGCAACACCCACGCTAGCAGTGACCAGCTGTATTAAACTGGATTATTAAACACAAACCAGGGAAGGTACAATTGAAGCCGTAGTATCAAAGGCTGCATTTAACATGAATCACCGACACTGTGAATGAAGGCAAATATTTTAAATCCTATCTCTCAAAAAAGGAAAAGCAATAATCACCAACTGCAAAGTCATAATTAACTGGACAGACAGCAGATTCCGTGTCATTATGAAAATATGGAATCAAAATCTGTGCAAAAAGCTGTACTCATAAAGAATATGAGCACACAGTAAAATACGGGCTCAAGACAAACACAAGTACCAGTCACAAAGAACTCTTACATGATGGCTGAAAATCCCACAATCCCACCCCCTGGTTCATGGACCAGGGTGCTCCCCACAGCTCCTACCATGTGCAAGGTGTGTGATTTTATCAGTTTGAACTCAGAAGTAGGAGGCACACAATGACAGCTGGATGAAGCCTGGTGCTTTGATTCCTCCCTGCACAAGGACTTGGGAGAAGCTCCAGCTGAGCTGGGACACAGCACTGGAGCAGGGACATAGCACTGGAGAAGGGACACAGCACTGGAGATGGGACACAGCACTGGAGGTGGGACACAGCACTGGAGATGGGGTACAGCACTGGAGATGGGACACAGCACTGGAGATGGGACACAGCACTGGAGGTGGGACACAGCACTGGAGATGGGACACAGCACTGGAGGTGGGACACAGCACTGGAGCTGGGGTACAGCACTGGAGATGGGACACAGCACTGGAGGTGGGACACAGCACTGGAGCTGGGGTACAGCACTGGAGATGGGACACAGCACTGGAGATGGGACACAGCACTGGAGCAGGGACACAGCACTGGAGATGGGACACAGCACTGGAGGTGGGACACAGCACTGGAGCTGGGGTACAGCACTGGAGATGGGACACAGCACTGGAGCTGGGGTACAGCACTGGAGGTGGGACACAGCACTGGAGATGGGACACAGCACTGGAGCAGGGACACAGCACTGGAGATGGGACACAGCACTGGAGATGGGACACAGCACTGGAGGTGGGACACAGCACTGGAGCTGGGGTACAGCACTGGAGATGGGACAGCACTGGAGCTGGGACACAGCACTGGAGATGGGACACAGCACTGGAGGTGGGACACAGCACTGGAGATGGGACACAGCACTGGAGGTGGGACACAGCACTGGAGCTGGGGTACAGCACTGGAGATGGGACAGCACTGGAGCTGGGACACAGCATTGGAGATGGGACACAGCACTGGAGGTGGGACACAGCACTGGAGCTGGGGTACAGCACTGGAGCAGGGACACAGCACTGGAGATGGGACACAGCACTGGAGGTGGGACACAGCACTGGAGATGGGACACAGCACTGGAGGTGGGACACAGCACTGGAAATGGGACACAGCACTGGAAATGGGACACAGCACTGGAGATGGGACACAAATATCACAAAGGCTTTGTAAACCTGGGTTTCAGCAGCCAAAAAAGTGCCAGGCATTAACTGCTGCTCAAGACTTTCCATCCTTCACTTCACACATTTTTCTTCTTATTAGAAGGTTTTTTATATGAATGACATTGAGGAAGAGAATGTTCTGCCATCTGAAAAATTTGTAATTTTGTCCATGGCAATTGGGCCATCATGTCCCAAGGGTCACCTACCACCTCCCTGCCTCTGCCTGACATCAGCAGAACACTTTCCTTCAAGGTGCTCCTGTTCAAGGTGGCTCTGTAATTACATCAGCATCAGTTGTGCTCCTGGAAGCTCTGGAGGAGACACAGCTGATTCCTCACCCAATCATACCTTCCCTTTTTGCAAATTAGGTAACAAACAATTAGTTTGAAAAGTACAACAGATAATTATTTTGCAGTCAGCTGGACAGCTCATAGGTTTTATCTTAAGCAAGTGTCGGGTATTTAGCTAAGCTGCATCTTCAGTGATCACTGCATTGTAAGAATTGTCAGTAAAAGACAGAATTGTCAGTAAAAAGGTATTGGAAAAAAAGAATCCCTATGGAGATTCAAGGAAAGTGTTCTAGTGCAGGTAGTTTTGTTCTTTCCAGCTACAAAAATAACACACTATGCATCCTGAAACACAAAGGTAACCAAGAAAGCATTATGTCATTTGTAAAAGGTTCCCTTCCCTACAGCAAAGTATTATTACTAGTATTATTATTATTATTATTTAAATTCAGCTACTTCTGTGTATTTAACTATGAAAGAAATACCACAAACATTTCTGATGAATAATGAGCCTGTAACAGGAACTATAAATGAAGAGATATTAAGAAAACATTAATTTCTCCACGTGAGTACCTTCAAAGGTCATCTCTGTTTTATTTATTTCTCCAGGCATGATTCTGCCTGCTCCATAATACCTCAAGTTTTATCCCACTTATTCAGTTTTGCTACAGACCAGGAAAAACTCTAGTGCTACATTAATTTGATCTCCCTAGCAGATGAATCAATATGCCTGAAGAGCATCACTAATTATAATAAAAGTGTGCTCATTAATATTAGTATGCATTTTCATGCATAACTGAATTTTAAGTTTTCAAACACGTACTCCAAAGAATACAGTTCCAGAGTCCCCACCTGGAAATCCCAGAATGGTATAAGAATCACAAGGTGCATTTGGGGTAGGAAAATATAAACACAATGGATTTTTTGCATTACAGCCAGAAAAAAACAGTCAGCATGCAGCCAAGCAATATGTCCAGGAAACAGGCAATTTATGTCAATGTATATATATAAATATACATATTTAAACAACAACAGCCACTCCAAAGCCTCCTGCCAAACTCTACAGTTTCCTTATGCCAGCCACTGCATTTAGCAGCTCGGGGCACAATTTTTCTTATTTTTCACCCGGCTATGAAGAAACAGAAATCACTCCAGTTTTTCTGTTGTTTTAATCTCTTTGTCCCCACAGTGAACTAAAATTCTGAGCTATACCAAGTGCAATAGGAAGAGCTGGAAAGGCTTTTTCATGTCCTAGCTCAGTGCACTTGCAGAGCAGAGCACCAGAAGGAATGACATTTCAACCTCAGTGCCAATGAACCAGGATACTCCGGTATTTGCAGCCTTTCCTTTGTAGATATGATTCAATATGACATAGCTCACTAGGATTTAAAGACCTGCAAGAAATAACTGCTGCTTCTTACTTACAAATCCATTAAATGGGTTAAAAGTGACTTAAACTATTGAGTCTCAAAGGGGTTTTTTGTATCTTCCAAGTGATCTTTTACTCACAGGGTAGCAGCGGGTAACAAGATGCAAAAATTCCCTCATTCTCCAGAGGCCTGGTGCCTCTGTGTGACTTTGCACAGGTTATAACCTCTCTGGATTTCATTTACCCATCTCTAAAATGTGAATAATGCTCAACTTCCTCCTGGGAATTGTGTGGAGTCTTAGAATATTAATCCTGGTAAAGTGCTTTGAAATCAGCAAATTGAAAACAGCACAAAGCACCAAGTTTTATCTTGTGCATCCATTCCTTACTGCCTTTACCTTGTCAAACTCATGCAGAATTAACTGTGATCATTTAAATCAGTTTAGCTTTTGCAATAATAATCCTGCCTACTTCAATAATTAAAGAAAAGAAAATGATAAGGGTATAGTAACTTAAACCAATACTTCAGGTATTTCTCCTTACAGATGTAATACACACTGTGATATCACACCCAGTGCTGAGTTTAATACTTCTCCCTGCTTTTCTCTGTCTGGATGAACAGTGTTTAAGGAGCCTTCTAAAAGCAACAATCTGTTTCATTATGAAAATCTCCTTTAAAATGGTTCTGCAGTGGCCGTATTGGATGATTTTCTGTATCGATATCAAAAAGCTTTTCCTTACATCTTTGTGTGCATAAAATACATTAAGTAATTGAATTCTATGGAACATAAAATTTTGTTTAAAAGTTGTAAAAATCACTATAAAATGTGAAATATTTTTCTAGTTTCTATACAAATTAATGACCTCATGTTCAGAGCTAAAGAACAATAAAAACCAATGGTTTACTAAATCCCTGCTGATGTCCATTATACATAAATACAGTGAGGATTTGCTGGATTTTCTTTTTTAAAGTAAAAAGCTTAGAATTCTTAAGTATTTGTGTTCTGAAGCACAGGCTAGAAAAATAGTTTCTTTTATAAGAACTACTCATATTATATATGTATCAAAACCCAAGAGAATGTGAAATCCAATAAAACACAATAACATATGGGGAGACCCACGATTAACCAAAATATTTGCAATATATACAGAATATTAGCTAGAAAGAAACTCCATGGGCTAAGCAGGCACCCAAATGAGCAGCTGACTTATCCAAAGCTTATTTAAACATTTTAGTACTCCTGCCTATCTTATATCACACCTGCTTCTGCCTGCACCTCCCCTGCAGTTCCTGTGATTTCTGCATGAGCAGATCATGAGCAAATCATTTTTCCTGCACTCACATCAGCCAGGCCTGAATCAACAGGATCTTGGAATATAAAATTCTCATAAATGGTCTTGGAATGTTCAGTTCTTTGCTGCATTCTAACGCCACCTTGATCTCATGGGATTTCCATTCCTGTTGTTGGGCTTCGTTTTTGGGGTTTTTTTGGCTACATGTTACTGTAGAAAGGCCTCTCCAAATGTTCCCCAGAGTGTAACAATAAGTAAATAGGATAAGTGCATTTTGTAGGAAGGGGTTTAGTGGTTCTGGCACCCCGTTAGAACCTGGCTGACAAGGACATCCCCCAAATCCAGACACAGGGCAGTGATGGATTTACTGCAGACACTGGGGCAGGAACTCGGCTCAGCTAGGACACAAACCCCTGTGCAAACGTGGTGGGTCAAAGGACTCTGAAACAGATCCCTCTCAAAAACACATATTTTGATCCAGCATTAAACAATAATTAAACGGAATTTTTACCACTGGTGTCACTCACTGCGTTAAAAAATTTCCCTTAAAATTCAAATCTGCCTTTTAAGGGAACATTAAGAAAGAAATGTGGAAAAGTTTAGAAATATGCTCATCAGAAACACAGATGAAATTCCACTGCAAATTCACGAGTTTGGGTATTAGATTTAATAAAAATAATAATTTGTCAAACAGCTTCCTTCAACAATTAAATAAAACAATCAAAATACTCATTCTCTGGAAACTGCACTCATGGAAGTTTGCTGTAAAATACTTTAAAGCAGGCTCAGCACGAGGGCAGTTAAATCCCTGCAAAGCTTCTGCAATTGTTCTAAATTTTTTAGGGAGCCCAGGGGAGCAGCTCTCCCTGTATGTTTTAGTGATGCACACAGCTCTGACGACACTTCAATTATCTCTGCCTGAAATTGAATCTGTTAAGAACACTGTAAACTGAATAATCCAATTCCTCCTAATACACCAGGCTGAATCCCTAAGCCCTAATGAACATTTTTCCTTTTTCACTCCCTCTCCCCAGAGCCAACTAAAGAGTTGAGTGAAGAACCCAGCAATTACATAGCATTTAAATATTTTACTTTATATGCATTCATCATTTGTAAGTGAGGACATGATTGCAGTAAACTTCCCAACAATGCTCTCTAATTTTAATTACCAGAAATCCAACACTGTAGATGAACCAATGCTGTCAATATCCCCAAAAATCACTAACCATGGCTATCAATATAGGAATTACAGGGAAACAAGTACAACCTATGTGCGGGGTTTTTTAAACACTGTATTTTTATGCACTGTACTCCATATGTAGAAGTTTATATTTAAAAGAACCACAAAATAAAACCAACAAAAACTAAAACAAAAACAAAAACAAACAAACAAAACCCCAAAATGCCTAAAGCTTTAAATACCTGGCCATAATATATTCTCAAAAAACCCTCAGTCTTAATAAACTTCCTAGTTTTGAAGAAACTTCATATTACTCATTTTTCAAAAATGTCATAAAACTCAGCTGACAAAATAATGAGGAACTGAAAAAATAGTGACAAAAAATCCCAACAACAACCCCAAACAATTTGTATTATTCTTGTGTGGTTAAAGAACTTATTTTAAACCCATTTAAGGTGACAGTAAGTGGTAGCTCAATGTTTCTGAAGGAAGTCAGACATGTCCAAGGCTTCTGAAAACACTTGCCTACCATTATCAAAGTAAATACATATTTAGTGAGTCCAGGAAATCTGCAGAAAATGTTATCAACATTTATTTATCTCTAAAAATAAACTTTAAACCCCAGTAAGTGCCTTTCCAAACCCCAAATGTGCAGCATTTAGAACTGCACGCAGCTGAAGCTACTGAAAGCCATTTTTAAAGGATGTGATCATAAAAAACCATTAGCTTTTAGCTAATAATCCTCACTCCTGCATGCTTTAAAGTACATCACAGTGTTTTCAGGCTGAGAACTAAAGGCCAATAATTTTTTAAGATAAGAAAGAATATTAGAGAAAACACTGGGTGCAAAATGTAAAATCCTGGGAAGCCGAACAGAAGGGTGGGAATGCTGAGAGGAAGGGGCTCTCTTCACTGTTGATTGTCTGCTTCAAAACAAGTCCCCAGAGGCATTCTACAGAAATCACAGCAGCAGGGTGACAAGACCCACCTTGCACATGAAGCCTGCAGCACATCCACAGAGTCATCTTCTCTCTGAAATCCAGCCAGAATCTGGCAATTTAAGGGAATTGCTGCAAAATGCCTGGGATGGAGCTATTTTGGAGAATCCCACAACCTGCTGTGGGATTTGGGGTTATTGCTGACCATCACGGTGATTGAGTGACACAAATTACTGTAGCTTCTCTGAGGTCTTTACAGATAAGCCAGAGAAAACTGCAGTATTAATTTTCAAACAAACAAAGCGTGTTTGGATTGATATTATCATATTGATCAAAATTTGATGGTACCTTAAGTACCTAATGCAAACTTCTTCAGGAAGTAATGCCAATCAATACAAGAACATTTGATTCACAAGCTAAACAGAAGTTGGATCAACAGTAATTGAAAAATACTATCTTCTCAGAGCTCTGTTTTCCAGACTTAGATTCTTTTAGATCTTCAAGACACTTTCATGCCTTTATCCACATTATAAATAAGTGGCATCTTGCTTCAAAGAAGAGTAACACTTCTGCCTTTCCTTTCAGTGACTCTTTGGCCTCTTTCACCAAGATGCATCTTTCCTTGAACTTTTCATTCTATAGCATCTGTACAACAAAAACCTGCAAGACACATTTTAAACCAGGCTGGAGAAATCTCCACTCTCTTCCTCTCAAGAAAATTGAAATATTTTATTTTCATAAAAACTAAATGAATTTTGTATCTGCCTAAGTTACCCAGTCACCACGACTAAGAATACTTTTCTCCAAAATAATTTAAAACCAAATGTTATTTTCCTACTCTTTTTTCAATGGCCAATTTAATGATTAGTCTGATGATACAGCACAATCAAAACAAAGTGTCACAGCATGGGGGTATTAGTTCCAGGCTTTGCAGAACTAGAGAACCTTGAGTACAGGCAATTACCAGCCACTGAGGACAATCCGAGTGCTTTCCTACGTGCTCATTAACTCAATTTAGACAAATGAGTAATGTCAGTAATTTCCACAAGGAGGTATGTACAGCCTTCCTTACTAAGTGGACATTTTACTGTACCCTCATTTCTCTTTACCCACAGCTGTTTTTTACTCAGGTCGTGTTTCTTCATTTCAAAAAGAAAAAAAAAAAATCTAAACAAACGGAAGATTTTACAAAGAGTCTGGTATCTGGACTACTCCCATATCATGTTTGATTCTGTGCCTTCTGTCTTCTAAAAACCTTTCTCAGTGAAGTTACATAAATCTTCTTCTAGCCATCCGAGCCATCTCAGAAACTAATATTCTGACTTGTGGTTGCTTTTGTATTTTACTTACAAGTTTTATTCTGCATTTGTTTCCATCCCATCCCCTTTGGTACCACCCCTACTGACACCACACTGTGTCATTTCAGCTACCTCCTTTTATAACTTTCAGACATGCACACACAGATAAACTTTTTGGCAGAACTATAATATAGCACAACAGGATTATGATGAGAGGTGACTTTTGGCCTAGACAAAGCAGGTGACTGACATTTGGCAACTGACCACTTGGGGCAAAGTTAAATGTTGTGAGCGTGTGATACCCAGAGCACTTGCCTGTGTGAGAGGCAGCACTGAATATTTTCCTGAACACTAGCAGGCATCTGCAGGATATTCTGTTCCCACTGTTTTCATAACCTGACCCTTCATTTCCCATGCTCCTTCTTTCTTTTACAGCATCTTAATATCCCACCTGACTCCTCACACCCAGTCTAAAACCCCTCTGAAATCACCTGCCTCCCACCACCCACCTTATATTGCAGAGGATGTTTGTTTTTCCATGAGCAAATTTTGCCTACACTCCTGAGAAGCCTCAAGACGGCCTCAAGATGCTCTCCTTTGGGACTATTCACTCCCTTTTCACACTGGCTAAGATAAACAATGTTTGCTGAGGTCTCCCAGGTCACTCTTTTTCCCAAGGAAGCAGCAGTGAATGGATTGCATTGTCAATTTTTGGATGAGACTGAAAAATCAAGCCCTGGAAATAGATTAAATGACTCAAGGGGTAATTAGTGAATTAAAACTCGGTGTGGCTACTCGCACTTGAGGGTTTATCTGGAACTCAGGACACAAGTCTCACTTGCACTGCTACCCCCAGATTCATCACCTCAGAACAGAGCGTGCCTTGTGACTGTCACCTTCCTCCTGATTCATCCACAGCCCAATAACCTACAATTAATACCTGCCCAAATGCTCTCTCTTAGAATTCACAATGCATGCTCAAGTCGCTCAGTCCAGACAGCCAAGCATTTAGAGTATCTCCACTTTGGGATGTGTAACTGTGATTCTCCCCAAACCCTTTCCCTTCCACAGACCCTGGATTCTTCTTGAATTGAGAGGCCACCAATGCTTATTTCATTTCTTTTTCATTCATTCTGGAGCTGCCCACCCAGCCTGAACTGCTCCCTCTGCACAGCTGACTAATGACCCCTTTAAAATAAATAACTCACGGCATATATAAATTTACAAGATGTAGGATTTTATGTGTTGCCTTTCCATTGGGACCACACATAAAACACTATTAAAACAAATGACACACAGCATTACATTATTCTGCTTTAAAAGGTTTGAGAAAGAAAGCACAGACTATCACAACCTGGTTTGGGCTGGAAAGAACCTTAAAACTCAGGTAGTTCTAAGCCCCTGCCATGGGCAGGGACATCTTCCACTATCCCAGGGTGCTCCAAGCCCCATCCAGCCAGGCCTTGGACACTTCCAGGGATGGGGGAGCCACAGCTTCCCTGGGCAATGTGTGCCAGGGTCTCAGCATAAAGAACATTACATCTAAAAAAATGTCTATTTACCTCTGGTTTGAAAAATACTCAGGAGTATTCAACTAATTTGTGCCTGTTAGCTACAGCTATTGAAATACTGAAAAAAATTGAGAGACTGTAGACAGCAGTATCTACATACATATAATATTTACGTGAAAATAGGGAAAGTTGGGGAACTGGATAAAATATTTATCTTTTATAGAAAATTGTTGAAAGATCCTGTCACTCTTCAGGACCAATGAGCAGTTACTTGCTATCTCAACCGTGGTGAACTCCAGCTCTCTTCTTATCTTTCTGGGATTTGAGTTGCCTCAGATATTCAGGGCTGTGTTTACGAAAGACAGTAGCATTTTACCACCAGAAGCCACATTTTCAGATTACATTTTACAAATCAGATTGAAATGAGAGGGAAAACACCCTAAAGCTTAAGGTGTCCACATAAAACACTTATTTATCTTGGGGTTCCACGGCACCAAGCTTTGGAGGATCACTTTCCTTAACCCAATGATGATCAATAGGAGGCAGATGGCCGGGCTGTCACGCTGGATGGAGCTGTCTGCATGATAAGGTCACTGCATCTGTCAGTGGGGAAACATTCCCCACCAGCACAGCTCTCTGAGGAGAGAGCACCAGGATTAGGATGTGCACTGGAGGAATTACAGGAGGTTACCACATCTGACAGCATTTGTCAAATTATCTCGCGCCACCTTCACGGAGAGGTACAAGAAATAAAACCGCTGCGTTACGCTGTTAGTCAGAAGAATTTGCCAACAATTTTCCCCCGTGGGGAGGTATTTTCTTGCCTTCTATTTTCAAACAACATTTGGATGTGATTTCTCACAGACGGTATAATTTTAATGCACACCATACTGTGTATCAGCTATCAGTAAAGCTATTACCATAATTAAATGTCATCTCTTTGAAGGGGACAGAAATTGCAAGTTCCTGCTATATCATAACTGGTATTGTACAGCCACTTGTAAAATCATTTCTCCTGCTGCTCCAAAAACTCACTCTAGAATAGCAGTGATTACCAAGGTACATTGCTTTTATCATTCCTGCTACTGTATAGACAGTGATATGCTGCATCGTTGTGGGGTAAAGAATTAATACAAACTTGAACAGTTTTAAAACCAAGACCAAGTAACTAAACCAAACTGTCTTCAAAGAAGGTTTGGAAATACCTATGTCTTTTTTTTTTTGTGTGTGTGTGTGTGTGTGTGTGTGTGTGTGTGTGTTTAAATGCCAGTTTTTGTTATAAGTACCAAATCTTAACATATGAAAACCCATGCTTCTTTTTTTCTTTTATTTTTTCTAATAGTCTTAGAGCCTTACTTGCTTCCCTAATACAATAATTAATAGTAACAGAACCTACATGACTCAACTGAAAAGAAACTGATGAATCTATGTTTTGTTCCCCTAAGATATTTTAGAATTATTAGCTCTGTTCTAATAGCCTGAGTACTGATAAATAATTAAACACAGAAACAGTTTAAAATATTCAAAGATTGTTTGAATGGGACACATAGTCCATAATTTACACACAGTAAATTACTCAATAAAATTGTTTTCCCTTCATGTTCTTTACTTCATTGTTGAAAAAATAAAAGAAAGTGAAAACAAAAAGTTAGGATCATTCGTCCTCTGACATTAATAAATGTTCTCATGACATATGAAGGAGAATGGAGCTACACTTCCTAAGTACATGGGTGCATTAAAACTGTTAAAAAAACTCACAAGTATTTCCAGCTAATAGAAGAAGTTTTATGTGTGTTCCCAGTTGCTGTGTATTTATTGAACTATATGGGTTTAACAGCAGAGTACCAGTGTGTCTGCAATACAAAATATCTCTAATTTACAGACACTGCAAACCTTTTAGATTCATAATCAGTAATAAAACATGATTGTTAAGCTTTAAGGCATGCAAACTAGAGAGTCTTAGGGGAGCATGGGAGCTAGGAAAAGTTTTTATTGTGTGTCCTAATCTCAAACTCTAAATCATCATTTAAATTTTATTCTCTGCTCAGCTGGTTCCTTCCTTGATAACAAAAATAGTGACTTCTCCAGGAAAATGCATTCTGAGGGTCTAGCTTTAAGCTCCCAGCAGCAGAATACCAAAAAACCCCCAGTTTTTTATTTCTTGGACAAGTATATATCCATTTATTAGTTAGAACATTCCCTCTATGTTTCACCTACTAAAAAGGTAAGACTGATGCATCTTTCCTGACTAGTCTGAGAGAATTAAAGCAACATTTTGGCTAAACTTCCAAAAGTTGCTTGTTTTTTCTGCAAAATAGTCCACTACTGAACTAGATCGATGGTGTTTTCATTTCAGTGACTTCAAATAGCTAAAAATATCTGAAGTAATGAAGAAAATTCATCCAAGAAAACCAGAAAGTGTTCGGGATCTCTGGCAGTCAATAGGATGCCTTCTAAGACAATGATGTGTCTGTGCCATTTTATTCATATTGCATTAAAATGCCTGTGCAGAAATTTAAGATTGCCATTTAAAAATGAACAAAAACACTTCCCACTGATACATCCTTCTAAATTTACGGCCTCCTGAAGAGCATCTGTGAATCCAATGAACTGAGAGATGAGCCTAAGGACTTTTCATGGGAGCAGGGAAGATGGAGAGAAGATGATTCACGAGTGCTGAGTACCCAGAACACAGGAGGCCTCCCCAAAATCCCCCTCAAGCAGCGATGGAACAGCACAAGGAAGCACTGAACAGCACAAAAGCCACTCGGAGGAATTTACGGAGACTGCACAGAATACACAACGTGTTGCTAAATTCAGTGGAGAGGTTTGCCTTTGATTTCACAGCTCTGAAATGTAAACTGAAGTCTAAACAAAGTGGATGATGTGCTGGGGGCTCCCCACTGCAGAGGCCTCCTGCAGCCAGCACCAGGGACTTGCTTGTCCCTTGCATGCAGCACTAAGTGTGGTTAAGATCTGAAAACATGAAAAACACATTTCATGCTGATCTTTGTTCTCAGAGGAAGCTTCTGGTTCACACAACTACGGCCACTGATTTTGATTGCTTTTGTTAAAGTTTCAATTTAACCTTCTCTCCTAATACTTCAGAAATAAAATATCTACCTCATAATTTGGAAAGAATGCATGTAAATTTATTACTTCACTTCATGCTTCCATCAATCATCAAGGCAAAGACGAAATTTTTTCCAGTTGCATGTTTTTGCCACTAATTAGTCCTATTTTCCTTGAACAAAGTGGGTTTTCTTTGTTCTCTCATTTCTGCATGTTAAAAAATATAACATAGTAGTCATATCATATATGACTAATAGTATATAAATCATATCAATCATATCAATTCATTTCTTCCTCCCAAGGAAGCATTTTAACAGTCTAGGGTCCCATAATGGTCAGAAGACATTAAGTACTAAACAAACTGTCAGTATTAAGATACAGTGTCAAACTAAAAAGCAGAAATACGTTTTACTTTTACTTCCGTTTATTCTTGGAAAAAAAAGGTCTTAGAAGTATTTCACCTCCTCACTAGGTATTAACCACAAAGAGTTTTCAAAAGGGAAATGTTATTCTTCTTTGAGTTGCTTTCCTAATATAGTTCTCTCCACAGGGGGAGAAGGGAAGATGGAATTTAAGAAAAAATGTATTTTCTGTGATACTTCAACAAAGAAAACTGTTTGAGTACTCATTCAGAGGTGGAAAGATGAGGCTCACACACAAAAGATAGCTTAACTTTATTTAATGGAGAGGTTAGGAATGCAGAAGATGTGCAGGGGAGGCAGAAATTAAAAAAGAAAAAAGTATTTTCTAGTGTCAATAACCTTCTTCCCCTACATTCAGCAGGCATAATCCTGAAACAGTGCTTGATAAATCAGCTGCTCAAATCATGTTAAAAGACCGATGGGATCTTGAAATTTCAGGGAGATTATGGGACAGAGCAAGCAGCTTGATCTCAGTCAGACGAGCTGAAGCCCTGAAGGAAGCAGGTCACAGCTGGGCAGGACACCGTGCTGAAGGGACTTCACACCGTGTCTCGCAGTTTTGCAATGCAAGAGGGAACTTGCAACAGTTCCAAGCTGGAACTGGAGTGCCCAGGACATTGGCAGGACAGGATACATTGGTGCTACAACGCTGATTGTGACCTCAGCCTCAGACTTGTGCTCAGGTACCAATAACAGCACATCCACAGGAGCACAAGGCTGCTGTCATTTGGAAAACCTGAAAGAACTGGATGAAATGCTCTGGGGGTACCTCATGCAGAATATCGGGCTGCTAGAGCTGTTTATGGCTAAACTGGTGCTGCCTAAAGTTTAAAACTGGGCTCCTGAAGTCCTCAGAGGTCGTGATGCTGCTCAGATCCCATTTGTAGCATAGCCATATCCCCATCCTCCCGTGTGCATTTGGTGAGCTGAGCACACAGGCTGTCTTTGACACTCACCTTGCTGTATTTATTCATCAATCAGCTCTGCAGCTTCCGCAGAGGATTATTGAAAGATATACTGCACAGCCTTGCTTTAAATACTGCCGTGCTCTGGCTCAATCTGTTCTGCACAACTGTGTGAGATTTCCTGACCAGCTGGCAGCTGAAGGTTTGGGTCTGGCAGCTTTGGAAGACCTGACTATCCCTATGGTTTCTAGCTTATAGGATGGGTTTTTAAGAGCAGCAGCTCTTCTGGGTGTCTTACTTTCTCCTGAACTTGGGGTGTGGAGCCTGACAGACAGAGCAGGAACCTTCAATGGCACAGAGACTTTTATTTTCTCTGGGGAATAAACACCCATCAATTTTGTTCGCATTTTAGAACAAATAAATCACGACTCAAAAACCTGATCTATAAGAGGCAAGGAAAACAACCTATAACAACATCTTTAGGCCCAACTAAGCAAACAATCAGGCCATAAAAATGGAGATATAATACCCATTTTCACATTGGGGTGTGATAATCTTTAAACACCTCAGTGAGACAGACAGCTGTCCTCTGAAAGATAACGGGAGAAAGTACACAGAATCATTAATTTCTCCTCTAATTGCCATTTGATGAGCAGGAATATTAACCTGAGCTATTCCCAACCCCTTCAAGAGACATTTTGTAGTTCAGTTGCTGAGTCTCAGCGAGGCAGCCCAGCAGCTACAGGATTAAGCAGTTGCTGACAAACCCAAATTACGTTTGTGGTAATCTCACTGAAGGCACATTTCACAGCTAATTGGAGCCTAAACCCAAACATTACAAGGAAAAAAAAAAAATACAGGCAAGATGGAAATGCATAGTGTATCATTCTTGATTAGTGCTTCAATACAAAGAAATAAATAAATAATGGCATTTACAGGAAACCACCCAGCAATTAGGTCTTTAACTGTTTTTTGCTTCATAGCCAATGGATATAATTGGCTTTAAGGGAAGAACGTTTTTCAAGCTTCCTGCTTAGCACATTCATGTAAGAAAATATTTTATGACTTTTTCAATTTGCTAAATTTTCTGCTGTGCTTCTCTGGCTAAAAGACAGAGCAGTGTCTGATTTTAAGTATTCATGGTTCAATGCCTCTTCACTGTCTTCATCACCTTATATACCAGGCGAATAATTGATATGGCATCATTTAAAATAAAGAAGTTGCTTTTCTAGAGTTTCCCTGCCATTTTTTTTACGAAGAGGGGAATTTTATAGACAATCAAAACCTTCAAACCATGAAATTCTTAAAAAAAATACTGTTTGATATTTAAATAGTAATTTTCAAAATTTGTTTGTTCAAACCTGGGACAATGTAGAAGTGACACTATTTTTTTTTTTTTAATTTATTTTTTAGTACAGAAAGCAGATCCACTGTTCCTTTAACCAAAATAAGCCCCAAACCAACCAACTTCTGTCAGGGGTTCTGGTGCTGGTCCCCAGCAGACACCAAGCACACAGAACTCTCTGGGACGAGGTTTTCTGAAGGGAAGGACTGATGCACAAGACATTTTCTCAAGGACACCACCAATATCCTATGACAGCTCTGGGCATTTGTTTCAGAACAAGCTGTCTTGTTCTCACCTGAGCTATTTAGTGTGAAATCCTGCTCTGAAAAATGACTGTGCAATGATAAGAACATCATCTTCCCCTGTGTCTTAATCAGTTAGCAACACAAGTAATGTTAATAAATCCACCACAGAACTGTGTTTTCATGCTGTACAAATCCCTTCCAGATGTTCGCAGCAATACCAGTGTGTCGTGACCTCAAAATAATTTTGGTATTTATTTACCTACGCCCTTAGTGCATTTCTTTTAAGCATCCAAATGATGGCAGAAAGAACTTATTAGAAGGAAATATTGACATACATTTGAGACTGCAAACCTAGATATCCACAGAGTTCTGAGAAATGGAAAAAGTTACAAGTCCTTAGCATTCCTGGCACATTCACATCACTTATTTGCAATGATACAAAAGTTACTCATTTTTACCTCCCAGATAAATTGAAAAAGTGCAATTACAAATTCACCCAACTTAATATCCAGAAACATCTTCACAGCGACCTTCTCCCACATCATGTTTATTCATCAGCAAGGTTATTTCACTTAGAGCCTTCATGCTTTGGCACGAGATGGTTATTTTTTAACGTGAGAAAATGCAAAGAAATGTAAATAAGAGGTAATGCACATGAAGTATTATTTTACCATAGAGACCTAGGCAGAAGTGGAGCGAGGAAATGCTTAACTTTGTTCACAAAATACTGGTTAAAGATGTAAATCCATAGAATAAAAATAAATTTTAAAACAGACACCTAAGTAATTTATCATAAACCTCCCCATACAAATGCTTCAATTATAATGAACCTGAATAGGAAATGTGAAGTTCTTGTTTACAGAAAGAAGTGGATTTTAATAAGCCATTAATCCATCACTGCGTATCACAAGTCAAGCAATTTGCAACTGAACATGAGAAAAACTTGTCTAGGTCACACCTGCTACTTACAAAGTGTTGACATTCTTGCCATGTTTCACAAATATACTGTCAAAACTTGAAAGTACATGACAAATTTATGCAATTAAGTTTTTGTTTGGATTACTAAAACAAGCCATAAGTGATTGCTCATATTCTTTACTTCATTAATGACTCTCTAATTAGCAAAAAACTTATCAGTATCTGTGGCTGGAGGGTTAGCAGGCAGTGATGGAAATGCAGGTGTGAAATAAGGCAATTTACAATATCAGATGATGTTAATGATTTCACAGGACCAAGGAAGGTCCCATGAAATACACTCTCGGTTCCTATTACTACCCACTGACAATCACAGTTTTCTATCACAAGAAGATTACTACACTTATCTTCTCATTAGTAGCTAATTTCGCTCATTCCTCTTGCCAAACTAATTATAAAAACTTTTCAGGCTGAAATGAATTAATAGGGTACTTGGACCCCACTCATTTTTCTCATGACAAAATAATTAAGAAGCACGCACAGACAAAAAATCAAAATAGTTCTGTTAACTAATTAGCAACACTAAGGACAATAAACCCTGTAACACACTAGAAGTAATAAAACCTCCTTTTTGTGAGTAAGGATCATCAGGTTTCCCTAACCTGCAATTTTATTGCAACAGTATCATAGAAATGAAAGCAAAATACAGCTATTATATTAAAAATACTTTCTTTCAAAGTCTCAGTCGCTGTTCCTCAAAATGGAAATGTTGTAACGCTGCACCCCTGAAGTTAGTACCTAAATCAGTGTTTTGACTTATTTATGATTTAGAGGGACTGATTATTGACCTGAAGGATTTCACTTATTAAATTCCATTGGTTTTTTCAAAAAAAACAACTTGAGAGACTATTTTGAAACTCCACAGTTTTGGTTTAAAAGTAGAAAAACTAAACTTAGTATCCTTGTGCGGTAATTATTTGCTTCTGCAGCTCTCCCAGGCCTGTCCATGTTACATTGCACAACATTTAGCAGAGATGCCACCTAGCAAAGAGTGATAAATTCCCAGTGATCAGGAAAGCACCAAAACCTCACCAAACCCCAGCTGTTACAGGGTGAGTCTGTTTTGCCACCAACCAAAATATCCTAAGCTAAGTGGAATAAGGATTTCTGTTGGAAAATGAGAAAACCACAATTGATACATAAGGACTCAGAAAATGATGAGGTGTATAAGCACCCAAACTGTTGTTGTCTAGACCTAACCTGTCCCTGCAGGCAAATCTCACAGTTCTGGCACCTCTCTTTCCACTCAAGGAGCAGCTGGTTCCACTCGTGCTTCTGACACAGAACAGACACAGAAATGTTGAAATTGTGACTGATTTCAGGGGAAACAGGAATGCAGATTATTCAGAATTTCAATACAAATATGTGGTCTCAAAGGAAAAAAATGTAAACACAATCTTGTGTGCTGCAAATTAATGTAGCATTTAAATGTTTTGGATTATAATATAGAGTGTATGCATAGAAGACTTGTTAACTTGCAACAGCAAACTTTGATTTATCTGAACATCATCACCTCAATATAAAGTAAAAAGAGCTTAAAAACATATTCTGTTTCAATTACTTTATTGGAATCAAGCCCCTTGTAAGTCTCTTTAAACACAATTTTTTACCAGAGGGTACTAGATTCATCCTCCCCCTGGATTTTAATGAACATAAAATGTTCCACAGAGAGCTGAGTAGGGTTTGGGTTTTTTTTTTTTTGTTTATTTTTCTTTCCAAAGCGTACAACACACATTCATGTATTTTCAGTTTTTGTTAAAAGAAAAAAAAAAAAAAAACCCCAACACTGTGATCACAGCTCCAAATCTCAGTTCCCAAAAATCAAACCAGCCAACCCCACCAAAAACTATCTGACTTGAAAACACAGGCAGTATTTGCATTGGGAAAAAATGCCTGATAGCTTTGCTTTTAATCTATCTTTACAAAGCTCTCTGAAGATCAAAGAGGTCTCACTCAGACAGCTGCATTTTCATGCCAGTGGCCAGCAGAAAGAATGGCCTTCAAGGAAACTGCTCAGTGAATCCCTAAGTAATCAGCCAGCAGAACAGAGGATAAAAACCTTCAAAAAGGTCACTGGAGATGGAATAAGAAATCTTGACTGTTAACTTCAAGGGGTTTTTTTGGTTTGTTTTTTTTTTTTCTGTTTGTTTTACTCCACTACCCTGGAGTTAAGCGCCAACTGTGGAATTTCGCTGTATTTGGCATCAATTTCTCTAAAATAAAGAACTGTGTTAATGAAAGCAACAACTGCTGCGAAAGAACAAGGAACATGCGAAATTCAAATCACTGTGCTGTTTCTGCTCAAGATAAAATGCCTTTTGTTTCTTATTTCTAGCACTAATGCTTAAGCAAATATTTAAAGAACAACAGCAAAAAATCCCTTAGGATATTAAAAAATCAACTGAGCAGATGATTAACCTCACTATGCATTTAATATAAACAATTAACAAAAAATATACAGTGCTTCATAAGAATCAATTAAAACTGTCTTTTGTAGTGTAATGGGAATCTAAGAAACTAATTCTAATCACATATCAACTCTTACCATCTGAACAGATCTTATCCCCCATCCTCACATTATCTCATAAATTTAGCACTGCCATTTGTCCTCAGGAGGCTCCCACGTGCTGTTTACCTTCATTTTCCCTCTGGATTTCTGTGGGAGCATTTATGCAACACTTGTGTCATCATTTTCTGTGCATCCCCAGCTCACCAGGCCGGCAGCATTGTGCTGCACCGAGGGCCTGGTCACACACAGCGATTCCGAATCAATTCTGCATGTGCCACGGAGTTGAACCAAACATGGACAGCTGCCAAAATCTCTTTCTACAAAAACATCATTTCCAGACAGAGAGGAGAACTAGTGCAGTACAAGCAGGCGTGGGGGATACCAGGCCAATGAAACAAATGACATTGAGAGATCCTCGAGCAGTTTATTCATGTTCCCTGCACTGGGTGTGTTGTTACAGGTTTATTCCTTGACTAAAACTTTCTGCATTTGCGTTTTTCATTACATAATTCTTTCCCCCGGTGTGAGTTCACACCACATACATGCCTGTGCTTTACTTTAAAGCTCTGAAGTGATGAAATGTGACCTTAAAACTCCAACATCAGCACAACAAGCCCTGCTGTCATACCAGCACTATTCAAATGAGCACTTCCAGCTTCCCCCCCTCCAAGAGCCTTTTTGTTTGGAGATAAGGTGAAAGGTCCTGCAGCAACTTTTTCATTGAAACATCAGAATTAGTTCTGAAATGCTGAAGTAATACCTGAATGAGGAGTACTTTTTCTAGCACCATTTAAACTGATAAATGGGAGGAGACAGACAGTTCCACAGACTACCTGACAAATCTCCTGCACCACGGGTTCCAAATGATGACAAAGCAAAGTGCTTACTAAGAGTAACTGGGAATTTCAGACTATTTTCTATATAGGCCAAAATGTACTTGATGAGGTTGCAGTTCTTTACAGCAATCCTAAAGTTTAAAAAAACTCCTTCCATTATAACAGCCTTTGCTAAAACTTCCCAGGTTTACCTCAAGAACTGTGAAAGAGTGGTCTCTCCCTTCATTGCACAGCCCACACAGGCTTAGAAATGCTCTCAGTGAACCTCAGCCATGTAAAGAGCTCAAAAGACTCGACTGTCACAGTAGAATTCAGCCAGATTTATGTGTGGGAGCTTAACCAGAGGGCCAGGTCTCCTTCCTGGCCATTCCATTAACTGAGAATTTTCCAGGGACACAGCCCTGAAGGCAGGTGATACAGGCTGGCTCATCCCTCTCCACAGCATGCTGCCAAGAGCAGAAGGGTTATGTCTCATAGTACTGGGCTCTGAATCTCCCTGGGCTTACTAGAGTTGCTTTAAGTATCATTTTCTGTGTATTTATCTGGTCAAAGTGTGTGAAACCACTTCAGAGTATTGGTTTTAGGACCTGGCATGCAATTCTCTTTTGCATGCCTGGAGTTTCATACAAAGACATGATGTGAGTGAGTTTTTGGGTGTTGCATTGCATTTTACTCTGTTGTGTTAGTTAAACCAAGGCAGGCACAATGTGAGGAAGACAAGAGAAAGAAAAGATGTGACTAAATCTTTACTACTTTTAAGTATTACAAGGAAAAAAAAAAAAGATTAATCAGAATTAATTGCACAATTATTTGTAACACATCTCTTACATCACAGACACACTCCTACACTTCAGAATAAATCCCAAAGTAAACACGGTGCTTCACAGTTAATTTTAATGGTGAGATTAACCTCATTACTGGAGTAGAACTCAGTCTCAAGTATGATCCACAAAGCACAAACTCTTAGACAGCTAGAAGACTGAAAAATCTGGGCACAATTCAGGCAGCTCTGAAAGGGAATTTTGTTGTATTTCTAGCATTCAGGGCTTCTCTTCTAAAACATTCCTTATATTCAAGATGGAAAACAAGAAAGTATTCATTGTCTTTGGAAATATCTCACAGAATTCATCCTGGCTATGCAGCAGAGGGAAAACAGCAGGGCCTCTCCATTGGAAAGGTTCTTATCCAGACTAACCAGTATTTTGAGCCACTTGTGCCATATGAATTGTTGACTTTGTTCTTCACTTTCTAGTATTGCACATTAACACCACTGCAAGACAGTTTGCAACCTCGTTCATATGGCAGCAAAGTAAAAGAGAAATTAAAACAGATGCTTAACGAGTGTTTTCAAGTTCAGGGAGGACATGGCTGATATTTATTTTACCTTCCAAAGGCTGATCCTGAGCTGCACCTGCCCCAGGGTGTTGAGCACTGGTTATGTGAGAGCCTGGATGCTGTGAGCTCCGGAGGTGGGACAGACAAGGGAGTCGCCTTAGACTATACTAAAATTTGAAGACTGAGCAGAATCTCTGAGCTTCTCCCTTTGCTCTAGTTCTGGAGCCTTCTAGGTTGTAACCACCAAATGTATCCATGTGCCTCTGGCTTTCTGCAGCTGCCAGATTCTCTGTGTTTGAAGCAGCCCATCCCTGATCCAAGTCACAGCTCCTTAACCCGGCTCAGCCCTGGGGCACCTGTGATCCCCAGTGCAGGTAATAATCCAAAAATTCTCCACAGCCCAGTGTGAACCAGTATCAGTCCCTCAGCTCCTGCTCTCCCAGAACTGAGAGCATTTACCTCATGGCATCACATTTCAACTAAGAATTCAACTTGCGAGAGAGAGAGAGAGAGAGAGAGAGAGAAGACCAGAGAATGAGGATGAAAGTGCACAGGAAACCTCAGGAGGAACAAAAATTCCAGATGAGGAAACTGGATTCAATTATTGAATAGCTTCTGCAGGACAGCTGATATTTCAGGGGTTCAGAGAACTCCCAAAACAAGAAAACAACAACCAAGACAGCATGGGTTAGGGTTAGGGTTAGGGAGAGAGAAGTTCTTTGTTTCTCCTTCTCTTCTCATCTTCCTCCTGCATTCTAGGACTGAACTGGGTCTTGAAGGGAAGGATGTCACAGACTTCTGCCAGGAGAGCACTGCATCCCCAGCTGGGAGCAAGGGAAGGGGACACCATGAGCTTTCACACAAATTCATGCTGCTGTTATTGCAACACACAGGGTCTTGGTCTCCTTCTGATAATACAACCACAGTGCTCATCTTCCTTCACACAGTGCAGAGATTTGAGTTCCCATCTCCTGAGCTTGACTTAACTTCTGGTCCTTGGCCCTTGTCAACTGAATGAAAATGAAAAAGGAAGAGATCTAAGAAATTCTTTGAAGAAGCACAGAAAAATACACTTGAGAGAATGGGTGACAGACTGCTAGGGAGTGAACTCCAAGCTGATGATTCACATGCTTTTCCCATGGATTAACCTGTTTTATTTATGCTGAAAAACAAACAAACAAACAAAAAAAAGTATTTTGCTAAATTACTCTGATTATTGTGATCTCCTCCCAGCTGAATCAGTTGTCAGCTCACAGCATTCCTCACATATGCATGAGTAAATAAATCAGGAATACACAATGTAAACCAAAGAAAGGAAACATAAAAAAGCACGGGAGTGGAATTTACCATTCTCCCCTAGGAAAATTCCCTGCTGTGATTTTAGGCAGGATACAAAAAAAGAGAACTCTGACTTTTTTTCCATGATGTTGTGTTTTAAAATTGCTCCAGCAATGTCAAATATGATAAGCCAAGTTTCTGAAAACTCGAAGTAACACTGATAAGATTGTTGTATACACTTCAAGCAATTTGACAGCACTTTGACTTTCCAGTTACTTCCTTTCATACTATTTCAGGAGTTCAGCTGTGATGTCATGTTGTCACATCAACATGCATGACAAAACAGAGATAAGTAAACCTTATTCAACCCCTGGAACATGGTCAGAACAGCTCCATGAAATTGTGAAATAATTCATTCATACCAGCTTGGATCCCTCCCACTCATTTAAAGTTAACATTTGTTGACTTCAAAATCTATAAGAAGCAAAACCTGTGGAAAAATCCCAGTGCCAGAACCAGATGCTTTTCACTTCAGCATCACCCAGATCCTGCAACTATGCAAGTCACAGCTGCCACCAGTATCATCACATTTCTCCCTCATCATTCACAAAGGTATTAAACAATGTCTGAGCCTACTCAATAAATTATGTACTCCTAGTCTGCACACACATCTCTAAAAGGTGAGGATGCCTTTTGGGTTTTTTTAATATAACAAATATTCTCTTGAGTCACTGCTAAACCTTATGCAAGATCAGCTATTGTAACAATAGGCTTATAGCAATATATAAAATATAACCTTCTCCAGCCTATATTCCTATTTTATATTGCCCTGTGATCAAAGAAGATTCAAGTTTAACTGTGCATTCTTACAAAAAGCTTAAGTAATTCAGTATGCAAGACCAAGACTGAAAGTCACTAACAATCAATAAGAAACAGTAACCCATGTAGTGCATATAATACTTAAGCCTAGAATTTCTGCTATTTTTAATATGTATATTAATTGCAGGCTTTTCTAATTGATCAGAAACAGAAAGAAAATACATCCTTATTTATTCAATAACCATTCTGGTAAGAAGTTCAAATTAATTCTTAATGGTACCATGTGTGAGCTGCATGATGAGACATACACACTCCAAATTCCCTTGAGTTTTTCCTTCAAACATTGTAACTACAAAGATTCCTTTTTCAGGAATCAAAGACTTCCCAAAGATCAATGAGCTCAGCAGCAAGCTTTTGATTTGGAGATATTTACCTACTTATTAACAAAGGGAAACAATACAAAGCACTGATCAACAGCAGAATACAAATACCCACAGCCACACTGGGTATTTTACCATTGGAGGAAAAATGCAAGTTTCTTAATGCAACAGCCTCCTCACAAAAAAGGTCTTACATAGATTTTTGCAACACCAGTGAGACCAATAATATCTAGGACACCTAACAGCCAGGGTCAGCTTCTCCACTGTCCTTGCAAACTGGAATTATGATGGTGACACCTACTTCCTAAGATAAGTGCAGGAACTTGTAACTTAGAACAAAAAGGCTGAGACAACATTTTTGGTTTGAACAAAACCAAGTCCTGCAATGCCTAGGATGTGAGCATCTCCAGTGGAGCAATTTCAGTGAAGCAGATACTGGACTACAGGTATTACACATGATCATTCTGGTGCTCAAAAATCAAAGAGCCCTTTTTTTCTCCTCCCTGTTCTTCCTGCGGGTTTATGGAACGACCCCCTACAGCAGCTAAGCACCCACATGGCCACTTGCTCCCTCTCCCCACAGCAGGATGAGGCAGAGAATGAAGTGAGAAAACTCACAGGTGGGGATAAAGACGGTTTAGTAAGTGAAAGATGGTTTGACAAGTGAGGAGAGTGAGGAGAAGGAACAAAAAGTGATGCAAAGCCAACCACTTGCCCCCTCCCACAGGTTGAGTGGTGCCCCCCCAGTCTCCAAGCAACAGCACCCTTGGAAGGAACCCCCTCCCACCGTTTGTTCCTTGGGTTTGGGCTGTGAGAGGGTGCTGTTGCTGAGCATTCTGTTTTATGGGATGGAGTGTCCCTCTGGCCAGGTCGGAGATGCTGCCTGGCTGCATCCCCAGGCTGCAGAGGAAGAGAAATCCTGGCACTGGGCAGGCACTGCTCAGCAACAGCCAAAACATTGGTGGTTATCAGCACCATTTCAGCCACAAATTCAAAACACGGCACCATCTGGACCACTACAAAGAAAATTAACTCCATCCCACTACCCAAAAGGATGGGGCATAAGTTATTAATAGATAATACCTAAGATCAGAATAGATCTGTTTAAAATCCTCTTTCCATCTGCCTTGTCTATACAAGTGTCAGTGTTTGCTGTGAATTCCACTTGTCATCAGCAAATCCTATGAGGACTTGAATCTACAATAAAAAATTCTTAGTTTCAAGTAAAACCTTCTATGATTTTAGTAAAAAAATCCAAGGCTAAAAATGTTCTAAAAACCTCGGGAATACTTTCTGTTTTCCATCTTGTCCTGCTCCTTCTAGTAATTAGGTCTACAAAAAAAATACCTTATTTCTGTATTCCAAAGAACAACAATAGAAATCTCTCTCATCCCCACAGTAACCACAGATTTAAAATTCATGCAAAAGAACTGTGGACACTCCAGTACTGAGTCAGGTGCATCATATTTATGTCGAGCCACTAAAAAGCATTTACTGTATTTATTTCTTCAAGTATCCTGCCTGCATAGACATTTCTAAACTTTATGCTCCTATATGCAGGAAATATATGCAAATGGAGTAGCCACTGTAAAATACTCATCTTCTGCTCTTCTCATCTTTTTTCTTCGTTGGGGAAGAGAGAGGAACTGAAGATTCTATCATCACTTTGAGACAGAAATATTATATACGCAGGGTTATCTTGAGAAATTAAAATGTCCCTTGGTTATCATATTCCAAAGCAAAACCTATTACACTTACTCTGCATATATTATGAAAGTTTTAAATCCCTTCTGACATAAATTCAATTAAGCACATCCTTAGAAGACGGCTGTACAGGTAGCGGAACGACTCATAAGGATGTTTAAAACTTCATTAAGGGATAGAGGTAAATTGTATTAAGATTTATTCAACTAACTCAGCAATAAAATAACTCAGATGCAGTCCTTAGCAGGAATCATGTTCGCTGACTAAATCAGTGCCTTCTGAAAAGTAAAGGAAATGCTGGGAAGCACCCAGTTTCCACAATTCCTTTGGGATTTCCTTGTGCATTGTCCAAGTGGCCTTGCTGTGGAGTTACTTTGCTGGGAGGCCACTGAGGCCACTACCAAAAAGGGTTCAGAGACACAAACCCATGGGCATCAGCTGAGCTCTCACTCCCTCCCTGCCCCCCACACCCAGAGCCTCTACGTTATCCACAAACACAGGCCAATTCTCTTAAAAACAACAAGCAGAGCATTTCATTTATAATTTCACATGCCAGGAGGGATAACAGTTGGGAACCTGGCTCTTGGGAAGTATCTTGAGCACCTTGAGGGCAGGAATTCTTCTCTATGCAAACATGAACACGAAGAACCAGCAGAGAGGTCACCCAGGTTTTATGGGGACTGAAGCACTCCTTTATTCAGAGGACCACATTCATACTAACTCTTAAAAACAACGCCAGAGCTCTAATGGCTTTGTCTTTAAAAATTGTTAATGAATAGACTACTTTAGAGAGATTTTTTCCCCCCATTTTAAGTATTCATTTTGCCATTCCTGGGAGTAAAGTGAGCTTATTCTGAGAAACAATTTCCTTCCAGGTTCAAGGACAATATATGGATTATCTGTAATTTATTATACAAGAAACGTAATTCTTGTTGAATATAAACGCGCCATATAATTTTTCATCTTTCAAAACAACAATTTCACACTTGTTCACCCTAAAACAAATTCTGATTAAAGCAAAATAATCTGAATGATACCAACATTCACTGATACAAAGTTGAAAGCAAATATTATTCTCAGCCTTGTATCAGAGTATTTACAACTATTGTTTTTAAATAAAGTATCTCCAGCACTGAGGAATCCTTTGCTTAGCATCTAAAATGAAGTCAAGTTTTTAATTTGGTTCTTAAACAATCACACCAATAATGATAACAGCTGCACCCTTTATCAAGGCAGAAAAGCCATCCTGCTGTGCCAATTCATCAAGAACATGAGGCTATTACAACAGAGAGAGTTTAAACCTGTTTAGTTTTGATTATGCTGGTGGGAAGGGAAACTGCCTCATCCTGGCACACAGCTGGAGCCCTTTCTGCTGTCTGGGGGAGAAATACCAAAGGAAAGGTGAGACTAGAGCATGGCCAGGAGGTGAGGATGTGACGACTGGCTCCATGGGACCATGTGAGCTCCTGGGACACACCTCTGGAGCTCCATGGTCCATGTTCCCATTCCCTCATGCAGAAGGGACATGGAAAAGTCTGAGCCGAGAAGCTGGAGGGCCATCAAGCACCAGGAAATCTGAGTCAGGAGGGAATGGGAAGGGCCTGGGAGAGGGGCTGGATTTGCTGTTTGGATGGGATGCTGCAGCTCCTGCCTTAAACAAGGATTTAATTTTGCTAGAGGGGCTGGCAGCAGCTCTTGGAAAATTCCTGAAGAAGTCCCACCTGCTGCCACATTGAATTTAGAGGCTGGTGATTTAGATGTTGGTCGTGAAGCAGGCTGTGCCTCAACCCTTTGGACAGCCACTTCCACAGCACCAGGGAAATCAAGGATGAGGAAGGGGGTGTGACCCAACCTGTGCAAAACAAACATTTCATGCTCTCAGCAGCCACAAAGGTTCATAAACTTGTTCTTCAGTGGGGCCATTAATAAACAGGGCTTTCTCTCAAAGAGCAGCAGAAGGTTCCCCCATTCCTGTCGAAAAAATTAATTTGATATTTATCTTTTTAAAAAGAAAAAGAAACAGCTCCATTCCAGCAAGGACAGAAGGATTCGCCACCCAAGAAAATGAGAGTGGAGTTATGGAAGACTAAATGTATTCTAAACCCAAACATCATTTTGTCCAGGCTTTTTAGCTCCATTTAGTAACTTTGAGGGGAAGAGCTCTCATTAATAGCATAAAAAAAGGTCCCTTGAAAAACTACTGGATAGAGTTAATTACAGAAAATGGAAAATGTCCGGTTGTTTATTGATTATACTTTTGTATTTAAGAATACCTCTACATTTAAAGCACCAGGCTGGGAAAGCGATATTGATTTTAGCTTGATAATTACAACCCGAATAGTCCCTTTGTAATACAAAGCTTTATTCAATAAAATATTTACCATGAAGTTCTTTGGGCCATACAGTACAATCAATTACCACCCATGATTTCTTGCAGCAGCTGAACATTTACATGGACATTTGAACAAATTTAGCGAGGGTTTTTTTTTTTTGTCTATTTGGGCTTTTTTGATGTTTTACTGTTTGGGTGTTTTTTAGGAGGGAGGTTGAGCTGGTGTTAATTCCTGGGGAGGATTCCTTTTATTTGTTTTAATAACTAAGACCATTAATGCTACCAAAAGAGTAAAACCTCCGAAAATACTAGTAATTTTCTTCACCATGACAGAGCATAATTATGTGTTCCAAGCTTTCTACTTGCATGCAGTAAATAATCAGCCTCAAACGAGAGAGACATTTCCAAATTTTTTTGAGATTAAACTATACAATTAACATATCAAATATTTAGTGGTTTTTAATTTCCCAGTAGCCCACACTACATTGCCTTTAAATAATATAGTATTCAGTATAGAGGTCTAGGTATATAAAAACATGAGAAATACAGAGACAAAAACAGGTCAACAAACACGCAATGTAATCGATATTTATGCCGATTACAAAGGGCTTTTTCTGAAAGAAGAGTTGGTAATTTAATTGGAATGTACTAAAAAAGAATGATTGATAGTTCAGCTAAATGATACATTTTCCTTATCATCATTTGCTTTATGATTACCTGTAATTAGAGATGACTTCCAATCAATTGAAATAAATCTGCAGCCACTTAATGAAAAATAGTCTGAGAACATTTCGGAGCAAGGAGGGTCAGCAGGCCATGAAAATACTAAATCTGAATGTCTAGAAAAGAGTATTCGGGATAAGAAAGAATATTTTATATTTATCTAGCACTCTGGCAATATACTCAGTATATTAATTCTATTCAAATTTGAAAATAAACTTAAAATAATGTATCCAAAGATAAGTTTTTCCAGTCTGGGATGGATGTGCAGGTCCAAATAATCATTTCTCAGATGCTAGTCAGGGTTCAGACAAGGTCAGTTACCACGGATTTATTTAGGCAATAAAATAGATCAAGTTTTTTCACTCAAGAATTAATGTCCATATTAAATATTTATACTCTTTATACAATATAATTAATGTACCATATCTTGTGGAAACATCAAATACTCACATATTTGCTCCAAAACTATATATACATATACATATACATATACATATACATATACATATACATATACATATACATATACATATATCTATATCTCTCCTTTTTTCCCCTCCCCTTTCCTCCTTAAATCACTTTACTACTCCAATAGGGGAATGTTATGCTGAAGAAACAAAGCAAAGAAAGTTATGAGAGTACTTGTACCCTGCTGATCTGTTCCAGATCAGAGAAAAATCTAGCAGCATCCTGGAAACCACACCGGAGCCAAAAACTCTCCTGAAAATTACATCAAGCCAAGAACTGGAGCTCTGTCACCCCTCAAAAGTCTATTCTATACATTGTTAAAATTGAAACTTTAAATCTTTAAAAAAGGCAGCATTATAAAATCTGTCACTTGCTGTCACCATAGGAGTGATTTTAACTTTCACCAGAACATTGTTGGCACCCTGAGCTCTACCTGCAGGAAAAATAAATAACATTTGTGACAGAAACTAATATTTCTAAGTCAACACCATTTTTCCAAGATAGTTGCATGAAGTAATATCAGTGTGGGTTTTTTATAATAGACATCATTTGTTAAAGATCAAATTGGAATGGCATAAGAACTTTCTCACATCTTTTCAATTTGTTCAGTATATTGACTATTTCCCTGATTTATGTACTGAGATGAAATGCTGGTGATGGCTACATAAAGATCTTTAACTGTGATACAAGAAAATCCCTCAGATCTAATGGTTCTATTCAATATTCTCTGCAAATAAGCATTTAAAGGTAAAAATAGGAAACCATGAATCTACAAATTAGAAATGCTCACCAAGTATTCTGCAGAAAATTGGCACAATAGTATCCACTGCCATTTTATTTCATAAATCCTAAGGAGAGCTCTTCAAGAGGAAGCCTGAACATCATTTTTAAGCCACCAACAGAATCAAAACCAGCTCCTCAAAGAAGCTTTTGCCCTTTCAAGGTCTTCATAAATTCTAATACATTACATTACTTTTTAAAATTACTTGGGAATCTTGCATTTAACAAGCCTTTTGAAGTCGAATTAATGCTTTTTATTATCACACAGCAAAGTTCAGAAAATGCTGTAGTGCAACAGTACCCCAGTGTTAAATGCCCAATTAACCAGAAACAAACCAGAATTTGTAACCTGCACTTATCTTATTTCACTGCTGACAAGAACCTGACCAGGATTTTCAAATATCTGTGCCCAAGCTCAAGAAATGACATCAAGATACACCTCCAGTCCTCCAAATACTCATGTATTTTGATTATCTGAGAGTGATCATCTCTAAGTGTAGTGGAAGTGAAGTAAGATGAGGAAATGCAGAAGTGGTTCTGTCTGTGATTTCAGTTCAGCACTTCAGTCAAGGTGAGTTCTCACTGTGCAGCATCTTTAAAAATCCAGTCACTTACTCAAGCAACTGTACCTTTATTTCAGTGTTAAATTTAGACAGGTTTGTATTTATATGAACATTATAATTTATCTGTACAGAGTTTGGTTCTAAGATGCTGCACAGCCAAAATTCTAAAAGTGCTACTCCTGTTATATCTGTTACACCAGCCCTGTATTTTATACCAAAAAAAAAAAAATTACTGCTGTATTTTGTGTATCTACATGTTCATAAATTATTCTAGGAAAAGATGAGAGAGCTACTACTCTAAGAAGAGAGAACAACCAAGTTCTCACTTTTAAAAAATCATTACATTTTATTTTTTAAAAAGCACTCTAGAATATCCTACAGATCAGCAAATCAAAACAAACCCAAAAGACATACAGACCCTTAGCTCATCTTCAAGGGGAAGGTTTAAAGCAGAGCATTTCCAGCTCTCTTCTAAGCTTTCAACAGAGGATTTTTTTAGCATTTAATACTTATTCTCAGGCCAGTTTCCAGATTTGTCCTATCAGATAGACACAGAAGCATTCTCACAGGATGGGAATCACTGCAAGTCCAGCACCAGGTGCCCCGGGATGACAAACCCAGCGAAGGCACCGGGTTCTGGCACAGGAGAGGTGCAGAGGGCACAGCCCCACACAGCAGGGCCACCAGGATCCGTGGTTCACCCGGAATTCTGGAATCGGGAGTTTCAGCTACTACAGCAGAGTGAAAAGGAGAAGTTCAGCGCTTATGGAGAAGTTCAACACACCCATCATGGTCCTGGGCCAAGAGATAACAAAAGCCACCATGAGCATCTGAAATGACCCTTTCAGTGCAAAGCCAAACACAATAAATCCATCTTCCTGCTCCCCTGGCAGCAGCTGGGTGTCACCTTTGCAGCAGCTGGGCAGTTGTGAAACAGCACTGGCAACTTCTCTGCAGGAAGGAGTAAGGAGGTTTAGGCAGAGAACGGATAGCTCTTTGAGAGGAATGCAGGCAACTGCTGCCATGGGCTCTCTATGGCTGAAACTCTTTGGAAAAGCCTAAAAACTCTTGCCCTGGGCACGACTGCTTTTGGGTGCTCCAATGCCTCTTCTCTAACTGGTTCCTATGCAATTAACAGGAATCTTCACATGACCACGGGATGTTCTTGTATTAAACAATAACATCCAGATCAAAGTTCAGAGGCTCTTGGGTCCAATGCACTTTTGTTTTTCCAGATCAATAGACCCAGGTTAGAACAGGACAAAAACAATGACCTTAATATACATACATATGTTAAAACATATTCATTATGTATTAGGATCTGCAAAACTCCTCAAGAAAAGTAATTTCTGAGTCTATAGTCAGCTAATAATATTTAAAAATAATTCCAGCAAACCAATCTTGGCTTTAACTGTAAAAGAACAAGTTATATTATGACAAGAGCAGCTCTTGCATCTTGAAGCTTCTGTAATTCTTCTTTGAATCGCCATCATTCTTTAATATATCCCCTCATATGTGCCTGAGGCAACAGAGTATTCAACTACCATTGTGAAAATGTGAGTTTGTCGTGTGTGCTGTGCTCTGGGTGTCTCTAATGTGACCCTTTTCATGCTGTATAGGATACAAAAAACAGCTTATACAACTATATCAAGCCTCAGTATTCTGGACAGAGTAAAAATAGACAATATTTATTCTGGAAACTTAAAAAGACAAAAGGAGGTGACAGAGAATTCTGACTGAGATCAAAGGTATCAGAGGATCTGTGTTCATTTTCTTCCAACTCACTACACTCCAATTAAAAAAAAAATACTTTCTATAATAAAAATGTTTGCTGAGCTGCTGTTTACCAATATTGAGTCAGGTATCAAGAGTCCACCAGACAGAGTTTACCAGCTGCTGCCACGGTTTTCAGAGTAAGTTTGGGGAGTTTTCTGCCACAGGCTCAGCTGGGGCACACAACTTAGCCTTGTTATTCGAATGCACGGCAGTGCCCCGTAATCTGTCTGTTTTCCAATGTATTAGATTAACATTTATCTCTTTAAGCACACAGCTTATCTGTCAAAAAAATCCTCTACAGTGTCTGGAGTGGTGTCTCCAAACAGAGTGTCCTAGTTCTGCACAGGCTGTTATTTAGTGTCCCAATTTTCTTCACTTTGATAAAGAAGAAAACTATTCAGTTCTGACAAGTTGATTAACAACAATCAGCATTATTTTCAGAAAAACAGATCAGCTCTTCCCAGAAAAACTGCAAAACTACTCTCATCTATTTTTGACATGGCAGAAATGTACATCAATTCCAAATATGAATGGCAGTGATAAAGTCAAAGCAGAATTAAAGTAGGTTTAAAACTCAATATGAATTACACCTTCTAGTGAGCATTTTTATGCTCCAAATGCATGAGTAGACCCCAAAATTGTACTTTGAAAGATGCAGTATTTTCTACAGATCCTAAAGGCTTCATTTGAAAATAAATCTTTCTAACCTTATAACCACAAACATAATCTCCAAAAACTAGGTTGAAGTTGTTTTGCTGTATTAGCAAGAGTAAGAAAACAAGCAAGCAAACAAACAAACAAACAAACAAACAGTGTATTTCCTTCTGTTCTATTCTGTTTCCTTCTATTTCTGTTCTCTAACATGTAGCACAAGTCAGCCCATCTCAGGTACTGCACTGGTTCTCATTTATTTCCTCAAGTTGGATTTTATTGACACATCATGAATTATTAGGTCGATTTTGACTTCTACATTCCCATACAACTCCCCAGCTTTTCCAATTAGTTCTACAGCAGGATTCAAAAGATGTGCTGCTTTGCAATAAATCTGTTCCAAAAGGGCGGAGTTCTGCACTCACTTGTGGTTTTCTGCCCAACTGACAATTATTGAGTTTTCCCATTCAAAATTGCTTATGAAAGATCCAAAGGAATTGTATCTAAAATCCTAAACTTGTTATAATAATCTGCCCACAGGTATATGGGTATAGTGTCAGAATATGTATTTTTGAACACAGAGTATTTTATTATTAATATTAGATTATTGCATATTATTATTAGACTAGAGCTGCTGCTGCTGCTGCAGAAGAAGTAGAATATTATTAATAATAAATTCAGGAATATGCAGCATATGATTTTTCTTTATGGAATTAAATATTTGGATCAAAACTTGGGCTATTGCTAATAAGTTATCTTATAACCTAATCTTTGTGAGAGTTAACGAATTTCTATTGAGCATGGCATTCCTAGACTGGAAAATTAAAGGATTCTGTGGCAGGGAGAAAAAAACAGAATGCTGCAGGTAGTTTCAGGTAGAAGTAGATGGAAATAGGGCCTAACTTCCCTAACATCTTGTGGTTAGTAACATGTTATTAATAATAAATTGTTCTGCTGCATCCTATAACAACTGGGTAGGTTTTGACTATCAGGATTGCAAATAGTATTCTTCTAGGAAGAGCATTCCAGGAAATTTTGTATTAATTACAGTAATTTGCAAGAAAATTTCAGCAACATTGTAGCTCTGTGATTTACATCTCAATCACATCTCAAACAGAAACAAAGAGGGATCACTGAGAGAAATCTTCTCTTTTACAATGGGGAGTTCATGGAAGGATTAACTGCACTGACAGCAATAAAAATACATTTGATTTTAAAACTTTCAACTTTGTCCCTGCTCCTCAGCAGGCAGTAACTTTCTCCTTCAGAAAACACTTTTCTACCACGTACATGCATTTCCAGTGGATGAACAGAATACAGGGTACTCATTAAAAACTCTGTAAAGGGACAGAGAAATTCCACCTGATGACTGTGGTGAGTGACCCCATGTGTTCGAACTGGGAGGCCTTGAATGCTGGGAACAACAAACAAACTCATGAACAAGCTTAAAAAATTTCCTTTATCGCACAGAAGACCATTTCGGTCTCCAGGCCCCCTCTCTCCCCAGAAAAACACAAATTAATGACAGTACCCGTATTTTGTTTTCGTACAATGATGTTTTTTCCCCAGAAGAATTGATTGCAAAGAAAGCACTGAGTAATTAACATCTTCTCAGTGCTCCTCAAATGCCTGTCTGTATTCGGAACACTCAACACATTCCACTACAGTAATTCAAAGTTGTATTATTCAGGTTTTCTTTTAGATTATCATGATTAAATATAAATAAGTAATTTCAATTCAGCTTCTTCCCTGGCAGAAACTTTGGAAGCCAATTTTTATTTCATTATATACAGAAGTCACATCTTCAAACATCAAAACAGTCTTTGAATACCAGTGCTATAAACAGGACTCAGAAATTCAAAGTTAAATATGAGAAGCTGGTGTGTGGATTCATGCTGAAATTTGGAATCATTTGCAATCCTAGACCACAGCAGAAGGAAGGCAGCTCATCACTTTCCTTTATCCACAGTAAAGAGCCACGAAATAATACAGCCTCGCTGGCAAACTGTGATTTTACATGGAATTCTGAAATACTCAGTTGGACTAAATGGAAATGATTCAGCACTTGGATGGAACATTTTAAGGAAGTTTTTCCACCAAACAACCCAAGGTCACCACACCTTCCATCACCCAGTGCCACCCAGGCTCCACCAGCCACCACCACAGTCCAGGCAGAGCTCAGGTGTCACAATCACTGCCTTGCTGTACAAATTAAAAGTTATGTTCTGACCAATTTGACTGAGAGCCCCTATTAATGTTCTTTACTTCATATCCTCCAAAACACTTGCAAAGAAGACTTCTATATTTTTGGATTGCTGTATTGCAAAGTGGCTGTCATAATGTGCAGGAAAGATTTATCTTTTGAACCTTCTATGGAAACAACTGTGAAAGGTCAGCAGAACAGACTACAGATAATTTTGCATAAAAAAAAAAAACAGTAAAACAAATCACTTCTAAATCAAAACACACTACTCCATAAAACAAGATGTAAAACTTGCAATCATAATATAAAACCAAAAGCAAAATAGTATTCGTAGTGTACTTCTGTCACTAGGGCTTTTACTAAATAAATTAGAAATTTCACCTTAAAAACAGATCCCAAATACTTGATGAATTTCTAAACATGGAAGTAAAAACTGATATAAACCCTCTCAGGTTCAAGGATGCCAACCCCCTGAGGCACAGAAATTGTAATTACTACTTCAAACACTCACAAAGACTACCTGGTTTCACCACTATCTACCTGAATAATCTTGAAACACAAGTAGTTGATGTAAAATAAAAGCAGTTACATTAACTGTAACAAAATTACAAAACAAAGTCGAGGAAGCCTCTATTTAGAACTGCTTTTTCTTTCTGCATTAACAACATCAAAAAATAATGTGGTTGTGGGGTTCTTTTAACAAATGCAAGTTCTACAAAGGATAAAAGTATTTTTTGCCAGTAATAATAATTATTTTCATCTATGTCCAACACAAATGAGAAAACTAATACCACATCAGTGGCTTATTAAATGGAAAGTTTATAATTGAACTTCCTCTTCATTTGCTTGCAAAGCAGAAGCTGAAATCTCCTGCCAGTTAAACCACTTTTGTTTTTACATATACACTTTTAATACTGAGATTGCACATAAATATAATTCAAACTGACAGAAAAAGCCACAAAGAAAGAGGATTTTGCATCGTTAGCATTATGCAGGTACTCTCTTGGTGCTGTTGGAGTTTTCCTCTTACTCTCCCTTGGGGGAAGAAAAGCAAAGGGAAAAATCCATTATTTTCTATCTATCGAGATATTTCTTTTCCTACTGGGTATCTAAAATGCCTGATCTCAGTGTGAGATCTCTGAAAGCACTAGTAAGAGAACTCTCCTGATAAGAATGAGAAAAATAAAAATTACAGATGGCTAAGTCAGTCTTATTACCTCCCTTGGTCACTTGAATTCATTGCTACTTAAAAGCAACCAGTTGCAAACCCATTTCCATAAATAAAAGGAAAATTAGGCACCATCTTTTAAATTTGAAGTGTTACAGAACATTGCCTGGAATTTAGAATGAGCCAAAGATTGTCAACTGCCAGCAGCATTTGTGGCAGGAGCAAACCAAGGGAGGAGGTGGGAGTTTCTTTCCACAAAAGAAAACAAAACCCCATCAGAAACAAAACTGCACCAGCATTTCAGAGTGCCTGAAAGGCATGGACTAGACACAGCTTCCTCTTTTATTATTATTATTATTTTTGCACTTTTAAGCACAAAACTCTCCAAGAAGCACTGTGGAGTGACAGTGAGTTATAACACAGCCAGGGCACCTGCAGGAGTTTCTTGTATCTGATTTCAGCCATCTCCACTGCCATGGCTGTTCTCAAATAACAATTTCCTGAAGTCTCCTGTTTTCCAGAAGGAAAAAGGATATGAAGAGACGACAATATGAAAGAGGTCTTGAAAACAATCTCTTACCACAAAACAGAAAGAAGAGACGCCAAAAAAGAGTTCTCCAATATTATTTTTATTTTAAGAAGTGCCAGCTTTATCTGTGCAGGCTGAGCAGAACACTCAAGTGCAGTGGAATGCAGAACACCTGCCTTTACAAAATAAGAAGCACATGCTTTAACAGAACATCTTGTAGTGGTTAGAGAGAGAAAGGATCAAAGATCCTGCGTCAGCACTGTCACTTTCCTCAGGAGTGAGGTTTTTTCCACTCAGTGTGCTTCAGATCTACAACACCCCAAGCACTGAACTTCCAGGAGAGGCTACAGAGAGCTGCTTCATTTGCCTGGGAAAGGGGAGTACCTGATCTGTATGACAGCCCAAAGCTCAGGAGGTAATTTAATTTTTTCATGAGATTATTAAAGACAATGAAAAATGCAGCAGTCTCCTTTCACAAGGACAACTGTATCCATCAGTTCTAGACCTGTTTTGCTCAATGCCATCGCACGTTAAGTGTAAATTGCTTGGCTTCCCTGGGCTCTGGGAACCATGGCAAAGGAAAGGCTGGCTTGGGAAACACTCACAGCTCCCAGCCACTGAGTGGTCTCACCCACAAGTTACAGCATTTTGGGGACAACACTGAGTCAGCCATCAGGCACACAGCAAGAGACATCAAAACCAGTGTTTTACACTTTACTACGACCTTCCTGAGCTGCCCCACACAACCTGTGTGGAAGCTGCAGGGGCGCAGGTGATTATTTACCCCAGTGATTTACACACCACATCTTTTCTCCCCTCGCAGCTCCAGAGCAGCCCAGCCACAGTCCTCCCATCACTATTTCAAGCTTCCTTTATTTTAATGAGAAGCAAAGTGTTTTGTGTTCTCGCTATTTATTCTCATCAGGCCACTGTAATGAAACTCAGTGGAAAGTTAAATATGAGCAAAAACAAATACACAAGGTTAACTGCCTTGACTGAGATACAACACCCCTCAATACTAAATGGGAGAAGGCAAAATCACTTTAAGATCTCTCTTTATAAATACAAGAAGTGCATGGGGCATTTTCGAGACTAATTCATGACAATAGAGATAGGAGATTCTCTAGATATTTATGTAGCATGCCTGTTAATCTGTACTTATTAGACTATCATCTTAATTTATCTCATGATAAGTCAGCTATCATTAAATTCCTGATAACTTTATGGTAGAAAAAAATTCAGTCATCTGGTGTCATAAATTTTTATCTAAATAATGTGGTTTCTGTTCACAGCAAAGTATGTTCAGCTGAGCAGTATTTTAGATGACCAGTTTGGGGGAAGTGAGGCTGGTGGCACTGCAGGAAGGTTCCCACACTTGTGTGCAATGACATCCAGTACAAGTCTAAATTATTAATAAATGCTGGAGAACACTGGGGATTTACTGACTCAGAGAATGTGCCAGAGTCATACTGTTCACTAAAATGCCCCTGTTTTTAAATCTCTCTTAGTCATAATGGCACCCTCTGAAGTGAATCATAAAGAATATCAGATGCCATTTTAATTGCCACTGGCAATGCCTCTCCAATCTGGCAAATCCACTCCACCAACAGCTCACACAAAACCCCTGTGCAACACAAACCACAGTGCTTCTTTCACAGCTTCCTGCCTAAGAGCAAGACTTGCCAGGGTCTAATCTGCCCAAGTCAAAAGCTTTCATACCCTTCTCTATTAATCCACACACCAAATATTATGTATCTAATATTGATGTTAAAAACACAGAAGAATGGTAAACGGGATCTGAGATTAAGACTAAAAATTCCTATTTAGTTCTCACTGTCATTAATCCCCAGTTTTGGATGAATCCCTTTGTAATTTTTATGCCTCCATTTATTTCCAGAGACCACTGAAGGATTAGCTCAAGCTTCTAAACCATTTTAAACAAAAAGGGATTTCCCTATAATTGCTAAGTAATACAATTACTGAACTGAGAGAAAGGAATTCTTTTGAACACAAGTTTGCTTTTACAACATGCTTGTTCTGATTATCATTTTTTATGGCCCAGTAACAATGTAGAAAGCATTTAAACTGCCTTTACCATTTATATTAGGTAGTTTTTTATATGCGATTCATAGCTCCTTGGGGTCCAACCTAGTTTTCTTTGTCAAAAAAAATGAAAAATATTTCTTAAAAAAATCTATAAAAGGTTTACTGTACGCAAAAAACAAACAAAACCCCAAATCAACCAACCAATTTTTGTTATAATGTAAAGCAATCAAGCTTCTCAAATTAAGAGTTTTCCTGAGGTATTTGCACTGGCAGATCATTTTTTCAACTTGCTTAAACTGGATAACAATAGTTTTGCCTGAAACTCAACTGTTGTCCCTAGAAATAAGAGCAGGATTACTACCAACTCTAAGGTACAACTCATTGTGTAATGATGGCAAAAGAGTAGCTCTCCATCTACTTCATCAGTAATCTTGGCAGCCACATCCCTAAATCTGTGCCAAACATCATTTGCATGGAGAATTTGCTGCTAGTTCCAGGTTAAAGAAATTGAGATGAAGCTGCATTGCAAAGAAAAGAGTCAGACAGAACTGAAGCTTTTTCTCATCTTTGCAAAAAAAACCCCAGATTCTACCCAGTGACACCAGACAATGGATTTGCTACCTTGGCATTGGCAGAAAAAGAAATGAAGAGCAAAAGGGGGTTAAAGAACTTCAGAGCTTTAGGATCTTAGCGATTTACTAGAATAGTTTTAATGAATATGAAAAAGAGTAGAAGAGCACAAAGAAAACCAGTAATTATATCAAATGTCCTTGCTCTAGTCTCACCAGTAAGGATTATAAAACAATGAGTTACAAGAGTACCTGGAAAAAAAAACCCTGGCAAGCTCTTCAGAGACTCACCTTTTCCACTGCCACACAAATGGCCTGAAGTACTCCATGTGAAATGGAGGAGGAAAGATCCTACAATAGCACAAATTGTAAAGGTACTCCAGCCTCCCACATCCTCATTTCACACAATAAGGAGTGTGAAAAATAAACTCTACTCTCAAATCAAACACATGCATAGTTTTGAACAGAGTTTGAAGCCTAAGCAAGCACAAGATAAACACCAGGTTGTTCAGACATGTAATAAACCTAAAATACTATGAAACAAAGAGGCATGGAAAACCATGGGAGGGGTTCACCAAGAATTAAGAATTTCAGCTGAATCCAAAACCTAATTACTGCTTTAACAGGAACTAATGAATTCCAAATAAAAACATAGAAGGAATAAAGAGGTAGTGAAACCACTGACACTGTGATACCCTTTAGCAACCCATCCTGGTAATTCATCAAACTAAAAAGTAAATAGTACTCCAGCTTTTCCCTGTAAGCTCTGTTTGTTTAAAATTCATTAGGTTCAAGAAGTCAACTCAATGCACACCCTCAGAGTTCAAAAATTATAGACTTGGTGCAGAAGTGATTGATAAGACATGCACTAAAATATTCACCAAGAATACCATTCAAAACTTGGAATTTAATAAAGACATATGTAATTTTTACATTAGTGATCCTTTTTTCTGCTACTAACACACCAGGTCTCCTTTGCTCACTAAATCAGTGAAGACTGCTGCTCACTTCACTCCAGTCAAGTATAAATCCTCTACTTTAGGCAGGTCTGCTGCATTTAATAACAGCGAGTTCCCACCTTTTACAAACTGAAAGTTCTTGAATTACTTTTCAGCCAATTCATGACTGCCACAGCTACAAACACCCTCTTAAAAATCTGAAAACTAAGAACTACTTCAGGGTTAAATTTTTATAGAGCCTTCATGCACTGCTGAAAACCAAGGGATTTCAGCTAGAGGTTGATTTATGCTCTTGTGCACTTGTCATTTCCTTCCCGAGACATCAGCGCATTGCGTGCACATGCTTGCCTTACAAAATCAGTGCTGTGTTAACTTCTAATTAGATACAGCCTAACTTGCTTCCAACACAACTAGGAGGGCATATTAAGGCAGGTAAGGCAATTTTTACTTCTTTTCACCCATTATTTCCTTTACCAGTTGATACTTATGTCTTCTTCCAATCATGGACTATCAAAACACTGAACTTGTAAAATGTCTGGACTATTGAGATAATTTTTTGTCCCATTTCTTTCACCACTCCCTGTGTACAGCTGGAATTCTGGGCTCCTATAACCACAGGGACAGAAATTGTATCTCGACCAGGACCTGTTTTCCCCACTGCCTCTGGAACTGTGCCAACCTGTGCCTCTCTGTGCCCACCACAAGAACTGGGAGTGTACACCATAAGAACTGGGATCTCTGCCCACATATTATTTTCAAGAGAACTCAAAGTTCTTGTCTTTAGCAACTGCTTCCCTTTGTAGCTCTTCTAGTGAACCAGGAAGGATCTGAATTCCCAGCAAAGATTTGCCCATCCTAGGACATCTCTCAAACCAGCCCCTGTGATGTGTTTTAGAACACTGGAGTGTTGTTAGGGAATGGAAAACTGAAATGCACACAGGTATTTGCAGGATCCTCCTCCTCAAATACTGCCTTGCCTTGCATTTCCTTCACTGTCCTGGAAGGGCAAGTACTTCACAGGATTTTCTGACATACCAGCTCATTTTTTAAACCTGAACCATAACAAATCCATATCCTTCCACTGATGACAGTAGCTAAGATTCACTGTCTCCTGCTTTCTTCAGCAGATAGCTCCATTCACATGCACACTGCTCTTTCCAATTCACTCCATTTCTTTGGGTGTGCCTACCTTATGTGACCAGAACCTCTTACTCTGCATTTTCCTTCCCTTTCTTCCACCACAAAAATACCTGAGTCCTAGTCAGTTACGATTGAATATAAAAAAACACACATATTTTTCATTACATAAGAATTCTTCATAATATCAACACAAGAATATAGGTTTTCTTTCCAGGTTGCTGGCCAGAGTACTTTTCCAACTCTGCAATTCAGAAAGCCACAGGCTTTCTCAGAAAATCCCAGACATCCAGCCATAATGCTCTTTTTCAGGGTTTCTTTGTTTGTTTGTTCGTTTAAACCAACTGACATAAAATTTTCTGGAACACAATACAACCAAAAAAGCTGAACTGATGTTTTTTTTTTTTTAACTCGAGTAACATCTCATTCTGAAGGCAAAACAGAACACAAAAGTGAAAAAAAAATCAGTTTGTTTCCCCAGAGACCAACACGTTTACTCTGAAATAGTAAGGGCAGTGTCCTGGAGGTAAAACAAGCTGCCCTGCTCCACAAAAAGCCATTTATGATTGATGCTGATCCACCAGAACACACCAAGAGCTCAAGCAGTATTAGGTGATGATCTCTTGGAGCTGGCTGGACACATTCAGCTCAATTCTATACCAAGGCACAAACAAAAATTGTGGCTATTCATGGACTGGCTTTATCTTTTTACAGTGGTTAGTGGAAGTTGCAGTGGTGTGTAGACACATTTGAGGGAATTGGTGTGACTAAAACTAACAAAGTTTCTACTGAACAAAGTTATACATTGGCTCATAACAACTGCAGTTTCCAGTTTGTTGTTTCCTCCCTCAGCTACAGAGATAGGCCTCGACAGAAATGCAGAATTTAATTCCCACTTTAGAGCCTCTTACTGCCTCACTCATTAATTATTTACTAATTTTTAAAACAAGTACCACACCATATTGACAGCTTTCTCAGACAATTCCCCATCCAGTTTTTGACTATAGAATATCCCATGATCCATAAACATCTTTTATGGTAGGAAAGTAAACATATTGAGAAGCAGAAAATAAGAATTTGAGTGACTGCACTGTTCTCTCATGCTACCACATCTTTTACCGACCACACTGCAAGTATTTGGTTTGTGGTTTTTTGCTCTTAGAAGAAAAGCACAAGGCAGGAAATCTCTAAATGAGGAGCAGTGAGATCTCTACCCATCCTGTGATCCTGCAGCTGGTGCCCCTTTCTCTTCACTCCAGGAATGGTCCAGCACAGGATGCCAGAAGCAGCACATTCCCTGTGAACCCTGCACACAGCTCAGTGAGCAGGGAATGAGCACCTGGGCTCCTGCAGAAAATCACTCAAACTTTACAACTGCACATGGCACTTGGTAAGTGTAAATAACGTCTGGCACCTTTAAAACAATTTTGAGTTTCCATTTCTGTGTCATCCCTCCCTGTGTGACAGAGCCATTTGGAGTTGGTGGGTTTTTTCATTGTTTTTTCTTTTTTTTTTTCCAGGAATTATGGAGAACTTTATATAAATAATAACATTGGTAGAGTTACATCCAGAACACAAACACAAAAACAACCCCTGACATATTCTGCAAACTCCTGATCTCGTTATTCCAGAGCAAGATAGTAGACAGAAAATCTACTGATTTTCCTGCACATTTTTAAACAATCTGAAAAGTCAACTTCTTTACACTTCAAAGAAAGATTTGCCAGTTAGCCTTGCTAAACTTTTTTTTTTTGAGATTTTAGCAGACCTTTTACACTTGCTTCTGATTTTAAAAATTGGCGATTATTATGTCAACATTTAATAAAAATACAATGGTGTGGTTGGCCAAATTCACATCATTTATGGGGTGTGCACTGTTGACACTGTATCTATTCATGCCATTCATGTGATAACTCTGGCAAGAACAAGCTGGGTCTCAGGCTGTAAAATCACTTCTCAGCCTTTCACCGTTTTGGAACCTTCCAGCCGCACAACTTCAGTTATGAATAACAACAAAAAAAGGCACAACTATAACACTTCATTTTGAGTTACATTTTAATAAAGCTCATCATGAATCATATGTACACGAGTTACTAAATTTGTTTTTCTTTTCCTCTGTTTGATCAATATACCATTTTTTCAAAACATCATGATTCAAAATGGTGTTTTGCAGTACCCTAAATCTTAATTAAGAGTGTCTTGTACTGAGGCTTGAATACAAATAACAACCTGCTAACAATCTTAAATCTTCATTTAAGAAATAAGAAACATGTAATTGTAGCTCTTAGCTTCCTTGTTTAGATAATCTTCCCAAACTGCGTGCTCATTATCTAAAGAGTAACAATTTAGGAAGTTTACAATAACAGGTTATGGGTAAAATTGTTTCTTCTCTTCCTGCTTACTTTTCCCATTTTTTTTTTCTTTTTTTTTTTTAAATTAGAATTCACTTCATACTGCAGCTTCAGGAGCTCTTTCTTATCCTTCCAGCATCAACAGACTTTCACTTCTGGAAATTACATTTGGGATTCCATTGTTTTACACTTTCATTATGATTTATTTCTGAAGAAAACCAATAAGTGAAGCAAGTATAAAGGAGTGTTGACTTCCCTATATCTGTATCACCCTGACACAACATCTCAGATCAGTACAGAATTAATTGAAATCTGTTATTGACTCTGAAACCTAAAGATGGCAATTTAGATGTCAACATTAGCAAAGTTGATTTTAATGTTAACATACAACAACTCTGACAAATGAATTGATGACATGTACAAATTCCTGACATCTGTAACTTCGGACAGCAAATGGAGTTGACAAATGGATCTGATGGCAAATATTATGTGACTCCATAATTAGGGATGTACTGAAGTTTGCACTGAAACTACACTGGAACAACAGAGTGAATTTTCCACTGACTTGCAGATTAGGCAGCTATTTTCAGTTATGTGAAGCACACACAAGTTCAATTATTAAAAACCCCTACAATCTAATTTAGTGTTGTCCACCTATTTCACAGAATCAATTAAGAAAGGAAACATCTCTGAGATCTTTTCATAGAGGCACAAAGCAGAATCAGGCACTACTTCTCCCTTTTTGAGAAATAAACAAAGAACAGTTGACTATTTACTTCAATCATAGTAAATACTGACCAAGATCTGTTTCATTAATATTATATAGAAATTTATTATGAGAACTTACAAAAACAATTCACTGGTCTATTAATTAAAATTAATCATTATGTTTAATGATTCCAAGGAAATACATGAGAACAAGCATTTAAATGAATGAACTTCTCACTAAGAACAAATTCAAACTGAACTTGCTCTTCATACCTGAGGAGATCCACTTCCCTCATTATTACAGTATCTTACATTATCACTGCACACAAAATTCCCCATTAGACAAGGGACTCTACCCCACTGTGCAAAAACACAGCACAAAAGATAAGGCAAAGTGCATTCCCAGAAATTAAACTGAAACCTTTTCAGACCTGTTTTAAAGATGCAAATTGAGTAACACTTGAACAAATACTTTGATTAAGTCCATCCATTAAGCGACACTTCTTCTAAAATGTTCAGGTCCAGCTGCCTTCCCCAGCACACGAGAATGATCACGCACAGCCCCAGTGCCAGTTCATGTTTGCACACACTGACCCCCAGCACAGGGCTCTAATTTGGGGTGTGATAACACTCCAGAATCTGGTACGGCACATTGCTTGCTCAGGCAAGTAGGGAAGCTGGAAAGTAGCCATGATGCTACGGTAGGAGCAGTGCTGAAGGGCAAGGAAAAGGGAAGCAGGGACTAATTTGGAAGGTTTATGTGCCTTTAGCTCCTCTATAATTCCAAAGCTGGTCTTAAGTACAAATTTAAATAATACTGTGAACTGGGCAATAGTTCTTCTGAGTCTACAAAAACCCCAAACGTCCTATGAACAGTCGCTTTTCTGTCCCAGGTTTGGATTTAGCTGTTCAATTTGCCATTCCTAAACTGTAATCACAGATTATCAGCTAAAAAAGCAGCTGCAGTGAGCACTGTTTACATACAGAGGGAATGCTCAGCCCCACAATTCTGCTCCCTGTCTGTCTGTAGCTGTAATAGCTCAGCTGGCTCACCACATTTAGTGAGCAAAGAACACAACTGTGAAGCCGCTTCTCTTTGGCTTTGTGCAAACATCATGGCCAAAAAACCGCAAGCCAAAATTCTGCTATATGATAATTAATACTCTTTAATGTGCTTTTCCAAAACAAAAATATTCCACGTTATGCATTGCTGATAGAAGCTCTTAGGCATTTTGGGAGTGGGGAGGGAAAATTAGGATTCTGAGCTGTCCATCAAATTTATTTCACTTTTCTTGGGCAATTCCACATAAACTACTGAACAAACAGTAATAGATCTACAACAATTTTAGATCCATGTCTTGAACCTTCTAAATCCTGTACTGAAAAAAATAGGCCATAGGGGAAAGTAATGGCCTAAGAATAAAAATAATTCATTTGATTCCTGTTGAAGTCAAAATTGTCATCATAAACTATACCTACCTTAAAAAATATCTTTCAAACTACTCTGCCTTCTCAGGGCATATTCTTGTTTCATTTGAAGAAATATAATTATATTTTTATGTATGACCTTTACAGCCTCTTTGTCTCAGCTCAATAACAACTTCCTGGTAATTTCTTTCCACACAACATTCAATCTTACTTCAACAAAACCGTAATAGAAAACTCCTACAATTCATATAAACAATGGCAATTCTGCCAAATGTTAAACTTAGGCTTTTCCACCTCTCAAATTAATACTAGATTTGACTTTTAGGCAATTGAATGTGCAGAAAGCAGAGGCAGACTAAGGTACTGAAAACACTTCATTTTAGGGGCATTAACAATATAACCACCAAATTTAAGTCAAGCATTACTCAGTTAAGTTACAGATAGCTGATATTTAATAATAACCCAAGATTTTTACTTGTGTGTATTAACTTAGCAAAAGTTGACAGTTGTAGGGGCTTTCAAAATGCTCAAACCACCTTTTTAAATGAAAAATAAGTTGGTGAATTTCTATAAAAAGTCACAAGGAAAAAGTAGCTGAAGATGATGTAAGTTTGTAATCATTTCTTGTGATCAAGAAATGATTTTTGTTTACTGAAATGATTCCCTATACACAGCTCTCACATGTGACCAGAATAGCAGTACGAAAAAGCAGCTGATAATGATATTCATTGATAATTCCAGTTTTACTGCAAGTCTTGTGAACAGGCTTACAGAACATGCAATTACTGAAAGGACCCAGGGTACCTAAAACAAGGGTGAGGCTCCACAAATGTTCGGAGCAGCAACACTGACTTTGGGGTTCTCCTTTCCTCCAGCTCTACTCCCCATCCTTGTCCCCATTCTGCCCTTCACAAGTGTTCCTAGGGCTGCACTGTGAATGTGACTGGGGAACTAATCCAGGTTGGGAAAGGGGAAAAAAAAAAAGGTAGAAATGAGGGAATAATTAAATCAAATCAGCTTCCTGATTCAGTTCAGAGAGTACTCCCAGAAATAGCTGTAGGAACACATCCACAGGGCCAAGGTGAGTCCAGGGAGGCAAAAGCAGAGTGGATGGAACAGCATCAGCAAATGTTGCTGCTCAATCTCACTTATGGTGCAATTACTAAAGGAAAAAAACTGATAAACATTCCAGAAATTCTAAATGTCAAGCACCCACTATTTCAATTAAATATTGTTTGTCTCATGTAGTTTTTTAATTAATAATCTGAAAAAAAACCCTACAACAATATTTTTGCCATTTGTTCTTTCTAGTAAAAAGACATTCTCTTTACTCTCAAACAAAATACCTGTAAAAGTGTGCATCACATGAACAACAAAGGGCTACTAAAAGGGAAGATTTCTTAATATTCAACTCTTCTTTTTCTTCCTTCCATAGCCACACATAGCTGAAGACCACTTTCTACACTCCCAGCTTTCTAAAACCATGTTGAAGTGATTATGATGTATGGAAAGTTTTCACTAAAATTTCTGTCCATAGCCAAAATCACTGTTATCACGCCACTGTTTATCTATTTTACTTTCTAAAGTGGCTTGTCATTTTCAGCAAATGCCAATATTTAAGTACAAAAAGGTAATTAGAGAATATGATTAGAATTTGCTATGAAAGCTTGAATAGAAAACACAATATTGTAGTATCTAGAAGGTCAAAACTGTGCCAAACTCCACAAAATTATTCACATATTTTTTATGGGCTTATTGCATATTTCTATGCATTAATTATGAAAACCTCATGCAGCTGTAAGTGTGGCTTCTGTAATTATCAATTTTCTGGAATACTATAAAAAATAAATGTACTTAGTGGAACAATTATAAATAAATGTTCAAAACAAAAGGCAAAGCTGTAGTAAAACAGAACAACTTGTTCTTCATTCTTTGAATTTTGAAAACATGATGCTGCCAAAACTGCTGTAGGCATGTGCCATACAAAATAATAGATTATGGTTGATTAGCACCATCAAAAATTACCATTAACACAAATGAGCTTCATAGCAGAGCCATGTATCAGGAGTCACTGCAGAAATACCAGACTCAAGGCATGAAACCAGAAAATACCCAAGGATGCTTCTTCCCCCAGACCTGACTTTTGTGTTTACAGTGAGTGATTATCAATCTGCCAAGCACAAGGTTCAGACCCTACATTTCCATAGAAATACTGGTTCATAGTTAATAAAATTATATTGCATCCCTACAGAAGTTTTCTGTGATTCATTGTCATCTTTCACCTCAATTAAGAATTTAGGATGTGAAGTATGTGGGCCATATACTTTGGTTATTGGGCACAGCTGGCTCCATTAAACTACAGAAAGGCACAGGCACCCACTGCACGAAATACAGGCAGGAATTTCAAAGGTTCCTAGAAATTCTGAACTTGCTCAGTGGGTTCCACCCAAACATAGGTAGAGGTCCATAAAACAGAGGCCTAAAGTATTTTGACTTGCTACATAAGAGTTCAGTTTCAACTGAAGTTGCACAAAATGTCCAGTTGTGTCCACGAGTAAATTCAGCTTTTGCAGTGAGCACAGAGAATAGGCCTGGGACTGCCCAGTGTGGAGCAGCCCAGCTCTGCCAGGTAGGAGCTGTGTCCAGAAATATGGGCAAACGCATCAGAAAAAATACACATCCATAGAGAATAGACTGAAGCTTGGATAGATAGATAGATAGATAGATAGATAGATAGATAGATAGATAGATAGATAGATAGATAGATAGATAGATATAGATAGATAGATAGATAGATAGATAGATGATTGATAGATAAACAGATGATAGACAGATAGATAGATAGATAGATAGATGATTAGATAGACAGATGATAGATAATCAGATAGATAGATAGATAGAGATAGATAGATAGAGATAGATAGATAGATAGATAGATAGATAGATAGATGATTGATAGATAAATAGATGATAGATAGACAGATAGATAGATAGATAGATAGATGATTAGATAGACAGATAGATGATAGATAATCAGATAGATAGATAGATAGATAGATAGATAATCTCTCCAGAAAAGAAAAACCCAGGCAGAGGAGGAATCCTGGTCATGCACAGCATGATCTTTACACCAGCAAGGCTTCCACCCTTTGCAGTTACTACAGTAAATTAAATTTAAGCTTCCCTTCCAGTTTGTTTTCTGGGTATTAGTACCTGCTCAAGAGCTGGATTAGGACCCTTCAAGGCCTTACAGCAGTCAGGATGTGCAAACAAGGGTAAAGGAACCCAGAGAGAATGTTCATCTAAATTTAATATCTCTATGAATATATAATTTAGTACATCATATAATAAAACTGAAGAACTAAATCTTGTGATTAACATTGTTTCCAGAAGAATTTAGAGCCTGCATACATAATTATGTGAAGGTGACGTCTGGTTATATGGCAGAAGACACTGATTTGAGAGAAAACAATGAGTTTACACTGAAAGACTGGAAACAGGCATAAAACTAAGCATGATTTTTTGTGTTGTCCCTCCTGTTAGTTTATATTAGGTTTACATTTATTCTTTTTTTCATTTATTTATGCATATAACAACTCCATAGCAAAATTCTGCCTTTGGGATCTATTACAAAATGTAGTTCCATTTCCATATCAAATTTCCTATTGTACAAAGAGCATTATACAGAAGATTTAATGGGGCTCCCTGGTGAAAGGGATGCATCTTAGAAAGATCAGCAAGCACAAAGTTTAACCAGCTCACTAAATGTAGCTCCATGATAAGACATGGATAAACTTGGATAAAAGTCAACCACTTTGTATTTCATACACCTCTGCAAATAAATGCTCGAAATGTTAAAATCACCCCTTTAGGAAGCTAATCTTAAAGCACATTAAATAACAGCATTCCTACTTCTTTTCGTAAGTAACGGGGCCCAAAGAGGATTAGGAATAATTTCAGAGGAAGATAAAGCATGAGTGTGGGCTCCAGAAGAACACTGTGTTAGTGCTAATTCAGCTAACGAAGGGAAAGCACTCGTGGCAATATCATGGCACAGGCCACTTGGATTCCATCGACTGACTTGAACACAACAAAACAACAGAACCACGCAGATTTTCATTGGAAAATTAAACAGCCTTCATGTTAGAAGTAGAATTGTCTAGAAATAGGAAAGAGGAAGTTACCTATTGCTAAGAAGAGTACATAAAGTCAGGGCTCTGGGGGCTCCCTGCTCCAGGACTGGAGCACCACGCTCAGTGCTACAAACAGGGAATTCAAACCACTACAGCAACTTCCAGCTCAACTTCTTTAGTGAGTAAAAGTGGCAATTACTTTAATAAAGAGCTCCTTCTCCTGCAGAATTTAATTCCTTGAAACAGCAGAGAGAATAGGAATTTAAACCTAGATAGTTGGAAGAATTATAAACCTGAACTAGTAGTTCATTCCACAGAACAAACACAGCTGAAATTATCTTTGATGTAACACGCAAATCCTGAAGAAACGTTTCAAAACATTGGCAAGATTTTTCCAAGCATCAAAAACAACTGTGATGTTTCCTGTAAAAATGTGAAACCAAAGTGGAGCAAGGATGGAAACACAGGAGAGCCCTGTCAAGAGCTGCATATAAAAGACAGCAAAATTCCCTGGCTAAAAAACTGTGGATCAATGTGTCAATATTTAATGCTGAAATATGCAAGGAGATACTTGTTTCCCATACCCACACAGCCAAAACCATGCAGAATTATTCTGCACTGCAAACACTCACTATGACTGCCTGTTAGGAAGGGTCAAACAGAATAAACCCCATGACCTGAACTTTCCAGGAGTGCACTATGACACATACAGACATTCATCCAAACACAAGGGATCAGCAATTAATTCAGATTATATAAATAACAGTGGAAAGCCGAACTCTTTCACATACTGCAGGTCAGCAACAATGTGTAAATATTTTCAAATGGCTTAAGGGCAACCAGAGGGCAAACACATCACCTTAAGAGTTTAGCTAGGAAGCATCATATTACAGGCTCAAGAGATTATTACAGGTGGTGGGGGGGTTGCAGAGGCTTTGTTGTTTAGTTTCAAAGATGGGAAAGGGAAAATTTGATACTATAAAATTGGAGAAAACCCTACAAGAAAAGAAACCAACTGAGATCTTCCATTGCATAAAGTGCCATTTTTTCAAGACTCTCTGCAAAACTAAAATTCACTGGGGAGAGAAACAAACATTGCTTAGACCTCATTAGAAAAGCATTTCAAGAAAGAACATTGCCTTAGCGTTTTTTTAAAAAAAAAAAAAAAAAAAAACAGCATACCAAAAATTTAAGTTACAGATTCTAACAGCTTTTTCTTACCTTACAGGAATAAAAAAACCCACAATTGAGATATTACTAAAATAAGAGTAAAAAATATTTAAGTACTACTATAACTAAAAGTGAATCATCAACTGTATAGATATTTGCCTGAGAAATTGATGGGTCCATTATTTGCTATGGGCATTCTATTCTACGGAATATAAAATACCATTTGTAGTAATTTTTCCTATTAAAAGACTAAATTGCATTTTACAGCTTTACAGCTATCCCTTTTTAGTGACAAAACAATACAATACTTTTCAGACAGCTGTATGTTAAGTTTCAAGCCCCAAAATTAACAATACAGAAAGACTGAAGTTTGTCACCTTGTATGCTGCTGGTTCTGTAGCTGATCTAAAGGTTAGGACAACATCAAATCTGAAAGGTGTGCCAGCCTCAGGTTTTTTCAAACTTAATGATACATCCCTCTTCCACATTTGTAAGTAATTAAAATCAGCACTGCCATCTGAGGAACCTCTGTGGATGCCTCCTCAAGCAGTCGGTGCAGAGTGCTGGACTGACCTACAGAATTCCTTCACAAGCAACGAGTCACCAATTCCCTTTGCCATTGCTACATTTCAAATTCAACAAAGAAAATTTCCTTCCAGTAAACACTCAGTGAAGTGTTTTGCTGAGAGGCACTATCTTCTGAACTTGAGTTTATCCTGTGACCTTTTGTAGCTTCCCTGCATCTGCTCATTTCTTTACCTCCATTTCCTTTGTGCTACAACCAACCAGACCTGATGCCCACCACGTCTTCTGCCTTTTGCCCTCGTCCACTTCACAGTGAAATGCATATTCATTCCTAGATTACTGTCATCTACAAGACCATGATTTCCCCTGTTATCAGCACACTACCAGGCAGAACACTTGCTAAACAGTAATGACTTGCTGCACATAAATAAAAATTAATCTCAATTTAGTCTCTTAAGTTTGAAAAAAATATTTTAAACATGCAAAATATTTATCTGTAAGGTAAATAAATCAGGAATTTCTAATAAAGTAGTACCAGAGCCTCCCAGTGAGACTGAGAGATGGAATTTTGAGTGTCAGCAAATCGTAATAATTCAATTATATATTTAACATTTTTTCATCACATTATTACTGAGTTAGGAAAAAATGAGTGCTAAGTTCAGTAAAAACACTCAGTGCTTTAAAGTAATCATAAAGTAAGCTCTTACACCTTGAAAACATGAATCTCCCCTCCCATCCCATGCCTCAAGGCCCAAGATCCATTTTTTAACCACATGTTGCCAACTAACATTTATGTAAACCTCTGAGGTCCCCGGATCAGGGCAATCATAGCTTCTTCACTATCCTTGTAGAAGTTGATGCAATTTATTCATCTGTATCTACCAATAAATGTAAAGAACCCTTAGGCAGAAAGCCTATTTCATTATTATCTTCAAATACAAAGTCCAGTGCCAGCAGGTAGCAATCAGCAGCTTCATACTCCCACGAATCCTTGGTTACTTCAGTCTACAACAAACACTTCTAACAATTTGTTTACTGCAGTTGTACCAAACTCACACATTGCCCCCTCTTCTTGCATCTTGGAACCACTCAAAGATATAAACTCTCATTTAATTTACACCAACTTAAGCAAAATTACTTGCTCAGAAGTAGAAAAAAGTTTGTTATTTGTTCAGCCCCACCTTCAAATAATCCTATGCAGGATCAAGTGGCTTCAGTCACGCATCACAGGCACCTTCTGACACTATTTTTGTTATACAGAGTCACTTGACTTTGTGTGCAGAGGCTGGCAGAGCCCAGCTCCTCCATCAGGTGACTTTATAAAGTCAGGATATTCCCTCACATCTGGAGTTTCACGTGTTTACTGAGGCTCCTTGGCACAAACAAAGTTTAATGACCTCTACTGCACCAAAAGAAGGGAATGAAAAGTAGCAGAAACAGGAAAAGGATTTTCAGATTTCCTGTGTTTCCATTTACCAAAAATTTATTTTTTGGATTATCCTCTCCATGACTGTACACTCAAATCCTTGGGAAAGGAAAATGGCTTTGCCTGCTTGGGGAATTTCTCCTCTCCACTTGTCCTCAGGATTGCTCTGATTGTAGGAACAAAGCACTCAGCTCAGGTGAACAGATTCACTGCCTGCAAACAAAGCAACTTCAAGATCTCCATTTTTAAAGATATTTCACTGCCAAAGTCTCATGATTCTTTGTCAGAGATGAATTAATTTTCTTGTCAGATTGCATTCTTCAGAGGAAATCTTTCTCTGCACAAATATATTTGTGTCCTTTGCTAAAATGTAACAGTTCCATCTAATTTTGTTACTTGAGTAGAACAAGTGCTATCATTTTGAGCCCTGTGGTATTTTAAATATTAATAAAATCCGCTGTTTGCCAAAAACTACTCATTCAAAACTCAACTTTGCACTACTACACTCAAATAAATAACAAGCTTTTCAAAGAAAGAGGGGAGAATCTCCCCGTAATTATACATTTTGAATCTTGTCTGGGCTTCTGATTTACCACATCTCATTTTAGCTTTTATTGGTCTTTTCCTGGACTATTTGCACACTTAATAGCATGGGGTTTTTTTAAGCAGAAATGAAGTGGAGTCTGATGAAACACCCAAAGATGAGCAACATGCAGTATTTGGATTCATTACTTAGGGACAAATAAGAACACTGTTAAGATAACTGTAATTTTTGTCCTCCAAGAACACTACCGCAAATGATTTATTGAGGAAATACCTCAGAGCATCACAGTCTTCTTCACCCAGACTCTCCAGCATTCAGCACAAAACTTCAGTAGGAAATACATGGAAATACAGGGACCTAGAGCCAGTGATACCAAAGCACTGTTAGAACTGACACCTTCTCTTGCTCCGGTGGTATTTCCTGCTGTGCCTCACTTCTCCACAAAATGTGTTCCCTGGATCTTTTTTCCAAGCAATTGTATTTTTAAGAGATCAAGAGTTGCTCAGAAACAGCCTTGCTTTTACCATTAACATTTCAGAAGACAGACAGAAATAGGATAATCTTCTCCCCAGAAATGTTTCTCTCTGTGTAATGTCAAAACTGTGGAAATTTAGCACAGGATGACATTTGCACACAATAATTTTAGCTTTATCTCACCAAAGTAAAACCATATGGATTTTCGTACCTTCTTATCCCTCACTGAAAATTATAGAGGAAATAATATTTTTTAAACCCCACCAAACTAATGTGTGACAAAAATCACACCTACAGCAAAACAGAAAAAGTCCCATCCCCAAATTATAGAACTTCTGAAGTTGGAGGGGACTTTTTAAAATCCACGTTGTAGATTAAAAATCTGGTCTATCTGCTTTTTTAATATATTTGATTTTGAACTTTTTAGACCGTCTTGAAAAGGATCTACAGATGGCCTATTTGATAACTCAGAGAATTTTGAATTAACACACAGATTCAAAGCTTCCATGAACTTCAGGCATCATCAAATGACAACAACTATTTTTCTTGAAATACAGTTGAGTCTTGAGTTGACACTATTCCTCTCATGACCTTATTTTTAGATGCATTTAATCAAAACCACCCTAGGACATGAACACTCCTTTCCCTTGTCCAGGGGGTTGCTATTTGTGCACAGTAAGAATGTGAATTGTTACTTTTCAGCTCTATTCCTATAATTAAAAAAAAAATAAAATCAAGCTCCCTTTATATTTTTCAAAACTATTTACAACAAAGTTGTTTGTTCATCATGTCTTGACACACCAAGAGGCTTAAATAAAGCAGCACAAAGAAAAAGGAAATATAACATGAAATTATACAAATAAAGGGAAAACATCCACTTGACAACCTGGTTACAGGAAAACAGAGGTACAGAGAAATCTTTCATTAGTGCCTTGCCAGTGGCAGAGCTGGTGAAAGGCGTCACACTGGCTTGGATGAAGGTCAAGGCTCCTTCCTGGAGGGCATGGGGTGTTTTTTAGCTTTCCTGCAAACTGACTTGCCAGCACAGTCCAGTAAACTCCATTTTCTCTTATTCTCCAGTATACTAAAAGCTTTTCTAAGGAACAGTCATGATTTCATACTGTGTTCAGACGTGGAGAAAAAATTAATTTCAATTCTATTTCACAATACAGTCAAATCATCAATTCCTGCCACAATATTGGACCTTCATGAAAAACAGAAGAGACACACATGCATCAAACCAACATGAGCTGAGATTTTTCTCTTATAATTATTAATTATTTTTAACTAAGGGTCTGAAAGAAAAAAAGTGTTCTCTGATTTTTGCTAATTGGACTGGGAACTGCATCAAAACAAGGTAACCCAAGAGGAGTATCTGGTTTCTCGCTATTATAAGGCCAAGGATAAGCCCAGAGAGTGGAGTCTCAGAAACTTAAAAAACAATTGTTTATGGAACAGTCACCCAACCAGGTATTCCCAACATCAAGGAGTAATTTTTCCAGTACTGAAGAAAACACAAAAATCCCCTTTCCCGTGATTTTAAGAAAAATAAAGCAAATATTTAAGAAAAATAAAGTAAATATAAAAGTAAATAAATTAAATATTAAGAAAAATAAAGAAAAATAAAACTACCTGCTTCCTGATTCCATGTAGAGCTTTTCAGGAAATCAAACAAACAAACAAAAAAGGCAAAACAAAACAAAACAAAAAACAAACAAACAAACAAGAAAAAAGGGATCAATTTGCCATTCTATTGAAGAACATACAGGTGCTTCTTCCCAAAATTTAGGATAGGATAGATCACAGAAATTAAAACCAAGAGAGTCTTGGTAACAATCATACCAGAAAATAAGATAAAACCAAGGCTTGTAGTAGGGAGCACTTCCCAAGAAGTCTAGAGATAAAGGAGTATACAAAGATAATCTAGAAAGAACACACTTAGTTTTCTCTCAAATACAATTGGTGATTGTTAAAGATGCCAAAATTATTCTAGGTACAGAAGGCTATGCCAGTTATACACTGCCCTACACTAATTTATTTCACTAAAAAATTGGCCTTAACTCTACTCCATCAGCAACAAAATTATTCCTTTATTTGCAGCATTGGAATGAAAAAACACATATAAATTAAATTAAGAATACTACCTGGTCTCACTCCATCTGACTCTCTTTCACCATAGACCAAGAGCAGAAAAGTTCAAGTACAAGGGAGCTGACACAAATTCATCTTAAAAAAGGCTTTCACAGCCAATGGGTCCAATGCATACACAGAATAAAACTGACTGGAAACAGGCAAGGGATGGGGAAGGCTGGCTATTGGTTACCACACACTGACAGTCTGCAGAAATCATCTGTGCAATAGGAATGAGTGGATAGGCCAAAAATAATGTCAAGTTGGCTGTTTAAATAAAAGGATAACAAACAGTCAAGCAGCAATGTGTAAAAAAAAAGCTTCAGTGATTGTTGAAGTCATTTAAGACTCTAAGGCTATCTGGAAATAAAATAATGTTCTATGATATGTGATATTGAATTAAATTCTCTTTTAGTCATACTCACAAATTATACCAGTATTTTTGATGGGACAATGCATAGTTGTTCCTATATATCCAAGAAAGGATATAAGAACACCCAAAATGAAAACATTTTGAGCTGAATACCTGCTAGCAGAACAAATCTATTAGCATTTATAATGTGCCTTACATTACATATAAACACACAGTTATAACTAACATAACCAAATAAAATTGGAAATGAGCTGATGGAACTCTTAGGATTCATCTTCTACTAAAGTAAATTAAAAATATGCAAATTAAAAAGGTACAAATGTTGTGGTAACACAAAAAATAATCACATTTTCCTCAGTATGAGATACCTTTTGTAATTTCTGGGCCAATTTTTTAATGTATTAAAGAAAAGGATCTGAGAAAATGGTTCACCCTCCCCAGGTGTCCTTTTCTCCTCCTTTTCTTTGTACTCTGATGGGAGTTTTCGACACTGCAGTGGAACTGGAGGAATTGTAATGACTACAGAGCATTTGCACAGTCCCAGAGCTGGGCAGGCCTTCTCCCTCTCCTCCAACCCACCCTGATGCTACCCAAGGAAAACTTCAAATTTGCTTTGGAGCGGATTAACTTCCATTAAAAAAAAAAAAATATATATATATATATATATATACATATACATTTTTAAGAAGCTGATGTATCAAGGTGAAATGATCAACTCGATGTTGAGGATGCAGCTGTTGCAGGTAAAACTGTTCTTCACAAAGCAGGTAAATCTCAGAAATGTTATACGGGTGCTTATAAAGTTCTGGTGGGATTGGTGCTGCTCAGAGTAAGAGAAGCCCTGGTATGAAAACAAAACTGGAAAATATTTTGGGAGATGTAAACAGGGAAGTGAAAGGTGAGCACATTCCACATGAAATCAAGCCTCAGTAGTATGAGCCCACTCTCCTCCTTCAGGAATCAGGAATTCAGAGCATCCAAGAGCTGCCTGCCCTATCAAGCCACAGCACCTGATTCAGCTGGGACACTGGAAACACACAAATGGTACAAGACTAATTTCCCTGCTGTAAAGCCAAGAGAGTATGAACACTGCAGATGAGCTTTACCAATTCTGAATGGTTTTAGTATTTAAATAATTGGCTGGATTTGACATGCTACCCCTGCTGTCTTCAACTCCTACCACATTATAACTCATATATTATGGATATATACATCCAGTTAGCGAGGCTAACAGAATCCAGAAATGAAAAACCAGCACACTGAAAAAATATAACTGAAACATTAAACTCGGGTACTAGTGAGAATGACAATTGCACATTTACATAACAAACATGATGCCAGAACTAGAAAATCCTCTTCTATGTTCTGTGCTGCCCATAATTTCTGTAAATAACACTTTAATAACTACATTTTTAATCTGTCCTTCAAAAAAACTTTGCTGTATACATACATAATTTCATTTAAGCTTGCATCCATATCATTATTTAATTAGACAATAAGCCCTCCTCTCTCATACTAACAGTAAATAACATTTATGTAAGATTATTTTGCAGTTTCCACACCGTGTTAATTGTTTTCAGCATTTCAAATTTAGCTTTTTACTGTGAAATAACCTTGAAGAGCTAGCTGCAGCTATTTTTTTAAGCTTCACAACAGTCACAATTTTACTAAGCTATTTGGCTGAAAAAAATTTTCAAGACCAATGTAACTCAAGGTAACTCTCTCAACACAGAGACGTCAGAAACTCAGACATGATATTGATCTATTACCTTATGACAGCCACAGAAAGTTATTGTTTTTTGTGGTTTTTTTTCTTTTTAAGAAGTCCAGCCATGTGCTGGACACCAGAATCACAGCTCAAAATGATTACCTGGACATCATGGAAGCCAAGGGGAAAAATACCTGAAAAGGGCACTAAATTGCACATTTATGAACTGCAGAGTCCTTCATGCACCTATTCTCCTAACAGGAGAATAATTCCTGTATCTCCTAATAATTATTGCTATTCTCCTAATAAAAACAGTCCAGTGTACAAAGGATGCTTTTCCTTGCATAAGGAGGGGAACTCAGGCCCAACAGAATGCTCTGAGGGCTCTGCAATAGCTTGTTCCGAGCCCAGTGAATGGATGCTCCAGAAGAAGAATGAGTGTTATTTATTTCTATTTATTTCTCAACTGCTGTACACAACCCCCTGCTCTGAGCCACTAAAGTTTCCATCAAGCTCTGCCTGAATAATTTCCCTCTCTTATTCTGTTTTTTAAATAAAAGCAAACAATAACTGCTCATTCTGTCCGCAATATCTCAGAATTCCTCCTTCTTGACAGAAAATTAAATTTCTCTTCTACACTTGTTAGTCAAGTTTTTATTATCTAAACACAAGCCCACATAAAAATCCAGATAAGAAAACTGCTTTCTTATTTTCAAAAGCAGAAAATAAAAGCAACGTTAATTTGAATACTCACAGAATAGACCTGAAATTTATTTCAAAGGTCCAAGAATTAAAGTTTTGCTTTTAAATCACTACCTTACAGAAAACACTAAATCCTGACATTTAGAGGGGTTTTCTGTGATTCTTAAGATTCTTTTTCTAAGATCCTGAGGTTTTATGTCTATCTCCTAAATACATTAAATTTTAGACTTCAAACTGTCAGTCTTGGTAAAGTATATAAACCAAATTACTTCCATCATCAGAAAATAAATCTCCTTGCCATCAGCCCATGCACAAATCAGTTCTGCAGCAACTTAGAAACCACTTCTCTTAAATATCTGTTAGCATCTCCATGATGCTGCAATTGATACACACAAGACCTGAGGCAAATTTGGGTTTTTCATGCTTCATTATCTACACAACCACATTAAACACCAGCTAATCAACTCCATTACATTTCTATATATGGGTGTCTTTGGAAAGGCGAAGTTTGAAAACTTACATTTCAAACCCAGAATATCTTTCAGTAATTAGATCAGAATGGCTATTTTGCTCTTCTTTTCAAGCAGACCATTGAGGGGGGATGGAGGGAGGTATTGACAGAGATTTCTCAATCCCTTAGGGGTTAACATTTGTATAGCTGTCTCTCTTTGTTGGCACAACCCAATTTGAAAAGAAAGAACCATCTGCCCAGCTGTCTGGAATCCAGCCCTGTCTGATAATTCCCATGTTGAAAAATAAACATTTCCCATGCACTCAGGAAACTGATTCCCTTTTCCTATAGCTGACAACCAGGCTATCGAGCAAAACCTTTGGAAGCCATAAAAACCACTGAAAACTGGATTTTGGGTTGCAGCTCTGGTGTTTTTCTTTACTTTTCTATGACATACTATTTTTCAGAACTTGCAAATTTTGCCATTTGGCTCATGGAATAGAGCAATTACCTAAAAAAAACCCCTCAGTTAATCCAGTTCTAGTTTGTGTGATTATGACCAGCATGACTACGAATGCTCTCAAGGAACAAGTGATCCGAGTATGATATTGTAGTAACAATTCTGGTGTGCAAAAAATAATTCAATAAAAAGCCTATAAAGGGGTAGTAATAGCATGTTATGGAGTGATTATCAGAATACCCTATTCTTGAGTAAATAACTTCAAACTGGCCTCATTAGGTTTTTCCCAAACATTACAATTACTGTTCAGGCTAATTCAAAAGTGGGTAGAGGATACTAAATTACCACATGTTCCTAAACATCTGTAAAGAAATGGCTTTATTTTTTTAATTTTCGTATTTCAGCTCAGATTTTGGGCCTTTTAAAAGATGGGATGGGGAGAATTGTTTTCTTATGTAGCAGAGAATATCGGGAGAAGGGGGATCCATTCAACTCCCTCATCTTCTGAAGATCTCAAGCAACAGTTGTGCAAAGCTGAGCTATCCTCAGCTTTTACACTTCACTGAGTTTAAGACTGAACTGAAGTGCAGTTTTTAGCCTTTCTTTTTAAAACTCTGTAGAGACCATTGCTTTCCAGATTCAAGAAACAAAAATCCACATTTTTTCTTTCAAACTACCCCTCACACAGGCCTGTACTTGAGACAGTGTTTTCTGCTGTCTCAATTACCATTAAATAGGGCATTAATAACTCCTCTGCTCACTCTGAATGACCTAAAGACACTCATGACTGTAAAGGTTAAGAAATTAAGACATGGGCTTGCATCTATGTAGCATTAAAACAATCTCTATTATTGCTTTAGGATATCTCATGTATTCTCAAGCAAATAAGGTTTAGGAGGAAATAATAATTTACGTTCATCTGTTTAAGTATCCAAAATGAAAACATCCCTAATGGACATTTCCTTTTTTATACCAGTTCAGAAAACTGTAGATAACCCAGTCAAAAGGCTATTGCGTATGTAAAAATGGCAGTGAAACTATTTCTCTCTTCTATTTCTTTGCTGTCACAAAATCGGGTGTTTCAAGCAGTACTAATCAGAATACATAAATAAATAAAAGAGGGACTGCAGAGCATTATTTGGTTTTTACAAGGCCTCAATCCAAAGTAGTAATTCTCCATCTGAATCCTGTGGCAAAGTGCTGGGAAGCACCAGTTTAAGGAAGAAAGTTGGTCTGATTGCAAAGCTTAAATTGCAGAATTTCGTTTTCCAAAAATGGCAAACAGCTTGTACATACAAAAACATCATCCTTATAACTACTAATTGCAGAAAAATAAACAGCCATTAGTTACGAAAATGTTTTTTTAGCCCATAATTTTCCATCTTGAATGTTCTGTCTAGATCCAAGTGTGTCCCACCCAGACTGTGAGGATACTTCCTGTAAGCACAAAACTAATACACGGTATAAAAATATCCCAGCATTATGAACCTAATCTCTTTCCTTATCTTTCCCTCCCCTTTTAATTACAAGCTATTACGCTGTTCTAGACTATTTCTTCTCATCTTCACTTCTGCATCCTTACCTATTGCAACACACTTATCTGCTCCTCTCCATCTTCAAATAGCTAGTGAAAATTTCTGCACTGAAATATTTAATTTTCCTGCTCCAGCACTGTGCTCTCTCCTCTGATTTCTCAATCCTGCAGCAGCAATATGCTCAGATTTGTATGCATGAAAAATTCACAACATAACCTTACCACACCACATGAAAAAGGGAGACCACTCTCCTCACTTTGACATGATAATTTAATCAGAGAAATGTTGCTGCACTGATCCCAAGTGAAACACTATTATACGTCATCATCTATCCAAGATTAATTCTTCACTTGAGCAGATACCAGGTTAAATTCAGACAAAACACAACAAATTAGCTTCAGCACTTCATTAATACTGTCAGCTTCATTCTAACAAAAAAAAAGCCTACACCACAGCAAAGAAACCCATTAAGTGTCAAAAAAAAAGAGAGAAAATGTAATACTTTTTTCAACAATTTTTTTAAAAACCCACCAAAATTGTGTGATATTGATTTGCTAAATCTTAAGTCATCATGAAATAATGCTTTGCTATCTGCCACAGCCCCAAATTCAAGCCCACACCACTTTATAGCCTCTTCACTGTTACAGTGCTCTGCCTTAAACTTACAGAAAAAATGTATTGTGTTGATTCATAATATATAATTCTATGGTCTCACACCCATATGATACTCAAAAAAGATGTGTTTTAAAAAGCAGAGCATGATGTGAATCTGAGACACTGAATTCTGTGGAACACTGCCAGCAGACACAAGATACTTGGTGAGTTAGGCAGATAAAAACCATATCCAGAACTTTCACAGGTGTGAAAGGCAGTTTCAGGTCTGTAAAGTAAAAATTCAGAATGTCAATACATGAATCATCTTTGCACCATGAAAACCAGACAGCTATTAATAATCCTCTCCTGACTTGGGAAGGTAAAGAATTCAGTAGCATTTCAAAAATATCCCAGTCTTCCTGCCCTCAATTGCTTTCATGAGAACACCAAGAAACTTGGTTCATGCTTTCTCCTTCAGAAGTTAAGGATGAGAACATGGAGCCCGGGAAACTGTAGAACTGCACCTCCACAAAGTTTCCTATAAGGTTCCAACCTCTGTTACATTTAAACACACAGAAAGAAACCAAAAAACACTTTCTACTGCTTTTCAAAGACATTCTGACTGATTGGAGAGCACAGGACATCTCCAACTTTGATATGTCAATGGGGTATAATGCAAAAAAGAGACACTATTAAAAACCCAGTGGCAAACCCAGGCTTCCTTCCTCTTTTTTCTCTTGGAAGAGAGGAAAAATCCTCAGGTTAGATATCAACAGAATTCCTACTGAAAACAAGAGCTTTCATAAGCACTGTGATGTTGTTACTTAAAAAGGTTAAGAAAAACTTTGTGTTTTGCAGAAGGCTTTTGAGGCTTCTGAATTTCATTTTCTTCTTAAAGGTGAGAAGTTCATTTAAGCATTCCTTATACTACAGTTTATTTCCATTAAAATGAAAAACTTATAAAAACTATTATTATTTTGATTTAAGTGTTCCTGTGCAAGTAAAAAAAGGTCATTCGATGCTGGCTGGGTATCCTGACAAGTTATTTGACTCCCCAGATGAAAGTTAAATGTTGCACACACATGAACTGGGGATAGTGGGAATAGTAGGGATTAATTATAGAGCCAGCAAGGCTTCTGAAAGCTCCACACCAAAGGGAGGGAGATCCCATGAGACAAACAACACTGTGTGCCCAAATACCTGTTAAAAAACAGACACCAAGAATTCCAAGACAACCGAATAAAGGAGTTTTTTAAGAAAGCAAAAGCTTTGTGTGTTGAAAATCAGGGAACTGGAATTATAAAACACCAATATATTAATTTAGTTAAATACTGATATAATTAAGACATCATTTAAAAAAATGTTTAAATTCCAAACATCAAGGATCTTGAGAAATTTCCCCTACCAAGCTAAAGGCAAATTAAATTGGCTATTATACATAAAACAGGACAAGTCTTGTTGCAGGGGAAGTTCCTGCCAGCAGGCTGAATTACTCAGCCTCCTTATCCACCCAAGTGATGTGACTAATCTATTCCTGTTAACAAAACACACCAGCCACACACAAAGAATTGCTTCATCCTCCAGTAGGCGAAGGCTGAGGTCCATCACCTGCTAGAGGTACCTGGAGTTGAGTGCTTCACATGCCATTTACCAGAAAGGAAGAACTCTCCTGATTTGTTTTGAAGCTGAGATTTCTATTCAACCATTTCATTTAATAAGTTTTAGTTCAAGGCAGGAGGCAGGCAATCAGACTGGATACCTGGTGACTATTTAAGAAACACAAGAAAACAAACATACATTGGATAAATGCAGTTTCTCATGGTTGGGGCTACTTAAAGTCATAGCCTTGATGTTTACCTATAACAAACTGCTTTTAAACTAATGGAACTGAACTCCCAAGTACAGCGCTGTGGTCACTTTGACCCCACACAGGTAGATAAACTGCACTGTATCCCCTTCCTGCTTCTTCCAGACAGCCAGAGATCGATGAAGGATAATACATAAGACAAGTTCCCATAAAATCCTGACCCTGTTAAAGTTGCTGGGCTTTGGCTGTATGCTGAACGTAGTAGAAGACCTTGCATGAGATACTCCTTCAAATGTGCAGGCCATTTTCTGGGATCATTTTCTCTTGAGAAGGTAACTGGATAGCCAACAAGTCATTAGTTACTGAGAAAGCTTCATGTAATTCTTAGCTCATCAATTCCTTCAACAGGTTGAACATGAAAACTGAATCAAATGTGTTTTTCTGACTAAAATCAAATGGATTTTGATAATACTGAATTATTTGCTGGATTAACCTATACTTCCCTTGGACTTGAAAGGAAAAGAAAAATCTCATTTCTCAGATGGAAAAGGAATGTTAACTCGTCATCCTCAGCGATCTCCTTCACATTTTAAATTCTTAATCCTACATTAAACTGTGTCAAATCCTTCATCTTCCCAACTCGAAACACACCGAGGCTCACACATGGCACGGAAGGTGTTTTCCTGAGCTCTCGCTACTCCAGAGCTCCTGCCGCGCGTCCTGCCCGGCTCCGGCGGTCAGCGGGGCTGGAGCGGAGCAGCGTTTGCTCTCCATCCTCCGCGTGCGCTGCCGGGGACAGCCCCGCTTCGAACGAGCCAAGTTCAATTAACACCCAGGGCTGCGGGGAGGGCCCCGGGCGGGGTCTGAGGGTGGGCTCGGGATCGGGTCTGGGGTCTCTCGGGGTGTTTCGGGGGTTGCTCGGGGGTGTCATCTCGGGGGTGTCATCTCGGGGGTGTCATCTCGGGGGTCGCTCCCGCCCCGCCCGCGCTGCCTGCGCCACCCTCTGCCGCCCTCTGGCGGTACCGCCGCGGCCTCGCACCGCCCGTGCTGCCCCCGCGCTCCGGGCTCGTCCCTGGGGACACCCGGGGGACACCCGGGGGACACTCGGGGGACGCCCGAGGGACACCCGGGGGACACCCGAGAGACACCCGAGAGACACCCGGGGTACGCCCGAGGGACACCCGGGGGACGCCCGAGAGACACCCGAGGGACACCCGGGGGACGCCCGGGGGACACCCGAGAGACACCCGAGAGACACCCGGGGTACGCCCCCAGGGACACCCGGGGGACACCCGAGAGACACCCGGGGGACACTCGGGGGACGCCCGAGGGACACCCGGGGGACACCCGAGAGACACCCGGGGGACACTCGGGGGACGCCCGAGGGACACCCGGGGGACACCCGAGAGACACCAGGGGTACGCCCGAGGGACAGCCGGGGGACGCCCGGCCTGGCCCCGGCTGGCCGCGCTCGATTCAAGAGGCTTTCAGGCTGCCTTTAACTGGACATGCCCCAGCACGGGCTGCTCATCTCCCTTGTGAGGATGTCAAAGCCCCCGGGCTCCTGCAGCGGCTCCGCGGGTGACACAGCCCCATGGCCCCACGGGCTGCAGGTCCTTTGGCACCGTTCTGGTCCTATACACAGCTCGTTAACTCTAGGAGGTTTGGGAAAAGAAGCACAAGGTAACTTCCCCGTTTAAAAGAAGTCACATGATGCACGATAAGCAAAAAAAAAATATATATATATCTTCTGATTGTCAGTTCCCTTGAGCTTTCCTTCTATTCTTGAGTGTTTATGAGAACTCAGGATTGCAAACTTCACGCCTTGGGTCTCTGATCACCTGGCTTGTCCTGAAATGTGGACTCTGGTCCTACAAAGAGCTTTCTTTGGCAAAAATATGAGCTCCTATCTAAACAAAGAAATCCCATTTGAAAATCTTACATTCCTGCCCTTCTCTTTCAGTCCATTTCAATTTTTTTAAACCCCACTCCAACACCTTTTGTTCTCTTCCCCCCCAAAAAATTCCTCCTTCTCACTGAAGCTAAGCACATGCAAGCAGTCTTCTTCCAAATTAAATAACTCTGGCACTTCCTTGGGTAAAGAAACTCAAGCCCTGCAAGTCCAACGAACAAAGCAATAGAATTTTACTTGAGCCACAAGTAAAACTTAAACTCTGAAATATCCCACAGTTTCTATACTACAAGATCCTTTGTAACTGGCCTCCAGTGCAACTACTATGAAGCAAGAAGGAAGCTGGACTTCAGTCTCTGATAACTGAAATTCTGTATCTCAGTTTTATCTCAAGAACTAAGTTAATGGTGTTTCCTCCCCAGCTGAGCAGTCCTGAGGAGTGCATATGGAGGGGAATGCTGGGGGGGTCTGACTTAACAAATATTCAGATCTAAAGGATTCTCATCAGACATCCCTGAAAGGTGACTGACCTCAACATGAGAATACAGTGAGAATGCACCAGACTGCAACAGAATCACGTCTGGAATGAGCAGAAAACTCCACCACCACTCCTGACTGAAGGCTGCAAAAGTGCCAGTGCCTACAGAAGATTGTTTTCTTGTGGGTGTTTTTGTTGTGGTGGTTTGGTTTGTTTTCAAATAAAGGTCCTAACTTCCAACTCTTCCTCAGCACTCTTAATGACTTTCCAAGCATTCTTCCAAAACTTGGCTGAGTAATCTCATGAGGACACAGTTTGCATATTTGTTTACTTCACTAACAAAGAACAGTTCAGTTACACTCTTTTAAAATTTCAATGCAAGCAGCATAGGCTCATCAAACCCATGAAACAGAAAAGGATTATGGATAGCAGGTGTCCAAAATACCATCTACTTTAGCAATCTGGAGTACTGGTAGCAGCAAACGCAATTAGACTCTGAACTCAAGAAAATTTGTTTTTTACAGCTCGAATAGTTAAATAGTGAACAGATTGACAATGGAATCTTTGGAATCTCCCTTACTGAAGTGCTTAGAAAACAGATTAAATAAATATCTGTCAGGAATTGTGTTGGTATGAGAGATCCTGCCACAGCCCAGGAGAATACACTGTTGAACCTCTGAATTCCCCTTCCCCTTGCTTTCTTCTTCTGAGTCATTGAATTGCAGCATCTGCATCATTGTGTTTTAGTTAATTTATCTTTTAAAACCACACTCAAAACTAAACATATTTAATTTGGCCATGAAGCAGCAGATGACCACATAAAGCTCACAGCCTTATGGCCATAGTGGGGAAGATGAGCCTGGGAGATTCCAGCAAGGCAAGGGGCTCAGGGGCAGGTGTGAGGAGCTGGGAAGGTGTGCTGGTGCCAGGAAACTGTAGCAAGGCAGGGAGCTGTGCCTGCCTTTCCTGCTGCTGAGGGACCTGGACAACACCAGGAGGATTGGCTGCCAGTGCTGAAAGTGTCTTCAGCACAGGACACTGAAGCAGTGTCCAGCAGCAGCCAGGGCTGCTGCTCCCAAAAGGAGAGCAAAGAAGGAGCCAGGTGTGATCCCAGCCCAGGGGCTTCCCCTAGCACTCAGGTGCAGCCCCAGAGCACCTGAGCACAGCAGGGAGAGGAGGAACAGGGAGAGGAGGAACAGGGAGTGGAACCCACTGGCACTCCCAGACAGGACAGGGACAGGGCCACTGGGGCAGAGCAGAGACAGGAATGGGTACAGGAACAACACCAGGCACGAGGCACATCCAAACCAGACACCTCTCACACAGGGCTGGCGTCCCTCCAGCAGGTAGGGACCAAACTCCCAGCCCTAAGCTGAAAGGGAGCTGGGGGCCAGGGGTGGAGGGTGTTGAGTGGAGAGGCTGCTTAGGGAAGATGTGACCTCATGTCCCCAAAGCCCTGACAGGCTCAAAGTCGGCCTCTGTGGACACCAAGAGACAAAGATGGCAGCTGGACCCCACCACACCTCCACAGTCTGTCAAACAGAATTACTCCAGACAGCTGCTAATTCTCACCACCTGAAGCTTTGACCTTACTAAATGAAGACCATTTTGTGTCAAGTCAAAACAAGATTAGAAATGTTAGTATAAGAAAAGAAGATGCCCTGACTAGATAGCAAAAATGTGTGGCAAAACTTCAGTGATGCTCCTGACAGTTTTTGTAGACATATTAAATTGCTGGCCCAAAAGTACAAGAAATTCTGCACACCATTCCAAACTGTCAAAAAAAAAAATCTATAGCAAACAAAGCCAAGCAAGACCAATAGAAAATTCTTCATTTACTGAGAATAATTTACAGAAATTTTTCATTATGAAAGACCTCAAACGACTGGGAGATTTTTTTTTAATACAAATGATGATATAATTGAGTAGGGTAAAGCATGCTTGACTTATCAATAATCTCCCTTCTCATGTAGCTGAAACTAAGTTTTGCTGAAGTACCACACTGAATTTGGCTTATGAAAAGAGTATTCATTTCATTTGTTTTAATAAAATTGTATGGAATCATTGCTCAGTGATTTGAGGATAGGACTTAGCTAAATGAAAACCCTAATCAAACCAGCCTTCCAAAACCAAAAATAATGAATTAATTCTTGGAAATGTTCTTCAGCATCAGTTTCTAGCAAAGAACCCTTTCACACCATGAGTCAGGTCAAAGTGCCTGTAGCTCTATCACCCTGGCTTAGCAAGCACCTCTCATGTTGCTAAGATGGAGAAAAATGTTTGTAAGAAAAGGCAGAAGTGTACATGTATCAACATTTAATTGCAGCTAAGGTGTACAGAAAACATTTAACAGTAAGAGCAACTCTTTTTAACATTTTCTACCATTTAAGGTCTAACAAGTGGGTCTATGCTCTACCCAACTCTTTGACATCTGCTTCAGGCAGTTCAAATCCCAAACCCAGCTTCAGTGTCACTTGAGAAGAGCTGAGCACTTGAGATCCTCAGCAGCTGTTTCCAACAAGGAGTGGAAAACCTTGCACAAGGTTAGCTGGAATTTTTCAAACTGCACACGTGATCCAGAGGGCAGGGACAAGATCAGGGAATCTCCCACTTGAATTCTGCACCATTACTGCAGATTATTCCAAGGTACTCAAGACAGTTTCCTAATTCAGAATTTATCTCTGCACAGCCCTGTAGAATGGGGAACAGAGGGAGATCAACAGACAGTTGTAATGGACAAAATTTCAAAAAGAGGAAAAAGAAAGACAAATCTCCTTCCATGTAAACAGCACTACCATGGCAAAAGTAACTTTGTTTTTTCCTGGAACATTTTCAGTTCATTTAGTTTAAGCTTTTCAGTCATGGGCTCTGTACTAGTAAAAACCTACAGAACTGGAATTTATAATTTAATTTTCCTCCTTTTCCAAACACAATATATGTGACTAAGTCCAGGTTGATAGATTAAGGGTCATTTCAGTCAATCTTTAAAACTTGTTTTGGGATATTTTTCTTCCTGGCATTGCTCCATCCCCCCTGAGAAAATAATCGTAATTATTTCTAAGCTAAATATCCATTTATATATATGAAACTACATAAAATACAAACATATGTTAAACTGAGCTTTGCTCTTTTATTCACAAGTATTTATCTGCAATTTTTCCATCAGACCAAACCCCAAAGAAGTGCTGTCTGAAAGGGAACAAACACATAATTAACAGAACCTCCAAGACCTCTTCAAACATCTGTCTGCTTATAACACAGATAAATACCCCAGATACTTCTCAAACTCTTCTAAGTATGGTGCCATTGAACATACTAATTTTCCCTGCCAATTGTACATTTTAATGTAATAGAAACTAGGTTGATGTCAAAGAACTGAAAATTACAAACCATATGTCACACCAGAAGCAGCTTATAAAGATTAGCATATTTATAAGACAAAAATTGCATTTTAAATAATGCAAATATGAAAACATATTTTTATTTGTAAAAGCGTTTTTTTCCCCAAATCAACCTAAAGTATGCTTTTCTACTTCACTTTTACAAGATCAAAGAAATTAGATTTCATCCTCTAAGAAAGATCTTAGATAGAGTAATATCTGATATTGTGGAAAATGCAAACAATCAATAATTTATCCTTTCAAACTGTAATTCTAGGCTTTAAACAATAATCCATTTTGTCAAAGACAAAACACAGAAGTCAGTCAATTTGGAAATGGTCATAATGCCCCAAAACATTCCAAGCTGAAAACCACACAGGGCAAGACTGAATTTAGAACTCTAGTTTTTAATTGAAATCCAGGATTTTTGACACAAGCCTATTTTTTCACATTTGTGTCGCAATTCATTTTGACAAACTTTTAATACCAGCACTTCTTAAACTTTTTTAAAGCCCATTCAAAAAGTGTGAAAAGCCATGCTAACTGAAGATGAACAATTAAAACCATGTGTTTTCAGCATATGACCAATATGCAAATTAAAATGTTATTAAAACCAAAACTAGTGGACAATTAGCAAGATATGCTTATCGTTACTAAGGTCATTAACTCTCAGAGCAGCAATAAAGCCAGAATAATATTTGTCTGCCTCCCAGAGATGTGGTTTTCTGCAAAGCCGAGGGAATGACATGAACTTCAATGTATTCCTCATGAATTTTGTTGTATTCTTTCTGTTGTTAATGCATCACTTAGCAAACTGAATTACCAAAATAATCACGGAATCAATGAGGCTGGAAAAGGCTTCCAAGATCACTGAGTCCAACTGTTGACTGATCACCACTTTGACCACCAGACCATGGCACCAAAAGTGCCTTCATTTTTTCTGAAACGCCTCCAGGGCCGGTGACTCCAGCACCTCCCTGGGCAGCCCCTTCCAATGCTTAACCACCCTGCTCTTCCTAGAATAGCAGGCCTGAGAAAACTGTGTACTAGTTAGATATATATTCTATCTCACAGGAAAATGAGTTGTTATACAAGAGTCCTCATAAAAAATTCTCAGAAAAAGTTTTCAAAAATTGAAAACTGATTAAAAATAACTTTCAATTAATAATTAAAAACACTGGAAAAAAGAAGTGTGAAACTTCCTTGAATGATAAGACCAGTTCTCCCCATTACTGTGGCAGTCATTTTAAAAAAATCTAGAGCCCCGAGTATCAGATTTTTTATATTATTAGCACTGCTCTATGAACTAGTCAATATAAAAAAATGCTCTAGCAAACTGTGATCAAACCATATTCAAAGGTTTGGTTCTTTGGTCTTTGTAATTCTCTTCAACTGAGAGCACTCACACAACTTTATGATGTACCACTAATAATCTGTAATAGAATTAAATGGGTACTTTCCAGGAAGTCAGCAGTACAGCTACGAGAGTATTTTTGTTGCACCTCTTTTAACGTACTATTCATAGCTGAGAATGTACTTTAATTTCCCTAATTAGCTGTTCAGTAATACAGAAAAATGCTAATTAAAATCTATTTTTCTTCTCTTAAATTATGTCATGCTGTCAAATAGATACAAAAAATGAATGAATGAATGATATTTGCAATATCAATACAATATTGACATTGTGCAAGTGCTCCACCAGCACTTGCTCCAATTATTTTGCCTTGAATGAGTTTGCATTGTTTAATTGTTCCAAACTTAATAAACAATTCGGTAGATGAGGTATGAAGAGAAAATAGGATCCAAGATGGGCAAACAGTGATCAAGGCAGTATAGAAGATAACTGATGAAGAATTCCTCTTCCATTCTGACCACAATACACAAACTCTTCTACCTGCAGCATTATAAACTGGAAGTGTTTAAAAGAGAGGATCCAGGAGATGGTCTGCTCTAAGTAGGTACCATTTTAAAATAGTTGTGGGATGTGCTATTTTAAAGTCTAACAAAACTAATCCTTGCTGGATGTGCAGGAACTTGTGGCTTCCATGCAATCTCAAAGATTCCACGTTGATTTAGATACACAGGTCAGACTTCCTGGCACCAGAGGTGCTGCAGGGTGAGAGAGACAATTGCAAAGGGCTGAGGATGAGAGCAGAGCTCTGCCCTCCACAGCCCCCAGAGACGCGCTTGGAGGAAACCCTCGGAAAGAGCCCACGGCTTAGCTACTTCTCCTTTTGAACTTTCTTCCCTGTACCTCACAGCTGTGAGATATGTGTTCTATTCTCTGCCCAGGTGGATGGCATCAGGGATTTATAGATAAGAACTCAAGAAAAATCTTTCTTCTTGCAGCATGGAAAAAGCCGTTTATGCAGTATCTCTGTTTTCTCCCACACAGGACATCCATTCTGCTAATCAAAGTCTTCTCCACTAGATACAAAAGAAATAAATTAGCAAACAACACCAAGAAACTCAATTAAAGGCAGGCTAAATAAAAAGGCAGGGGTAAAGGAAAGCTCTGGGGATGTGGAATGCTTGGTTTTACAGGAAGAATTTTCTACGGAAAAAAAAAGATACATAATGAAATATCATTAATTCTACCAATGATTTCTCAAATCATGGCAACTAGAGGAAATTCTTTCCATTTACTTACTTGCATTTCTCTGGACTGTGAAATACCTAAAAGCTGGACAACTCTAAATATCTGTGTTACTGAGAACACATATCTTCCCTTTGAATCTAGGTAAAGGAAAGGCCAGAGTTCAGAATAAATACTGCCTTCTTGACATTAGGGGATCTACACATCTGGGATAGCCAAGTACAAGCAAATGCAATCCACATTTCAGTATTGCTGTTTCTGTCTGGAACATCTTCATAAACAACTAGTAATATTTAAGTCTTGGAAAAAAATATCAAACTTTATTAAATAGCTCATACATATTCAGTAGAAGACTGATGGTTATAGCTGTCTTTACTAACTTGAGGAGCCATCACACTGTTCTGTGCAACTTGATAAGCAACATTAGTCAAAATGTACTACATTTTTTTCCTTACCATACATATAAAGATAATGTATGATGTCTTGTTTTGCCTGATTGAAGCAAAATTTCTGTTTAAAAAATCTTACCGTGGTTTTGATCATGTCAACAACCTGATTCTGTTTATTCTCTTAAACCTGTCATACAGAGCCAGATTACAACATAAAATAAAGCAACCCAAAAAAGCAACAAAAAAATCAACCATAAAACTAAAAGCGAAACCAAAACATGAGACTCCTTGGTTTTATTAAGAGCTGTTATGAAAACTGTGTCTTTAATCATAAAATCCTTACATTTCAACAGACTTTTTACCTGGAAAGTGTATTATTTGCATTACCAATCTGAGTGAGGGGACAGACCAATATTTCAGTTCCTGAAACCTGCTGAAACACATCCTTTTTCACACATAGAATCCCCCACACTTGTCCAAGAGCAAAAAAAAAAAAAAAAAAAATTTAGATAAGAGTGACAGTAGGAAGAGGAGAGCAGTTTACACAGAAGAACTTAATTGGAATTAATCTATGTAACTTCAGTAACACTTATTAATAAACCCCACTGTAAACATTAATTCTCCTACCAAACAAGTTTTAAAACCATCCCAACACAACTGAAACTTTTAAATGTCTAAAGGAAAATTAAGAATCTTGTAACTGCTATACAAATACTTAAAGCTTGTAACTCTTCGAAACTGTATAAAGCACTATGCCGCAGAATGTTTCTAAAATGTAAGTTCTACAGTACGTAGGCTAAAATTAAAATCACTTGCTTTCATACATCACAATTTTATATTAGTTAATTAATGATATATTATAAAATATTAGTATATTAATAATTATTAATTAGTAATTAGATAATTACGTTTGTTATCATATTCAACTTACTCATACAAATATGACCCTTTTTGTATTAGTTGAGATGGTCTCCTTGTACTGAAAGCATTCACTGCAATTAACTTCTGCAAGTTAAAAAATACACATGTGCACTATATAAGGAAAAATATAATGTCTTTCTGTGCTACATGAATATGCAATAACGCACTTCATGTGATTTCCCACAAATTTAAAAACAGACTTAGTAAGTGACCAATAGTTATGAGAAACCATCCTTTAAAAAGGATTCAAAGAGAAAAGGCTTCAAAGAGCTTGAAACCTGTTGCCTTTAGCTGTTTCTTCAAAGTTGGTACGTCTGAGAGCTCTGAACTCTTTGTTTCTGACAGAACTGCTTCACACACAGTGATATGAAAAAGCACCACTAAGTAATTGAAAAACCACAAGTGTTCTGCCTCTAACACGATTACATTTCACAATGCAGATTTATGAGATTCGAGATCTCCATTTAAGATCATGCCATTTCATACAGTTTCTCTCAGTCAATATACAAGGTACAAAATGAAAATGCATTTACAGATGCAGTCATTTGCTGGTTTGAGCTGGGGATGAGTCAATTTTCTTCACAGGGGCTGGTAGGGGGCTGCGTTTTGGATTTGTGCCGAAAAAGAAATGGTTGATAACATAGAGATGATTTTGTTATTGCTGAGCAGCCCTTGCACAGAGCAAAGGTCGTTTGTTGTTCTCACCACCCTGTCAGGAGGGAGGCTGGAGGGGCACAAGGAATTGGGATGGACACAGCCTGGACAGCTGACCCTAGGGATATTCCCTTGACACCATCTGGTGTCATGCTCGGCATGTGAAGCTGGAGGAGGAAGGAGGAATGGAGGATGTTTGGGATGAGGGGTTTGCCTTCCCAAGCCACCGTTAATCACCGTTAATGAGCTCTGCTGTCCTGGAGATGGCTGAGCACTGCCATAGGCTGCTGAGAGCCACACAGAACCAGGCCAGCCAGGGAGTTAGTGGCATAAATATATAGAGAGATGGGAATGATGGAGTTGCCTCAAAACAAGAACTTCTAATGTAAAAATAACAAACTTAGAAACTGCTGGTACATGGTACAAAGGCAACTTCCAAAGACCCTGAAACCTGGAAAAAACAGTGGTATATAGATGAGGTAGAGGGTATAGGGTCCAATCAGTAACAAGGATAAGGAACAGAAACATATATATAGTCGGCCATTAGAAAACCACACATTGAAACCAAGAACCCCTTATTTGTAACAAACTAGTTAACATATTAGTTCCCATGAGACAACTCTTCTTTCTGTTCTCTCACCACGGTGTCCTTCCTCCTAGCTAGATGTCTCCCAAGGTTTGAAGCTGAAGCTCTCTGCATCTGCAGGTGAAGTCAGCTTCCTGTCCCAATTTCCACACTTGCCTGCTGAGGGGATAAGGTGAAAGAGATGCTTTGGGTTACCTTGTTTGTGCACACAGCTTTTGCTTTACCTGGTAAAATGCCTTTATCTCAACCCATGAGTTTTCTCACTTCTATTCTTCCAATCCTCTTCCCCATCCCATTGGTGGTGGGGGAAGTGACTGGCTTTGTGGCACTCAGTTGCCAGCTGGGTTTAAACCATAACAAGTCATAAACACAAATCACGCCTAGAAATCTGAAATTCAGCAATATATGCATCTAAATCACAAAAATACTCTGTCTACAAAAATTAGAACAGTAAAGGAACTTCTGACCAGCATCAGAAATGGGACTTCAGAAGCCTTGAACACACTGAAGACTTTAAAAAAAACCAATACATCAATCACTACAGACACTTCTTCATCTGTCCAGTACATTCTACTGCCAACTTACTACATGAGTACCAAGTAGCTGTGTCTGGTGTTCCATTTGCCTTGATGCAGCATCTAAACAAGCAGGCAAACACACAGTTTTTTCTGCATGTAGCCACTTCTCCAGAATTTCGAGACAGCTGAGACTGCTGGATGTCTGGAAGAGAGCTGCAAATATGTATGAAGGCAACATTTGCCTTTCACTCAGAATAGACAATTTGACTGAATTATGAGAAAGCCATATCTGGCAACTCTAGTACTGATTTGGGGAGCTTTTCAGTCAATGCAATCATATGCTCAGAACTGCACTGTAACTTTTATCTTATCTTGTACTTACTGTCTTTTCTAAGTTTCACATATATATATATATATATATATATATATATATATATATAAATATATATATATTTATATATCCGTCATCTTTGTCACATGTTAAAAGTTCCAACACGAGTCTTCTGGTAAACACACAGATCTGGATGTTAATGAAATGACTGACAACTGGGTGCACTGCACGTGCCCAACACCAACACTCACTAACTGGCTGAAAACATGCAATATGCCATAATTTACCAAAGCACCAATGCCTAATCACGCTACAATGAATTTCAAGCAAACCTAAGTAATTATGCCATTAGTTTTAATAAAGTGACAGCTAGCACTTACTCCACTCCAGTGAACATTTGCACAGAACTTGGTTTATCAGTGTTCATCATGTCCTGCAGGTCTATAAAAGACTCTTAGAACATGAAGAATTCTTTCAAGATTTGTTGTGACATGTATAAACATTTGTTCACATGCTAAGTATGGAAATCCAAAATTACTCAGCACCTCCTTTTTTATATACTACATTAAAACTTCAATTTCACTTGTCAATTACATGGATAAGAACTGTCCATATCTGCCCATGGGATCATTTGCAGAGCCATCTTGTCTTTTCTAAGCAGCTGTTCCAGTATTTTTTTATAAACTGGAGTTGAACCATTTGGAAAATACTTTTTAAAAATAAAGTTTTGGATTTGACCTGGACTTCCTTAACAGAATCAGTAAGATTTTCATTCTTTGAGTTTTAAACAGGCACAATAGTTAACACTGCAGGTTTTTACTGACACCAGTACAACATAAATATGCCTTGTTCATGTTTTGGGTAGCACAAGACAGAGCTACATCTAGTATATGAAGCTGAAAATTATACTCACAAGAAACCTGAATGGGATTGACAAGGCATCATTTTAATTATGATGCATTTACATAGAGAATGTAATGTTGAATTACCAGCACTTAAAATTCTGAGTTTCACATGAGTGCCATTGACTCAGAATTCTCAACTGAAGATTCAGAAAAATATGCTTAAATATTTGACCCATTAAATGCTAATAATATGCCATATATAATTAATTAAATCTGAGTAAGATTGCTATCAACACTTGTATAGAGAAACTTGAAATGAAGATGTTAGGTACTACATAAACAGCTTGAAAAAAAATTTTCAAAATACAAATCTTGCTTTGTCATTCACTGCTGCTTCAAACTTGTGTATGAATGGGAGGTTTATCTTGAGAGTCACTTGAAATTTTTCTGTTGATGATTTCATTACACAATAGCATCACTGGTCTATCTTGTAATTGAATTAAGCTTGAGTCAATTGACCTATTCTCCCATTTCACTGAAATGGAACACCTAAAAGTGAAATTTTAGCCTTGTTCTACTGGTAACGAGCACTAGCATGATTAGGCTCTGTGAACAGGAAATACCATCTCTCAGTTGACTAATTTTATGAAGTTACTGTATAAAATATGTATTCTTTTGAAGAGGAGAAAAAAAAAAAACAGAACAAAACACTGACCTCTCATTAGTTCTTAAAAGCTAAGAACCTTGCACAGCAGCTCCAAGAGAAAATACAACACACAAGCTTAAAAAAGAAATTTAAGGTAAAAAGAAAATATTCTTTTTTAGAAAATAATGGTTGCACATGCCAATGTAGGAAACTAATTTAACAATAATCCACATATCTTTCTTCATTTAAGATACATATGATGTTGTTCACAAGTAAATAGCTATGTTCATAAAAACAAAACAAATTCTAGAGAGAAATGGTAAATTAGTTCCTAGAATTTATCTCAAAACCTGGTGTTTGAAGTGGCATTAAAATGGTTTTTAATTTCAGTTACCCCACCTTCACAAACAAATCTAATGTCTTCATGGCACTAAAAATAGCAAAAGGTGAAACACAGGAGTTACTGTTCTTGATCTCTCCACTCTTTGACTTATCTGACATTTAAAAAAAAATGCTGGGATAATCTACCATTAAACAATCTTCCTGCTCATCTGCTCTCGACAAGGCCTCCAGCACAATAAAAGCCCTGCTTAACACAATGCAAGTGTCCTAGAAAAGGCACCCTGTGCCCAGGGAGAGGATCACGGTGGGATCTGCTCCACATCGCAAGTGCAGAATCTGAGGGTTTAAGCCCCCTCCTCAGCCTGTCCCTAACAGGAGAATTACTTGTACAACAGCACGGAGGAGCACTAATCTGAGAGCAGAAGCACACTGGGGTAGAGGCTGTGTCAGCCTGAGACAAAGGGATAAAGACAACAGAGGGAAGAGTGAGACACACAGGTGGATGTGCACCCATCAACACAGAACACAACACAACACAAACAACAGCACTGCCTTCACCACGGCACAGCAGTATTGCCAGAGCACTATCAGCAAAGCTGCTGGAAAAGTTTTTTTATGCAACACAGAATAAAACAAAAGTGCCAATGACTTTCTCCTCAACAACAGGGACAGCAGGGAAGAAAGCACAAAGGTCCTGGTTTGCAAATGTTACATTCATATAATAGGTAGGATCTGGGTTTCTTCAATCTCTTGACCCTGAAGGAAAGGAAGCAGTCGAACAAGAAAAGGTTTGTTGTACCTACATACATAGATTCAAGAGGACTTAAACTTATCAGTAGACACATTTAGAAATACTGATGGAGAATTCCCTTCACCTCCTCCCAAGCAGCTCAATACTCCAGCAATATGTTCCATGTTATGAAAAATGTATAATCTTTGAACTGCAGGTATGGCACTGCAGCATATACTTCTTTTCCAATAATCATATACCATTTAGTTACTTCAAAGTATTTAGTCATGAATGGCCTTTGCACTTCTTGATGGGTAGGAAATAAGAAACAAGGAACATTCATTCCCCAATGCACCAGCAAGACTGCAATGACAGCATCAGTTCTGAGTCTACATTTAACACAAATGTTAGATGAGCAAACAGCACTAGTTTAACAAAATACATTTTTTCTAAGTGTCTAAACATTTTAAATATTTGCACTATAGTTCCAGTATTTCCTTAGCACCTTCTCTTAAAAAGTAACATTGCTACTGAGTTGATCTCCTATGAACTCAATGCCAAAACCACGTATCAAAGCCACAACATTCTCAGCTAATAAATACACAAAATTTGGCGAATATGAACCTGAGGATGAAAGCAGTGTCTACCAGATCTTCTGATTCTTTATGTAATAATGAGTTACAAACTTCAATTGCAGCCTGGAGTCAATGTGGGACCCTTCTGGCAACACACACTGGAGCTATGTTATCATTATTCTCTACTTTCTGGTCCAAGAGAGCAATACCCAACACATTATTTTTTAGGTAACATGTTAGACCAAGGAGTTTATTAGGAAAAATATATGCCTTAGGGCTTAAAAGACCATAAAGTGGTTTAAAGAGACCTAAGGGACATTGATTTATCTACCAGAATCAACTTTCTCTTCAGGCTGCTGCAATAGAGCATGGAAATGAGAAAAACAGGATTAAAGAATCACATTATCTGCATAAAAAGCTCTAATGCCTTATTGTTTATTAAAATGACACTTCAAAAGTTATCTGAATGGTGTGACGTAAGATCGTACAATCCACTTCCACATCTTGCAATAAGTGCTGTTAAAGACTTCCTTTAATCAGAGTGGTTGGAGCTCACACTTTTCCTTTTTAACCTACTGAATCTGTGCATTAGATAGAAATATTAACAAGTAATACTGATGGAATTTACAGTTTAAGTTGTAAAGTTTCTTTTTGTTTAAGAAGTAGTATCCCTATCACCAGCCTACTGCATTGAGATACCTGGTGATTAAGGAGAATTTTCATATCACTTAAATTTAGCATCTACCTTATAAACTTGGGTTGGGAAGACTCTATCCAACAGAGGGAGAAACTCATTGAAAGGGACTTTCAGAGAAAAAAAAAGCTAAAGTTAAGTCTTCTAAACCACCTCACTTCACTGTTTTCTCCCCAGGGGCAGCAGTCTCCATGTATTCGTAAGAAGTCAGGCCATGTACATTCCTTTGTGTTTTGTCCGAGTTGGAAAATTCCCTCCCAATTGGAGCTGATCTTAGGAACACTGCCAGGGTCATGCCCCAGCCAGGCTGTCCCTTCACCTCATTTTCATTGTCCCTGATGCCCGTGTGACCCCAGTCTGAGCTAGTTCAGGGAGCTGAACAGCTGAAAACTAAAAACACTGCCCTTAAAAAGCCTAGATCTACATTTCTAATCTTAGTGAGGGTGCCATTTGTATTGCACCTTAGGGGCATCTCACTGATAAAAGAGGATTAGCAACAGACCAGTGTCTATTCTAGGAATATATTTGTTATTTTCTGTAGCAAAGGCAGAACAAAAAAGAAAATCCCCCTTTGTAAACCAAAAATATAAATGCTCAAGATACAATACACAAACATCACATACATCTAGAAGTCAAGAATCTGTGCCATGAGCAGATCCAACAAACCCAGTCATGTATGTTTAAAAGCAATGAAGTTGGTATCACTTTAAAATGAAAGGCTCCTCCCTTCTCAGCCATGTCACCCTTTGAACTCAGGCCTGAAAGTGCTACATGAACTAATTCCTGCAGAACTTTCTGGGGCTGTGACATTCCAAAGGCCATGTCTGTAAAGGAGTTGCCAAGTCATATTTTACTCCAGGGGCTGGTATCACTTCAGAACCCCCAAGTTCTTTGGGAACAGGCCTTTCCATTAAGTTACATTTTTGTTCTATATCAGCTCTATGCGTGGTGAAGGGTCATCTTTGAGGCACGTGCAGTGAAGAGTCTTTATTCACTAGAAAATACTCACTTGATAGTCAGAAATAGAACCCAAATCTCACCAATTACTTGCTTTCCAGCTGTAATAACTGTAAGTAGTCTAATCTAATGCCATGCTATAGCTGCTAACAGTTCTTCCTTTGGTTCATACAAAAGTCTTCTTGTGCTGAATTTAACAGATTTCAAGCAAATGAAAGATGGAGCCATGCACTGACAAGAAAATAAAATACTGAAAAACTTACCAGTGAACAGAACTCAGTCTCAGTTCTGACTGTGTAGACAGGAAAAATAATAGGTATCAATTTAAACTTAATCATAATGCACATGCATAAAGAATTTGCATTAAAGATGCAAAGGTACCTTACTTTATAATCTCTACACAAATCTTATGAAAATTGTTCTATTTCATATGTTTTAACTTCAAGAAAACACAATCTTGAAAATATCAACATAGCATCAATTTGTTCCTTAAAAGCTATTTAAATACATATTATGTATGTACATATGCAGAGGGAGAAGGAAAGGCCTATTTCTGTAATGAACTCAGCATGAACAAGATTTTGCTCCATGAGGAACCTAATTGCCTCTAGTCAGCCCACAGATTCATTACAGCAAAAAGGTCCAGCTGGACCAAATAACCAGGCTATCCAGAATGTGATATTCAGGTAAATCTGTATAGAAAGTTGATAAATGCATGGAAATCTTTTTGAGTCAAGAATGTGTTTCAGACTTGCAAATGTATGGTGGTAAGAACAATAAGAAAATAAAAAAAATCCCTCTCAGATCTACAAAATCCGAATCCCTTTACTTGACAGCTTCCTGATAATTCAATTTGAGCTTATTTTTTAGTATTTCTGTGGTTTGTTTAAGCAATCTTTAAAATATTAGGTAACATTTGCCTTTGTTATTTAAAATACATGACTATGCACAGAGATTGCAGAACCTTCCAGAACATCCTTTCAAGGACTATGAGCCATGGGCACAGATTTGCCTTCTGCTCCTCCTAAGTGAGGTGAAAGCCACGGAGCAGAACTTCCACAGCCTCCCTCCACACCCAGGTCATTCCTGCTCTGAGCATCTCTGGCAGTGCATGAACACAGTGATAATAAACACCCATTACTTATGATGTCCCTTCAGCTCTAACAGGACCATTACACTGCGCTCTCAAAGAATCACCTGAAACACTGCACTTGGAATGTTAATGTTATGTGTTCCCAGCTCTTTGAACTTGCTCTAGGAAGTCTTAGGAATAGGTACTTTTCTAGCAAAACATAAACATATAAAGCAAACCAAGAGTTACCACACTACAGAGTGAGAAGTTGCATGATCTGGCCACAGTTCTATTTAGACTGGGGCTGGATCTTCTACTCCAAATCAATTGCTTAACAATTATAATTATATACACAATAAATTCAACTGCTTAAAAACTAGGACATACTTAAAATGCTCATCTTAAGAAAAGAAACTCAAAAGGCAAACGCAATAGAAAAATCTTGAGTTTCCAACGAACAGTAACAGAGTATTTTGGGATTAGAAATGGTTCCTTCTACATTTAACTCATAATCTTTTTCACTCTCCAGTAGGTACGGCCCTAACATTTCACCATCTCTCCATTCTTCTAACGATCAAATACTCTATGCAAGTTGTTTGTCATCTCTGCACCTAATGCAGTTTGAAATTTGCTTGAAAAGGCATCTTACACTCAGCGTATTTATAATACACCAGATCAAATATTTGAATTAAGGAAGTTGGGCCCCAGAAACATTTTCATCTCTCTACTGGGTCATGGCTTCTTTCAAAGCATAATGCATATCAATACCACCTTAAATGTATATCCATTTGTAGAATTATAGGTTTTTGTAGAATTCTGAATACAGATTTGATTAAGTAGCATAAAAAGATTTCAGTTCAATTGCCAAAAAACTAAGAAAAATCAGACAAGCTTCTCTTTCTTAATATTTAAAGATACCAGGCTCCTGCTGGAGAAGCTTAAAGCTTTGCTCTGCTTTTATCTATTTTAAAATCTTTCTGAACAACAGCCATCAATCCAAAGAAATACATTTTCAAAGTATTCTTTCATTCCTCAACAAAAGACAGACATTGGGAAGGTACTTAAATCCATTAAGATGCATGTAGAGTAGCCTCTAGCAACTTCCAACCTATTTAAATAAGCAGAATTTTTCTATTTCCATACAAATATTCTGTAGTTTAGTAAACATTTTGTACCTCGGTAGGCATCAGTGTTTGTTAATCTCATACATAAGGAATAAATTCCAGCGCTGCAGGAGCTCCGTGTATTCCCAGGACTCTGCCCAGGCACGCAGACCCCCGAGCCAGACGTCTCTGCAGGAGGATGTTCCTCCAAGTGCAGTAGGCAGCGACTGGGGCCAAGTGATTCACTCCTACCACCACCTCGCAAAGTCTAATTTGATAATTATAGTGATTATCAATTAGCATCTCATCACTATTTGATGACACACGATGACTTCAGGCTAACTAGCATCTCGAACATCATTTAACAAAAATGCCAGGAAAAGAGGGCTGGTGGCAGAGGCCAGCAGGCAGAGAGAGCTGAGCAAACAAAGGGATGTGCAACAGTTTTGGGACTCTTACAGGTTAATTTTTCTGAGCTGGGCCACTGCAGACACACCCCCAGTGTGACAGGCCCTGTGCAGAGCCCCGGCCATCACAGGAGCAGGAGCTCCATTGCCAGCCCTGAGCAAGCCACAACCTTTGTCTTCTGTACCTGGAAAGTCACTCCCACTGTGAGGTCTGAACAACAATAAGGGTCAAAGAGAATCCTTTAGTACTCAGGACAACCCAATGTACATTTTGGACTAATTAAACTCACTTCAAAAAGAAAAAAGAAAGCAGATAAATTTTGTTTTGGAATATGCAACACTACTATCGGAAGACAGAACAGCTGAAGAGCTAAGCACAAAATTAATTTACAAGTGGTTTTATCTTCAGTTCACCACTAGATCAGCTTTCACATGGATGATCATTCAAGTTTAGAGAATACTCAACCAACCTGTTGCAGCTGAAACTCATTTCTTCTGTTCACCATGAAGTATAAGACAATTGATCTCAACAACTTTACCTGATCTGTTTCCTAGGAATGAAGAACCTGCATTTCAGTGTGCCTGAAATAATTCTTTTGTCTTTAATGCTGGAATAGTTATTATGGAAACATTAGCTGGTTATAGCATTGTATTATGATTCATTCAAAAGAGACATGGCCCATATATTTAGAATGTTCATTTTTTTATCTTATAAAAAGATTGAAGTCATGTAATTCTCTCATGCATATGACCACATCATTCCATTAGAAACTTCTGTGTGTAGCAGACTTTCCATTTTCATGAAGGACTTTCATAGAAATTACCATCTTCTCTCTGAAGTAAATTTTTTGTATAAAAATGATGAATGTCTTAGAATCCATTAGAATTCATAGTGAAAAAAAAGAAAGGTAAGTTATAAATTAATACAAATGTTGTGAAATTCCAATAAAAGCCCTCTACATCAAGACCTCCACACTGGTTTATGTGTCAAATAATTCCTAAGAGGACTAACTCCTAAGAGGACTAATATTCACCATTGTATAAAAATTAAAATGTGTTTTGTTTCTGCATTACATAATTGTTTTACCTTTCATTGTTTCATGCCTTCTACACTTCATACCTTTATCTGCACCAACATTTTTCAGAAATAATATAACATATTCTTTTCCCTTCCCCTCCTTGCCTTAAATACTCTTAGTTACTTAAAACTAACTTGGTGTAAGGACTTATTGGGGGATAGTTTGTATGCACGACATAACTCCCTGAGATATACAGTACCTGAAATTGATACTACTGCAAATGCTGAGTAATCTGAAATATGCTATTGAAAAATTATGCTCTACTATGTGCTAAACAAAAGTTCCAATTCACTTTTTAATTCAGTAAGGTGGCTCGTTTACTACTAACTATAGTAAAACTACTTTACATGAAATCTAAAATGATTCCTGAATCCCTGGCACCTAAAACTACCTTTTGAGATGGGTTTTTTTCCCATTTTTAATGTAAACAGCAAGAATAATCAGCATTAATCTCCAACATGAAGCATCATATTGGCACGTATCAACAACAACTACCAAAAGAAAAAAGCAAAAAGTGACGTGAATTTTAATTTGCAGAGATAATTATGTCAGGTATGGCTTGTTTCAGGATAACAATACTCTGTTAGGGCTTGCAGGCCTCAGCAGAAGTAATTTGGGAATAGCAGTGACAGCATAAACAAAGCACTGAGAAAGGTTTATGAGGGTGGAGTCCATATAAAACTGGATTAAATCTCTTCTGTATCCTGCGGCTCCAAACTTTCTGAGGATGCAGCAGTAAACCCAGAGCAGACAAACTACAGCAGACTTGGCTTCCAGCCCCTCTTCCTCAACACACGAGCCCCATCCACTTATTACAACTGAATGCACTGTCGTTCCCGTGAAATACTTGAAAACAAAGAGCTAAAACACAAAGACTATTCCCCTTCATGGAGTATTAACTTCCGCTTTTAATAACTGGCTCCTGGTCCCACACGATACAGTTCTGCATTGTCCAGCACACCCCACTTCAGCCAGACAATGCACACAGCAATAAAACTCAACCCAGCAAAGAAAGTGAAAGCTGCGTTTGTTCAGTGTGTTATTTGGCGCAGCCAACTGTAATGCCTCTGCCTGCCATTTATTGTTTACTCTGTCAAAGGATTATTAAGAATTAGGCTACATTTGGCAATTTTTTGAGAAGGGAATTTACATGCAAAGTGACTGACACTTGGTATTTAAAGTCTATTGGTCGACTCTGACCCTTCCTTTACAAGTGACTCATTTGACTGCAAGGATCTCTGATGTGGAAATGCTCAGATACGAATCAATTGCAGTTTTTGTGTCGGGTAAATGTTACTTGGCAATCCAAAAGAAATGAACAATGCTGAGACCGAGGCTCACATAGGCTAGTGCTCATATGTTTAAAGAATTCTTTTACATGCCTGGTTTAGTTCTAGTCGGAGGATTTATGACTCCCCTTCTCCTAATAACTTATCTCAGAGCACAGTGGCTTTAAACACACAGACACAGACACAGAGGCACACACACACAAAAAACCGGCAGTTAACTCTTTTGCTGCCTGAAAGAACAGCACGGATGCATTTAAGTAAATTTTAAAAGCAGGTTTGGTGCTGATAGGGATTGTGATTCTCCGTGAGAGGTTGGGATGGGGTAAGGATAGGACTAGATAGGGAGAGAAACATGTAGGTACAGTTTGCAAATCCCTGCTCCATAAAGAAACGATTGTGTGTAAGAAACGACCATTCCTACATGAATCAGCTCAGTGCGAATTCTGCAGTTTGTCTCTGATAAGGATAAAAGTAAAAGGGTTTCTCTGTACCCGAGCAAGATTCCCTTCCTCTCAGAAGGCAGATGCAGCATTTCTATAAACAAAAATGTCTCTAGCCCTACCTTGTGCCAGTGCTTGCAACATGTGGAGCTGAAGCAACAGAAACGCCCACCATCCCCGACAGAAGATGAAACAGAAGTTTAACTTTATCATCATTCCGCCTCGCCTGCTATTCCTTCGGGCAATAATTTCGCGATCCACCTTTCTTTCAACCGGTATTGCCTCACTGATCTCCATCCGATCCGACCGGCTGCCACTCCTGACAGCGCTTTGGTCATCGCTCATTCCGCACCCGCGGGCCGGGCTCTCAGTGGAGGGTCGGGAGCCTGTGTCCCGTGCTTTGGGGGGAAGCGAAGCCCCCACTTGCCAGGATCGGCGGGCTCTTTGATTTGTGCTCGCTCCGCCTGCAAGCCGAGAGCAGCGCTCCGTGTGCCTCCCGCTACGACAGTCGCCACCTAAGTCAGTGTTTCTTGTGGAGGTATTGATTGCACCAAAACAACCAGTCAGAAATGTGAAACACATGTTTCTCTGCACTGTCACATCCGATGCCTTCAGCAGAGAGGGAGTAAGTTCATGGGCGTCAGTATTTCAGTAAATCCGGATCCTTCAGCACATCGCAAACAGGGAGAAACTGATCCATCTTAGCAGCCACCAGCACACAATCCAAAGAGACCCTTTTATACCGCAACACTGATGGAAACTGTTAGCCCCGTCATTTTTATGGAGCCTGGTGAGTTCTCCAGCATGTGTCCCATTCTCTTGTAAAAACCCTCCGATGGAAATTTTAAATTCTCGTAGAAGGGGGGGGGGGGGGGGGAAGCGACAAGGAAAAAAAAACTAATTGAAAGTATCTCGTTATTCCTTGCGCTAAGGATTTATTTCAGACAATTTCAAGATTAGCCATGCAGACAGAGTAGTCTCCCGATATCCCCGCAAAGCTCTGCATAGTTTATATTAATCCGATTTTCCTTGGAATACAAATCTCTACCGTCAATAGAAGGGTTTGAAGGGTCCTCGAGCAGGTAAATCGAGCAGCTCTGGCTGTGATTCCAGCTCGCTGTGCCGTCAGTCAGCCACAGGCCAGTGCCGGTGTCACTTGAACTCCTCACGTTTAGCCCGAGGTAGGGAAAACCTCAGTTGATCCTGTCTCCCTCCTCGAAGGCTGGTGCCGATCTCTTCCTTGCAGGGCGACCACGACAAAAATCACCTATAACAGGGAAAGCGCTTTTTCTCTGGCCGGTTGTGGACGCAGCAAGGAAGCAAACCCTCAGCTGGACAGTGTCCGGGGCGGGGGGAGCGAAAATCTCCCGAAACAAACAGCAACAAGGTGAAATCCTCCCAGCTCTGCTGAGCCGCGCTCCTGCTCTCCGCGCTGATGCAGCCCAGGGATCCCGGTCCTTCCTCCGAGCGTCTCTCCCTCACAGGCGCTGTAAACACAAGGGGGAAAGCGCGATCACAACAGCGGCAGCGGCGGCAATAAAACCCAACTGAAAAAAAAAAAAAAAAAAAAAAAGAAAAGGAAAGCAAGCCCTGGAGGGTTTACATTTGAACAATGCATCGGGTATTGTTTCAGTCCCGCCTTCCGTAAAGGGAAAACTTTCGTGGGAGATTCCCTCCCCCCCCTTGTTAAAAGAAAGGAAAGGAGTAGTTATAAAAGAAGTGCACCCAGGATAAAGGCGAGTTAAAAACAAAGCACCTAAGCGCGAAGTTGATCAAACACGAGCCCCTCCAGCTCGCCCCCGCCCCCGAAAGCCGCCTCAACTTTTCTCACCGCCTCGGGCGGCGGCGCGACCCTGCCCGCGCCCCCCGCCATCCCCCGCGCCCACCTCGGCGTCCCCGCCCCGCGTCCCGGCTGCCCCTCAGCTCCCTCCGAACCGGCAGCGGCGCTGCTGGCTCACCTCCCGGCTCCCCGCACGGCTCTCCCGCCCACAGCGCCTCAACCCACCTTCCCCTGACCTACACCTCACCAGCGGGGCCGTGTCTGGGCTGGGAAGGGCGCGGGGGGGGGGGGGGGGGGGGGAAGCGCATCCTGCGCGGGGCTGAGGGGAATGTGTGCGCGTTTACCCGTACGCGTGTGTATCTGTACGTGTGTGCCACTGTCGGGACTGGGCGGTGCGGGGTCGGAGGGAGGTATTTCAGCGCAGGGAGCGGGGGGACGCCAACACCGCCGTCTCCATCCCCTCACGCCGCCGGAGCGGCGGGACCTGCGCTCCCTCCGGCCGGGACGCTCATTGGGCGGGCGAGCGGGGCGGGCGGCGCTCCCGCGCGAGGGGGGCGGGAGCGGCGCTGTGTCTCGAGCCCCGCTTTGCCCCCGCCGGAGCCCGCCGCTCGTGCCGGCCTGAGGGGACGCGGCCCGCGGTCCCCGTCGTTTGTTCCCCGTCCCCATCCCCGTCGCGGCGGGGCGCTCCGCCGCCGCGTCCCCGCGCTAACAGCGCCCCCTGTGCCCGCGCGGCGGTGCCGCGGGCGGGGACACGCCGGGCCCGCCCGGACAGGCCGGGCCGCCGCCGCCTCATCCCGGGCGCGCCCCGCGGCGGCCGCGCTTCCCCTGCGCCGGAGGGCGAGGAGCAGGAATGTGGTGACAGAGCCAAGGGAGCCCCGAGGTGCGAGTGAACCCCGTCCCTGCGCGCGGGGCTGTGCGGTGCGGATGTGCCCCGCGCAGGGGAGCGAGGGCTGCAGGTTGGCACAGCCGAAGTTGGAGGTTGCGCTCCTGTTCCTGCCTTTTTGAGAGGGGCTGTGTGATGATGGAGCCGTGCAGCAAACGCTGTGCGTTATCGCATCAAACACAAGGTCACTTTCCGCTATTATTAACAGGCGGTGTCTGACAGAGGTGTGTTACCCTAGAAAGCGCCTTTTTCTCAAGCCTTTGTTATTTTACAACATACAAGAAGGTAAAACAGCTTCACAGCTTGCACCCCAGCGCAGGGAAACACTTTCCCTGGTTCCTTGGCGGTGTCTCCAGTGCCCAACACTTGCTCCAAGTGAACGGTCCAAGCTGTTCCATCCATTAGCATCCAGAGCTGCAGGGCAGCTTTTCCTCCCGACCCTCCCTTTATATCTCCCAGGTACATCTGTCTCCCAGATTCCCTCCTACGCCAGTCCCTTCTTCTTCTAGTATTCAACAGGTTATTAAGTTTTATGACGTCTCTCTTGTCTGTCCACCCTTTATCCCTCTGTGTGCCAACTTGTTCCTGTGTTCAATAAGTTGCTGTACTCAAGTCCTTATTGTGGGCACCTCTTCCCAGTATGAGATGTGAGCTGTATTCACCAGCCTTCCTTGAGGTAAATAGAGTGAAAATAACGGTTCTGTTGTGCCTCTCACGTCACACTTTCCTTTTTTTGTGTGGAGACCACATTAATAATTATCTACACATATCAGGACTCAGTGCTTATGATTTTCCCTGCAATACGTCCGTTTTGAGAACAATGCGAAATGAACCCAGATTGTGTTCAGAACTGACCTCAAGGAAGTTGCAATCTGTTTGTAACTCCCATTGCACCATTAATAGTAGTTATTTTACTGCAGCGTGAAAAAACCACCTTTTTATTTAAGCAGTAATTTTGGGTGGGACTGATTTGCCTTAACTGGAAATGGAAAATACATTTAATTGTGTGTTGGGCAGTTTTGGTGTTTTTTTAAGCACTGTTAACAAAGGAGCGTAGAGCTGTTCACGGAAATTTCAGGTTAAGATTTCAGATTCAGTTTGATATCTAAGAAACTCTTTGTTGCTTCCTTATAAGTTTTAAGGCAGGCAGTTTGCAGTGGTTATGATAGTATTGTGAAAAGTGTGCTAAAAGAGTCATTGTCAGACTGTTGAAACCAAGGTGCTACAAAGGAGAAATGCTCATTTCTGTAACATTGCTCAATTTCAGTGGCAGTTTGTTTCACTTTGAAATTAGTATGTTTTCCTTGTAGACCTTCAAATCTGTTCGGCATGCAAACATAAACATAGGAAAGTAACCTACAAATATAAACATAGGAAAGTAACCTACAAACATAAACATAGGAAAGCAACCTATTTTCATCACTCAGGCCCTGCTTTCTTATTTAAGTATGATTGTGACGTTTATACTTGACATTTTGGGTGAAATGTTTGCAGTTGGTTATTTTCTTATTTTTAGCAATGTAAAAGGACATCTAGAAGGACAACATTCATGGTTGTTGTTTTTTGGTTTTTTTCCTATTTCTCTAGGTTACAGTAAACATACTTAGCAGTGTTCATACCTGAAAAAAAAAACCTGAAATCTTGTTCTCTAGATTAGTGAAAGCTTTTACCATTTCTCCATCTTGCATGTATGTAAGAATTAAACATATAGCAGGAATATTGGTAGGAGAACAGCTCTCCCACCTGAAAAGGCAGAAACAACAAATCTGATGGTCACAAAGATGGAAAAAAAGGATCAGATGTGTTTTCGGGAATTTTTAAAGTAAAAACAGGAACAAAAGAAGCAATCTTGTTAGTTTTATTTAAAGGTAGGAAAAAGGAAGGTTAAATGTCTTTTTATCAATGACTGTTGTGTTTTGAAATGAGGAATAAATTCAGTAGGATAATGAGACAAAAGAGAAAGGAAGAAAAGGTTCCACTACTCAAGACAGGCCATTTGAAAGGCAGCCTTCTAGCCAAGAAGGTAGAATCATGGAATTACTTCCACAGGACAATCTCACCACTGTTTTTGACAATACTTTATATCTTGTGGGGTACAGTTTACTGACTGTTTAGCATTTGGAATTAGCCAAACTCCTACAGATGGAGCATTCTCGCAAATAATTTTATATTCTTTTTAAAGGCTTTATTTGTTTCTTTGGGGGTTTTATTTAATTTGTTTGTTTGTTTTTTGAGCCCTGTAGCAGGTTGTTGGGGTCTGCTGTATCTTCTCATGCAGTTTCTGGTTCTTGCAATCATTGATAGGTGGTGCCCAACTGGGGTCTAGATTATGCCAAACGTGATGATTTTTAGCCAGGGGATTGCTATGGTTTGGCTGTTTTAGACTTGTAAGACAAATAGTTATACTGTGTTCTCTCCTATTAAAAAAAAAAAAAAAACAAAACACCAAAATGAATCAGTGATTTTTTTTTTTTTATGTGATGTTTTTAACCAGAGCACTTTGATGATGACTTACTCCACCTGGAAAATTTAACTAGTAAAGCAAAAGTCTTCACCAAAATCTTTGAAAATTAAGTGGAGAGCGATATGAACACTTTAACAGGCAAAATAATAGTTGACACTCTAGTAAGGTCTTCATCATGAGTAATGTAGATCAATTACTGTTTTTAATTCTGTGTATAGAAGATATAGACCTTGTAGGTATCCTGAAAACAGTTCCATGGATCGTTCCTACACTTCCGTTTTCCTTCACTCAAAGACTTGAAGTGCAAAACTCGGGACGAGCAATTTTATTGACTACCACACGATAGTCCCAGAGGGTTTTTATATTGCCTTTCCTTTTCTCCCAAGAGGGACAGTGCTTTAGAAAACAATGACTTTGCAAGTAGAAAGTAACTTTCTTTCAAATGGGAATGTTTTTCAGCATATTAAATCAACGTGAATTCAATGAACTTAGGGGAGGGGGCTAAAATCTTCCCTAGCAAGGGTATATTCCCAAGGGACGCTAGCCAGCTGCTCTGCTTTTATCAAGTAAATATGCTTCTACATCAAGAAAAAACATTGGAAGGAAAAAAGTATCCCATTATATGCTGGAAGTCTCAGGGGAGACATTAGGCAATGACTTCACCACACTTCTGGAAGTATCTCCTGCAGCAAACGCTGTTGCAAGAACAAGAATAACTCCCATTAAATTTTACTGGGCTTAAATAACTTAATATGGTGTCAGTTTATAAAGCCCCCAAACAAACAGAATGACAAATTTTTGTTTTCTCCGTGTGGTTTGAATTTACATAAAAGAAATTAGAATTAGATTTATGTACCTCTTAGGTCTGATTTTAAATTCAGAAATGCAAGCAAATTCAGAGTTAAATTCCTTCGCTTGCTGCTTAATATGATTGTGCTCAGGAGTGTGGGAACAGGCGAGGCGCAGTTCTAAGGCACAGCGGTAAAAGTTGAGGGCAGAATGAATATATTGAAATGTTTCATGGCTTTTATGAGCCTGAGAAGGATCCTGCTAGAGCTGTAGCACGTCTGTATTTATGCTCAAATACAGTTAAGCTGATGGAAGCAACGTCTGTGCTGTCAGGACAAGGGGCTAACGTGGTTTCTGAATTACCCCACCTCCTGTATTATTCCAAGGTAACGATAGGCTTTCTCATTTAGCCATCAGAAGAAATTCACAATGACCCAGCCATGTTGCCCTGCTGTGTTTTATGGAGAAGAGAGTTAGCGAAGTAACATAAAGGATCAAGACAACAGGTTCTGCGTTTTTGAAATGTAGACGTTTGAAAACATTCTCAGAGCCTCCCAAAGGAAGTCTACAGGGACTCTAATGATACTACTCCAGACAAGTTGGGGTAGAATGGAGAGAGAGCTCTTCTCTTAAGAAGTCTGTGCCTTCAAACACCAGCGGGTCTGGCTACCCAGCCATAGGTTGCTGGGATTGCCCTTTCATGATTCCGATGATGCCCCAGGCATGAGTGACCTGAGCACTTTGAGAACTGTCTGAAATTGCCCGTAAATACTGGGACAGGCTTTGGACAAAGACTAAATGTTTCACTTGACCTTAACCTTTGTACTTAGGAGTGCCATCTTGGGGACTTCCTCAACTTTCTAGTTGATCAGGAAAAAATAAATGAAGCAGAATCTGAAACCATAAGTACAAAAGAAACCTACTGAATTTCAGCTGAATATTACCAGTGAAATGCATTAATGCATCAGCTTACACTTGATCACACTAGGCAGAAGACTTCCAGAGAATACATCAGACTGTAGGAAGTGCAGTGCTAGTGGCATTCCCCCTCCCCCCCCCCCCCATTCTTTTTTTATTTCCTGGAACTAAACCAAAACCCATTCACAACAGTAGAAAGTAGTGCTTCTGCAGGACATGTTTCAGGTAGGACATAAAATGTTAAACACTTTGAAATGAGATTAGCTTTCATGGGTTTTTTTCCATTTTTCAATAACTTTTGTATGAAAAACCCAACAAACAAAAAACCCCACAAAATCCTAAACTGAAGTCCTTGTACCCCATGCAAGATCCATTGAGATTTCTGTTGTTTACAATTTTCTGAATTTCCTGATTAAATTGCTGTAATATACCCATGGTTTCTCCCAGAGAGGGTGCTAGTTTAGTCATTAGTGAACTGGTTATTGTCTTTCATATCCTTATTCACAAAGATATTAGGAAGACCTAAATGACTTTCTTGCAGTCCCTGAGCAGTGCAGAAAACTTTTTATCAAGGGTATGGCTTATTTTCAGATGCAGTATAAACATCTTGTCTTAAGTAAGCAAAGACATCCATTGAACACTTTGTGATGGGATTCCATCATTACAGTGAAGAACTGTGTTAAATGTATACATGGAGATCATATTCCAAAAAGCAGCATATTCTTGAGATCCTGTAACTGAGAAAGGCAAAGTGCTAGATGGGACGAGTTCGCTCATTATTACAAACCTGCATTTTTCTGACTTGATTGACATGACTCAAATGGAAAAGCCTTAAAAGAAAAATGCCGGTGTGATAAACAGGTAACAAGAAGGAGGAGGGAAACAATTACCATGAGGACTTGAGCAGTCCCACTCACCAAAGGGGAGAAAACTGAACATCTCAGCCATGTTGCTGCTGCCATAGTGTATAATTTGCCTGTCATATAAAAATAAACAGGTCATGAAATAGCAAAGTGAGCTTTAAAGAATAAATAGAAGATATTTGCAGTGATTGACCACCTTAGCTATAGATTATTTTTTCCTCCATAGGACATGAATATATATAGATAAGTAGTATTTTAAATAAGGATTCAAATCCAGAGGAATCTGCCACTATGGAGATTTCAGCAGATACTTTTCTGCCATAATGAGACCTTTTAAGGTCATTTTGGCTTTATTAATCTTTTGCTCGTGAACACTTGTGTAGCCAAGAATTTTACAGATTTATTGATGACTGAAGTTGAGATGTACATTTTAGATCTTGTAACTCTGGTATACAAAAATAAAAAATGGGCCAGACTGTTGGTTCAGGGAGATAAAGTAAGAGGGTTAATATGAGTGAGCCACTGTGCCAGGTGGTTTTTACAAGTACTGCTATTTTGGCCTAAAATTAATATTGTTCCAAAATATTTTTCGCCAGATATCTGTGCAGAGATTCTGACCAGCAGGTTCTTAACATTTAGCAGCCAAAATAATTTATTTGTCCCCACTGTTCTCTTTGGCTGCCTCCTTTGTACATCAGCTCAGCCCTTCTCTTGACTGACTGTACTGGCATCTACTCAGTGCTTCACAGCTTTTTCTAGACTGCTTCTTCTCAGTTCTGTGATTCTTCCTCTTCTTATGAGTTTTTTTCCCTTTTTAATACTTTTTTTTTTTTAAGATGATCAAAAGCAATTATAATGTATCTTTGAATCTGTTCAAGATAGGACAAGAGTTCGGATTAGCACTGAAGAGCTTTCCTTTCCATAGGTCTCTTATCATGATTCTGCTAACAGAAATTAATTTTGTAGGAATCTAGGCTTGGGCACGGACAGTACATTTCACCATTCTTACAGCTTTAGCTCAAGGTTATTATTGCTGCACTGTGCTCAGAAGGGAAGACTGCATACTAATTACAGACATTTTATCTTAATTTCCATAGCAATTAAATGTTATTTTAGAAGGCTAATCTGAAATATTTTCTAAGTGATCCACTTGGGTGACACCCTTTCACCATTTTTAGGAAAGTGATGAAAATGTATTTAAACGTGTGCTAAGGTCTTGAATCCAAATCTCACTTTTCGCTATTACTTTTCGGTAATACTGACAATATGAAATGCATATTCCTTGGAAGAAAACACCCACAACAAAGGAGTTCACACCCGTGATAAATTTAAACAGCAGCAAAATATCGGGATAGCTTTGACAGCACAGCTGATGTAAAGGAGAAATATTGGAATAAAAATAAACTAAAGCAATCTTTATCGAAGAAATTTATGTTTTAAAGGAAGTAGGAAAGCTTTGTGGTTATTTACATAGAAACCATTGATTTTTCTTAACTACTCTGTAATGCATCTATGCAGTAATTTAGAAAGCTTATACTTAAAACAGATGCCAGCATTATTCTTCAGAGAGTGAGTGTGAGGCAGATGGATGCAGCAGAATCAATAGTTCAGAGAACTCCATCAGGTGCATGCATTTCGCATAGGTCAAGTTTGATGAAACCTCAGCTTCGTGAATCAACACTTCTGATGTAAATAATTCACAGGAATTGGAAAAAAAAATCCACTATGCTTATATGGGATGAATATAAATACACTTTTAAAATAATTGTTAGTGAGCCATAATATGATCTAACTCTTGTAGCTGGCTTATTTATACATATGATCCTACTAATACAGAGTTTTAGTACAGCAAGAGATTGGAGATTTTTGTTTTAGTAATGACTTTAGTGAAATAAGGAAAACTATGAACTTTAAACTGAGTGGCATTTGCAATACAACCATGCTGCAGCCTCTTTGCTCTGTTTAATGAATATACTGTAAAAAAAAAATCTATAAATCTTCAATTAGCATTTAAATCTGATCTCATTCCTTATTTTATATATGTATCTTCAGCTTTTAAGTATTCCAAGATGACTCTAATATGACCTCCCTTTGGGAGAGTGGGGCGACTTGCTCTGTAAAGCGCTCGGTGATCAGAACGGGACTCCTGTTGCCTTAACAGTGAAGTAAAGTAAAGCTCAGCTCAGTCTGGATCTCCCTAGAGATGGAACTCAATTCTCATCCAGCATGTTTGTTCAACTGCTGCAGCCCTACACATTTTGGTGTCACCACTTCTGGTTTTTACTGGTAGGATTAAAAAAACCAAAGGAAGTAATGTGTTATTATCATATTTTTCCCCCAGAACTGTAGTGGATTCCAGAACTGTAGGATGAGAATAAGAGCTACTTTGTTTTGCTGAGAATGTTTATCATTGCTTTTCCTGACAGTCTTATAGAGGAGCCTTTCAAGCCCCCTCACAAGCACAAAAATTAAGTAGATGTGGGTGAAACCTCAGTATTGAGTTGTAACTTGGATTCATTCACACACAACTGAACTCAGTTACGAAATTTATAACCTTAAAAACCTAAATAATAATAAAGATGGTTAAAGGAACTGATGGGAGGTGGTATATTTTGTAGAGAAACAGCAAGGTATTTCTTTGTTACTCAAAATTAATACCTTAAAAGAGTCACCAAGACAAAAGCAAAATACCTTCAAATTTATAATGCTTAAATAATACAAATATTATTTTATGTTCCATAGTGCCTGGGTATGCCATGGATTCTTAAAACTGAACAAGTTCTGTGAACTGTTAGTGTCTCTTTAGCAATACAATTTCCAGAATACTGGAAAGAAAACCCAATGCTGTGTAAATATTTTTAAGTTAATGACACCACAAGTAATCCCAGACATATTAATTGAAGATCAGTTCTTATGCACTTAATAGACTGCTTAAGATGGAAACAGTAGAAACAAAATTAACATTCAGTGCTGATTGATCTGTTTTTTATGGAAAACAGATATTGAGCAGGAATGCTGGTGCTGTGGATGGCATCACAGCCTTGACAGATAATCTCCCATTGCTTCATTTAATGCTCTTCGTTTGGCCATGATGTCTTGCCTGAATATGCTATTAAAAACAAGTGGATTATCTGATGTTCAGCCCATTAGATTGGAATGATAAACTGAAACATACTTCAGAAAATAATTGTCATGTTGAAAGGTGTGTGGAAGAAGTTTGTGTTTGGGGGAACTTTGTCAGATCTATTTTTAGGCCTGATGTTATTTAGGATCCTTCCTGAAGAATGACATTCTGAGGAATCTTTCATCTGTCAGGAAAAGCATGCTTTGGGACACACAAAAAAACCAAAAAACTCCACAGTTGAAAAGTGATGCTAAATTATTTCAGACCACAAATAAGAGTAGAGGTTGTCAACAGTGAATTTGCATCTCTATGGTGACACTTGAAAAAGCTCAGCTGAAGCAATTGAAAGTGTGAAATTAGAGAACATAAACTGAAGAATGATAAATCCCTTTGTGCATGTCATAATTCTTGGGTAATGTGAATTCTAGTGTGCTGGAGTTTGGAATTTAAGAGATTTTTAACATCTGGAATGAAATAATCACCACAGAGTTCAACTGGTTTTATTTATTGCCAGTGTTCTGCAGCTTAGGTTTCCTCAGACCTTTCCAGCTGGTAAATGGTCTTTACATACCTTACCTAGACATGCCATGGCCTCTCTGTCTGTACAAGATGTTGCTTATTTATAAAGTAATCTGTAAATAGACTTTCTGCTATTCCTGATTATATTTTTCTTAATGTTCAATATTGCTTTCCAATAGAAATAATATTTGTGTTCGTATTCTAACTAAAAATAATACATTTGTGGACATGATTTAGCTTGAAAAATTATGGGGACTTTGTGATGTAAACGAACATTGCTTCATCAAACCTTTGAGAAACAGCTGGAGTAAAATTCTGACCTTATCCATGGAAGTCTCTTCAGCAGTTTCAGGGAGAAGACAGGGAAGGAAGTTGCTATTGCACAGGGCTTGATTGTTCTTGGTTTCACCTGAATCCAGCAATCTTTGTTGATCATAGTAACAGCCAAAGAATTTCTCTAACGTGCAAGAAAGAAAACGAAAACGCCAGAAAGTGTTCCAAATTCTGAGAGACTTGTCAAGAATAAAACGTGTTAGATGCTTTGGTGGCAAGAACAAAGCCAGCAAGGAAGAACATTTGCAATTAAGTCCTTAAAAAAAGTTTCCAATTACATTTATTTGTAAAATGCACGGCAAAAAAAAAGAGTTTGGAGTCTCCATGCTTCTTTTATATGACAACAGAAACTTTGCTTTGTGGCATTCATTGAACAATGTGACATCTTGCTTTTTCTTTCTCAACTCTTGACTCCGGCCTCTGAAAAGGAGATTTACACACTCTCAGACGTCTTACATACATAGATTAACAAGAATTAAATTGGCCTTGGATGTTGGCAGATCTCAAAACCATATGTTCAGAGAGTTCTTTCATGCAGTTGTAATTAATTTTTACAAAATTAGTAACTTTAATCAATTGGATACCTGGATGGAGTCTGAATCCTGCTCTGGGTGTTTGAAGTCTCAGGAGTTGTAGTAGAGCAAGCAAAGCTTTCAGAGCTGTGGCCTTTCTCCTTTTACTATATACATCTGTGCTAAATAATTCTGAGGCTAATTCTGCCCTTTGTCATAATGCTATAAATCCAAAATAAAGTCTTAATACTTCAAGGACTTAGTACATGTACTCCAGGCAAGGGACAAATCCTATATATTACAGCAGTAATATATACATGCTTAACTTGCAGCAGATGAATATCTCTGCAGGATTTAATTTAAGCAGACACTTCTAGTTTCAGTGGATGTCACCTGGAGCAGATCTTGGTGTGCTGGTTGGAGACTTTGTGCCTTGCTTGCTGTTATTGCTTGATCTGTCATAAGTCCTGGGGACTTCCAGTCGCTTAGTGTTCATTATTTAGGCAAAAGCTCATTTGAAGGCATCCTAAAATGCAGTAAAATAGCAATTACAAAGCTTCTGAACAAAGAAAGAACAATACATCTTAAATTGCTGCTTGAAATACCTCTGATGTAGAATCTTTCTGTTACAAAGCACTTTGAATTATTCCAGGTTTAGTTACTTTAAGGTGTATTTTTAAGTAATATCCATAAATTTTTCCCTAGAAAAATATCAAAAGGGTGAAAAAGAGCCCTTGTTTTAGTTGTGCCCCTGTACTGAATAGTCACACTTTGCATTGGCTCCCTGATAAACATTGCAGTGGAGAGTAATTCTGAAAAAGAAAAATGGAAGAGCAGCTTTCCTTCCAGCACATTGCAGTATAACGTCTTATGACACAGCTAAGTATAGCTAATTTATTTGGAGCAAAGGGGTTATTAAGATGAAGATTAATGCACAAATAACTCTTTCCTGGAAGCTTACTGTGATGCATAAACTCACAAAATCTGTTGCATGGGAAGGTTTACAACTGTGCTCAGTGTGGCTGGGATCTTTCTATCAGCACAGCAGCACACAGGGTACTCTTCCAGAGGCCAGTGCACAGCAGGGGAGAAGGGCCTGGACGTTCTTTTCATCCCCACAAACGTGTAAGTGTGTATACTGGAAGAGGAATAATTATGTCTGGTGTTCAAGATCCATTATGATTCCAAGAGGAGTCAGTACCATGATTCCATGCTGATAGAGAGCCTAGAGAAGCCACTAAGGAACAAATGGGAGTTGTTGGGTTTTTGTGGTAGCTGTGTTTTATAAATATCTAGGCATCATGTACTGCTTTTGTGGTTTTCTTGCCTTTCTTTGGAGAACTGGCTCTTAGGTAGAAATAATACTGTGATTTTTAGTAGATCTGGGATCTTGCCCTGAGTAACCCCCCTATATAACTTCCTCCATGCATCTAATCTCTACCATATGTCTGGGGTAATAATTTGCAGGAATATGTCAGAATGTCCCTCTAGTAAGGTTAGGGGTAATAAACTGTTGTTAGTAGTTCCAAGGTCAAACTGGAGTTCTTTCCAAGGAAATAAAAGATAGCGCAGCATTACCTTGTCAAGTTAATACAGTGTGATAGAGCAGCTCAGGCAGCACATCCTGGAAGACTGTAAATGTCTAATAGATTTAGGAAAACTGTACCTCAGGGAACATATTACGAAGGATTCATCAATGGATCAAAACTGTCTTGGAGCCTTACTTATTGGGGACCAGCACAGTTTTAAATTATTGCTTTCTTAAGAAAAGCCTCAAGACAAATTGTATTTCTTAGATTAGCTTTACACCAGTGGTCAATAGTTTCTGTTGGAGAATTTCAAGTGTTTGTGGTGGGTGTTGTTTTTAGCACTGGCATGAGCAATTTCAATAATTTGAACTCTGTAATTAAGTTTTGATTTTTTTCCCAAATGATTTTCAAATTGCTTAATGTGCTGCTTATAGTCTGTCATTCTTTGCAGATGAAATTGGACATATTTGTGAAGTGTCTTAGCAGCATGTCTCTAATGACAAAGAACTTTAATTATAAGATATGGGTTTGCAAGTTGTGCATTAATTAGACACAAAATTAACAAAGTGTGAAGTTTGTACACATGTTCACACATACACAGAACATCAGGAAGTTTTCATCCATAGATGCATACCAATGTACGTAAGCATTTGGAATCAATACTGGTTTAAGGGTAATAGCAATTAATAAGAATTCTGCTACTCTGTGTGTTTTGAATTGTTCTACAGTTCATCCCTGTGAAATCAGTAACTCAATATTTCCAATGTGACTGAAGGAGAAACTGGCCTCTATTTTTCATGTATGATTGAATTTAAATCTCCCTATTACACTTATGCTGTTTAAAGTCATGATGGACTGTAACGCACAGCTTAAACAGGAAAACTTTATACCAAAGAGTAGATAAATAGGATTAAGTTAATAATTCTGCAGTTCTGGAGTAATTGCTATTTACAAAGCACAAACTGTGGTTTACTGATGACATCATTAGAGTCTTGCTTTAATTGAAGTCTATATTGCCTGTGTTTTACTATGACTGCATGTTACTGTAAATTGATTTTATAGGGCACTAATTTGTAAACTGGATATTGCTGCAGAATAAGACCTGGTTATATTTTTGTGGCCTAAATGCTACTAGTATTTAAGAATGCATTTAAAGATGTGTTCAGCAGTTTGGTTGAACTGTTGCTTCTTTTATTCCACTTCATGCAAATTTATACCTCAAATAGACATACTGAGGATCTGATCCTTGTAATCTCATTGATGTTGAGTAATGTCTTAATTGCTAAACTGTCATTTTGATATAGACTATTCTAATTTCAGAACAAGAAAAAACAAATGCAGGTTATTTAGAAAGCTGTGTTCAAGCCTAGAATTAAACTGTTTTGACAGTATCACACAGAAAAGGAAATAAGGTTTTAGATTTGTCTATTATCAAATATAAGGCATAGGTTGCATCACGTGGAAAGGAATGGATGCAGCTTCTTTATTGAGTACCTATTGATTTTTAGTGTGGAGAAGAATGACCAACGAAAATGAATTTGGAGAAAAATGGTGCTTTTTACTGATGCCTGCAATTGTTGGATCTCTGCTTTTGTAGTTCCCATAACAACATCCAAAATGACTGAGGACTCTGCACCAGTGCTGTCCATTGAACCTGTAGGATGTGGCTGCTATTGCTCCAGTTTCCTCATTTCTCTGAGAAAGGCAAGTGCTTTGGGAAGCTGGCTCCGTGTTTTGTTCCAGAAAACAAAACTTTACTGCTATTCATTGTCTATATTTTTCCATCTATAAAACCAACAAAACCTAAGCACCTAGTACTGGGAAATTCTTATATCCCACTTACAATTCATGTCTTTGTTCTCCTTTGAGTGCCCAGAGAAATACAGTACAGCTGTATATTTGTTGTTGGAAAATTATAGCAACCAAGACATGAAAATATTATCTTTGTAAGTTACATTTTATTTCCACCTGAATTGTATCAGCTTAGGCAGAACAAAAGCAGAATCCTGCACCTTAAGAGGTTGAGGGACTGTTTCTTTAAAATAACTTTAATCCTTTGGGATGCAAATGAATTAAGAACATGTAAATGCTCTGCAATAAGAAAATACTATTTTTGTGACCTGCAATTTACACTTTGCTAAGTTAGATATTCATTTCACCAGATTTTTTTATTCACTTCAGGTAAACCTGAGGCTGCATGCTGGGATCTGTGTGCGCAGAATGGTTTATTCCAACAAATTGACAGCACTCATACTCCACTACCATACTGACAGTACAAGTAGTTGATATGTCTTGAATTTGTTAAGACATAGACAGGAGAAGGATTTAAAGGCTGGGGAGCATTATTTTGTTTATCCCGTTGGTGATGAGATGAAACTAATGCTCCAAATATCTGATGGCAACCTGCTATTTTAGAGATGAAAAAATGCCTGAACTGCCAGTAAAAGAGGGAATAACCTTCTTTGCAAGTAGCCACGATCTTTAATTTGTTTACTAAAGTTGTTTTCATGGAATATATATGTTAAACCTGTCAGCTTGATTGCACCAGGGTCTTGCCCCAGGGCAGCTATTTGGATGCATCGTGGACACAGAATATCAACACAAAATAATTTTGCTGGAATAAAAAAATCTGTCTGTCTTGCTGTCCATTTTGACTGTCTCAAGTGCACAATTCAACAGTTTTGTAAAATTGAATAGTGTATGCTCCAATTCTCTCTTGGAATGTCATTGTGTTTCTGTGCAGAAGGAGATGGATCTTTATTCTACAGCAAAGCCTTGCCTAGAGCATTATGATTTTTCCCTACCCATATGTTTAATGTATGCTCTTATATACAAATTGCTGTGAGGACAAACCTCTTCACAACCAGCTCTCAGCTATCACTTGCAAACTCTCGTTATGTTAATTAAGCAGTTTTTGTTACCCCACACACAAAATACTAAGCCTGGAAGAAAACAGTTTTGAGAATACATATTAGCATCCTTAAAAATACACAAACAGAGGTATATGTTTATGTCAGGAAAATGTAATAGCTATTCCAAACCCAAAAATTACCAAGCTAGAAAATTGCATTAGTATATTTGGGCTTAAATTGATCTTTGAGGCATGGAGGCAGAGTTGAGAGACTGAATGGTCTGTCAGCAATTCAGCGCCATTCAGGGAAACTTAAGAATGCCAGCAGAGGGGAAAATATATGTAGAGCTCTTCAGGCTGCTTATGAGTGCTGCAGCAAAGAAACAACATCATCACCCTGGCAAAAAGTAAGGAACCTCTGCATTAAGTTCATAATGACAAGGAATATATGTTTGTAACACTGGTTTAGATGAACCCGAGTTGTACGCACATTCTGCTTTATTTTATGAATATCATACATGCTCAGAGTCTGCCTGGACAGCACAGTAACTTGGTCTGGAGGAATTCCCACACAAACTCTGAGAAACATCTGTGCCTGAAGTTACAAACAGTTCCCAGCAGCCAAGAGCTGGGGCTGCATTGGGAAGGTTTGGCTGGGATGTGCTCAGCGTGTCACTTGGACTAGACGATTGTTGTAGGTCCCTTGCTACTGAACTGCTCTGGTCCCAGCGTGCATTGAATCTTGCAGGCACTGGCAGCTGAAGGCAGAGTCCCCACTGAGCTATACAAGCTCAGTTTTTCAGATTTACAGCAGCTAAATTTGGGCAGATTTTCAGAAGAGTGGCAAAAGCTAAATCCCTGAGGTGAGTTATGGGTACCTGCCAGTATCTCAGTCTTATTTCTAGTCCATGAGGCTTAATGTTCATTCTGTCATTGCGTTTCCCCTTATATTTTTGTTGTACTATGTATAAATTACTCAGTAATCCTTTCTTTTTCTTGTTAGATCCTTTGGTTTACTTTAAAAAAAAAAATTAACAACCAAGCTCTCAGCCTAGAAAGAGCAACAAAATAAAACCTTCAGATACAGAACTCTTCTGAAGTTTTTTTAGTTGCAGCCTATTCGGGAAGTTCATTGGAAAGTCTAGGTGAAGGAGCAGAGAGAGTGCACCTGACTCTTTTAGCTGACATTGGAATAATTAATTTTATGAAAATGACTTCTATTGGAGGTTAATTTATTTTGGCTGACAGTCACATACATTAATAGACATATCTAATGCTGCAGTCAGTCTGAACTTTATTTAGAATAGTTTATTTATATCTTTGGGTGATTTCATTGCAAAGAGATGGAAGACATTTAGGATCATCAAGCATGAACATTTTTTTCTGGTTTAAAAAAAACACGAAGAAACAAAATCCCCCAGAATTTTGACTGCTTGAGGGTTTTAGCCTTCTGATGGTTAAGCCTGAAATGGTTTGATTTCTTTTGTAAGTACAGTTTAAGCAGTTCCTTCAGATGACACAATTGACTTCCATGTACAGTAAGAAACACCAGGTATCCTTCCTCTAATCCTGCAGTTTGTGACTTCAGAAGCAAGGAAATGCCTCCGAGACTTGGTATATAGAATAGTGTTTGTGTACAACTCGGCTGACTTACCTGTTCTTCTGGCCATAATTTGATGTTTATAATTGTCTTACTTGTCAATAGCTTACACAAAATGGCCAAGCACAATAATCTGTCTATTTGAAATGGTTCAGATGTGGTAGCACGGAAAGAGTACATATTTTAAAAAGCACAGCAAACCTGAGAAGATTTAGTGGGTTTATATACTATTCTATTCTGAAAAATCCAGTTGTAGGAAAAAATCTACATGCCCATTTCAAGTGTATTTTTGAAAGGGTATATTATGATAATAATTTCCCAGTAGGTAGTTATGCCTTCTGCTTTTTCTATGCATAAGGATGGAGTGCAATGTCGTTTTTAAGGCTTAGTTTTATCCTACTTTATCTTCATGTTCCCACTGAGCTCAGATAATCAAGGAAACAAAACTGGTGGATTCTGTATTTATATAATTATGTCAGTGCTTGGCTTTCTTAGTGTGTGTGAAAAGTGGGTTGATAGTATTTATAAAGAGAGAGAATATGCTTAGAAACATAGTTCTTATAAACTTAGAGACATGGGTGAGTTGCCAGTTTTGACCATGTTGTCCACTTTTCTCATGCACTGAAAACCTCCTGATAATCTGATGTCCTTTGCAAAATATGTTATCCTGGGCACTGTGTAGAGTGGAAAACAACGACTCTCCCTACCCTGATATATGACATCTGCTATATCATTCATTTTCATAACCCTTTTCTGTGGCTAGGGTCCAACTGTTGGATGGAATTTATTAATTTTAGTGACATCAACCTGTTACAGTGTCAGTGGTACAAAGTCAATCTTTGTATGCAAGCTGGATTGAATGATGTTTCCATTGTTCACTCTGCATCCTTGGGAAAGACATTTTGAGTCTAAAAATATTAAATCAGAAAAGGAGAAGCAAGAGAAAGAGCATTATTTAAAAGTATTGTAGTCATCAGGGACTTAAAGAATCTTGTCTATATACTTCAAGAGAAGAACAGAGGAATTTTAGTACCAACAGAATCACAGGTTCAGAATAATTCCCTAAATTTTGGAAATCTTAAACCTTTCCAGTTAGAATCCCAGAATTTATACTGAGGCAAACTCACCTTTATGGTCTCGAGGAACATGGAAATAGCAATGTTTGTTCAATTATCTTGGAGCTCTGTTGTTAGGTATATATTGAAGTGTGTGCTTGTGTTCCCCAGGACTTCACTCCATGACCTCTGTTGATCCAAAGCACGGCAGAATCCATCCGGAGGCTGGCTGTCAGCCAGGCTGTGTGAAAACAGCTGGCATTTGATTGGAATGGGAGCAGTGGGGATTCACTTGTTTCTGCACAGGCCTGGAAGGAAATAAAAATATTAGTTCGCACAAAACCCAAACCAGGGCTATGAAACAGAGAGATGAGTGATGTCAGAGTTCAAAGAGCATCTGGATGCCACTCTTGGTTCATATGGTTTCATTTCAGGTAGTCGTGTGAGAAGCAGGGAATGGAACTTTATGATCATTATGGGTCCTGTCCAACTTGAGATATTCCATGATTCTGTGATTGCCTTAGACATAAAGCTGAAAGATCTTGGCTGTGTATTGATGAACCTGCGAAACATGGCAATTTGTGTCATTGATATGTGCTAGGAGTAGGAGATTTGCCTTATGAACCTGCTTTGAAACAAGATTGATTTCAGTAAAGAAAGGTTTTCTCTGCCGTGTTTCTGTCAGCTCTGTACGTGTAAGTGCATGTGCTGAAGCAAATAAGAACTGCAGTGGGAATAGTATTTGCAGATGATAGTTAACGACTGAACTAATTAGCCAGCCATTGTTGCCTCGTGGTTTTGTAGTCATTCATACTTGTGTAGAGTAAATACATAGTGAGAGAGAGACATTCAGTAGGATTCAATGGAGTCCTGGCTTATTTTACAGTAGCAGTTTTGCAATCCTTTCTGCACCCATGCGGCAAGCAGTGAGAGTGAGGTCTAAGCTATACATAATCAGATTTATCTCAATTTAGGAAAAATTTATTCTATTTGTGTGAAATACCCATGATATTTAATTGCAGAATGTGTATCCTGACTCTCTTCAGATTTAGGACTGAATACGAGACCCCGAACAGATATCCCTACAGAAAATGAAGCAGAGATATGTATTTCCAATTACAATTCAGTAGGTCAAATGGTGGGTCAGCTACTCAGTCCCCTCAAAGACAGGCAGGATGAATGGAGCTGTATAGAGTGATGCTTTTCCTTCAGAGATATTTTATCTGGCACGAGGCTGTGCTTCCCATTGCTTCTGCCACAATGGTAGCCACATAGAGTTAACCTGATTTCTTTTTTTTTTTTGTTAGTTATGCTTCATTTTCTCAATTGCGACAGTCACAATGCATCTGTTCATCATTCATTCTCCTTGGTTATTATTCTGAAGTATGAATCCGTTTATATTCAGGGAAACTTTCTTTAAAACCCTGGGGATCATAGTTCTCAGTGCAGTCCCCCTTCTATAGATTTTGCAGATTCTATCATAAGTGTCCAAGGTCACTGGGAAAGGGAGGGTGAGAGACAGACAATGCTAATTCTGCTGATGTTGAAGTGTTATGTTGGAATTGACCTGGAAAAAAATTCCCTGAAGAACAGTAGGGTGTCAGTGTGAACTCCAAAAGAAAGGAAACAATGAAATTATTGAACTGTGTCAAGTGCCATCTTTTTCATCTCTTCTAAGTGTTAAAAGACCAAGTAGTGTCCATGAAGCAAGAACCTCTTAACTCCTCTCACTCGAGGTTCCTCATTAGAAGAATGATTATTCTGGTAGTAGTCTAACAAACCTAGTGTTTACTAAAAAACCACAAAGTGTATAGAATCTGTAATAAACACATCACCCTCTTTCTGGAAGACTTTTGAAGTCCCTGTCCTCCATATTTGTGCTGTCAGCTGGCAGTGCCAGGATGTGTTTGGAAGGAGTCTGATGTTATAATACAGCACATCACACTTGCTGAACTTTGACTGTTGGAGGACCTATGGAGAAAAAAATCCACAGCAGTGGAATTAAATGTTCTTTTTATTCTTTCATCTACCACCCCCTTTTCACTGTTTCTCTTCCCTTCCTTATTGACCTCATTCTTTTCCACTGGTTTCCTTTAGGCTTTCCCTGAACTTGTGGGCATATGGGTTTCCAGCTGTAATTTTGTGCTAGGTATGAAAATTGAATGTCACATGAAAACTCAGCTTTGTGGGGATAGTGCTGCCTTACATTACAGAGCTTGCCAGAATTCTGACACCCTTTTCTCCCAGTAAAACTACTAGGCCTTGCAAGAGCAAGAAGAGAAAGGTGACCTTTGATCCAAGCTGGTTTTTGTCTGGTTTCTGTTAGGCCATAGCATTTAAGTATAAGGTAAGTGTACCTGCCTTTCAGGAAACAGGTCTCACCCTGGTGAACTGCATCAGCAACTCTGACCAGCAAGAATATATTCCCCTTGGGTTAGCATTTATGTGGACACTGCCTTATAGTCCTTGTACACGTACAATAAAACAAGTTTTATGTCTGAATCCCATTCTGCATTTCCAAAGAAGGTGTGATGCTGGCATCATAAAAGCCAGAGCAATTTATACATGGCAGCAGGAGCCTGTGATTGAATTACAGGGTTACTATTTAGCCATGAAACTCTATATTGTTATTGGCCATGTGTGTTAAGAGAATATCAGTAGTTAGCCCTCAGGGACTATAATTTATAATTTACTTTGCAGGTGGGAAAAGTTTATAGTTCAAGAAACTATGTGTGTGTGAAATCATGTTTGTGCCATTGTGTAGGGGGAGGCAGAAAGAGAGAATCAAGGAATATTTTAGTTTAGTGGAAAAATCTGTGGATTATATAAACATGAGAATGTTCCTCTTTTTTGCTTTTGTGTTTGCACATTGCACTGTTGTCTGTGTAATTTTGGAGCCGTCATAGCATTATGAACGTTTGCAGAATAGTTCTTCATCTGTACTAAGGCAGTTTCATGCTTGAAAAGATGCAAAAAGGCTTCCTATAAATTTTTCACTCAGCGTTATTAAAATATACATGGAGCTCAAAAAATATACAGTGCACTAAAGAACTTGTGATGAATGCCATATAAAAAGTTTTGTGTGGTAACATAGTTACTACATTTTAGGTGCCAACTAAGTGAAAGTGAATTAAGTGTGTTGCACACAACTGTCGTGTTCAATAATAAAAATTTAAATCAGATTCTAGATTGAATTATTAATGCCATTGATGATATTGCACGTTCATTTTAAACAAAAATATAATTACTGTGCTACTTGATTCTGGTTGATTTGGGCTTTCACAGAGAATATTGCAAAAACTCTTCTACATTTTAAGAAGATAAGAATTGTCATGGCAGATCAAACTGGTTGTTCATTTGAGGCTGTATCTATCAGACATCCGAAAGTATAAAATACATTGTTGATTGGTAGAAAAAAGCCACCACAAGGAGTTTGTATCCCTGATAATTAACTTCATTTTCTTCATTGTAATTGTGGATGTTTCTGTCTAAATGTCTGGTCCTGTATTTGAATTATGCTGAATTTGTGGGTTAAGATTTAGTGTAGAGAGTTCGTGTAGCCAGTGATTGACTGTAGCAATGACTTCCACGTGTTGCCATTATAAGTCACAATGAGACTAATGTGAGGTTCACAACGTTTTATTGGGGAAGTGCTTTTTAAAGAATTAAAGGATTTGGTGGATTTTTTGTGCATACTTATCCAGACAGAATGCGTATGTAAAGGTAGCATATTCTAAGCAGTTAGATAAGCATTTAATTTATTTATGTGAGCAGAACACTTCATCATGGAGAGGAATCAACAAGTAGTTTGTGATAAGATGAACAGCATCCACTAAGTTGTAGCAGACTATTACCCAACTGAAATTCCATTAAATGATTAAAACATGCTTATGTGTACGCCTTGCAGAATCCACAGTTTTAAAATAAGGCAGAAGGTTCAGTGATACGCTGAAAGGCAAGGGTTACAGTGTCATTTCAAACAGTAAATTATTCATGAGGATCAATTAGACAATTTGTTCTGTTCTTTGGAAATGCAAAGCTGCATGGAAGTACCAAGTCACAGTATTAGGCCATGAATTTTAGCTTTCTGAGGTCTATAAATTTGCATTCTTTCCTTTGTATGACATGATTTGCTATTATGTACCTCAGTTTTTAGTCTGTTTTCACACATACATAGCCAGTGTTTGCTGTAATCACTACGAGACAACACTGACAAGAAATAATAATACTTAAGTGACTCCTTGCAGTATGTTATAAGCAACCAAATCTTTATTTTTCCATGCATTGCTGAGCTCCGTTTTTGCTCAGGCGCCAACATTTCCTGCAGGTGAAGTGGCAGTGAATAGTCAGGTCAAGATAATTGTGTATTTGTTGTAGGAATTACAATACTGCACAATGCTTTTAATCCAGTACAGCTTGCCATGACACAGTGCAAGCCAGGAAAGCAGAAACACCCCTCCACTCCCTTCCAAACAGTTGTATGAATTTTGGATGGATCACTGTTGTGGATTAGGCTACACAAACACACTATTTGTTCTTTTTTTCGGTGTGTTGTCATTTTAAAGTGGAGGTTGTGGAAGAGTTCAGCATCTACCACAAAGCCAAGTTGGAGCATATCATCCCCTAAGATCCAAGAAATGCAATCATTGTCCTGAGGGCTTAACTAATACAGTCATAAAACCCATTGATGTTACCCCTCCATGCAGAAGCTAAGTTGGGAATGTCTCAAGAGTATGACCTAGCCCAAAGATTTGTTGACATAAATGTTGAAAACTGAGCCAACCTCTCTTACTTAGGAAGATCATATTTTTAGCCCGTTGTTGTCCCAGATCACCCGTGCACTTATGAAATGACACCAGATGGCTCCTTGTGTTTGCACAGCTGCCAGCACCAGTGCTAAGAACAATGCTGCTCTTGCTTTTGTCCTCCCTTCTGTGTGACAGTCCCAGAAAGATGTGGAGGTTGCTCTGTGGGTTTGTGCTCTCCTGGGGAACATCCCTTGGGGACATAATTTACCAAAGATTCCCAGCAGGTTTTCTCGCTTTCGTGCCCCTGTGCCCAGGCACCAAGGCAGCCACCAGCTGCAGCTCTGCTTGGTATTTTTGGCTTGTTGTTGCCTGGCTGCTTTTTTTGTTCCCACACAACCTTCTGATTGCTTTTTTGCAATGTTTTGATCGTAGCCTCTTTAGAGACCTCAGGATATATTAGATGCTGCTGAGATGGTTAGAGGGGTCGACAGCAGTGAACAGGCTTATAATTGAAATGGGTGGTTTAACTGTGTCACTGTACTCCATGTAATATGTAGGCCTGGTTTATTATTTGCCACTGCAAAACAGAAAACACAGGCTGGCAAATCCTTATAAGTTTGGGGATTTAATGCTGAATGGGAGAACAGCTTAATTTAAAATGTCTGTGTGTGAGGATCTGTGTCTATACTGCAACTGAAAGTTTTGGCGTGAGTTTGGTTTGGATTAGCCTGGAACTTCATGGAATTTTCTAGGATCTTCTTTGATCTGTAATACTGATGTTTGATTATCATGTGATTTCCTTTCTTTCCATTGGCACTAACTGGATTGTTTTCACATATTTACTGATCTTGCATATTTTCCTCTTCTCCTTCTCCTTTGCACAAAAAAGAAAGTAATTCTGTTTGTGCTGAAATAGCCAGACCACTCATCAATTTGTGCATAATTTCCAGTATTGAAAAAACGAGAATTTCATAAAAATCAACAAGAAATATTTCTGTCCCTCTGTGAAAAGAGTTTTACTAGTTCTAGTGAGGGATATTGGATGTTCAGAGAAAAATCCATTGTCTAGCTTAAGAGTAAACAAAAGCCTCTAAGCAGGCTTTTATGACACTCTATAAATGAAAACATGTGGGAGAATGGGTTTTATCATCCACTTTTTTTCTTTTTCTTCCTCTTATTTCCTTCTTCTCAGTTGTCTACGTTTTCTCTCTAGTGAGCAGGGGACTGGAGTCTTGTTTTGCATAAGTCCAGCTCCAATTTCACTCAGCACTGTAAGCTGAGCATCCCCAGACTTGCTAATTGGATCCTTTCAAAAGAGGCATGCTTGCTTTCCCTAAAACACAATCCTGCTATCCCAATGTACAGAAAGCCTCCAAGAAAGAAGCTAAACCCTTTGCCTTCACAAAGAGCACTTTTGTTCTGTTTATTTAATAGGGTTGAAATGAATGCACCATTATTTTAAAAATTGTGCACTAGAGCTGTAATCCAGCTGTTCTGATAAATGAAAATGCTCTGGACAGATAAAATGTGCAGCAAAATCCAGAAGCTACCTTTTCCTGGAGCACTGCTGGAAGGTTGTCTTGCTGTTATTTCACTTTCTTACTGGCTCCAGACCTCATACATATATTTTCTTTTTCAGCATTTACTATCTTTAAATAGAAACAGATAATAATTAAGCAACAGCCTATGTACAGAAACTTACGAAGTGGAGATGGTATAACTAGCAAGCTAAAAGTGAAATTTTCATTAAAAAGTGCACATCCTTTAGTGCAGCTACAGCATCCGTCAATAAGAGGAAAGTGTGACACAGAAAAACAAAAATAGCACAAGAGGAGGTTAAGGCAAAAGAACTCTGGTTGACAGAATCCCAATTGCCAGTATATAAAAGAGAATGGCACACAGATTCTTTGGAGAGTGTGTGCTCTAAGTCTTATTAAAGAAGGAGTGGGTTTACAGAGCTCTTCAATATTCTGAGTTCTAGAGAAGATCCTTTAATAGATGTGTAACTCTTTTCATCTAAAGAGCTCCACGCTCTGTGCAGAGGGATGAACGAGGACTCAGAATAGTATTAATATTTACTCTCTAGCTGAGAAGGATTCTGTGATGCTTTAGTCATCAAGAACATCCTACATCTATATTTAGACATGCAATGACATGATTTTCAAAATTGCTGAACACCCAGTATTTTTTAAGGCAGGAGTGATTTCGGAGTATAAATACTTAATTTTAAAAATTTTGGACAATGCTTTATAAAGTCACATATTACAGAGCTATCTGCAATAAATTGGCAATTCAGGTTGCATTGGGATTTTTATACCAAGCAAGACTTACACTTTAATGATTGAATTTACTCTCCAGAATGGTTCTGTTCAAATAAAAAATTGAGTTTCTTAGGAATTTTTTTAAAACAAAACTTTTGAAAATTTTTGAAGAATAAATGCTCATTTAAAACAGTATTTGAAATATTCTCCTGCTTCATCAACTTCTTTGTTTTCTGAGCTTTAGTGATAGCAATCTCCACTGCAGTTATCCATACTTTGTCATGTCTAGAATTGTAGATTTGTAATCTGCACTGGAGCAATACTAAAAAACCACTTTGAAATCTCAGCTAATGTAGAAGCCTACTGTCTTGCTGCTTGGTAAAGCAAATTATCTTTTTTCTTTTTAGATCTAATTGGCTTCCAGGTTGTTTCTGGGTACACTTAATCTATACAGTAGCTGGAATGGTGTTAATTCAACACAGCCTGGAGAACATCTCTTTTTAAGTCATATCTACTCAAGTAAAATAACCTTAGAAGCAAAAAGGTGTTTATCAGGAATCAGAGACTAGAGCGTTTTCTGTTGACGGGCAATTAATTTGTTCCCTTGGTCCATCAGAGCATTAGTGCATTAAGCTTCACAGCATCCAGTGAACCCCTGCATTTTCCCAGGGGCTGGCTAAAAGGCACCATAGTGAATGCCATGGATTTGACTGAGTGCCTGGAGAAGCTGTGTTTTCAGTTTGTGTAAAACAGAGGCACTTCCCAAGTACTGCAGATTACCAGGGACTTAATCGGTAAATCGACTAAGAAGTAAGCACAAACTTGCTTGTCAGATAAGAACTGAGATCCATTAAGTTGTTACGGAAATTCACACCATCCTTCCAATTTCAAGACAATAACTGCAAGCCAGTTTTCCATTCTGCGGTGGAGATTGAAGGGCCGTACCTGGGGGAAGCAGTTCCACAAAGCCCGAGCGAGAAACGCGTGTCACATAATGAACATGGAAAGCAGTTAAATCAAACATGATGAGTTTGTTCATTTATTTTTTTCTTTAATCATTTTATGACTATGTTCTGTGGCATGAAGGCAGTTTGGCAGAAATTACAGTACTGGAGGGGGAATGGGAAGCAGTAATCTACAGGATTCTAGATGACAGTCCTGGGCAGTGAAAAGCACACAAATGCTAATTACACAGAGGGCAGGCACAACTGCTGATCAGGATTTATTAGAGCCTATTTTGAGGGCTAATGAATATTGGTGTGCCTGGAACTGTGCACACATGGGTCCTCTCAGGGTCATGGTATTTCTGGAATCACACTGATCTGTGCTTTGCATCACACTCAGTTGCAATTCCAGAACTTAATGGACTTCTGTCCCATATCCAGCGTTATTTGTCTCTCTGTGGCCTCATGTTTTCTATCTAGAACTGTCACTTGTAGTGTTGTGATGCCTTTTTATGCTTCCAGAGTGTTTGAAAAGCATTGATTGACAGATTTACAGCCAAAATTATAAGACACACATGGAAGAAAAGAGCAGAAGTAACCACAGGTGTGTGTTCATAAGGATTTCTATAATATATTCCACATTTTCCTAGTTAAACTGGTCAAGTCAATCCGACATGATTTGCCACTGTGAATGCTTTTGAAATATTTGTAGTCATTCCACATATCCTGACTTGATGACAGTTTCTGGTAAAGCATGAATTAACCAAGCACATGTCAGCACTGATAGTAATGGGAGTTTGTCAGCTTTAAAACGTGCAAATCTTCCTTTTCTCAACTCCTTTAACAGATAGACTTCCATGACATTATTTGTTCTCCACTAACTGAAACATTGCCACATTTGTTTTCAAAACGTGTAAAGTGGAAATTGCTGTCAGGCTAAAAAATTATATTACAAACCTCTGCCTCCAGCAAATTTTCGTAAAGTTAAATTAAGCAAGACTTATAACTTTAACACTGATAGACTTTTTATTACAGCCACACCAATGTGAGAATCCATAGTATAATTTTTTTTGAGATATTGCTGCAGCTGGAAGATTTGCTTCTGTCCAGTTTAGTTGTTAACAGCTGATCAGCTGTACATCAAACACCACTGGTTACTGAAATCTGTCTCTTGGCTGTGCCCGCATCTGACCATCGATCTCACCAGTGATAGTTCTCTGTTTGAAAGACAGTTGAAACCAATCTCACAGTGTTTTCAAACATTTACATTGCTTGGGAGAATTAAGAGATAGCAAACACAGACTCTTCCTTCCTTAATTAATCTTTATCAAAGAACTTTTGAAGACCCTTATAGGCAAATTTGCAGAGGTGCCAGCTGACTTAGACAGACCTTTGCTTCCTAAAAGCCTATCATAATTTTATCAAAATTTTAACCAAAGTGTTCGTGTGTCTCTAGCACAAGTTTTCCCATGTTGTTAGGGTTGGTGAAAGAGAGAGGTAGTACTCCAAAACTTCACCAGGAAAATAGCTGCATTCTGTAGCAGTAGGAAATGCTGAAAACCCTCACAGTCTAAATCACCATCCGTAGTTCTCCCTGACATTTGCAAAAGCAAGGATATTACAGTACTGGTTTACTTACATTTAAGATTTGGGAAACTATACTTTGCACTTCTTACAGATTATTGCAGTTAAATATTGAAAATCTCTAAAGTCTATTTGTAAGGGATCTGAGTGATGTTTTGTCTGGGGTTTTTTTTGAGTTGACATAGGGCAAAACTGTCCATGTCTGCTTTCAGTGTAGATCAAAGTTCAAAACCGTTGATTTCCTTGTTCAGTTTGTTTGTGCAAAGAAGGCAATACAAAACACATCAGTTGTAAAATACCAGCTGTGAATGGATAGTGCTTTTTAATGAGTGAGTGGTTCAGATTCTCCTGAATCTGCTCCCTTTTCTGTTCTCCAAACCTGCTTTTGTGAACCAATTAAAATTTGAGTGTTTTACAACAGTGCAGGTCATCTTTGGTTAGGCAGATTTACAGGAAAGAAGTCAAATAGTGTGAGGAGCATATTGTGCACAAATGAGCAGCATAAAGATGTCCAGTGAGTGGGACTTTAATATGTACAGCTCACATAATTTGTTTCTTAACTAAGCACTGAAAAACAGTCTGAATTTTAAGTTTGAACACATGAAGCTGACCTCAAGTGCTTCTTTATGTCCACATCAGTTGTACAGTTACTCCCTGCAACTTTTCTCTCCCAATGCCTCAGCCACCCATATTAGCACTCTTTTATTGCAGTCTTTGATAGTGTTGTTAGCTGTACACAGTGATTTACAAGAGGTTGACTAACACATACAAAAGTAAATCCTTGCTCCAGGGGATTTGCAGATTAAAGGTTTGAGCAGTGCCCATATTCTGAGTTTATGAGAACCAGAACACAGAATAAGCAGTATATACTACAAAAACTCTTAAGAGAGTCACTGTTCTGCAAGATTTCCAAGGCTGGAATCAGTTCCTCAGTTTCTTCACTACATCCCTTATCACCTCCCCTCCGCAGGGCACATTTTTGTTGTGCCCTCCTTTTGCACGTAGCTGTCATAGCTTTATTGTCCTGTGCACAGAGCCTTCTGTAGAACTTGGCCAGCTCCATCTTCTTACTGGGAATCCTGGCTGAGAAGAACAATGATAATGAGATGAGAATACAGATATCACTTTGCTTTGAGTGACTGCATGGTGACCACTTCTGCCAAGAGCTGATATTGAGCACAGCTCTTGGTCTTTGCAGAGCAGGCTCAGTGATGGCTGACACAGTGAGATCGTCGCCAACCACAAATTTTGTGAACTAAAACAATGATTATGTTACAATGGGCTGCAATTCTAATTGCAGCTAAATGCGTGTTTTCTGAGCCCTCCTTCTGCTCTGTCCTCGCCTCTAATTCTTAAAGCAGTGCTCCATGTACTGTTGATCCCTCTGAACTGTGCTGAGGGAACAGCTGCCTATTGATGCGTTTAACTTCTTTGAATGAGTGATGCTTTATAATGAGGGAACAATCCCAGCTACCTTTAATCTCGTTTTGATATTCAGCATGTGAATTAGAGCATAGGGCATCATGGTCTATATGAAATGGAATATTGTGACCAGCTTCATCATATTTGGGAGGGAAAAGCCAAGTGGTGGGATTAGAATGGCTGCATCCCAGAGGCAGGTTCAAACTGCCATGGTATTGTGCTCTCTGTCACTGATATGTGGTGTCTGGGTAGTGATTTTCATAATAGGCTAATCTTGGTGGAGAGGAAAACAGAATAATACATTCAAATTGTAATAGGAAGTTATTCACACAGAGCAATTAGCTTTTTATTCTCCAACCCATAATACAACAGAATTTTAGCTTTCCCAAACCCTAAATGCAGTGGCCTGGGAGAGAAAAGGGGCCAACTGACAAGAGAAACGTGAAGTCATGAGGAAATATTAAAAGTAAACCAGTTTTCAGTGCCTCTTCTGAAACTAATATCAATTTTTTCCCCAGTTGCTTTCAAAATTTGGTGATCAAATGCTAATTGCTTTGTTTTCCCCTCTATAAGGCTGCACTCTTTCCTTGAGGGAGTGTCCCTCACTTATGTAGCTGAGAACTGGTGTAAGTCACTTGCCTTGTGTTCCACACTTCCCTTCTAGCATAGTATGGACCATGTTCTCTTTTGCTGGGTGGATGAGGAAAAGTGGTGTTGAATGTTGCATCTTCCTGTGCTTCTAATGTAACATGAGAGCAAGTGCCACTAAGAGCACCCGTCCCTGTTCGTTATTATTTTTTTCTTGGAGCTTGCTAATTAAATCATTAAAATTTTATCATCACTTAACCATGGATAAAGCCTTTTGAAACATTTAATTAGTATGCTGCAGGAGACACGTGTGAAACCAAAAGCATTTATATGGTGTGAATGACTAAGAAAGATAGATCGAGAAAAGGAATATATGAGAATGCATTTCCCTGCAGCAAAACTGCCCACGTTCCAAACAGGCTGTAGATAAAATTATACTGTTGTCAGTAGGTTCCAAGTGAGACAGAGGCACTCACAGGAAAATGCCAATAGCTAACTCATGGATTTAAGTACAACTATATTATAAATATGTTTTGCATTACAATGTGTCATGGTTTTCCTTTACTAGAATGGGTTTGTTGTCCAAACTTATTTTAGGAATGCTTTAGCTAAAGAAAGGAAATGTGATTTCAGTCATAACATTTTACTGCCCTGTACAATAATTTTACCATCCATATCATGTCTGTTCTGCAATTCCTTCACCTGTTTTATTAGGAAAAAAAGCCTGGCAGTGCAGTTAGGCAGAAGGGAAGAATTCCAATCTTTGAAAAACATTTTCAAGAGACTGAAAAGCCAGAACAGGCATTATTAAGGGCAGTGATGGGGTAGTGTATGACACAGGGATCAAACCTCGCACTTGAAACTGGAATTAAATCTGAGTCTCGTAGATCTCCAGTGAATATCACCAGTTGTGTGTGGGAACTGCTCTTACACAGGAGAAACCTGGGAAATAGTCCCTAAGCAAGCATGTATTATATTACAGGAAGCTTAGGGAGACACTGAATGCCAATTTTCTGTTCTGAGTGTTGCAAGTTTGACTTCTTTAAGAAATTTTTGTAAATAAGGAGGAAAGATCAAGAAAGCTTTGTCAGTCTACACCTGCTTTTCCATCTCCTCTCAAAGGGGAGTATTTTTTAATTTTCTTTTTTTAAGTGCGCCTCTGTTCTTTCCATAAATAAGTTCTTCTCTGGCTGTTTTGCTGACAGACTGGCCTCCTCCAGGCATTTCTCATGTGTCAGAGAAGTGCAAGAGTTGTGCAGGAAACAACATTAAATTAGAATGAAGAAGAAAAACATTTTTGGTTTTGCTCTCTTTTTCCATATCTAACCTAAGCACTGCCTTTTCTGAAGTCTCCTAAGGTCTGCAAAAATAAAAACATCTTGCAAAACATCAGTGCTGTTATTGTGTGAGGTTACAGGAGTGCTGTAATAGGGATATGAGGCTGGCAGCTCAAACAGTGCATAATGATGCAGTTCTCTATTTAGAAATGGCAATGACAGCTATTAACCTATTCTGTTTGTTACAGGATAAGGGTGCCAAGTAATCACTTGATTTTGGTTAAGCAATATGAGAGTTTAATGCTTCCCTGGAAGATAGAATCAGTAGATTCATTTAAAGGAAATTGCGAAATACATTTTGCCTACATCTTTGTTTTCAAACATCTGTACTCAGAATTATGGTTTTGCAGTTTGGACCAAAATTCCAAAATTTAAATTCACTGATGAAAAAGAGGAGCCTTAGTTTTAGTTGATCTGTAGTTTTCAGTTCTCAGTTCAGACATTTCCCTTCAGTAGAACTTGATTATTCCTGGATTCTCTGCATCTTGGTTAAGCAGTGAAGCTGCAACTCAGAGCTAGAAAGATTGTCTTGTCTGAGGCAAAAAAAAAAAAAAAAAAGCCTACCTTTGTGGGTTTCTCCATACTGATGTTAAAGAAGAGTTTCCAAACAGATTCATTGTTCTTTCCACTGATCTTGAAGGTAAATCATACATGTGCTAATGCAAACCAGGTAACCCTGAATTTCCCCTTTCATTCAGTCTTTCCTTTCTGAAGCTCAGTGGAATGAATGTGAAACAGCTTGCCTTGGATTTTAAAAACCTTTTCCTGTGAGAGAAATATGCTTTATCTCAATGTAAGGCAGCTTTTCCCTCTCTGAGCCAGTACAGGCAGGTTTGGGACCACAGACCTCTTCAGCCACAGGGAGCTGTGGCATCAGCTCTGCTCCCACTCTGCCCTGGCATGGCACAGCTGGGCTGGCTCTGTTCTCCTGGAAGGGCCAACAGGGTCAGAGCCTGGGAACTACAGAAACATCACCACCCCCAGCATGTCCCAGTGCCTCTGGATCACAGCTGGTTCGTTCTGCAGCCAGACAAGAACAAAGGATGCTCAGCACACAATTATCTGCAGTTTACACATGTCCTATATTTTCCCTCTCCATGTATAGAATTAGCTAATGATCCCAGTCAGTGTATGGGACTGAACTGGAACTGTACCAGTCAGAATTGCAAAGAGTGTACTCTGTTCCCATCAGCCTGGAGAAGGAAGGTGGGACCCTATCTCCAGAAATTCCAGAAAAATTCTGCAGTATCCAAAATCTTCTTTATCATGGTTTTTTGTTTCTGCCACAAACTTATTCACATCTGCTCTTCACAAACAGTGAAGTTAGTGTGAGGTAAGTTTAACTACCCTGCAACAGGCTACTTGAAAACCCAAACTCACAAATACCTATGGTATTTTCATGAGGTCTTTCTGTATTCCTCCTCCCAGAAAATCCTTTGTTCCAAATAAAGGAGATTGGAATTATTTAAAAAAACAGTCAAACAAGAAAATCCATTTGCAGTCCCCCTGAGGTTTACACTGCTTGTGAATTCTGTCATTGGTGTATTTATTCATATTGGAGTCAGAGGCTCACAATAGAGCAGCTAAATATCAGCTCAGCACAGCTGCAGACTCCAGCACATGATCATTTATAAATTGCTGATCAAATTCTACCCAATTACATTTTTGCAATGCTATTGACGTAAGTAGAGTTGTCTGGAAGTACTAAGGGCAGAACATGCCCCCTCAAATCTTTTATGATGTTAAGGCAGTTGCCCTTTGATGACATCAGTTTCCTTTGGATGTACCATGAAAGTATCATAGAACCATGAAATCATGAAATGGTTTGGGTTGGACGGGACCTTAAAGCTCATCTCGTTCCAGGTGCAGGGGCACCTTCCTGTGGACCAGGTTGCTCCACGCTCCATTCCACCTGGCCTTGGACACTTCCAGCTTCTCTGTGCCAGGGCCTCCCCACCCTCACAGGGAAGTATTTTGTCCATATGTTCTCTCACTCCATGCCCTTGTCTCATGCTTTTCTCATCTTTCTTTATGCTCCCTTCAGCCACTGGGAAGCTGCAATTAGGGCACCTTGAAGCCATAAGTAAAACAGGACACTATTATACTTAATATTTTGGCACATAGATAAATGTATTATGTTCATATATGTTTTGTGTTGTAGTTTACTAGAATCACATCAAGAGAACTGGTTGTCCTTTCCCTTGTTTTCCTTCACTAGAGGAGACTCTCAGGATGAATCAGGCTTTTATTTCTGAAAGAGGAGCTTCCTACTGATATCACCTCTGTTTGAGAACTATTCTCTTTCCTTTAATGATCATCCACCAGTAACAGTTTAATGTGCACAGATGTGCTCAGGTTTCATACCAGGGTTCTCCTGAAAGCAGCACTGCGAGTGACCCCCAGATTTCAGTGCCTGGTTTGTAGTGACCTGGACTTCTGGTGACCTTGTCCCCAAAGCTAGAACAGGGCTGGCCAGGCTAGCTGTAGTGTCTTGGAAGCACTGTGCATCCCAGGCTGTTCTCAGGACTTGCTGCCAAATATTTCTCCTGCTCTCCAGGTACCATCTGCTATTGATGGGGAAGGAGCTGTCACAGCATCCTGCAGCCAAGGGACCCCTGCTCCCCTGCTCTGGCTGTACCACAAAGGTGCTATGGGAAGGATGAGTTAAACAGAGAACTAGGAACCTTCAATGCTGGCAGATTATTGTTTTCTTGGAAGAATTTCTAACATGACTACGCATTTTATCGTATTCAGAAATCTCAGTAGGCTTTCCCCTGAACTGACAACAACGTACAAGTCAGTGGGGATGGGGCATTTGCTCTTTTCAAACAGTGGCTGCTGACAGAGCAGTGTAGGTGCCATGAGATGGACACCCAGGCAACCTCATAATGGGAATGAGAAATGGCTTGCACTTCTCTTTTTCTCTTGGAAATAAACTATCCACCTATCAAACTAAGATGCTCAAGTGTCCCCCATCCAGAAGAAGAGTCTTGAAAGGATCAGCAGGCTCAACAAGTACACGATGCAGGATTCACCCTAAAGTGCTGAGATCCTACTTTTGGAAATATTTTTTGAGCTTACAGATCACATTGGGATGAATAATATTTACATGAGTGATGTCAAAGTTTATAGCAGCATTCTATAATTGCAAATTCTGTTCCACTAAGCTAAAACTGGATTATTCAGATAACAAGATTCTTTTACTTAAAGATCTTTGGAGCATGATATGCATGGAGGAAAATCTACTATTTGTTGTTGATAGGAAGAGCCTGAGCCTTCCCCTACCTTGGCAGATATGTCAAATTTGAATTATTCACCTGGTTTAGTGACTTATTTTAACTCAGAGCCATCACTGTGCAACTACCATTTCTTTTTTACATGCTGAAAACCCAATAGGTGAGTGTTTGCACTTTGCTTTGCATCAGTCAACTTTCTGACTCTGATAAGGAAATCAGATTCCAGCCTCTCTGGCAGTTTTATCTGTCTGCAGGTTTTGCAATCCCCCTCTCATCCCAGTGCAGCAGGAGGACTTACTAACAACTCCCTACCTAGCTGAACAAAACAAAACAAAATTATACCTTGTGCAGGACCCATACATATCTTTAGATCTTCTATTTATTTAATTTTCTCATTTCTTGTTCAGAATGAGGATTTTGCTGGTGAATTATTTATATGACAAGAGGAAATGAGAGGGGGAGTGGTGTGAAAAATTTCCATAAAAACCTTATGTAGTTTGCAGTAGTGTTCAGTGAAAGCATTGGGGGTTTTTTTGTTTTCTTTGCAAGTTTCATTTATATTTCGTCACTAGAGAAAACTGCCACTGATTTAATTTAAATATTTATACAGAATTACAGTCTTAAGCTATATGCACACATTAAGAGAGCCATACATTAAGGAAGTTTATCTCCACATAAAGTGGGAAAGGCTGTGTCTACAAACACCGAGTGATTCTTTCTGATCACTGACACCTGCGTTGGAGATAACTTTCCACCAAAATGAAATCCTTTGATCAGTGTTGGTTGTAAGGAGATAGAATAAAAGCATCTTCCATATACAAATTGCACAACACAGCAACTAAGGAAAGGAATGGGATAGGAGGGATGTCTTGTAGGAAATACTAGAATTCCACGAGCAACAGCCATTCCCAGCCTTAATGTAGCCAGCCATGGAGCAGCCTTGGTTGTGACAAGCACTGTGTATGAACCATAGCTTTTCTAAACTTCACTTCTTCAGAAATGTCTTGGCCATGAGTGCCTGGATTCTTCTTGGCTATTTTCTGTCTTTATTTTCCTTTTGTTGCATCACCAGCAATCCTGAGATGAGAAACTGTGAGATAACATCCTCTCTGTTTGGCAGCCTGTCAGAGAAATGAGATCTGAAATGAAAAGAACCTTCCAGCTCTGGGTGGGCAGGGTCAGCTGGCTCTGTGTGGAATTGTCCAAGCATGAATACAGAGGATTGAGGAAAAGAGAGGTAAACCCCCAACTACTTAGTTCTGCCATTTACTGTCACTCAGCTCCTTCTTGCCTCATCCCCTTACTCCTATTGGCTCACACAAAATATGCAGAGCATTCTACCAACTTCAGCATTATGGCAAAAAAAATCAAGACTTTTTAGGAAAAGAGAAAGAAATGTTTCCTGTTGCGTATCCTTGCATCTCTTACCATGGTAGCAAATAGAGAATTTGGCAGTGAAACTGAAAAAGTACACTTTGATTGAAAAATGTCTTCAACTCTGATATTAGAAAGCCAGAGAAGGCTGTAGGACCATCTCTTCCATTCACAAAGCTTTTTGCTTTGATGAACAAGTTCAGTTCTGTACAGTACAGGCAGTTCCCAGAAGGTTTCTGGACTGGGAATTAAAGCCCATGGAGTAGAGGTGCTTCCATCACAATGGAAGGATTAGTTTCATGTTTGCTTGAACATTTGCTGCGAGGTTGCCTCAGGAATAGCGTGCTTGAACTAAAGGATAGAAATGCATCCTAAAATCCCCATTTGATGGTTTCCTACATGCATTCCTTTAGTTCCCTTTTCCACTGGAATTTGGAATCTCCACGTGGTTGGCACATGTTACCAGTTGCTAACAGGAAGCTGTAAGCAAATTATAAATAAATCAGGTGACAGTTGCAGAAGTTTAGTTGTGCATTGCAGGATTTCTAAATACCCCACTACATAAAGTACCTTTTTTTTTTTTTCTTTCAGGCTCAAGCTATCTGAAACCTCTTATCCAACTGCAACGATAGAATCTTTTTCCAGAACTGTAATATATTTATTAGGATTTGCTGTGCTAAACGATGGCTGAAGTTCCCTTGCATCTTGGGTCAGGGGGTCTGTCAGGAGCCCACCACAGGCACAGGCATTTCCTCAGTGCTGTGCTTCTGCCACTGATACAGTCAAGACACTGGTTCAGTAATTACTCCTCCTAAGGCACCACAGTTATGTATCACAGAGATACTCTCTATTGCTACAGCTCCATAAAACTGATATAATTGTTCTTTACTACTGCTAACATTAGATAAAGAGAAAGCAGTCTTGTGGTTTGGATGAATTTATCAGAATCAAAAGGCTCATATGGTTCATCCTGCCTAAAGCAAGCAAGGTGGTGAAGTAAAGCTTGGAAAGGCACAGAATTCAGGCATATTTGGGAAGAAATGGGGAGTTATTATAAGTGATTTCAAAATAAATAATGTAAACACTGTCTTGGCAGACAGTTTTGTATCTGACAATATTTAGGTTTAGATTGTACATTATTAGTTAATAATAATAGAAAGAGGAAGCACTGAGTACATATGAAAATAATTTGAATGTCAAGGAGTATTTCCCACCCCTTGTTCATCTGCTGGCACACTGTGTTTATAATAAATCATTAATCCCATGCAAATGTAAGCATTTTCTGAATCTTCTTTTCAAGCAGCAGAAAACTGGGACTGACAGTAAGCAGTGTAAACGTAAATCCCAAACCTCCTTCCTGGTGTTCTGTTCCTGAGTACATAACCAAATCAGTAACTCATTTCCTTAATCTACACCCTCTGCCCCACGTTTGTAATGCTTTCCTTTGTAAATTATTACAAAGTAGCTATGCTTCCCAATACTAAATGTTATATGAATTAATTGCATCTGTATTTCCTTTTTATTCCTTAAGAGTATTTTTAGGTGGGTAATATTTTTAAGAAGTTTGCTTGACAACTTCATTAATGTCTGCTACTGTGGTATTTATTTTATAATGGAATTATATACTCTTTGTATGTATCACCATTGCAAATGTTATTCCACAACTCCTCTATGTAATTTTTTTCCCTGGTACTTTTTAAGGCAAACACTTCTCTTGACAATGGACTGCATTTTAAGGAGATGATATCAACTAAATTAAGCTTGCCCTCTGTAAGTACTTCAACAGATAAATAACACATTCATTTAGCAGGCTGAATCCACTGCTGCCACTCACCACAACTTCACTGGAAATGCTGATCATTCAGCAGTGAGGCATGGAGGCAGCCAGGCAATGTCCAAGTTTTTGTGCAGCTTGCAGCCTGTGAGGTTTCGACTGTGAGGTTAAACCTCATGGTCACATTCAAATGCTTGTTTATCTCAGCATTCTGAAGTGCTTTAAAGCAATTATTTCATCCAACCTGCAGAATTGCTGGGGAAATGGGGTGGGTAGGGCCTGCAGGAAAATAATGATGAAGCTCCACCTCCACATCAAGAAGTGAAGCGATGCTTTCCTTAGATTTTATTGCTGAACTTGAGGAATTGGTGCATTCCTGACTCCGGGGCCATTAGGTGGCACACTTGGGCTGTGGGTTTGGCAGGACATGAATTCGCGGGTGGAACCCAAAGTACAACTGATTAATCACACATCTTTTAATTTATAGGAGATGAAGCAGGAAGGATGCAATAAAATGACATTTAGGCATGAGACACTGTAATTATTCTGTCAGCTGGAATCCACTGAGCTTTCTGTATCTTTAGGTTTAGGGCAGTAGCAAAGGAGTGCTTTCAGGAGCCTTGTATGGATTTCATTGCTGATTTAGTAGAATTCCCAAGTTGTTGTTGCTTAATCCCAGACAGCAGGTTAGCCCCAGACGGCTACTCACCCACATCCTTGGTGGGACTGGAAGAGTGAAAATGAGAATTCGTGGGTTGAGATAAAGACAGTTTAATAGGTAAAGCAAAAGCCTCACACACAAGCGAAGCAAGCCCAGGCATCCCTTCACCTCCTTGTGCATCTGCAGCCTCCTCACTGGTGGGCTGGGATGGGCAGCAGAAAAGAGCTTGATTTGGTGTAATTGCAGCAAAAATCCCAAAACAGCTCCATATCAGCTTCAGTGAAGAAGCTGATAGCCCAAACCAGCACACAAGTACTCAATGCGCAACTTGCAGTGAAGCCAATAGGAGTTTTATAAACATATACTTGTGAAAGCCTCCAAATGCTTAGAAAAGGGCTGTTGTTTATGCTCTTTAAAAAGCAAAATTAATTATTTCCGTTTTCTCCACTTAGAAAATATATTTTTGATACAGCTGTGCTGTAGGAGCTATATATTATGTAAAACTAGAAAACCTACTAAAAAATAAATACTTGGGATTACTTGTGTTATACAGGGCTGATTGTTTCTGAAGGTTATGGAATTTGAGTCTCCCGATTTTTGGGATGAAGAAACTGAGCAATTGATGCAGAATAATATTTTGCTTGTGCCTATGAATATTTTGGCCAATCCCGTCTCAATAGCTAATGATTTCCAGAGATCCAACTCAATTTAAATTTCTCCTTCCTGTTCACTCAAGATTCCTTCAGTTGACTTGACAGGTTTTTGTTGTTTTTTTTCCAATGGGATGTAGTTGTCATGTGAAGTGTTAATTGTAGGTAAATTAACTGTTGTTAGTTTAAGACACTGGGATTTCAAAAACGAGGATTTTTTTATTCTCTAAGCATTGCAGCACCAGTAGGAAAGTAGAGTGCTGGGAAGACTTTGCTCAAGCTGGACTTTATTTCCAGTTTTCATCAATAACAACGAGCTAAGGAAATGACATCTGAAGGATCCATTGTGTTGCTGGATGTTGGCCTGGGGATGACTCCTAATGAAATCAAAGGAAGTGTATGTATTTCTGGAATGTCTACTGGAGCAAATGTCCCTGGAATGAGAAAAAAGTCCAAAAGCTTTAAGTTTGTTCAAAAAGCATGGAGAAGAAGCCTTCTGTAATGAGGGAAGCCAGCATGGGCACACAGAATTTTAATTTTTTTAATATTTTTGAGCTTATGTCCAATTCATTTTAGCTTTCTTCTGCTTATTGTTAAGCCAGATGACCATGCAGCACCTAGAGCAGTGGGGTTGCACCCAGATGTACCTGGAAATGTACTGTATTGGTAAAAAGTAAAATAAATAATTAATATTAGGCTTAGCATATGAGCATGACCAGGACTCTGAGTTTCCATTTTGTCTGGAGAGAGAAGCTGGAGTTACTGTGATTCCTCCGTTTGGCCAGAGCTCTTCGTTTAAGCTTTTACATCACCTGAAATTCCACTTGGATATGATTGCACACATATTCTCACCTATCTGCATTCTGATGTGAGAATTAGGAGCTCTGCTTATGTGGATTTTGAGATATTTATTTACATTTAAAATTTCATGGGTTTGGGTGGATGTTTGTGCATGACCAGAAATGCATAAGTTACCTGATGAAGGCATAGTACAAGATTAGTTAGTATGGAAGTTGTATTGTCTTTTCAAATTCTTTTGGCAATAAAAATCAGTTTCCAGGGAATATCTTGATGCTGAGTGCAAACAAACAATAAGTATACAAATAACTCGGCATCGCTTTGCATTGCAAAGGGAAGATGTTTAATTTATGATCAGGTTACAGCTACTAATTTAAAGCTCTTAAAACATTTAGAATTAATCCTTTGAAATATTAAAATACTTGAAGAAATAAGCCTAGAAAGTGACTGTTTTACTAATCCACCATGCTGAGCCTCTCTGGGGCTTCTGCCCTCTTTAGAAATAAGGTGTTATTGGAGCTGGGGGTACTGGCTCAACTAAGGCAAGGATCAATAAGGACAAGAAGAGTGTCTAAATGATAAAAGTTTCCATCTAGCTGCTCCTCTCTCCAATTTCCTTACTGCAAGTAGCCTCTTTAAGAGAGGTAACGGTCCAGCAGTGAGCTCCACTATAAACCTGAAAAAGATGAATGATTCTTGTAATTTCTACTATAAATCTGCTGTGCACAGAACAAGGGTGGAATTCAAGCTCTGTTTTAATGATGACCAAAGAGGGAGTCTGCAGGAGTGCCACATTTTTGGGGTTTGCTCAGTTGACAGAGGGCCTATGGCCTGAATAAGAGGAAAGCCACAAACATCACTCTTGGAATATATTGAAAAATATAGGAGTTATAAAGGAGCAGTGGGGGAGTGAAATAGGAGTAACTGCTCCAGAGCCAGAAAAAAACCCCTTTGCTAAGCACATGGGTTTACTGGAAAGGTGAGTGGTACAAGATACATTAGCTGAGTTGATGAAGCTGGGGCTTAAATCTGAGTTTAAAGTCAGGATTAAGAAGTTTTAGCAGAGCTCCTGAGGCCTAAACAAGTTTTCTAAAAATACAACACAAGTTATTGCATGAAAGACATTTGAAGCTTTCTGTTCTAAAAATGAGAAATGTTACCCTTCCCTCTATTTGTGTGAGAAAAGAAAGAACATTAACTAATTGGTATGCAAATAGGGATTGATCCTGACCCAGTTCTTCGCTGTGCTTGTCATCCTCTCAGACAGTCCAGCCATTATTCCAGTTCACAGAGCTAATATTTGCAGAACCTGGGATGACAGCAGGAGGAAAGTTCATGAATGAGCTCTTGCCCTCCCCCACCCTTTGCATTTCAATTAAATGCCTCTTTACACTTCCCCACCTCTGCTTCTGAAATTTTTCCTGGGGGACTTTCTCCCTGCATATGGTCAGCAGGACACTTGATTTCGTAGAATTACAGACTTGCTGAATGGGTTGTGTTGGAAGGGACCTTAAATCTCATCTTGTTCCACTCCTGCCATGAGCAGGGATACCTTCCACTATCCCAGGTTGCTCCAAGCCCTGTCCAAGCTGGCCTGTGACATGGACTCAGCATATGCTAAAAAACATGCTGAATGTTCCAGCTACAGCAAAGCAGCTTTCTAGGGAATAGTAATTGTTCACAAAGTGCTGATGTCTGGTGTGTTACAAGGCAGCACAGTTGAGGACATTGAATTTAGTTTCATCCTCTGAGAAGATTTCAGAGAGCCAGATATTAGGGAGAAGATGATTTATGCTGTATGAGCTTTATTACTTAATAATGCCCTAATTGTTTTGATCACCCCCTGAGAGCATCCCTAGCAGTATGAAGGTACCTCAGTACCAAAAGAAAGGTGACAGAAGGCGACAGATTTTTTTTTTTTTTGAGTCCTGCCAAAGGATATTTTAGTGGATATTGAGATGAAAGATATTACACAGACAGAACGAACTGTGCTTTGGATGGGAGCATTCTGCAGTCCGTGAGCTGGGAGCAGGGATGCATTTTGCCTGCTCTTCCTGCGAGGTGGCTCCCGTCGGTGCTGGCTGTGTGCTGAGGCTCCGGGCGCGGGGCTGAACTGCGGCAGGAGCGCCGCAGCAGCTCTGCAAACACAGAGAGCCAGAGCTGCCTGAGCACAGCTCGCCCGCAGAACTGCCTGCTCTGAGCATATGCAATTCTAAATATGAAATATTTGTGTCTCACTTTGGTTTTTTTTTTTCCCAGCATGTTAAGAAGGAGGCTTTGTTGATTGATTTCAGTGCTATATTCCTGTGGCATATGCCATGACATGGATCCACAGATGCTATCACCAGCAGCATGGTACAAAAATACTCATTTCAAAACTCTGTGACTGCTCACAAGAAGCCTGAACCTCTCATAACTATTCAAAGAGATCTGTAGAGAAAAACCATACTCTTATGCTATATTTGAAAGAAGTCAGCATGTGCAACTTCATGTTCATTTCAACTTGTAGCAATCTAATGCAGCAGTTCCTCCTGGTGTGGTTGTCTCTGCAGGTTTGTGCAGTGATGGCACAGCTTCACTTTCTCTTGTCTACCAGCACAGTCTTCCAGCAAGAAAAGTTCTAGAAGTGCTTCCTGCCTTCTCTTCGTTCCACGTGTGCACACACATGAACACAAACCCCCTGCAGTTTCTCTGTGGTTTATACTTTACATGCTGTAGCTGTTTATGGTGGGCATCTTAAGGCATTTTTAGCAGCAGCTTATTAAGGAATGGAACATGAAGACAACAACCATATTTGTAACAACAAGTCTGTGCACAGCAATCCAGTACATAATATTCAAATAATGAGTAAAAATGCCTGTAGTGGTATCCAGGAGTAGAGGAGGTGGTGTTTTTTCTGTGCTGTGTTGAAATGGCAGAGGGGAAATGGTGATGAAGATAAGGATAAAGACTGGTGGCTGTGTGGCATTCCTGATGCACTGCTCCAGGGCTGATAACAGGCTTGGATTCAGAATTAGTAAAGAGAGTTTATAAATCAGGCAAGTACTTGGAAATTCTGATCTTATGTGTTTGGTCTCTGGGATTTATTTTTGTTTGGTTGGTTTTTATTGATTTACACACAGCTAATGGCTTGCTGGAATTTACTCTCAGTCTGATGTGGGATGTAGGGATATTGTGTAGGGGAGATACCTCCTCCTTTCAAATCCCAGAGTTGCTGGAGGTTAAAACCTTGTAAAAAATGTGCAACAAAGAAGTGTTAGGAACAAATTGCCCTCTATTTTCTGATCCCAGTCACCTGACATAGATACAGGTTATAAAAATTGAATGTCTCCTGTCACTGGGGTAGATTGTTATCCATGGACAGGAAGGATTGCTGTCACTGTCTGACCTATGATTTCCTTTTCCAAACTGGCATCACTTTGCCTTAGCAAGTGAAAAGCGAGTGTTTATACTGAACAAAGGTATTTCTATCATGTAGCCTAAATATTAGTAGTGTGAATAAGCAAGAGACAACATCCACATTTGGGAATCTTATCTCCATTCTTTTTGCCTTTAGTTGTCATGTGCCTTCTTAAGAAATACACTTTTTTTGTCTTCCTCTTTTCACTTCTGAGTCCTCTTGAAGTTCCAAAAAGGAAAGTGTTTAGATATGAGGTGGTATTCTCTCCTGCTTTCAGATATTATTTTAAAGTGAACATCACACCTCATCAGAGCAGAGATTCATTGCATTCCTGCTAAAGGAAATGGGATTTAAGGATATACTAAAATTTTAAGAATTTCATTACATTTGTTCAGACATAACTTTAGTAAGTACCATCTAACCTTGAGTAAGACAGAAAGATTGTATAAATCAGTACAGTAAATTACAGTTTTCAACAGTTTTTAAAACTGCATGCAACTACATTCCTTAGAACTTTAGTGGAACAGGAGCATCTGATTCCCTTAGAAGCCTTTGAAACTGTGCTAGTGTGGATGAGGGGCAACACACACCTTCAGATGAATCGAGTATGCAAAGGCAACCTCAGTTGTGTCATTCTTGGGCTGGGAGGTGATTAGTTTTACTGCCATTTCTTATGCCAGCTTGGGGAGTGCAGCATTATTCATCGCAGTGTTGTGCACATTGCAGTCCCAGAAAAAGCCCTCGTAATTCCTGGGTATGCCCGTGTGCACCTAAATCAGCATTCCTGCTGAAGTTGTGCTCATTGATTGCAAAATGTCTCATGCAAGAATATCAGAACCCTTCAGAAACACTTGAAGAGGAGCGAGGCTCCATGGAAATCAACAGATGAGGGAATGTAGAGGGCACGTTGCTGAGGAAGTAACATAAGCAGGAGAACTAAAGGGCTGGGAACTGCACAGTGTTTGTACCAATGTTTTGTCTGAAATAAAAAGCAGGTCAGGTTTGCAGAAATCTAATTTATGGTTTGGGTTCTGGTTGCACAATCCACTGGGTTCCCTTTCCCATAGTTTATGATGCCATAAGAAGCTGCAATGGAATTAGGGTCCTGTAATTCCTCAGCACCTTTGAATATGTATATAAACACACACTTTTTGTTTATACTTAATATAAAATCATAAGTAAAATCAAGGCCCAACCTGAAATCTAATTAAATTCCTATGTGAATATTGTGTCTCACAAAGGCTGCTTTTATTAGCATTGGATTGTTTGGTGTTGGTTCAACCTAACACATGCCTTGAAAACTGTGTCAGCTATAAGTAATTGAAAAGGTCCTTGCTTGTAGTCTAAAATTCAAAAAATGGATGCAAAATCCCACTCCTTGATCCAAGCATGGGGAGGTGGCCTTGAGGTAGGGAAGGGTGAGATGGATCCCTGCAGTTTTTGAGAGCATCACCTTGGAGGGGAGCAGCTCATCCAGCTGCAGGAATGTGTCAGTGGGATGTTTGCCAGTCCTGGGGTCAGGATAAATGACTAAATAAATGCTGAATAAAACAGCAGCAGTATCAGCCCAGTGCATCCCCAGCAGGTCAGAAACCCTGCTCTTGGTGGTCCTCTCTGGCTGTGGGGTGAGGTAGAAGAAATTTGCTTGGTCATGTGGTGGCAGAAATAGGAAAATGTGTGCAATGATCATCGAGTGTGCTGTCACCCAACCTGGCAGTGATCAGCACTCCCTTTGATTTTCACAGCTTTTGTCAGTCTGGAGTCACATTCCGTGTTATATTATGTTTTAACATAGTTTTCCAGAAGTAATAGAATCACAGGAAAGAAATGATAGCATGTGTCACATAAACCTGGATGTAAGAGGCACAATACTGTGTTAATGGGACACCCAGCCTGCTGGGATACCTTTGTAAATGGAAATTGATTTTCTCCAGGACTCTTTACTGGGTGAAATAAATTAAATATGCATTTAGTTTTACTAGTTTAAAAAATGTCTTTGTTAAAATAAGTGCGGTGATACAGAAACATGTTCCAATAAATTAAAGTAAGATAAATTATATCCAGCAGCTTGTTGAATACCTCAACTTAGGAGGTTTTAAAAATCTAAATAGTACAACAGGGACCTGCCAGTTTAAAAAAAGCTGATGGAGATCTCTGGAAGGCTTTGTCTAGTTACAGATAGTTTTACCTTTTATGATGTAACCATGTGTCTAGGCTCTATTTTCCTCTTTCACTTCATGCTTTTAATTTGATACAATTCTTCTTGTGAATATTTGAGGTGGAGTCAGTTTGGTTTAGGTCAATAGGCCAAGTATGACCTTAGAAATAAGACAGTCAACTTCCAAAAGCTCCACAATTTCTACTCAGACACTTAATAGGTTTTTAGGACACAAATGAAACCATTGTAGTCATTTTGCTGATATAATTTACTACATTAATGATCAAAAAAGTGAAAAAACAGAGTAAAGATGTTAATTTCAAGCACCATTACAGAAATACAATACAATAGAATAAAAAAAAATCAGATAAATGTTCATTTGCTATAAACTGATGGTTGTTAAGAGCCCATTGCCCTAAAGCAAGCTATGTTTGGAGCAGCAGCAGACCGAGGTCACTGTCATTTGTGAAATGCAGATTACTTATTGGGGATTTTTGTTAATGTTTTAATAGAAAGGGGGGGGGTGGTGATTAAAATGGTGTTTCCTCAACAACAAAGAGTCATCGTTGTTCTGGTGATGGTGTGAATATTCTGCTGCCTGTGGCTGTGGTGGCTCAGGCACCCTTGAACAGACACCCCAGACTGAGGGCTCGCCGTGTCCTGCACCCAGCCCTGCTCCTGGCCTCCAGCTGCTCCTGCTCATGACCCTGCTGCTGGAGCTGCCCCTCTCTGCCTGGCCAGTGTGGGCATGCAGGATCTGATTCTGCTTTACTTGGTGCTGGTTCAAACGTCATGGCATCACGGTAACACACTGTGTTTTCCCAGAACTGCAATCCCTGACAAAGTTCACACGTGTAAAGAGATTACAGCGCTCAGGTGACCACTGTAGATCCTTCAGTAGCTTCTTCCCTCTGATGAAAATTATGTGTAAGGTGGAAAGTGGGAGATACCAAATATAAGGGGCATTCAGGTTTAAAACTGAGCAGATTTGTTTGAAACGTGGCTCCTTCGAGAAGATTGCAGTCACTGCAGCATTATTCAATGCAAAATAGGTTTCAGAGCCATTCCCTTGGTGGGAACTGGGAAGAACCCTCACCGTTCACATTTGTTTAAAAGCTCAGGGCTGACAAGGCTGCTCAGGTTGAGGCTGTTGCGCATGTTGACATCACAGTGTGGATCTCAGTCTTGTTAATCATTTGATTTGCATTACTTATAAATATCTAAAAACCAATCAGAATTTTTAAAAATAGTTGTTGAGTACTGAAGGTATAGTAGGAGAAATTTAATTTGGGGTAAATATGTATTTTTAAATAAAAAACTTCTCTAGTGCTCTTTTGCACGTAAAACAGACCTAGTGACACTTCTGATATCCTTCATGCATTGTGACATTTTTACATTTTCAGCTAGAGAAGCGTGCAGTACACAAGAGAAGCGATTGTATTAGCTTCTTACTTTCTGCACTGCCTATTTTATTAAATAATGGCTTAGAAATATAAAATAAATCCAGTTCATGCATAAAGATGAATGGAGTGGAATAATCATCATGTGCATAACTTCAGACCCTGGGTGTGGTACGTTCTGGGGGATCCAGGCTTGTTTCCAGGGAGTGCCTGTTCCCATCCTACTGAACACAAGGGGGATTTGTTTATTTATTAGTGGTGTCTGTCCCAGTCCTGTCTGTGGAGGTGTGGATGCAGGAGTCTCTTGCTGAGGAATTCAGGTGAGCTCAGCTGCTCTTCCTTCAAGACTCTCCCAAGAGAGGCTGTGCAGAAGCTCCTCTCTCTGTGAATCAGAGCCGAGGTTCTGCTTCCTCCCCTCTCCTTGGACCTCAACTCAGCAAACACTCCTGGTGTAACCCCCTGGCACAGAGCACCTGGACTCCTGTCAGCACAGAATACTCCTCTCAAAGGCTTTTTGTGCCCAACTGAGCCCACTTTGGACTACAGAGTGTAGGTCTCTGTCTGCCCATATCCACGCTGGGAGCAGCACACGTGGACATGGTGATTTGCCCAGGCTTCAGGAGCTGCTTGTGCTGGCAGACATCAGGAGCGATAGAAAGCTGTTCTCAGGATGAAAGAGTACAGCACCTAATTCTGCATCCTGTTCATTTTTATAGGTATTTTTGCTGTGAATAGGCAGCAAGATTAAATGCTCTAATTTCTATGGTGCACTTGGAATGCAGGCAGGGATATTCTACAGTTTCATGAATAAGGAAACTCCCAGAGAAGAGTGGTGGCTTGGGGCTACAAACCTCTCCACTTCCAGTGTTGTGAAAAGCATAGGATTGGACCAGAACAGCATAGACCAGTATAGAAGAGATCAGAATAGAAGCAAAACCTTTGATTTCTTACCTTTTCAAATCCATTTTAACTTCTGAGAATGTATTTCCTCTTTAAATGGCGAAAAGTAGCCCAGAGAAGCACATGAAAACCTTAGGAAGGGTTTAAAATATTAAATCTGTGAAACTGTTTATGATTAAAATATTGACACCAAATCAATAAAACTATGAAATTCTACCAAAGATAACTCTGCAGTGGTTGCAAAATTTTGTGGGATAATTAATACTGGAATAGTATGAACTAATTTAAGCATAGTATTAACAATACATGAATAGAATTTGAAATATTTTTTGGCAGAATCATAAGAAAAGACACTTAATAGAGATGAGCATTCTGCTTTCTCTTGGTTTTCACGTAAGTTTGTGATCTCCAACTTCTTTGGGCATTCTTCCAGCAAAGAAAGCCCAAACAGCTCTTTCTGTTACAAAGTTGCTGCTCTCAGGGACTGAGCCCTAAAGACAAACCCAGGTTTATGATAAAATTAATGGAATTGGAATTTACTGCGGGTGCATGTATATTTGTTCTAAAATAGCTTGAAGTTGTGTTTAAGCCCATTATAATTTTACTGGGGAATTGTTTCAGTGTTTAATATAGGAATTTGTTTATAGATTTAAATATATTTCCAGACAGAATCTCTTTAAAAATAAGATGGAACAAAAAAGTAGGGGTTTTTTATATTATGAGTTTGTATTGCAGTAGATCTCAGATGATACGCTTATTTATCCTCTCCTGTGTGAGATCAAAGCCTTCTTTGTGAAATATATCCATGATACAGAAAATAAGAACAGCCCAGCAATAAGGGAAGGATGTCTGATCCCCACTACTGTAATCTGCACCCCCAAAGAAATCCTCACCTTGTGAAACTGCAGCTTTAAATAGAAGCAATGTTATTTATGATGCTCACAAACAAGCCCACTGGAAGTCAGGGAGCAGCCAAGATAATAACAGTCTCTCACAGGGCAGATATTAGACAGAGCTGTATTTAAAATTATTTCTAATTGGAATGTGATTCTGCATATTTTGTACCCCAATGCAAATGCAGTGTGCTGATAAGGTTCTTAAAAAGAGATATTTAGAGCAGCAGACACTTGGAAAACACAGGGTGTGAAATCCAGGAGCAGTTGGTTGATATTTTTCTGTATTTTGTATGGTTTTTATTGACCCACAATGATTTGGTCCTTTATGAGAGAAGACACAACCTCACTAGCATTCCCTACTGTGTGGGGGACCCACTCTGTGCGGACTGCTGGCTTTTGAGAATTAACAAATGAACTAAATGAGTGCAATAAAAATAAATCAGGGATGGTGCATTGCAAAATGGGCTTTGTTCATTTATTTCTGACATGAATGGTTTAGTTTTAATTATTTATAATCCTTCACAATGCATTGTTAAATGTTCTGCGACATATTTTGTAGAAGTAATGAAGTTTTTGAAGTAGCAGAGCACAGTGCAGCTCTCACACCAGCTGGGTCTGGTGGGGACTGAGCTCTGCAGGAGGAGAGGGACAGAAGGTGCTGCTTGCTCCTGTTTCCTTGTGGTGCGGAAGGAACTGCACTCCCGGACTCGGTGATCTGGACATTTGGGGTCCCTTGGTGCTGTCAGGTGGAAGTGGCACATCAGGTGCAGATCCGACCCGAGCACCTCAAGCTGGCACTGTGCAAGCGTTTTGCTTAGGAGAGCAAAGCTGCTGCTTGTCCTCCTGGCCAAAGCTGGGAGCTCTCTGCGTGGCTGAATAAATCAGTGTCACACTTGCAGGTGGCACAGGCACAAGTAGCACCAAGGCAGCCGAGGGAGCTGCGCTGCTGCTCCTGGGGAAGATAAACAGGGACAGCAAAGGCTGCGAGTGACTGAGCACATACGGGAAGGAGAAGTTTGAAACTGCAACGTGTGCACATTCTCTGGTTCCACATTTTCACATCATTGCCTGCTCTCTCAAGTTGGCACTAGCAGACAAATGAGGACCTGGGCTTGGAGGCAAAGATTTATTAAATAACCACAGACCTCTTTCATATGGTTTTGCATGGGAACTAAGGAATGGAATTGTCTCTTTCCATGCAGGAACAAGGAAAAGAGTTGGGCACTTGGGGAGGAGGAAAAAAAGATTCAAAAATAACCAAGTGTGGTAATTTAATCTACTGTAGATACAAAAGAAATGAGCTGAAGTGTATTTTAATCCATCTTTCAATTTGTAGAGAGCCTTAAAGTTCACTTTTATTTCTGACTCTCCTACCTCCTGTGAGTTTGTAAACTCTAAAACCTTTCCAGTCGAATTTTCTTCATTTTATTTTTAGTACTTTCAGTCTGGTTGAAGTCATTAGCTACCTGAATAAAAAGCTGATGTATGAGATAACCCTCTGCATCTGTGTAGAGGTAATGGAAGATATCTGTTGGGGAGGGGGATTTGGTGCAACTTGCTTGAGGCGGTGAAAACAGTCACAGAAACTCACCATGGAAAGAATCTTTTTACCTCTCATGCGAAAACTCCACCTGAAACCATCTCCTCTGCTCTCCATGTGTCATTGTGCTGATAATAACCTGGCTAATGTCTTACTCTTGATGGGTTGAAGGGCTGGATTTCACAGCTGTTTATGACATACTTTTCCACTATTGATGGATTCAGCACTGGAAATAATGCAGAGAAATTAGTGTGTTCTTTTTCCCACTTGATGATAGCAAATGTATCAATATAAATGTGGAGATGCTATGCAAAAGCAATCAAATTTAGTCTGGCTTTATATGTATGTAAATGTTTTATTTTTCTGTAGTATTTGTAGTCCTTTACTGTAGCAATCATATTAATCTCTGATGACTTTGGGGAAAACCAGAAATGTTAATGAACAGCACAGCTTGTCTGGGTTCTAGGATCTTCGAATTTATGGAATATGCTTTGCAGTATACTTTATTCTAATATCTTTCTCATGAAGCCCTTTTCCAGGATTAACACAGGATTGAAAATACAATCCTTGATTCTGAACCTGCAGAGACATATTAATGGCCTTAATTTTAAGCACTGGTACTTCAGTAGGACTGCTCACAGTGTGAAGGACCTACGTGAGACTTTGCAGAGCTGAGATCCAAACCAGTAACTTTGCCTTAGTCTTCTTCTTAATTATAACAGTGCACTATTTCCAGGGACAATTGCCAGCTGCCTCAATTACAGGGAGCTGCAGAGCAGCAGGTTGTGTTTGTGCATTGATCCTACAGTCTCTGACTTTCACAACCCTGGTACCATCCAGTCGCTGAACCTACAGACAATGAATATTCTGATTTTCTCTTACTCTCTTTTGCTCCATGACAGAATGAGTTACTCTTTGCTTCTGACCATTCCAGCAGCACAGCTGGGTGCTGCCTCCTCTTCCTCTTCTTTTCCATCCACAGGAGTGTTGAGTATTCATTAGAAAAAAGAGCAGTACTATCATATCCACAGCTATCTCCTCCTTCAGAAGCCTCACAGTGGGTTAATCTAAATTCTGCAACCAAAAAGAAGCAGCTGGGCTTTGTAGTGCCCCATTCTCTGCTCTCAGGGTCGTGCCAGAAAGAATCTGTCCTTACTGCATCACCTTCACCCCCTCACAGCATGTGCAGACATTCTGAACTCAGGTGAAAAGGATGTAAATGTCTTATTCTAGAAATAAGACATGCCTAGTGTCTATACCATGTGCACATTCCACTGCATCTCCTGATAGTTCTCCCTATCAACCTTCTTCTCTTCAAGGACAGCGAGTTCCTAGAAGGTCTCCTGTCATAATCTTGCTTTCCTCTGGGCTTACCAGAGCAGACATTGTGTTCCTGCTCCCCTGGTGTAAAGCTGCTGAGAGTTACATAAACAAACACAGCCGTGCCTGGTACAATGCTTCACCCAAGTGATGTGAAGTTGAAGCGTTGCAGATGAGCTTTAGTGGGGCACCATGTAATGAACTGATAAACCACACAGTTACTGCCTCCTCCTCACATGGCATTTGCTTTCTCCAGGGCAGGGAAAGCCAATCCAGGCTGAGCTGTAATGGTCTCCAGCAACGATAAAAGCGAAATGAAAAGTGACACTTTTCAACTCAGCAAAATATAAAAGTGAGCTCTCCTGCTCCCCTCCTCTGAACACTTGAGCTTTTGCTCCCAGCCAGGCCTGTCAGTTTAGACTAGACTCAGCAAGTGAAAGCCTCTGCTGAAAGCATCGTATCATCAGCTTAATCTTTCTCCTCACTTCTTCTTGTTTGTAAATTCATCTTTATTAGGGCTTTTGGTACTCACTATCATACTTGTTTTGTTTTTTATTCCTCAAGCATCCACAATGGTTTCCCATAAGGAAGAAAGGTTGGACCTCAGTTTTAACATTATAAGGATCAAGTTGTGCTCAGTCTTATGAGGCCATTTCTTGTTTGCTTCTGGTGAGAATGTCTGTGGCTGTGCTGGAAAATTTCAAGTCCTGTTTTTTCTGCATTTGTAGATCAGTATTACTGAGCTGCTTTCTTTGGGAGGAAGTGACTGCTGAGACCCAAGATGAAGGTATTGTAGCAGTGTACAGTACTGTTGATAACATATGTCTGTTTTGTAGCTGTTGTTGAAAGCAGAACGCTACCACAGTCTCTAGAAGTGTAAACTAATTCCTGGTCTGTTTCAAGAAATCAGGACTCCTGACAAAAGCTCCCCTTTGTCTGTATATCTGTTCTTCCACCATTACTGAGCCTTCCACACCTGCTCAGCAGCCTCTTCGACCAACACTCCATGTCCAAGGTCTGGTTTTCCCTTCCGTCCTTTCACTTTCATCATCTCAAGTGCAATATTCATGTATGACTTTTTTATTCTCTTTCAGATTCAAGCTTTTTTATTCCCTTCAAATTTTGAGCTGTCTGTTCTTCCTTGCTGTCATCTCTATTCTTCTTTCTGAAACCATCAGGTATTTGCCAGGAAGACCTTAGGCCAGTGACTGATACGTAGTTTTTGGACCAGAGCAGTGTTCTGTGTGTATGAAATCACTTTTAAGACAATTTCATTACTCTTCCATTTCCATTAGGGTTTTGGGGTTTTTTTTTGCTTCTTTGTCCATACAGAACTATGGAGAGCTGCAGCTTTTGGCCAGCAGGCCTTCATCTGTGGGCTGCTAATAGCTTTTGTACTTTTGTCTTTGCAAGAGTTAAGTCTTCTGAAACGTACTTGTCTGTCTTCACTGCCCCTCTCTCATCTCCATACCCTGTATGCCTAATTACATTGATTACATCATTGCTTAGTTACTTTGGTTTTATTTCCAGACACAGGCTGTGAAACATTTTCTAGACCTTCTGTATTAAAAAATAAATTAAATGGAAAAAAACAGATTACCCGTTTCAACTTACCTGACATTTTGTGATCATCTTGCCTCTAGCAGTGACCACTTAGGTTCTGTAAGAACAGAATAGGACCAAGATTTCAGAGAATGCTTATAGGAAACCCATTCTCTGCTGTGTCAGTGGAAGACCGATGGTTTTCCAAGCAGCTCTCAGCCTTCATGACAGTCGGCTGTCGATGTGTTAAATCTCTTAAGACCCAAACCGTCTTGTTCAAACACTTGATTTTTCCCCTGGGAAGCTTGCAGGGCCAGAAATGGATTGCTGACCATTCCTGAAGGAAGTGTCCTGTCTTGTTCATTAAGTGGATGATGCTAAAAACTTTGAATCACCTATTAATTAGTGGTTAAATACAGTGAGAGCAAATACACTCTGTGCATCCTTTCATTTCTCATGCTCAGAGAAATAGAACAACCCAAGGTACAAGACAGGCTTGATTTCTGCTCAGGAGAAAGGCAGGCCAGGCCCTAAAAACAGGGAGGTAATTAGCAAAAGGCTGGCTGGTGGTATATTTTGAGAAAGAATTCTTTTGTTGTGGATAAATTTTCAGGATTAATGTGAGTAGCTGTTAAATTCCTCAGTTATATTTGGTGGAGAGAGAGTGCCCAATAGATCCATGATAGAATAGAGAATTTAGTTTGTTTCATGGTGTAAGGGTAAGAATTGGATACAGTAGTTGCAAGGGGAATATATCATTGCCTAAATCCTGATAGAAAATGGTAGTTCCCTCTTTCTGTCAATACTCTTAAGATTATTGCTTCTTTGTCTCACTGAAAGTCCAATTTAGGACTTTAGGGGTTTCTTAAAATTTACAGTTTTCACTCACTGGAATTTTAAGCCTACAAGTTTATAAGCAGTTTTTCACATTTTGCTGAGCCAAAAGAGGATAAATGCATAATTTCATATTTTTTTCAGAAACAGACAATATGGTTTCTTTGTTCTCTCCAAGACTTTTTAGACTCTTAAATAAGTCTAAAGCAGTATGCGGTGCTGTAAATTTTAGGCAATTTTTTCAGTTTTATATGAAAGAACTGCACCTATCTCTCTGTCCTTTCTCTCCTTTATACAAAATATAGTGTAGACATATTTCTATGAATGAATGGGGGTCAGTAAACTCAGCAGTGGTCTGGTATGTTTTACACAAGAATCAGTGATTAACACATCAAACCAGGTAATTAGTGCAATGTCTCATAAAATCAGGCTTCAGTTTTATTAGATATCATTATCTATTAATGTAATAAATTTAAGAAGTTATTAAAATCATGGCAATTTAGATCTACAGATAAAAACCTAGACCTATGTGTGCTTGAATTAATTTCATTTCCATTACTTATTTTGAGATGGGATATTTACACTCCATTACATCAGTTGCATCAGAAGTAACTCCATGAATGATAAGTGAATTAATGTTTGTTACAAATTTCGTGGCCTGTAATGAGTGTGGGTATGTGGGCATTGGAATGAAGTGAAAAGTCCTATTGATGTAAGGGTGTTAAATATTCTAACACAGAGCTGTCATGCAGTGAGAAAGCACAGCTTCCAGAAACCTACACTATTGTTTCAAAGAGAAGTATTAAAAATTCCAACCCAGGTATTCATTTATGGATCAATAAATAACAGTCATATAGTTTTATGGCTGTGTTTAATCTCACATATGTAAAATGTGCTGTGATATATGCCCACTATTTATATGTATCCCAAGAATTCTTCTACAGGAATGCTCAGAGTCCTTCCCTTGGGAGCTACGCAGTTAAAAGGAAAATGAACATGAGATCTTGAGAGAGCAAATACACCCAAAGCTGAAAAAACAATTTGTAAGTAGCAAGTCATAGAGAAATCCCACATAGTGATCAAGTGGGACATCAAGGTTTCTGTCAGCTCAGTTGCAGGAGCCAGTTCCGTCTCACAGGATGTTTAAAACCTCTGAAGAGCTCTCCACTACCTGCTGCTCCTGCCCTCTTTTTCTTGCTTGGAAAACATTGTATGTTTCTAGCCTGCCTCAGAATCCTCTGCTTTCAGAAATGATCATTGCTGTTTTGGCAGAATGACTCTGAATGTGATGTTGGCTAAAGCTTGTTCTGTTTAAGGGAAACAATAAGGATAAATAAGGCGTAACGTGGTGAAACGTCAGCCTGACCTCTGGGATCTCATAACTTTTCCATCAAATTACTAACTTAGCCCAAGTTGCTTTTGGCAAATTCCTGTTTCATAAGCTTATCTCTGTTCTCCTCTGTAGTGAACCAGCTCCTGTTCCTGCAGTGGAGCCACATTTATATAAGGATGGCTTCAGCTTCCAGCTTTGGGAACATGCAGCTGCTGTGGTCTGGCAGAGACGGATCTTTGGTGTGACTCAATACAGGAATTCTTGCTTTTCTAAGGTGTACTGATGATATGCTCACATGGAGTTTTGTACTCTGGTTTTGACACATTTATGTAACAGTTTTAAGTTCAAAGGTGCTGTGGTTCTCTTTACAGAGAAGGAGAGAGAAGCACTGGTGGATTCTGTGAATCATGGTGGATGCAGAAGACCTGTAATGAAAGGTAAAAAATCCTCAACTTCCACGTCTGGGTTGCATTCCCTGGATATTTAAACTGTGGAAAATGTCCCTTGCCATTCAAACTATGTGGATTAATATTTAACTCTTGGTTTAGAAATTACATTGTTCATATTGTTAATTAACCCTAACTTTGCTAATTCTGTGTGGTATCTTAGTGCTCTCAGCACAAGTGTTCCTCCTCCTGACCTTTTGAAGAATCTTTATGGATACAAAAATATAAAATGTTGAAGAATGTGAGCCATTAAAACTCTCCAGTTGTTTTTAATTCATCTCTATTAAAATATGCATACTTTTAATTGGAATAAATGCTGACCTATAAAGACCAGAGACATTTCCAAATGAAAACAGAAAAACAAACAAAAATAAGTAACTCACCTCTCCTGGCATCTACTAAATTTCAAGTTTGATAGATTATCCTTTAGATTCCAGATATGTTAAATCCTTTAATATAATATTCAGACTAGGTATTGACAGTGCTACTATCACATAAATGGGGAAATATGACTTTGCGTTTTAAGCAAAAGGTGAGATATATGATTAATTTATTTAGATAAAAAAATTAACAGAAGTTGTTGAACTAAAATAATTTTTTCAAGTATTTCTTCTAGTGATAATGATCTGGATTCTATCAATGCTTTTTTCTCAATTATAGTGATTGGATTTCTTCCTGTCCCTCTTTATTTTATTATTTAAAACAATAAAACTATTGTTTTAGAAGTGTCTGCCTTGATCTCTTAACTTGTTCAAATTGTTGTGGTAGTGGTGTTTTGTTTTTTTTTTAATAGACCAAAATATTGAACTATGTGAAAAAACTATTTTTACCACTTGTAAGGGAGAGGAAATATTCCTTTTTAACCTCTACTTTGTCTCATCATCCATTGAGGATGGATATGAATACATAACTCATTGGCTGCTGTGAAACTAAATCATTTTTCTGGAAGGTTTAAAGATCCTTGGATTTTAAGCCCTATGGACATGTAATTAAGAACATATGGAGGAGCATAAGCACCTGAGCTATGGCTCAAGCCCAGTTTTGATGAATCATATAAGTGTAAGGGAAAGAGAATAGTTGGAATAACAACTAAATTAACTCTGACTCTTCTGGAGAGAGCATCACAGAGTCTGGAGCTTCCCTCCCTTTGGCTTGGAGAAGGGGCAGAATTGGGAAATAGAAATAGAATCTCAGAACTGTAGAATCCTAGACTGCTTTGGGTTGTAGGAAACCTTAAAGCCCATCTTGTTCCACCTCCTGCCACCACGGGCAGGGACACCTCCCACTATCCCAGGTTGCTCCAAACCCTGCCCAGTGTGGTCTGGAACAATTCCAGGCATGGGACAGCCACAGCTTCTCTAGGCACCCTGTGCCAGGGCCTCTCCAACCTCACAGAGAGGAAATTCTTCTCAGTATCCCATCTAAATCTACCCTCTTTCAGCTTAAAGCTATTCCCTTTTTTCTTATCAAAACCCCAGGTCTGAGTTTTTTGCTTCTGTGGAGGGCTGGTCTTTTGTGCCATGGATTGTGAACCCGGATCCCAGAATGGATTTGGACCCAAATTTTCCACAGTGGGTGAATATGCTAACAGTTGACTGGGATAAATCCCATAATACTGTCAAACTTGACAGAGACTGTACATTTTGTGCAAAACCACCTAAGCCCCACCACTGTCAAATGAAAGAGGGAATTTTACGCTCTCCGTTCCCCTCTGATATATGTTTGGCTGTCATCTTATTTCATAGTTGAGGCAATTGAAACACTGTTTAAATGTGTATCATAAACCTATAGATGAGAACATTTCCCTGCTGGATTTAAACCATTACCCCCAAAGGTGTTAAAGAAACCACACTCTGTGTCACTTTTTAAGATCAAGGGGCATTTTTGATGTTAATGCCTAGAAAAGGCAGATGAACACTAACAGCTGCTTATGCACAGGCTGGTGAATTGAATAGGGAAATACTTCTGTTCTGGAAGTCAGATCTCCAGAGAAAAATGATAAATTGTGAGCATCCTTAAGTAAGAGTGATAGTCTCTAAGGATAGTTGAGCAAGGCTGATAATACAAAATATGTAAAATGGGGAAAATATTTAATACTTCTGTTTCTCTGCTCTAAGGAGTTGGAAGGTTGTGTTAACAATATATACGGCGCTGCTGTGCTCAGGCATGCAGGAGAAATGCAATATATTAGTTCTCAAATCAGTAGTTTGTGAAATGCGTTTCTGGTATCCAGGGATTTTCAGGGCTGTTACACTGATAAGGAGTCAAGGGCAGTCTCCTCATGGGCTGGGATGGCTGTCTTGGGAGAAGAGGGGAACAGGAGGAAAGGAGAAGCAGATTAAGAGCTGGACATTTTAGTGTTTCTTTACTTCCAAATGCTGATTTTTTTTTATTTTTTTTTAGCTCTTCAGTTTGCAGATATTTGAAGCTCTGCAGCAGCTTCAGTTCTGATTTAGAGGTGATGAATCACCTCTTTTAAAAAGCCTCCTGTAGGAAGCTGTGGTGTACAAGGAGAACCTTACACTGAGGAAGTTTATTCCCATAGGAATTATAGGTGATTCCAGTGGGACAGACAGAAGGAGAAAGGAGAGAAACTTTCCCTGTGGTCCCTGATAATGATGTTCTGGTATGAAAGTCACCCATGGGAGAAATGCGTAGGAGGCCAGCAAAAATGGGAGGAGTATCTAAGATTCCAAATCTTCTCCACTGGTTGATCACGTAATAGAATAACCTTGAAATCTTGCTGGCTTTTTTATGCAAGGAACCCAAAGTAAAAGCCTGGAGGAAGGGAAAGTATAGCACCACCAAAGGATTTAAGATGCAGCCTCATTCATGTTGTACCACCAGGGCTCAGATCCTGCAGAATTAGACCACTTGGAAGGAACTAAATATACCCTTTTTTTCTGAAATCTCTGGGAAAGAGGGAGACAGCAAACGTACCAGGTGTGTCCCTCCAGGGGACTTTCAGGTGAGAGGAGTTCCTTTGAAAGCAGAGGTACAATTTATTGTTTCCTGCACCAAATTTAATGAAAGAAATCTGAGAAGCTATAACCACCACCAATAACAAAAATCCATATTGTTTATTGTTACCCCTTAACTGGACAGCTTGTTAAACTGAAAGTTCCAGTAGAACTTTATAAAATTATCATTATTATAAGAAAAAGAAACCTAGGATGGAGACAGGTATATTTTTGAGGCAATTCCATTTTCTTACCCCAAAAAAACAAAAAACAAACAAACAAAAACAAAAACAAAAACAAACAAACAAACAAACAAACAAAGTAATATTTCTTGCATAAAACTCTACCAGTCAGGCTTCTAGACCCTGCATTTGGGCCAGGAAAGCCCCTGGTTCAAACTGCAGCTTTTTGCTGTATTTTAGGTGATGCATCTGAAGTTTTTCATGTTTTCTGGTTGCCTAATAGAACATGATTCTTTTCTACATTTACATTGTGTGAAACACATAACTTCATTCTGCCAGTCTCGATGAACTACAGCCTCACCATAACACTTTTTTTATAGCTTGAGAAAATTTTTTCACCTGAAAACTGGGATTAAGACTGTAAATTCTTTTAAAAGAGAGTTGATACTCAGTTACATGTGGCTTTGTGATTGATGACTGTATCCTGCTCAGCTAATCTCAGTTTGCCAGTAAACCCTTTATGACTATGAGAATTTTAGGTTCTTTGATTTCTATGATAAATTCCTTAAAGCTGCTCAGGCTTTGCTGGATAATTGCTTCCTCTCTGTGGTGTCACTTTAAACCCAGGGAAATGTGCCATCTTCTTTAAAACAGTTACTGTATTTTTTGATCTGTTTGTAATCTGCAGCATTAAACAAAGCAAAAGCAGGAACAGGAACAAATGATGCCTAACCCCTTGCTTGGCTCTGTAGGGCAGTTTCAGAGTGTGCTGGCTGATACCCTGTTTGCTGAAGAAATCAAGGACAGAAGGAGAAAGCTGTAATGAGACTTGGTGAGTTTTGATTTTAATTTTTAGCATGTTTTTCCTTTCAGGTTAGGAACCATGTGTGGAAGATCTCTGATTTTAAAATTGAAGTGAAGCCACGAAGCCTCCTGCCAGCAGAGTTAGTTTCTCTGGTTGTGCTTAAAATGGTTCCTCTGTTGCATGCACAGATCAGCTTCCTCTGTGAAAGCAGCAGAGAGCTCAAGTCAAAAGTGACTTCTATTGGTTTTGATGGAAGAATTGTAGGCCATGATTCTTACAGCTCTGTTTCACAGTTTTCCCCCAAAGTTTCACTGACTTTCCCCTGGTCAGAAGCTGCAGAAGCTCATCTGTGCAGTTGTCTCATGGAGAGATTTTTGGCTGCTCAAACCAGGAGGTTTTCCTGCATCTTGTCGCATGCAGCTCCAAGTTTGTTTAGCAGTGAACTTTGGTAAAGTTGCACAACAATACAAGTAACACATCACACTATAATCCTTGCTGGAAAAAAATAGGTAGGGGCATAGCAAGTTCTGCTATTGCTTAGCAGGAGACAGGAATTCCTGCCTTCCTTAATCTCTGAGCTCTTGATATAGAAAACTGGAATGGCTTCCAGAATCCCTTTCAAAATAATCCTTATGGATACCCTTAGACCCTCACCAGTCCAGGTACAGTTACAAACATGTGAAATTAGAGAAAAAATAAGGGAGGATTGGAGCAGAGCTGCCCACCATGTTTTGCTGCCTGGAACATATTCTGCACCCTTACAATTTTAGCAGGCTTCAGTTTTCAGTTCAGTAAGAACACTTTATGTGTTATTGTAGCAAAACTTTGAGCCATGTGTTTTCTTTATTTTCTTTACATTTCTTCTTTTCACTGTATCACCTCACTTCCTCTATTCTGCTCTTTGACGCTGCTCTATCTTTTGATAGTTTTTCCACTGTTCTTTTGTACTTACTTTCCATTTGTTGTGTTTTTTTTATTCTCTACTTTTTCCTTTCTTATTCTCTCCCTCCACTGCTGTCATCATGCTTTCCCCACACACACATGCCTAAACTATCTATTACCATAGCTCGCTTATTCTTATTTTTCTAATGTTTCTGATTTTATTTCTGTTATTTTCTCTCAGGAAATAAACACATGCTCATGCCCATATATACACAGTTGTTCTTTTTCTGGAAAAATAACTATTTCAGGAGTGTCAGGGAGTAGAGCTGTACCTGTGCCTTGTATCAGAACCAGCACACCACACAAGGGGTTCAGGCTCAGGATCCCTCAGCAGGGTGGCAGCAGCACTGAAGGATGTTTCTAGAAGTGATGGTGACTCTGGCCCTGCAGGACCCAGAGAACAACAAGGGCAGGGACTGAGTGACTTTGCTCTGGTGGGTTTGGCTGTAGGAAGGCTCCTGGTTGCAGCCTAGAGGTGAATGTCCTCTGTGAGATCCACCAGAGCTGGGTTTGCATGTTGGCTTTAAGCCTGGAATCCAGCATTGAAGCAATACAAGTTGATGCAGCTTCTTTGTGTCAGCAGAGACTCCCTTTGGAAAACATACTGTTTAAAGCATTCTTCCACTGTAAAATAATCTGATGCATAAAGCAAACCTTGTTGACTACCTTTTTAGCAAAAGAAGCTATTAATAAAATAGGTGCTTTCATGAAAAATCTTTGAAACCTTGGGAAAACCCAGAATTCCTTCTGCCTGGAACTGTTGTTCTTGACACTCTGTTTTCTTCAGTTTGTTCTTTTTTGTCTCCCACCTGCTTTCTACCAGCAAGTGCCCTGAGACACCAGGGCTGCTGCGCTGTGCTGGGAGAGGCACAGCACCAGCCGGGCTGGCATTTAGCACATCTCCTTGTGCCCAAGGCAAACGTGCCCTGGAAGTGTGTGGAGCTAGAAATGAGGCAGTGGAGACAGGCTGCTTTTTGTGCCTGAGCTGAGCGTTTGTGTCTCCTTCTCTGCCCACTGCTCTTCCTGGGGAAGGGGCAGCGGTGCCTCTTGATTTGCTTGCCTGGTGCTACAGGGCTCTGCTGTCACCTGCCTGCAGAGTCATTTGCAAACGGGCCCTATCACTGGGGAGCAGAAAGGTGGTTTTTTCAACCCGAAGCAGATTTATAGTCTGGTTTCCTGTCAGATCTTTGCATTTTCCTTCTCCACCCCTCCCAGTCTCTGACACACTTTTTCTTACTTTCTGTGTGGCTCTTTGCTCGTTCTGCCACCAGTGCCCTAGCTTCTTTCATTCCTGATTCTCCCAAAACTTTTGTGGTTTGGGGGCCAGGGGGTGTTTTACTCTTTGTGTTTCCTTTACTTTTTCAATAGCTGCAGAGCACAAATAACTTCTGCAAGACTCCTGGAGAGACACTGACAATTGCATGGAGGCGACGTAGAGTGCAGCCTGCAGCAGCTGCAGAGAGCCAGCCGGTCACTCATGAGCACCCAAGGTAAGGAGAGCAGCTGGCAGAGCAGCTCCACCTCCCTGCTAGCTACCACAGCACTTGGCTCTGATCACTGAAAGTTCCACTTTCACACCTTGTGCGTTGATATTTAAAAGTTTCTTTGAAAATGGGTCCATTTGTTCTTTCCTTGCCCTTGGCAGGTCTGGTACTTAGTGTGCGGCGATCCTTGGAGCCCAGGGTTCAGGGAGGCAAAGAGGCTGTACCTGGAGGTGCAAGTGTGCACTGGGAAAAAGTTGATATGGAAGTCTAGAGAGGGGACATGAAGGACAGACAATCAGCACTGGTCTCCAGGGAATTTCTGGTTCTGCTCATAGTGTGTTGTGCCCTTTCTTTAAATCTCTTCACTGAGATTTATGCTTTCTGTTAACTAGTAAAATCCTTCTCATTTGGTTTTCTTCCCCTTTTAATCTGTTGTTCTCACTTCCTTTTTATCTCTTCTCAACCCTCTCTATTTCTTATAATCTTTTTCACCATGTCTTTGTGCTTTTTATGCCATCAAGAGTATTTTCTGTGTGACAAATATTTCCCTTCTCCATTCCTTTCCTTTGCCTCTGCCTTCTTTTGTGCTTGTGCAACAGACTGTACATCCTCCCTCAAGTTCTCAATGTGTCCCTCCTTCCCCTGTGTCAGTTCCTTCTTGCTCTTGTGTTCCCCTTTCCCGTTGTTCCTCCAGCTTCACACATGCACTCCTGCTTCCTGCTCCATCCCCTCTCTCCTGTGTTTGCTGCCCTGGCAAGATCCTTTTGTGACAGTTGCTGCCTCTCCACGTCTCTATCCTGTCATTCACTTCCATGGACATTTGCAGGATTTGCATATTTACAGTTTTGGGGATGCATCCCAAAATAGGACACTTTCACACTTGCATAGCTTCCTTCCAGTGCCCAGACTCGTATTTAGTCATTCAAACAAATAACCACTGTCATCCTGTCTCCGTTTCTTTCTGTCTCACAAACAGCATTTCCTAACACCTGTAACCCCCTTTGTGTTCCTCTCCACTCTCAAATAGAGCCTTCCCTGACTTTGGGTTTTCTATCCCTTCTCTTTCTGCCATCCCACTCCTTTCTACCTCCTTACCACAACTCTCCACCAGGTTTCTCTATCTGTTTTTATCTTTATATTACATTCAAACTGGGAGGAACTGCTGATTCAGCTGGGCTTGCACTGCTGCCTTACAATCCCTGCTTCCAGCCTGCAGGGGAACCAGAGGAAGTATTGCAGTCTCTCAGCTCCTCTTTCCTCTGCAGAATATGCAATCTGAGCAGAGAAAGAGCTTAGTGATGGGACTGAGGGTGGATGAAAAAATGGGAGACCACAATGCAAAATGCCTTTGGAAAACTGTAAAAAATAGTATAAGTTCTAGTTATTCGTAAATGTTTTCACTAAACTTAATAAACTTTTGGAATTCCTGCCCTGCAGCAGAATTTCTGATCTGACACTGGCATAGTTTTTGTCCTTTTGATTCCTATGGGATTCCCAGTCCCAGAAGTAAAAGTTCTCAACTCCAGTGCTGTGGTGGCTGTTACTTTGCTTCTAGGATCTGGAAACAGCTCATGTCTTTTATACCACACACAGTGGTGAGTCACCAAGACCAGACATGGCTGAAAACTGCATCCAAGGACGATATCTGGGATTATTCCTTGCTTAAATTTGTATGCTGTGAATCAGATATGACAAATAAGTGCATTTCTTTGATGAAGCTTTGTAGCCTCACCTTCCTGAGCAGGACTATTGAGAGTGAAGATTTATTTCTCTGGATGTTCTGGTGTGGTCTTTTGGGAACTGAGTAAGGTTCACTTATTAAACTCAGCTGAATTAATAAGAGAATTATTATGTGGGAGAATTCTCATAGCAATCTGTCTGGCTCTCTCAAATTGTCCATCTCCATATGAGTGAAAGGAGCTTAAATTTTTATGTTTGCAATTATAAGATATCCTTTCTGATTCAGAACTAGAAAACCGTGGCCTTTGAGCTGTGAGCATTCTCTTCTGAATACAGAAACAGGTACATTAAAATATCTTTGCCTTTTGGAACTTGCAAAAAGTCCACAAGCCTAGAACAATAAAATAAGAGATGTCCATTTTATACATTCAGGTCTAATATGACTCTTTCTTACTCTGGTGCAATTCGTCTTGTGATGGGAACAGCATTTTTATTCCGTTGAGTCATTCTATAAAACTTTCGGATTTTGAGCCTTGTTTTGTCAGTAGTTTTGCCCCTATTACTGTTTCTTTTTGTAAGGCTCACATAAATTAATTGGCTGAGACAATGTGTGTTGTCTGTCTCTCCCTGCCTCCTTTTTCTTTTGCATCACATAGTTTGTTTGTGTTGGGTTAAAAATGGACATCATCAAAGGTGGGTTGAGACATTTGCAAGGGGACCTGGAGACAGAAATTTCGTTTTTGTGTGTGTCTGTGTCCAGTTTCTTGAATCACGTGTCTGGAAGAGGAGAAATTTCAGCAGGAAAGAGCATGGAAACTTTTTATCCTCCTCAGTAAATTGCTGTATCAAGAGAGCCAACCCCAGAACAGAAACTCAGAATCATGTTTGACTCCCTGTTCTTGTGCAAATAGTTACTTCCAATTAGATTTAACTCTTAATTTAGAGTTAAATAACCATTTATAATAAACTTTCTAAATAAAATTTCAGTGTAGGAGAAAGGAAGAACTGTCTGACTGCATGTATCTGTTACAATTAAAGACAAGTTAGACCTCTAGAAGGATGAATCCCAAATAAGTGGGATATGCTGAAGATACCAGAATACCATATACCAAATGACCTTGGTTTCTATACAGTTGCTTGGTGAAAGTTTTCATCAGATAGATATATGGATGATTGCTCACAGAGGATGAAATTTATAGAGGTCCTTAGCTACCCACTTGTTAGCAGATGGCTCAAGTCTCTCTTTGATACTGAAATACATCTTTCATGAAATACGAATCTTTCACTTAGATATGGTCATTAAGTTGTGTAACTGATGGTGGAGTTTGACCTGTGGCAGTTTTCTTTGGCAGTAGCCTCCATAGCAATCTAAACTTAAAAAGAAATATGGAAGTATGCCTTGTAGTTTTCAAACTGAAGGGTAAAACCGTAAACCCTACCAAGTCTGGTCAAGTTTCACCACTGATAGGAGAGAAAAATTCTTTGTCTCTTGTCTATTTTGCCACTGCTGTCTGTAAGATTTGCATTTGCACAACACTGTCTGTTTTGCTGCGAATCCAGCATCTTCAGTGAATCTGCAATTCCTTTTTCAGAGCAAATGATGGGGTTTTACAGGTCTACATATAATAAGATTGTCCATTTCTACCCTTCCTCCAGATTTTCTCTTAAGTGCTGCCTTCTCCCTCTAGTTTGGGTCACTTATTTAATGGCAATGAACATTTTCAGGAAGGTAACCTTTCTGCTTGTGGTTTGTTCAAGGACTCTGGAATTATAATGGTTGCTGTCAAATGTATATAATTGGTGTCTGTGGCACACATCCAGTGAGTGATAAAAGCTTCGTTGTCTCTGCTGCTTTAGTCTGTATTCTCACCCTATATCACCCTCTCACTTCTGCTCCTCTCAGGCAAGAGGAGAATGCAGTGCCAGGCAGCTGAAAGTGCAGTTAGACAGAACAGCAGCTCTGCCAGATTCCCTCTCAAGGAGTGTCCCAGCTCTGGGCAGTGGGTTCCCTTGGCTGAGCTTTGCACGCTGACTTGAGTTAAGCACAAAGGTCTCCTCTGAGCTTTGATTTCAAACACTCCCTTCATAACCTTCTGGCAAAGATTTGGGCTCTAGGAAGGGTGATAGTTTGTCAGTACCATGAACTCACAAGCTTAATGATCTACGTGTAGCATTTTACCAGTGGGTAAGAACTTTGTACTTCCATATTCAAAAAGCAAACCCACATTACTAATAGCACCCAAAACTGGCAACATGTTGTTCACTGTCTGTTCCCAGTGCTGAACATGTGGTGAGGAGAATATTCCTGTTATGTTAGTCCTGCAAAAGCTATTTTATCTTCAGGGCTGGATGGGGCATTGCTTTCTAATGCTGTCTACTTCAGTGAATCTGTTTAGCAGCTCAAAGAGAGAGAGAAATTTGTCAAATCTCACTGGAAATCTATCAGAAATGTCAAGTGAAATGCTGTAACATTCTGGTTTTGTCAAAAGGATAAATATATATACAGCTGTGTGTGTGATATTATTTGTAGTAATTGTTGCCTCAGTGAATTTCTCTGTGTGAAGTAACTTGGTGTTGTATTAAGGGATGTGTTTGTTCTGGTCCCTGAGGCCAGCTTGGCCTTACACACAGGTACTTGGTATTTGTTCAAGTCAGCCCTGGTTTTTGGAGTTCACGGGGGGAATCAGCTTCACTGTAGCCAAGGAGAGCAATCCCACTGGCCCTCTGAGCACTGGGTGTTTGCTGGAAGATTTTCCTCATGTTGTAATTGAGATGCTGAGGACCAAATGTAGCATAAGGTTTCTGTTTAAAAGGGGATAAGATTTTTTTTCCATCTGCATGCAGAAGAAGCTGTATGGTAGCAGTACATACATGGTTGTCATTAGCAGCTGAATAATTGTTTCCACTTCATTTTTATAGCTCTAAATGTGTAGAAACATCTCCAATCTGACTATGCCCATACTTGAAATCAGTCTGAGTGCACTTAATAGGTTGTTACATATATTTAACATATTTAAACACAAAAATAAGTTCCTCCAAGATTCTAAACACTAATAAAGACAGCTTTCAAATATTTCCCTCTGGAGATTCTGAATCCAGATGAAACTGGGAAAACACCCAAAGGTTGTTTCAAGTCTTTTTACACCAAGTACATTTCCAAACTACAGTGAAAATGGTGATTGAAACTTTTATCTTCGATGATGAACTGAAAAATTATCACATTTGTAAGATCATTTGAAGGCTTTTGCTTTTAACAACTCAATTCAAATACCAGTGACCTACACTACTTGCTGACCAAACTGGTCCACTGTACACAGTCTGTGTTTAAATGAATCTTTCCTCCCTGGTTGCAGTTTTGTGTGGATCCTCTCCAAAGTCTGCTGGTGCATCCCAGTCTTTTACAAGAACAAGTCACAGTGATATCCAGCATCTGCTACCTGCATCTCATTGCTTGGCTTTTTCTGAATCACAGAATTATTTAGGTTGGAAAAGACCTTTAAGGTCATTGAGTCCAACTGTTAACCCAGCACTGCCAAGTCCAGCACTAAATCACATCTCTGAGCACCATGTGAAGGTAGTTTACATTCCATATGGTTTCTTTTGTAGTTTATTATGAGGTAGTTAGTGAGATCATCAAACTCTCTTCACTAATGATTTGCAGTGACTGAAAATAGAAAATTCCATCAATTTTTCCCACCTTCTTTACTATTGCTGAGCTGATTTTTTTCCTGAGGAAAAAAGTACAAGCTGAAGTTAAGATTATTCCTTCCTCCGATACTTCTAGTCTTCCTTCAGAGTTCTTGCCAAAGCAGGTCAGAATAAGTCTCAAAATTTAATTGTTTAAGAAACTTTTGTGTGTGCTTCATCCTTACAGTTACATATTCATGTATTTCCAGTTACATATTTTTCAGAAAGACCCAAGACTAACATGTTTTATTTTACAAGGTTTAATTTCCTTCTGTCTTTTATTCTCTCTTTTTTTTCAATTTATGCCATGAAAGATATCAAGGTATTATGAAACAAAAAAAATGTTTAAACTTTTGTGTTAGGATTGAAAAGAATGTGTTTTCCTTTTGCTTGAGTTGTTCAAAAAAATGGAAGGAGTTTTACATTTCCCGAAAGGCTGGAAAGGCTGATTCTGTTGGGTTTTTCAATCCGCAGGTCTGTGGCCTGAAGGAAAAGTGATACTTGAATATTTTCATATGGAGTGTTACACTGCAGAATGGTGTTTTTGTGACTCATCCATATCCATACTGAGAGCAGCATCCAGGCAGTTTTGCTGGATTAAACACTATTGACAGCAGCACCTTCACTGAATCACTGCCCAGCAAGGCTGCACACCTGGGAGAGCAGGGCTGGCTCCATAGTGGCCTTAGAAGCTATGTGAGAATACAATATCAGGAAGAATATTCCACCTGCAAGGAACAACTGGAAAATGCTTGGTCTGAGGCAGAAGTGATCAGAATTTGAATGCCCCTTTGAAGGCTGTGGATTCAGTGACAAGCTCCTGATACCTTGTAGTATGTGCTGCAATGCAGAAAAATGTAAACTCATTGCAACTGCATCATTGCAACATGATAATAGTGCAGAAATCCAAAGCTGCTTGAGCAGGATAGTATTAGAAATCTTGAATGCATTTAGAAACTTTGGCTATTAAATATCCTATGCCACCAGCACTCCAAGTAGAGTCTCTGCACAAAGGGACTGAACAGCAGAAATTATTTGAACATTCAAATATTGTGAGGAAAGAACATGAAAAAAGGCAGAGGGTGGTTTTTCTGCTCCTTTGGTCCTCACAGAACATCCTAAGTCCTCCCTCCCTTCAGCCTGACCAGTTTATCTGACTCCCCTCACCTGTCTTGTCTCCTTTCCTCCTCCTCTCTGGTTCTGATTCCCAGCCCATGCATAGGAGTCCCATCAAGTGAGAGAAGGCATCTGGCAAACTCCTCTCTGTCCAGCAGACTTCAGAGCTGAGAGCACCCCTCACCTCCAGTTTGTGGCAGAGGGACATGAAGCAATGCACAAAGCACAGATGCCTCAAAACAGAGATGGGCCATTGTGTTCTAGCAAGCTCTAAGCGCTAAACAAAGTCAGATATTCATTTGGGATATTCTTGCTGTTCTTTTCTCTTGGGGAGAATGCTTCACACATACATTTGGCTGTAGTAATGCAGGCTGTTCGTGTTGCTGTGCTGGGTTTCAGCTCAGAGCATCAGCTTCTGTGGGCTGGGCAATGCCACATCCTGGTGTTCTGTATTATGTTGTCTGTGTCTGGAAGTGGTTCCTGCCCACCTCTCCTCTCCCCTCACATACAGGCAGTGAACTCTGTAACCCCAGACCAGAAATTTGCTCTATCTTAAATTTGGCTTACACAAACCCCAGAGAAACTGAACAGCTTCTGCTGCCCAAACCAGCAATCCTTATTTCTTCCAGGGAAAAGCCAGTGGGTGGTTGATTGTGGATTCTGAGCCACCAGCAGGACCATTCTGTCCTGAAAAGGAACAGCAACATTTTTGGCTAAGCGCTAAAAGTTTGCATATAATCCAAAAGGAGCATATGGCCACTGCTTTAAACTTGCCTTGTTCTTTAAAAATATGCTTTCCCAGAATTATCCATTTCAGACCCTCTAACTGTGGAGTGAGAAAGTTTAAATCCCTCTTTTTTCCCTGCTAGAATAAGTGGCAGGGAATTCATAAATACCAGAAAGAATAAATACTACCATAAATACCAGCAAGAAACAGAGTTATTTCAGGAATTTGTACTCATTTACAGAGACTTCCATCACCACTCCACTGACAACACCAGGGACTATGCATCAGTTGTCTGAAGGGAGCTGTTGGTCCTTGCTCAGTTCAGCTCAACTCCACCATTCAGCTCAGCACCAGCACTGCTGATAAAATGGGCAGTGTTACCTCAGTCAGTCGTGGTGATAACATGTCTGGGTGTGACTCTTTGCCATTGCAAGTGACTGATTGTGTAACAGTGATATGAAACTGTCCTGACTCATATAAGTAACCAGGACCACCGCTAATAAATTTCTTTTTACCCCAGAGAAAATTGTCATTGAGAGCACCCAAGGGGCTTGCCCACTCAGGGAGTTTCTGCTAAAGCCCTTGTAGAAATCCAGGAGTTATTAATGATTAGTCACTCTCAGGAAAGGTCCTGTAAACACTTCCTCCCACACTGATCGCTGTGAACAATTTCAGTGTGAGTGTGGGGAGAAAGCACACACAGCTTTGTGGTTACTGCAGTTCCCCAGCCCTTGCAGAGCTGTCCCACAGCAGAGGCACCGAGTCCCCTCTGCTGTGATGTTCTGTGTTCGAGTGGGGCACCAGGAGAGCACCTGTCCCTGCCTCCAGCTCCGGTGACTGCTGCTGTGCAGGGAAAGGCACTCGTGGAGCCCCTCCTGCTCACCTGGGAGGGTGAAGCCAGACAAGAGCTCCTGACCTCTCAAGAGCTCAGGGAGAAGGTGGCAGAGGATGCTCCCAGTTGACAGAGTTCCACCCAGTAATGTCGACCTCAGTGCTGATGTCAGCCTGGGACGCAGCTTCTAATATTGATAATAGTAAAAAAGCTGGACACGTTCCTATTTGAAGAGACTTTTAAAATTCTCCATATGCTTAGTTTAAAAAAATTCCTTTAATCTTTCTGATGTTTGCAGTACCCTGGAGAATAATGAGAGTTCTTTTCTCATTTGATGAGTCTATTGCTTTTACAGGATTTGAAACACTTGCTAACCTGAGTAGCTTATGACAAAACAGGATTTTGAGTTCAGAGCCAACTTGCTCTGCCTTGCTTCTTTTTCTAATCCAGAATGAACTTTATCTGTTTTTATTTTGTGTTTTGCATGATGGGGTATCATGGTGGAGTAATTATTGCCATAAAGATGATAGAAGGGCCTTGCTCTCAGAGAAGGAAACCTGTGAAAACAGCCCATCATTCTTAAAAAATCTGAAACATGAGTGGAGAAAAGCAGGAGTTAAACTGGCTTCTGCATAACAGTTGCTTTGTCTTACGCTTGATGTTCCATCCCTATGCCTCATTCCTCAGTCTTGTCTTCCATGATGACTTCGTTAGCAATGAGATGCTAATTAAATTTCATATTTACGATTAGAAAATAAAACCATTGGACCTTTTTTAAATAGATTTTTATGAGTTTTGGCTCAGTTAGCTGAGTCAGCAGCATGGATTCTGCAAGGCTGAACTCACCGGCTTTGAAAAAAAAAAGATAAATAGAGCAACTAATGATGAAAGGAGAGTCTAATCTAAAACCTTATACAGTTTCTACACTGTATTAGCTTTTGAGCATGAGAAAAATAATTTGTTTTGGTTCCTTGCAGAAAGTCATGTAGAAAGAACCCATCTTTTTTTATGTCTCAGCTTTGAACAGCTTAAAATTTCATTTAATTTTGAAAATCTCAGTTGTGGCTGGAGACAATATGCTGAAAAGAGATTGATACAGTGTTTGTCATCACCTGTTAGTTAGCAAAATATTTATTTCACAGCTTAGAATTAACACAGGTAAGCACTGGCACACAGCATCTGCCCTCTTCCCCATGGAATGTGCACTGCTGCAGAGTTTATACAACACTAGAGAACCAGAACTACTTAAATACTCTTGCCAGACAGATTTATAGGTGCTATAGACAGCAGTTCCCTATTCATGTAAAAATTAGCACCTCACAAAGCTTTAAAGGCCCATTTTTCCAATACCTAGAATTTGAAGAATGTTCCAGTTGTGAGATTTTTGAAAGCGCTCAACTTTAATTTAAGTGTGTACAGAAACCCTGATTTTAAAAAGTGCTTAACACTCAGCAGCCCTGTGATTCATAAGACCACCTTATCCCATACTCCAAGGCAAGGCTGGCAAAAATCTGGCCATTTATTTTGATGCCTAAATACCACCTGTGCTCTTAGAAAATCTGACCCTAATTATGAGCTGTGCCCTGGAGCAGGAATGAGTAATAGGGGAAATCAATCCTCATCATGGGAGCCGTTTGCTTGTGCTCATCTTGTGTGTAACCTCACCTCAGCCACAAATGCGACATTGCATTTAAAACAAAGACTTTTCTGCACATTCTGCAAATGATTTTGTTGTCAGCCTGTGCTAAGGAATTGTTGTGCTTCAAGGCATAAGTTGGAAGAATAAAACAAACTTCCCAGGATTTTGAGTTGGTTACCACCCTTTGTACTGTTAAACATCTGAAAATCAGGGTTTGGGTGCAAATAATACCACAAATCTTGCTTTTGTAGTAGTTTTTGTAGATGTTGTTTTAACAGCAGCTGCCCATCCTTAAAGCTGCCCATCCTGGGATGCTCACAGGTGGAATGTAATTCTGGCGTCACTTTGCAGTTGTTATTTTCACAAATACTTATTTCCACAGTCAGCAGAGAATTCAATACAATTCTTACACTTCTTCTTACTTTGACTCATGGTCAAGAACCACACTAGGTGAAGACAAACAGTCAGATTTATTGCTATTTTAGTACTTTGTTTCTTTGGTCTTTAAAAAAAAAATACACATTAACCATGAACTGAACCAGACAGAGTTTCCTGAGAAGACCAGAGTTTAGTCTGTTCCCATGGTTAGTTAATTCTTTGGGGATAAATTTTCCACATGAAAGCTTTACAGTATTTTATTCCCTATCATCAGAGCAATGGGCTTAGTTATGGAGAGAGCAACAGAAGATGCTTAATTCCTCCTTGCAATGCTTTGAACATAGAAAATATAGAATTGCCAAGCATTTGGCATTATCTCTTCCTGAAGACAGCAGGACAAGGTCATGGAGACATTACCACTACAGAAATAATGGACAGACAATGTACAAACAGACCGTTTTTCTTTTAGATTGCTACAGAAGTGACTCACAGGAGCTCTTCTGCAAGACAGAGAGTGAATTCTCTCTCTGTTTTCCACAGATTGCTTTCCTGCTCTTAATTGCAGGCCTTGGGTGACAGGGGATGGCTAAGGAAACCCAGCTGGGTTCTCTGCAGGAAAAAAGGACCTGTTGAGCTCCTCCTCATGCCCTTGTTGCTCCATCCAGAGCCCCCAGCTCCCCATGGCTGTAAGAGCACTTCCTCTAAGACTTCCCTCAGCAGCAGTGTCACATTTGAAAGTTGTGCTCAGAAGAAAAGGGAAGTAAGGCAGCCCCCAGCACCTTTCTGCCTGCTAGATATAGACTGCAAGTCTGAGAGGGAGGCTGGTGGGTGGAGGTTTCCGGAGCTGCATGTCACAGTCCCACAACACTGGTAAAGAAAGAGAGAGGGCACAGAGCAAGAAGAGGTGACCAGAAAGCACAAGCTGGGAAGATCTATTCATAAAACAAGCACAACCATTTCCATGTACAAGGAGTAAAATATCAAGCTCTTTCTGATTCCTCGTGGGGGTTTGCCCTTCCTGGACCAGGCTGCTGTGATTTACTGTAGGCTTTTTCTCATCAAATGGCATCCAGCTGACCTCTGTGTGTGTTGTGTGCTGCTGGCTGAGATGTTCCTGCAGCTCTGAACAAGGTGCAAAGATTTGGCCAATGAGGAGAGTACCCAGTCTGTGGCAGACTGTGGCTAGGAGTGGAGCTCACCTCTTCCAGTGAGGTATTGGTTGTGTGAGGTATGTATGACATTGTTCTAGCTCCAGTGGAGCTACAGGTGGGCAGCCTGCTCTTTAAAATTAGAGTCTCTTTAAAAGTAATGGTTACAAAGGGGTCACAAAAAGTAATAAGGTGTAGATACCTGTTCTATCTAGATAACCTATACATTTACATAAAATGAGCAAAATGTATGTGTGAACCATGGGAGTCATCACCTTTAGGATGTTTGATCCAACAGGATATGTTGTTGAAAATGAGAAGCTAAACACAAATGGGTAAGTTTTCACAGAGCTGGATGGCAGCTGTTACACCTTTGCAGAGTACTTAAGATATTTAACCAAATCATATTCTCATCACAGTCAGCGCGTGCTGCTCTTGTAATGAGCAAACCGTTTGCATGGGTGTTGTTTTTCATGTGTTTGGAGCAGTTTGGTAAGGTTCATCTTAAAAGGAGGGTTATCAGAATTGGCTTCTTATTTATTATTTCTTTGTATTTTGTGTGGTTTTACTAGCTGTGGGATTCTTTAACTACTGGAGCTGTGTCAGGGGAGGTTTAGGTTGGATATCAGGAAAAGGTTTTTCCCCCAGAGGGTGCTGGGCACTGCCCAGGCTCCCCAGGGAATGGCCCCAAGGCTGCCCGAGCTCCAGGAGATTTGGACAGCGCTCCCAGGGGTGCACAGGGTGGGATTGTTGGGGTGTCTGTGCAGGGCCAGGAACTGGACTGGGTGACCCTTGTGGGTCCCTTCCAACTCAGAAGATTCCATAGTTCTATGATTCTCCGTATATATAGGTTTATCTCTTATTTTTTCACTATGTTATAATGCCTGATATCTGAAATACTATTTTCAAACTTTCCTGGGCCATGGTGAATTACAGTGAGATTATCTGACAGTATTCAAGATTGAAGTGTGACCTTTTCTGTTTTAAGAATGGCCTACACATTTACTGTCAGTTGTTTCCAAATCTGGAGATTGTTTAAGTGAGTGCAGTCCTCTCCTCGAATGCGTTCTGTTACCCTTTAACTGGAGATGAGAGTATCACCTAGAGAGGGTCATTATCTGACTAGATGGAAAGTGTTCTTTCTCTGTTATTTTTTTAAACTTCTGTAATGTAAGAGTCTGTAGAAAGTGACAATTTTTTCAAGAAACAGACTAAGTAGGAGTTTTGCTTGGCAGAACTACAATTCTTTCTCTCTTCCTGATGTGAACTGGTATTAATAGAAGTGAAATGTTAACACTGATAAGAATCAGGCTGTCTGTGCCAGGGTTGTGCGGGTTTCATATGTACCAGTTAATGAACCCTTGTCCTTACCAGGTTCTTATGTAGCTCATTCTGTGGAGATCCCTCACAAACACTGGCTCTCTGTGCCAAAGAATGTGCTGGATTTTGTAATTTGAGCACACATTTACTGGGACCTAACCTACTGTCATCAAACCATTTGCATCTTTGAGCAACTTGAATTTTTAATTCAAGACTCCTCCTAAGCACACAGAACTTGCCCCCAGCTGTGCCTCCACCTCCTCCTGAGCTGGCAAGAGTCTCATTATTAGTTGTAAAAACAAAGTGAGTCAGTCTAAAGAAAAAATTAACCTGGGACCCAGTAATGACTTCTGAGGCATTTGTTGGACCCATTCTCATGAGCCCGAGGATGACAGCTTCTTTCTTAGTTCTTGGATTCTAGCACACATTAGTTGAAAGGAAATGCTTGTGTTGGTAGCTGATGCTCCAGAACAGAAGGGCAGCTATAAAAACATATTTATACTACGATAGCACAGAGATTTCTGCTGCCCTCCTCATCCCCATGCAGAACAGGATGGAGCATGTGTAGATTAAAGCATTTATTAAATGTCAGATGCTCAGCTCTCCATTGCTACTTCACAAATCCTTTAAAATAGATGCACTGAAGTCCTGTGGTAAATTATTTATTTTAATTACTGTGCCATTATCTTGATTTGCATGCTCAGAAGTAACGCTGATTCCTCATGTTTCAGGATCTGTGGTCCTTCCCTATTTATTCCACATTCCTTTCCTTTGCCTTTGTAAGGCCTTTCCTGTTCTCATCTGTCTCACTTTTGTTCCTCACTTTCATTCTGTTGAATTCCTCTTTCTTTTTCTTTTCTTTTTCCCTATTTAATATTTCTTTTTTCCCCTAACCTCACCATTTTTCACCCTCAAATTTCATCTTTCTCTCCCCTCTCCACTTTTTTTTCTGCATCTCTCATTGTTCATATCTCTCATTTCTCATTTACTTTTACACATATTAGCGTTCAATAATGGCAGTATGACAGCATCTGAAACCTGGGTACTGGATTCTCAAACAATATGTGAAAACAGAATAACACCCATCTAATCACCAGTGTAGATACTGGCATGAGGAGGACAAGTCTCTCTCCATGGACCCCAGAGGAAACCCAAGTGATTTGGGGTGGCTGGAAACCAATCTTTGGAGAACATTCCAAGGTGGAAGTATAAAACGGTGGAATGAAGAGTTTTGAACAGAGCATTTTCAATTCTAGAGAGAAATTGGATTCTAAATTCATGCCTAATTCAAAATGGTGAGATGAATCCATGCCCAAAATTTGCTCCTCTCTCAGAAGTGCTTAAACTGTGTGTTACTGCCAGAGCTGGAAGCAGCTTAATTGTTTGTAGGAAATAGTGACACACAGAGAAATGACAGTTGTCAAAACATCATTTCAGCTATTTGCAGAGGAGGATTTTTCCGTTGTCTTTGTTTATTATCAATAATGTGTGTGCCACAACCAAAGCTGATTGGATGCTGCCTGTTGCATGTTGGAGGCAGCACAAGCTGCTCTCAGTCATTGAGCAAAATGAGTCATTTCCTTCCTGTGAGATCAGGTGATGGGAGCTCAGGGGCTCTAAAGCTGCCAGACTTGAGGAAGAGGTAGAGCAGATACTGCCAGCAGGTGGGGTGTGAAATGGGAAAGCACCAATCTCAGTCTTTCCTGAAACAAAAATCATTACTGGATCCTAAGGAGTAGTGCTGCACTGATTGGGGTCTTTGCAACAATATTGCATTGGGCAAAACAAGGTTCTTGATGTGTAAATGGTGTTTTCCTCCAGAAAGCAATAGGAATTGTATAGAATTTCATTTGCACATTCAAAACAAACGGAAGCTCCATGTAGTAAGTGTGGATTTCAGTTCATTTATTCATCAGCTCTTAGGCAATATTATCCTGCAGCATCAAAAAGCTTGTCTTTGTTGCATACAGTGTTTTCTGGTTTAGGTGGTTCTAAGCAATCTGTTGGTGTCCTGACTGACATCAGTAATTGATCCATGCTTTATGTATGTGTTACCTTTCTTTTTTCTGAGGTGGGGCTTTATATGGATCTGTTCTTAGGAAAGTAAATAATGACAAAACAATAATTAAAGGGAGTTCCAAGACTATTAATTCTTCTGACTCCCTTCTGTTAAGGCAGGACTAGTGATTAGACATAAATCTCCTATTTATTCAATTGCTTGGTTTGTTTGTTGTTGTTTGTTTGTTAGTTTGTTTGTTCTTTTCAGAAGGGAGAAGTCCTGAATATGAGTAACATGATAGAATCTTTCATTTCTTTTCCTCTCTTTTGATTGTTGAGGTTATAGTTATGAGATTTTCTTTTCCTCTTCTGAAGCCAGATGAAGATGCCTCCAGAACTCTCTGAACCAGTTAGGGAGTTTTGTTTGCTTCTTTCTCCCTCTCTTCTGTTCAGAAAATGGGAGTACTACTCATGTTAGCTACTGAAGATCTAGCTTTACCTCCCTGCAGCCTTGCAGGTCTGTTGGTGTTTAGGGTTTCTTTTGTAGGCTGTGTGGAACAGGCAGATTGACTCAATGGAATTTAGTAAGGCATTTTTGTACAAAAATAATCCTATTTTGTGTTTAAAGCTTCTTGCTCTTCTATTACTTTTGTATCTCTAATTCTATTTTTTCTTTTATATTTTGTTGAAATAAGTAAGCTGGTTGAATCTCTTGTATAAAGAAGGAGTTCTGAGATACACAGAATGGTTCTTTTCATGTGCATCACTATGACCCAAAACAGAATACAGCCCAGCCCAGTCAGCAGGACTGCTGCCTTCAGAAAGTGTTCTGAGGTCTGCAGTCTGAAGAAATAAAACTGCACTAATAATAAATACCTTTCTGGGGGCTTTCCATCTCAGTAGTTCTATGTGCTTTGCAGTCACTAATTAACAAGCCCTACCTTGTCACAAACATGCCCATTGCCAGCCTTGTTTCCAGGTGGGGACACTGAAGGAGAAAGAAAGGATATAAAGTGCAAATTCTTAAAGGCAGATGAAGGCACCATCTTGTTTCCTTCGGGAGTCTGGATTTAACATCTGTATCGAAAAAAATTGCAAGGATAGGTAAGCAAATTCAGTAGTTTTCTCAATGTTTAAACCTTTTAAAAGTGGTTTTCAGTACCACAGAACATCCAGAGAGCAGCCAGCATAATTGGAAACTGCTGGTATTCAGCATTTCAGAAAGCCTAGAAGGCACACAGAGCTCTCCTGTCCTTAAGCAAAGGAATATAATTTCCTTATCACACTTTAAACTGTGACTTCCCTCTAAAAGTAAAAATAGCTCTAAATCCCTTTGTGGTTTTGTGGTTCTCTGATACTGCAAATCTGCACATATCCACACAAGCAGCTTTTGAGAAAACCACCCAGTTGTTACACTTTGTCATGTGAGGTGCTATACAAACTGCAGCGAGAAAAGATATTGCCCCACGGACTCTGGAGATGTGCAGAGAAAGAGGATGTAGAACAACACCCTCAAAATGCCGAGGATAATTAGATACATAATTTTAGAGTGTTGTTTTCATCTTTATTTTTGGTTTCAAGTATGATGATTTGTATGTAATTCTTTCATACTCAGCATTTAACATAAAATTCTGTTCTTATTAACTTATAATATGCAAAACATTTTGTGTGCTGTGTTTTTTTTTAAATACTGCCAGTCTGTGAACATCTGTGACAAATGCAGAAATCCAAAACATAACAATAGATTACCTCTTCCAAAATAAACTTTCTTCTGCTTCTCAGTACAAAGAGAAACCCTTTTTTTAATATTTCGCAAAGAGAATATGAGGAAATCAGAAACCTGAGCTGAAAGCTGCATTTGCACTCAGCTACATGGCAATTCATGAATACTGACAGGCTGGCAGGAATTGAGAGCACGGGGATGCAAATAATTAAACAGCTGAAGGGTTAATTTCTGCACCATCATCAAAGCACAAAAAACAAAAATGAAGCTTTAGATGTGACCTGATGATGAGCGCTTTATAGAACCCCTGGGTCTGAAGCCTGCAGGTTTTATTCCCTTGATCAGTGGAGAGTGTCACTGACATATGAGAGTGCAGAGTCTGAGTGAGAACAGAGAGCAGCTTTAACTGCAAGGTGATTTGTTCAGCTAAGAAATACACCACGAAAAAACCAGCAAACGTCCAGAACAATTCATTTGTGTGTAACAGCCAGCAGAAGGATAGTCCCTGAGAGAGAAAAGGAGACAAGGGGAGCAGAGTGCTCCTTTTAATGTAAAAAGGGATCCTCTCTTTTATTTGTCTGCATCTACAGAGACCTTTGAAATAGATGGAACTAGCTGAGATTATTACTGGATTAAGCTCTCCTGCAGTTAAAAGCTGTTTTGTATACTAACTACTGAAAGGAGCAGCAGGAGAGCAATTTTTTAACTGCTGTGGTGATTTCTGATTTCTTTTTGCTTAATGTCTGTTGAAGTCAGTCCAAGTCTGTGAGTTCACACCTGTGATTTGTAACGGATGCCATAGTATTTCTGTGACATATCACAACTCCTGGATGTGTTAGTTTACAGCTCAAGAGGTGTTGGAATCACAAATTAGATAATGGTAATAAAGATCAGATTAAATAAGTGCTCACCCATTTGAAATAATTTTAAATCTGTCATTTTTTATTTTTATAAGTGAAAACAACTTTTCTGCAATATCATCTTAGAAAGGGCAGAAGCAGGGAATAAGGGATATAAAGTGCCTAGAAAATGCATGTACTGCTAAAAAACTTCTAAAATTAAAGCCAGTAATACAAGACCTTTATTGGTTTCCCACTGAGTTTCAGTTGTTACATCTGGGTTTTTGACCAGCACACCAAAATTTCAACCAATGGCAAGCATTTTGTTTCCTATTCAACACTATATTAAATACTAAATCAAAGAATTATTTGCTCAGTAGGAGGGGTTCCACACTAATATCATTTGTTCATTGCTATTTTCTCTGGAACAGCTCCACAGGACACTGGAGCTCCATGGGGGTCGTGCTCTCAGACCAGCCTGGCCAAAGACTCACACCAAAGGCAACACCTCAGGCTCCAGGAAGGGGAGGAGTGATACCTGTGACACATCCCTGGGAGCTGCAGGGCAGCACAGGCTGTTGGGACAGAGCTTAGCTGTGATTCTGGCAGGGCATTTCCAAGGTGGAATGCCAAAGAAGAAAGCAAAAGGGAGAGTCTGACCTTCTACCTGGCAGTGGAGGACCACTCCACTAAATGTAATTTCTCAGGGCTTGCTCTCTTTATAATAGACTGTGTTTAGCAGGAGTTTGCTACTGGAAATCTTTTAAAATTCTTAGCCACTCATCCAATATACTTATTACTTTGCCATTAAACATGATGTCCCCAAAATAACGGTATGGAAGTATTATGCCCATACACAAGGGACTATTTGATAAAGACTTTTTTTAGCATCAGGTAGGAAAAAAAGCCACGTATTCATGCTGAGAATTGCGCTGATGAGTGAACTCTTCTTTGAATCATTTAGTGGAGAAATCCCTTGCTAATGTCCTGAGGGAACTGCTGACAGTGTGCAATAATTTCTGGTTCAGCGCAGCAGATTACAAGATATCTTGCATTTCCTGAAATTCAGGCAAGTGCTTCTTTTGCACTCTGAGGTTCACCCGTGAGGTCCCTGGTCCCTTCCCAGAAATTAAAGGGCCTGTGACTCTCCTTTTTCCAGCTGCAGTGGGTGGCTGTGGCTGTGAGCTGACTGAGGTACTGTGTGACCTTCTGCTTCACTGCCTTCTACTCCCCAAAGTCCAGCTTCTCCAATTACGTAGCGTTTGTTAAATTCACCTTTGAAGTGAAATACAGCGACTTCCAGAATAATGGTGGAGAGTAAAATACATGAGAATGTGTGAGGACTTCAGATGAAGCTCTTTCACCTCTAGCATTCCTCCCACTGCAACCTGCTTTGTAAAGCTTTTTCTCTATTATTTTACCTTTAGTCTGCTCATTGCTTCAGTGTCATTTTTAAATGACACCATACATAAATACTGGCATTCAGTAAAAATTTCACCCAGCCAGTGTGGAGTTCATTAGATCAGGGAGATTTTTCCCCTTGCCCCATGATTCTGCTTCCCATTGAACTGCCCTGGTCTTCCTGGCCCTCTGGGGGTTGCTGTCTCTCCCAGAACATGTAATAGCAGTCACTGGAGTAATGAATTCCCATGCAAGCATCAAAGCAAATGTGGAATAAGTGGCTTCTGGGATGTGAAACTGCAAAGAAAAGAACTCTGCTGGAGTATAGGAGAAGAACAAAGCCCCTGCCGGTACTCCCTTAACTTTTCCATACTGTGAAAAACCATCCAAATTTTTCTCATAGAGGTATTAAAACCTAGACTAGGATTTTTTGACAAATCGGGAAAGCTTTTAAAAGCATAAAACAAAAACATGCATTGTTTTTGCAGGAATATTCTGTATGTCATTATGTGAGAACACTGACAAACACATTATTTAACAGATTAGCACTTTTGGCTTTAGTTTTCAAAATGAGAAATTGATAGCCTTTGGCTATGCAGATCATGAGCTGGTTTTGCTCAGGGATGCTGGGTATAACACAGGCTGCTCCCCAGTTCCTAAAGCTGGAAGCTGAGAAAAACAACATGTTGCTTTTGAGGTCTTTAGTTACTGATTAACAGCAAAGCCTCATAAAGCAGAGCTCTCGTCTCACATGATGCAAGAACTGCAAATTCTTCCACCAGGGTCTCTCAACTTGAAATAGAACTTATGTTCCACGTGCCACCTGGTTCACAAGGTCCTGTGAAAGCTAGAATGCAAAAATAGTACTAATTGAAAGGTTAATATTTGTCACAAAATAAAGAAGGGAAGTTTTTTTTTACAAAGTTTATTTAGTTTTAACTTCAGTACAAGTTTCTTGCCTCACTGTAGCCTGCCATGTAACCTTTTCTAATGAGGTGGGTACAAATTAGGAGCTGGCAGGAAATTGCATTGCAAGCACTCAGAAACTGTGTGACAACATTTGCACGAGTCAAGAACGTTTTCAAGCTGCAGTGACACAGTGCTGTGTCCCCTCATGCAGGGAAAGGCAAGGTCTGAGCTCCCAGGTACCTCCACTCCCACGCCTCAGTGCATCCACAGCCAGGTGCAGACACAGACCTGCCTTAACTATTCTTGTATGCAGTCACTTACAGGTGCTGGCTCATCACATCCCAGGTTCACATCAGTACAGCTTGGAGAGGAGCAAAGGGGGTGAGAATGAAAGCCTTCATTGCCTGCAGCCAGTATTTGTCTTTGCTCTGAGCTGTGCAGGTTCCTTCCCTTCTTGCCTTGCACTGTGCCCTTTGCCATTGCGTCTCTTGAGCAGAGACATCCTCTGACTTGTAGAGAGCTTGGTGGAGTTGGCTGAGTGCAGATTCATCACTGGAGAGCAATGAGCAGTAGTTCATAGGCTCAAGATAGCACTTCTGTGAACTGTCATTTCCCAGATGAGCTGAGGACAGGCTGCGCTTCAAACAGCTTCAATATTGGACAAATTCAGCATTAGTCAGAAGTGGTTCTGAGCTCATCCCATATGACATGGAAGCACAAAAAAGTACCGGGATTGCAGCTGTCCTGCTTGGTGCTCATTTGCCAATTGTGTCTCTTGTTCAGGGGCAGAGCCAGAGATGGATGACTGCCTAGAGGCACTGAAAGATGAAGAGGAGGCTTTGTGGGAGAACGTGGAGTGCAACCGGCACATGCTGAGCCGCTACATCAACCCAGCCAAACTGACCCCCTACTTACGGCAGTGCAAAGTCATCGATGAGCAGGATGAGGATGAGGTGCTCAACTCACTCATGCTGCCCTCCAAAATTAACAGAGCAGGTAATTGTCTGGTCTGTGGCTACATCTGCATCACTGAATAGCTTTGCTCTGCTAAGTCTGGAGAGAGCCTGAATCAAGTTACAGATTATCAGATGGAAACTTTTATCTTATTTACAGGAGGTTTGATGTACAGGGGGATTCTGCTGCTATTTTGATAACAAAGACTCTTTCCAGTGCTGTGCAGCCTGGAGCTTGTGGGGTTCAAATTCCCATCAAAGCCTTAGCAAATATTTCAGTTAACACAAGCAGCAGTCAGTGTCATTCCAGGAGTAGCTTTTCAGCTGTCTTGCAGTACTTTGTGATTTGTCACTGGAAAATCTGCCATCCCTGCCTGGTAAAGGCTGCACTGAATAACTTGTCCTTTGAAATTTCTGTTCCAGAGACCAATTTGCCCACACTCCCACAGAATAACGATCAGCACAAACATGTAGAATTGGTGGCATTACTTTATGGGTTCAGCTGAACTCAGTTAATCAGAAGGATTTTGCACAGCTCATTGCGGTGGCAGAGATGAACATCAGGGATGTGGTATTTGCTCATGCTGCTCGTGGGGCTGATGTGTCACCTCTCTGCTGTCTGTACCCAGGCCGACTGCTGGACATCCTCCACACTAAGGGCCAGAGGGGCTACGTGGTGTTCTTGGAGAGCCTGGAGTTTTACTACCCTGAACTCTACAAACTGGTGACAGGGAAAGAACCTACACGGAGATTTTCTACTATTGTTGGTGAGTAGAATCAATCGCAAAGGAGCCTGTTGAAGTAAGGACTCTCTGGAAGACTGGCTTGGTTTTTTTTTTCAGGCAAGAAGTGGAAATAAAAGCTAATCTTGGTGTAGAATGCTTTTCAGTCCCCTTCAAAGCAAAATGTGGTAGGTAATGTACAAAGCAAAGGGACATCCCAGCTGTCTGAATGAAGCTGAAGAGCTTCAAATGGAGTGATCAGCATTTCCAGAATTTTCACAAGAAGCTATGTTGGAACAGTGGACTGAATTACTGTTACTGACCACTTACATATGTGCAGCACACTTGAAGCATTCAGATTAACTGTACTTGTACAGATTCCTTTTACAAAGGCTGTGCTATTTCCACAGGCTCAGCTGAAACAAATGTAAAGGCTTCATCTTCTATCCAGACAAGCTGTATGTGTGTATATTATGATTCTGATACCACTATGCTGTGTAATATTTGTACTGTTCCCAGTTAGACATACAGGTCTACAGGTGTGTGAATTTGTGTAAATTCTGCACCTCTTTACATATTCTGGGCCACTTGTATCTTACATAGTTCTGCTGATCCTATTTATTGCCTTATTAATAAAGTAATTTAAATAAGTTACTTTACCAGACATTGATGAGATACTCAAACATTTTCAGTGGAGGAGGGTCATGAGGGCCTTACCCATTTCCTAATGAATGAGATCATCAAGCTCCAGCAGCAAGTGAAGACAAAAGATGTGCAGCGCTGTGAGCTCCTGGCCAAGTCCCGCCAGCTGGAGGATGAGAGAAAGCAGCTAAAGCTGAACAAGATAGAGCTGCTGACCTTCCAGGAGAGATACAACAAGATGAAGGAGGAGAGGAATAACTACAATGATGAGCTGGTCAAGGTGAAAGATGAGAACTACAATCTGGCCATGAGATATGCCCAGCTGAGTGACGAGAAGAGCATGGCTGTGATAAGGAGCCGGGACCTGCAGCTGGAGGTGAGATAAATGCTCTGGGCAGCAATGGAGGGTGCCAGTGGCATCTGAGAAAATGAGACTTCTTCTGACAGTGGAAAGATCTGGAGCTCTCATTTGCTTTCGTTATCCAGATGATTGAAGGCATCACTGTATAGAAATGCCAACTGCAGTGAGGTGTATTAATGGCAGATAATGAATTAACAGAATAGAACACAAGTAAAAAATAAAATTTGAAACAAAACTGCTTGCTAAAAACATAATTTTAGCTTTTTTAGGCTCAGTAATATCTTAGTACAGTTATATGACAGCACTTCTGCTGCTGGGGATTTATTCAGAAAGATATCCTGAATTTTCTCCTGTTTTTCGTAATCCAAATAGTCTTGTGAAAAAAGCACAATGTGTGGTCAGCTTCTTAAGTGTTCATTCTGTTTCATATCTCTTTATTTATTGGAGGATTGAGAATTTTTTTTAGTCCAGGTATTCTAAAATTTCACAACCAGCCCATATGAGTTGTAGCTGGCAAGTAGCAGGTTTGTGCTTGAGACTTCACCGGTTCAGTTGTGGACATTCAGCACCCAATTATTGACTTCTCATTAGCATTCACAGTTTAAGCTATTTTTCCCTGGAAGCAAGAATTTTTTCAGAGCACTGAGTGTCAGAGCTAGGAAGAATTGCCCTCCTCTCCTCTTTCTCCTTTTCTCTGCTCCCTGGCTGCTCTAGATTGACCAGCTAAAGCATCGCTTGAACAAGGTGGAAGAGGAGTGCAAGCTGGAGAGGAACCAGTCTTTGAAGCTGAAAAATGATATTGAAAACCGACCCAAAAAGGAACAGGTTCTGGAGCTGGAGCGGGAAAATGAGATGATGAAGACAAAAATCCAGGAGTTACAGTCCATCATTCAGGTACAAAAGCAGCCTGCTGCCTTTAAAATCCAAACTCACACTTACTCCAGTTACAGTACTGGAGGTGTTGGTTGAAACCTCTCCCTGCAAAGCTCAAACCAGCGTGAGTGCAAAGTTTGGACAAACAGAAGGCTGCTTGTACAGCTCCCAGCTGCCCAGAGTGCTCCCTGTACAGGAGTTCTACAAAAATAGTCCTCTAAAAAAATCAAGTGTACATGAGAAATTGGCTCTTCCAAGAGTGCAGTGTTTAATTGCTGAACATTGAACCAGCCTGTCACTACAAATCTGTGTTAAACAGCCAGCACAGAAATTTCTGACAGTGGCTCTGTGTACCCCATGTTAGGCTGTTTTCATATCTTTGCCAAAAGGTTTTCATGAAGCAGAAGATGGTGAAGGTTCCTGTACTTGAGGTTCACTAAGCACCAGGGTGCCCTGCAGAACCTTGCTGTAACCTGCTCAGGAAGCTTCACCAACCTGTGTTTGGACAGGTAGGGAAAACAGTTGATGTGCAGCACATTTGGGACTCCTCTGTGAAGAACTTAGCCAAATATTGGGATATATATGAGATTACTTAGCACTTTGTTAGAAAAGGCTTGTGGCATTTTACAATGACACCTAAAAATTACCAATAAAAGGCCTTTCAGAAATGGCTGTAACCTCTAGCAGTGCCTAACGATTCTTAGTACTAACACAAATCCAATTCTAAAGTTGAAAAAGAGTGTTGGGTAGAAGATCCTGGAAGCTCTGGTCCATGTAGGTCCCTTATATTAATAGAAATGGTCTTGCAGCTCTTAAAGAAACAGTGAAATAGCTAAACATAGGATTTAAGTTCTCCTAAGTGGAAGTATAAACAAACTCGAACCAGTTTGGTTTAGAAGTGCTTAGGTATGCTTAGAAATACTGTATTAACAAAATGTCCCTGAAATCTCCAATTCAGACTAGGTATTTTAAAAACAAATATGCATATTCCTTGCTAGCATTTTATGCTTTTTTCGTCTTCCATTTATGGTTCATTTTGGATGGCAATTACGTGTTGGAACCTGCTTTGGTAATATTGTTAATTTTAAATATGAAAGAAATTATATTCCTGGACAGTGCAGAAAATGAAGCCGTGGTACAAGGTACTCCAGGCATGTTTAATATTCTCTGAGCACAGCCCTGCAAAGCCTGTGCATGCCTTAAAAATTCTCCTGAATATTTTCTTAGGCCCTGCTCTTTGGAAAAGGGTGATTTTTGTGCTCAGTGAGAGCTGATTAATAAAAAAGAGTTTTGAATACAGGGTTTGGAGTGAAGAATTGTCACTGCATCCAAACTGGATCAAATTATAGCCAGTACAATAGACCAGTAAAACAGTTCCTTCATCAGACTGTTCTGACAGCAAGACAGATTTTATTCATCTTTTCTGTCACTGCTTTAAAATATGAACAAATGTCCATCTCTTCTCCTGCTTTCCTATTGCAGTACCTTGTTCATTTGCTATTCTTCTTGCTTTTTACTGTCTCTGACACTTCTCTCCCTGCAAAACTATTTTCTGCCTTGGCTGTAAAAAACGTCTTTCCTCAGGCTGACAAGCGGGGCTTGCCAGATTCAGACAAAGCCATTTTGGATATTCTGGAACATGACCGTAAGGAGGCACTGGAAGATCGTCATGAGTTGGTCAACAAGATCTTTAATCTCCAAGAGGAGATTCGTCATGTGGAGGACTTGAGAGACAAGGTGAGGAATGGAAGGGTAGAGAGATGGAATAGCTCAGGCTGGTGCCCAAAATGCCTCTGAGAGCAGTGGTGGTTAACAGTGTGTCATTTCCAGTATCTTGAGGAGAAAGAAGATTTGGAGCTAAAGTGCTCAACACTAGGAAAAGACTGTGAGATGTACAAGCACCGCATGAACACTGTGATGATACAGCTGGAAGAGGTGGAAAAGGAGCGGGACCAGGTATCTCACAGTTAAAGCAGGGGAAAAGCAATAGCAAAAGCCTCTATCTGTTCTGTGTCACTTTGGGGAATTGTAGGTAATTGGGCCCAAAATACCATTATAAAATAAGCAGTTAAAAGAATTACTTGTTGGGATTTGCATTATGGTAATTAAACACAGGGTAATATTGGATTGTTTCCACAGTGTAGCATCTGGCAGACAGGACCAGGTTCTTAACAGCAGCTCCTGCAAGGCTTTATGTCAGTGTCAAGTCACCCCATCTGCACTCTGGGACACTTTCCCCCCAGCCCAGAGTGAGCTGTAAATGAACCACCCTCATCATCATCATTTTTAATGGTGCTGCTGTGGCACATCCTGGTCCTGATCGCTGTGCTAATGGGTGACTGGGTACCACTTCTGAAGTCCCCATTGCCAACACCTTACAAACAAAAGCGGCAGGAGGAGGTTCTGGTGTCCGGGTGCCAAAGAGGTTTCCTGCCCCCCCGCTGCAGGCGTTCCGCTCGCGTGACGAGGCTCAGACCCAGTACTCCCACTGCCTGATTGAGAAGGATAAATACAGAAAGCAGATCCGGGAGCTGGAGGAGAGGAACGACGAGCTCAGGATTGAGGTGGTGCGGAAGGAAGCGTGCATCGTCAACCTGGAGTGCAAACTCCGGCGCCTCTCCAAGGACAGCAACTTCCTCGACCAGGTACAGCTGAGCAAGACAGTCATCAGCTCTTTGGTTAAGATTTTCTTTTGCAAACATTTTGGTCTGGAAGGGAGAGGGGACTTTTCTAATTCTTTCCATTAATTAACTGAAAAAAATAATCCCCTCCTACTAAACGTCAGTGTTGTGAATTCTTTGCTACAGTGTTTTTCAAGTTGTCTGTCATGCACAAGGCTTCCCAAAGGTTGCTGTTCCACAGCTTGACTTTAAATGGAAGGGGGGAAATGTGGAAAAACAATTATTTTCTACACCAGGGGAGAAACTACAAATATTCCTTGGGAACGTGAATGAAAAATAATTCAGTCTGTGACCAGAAATCCCCACAAATCTCAGCCCAAATTACTTATTGAGACTGGAGCCACATTCTACGTGAGCTAAAGGGAGGTCATGAGTTGTACCATACCGGTAATAAAAGAAATAAAAGTGTTCCTTTGTGATCTTTAGAGTTTGCCACGGAATCTTCCCATTACCGTTATCTCCCAGGCCTTTGGGACTTCTGGCCCCAAAGCCAACGGTCAGGAAGCCGATGACTCCTCCACTTCTGAGGACTCTCCGGAAGACAACAAATTCTTCTTGCCTGATCAAGTTCGTCTCAAGAGGAGACTGAACCTAAAGGGGATCCAGGTGTGTCTGAATCTGAGGCTGGAATGACACAGAGCAGGGACTTTGAGAACTATCAGACATAACACATGTTGTGGCTGTGCCTCTGAAGCTGCTGTAAAGATAAGAATAGATCTGTGTATGATAGTGAGCTGTCAGTTTTTGCCCTGTGGTGATTTGCATCTTGAGGAGCAGATCTAATCAGGCTTCATAGACTGTTTTCTGTCCATTCTTTCCCATTTTCTGTTTTCTTCTCGCTTCTGCTGTTCATTTGCATTCTTGAGTGCTGTCAATAAATTGATTCTTTGCCTTCTTAACATTAGTGGAGAAAAAAAAATGACATAATGCCTGAGGTCCAACACACACTGAAGGTGAAAAGCGAAGTATTGGTGGAAAAGATCTCAGCAGCTGGAAGGAAAAATATAAAGAAATTGACACAATCTAGAGCAAAAATAACTATCTAATTTAGAATTAAGTTATGGCAATTTCCTCACCCCAACAGGAAAGGTATCATGAGTTGGGTTCATTCTTTTCCCAACTAGCAGCATTCACATGGTTATTACCTGATGCTGGATTCATGAACTGTAAAAAAAAACCACAAAAATCCAACATTTGGGCTTTTGAGGTTCTCTTTCCTTTCATCTGTGTTTGAATTCTCCCTGCCCTTCATAACCTTTCTGAGCTCTGACTGTCATGATTACTTACGGCCATAGAGCTGCATTTTTCACATTGCACACTCCAAAAGGATGCCTGTTGTATTAACAGCTGCCTGTAACCAGTCCCAAGGCACCCACTTCACCTTTTGTCTCTCTGTTTCCCCAGCAGAATCTGGAAATTGTGATTCTGGGCCAGACATTCAAAAGTAGTCAGGTAGCTCACCCCCCCCATCACTGCTGTGGTATTTAGACACCTAAATATCTTCTAAATGTTGTGTCCTGTTGTTTAAAGGAGGGCAAGTATATTACAACATAACAGTGAAAAAAAGGTAGTGAAAATATCTGGTTTACAGTGTGCAGCAAATATTCTGCATTTGTGCTGATTTTTGTCCTCTTTCTTTTAGATAAGTCCAAGAGCTAAATCCCCTGTCAGCATGAACAAAACATCAGAGTTTCAAGGTCAGAAAGAGCACCCATGTCCTTATTCCTTTTCCATTGCTTTGTCTCTTTCACTTAATCTTTCTAAGTTGTTTTAACAAATATGCCAACCATAATTTCTTGAGAAGAAATTTTTAACTAAGTCCAAGTCAGTAAAAAAAAAAAACAGTTTCTCTCACAGTTACAAATGTAATGATTTCAAGTAGTCAAGTGTTCTTCTTCACTGTCCTCTCCATCCAAAGGTACCTCCCCATACACACAAGGTGCATCCCACAGCTTACCTAAATTTTCTGTTTACTCAGTTTTCCATTTAGGTTACAAAAGTTGTAAAGTCATTTGGGTAACATCTGTATTAAAAATCATTATACCATTCTCTTTTTGCTGTTGGAAAAATCATTCAAGCTGAAAAGGCCCTAATCTAGTGATTGTCTAATGAGTTCCTTTGTTCTTCAGCAAACGGGAATTAATTTTAGATCTAAAGCATGGCAACGGCTGGGTGAGGGGGATTGACCCATGCCCCAGCCGGCTGCAAAGTTACCAAATTTGTTGTTGTACACTGATGTTTGAGCTACTCCTAATTCCTCTTCTTTGTGCAACACTATCCCTGAAACACCAAACACCATCAGAGGCAGCATTTCCTTCAGCACTTGTGTGTGCCACTGTTGGACAAAATATCCTGGGAAGCATGGCTCCTGCTCCCAGGTATTCCATGTTAAACCTCAGCTTTGCTGTCAGGCAGCGTGCAACATTAGTACTAATCAGAGGTGCTGAGGAAGGGAAGGAGTCCACACTCACCTTGTGCTACCTGGGGCTGCTGAGGGGTCTCAGGCTTCTTGGTCCCTGTTGTGAATTTTTTATTGTAAAAAAGTATAATTCAATGAACCAACCTTGCAGATCACCAGATTCAGGTGGTGAAATTAGAACATACATTCATGAAACAATCCTTCTTTAATTTGTCAAATAGGATTCACAGATCTACTAAAAACATCCAGGGCAGAGCTGAGAGACAAAGCGGGCAGGAGTCTGTGCAGAGGGGTGGGAATTTCTGTGCTTTGTTGGGAACTGCTGGGAAAGGAACGGGAGCCAGGGGTGCAGGGCAGGAGCGTGTCTGGGAGCCCTGTCCAATACAAGTCCAGCCAAAATGGAAAGAGAATATGAGCGCAGTGGCACATGTGTGAAAGGCTCTGCATTGGAAGTGCTCTGACGTGCTTCTCTCTGGTGTGTTTTCTTTGTTGTTTCCCTTGTCCCCGTGAGTGCAGCAGTCAGAGCACAGGATGAAGACGGGGCCGAGGGCAGCACTGGCCGCACGGACACGAGCTCCTCTGTGTCCATCAGCAACTCCATCAGCAGCTGTGAAGTCACCAAGATTGTAAGGATGCCCCTTGCCTGTCTACAGCCATCTCTCCTAATGTGGTTCAGAGCTTTCACAGCTCAGTATTAGCACTTCCCCAGCATCCCAGCTGCGATCCCATTCAAGGCCCTTGTCAGAAGCTCCCTTAATCCTTTTACCAGCATTTTATTAGAACTATGTTATTAGCCTTTCCCAAAATCACAGAATTGGTTTATGTTTATTTAAAGATATTTCAGAGGTATTTATGACCTCTAGCTGTCTCCTCCTGCCATTTAACATTTACTGTTAGAAGAAAAAGATTTGCTTTAAAAGCTGCTTTGTAACTTACCTGAGAAAATTTTAAGGGTTTTTTGAGCTCTATAATGCTTTTCCAGTCTATAAGTAATAGCAAGTGCGGAAAGGGGTGCAGATCACAGTTGGAAACTTCTGCATACCATAGTCAAACCATTTCTTCCCTGCTTGCTGTATCCCCATAATCTTCCAAGGTGGATATTCCATTATACATATGTGAGCACTGACACAGCAGGATGGGCAGATAGAGAGAGTGCTCTTGCAGAGTGTTAATAACAAAGAACAAAACATCTTACTAGAACACCATGAAAAATGCTGCCCCCAGGAAATTAAAATTATACTCAAGAATAGCCAGGAAAGAACTTGCCGCCACTCATAATAAGCTTAGCTGGGTTAGGAATATGTTTTGGAATATCTGTTGGATGTTTAGATGACTTATCCTGTCTTCCCTCTAGTGCAATTCAGGGCTTAGTTTCTAGTGCACTGGAAGATTCATTATTTAATACATGGAGATCGGAATTTTTCTTCCTCATTCTAACTATATATATATTTATATAAGTACACATGCTGCTTTTCATCCCCCTCCTCCTATGTCATCTGTGCCACACATATACCACACATCAAGGGTAAAGTAACAATGGCTCAGTAAATCAGGCAGTTGTGTGGTCACGGGGGAAGGTGCCGTGGCAGCACACAAGCTGTGCATTGTGCTAAAAACTGGGATATATGAGTGCTCTTGGATTCTGCACAGCTAGAATCAACTTCTCTTCTTTTTCTGTGTGTGCTCCTCAGTGCAGAGCGCAGCCAGTGCAGAGCACCATTGTTAATGCTGCTGTGAGTTAGAAGTGAGAGCACATTTCAGCCAGATAACCTTTCTGACACCCCTCGGTTCCTTGTTCCTAGCAAACCCTGCGAAATCGCAATGACAGCATCATGTCGACCACGCCTGAGCCTCCCGGGAACGATTCCATCGTGCGGCGCTGCAAGGAGGACACCCCTCACTGCAGGTGGGTCACACCTGGGGAAACCTGCCTGAGCCTGCTGGCACAGGGACCAGGGAGAAAGGGCTCTAGAGATCCTCGTGTCTGCCTCTCTTGAAGAGCCTCTGTAAGACATAGGATTAACCCAGACTTCTCAAGGCTGCAGCCCTTCATCCCACATTTTGTCCAAAGCACTCAGGAGTGTCTGACAGTTCAGCTGGGGTGAATGACACCGTGATAGCACTGCAGCACTGGCTGGCATGGACAGAAGCACCAACAGGACTGGGGTGACTCAGCGCTCTCTGTGCTCTCTCTGCCTTGGTACACTGACCCAGCTTCAGTTTTTGCCCCTCATCTCCATGCTGCCTACATGTCCCTGTTCTTTTCCCTTCTCTCAAAGCCCCCCCTTCACTCTGTGAGCTGCTGAAGTAGAGCAGAGCTGCTTGCACGTCTGTGAGGAGTGGAGGAGAGAAGTGGAGGAGGGAGTTGATTTTTGTGAGTGTCAGGGTCTGCTTCTCTGCAGAGAAGGGAGGGTAGAGGCTTTGCCCTTGGCTTCACCTTCTGCTGCAGCTTCCACTTCTGTCAGGTCAGGGCCCCGTGGAGTTCCCCTGGCAGTGAAATCACATCAGCTGATGAGTGGGAAGTTGGTGGCAGGAAGGAGAGAGACCTCTCGAGCCTCACAGTTCCCTAAAGGGCACTGACCCCTTTTCTAAAAGGCTTTTTGCAATGTGATACTCAGACATGCTGTGTTGATGTGGTGTCAATAGCATCAGTGTCTGCATGAGAAATGCCAGGAGACGCAAATGCATTCCCTAAAGGTACCAAGCACAAGGAGAAAAGAACAGAGCAGACCGATTTAGAAGAAAGCAATATATGTGGAGGGTTTAGATCTTTATTAGATCTGTTTTTAATATCTGATCTTTATTAGAACATTATTCAGATTTTTATGTTTTTCAAAACAATCTAATCTTGGGCAGACTGCCACTTCTGTCTCTCTCTCTCTGGACAGCTTTTCAAGACAGCTTTCCACTGAGGGCATCCTCTGCTGGTTCTCCCTCATAATTTTCTAGGCTGCTGAGGATTTAAGCAGTGTTTATTTTAGTCTCCCTTAGCTTCTCCTTCATTGTCCTCCAAGTCCCTTTTTAAAATGTGTTATATCAACTCAAGATTGGGAAAAGGGGGTTTTATTAATGATTTGAATGTTTTGTGCTTCAGGTGCTTGAGAAACCTTTGGCATGCCTGAACTTTTCAATATTTGCATTGTATTACAGAACACAGTAGAGATTACATGGAGATTATTCATCTTGTAGGCTCATTTCACTGTAACTCTGACTGTATTCTGTTCCGTGTATTAAGGCTTTGGAAGACTGAGTTGTACTGAAATCTGAATTTTTCCCTCATTTTAGATATTCTTCGTGTGGAAAGAAAAGGTACCCTGGAACAAGGCCTAAATGTGGGCTTGCTTTGTTGAGGTGATAATCACTAAAGTCAAGTATCTCAAGAGCCTACCCAAAAGTTCACTGTAGTTTGTAACTTTATAATTAGCGTGATAAATTTTTGGAACTTATTTGTGAACGTAATCCAGAATAATTGCTGTTTGCAAGCCAAGTTGCAGGTTTCACAGTTCATCTCTTCTTAATTTGTGTGGGGAAAAAAAGGTGAGATCATCATTTAATGTAGGAAAAGGTACATTATTTCCCTGCTTATGCATGGTGTAAAAATAGCTGATTCTCTGCAGCCTGGCTGCAAAAATTCAGCCTTCAGCTGAAGCCAAATATGAGGAATATCAGCTCCACGGGAGACCTACAAATCATTTTGAATGGGAAAAACAACAAGCTGTTATTTAAACAGCTTTGCAACCAAAGGACGGGATTTAATGAAGTCCTTCTAGTGAAGCTGACAGATCACTCACTTGACTGGACAGCCCCAATACCCCTGTAAGAGCAAAACTTCAGTGAATTTAGAGTGGTTTTAAGGACAGCCAACCTAGTCACCTTTGCAGGAATGGCTGTGTCCCTGGGAGCTGGGCTGTGACCAGAGCTGTGGCAGCTCCTGTGCCAAAGCCTGGAGCACTTTGCTATTGTGTACTGCAGGTACCTGAGTAGCCATGTGAGGTACCCTGAAACTGTTAAAAATGCTTCAAGTACTTTAAATCAAGCAGATAAATGACTCCTGCTGCACCTCAGTAACTTCCCTTGCATTCACTCTGTCCATCAGTGATCTTCTGGCTCTTCCCTCTGTTGTGGAAAACCCCGTGGTGCAGTGCATGCACAGCAGGCGTGGTGCAGCCCTTTATGTCCGTGCTGAAGCAAGTGTGGTGTGTCACACACCAGACCATCCGTCAGCAGCTTCCTTTTGTCCTCAGCAAAATCTTCATTCCCCCACTGCTGTTGGCAGTTCTTCCTTCTGAACCCTCTTGCTGCTTCCCATGCTTCCCATGCTGGCTGACACATGTTGTCTCCTGCCCTTTTCTGTATCTTCCCTGGACCCTCAAGGATATTACTTGCTTAGCTTTTGCAGCTGCATCATTGCAATACCTCCAACGTCTTCTTTTTTTCACAGAAGAAGTTCCTCCTTCAGAACTTAATAAAATCTACTGAAGCTGGAAGTCTGCTGAAAGCTTGAAAGTGTTCAGCTTTCTTTCTCTTCCATTATCTTATGCTTTGTTTTTAATTCCAGCCTGGTTGAAGAGGACAATGACAGCTTTGGATGTGATGCTTTGGAGCTGGATGGTAAGCAAGAGGATATCATGTATAATAGAATTATGAGCTAATATGGGATCAGCTCCCCAGCTATAGATACTGTCAGATAACCAACCCTGCTCTGAGTAAATGGGACACACAGCCTATGAGTAAATAAAAATTAAAAAAAAAAAACAAAGGGTCTGCCAGTGGTGAGGAGGGGAAGGCAGTCATTCCTGAAAAACTAAGTAGGAAAAGGGATGGTTTTGTTGCCATGAGGGTGGTCAAACACTGGAACAGGGTTGTCCAGAGAGTTTTAGTCAATCTCTTCATCCTCATAGATAGCAAAACTCAGCTGGACAAAGTCCTGAGCAATCTCCTTGAGCTGACTTTTGCACTGACCTTTGACTAGACAGTCTCCAGAGGTCCCTTCCAACTTTCTGTTCTATGAGAGTGGCATTCCTTGTGCCATGCTCCTGTGGATATGAATCATACCTCTGCATGAAGAATTTCCTACTTCAGCTTTGGCTGGGATCAATCAAAATTAATTTTCCCCTTTTTTTATCTTTGTCACTTTATCTAGAACTCATTATCATTCTTGTTACTCTTTCCAGATGACAGTCACGACAGGCATTCACATGGAGCTCCTTCAGTGCACTCTTCCTCCTCTTCTCATCAGTCAGAAGGCCTGGATGCCTATGAGCTTGAGCATGTCAACTCCATATTTAGAAAGTTCTCTCTGGAAAGGTATTTGAAATGCCAGTTTACTTAACTTAGAGACTGAGAGGAGAAAGGTGCTGTGGTATAAACTATTTATTTATTAGTTGCTGCAGTTATAAAAGCAGGAGTGATTATGGTGGCAGCAGTATAACGTTATCTTGGGGCCCTTTCATGTCCTGTAAACCTGTGAAGGTCATCCTAAAAATTTAAAAACTTCAAGGCAGACAAAATCTTCTAAAGGCTTCAATTTCTCCTTGTGATCTTGCTATCTTACTGCAAGAGCTTGCTGAGCAGAGAACTGATATATACTGAGCTTTCAGAGATGCACTGGGAGCAATCCAGATGCTCTTCTCCAGAACTTGTGCAGTAACAAGGAGGATTTCTTTTAGAGTCCTTAGATCCTAGTCCTTGATGATGCTAAAAGTTTATTTGTAAATCTCTCATTTCTCATGCATGCATTTAACTCAGAGTGAGATAACCAATTGTCTGTCCCTTCCTCTCATGGACACAGACCTTTCCGTCCCTCTGTCACGTCTGTGGGCCGCGTCAGGAGCTCGTGTCACACGATCCAGCGCGTGACGCTCAACGGGGACAGCCTCAACTCAGAGATCACCCTGCTTGGGGGCAATGACAAAGGCAGCTTCGTCAGCTCTGTCAAGACAGGCTCCCCTGCAGAGAAAGCTGGCCTTCGGGTGGGGCACCAGATCCTGCTGGTGAGCATGAAATCGTCACCAAGCGGCACTGGGTGTCTGCCCCACCACCCGTGCCATCCCTGGCATCCCATGAGCACAAGTTCAACAGTGCTTCTGCCAAGTTTTCTTTACTGACTTTCCCCTCCATTGCTAATGTTCCCAAACCATTTTCCTGTTAAAATGCCTCCAAGGGGAAATAACATCCCCCACAATTTATACTCCTGCACTTCTTACTCCCAGGGAAGCCTGGGATTGTCCAAATGCTGCAGTTCTGTTGACTGCTAGCATTCCTAATTTGAGAGAAAAAGAATTATATAATTAGGACATAATCTACATCCTGATAACAGTGTCCACATTGTTTAATAAGAAAAAGATCATGGCACTTTAAAAAAATTGCTTGATTGACTCAGAGATTTAACCTGCACTGAAGAGTAATTTTTCTTTCCTATCTAGTTGGAGGGTTGCATTAAAGGGGAAAATCAAAGTGTTCCTCTGGATACTTGCACAAAGGAAGAAGTTCACTGGACAATTCAGAGGTGCAGTGGTCCAGTAACACTCCAGTATAAATCAAATCATGAAGGTAAGACCAGAAGTATTTCTTATCTCAAGTAATCCCAGGGCTTCTATAGCAACTGATCTGAGAGAGAGCGACAGGACCAGCATATCCTTTGTATTGGGATAAATCTGGAGTGTGCCACTGGTGTTAATTCCAGCTCCTCTGTGGAACTGCTTCAGCTTTTAGTCTGGTGTCTGAGAAAAAAAAAAAAAGTGCTTGTCAACAGGATTCTTAAAAATTTACGTGGTGGTCAATAGCAACATGACTCATGAAACATGCTCACACTTATTTTTATGTACAATTTTCTGCAATACAATGTGGTGAGCTGAATGATCTTTATTCAGCTGGTTGATTTAGCATTTACCTGATGGAGTTGCCCTGTTTATTACCTTTGTGGCTTTATCTTATCTTTAACAGCTGGAGTTCATGTGTGGCGAACAGAATCTAATTTTTGTGTTCAGGTTCTATAATGATAATTTCAGGTTATGGATCAAAAATTACATTCCAAAATCCATTCTTTACTGGTGTGTATAAATGGGCATTCAAGTTTTTATGCTGGTTAGAGAATTTCAGCTGCATAGATCATGCAGGAAGTGATGCCTTTGATTTTCTTTGATGTTTTCAATGGTAAGAAGGACTATTGCAATTTTTTGAGCATCACTTAACTGCAGATAAAGCATGTTATAGATTCTGGGAGTGCCAATTAGAGCTAATGATAAGGGGAATAGCTTGTCATTAAAATTGGTGGCAGAATTCACACAGTACTTAGAGGGCAGAGCTATAGCTCTGTCTGTGTCTTTGCTGAGAAGTTCTCTGTTCCACAGGTCATGTGGGGAGTGCTGAGAATGGAGTCACCTAAAAGTAACATTATAATGAGAATATTCCCACAGAGCTGACAGCAGCAGCATGGGCTGTCCCTGGGTCAGTGCCCCATCAGTGTCCCTGAGGTGCAGGCCCATGATCTTGCTGGAACTACTGCAAGCAGCCCCCTGGAAGTACAAACCTCTCTCAGAGGAACCTCGGGAGTTCATGCTGTGGCTTCTCCCAGGGGGAATGCAGCAACAGCAGAGTGTGAGCTCCTGCCTCACCCCTTCCCTCCCTGCTGCAGGGTACCGCAAGCTGCTGTCAGAGCTGGAGGAGGGGCTCATCACCTCGGGGGACTCATTTCACATCCGCCTGAACCTGAACATCTCCAGCCAGCTGGACTGCTGCTCCCTGTCAGTGAAATGTGATGAGATTGTCCACATTCTCGACACCATGTACCAGGGCAGGTGTGAGTGGCTGTGTGCCAGGGTGGATCCCTTCACTGACAGGGACCTGGAGATGGGGACCATTCCCAGCTACAGCAGGTGAGAGTGACACTGAGTGACCATTACTGAGAGCAGGGATCTAGAAGCAGGGAACTTAATTACTGCTGTAAGGAAGAAGATGTCTATGTCTTAAATTTTGAGATAAGGTTTGATGCTAAACTGTAGTATGAGCTATAAAACTTAAGAACAGGGATTCCAGATGTAACCTGAAAAAATAAAGTGAGTCCTTCAGAAAGTATCATATGTATATATTCCACAGATATTCTTTAATCCTTAACTGCACTGCAGTTCTTAATATTGTTTTGTTCCTGCTTTTACTGCATAGTTCAGTCAGCCCTCACTGCTATTTCTGTTTGATCTTTTCTGTAGGCACAGACCCATTCCAATCCAGCTTTCTTGTGAGTTTCAAAAATATCTTGATCTGTGTGATTTTATCCTTTGTTTCAGAGCCCAGCAACTCCTTTTGGTGAAGCTGCAGAGGTTGATGCACAGAGGAAGCAAAGATGAGACAGAAAACTCCTACAACACCCTTCGGGCACTGCGGGTAAGTATCTACAAACAAGCACCTCACACTCCTCTGCTACTGGTTTTTCATTTTCCATTCCTCATCATCATTTAACAAAAATTCCTGTTTACACTCCTGTGTTGTTTTTTGGTAGAATACGTTGCAGCCAGAAGAGCCTGCCCTGCAGAATGACCCAAAAACCAGTCCTCGCCTATCCAGAGCAAGCTTTCTTTTGGGCCAGATTTTACAGGTAATAAAGTTCAAATCCTCAATGCAATATCTGAAATAGTGGATCTGAACAGTAGATATTCTCAGGCTATCCTAACTCCCCCAGAAATCCCAGTCCAGCTCTAGAGGTTGTATTGGAATTTATTCCTATCAAGGAGAGATTTAATGCATGAAGGAGAAGGATGGGTTTTGTTTTCTGTTGTGGTGTGGGGTGTTTGTTTTTAAGAGCACGGCTTCCATTACTTATGTGCCTTGAGGAATCCTACACATATGCCATCAGAGGCTGAAATATGCTTTGTTTGTACCATAAGGGCAAATCCAATGGGCTGGATCAAATCTCCAAGTCTCTAAGATGGGGCTCCATGAGAAAATAGTCCTTTAATTGTGGGCCAGTGACTCTGGGGGTGACGGAGACTGTGGGGTGAAAGATAAAGCCTTGTGAAGGGAGGTGGTTGGGAAAGGTTAGCAAATACAGGAGGAGGAGTTAATGTTTGGATAGAGGAATAGGCGGGTGGATGAGGAAGGAAAGCATGAAGCCTATTTCTCGTGTAAAATGACTGTAAAAAGATGCCATTTGGGAGTTTTTAAGTCTCTCTGGTACAGCAAAGAAGAGGCAGTTTGGGTATAGCCTGTGATGCATTTGTGCACATACTCTGGGTATGATGTACACATCAGTGCTTGTACTGGTGATAGCAGGGAGCTTTGTGAAGGGAAAACATGCCTCTTAAGAGCAGAGAACAAAGCAACAAATCCCAAAGGGGATTAACACAGGCTCTGAAACAGATCGATGATATTTAAAAAGTCTTGGAATTCAGTTCACAGATCCATGGAGTCCTGTCTTTGATAGACACAAGTGATTCAGATCTCATAGGTAACAAGTGTTGGCTGGTGAATACATGGGAGAGTAAATAATGCAAGAAATGAGTCTCAAAACTCTCTTTTTTTTTGTTCACCTTTCTAGTTTGTCAGTAGGTCTGAGAACAAATACAAACGAATGAACAGCAACGAGCGGGTCCGCATTGTCACGGGCTGGCCCTCGGGCCTGGCACTCAGCTCATCTGAGGGGAAGAAGCAGCTGCCTGATAAACTGGAAGGTACAAATCTAAAACAGCCTTTGCACACATAGCACTGACACAAAGGCCTAGATAAACATCTACAGAATAGCATGGATGTGAAATATCTCACAGGTCTTGCATTTGGGGGCCACTCTGCAAAAGTTCAACAGCAATTGAGACCAAAACTGATTTTGCTAAAAGTGCTTGGGGCACTAAGACTTCACAGGCAGCTTTAGGACACTGAATTGTCCTGTTTGGTTGGCAGTTCTTCCTAGGTGATTTCTTGCCTTTTGCTCCAAAACATTTAACTTGGAGTAAGTCAAGCTAGCAAGCAGAGAGTCTCCAAGCAAATGCTGGGTTGAAGAAATAATCTCTTGAAAGCAAGAGGCAGTTGAATTATTTAGTGTTATGTTGGACATCATAGTGCTGTGAGTATAGTAAAGACAAGCCCAGCAAAAGGGAAGGAGGACCAGTATGACTAGCCATGTCATTTCTGGTTCATGCGTGTCTCCTTTTTTTCTCCAAATATTGATGGAGAGGAACCCAGAAGATAAATGTCTTGTTCTTTGCTCAGATTTGGATTCCGAGAGTGAGCTCGATAAGAAGCTCAGCCTGATCCCTTATAGCTTGGTGAGACCCATCCACTGCGAGCGCAGGCGCCCCGTGCTGTTCACCCCCACCATGCTGGCCAAGCCCTTGGTGCAGAAGCTTCTCAACTCTGGAGGTGCCCTGGAATTCAACATATGCAAGCCAGGTAATGGGATAAGAGACTGTCAGCCCTCAGTGTTGGAAATATGAGCATATATATGCGTGCACACGTAGGGGAATGCACATGTGAGAGTTGCTTGAGGTACTTCAAGTCACATCAGAGTGATGTGTAGCTGTAAATCCTGCTTTTTGTGACTATCTGGGATATTTGAATGTTTTTGAGACAGCCAGTACACATGGTTATGAGATTCTGTGTCTATAAATATTATCCATGTGTATGCTGTGTGGTTGCTAGGCTGCCCCTCAGAGACTGAAATGCTGTGAGTGCTCTTTCTGTTTGCATACTGTTTGCATACTGCATATCTAGGCAATGTGAAATTTTGATTAATTTGTTTCTAGTATTTGCTATTATGAGGAATATCTTCCCTAGAGCGACTTTAGGTTTCTGTCTCATCCAAGCTGTGAAGATTGTGCATTTGATCTACTGGAAAGACTGATTTTCTTCCATGCTAAGTATTTACTATTAAAGCAGTACACAGTGCCATGATGGCTGCAGGGCAGGATTGTATACAACCCAGCATTAAACAGAGCTGACGTTTCATTTTTACACTAATATTGAATACTCACAGCATAGTATGCAGCCTTACAGTCATCCAGACAGAGAAACTGAGAAGTTAAGTATTATAATAAATATCCCCTGTCTTGCAACATAAAACAAAAGCTTTGATGTAGAGCTGCAATTCACAAGGGGGCCGGTATCACACATTGCAACCTAAGCCAAATTTTTTTGGAACTTTAAACACAAATGTTGGAACACTAAATCCTTGTTTTAGGATCCTGAGCTGAAGAGACCACCTTTTTTTTAGCACTTCTCAGCATCTGCCATCCCTGAACTGTTGCTATATAACATTAGGTGCTGGAATTGTATTTACTGTTTTAATTTAATGCCTTCATAGTGTTGTAGTAATTGCCCAAGGACTCATTGGTGCAGGATATAGCTGAGATGCTCAGATGTGATCAGATTAGGCTTTAATTGAATTCAATGGAAGAAATGAGGCAGCTGTTAAGACAATTCATTGCTCATCCTCCTTCCCTGAACCATTCTTACATCCCATGTGAAGTACTACTGGATACTTTTCTATCTGTTCTGCTACTGTAAATTTGATTCTGTCCCCATCCACATCTCTTCCTAGATATTGTAACAAAGGAAGAGTTCTTAAAGAAGCAAAGGACAGAGACTGTCATCTTCAGCAGAGAAAGGAATATGAACACATACGAGTGTATTGTACCTGCCAACATCGAGGCTGTTGCTGCCAAGGTGCTCACAGTGCTTCGTGTCCCTTCTCTGGGCTCTCTGTGAACCTCTCTGCAATGTCTTGGATAACAGACTGACCAATTTATAGTTGCACGTTCTCTCTCCCCTACCTTCCTTCAATCTCAGATTTTTATTTATTATCCCAAGTGGTTTTTATTTGTGCTCTACTTTTCCTTTTCTTTCCCATCCTCTGCCATATCCTTTTATATTCTCCCTCATTCCCTGTGATGACCCACATAGATGCAGTTAAAATATCCTTTCATTTTCTGAGCTCCATCCTTTTTTCATTTTCTTTTCATATCATAAGTATATTTGAATACACGAGAGAGTAAGAGATACAAGGACCTAGACAAAGGAAAGAGAAGCCTGAAACCCAGACAGAGGTGTACAAAACAAAGACAACAATGCCCAAGACAGAGATCTTATGTCAAGTAGAGTAGATTTGATGCACAGCATGGAAAAAAGGAGAATTAAAGTGATGTTTTTTTTGTCTCACAAGTAGTTGCAGTAGATGTTCTTTCTGAACAAAAAGCAAGGCTGTGTGTTTGTGTCTATATGTAAAACTGGTATTTTATCCTACTTTTCATCTTTAGAGCAATCCATTTCCATTTCAAACCTTTTTAGAAAGCTGTTAAGCTCAACTGTTATTTGACTGACTAGTTTTAAACCAGTAGGAGGAGCTGGACTTTAAATGTCTATTTGATTAAAAGGTTTTAAAACAGTACAGTGGTAAATAGAGAGCTTTCCAAATGACCCCATAAGGGATAGATACCATTATCTTGAGATTCCACAGCAGTAAATTTTCCTTTGTGACACTGTTATGACTTTGTTTTTAGAACAAGCATTGTCTCCTGGAAGCTGGAATAAGCTGCACGAAGGATTTAATCAAAGCCAAGATATATCCTATTGTTCTCTTTATAAGAGTCTCAGAGAAAAACATCAAGAGGTTCAGGTAACATGTCAAACCTTTTGCATATTTGATGTTCTGCCTTATTCAGTGAATAATTCTTGAGTCCAATAATTTCTCACTGAGAGAAATAAAGAACCTCATCCCTCTCCATCTGGTATTGCCATGTGCACTATTTCCTTCCATGACTCCTCCCTGAAATCTTACAACTGGAGAAAGCAGAAATTCCCCAAATCTGGCACTCTTTCATTTTCACTGGTGGCAATGAGCATTGTGGGAGGATGAGACCGAAGAAAATGTGGTTTTCTCCATGCTCAGCACTCCCATAGCATTTCTTAAGGTAATGCAAGCTGGAAGAGGAGAGCTCATAAACACTTGTACTCTCCCTCCATTCAATCTTCTTAAATTGTTGCCCCATAGCAAATATTTCTCCTTGGGGGCAGCGTGGAGGTAAGGGGATGGTAGAGCTGGAGTAGCTGCATTCTTCACTGCTTTTATTGCTTGTAAGTAGTTAGGAGAAAATAAATTCTTGATGGGAGAGCTGGGACTACAGGATTAACTTAAGACACAAGACATTTATTTTTGGTCTGCTCGTTTGATACAGGAAACTGCTGCCGAAGCCAGAGGCCGAGGATGAGTTTTTACGGATGTGCCGCCTGAAGGAGAAAGAACTGGAAGCTCTGCCTTGCCTTTATGCTTCTGTGGAGGCAGAGGCATGGAGCAGCATTGAGGATCTTATCCGCACAATAAAAGACAGGATTGGGGAAGAGCAGAGGAAAACCATCTGGATAGATGAAGATCAGCTATAAAAAGCCCTAAGTGCCACGGAGCTCTTTGGTGAGGAAGGGACACATCCAGGTGGAGCAGGGGTTCACAGAATTCTCTGGTTAGGTGCCCAGAGCTCACTCCTGTTTCACCCTTGCTGGCTGGGCACTTCCTGCTGGCAGGATGCATGTCTGGAACGGGACTGGAGCTGTGCTGAAGAGCCAGAGTCTCAGATGCTGAGATCCAGGCCATGGGGCCACCACCACAATTTCTGATCCACTGGCATTTCATAAGGGACAGCATCTGTTTAACACATGAGGACAAAGATCTTGAGAGGGAGCTTGGGATAATTTATTATATTCCAGATATGGATCTCTTCTTTGTCTCATTGAAAACTTCTGATGAGACCAAATAAGTGGAATCTGAAAGGGACAAGACATGGGGATTGGGCTTCTGGATGTGGAATTGAGATGTGCCCCACTCCCCCCTGAGATGAGGTTCTGAACATACCCAGCTGAGGAAGCTGAAGGCTGGTTGGGAGCAGCAGCAGCAGCACAACTGCTCATGGCCAGAGCAGCTCTGCAGTCCTGTTTCTCCACAGCCATTTTAATCAAAAGAGAAGAAAATCGCTATTCCTCCTGGCCTTAACTAAAATGAAAATTTTCTCTTTCTTTTGAAACCCCAGTTTTATTTAACAGTTTTGCAGGTTTCCTTTGTAGTCCAGGAAAACAGACTTCACTGTCCCAGTGGCACATCAGATCTTTCCAGATCTGCCAACATTTCATTTAGTTTATCCCTGCCTCTGCATCATATTCATTTATACATCTCTCAGTTTTTAACATTTTTTTACTCACAGAAAATACCACAGTGCCTTCTTCAGACAACAGGTTTCTCTGTTTCTTTACTGAAATATTTCTCTACAACATCATTGCCTGCCAGCTTGCCTGCTCTCGATGGGAAGGACTATTCTGAGAAGAAAAAGAGAATTTCATAAGCTAGTAATTGCTGTGAACCTCTCAGTCCTTGACCTGTGTGCTGTGAGTAATGGTGAGGAGACCAGCAGGTACCACGCTGTGCTGGGGCCAAGTGGGATAATGCTTCCAGAAGTGTGTGTAGGGCTGAGGAGACCATGTCCCATTTTCAAAAGCACTTAAGTCCTCAGAGAGTTTAAGTTTCACTGCTTATGAGTCTGGCTTAAACTCCTAAATCTTTTCAGTCTTTGAAATCTTTCCTTTTGACATTAGACACTGTACTGAGATTGCCAAATTGATCCAATAAAACTGACCTGATAATAATGACTCGCGCAATTGCTGATCTGAAATGCAATAAAAATTGACCTACAGATGAAGAGTGGTCCATCCCATTGTCCTTAGATCCTTCATTCCTTGCCATATCCCTCCCTTTTAAGATGCATTTAATAACAAATTTCCTTTCCTTCTGCATTCATCCCCAGTCCCCATCTTGGTGCTGTGGGCTGATGTACAGCAGCAGGCAATAAAAAGACAGTCAGAATCTAAACAAAACATCTGAGCTGGTTGCTTTCACTAGATTAGCTGCTCCCTTGTCTTTGCAACAAACTTCTGCTGTGGGTGTCTCTCAGGTAGACTGGGTCAGCTCATGTTGGCTTGTGGGATTGTACTTTTCTTTTATGTTCTTTTTTCTTTTATGCTCTTCTCCTTTATGCACTTCATTTTTTAACTAATGGAATCTTCGAGAAGTAATTTATGTCACTTTACATCTAATTGCTGCTGCTGTGTTTCTCAAGTTATTAATATTTGAAAGAATGGTCATAGCTAGCACTTCTCAGAGAATAGCTCTTTACCTGCCCAGTGCCATCTGCTTGGACTGTGCAAGCAGGGGGATACCTCCATGTGCAATCTCTTTACAAAAAGGACAGGCTGCACACACAATTTGCAACTCCCTCCAGGGCAAAGAATAACAACCAGTTGGGGTATATATAGAACAAATTGGATGATTCTTCAGAGATCCTCTGTAGCTCAAGCAGAAATAAGAAAGCATCAGTTGGAAGAACTAAGCCTTCCAGGAGCATTTTGCAATCATTCCTAATGCCCTGATAATGCAACCTTGTGTAACAGCTGCCTGTGGTTCGCTCCTGCCCCTCCTGTGAAAGCTTTTGAGTCCGCAGCTGAGCAATGGGAGGGACTGCAGGAACATTTCTCAGCTGCTTCAGCAAAAAGTTCAGCCAGGTCAGCATCAGATGCCTCCAAGAGCCACCAGCTGACTGCTCGTGGCCAGCGCGCGGAGGACGGCCGTGTGCCACTGGCTGTGCCACGGGGATCACCACCATCTGCTGGAATGGCTGCAACAGATGGCAGGTGGGGCAGAGGGGATGGACTGTCTCAGAATGCCCTGGCTGTTTCTGCAGTGATCTCTTCTCCCCACAGCTTTATGTATCTTTGCATGGACAAAGCTGCAGGTGTGATTTGTCCCACTTCCCTTTCGGCACAGGAAAGGCATATGCCAAATTCTGGAGGAGGTTCCTTTGCAGTGAGCAGAGATACTCCTCCAAAGAGCTGTTTCTCTGACTTACTGGAGATGGCTATCTAGGGGTGAGATTAATTACCCTCTGAACTGTCTGGGGTTTTCATAGACTACAGCAAGAAACAAGAGAATTAGCCTGGCCTTTAGCATTTAGCTCTTTGATCTGTAATTTAGGACAGCAAAACCACCTTATGGGAAAAGTGGAAGAGATTGAGGCAGAGAACAAGAGATCTAATTATTTCTGTGAAACAAGAGAGGAATGGATACCTTTAACAGACTTTTCTTCTCATATCCAAATGCACCTGTAAATTGCCATCTCTGCAGACACTATAGGGTGCTGTGGTTGGTCTGCTCATATGATGTGAAACAATCAGACCCTGTCCAGTGCAGTTCATGGCACAGCTGTGAGCTGTACCCTGCACAAGCCTCATCTCTCTGTGACTCGGTGGAGGAGGACTGAAAACTCTGTTTCCTCTTGACTTCTGGGTGTGAACTCCAAGAGCAGATCTGTAGCTGGAGTGGAGCTGCAAAAGGGGCCGCTGTCATTTACACTGGCTGGGAGATGCCTCAGCTCTGGAGACAAGAGCTGTCCCTCTCAACAGAAGAAAATTAACCTCTGCACCTTTTGAAACACATTCAAATCTTGAAAAGAGGCCATGATTATCCCTGAATGTCAGAGTGCTTGAACCAGTGTGGATTCCAAGTCCTGAACCAGCAGATTTGAAGTGCAGGCATGGAATTTGTGCTGTAGATCATTGTGGTATTTTCCATTCTGCTAAATCTGCCTAGTGAGGTATCACCTTATGCCACATCCCTCCTCACAAGCACATCCCAGTTACACAAACCTGGGCTCAGCACATGCACAAAAGCCCAGCAGGCATAGCCAGCTTCAGTAAGGTTTGTGTGCTTGAAAAACTGGGAACAACAATTAAGAAAACAAAATGGGAATTGGAAATGTCGTAAATGTTCCCTGTAAACAGTGTCACAATGGAACCTCAAGCAGATTCGCCACCTGATCTCATCAAAGGGTTAGAATGAGAAAAGTTTAATGTTGATTTATTCTTTCATTGTTTCTGTATTTTAGACAGCACTTAATATGAGATTTGGGGTCAGTAACTGAACTTGAAAGTACCTCCAAAATTCAGATACATTCCCTAAGTCAGTCTAAAGAGGGAAGTTCAAGCTGCAGACCTGAGTTGGAGCTGGAGGCCATGGTTGGACACCAGAGCTCAGGCCCAGCTGCCAGGTATGGATCCCAGGTGTGGATCCCTACCTAAGGTAAGCAACATTCACAGCACAACCCATTTTAAAATCACCCATGGTTTTTCATTGAAGTCTGGGAACATTTCTCAGCGATTTGGATTTTAAGTTAGAAAGGAGGCAACAGAAAGCCCAGAAATTGCACTATGTTTGGTCTGCTGCTTTTACTGTAAGAGGTGTAAAACATAGAATAATAACTGCCTTTCAAAATGGATTATTTGAAAACTACTTCTTCTTGACTTTAAGAGCTCACAAGAGCTTGTTGGAAATTTTTTCACATGCAGATTGTTCTTCTGAAAATGTCATTGAAAAATTGCCCACTAGAAAATGCAATTGGAATTTTTTTCAATGGAATATTGTTCTGTTAGAAAATATGTTTTCATTTAAATCAAATGTCTATGGAAATTCTTCCATTCTAACATTTCATTTTTAAAAATTTTCATTTTTCAATAATACTGAAGCAGTCATTTTCAATATTTCACATACTTTCAATCTTTTATCTGAAAACATTTTTGGGGTTAATTTTTAATATTTATAGGTGAAATATTTTTAAAAGTCTACATTTAAACATTTGATTTTATTAAAACAGTTGTCATATTTGATGTTTATATACTACAAAATAATGGAAGTAATGGCTTAAAGCCCTCACATGTGGTATAATATCTGTGATCACAAGAGAAAAATCAAACTGAGTCTGGCTTTGCATTTTGTTTAACTCTGCTGCTAAAATGATGTATTGTATAAGTCAGTATCATGCAGTTCAGCACATTGGGGAATTGTTGCAGGTAAAAATTTCATGCAAACTTTATTACACAGAATTGGATATTCCTTTGAACCAGAAGTCTGGCTGGAGGCAAAGCTGTCAATCGGTCCGGCTGCAGCACAGACAGCTCTGGCAGCACAATTTGCAGGGGGGTAGGAACACACACAAAGCAGACTTGTGCCTACAAACTTGAAGTGGAGATAGATGCCAAAGCTGGAAAAATGCCTGTAAACCTGTTAGAGGTTTCTGTCTTCTCTGTGCCAAGTTATTTTCGTGGCCCAGGGTTCGAGAGCTCAGCACAAGGCTGCAGTCGGGCACTGCTGAGCCCTGGAGCTGCTCGCAGCTTCTTCAGCCCTGCCTGGGCTGTGCTGTTGGAGCAGCAGTTGTTAAACTGTTCCCTGGAGACTGGAAAAGCAAGACACAGGAGTTTAGGGCTGCTGGGAGAGCAACATTTTAGGATTTTGCAGTTATTTGTATTGTGTACTCCAAGTCATTGAGCCTTAATCAGCTTAGAGCGTGACAATGTTGTTCCCCTTTGGTGCAGTTTCCATCTCCTTTGCTCTCGTTCAGCTCTGAGAATTGAACAGTACCTCACAAAGAGACACAGGATCTCAAACAGGAGATTGTGATTCACTGCCTGTAAGTCACTTTGTCTCCCCCCTTTCTCCTGCTTGCTCAGTTTCCAGAGCTGCTTGCTCTGCACCCTGTGTACCACAAGGGCTGTTTCTGAGCGTGCAGCCCTGAGGTCCCTCACCAGAGCACCATGAGATTCAGGAAAGGGTGTCAATTGAAACTGTTACTCCAGGAAAACCTTCTGCTTTTCCATACTCATCTGTGGAAGAAAAAGGAGGCTCTCCCATGGATCAAGGCCATGTGCATTTTAGTTTTGGAGACCAAGTCCAGTGTGAATTTTGGTTCAGGCACAGTGAATAAATAGGGGCTCTTGAGCACTGGCAGCCTGGGTGGCAGCACAGTCATTGCCTGGGACACCTTCCTGGCATTGCAGGAGTGACAGTGACCCTGCTGTGCCAGTCCTGCCCACACAGTACCTGCAGCAACTGGGGTCACCATCCTGCCCAACTCTTTCCCACGAAGAGAACATAATCCAGCCAAGGCAGTGCTGAAAGACTGTGGCATGAGATTTCATCCATGTATTTCAGGCACTGCAGAATTCTGCCATGCTCCCAGAAGTCACACTTGATACCTCTGTAAAATTTTGTCTAGCCCTCAGGGACAATCCCGGACCCTAACACTGAGGAATCTGTGCTGTTCTTACAGACTTTTCATTGATTCCTTGTAAATTTTGAGGCTGCAGAAGCAAACAGAAGGCCCTGCAGATTTCACCTCTAGAACTGATGCTTCTTTATGAAGATGCTGTCACTGTCTCTGTAGGGATGCGGGAGGTGACAGAGAGCTGAGGGCACCTGTCCACACGGGCCAGTGGCACAGCCTGGCTCCCCTGGGCTGCACTGCTCTGTCTCAAGGCTCTCAGTGGGGAGGGGGTGATGCCATCTGGCAGCTGGATCAAGGGTTTGAGTGGGGCTTGCCTTAAGTGGTGAGATTTCTAGTTTGATTTGAGAACCTTACCAGAAAGCCAAGTTAGAACAACAGGAAGCTCATCCACCCTCCCTCCCCCACCTCCTTTTTTCTGTTCCTCTGCTGCAGAAACTGTCTGATGTTCAGATCAGAGGCTCTCTGGGGTTAAATGCACCATTAGTCACAGGAAAAAAGGGGAAAAAAGACCTTTTAAAAGCAGATGGTAGATGATAGAGAACCTGTTTGAGAGTAACTATCTACAACTGTGTGTCTGCTTCATCAGATATTAGCATCAAAAGCTGTCTAACAATTTAGCAACAAACAGCAATATTGATTTTCTTCCGAAGTGCAGATGCAGAAAGACAAAGATGGAGAGGTGGCTTTTTCAGAGGATCCCCATTATGCCTGGACAAAGACAAGGCAGGAAAGGACCTGCAGCCTCCAGTCCCATCAGCAGAGCAGGAGCAGCCTGCAGGTGAGAGGTTCTGGAGGGAAACACAGGAGAGATGCACTGCAGCCTTGTCAGGGGCCTGTGCAGGATGGAGGGGCAGCATCCCAGGGAGGAGGAACTGAGGCCAGGACCAGGCTGCATCCACCAGGGAAAATGGGAAGTAGAGCAAAGTAGTGGAGCTGGATGGAATGTGGAAGAGATGTGGGATGCAGCTTGCTTCCCTTGCTGTTTTCCGAGTTTTTGTGGATGAAGTGCTGCAAAGCAATCTGAGCAGCAATAGCTACCACTCCTTCTGTCTCTCCCTTGGATATAGCAGCCATCCTGGATTTTTGGGGCACTGCCAAAATAGTCATTTTAACACCTTAGCATCTGGAAAAATTCCACTTTAGAACTAAGATTTCTCCTTTATCCCTTGTCCCATTAATTTCTTTTTCACACATTGGGAGAAAAGCCTCCCCGTGGTCAGCAGTTGGCTCTTGGAACCATTTCTTGGTGATGAGTGTTGGGTATATCCAATTCTTTGGACAACAGCTCCCTACGTCTGATTTAAATTCCCTGCAACCAGTGGTCTCACATCAATTATGTACACTGCTCCTCATCTCTGTGTCTGAAATGTCAGTGAATCTGATAATTTTTGCTCACAGAGGTGGGGAACTAACAAGGATCTCTGGCACAGCCTGCAGTGAATGCATCTACCAAGGCATTAGCAAAGCAGCAAGGAGACAGAAACAGGCACTGACACTCGCTGAAGTTCCACCCCCTGCTCAAACAGCAGCAGTCCAAGAACTGCTAACAGAGTGCTTAGGGAGGCACCAGGGCACATCAGGACACTGCTCAGGAAGGGCTGCACGAGGCAATCTCCAACCATGGTCCTGGGAATATTTGGAAAGAGCAAGAAAGAAATAAAGAATAACTCATAATTAAACTGATTAACTCCTGGTGGAAATGGTCACAATTCCATTAACTTTCAGTTCCATCTAAATGCACACCAGAAAGAAACTAAGCTGGATGTCAACTCTGACCTAGCTGGAGTTCTTTATACTAACATTACTGTATTGTTAAATTACTGTTTTAAGAGCCAGTTTTGGGCTGTTGCCTTCATTTTTGCACCCTAGAAAAAGCCAGTGGTGTAAACTTCTATTAAATTAATTAAAAATTGATGCCTGGTTCTAAGTGCACATTTATAAATATGACATCAAATCCAGTGGCTTACAACAATTCCTCTCCCAAAGAGCTCTTCCCTTGGAGCCTGCCCTGTGGTGGTTTTGGTGTCTCTGATCCAGCCTCCTGGACCAGCCCAGCACCTTCCAAACACCCTGGCAATATTCAGCTTTGTCATTGTAGCCTGTCTGCAGCATTTGCTTCCCCATATCCTGGTGCTGAGGTGATTTGCTCATTATCAGATTGCTGTTTATTAATCAAAGCGGTAACAATGGGATGGAGGAGCTGGAATACAGCACAGACAGTGCTTCATTTGTTCCAATTGATTTTCCTATCACATTTTATTACTACTATTTACTTTGTATGCCTCAGGAAGATTGAACTGCACTGTGCAGTAGGGGTAAGGATTTGAATTTCTCTTCTCTTTAGCTCTTTCTATTTCTGTGGTGATAGTCAGAACAGTGAGTTCTTCCAGCAACTAAGCCATGACCTTCTCTGCTACAAAACAGCATATGGAGATTCTGTGATAAAGAGACTCCACCAGTGTAAGAAGTCCTGCAGGTGGAGTCCTAGGGAAATCCATGAGAATCATGGATACCGAGCACAAATTATCTCTCCAAGATGACACCTTACAAATGCTCAGCACTGGCCAAAAGCTCAGCTGGAGCTGAAGCAGCTGGAAGGTGCAGACCTGCAGAACAGGCACCTGTGCTTAGGCTGGAAGGAACAGGTTATACCAGGAGGAGGTTTTGTCCCGCAGTAAAGTTAATGAATGGTGGTGATGATGGGGTTCTTCCCTGCTCCTTCCTCTCTTCTCTAATGTCTTAGATCACAGTTCACAAGCTGGATCTTGCAGTGTCCAGCCAGCACATCTAAGGCATGAGGACAGAGCAGATGATTCCTGTCAGGAGGTCCGTGGTGCTTATGGAAGCTGACGTGTGGGTCAGCAGGAAGACCCAGGGTGGCACACGCTGTAAGATCACATTAATCGTCCCCTTGCCACTAACAGAGCTCACTGAGAACCTAAAGCAACTTTATAACTGACTGAAAAACTATCGAAATCTGTGGCAAAGCTCCTATTTTCAGCACAGCAGGGATTTCACTCTAGAGATTTATAAGTGTTTGAACTATATTTACTCTGAAATTGCCCCATTCAGTGAGTACAACAGGAAACTCATGGCTGGCTGCAACTGTAGGTGTCATATACAGTTGAGTGGGGAGGTGACGAGAATATATGTTTAACAAAAGCTTTGTTTTCTACACTAATTTTAGAATTAGCCTAGTTGAGGAGTGAGGAGGCAGCTCTCAGGTGGTAGCAAGCGTAATTAATAAAGTTCAAAACAAACCACAAACAGTCAGCTGAGCTGAAAGCTTCCATGAGCTCTTCACTGTTACTGGAAATGTGAGTCCTTCAGACAGGAATTTCTTTCTTATCAAGAGTTTAATCTTGCTGAGATGCTGAGTGTGTGCATGTGCAAACACACACCTGTGTCACCACCAAGCAGAACGAGTCTATGCAGACATGTACAACATCATCTTTTTTTGGAACATGCCACATGACACTGGGGAGAATTGCTCCTTTTTTCTTTTTTTTTTTCCCTAGCAGAACTCCTTCTTTTATTCCACCAGCAGAAGCTTTGGGATTTTAGAGCTGAGTTGTATGATCTGGCCCCTCTCTGAAGTACATCCATGCACTTGTCACTGGACCAGCAGTGCCTTGCCTGATGGCTCACTGTCTTCGTGCTGTCAATGACCTTGAGCTGCACCAAATAATATTTTTCTCCCTGGGCTGGTTTATTTGGTTTTTTTCCCCCAGCAGCAGTGAGGGTAATTGAATCATTGTAAAATAGCCACCTGGGCCAGTAGGGGTTAAGTGAAAATGAAAATAATGCCACTGACGGGAACATTTTTTGGTCACACTTAAAGTCACGGTGAGATTAAGGGTTAGAAAATATCAACCTGAGAATTTAACATCACCAATGTCTCTTGCAAGCACAGCCTGAGAGTGAGAGGAGGGGGCGAGGAAGGAATGCACAGACACTGGTGGTGGATTTAACCAGGACTGAGTTCAGACACCTGGAGCAGACTCACTTGAGCACTATTGATCAGAGTGGAAACATTAAGTATCTCTCTTAATCTGGCACTGTTTCATTCGTGCTGCATTATTATTGTTATTAGAACCTGTGATTTACCGTGTCCAGCCTGGATCAAATTCAGCAGCTGTATTTCTCCAGATTATTTTGCACTCTTCCTTACTGAAGTGCAGTCTGGCAGCAGAAGTTTTACAACTCTTTGAAGGAATAAGGTCTCCCTCCAGTGGTGGCAGGAAACAGCTTTGACTCCCTAAATCACTGAGGGCATGTGAGACTGGGTGAATAAGTGTGCACCACAATACACTACTATGGGAAATAATTTTCTGAAGGATTTTCAAAGACCCTTCACTATTAGGCACCTCTTCTTATAACATTGCTCCCAGTAGAACCCCCTGTGTCTTTGAAAATCTCCTCTTGTCTGGAAAATGTCCTTTTAATACTACCCATTTTAACAAAATAGTTTAATATGTGCAAAAAGCACTGAGTCCCCCCTCAATTTTCCTGCTTTACTATTGCAGTAGTAATAATTCCCATTGCTGATTGTCAAGTTGCACGTGAAATACTGGGTTGGATCCCATCTCCCCATGGCATGAGGTAATACAGTGCTTTAGACATTTTGCAGAAAAAAAATCCCTTTGGATTAAGCTGTTTTCAGTTCAGAAGAGACATGTCCGAGCCCTGGTCACCTTGTAACAGAAAGCCATATGACACAAGTGCACTGGGGTGAAGAGATATTGATTTACCTTCTGTAAAATGAATGTAAAGTCAAAAGTCTGAACATTTTTCAGCACCTCTCTGTACTCTGCCTGATTGGTGTGACCCTGGCTTCAAGCCCCATGTCTCAGACCTTCCACTACACTTCCCACACCCTCCTAATCATCCTCCAATTGCAGATTCATATTTTGAGTTGCAAAACTTGTGTGGTCTGTGTTGTAAGCCACAAATGCTCCCTTATTCATCCATTTTGTGTTCCTCACTCAAGTTCTCTGTTTTTCCTCTCTCTCTCCTCACATTTCCATATCTGAAGTAAACTTCATAAACCACTTTTCTTAACCTCCCTAGGCCTTACTGTAGCACCAGCAGAAAAGGTGCAATATTAAAAAAGGTATTAAAATAGCAGAGTGATACCTCCAGAGTGATGGGAAGAGTCAAGAAACAGAATTTTATTGAAACCAGTATTTAATGTTAATTACGTTTTCCCTTCCAGTAGTGAATAACCACTCAGTGCTGAAATTGGAAGACTTGCTCAGAAAGGGTTCCATGGGATTATTTGATTGGAATATGTCAGTGGTGCTTATGGTTACCATTCTCCTGATTTCATGCCAACACAATGGGCATGATGGCTTGAGAATCAGCTGAACAGTTCTCCTTCTTCTGAGCATCATAAATGGCTTAGAGAAAACACATCTGAGTACTTTCTTTCTGAGCTCTTTCATCATCAGAACTGTGATATAGAATATCTTTAGTCAGTCCTCACTGTATCACAACCACTTCCTTAAATATGAATTTATTTTTGAAGATAAAATTTTATCTTCTCTCTTCCAGGAGAATGCATTGTCCATCCATATGTCCATCCATATTTTGGGTTTCTGTTTGTACTTTTGCCCTGTCACCCCCAAATATTCAGTGTATGTTTCTTTCTTCTTCTAGCCAAGGGTATAAATTAAAATTCTATTTCATTAAAGTTGTAAGTAATCACTCTCTGGCTCTCATTAGTAATGATTCGGTGCAGGGGGATCCCGGCTGCTCCCACAACTGTAATTCAATTGGACTCATCAGCTCTTGTTCACAAATCGCTTGAGCTGCACTTTCTTCCCAAATTTATGGCATCAGCACTGTCCAGAGGTTGAATTACAGCTGCAGGTTTGATCAGGGACTGCATTATTCTGCATCTAATCCCTGCATTCTGACAGCAGTGCGGGGAGCACTGTTGTTTTACAGGGACTCTGCATTGTTCCTCTGCTTTATGTCAGGGGCTGAATTGCCTCTGGAATCAGGGAACTGTCAGCCCAAAGCTACAAGCAAACAACGAGCTCCAGATGACATGGTATATAAATAACAAACATGGAGACACTCAAAAGCCAGCACTCCTTCTTCTGCACTCTCCTAAATTACCAGGATGTTGATTGACCACAGCCTATGCTCCTGCATCAGTGGATGCAATCTGAATATATTGATGCTTTCTGAACATATTGTTGGAATGTGACTCCCAGCTTTTACCCAAAATGAGGAATGCTGATATTCACTGGTGGCACAAAGTCACTTCCACATTGATTAAATATTTCAGCCAGAAGCCATGTTCATGCATTCATTCACATCCTAGCCTTTCCTCTTGAGCAATGACCTGCAGCCCACGGCATTCCTGGCAAGAAGGGCTCTGGAATGGCACTGTGCCATTTTCCACAGAGGTGAGTGTGACTCCTCAGCTGACAGCCAAGACTTTACTTCCTGCAAGGCAGCATGCCCCCAGACCCCCTGGTACCCAGGCTTTAATCCCAGAGGGATACAGAAGCCTTTATCCTTCCTAGAAACACTGTCCTTCAGCTGACAGAAAGGGACTGGCAGCCTTAGTTTGGAACTGATCCTCATTAGGAGCAGAGGAAATGCCCCAGGCACATCTAACCTCTGGTCAGGCCAGGGGGAAATGGTGCATTGCCTTTGGAAGCTTCTCCTGCTTTAGCATCTCCGTGTCCATGTCCTCCAACAACACAGAGCAGAGCCACAGCCAGTATCTACCACTCATTTAATTGACCTTTGCTGTTAAATCATTAGTGGAAATCACTGAGCACAGGGCAGTAAGGTGGTTTCACCACTGTTCTGCTGCTTGTGGCTTCTGCTAATTTTCTGGTGTAGTTCTAATAGCAGATTCTGTCATCTTCTAGTTTCACATAAATCCTGGAAGGCAAATTAGAAGAGATGTGAAACAAATTCCTGTTGACTTTAACGAGGGTTGTGGTTTTTGAAATCTACGTTAAGAAGAAAACGAAGGTTCTTCTATTTCTTTATGCAACCTCGCCTTTTTTATACACTGTGTGGTTGGAAAGACTCTGACATGAGACAGGCTGTGGGAAATGTCTGCTTTCACACAAGAAGTCAGAGCAGCAGCATTTGGCTGCTGGACTGCAGCTTTCAGAGAGCTGTCGGCATCACCTGTTGTGTCAGTCCCCTGTGGCTGCTCATCCCCAGGCAGGATTCTCAGTCAGCCTCCCAGGTGGGTTCCAACATGTTTTCACTGTATTTTAGTTCCTTCATTTGTCCATTTTTTTATTCCTTTTCAAACTGAAATATATTTTACCATTCCTAATTAACTCCCTGCCACCCTACTTGTGGTAAAACCTGATTTATTTCTCATTCTCTGCACTGAGAGGACAGGATACTTAATCTCCTCTGGGTGGACGCTGAAACACTGTCTGAATAAAATGCTGATCACTCATCTGGTTAGCTCCTGCCAGCTCTTCTCTGCATTCCTGCCACCTGGGTTTTGCATCATTTGCTATCGTTTCTGTAAGTGACAGAGCCTATTCCTTCTCCATTTTGGGGAGAGCAATAATTCCTAAATTAGCTGCTCATCGTATTTAGGTGTGGTGTGAGTATTTATCTTTCATATTAATTGTAAGACCATGACTATTCACAGGCTAAAAAGGATTGTTTGAATAAACACTTAGAAAGGATATTAAACCAATGTCTACAATTTACTGCGTTTGCTGTTCTTTTGGGACTTTTTTTTATGGATAGGGAGCAGCTTTTTATACCAATGTCCACTTGGTAGCTGCAGAGGAATAAAGAAAGCTTGGGATCCTTCATTCAGGGAGCAATGAATAAATATGTTGCAGAAACAAAGAAATATTAGCATTTTGAAAGGCTCTGTGTTTGACACTCATCTGCAAAGTAAAATATGAATTTCAGATATATGTGCATGCATGCATCCATGTTTGCAGGGGCAAACTTTCAGATGGCAAACACTCATTGTAAGTGCCAACATTTTTTGCACATCTTGGAAATATTTGTGTAAAAATGGGAAGAGCAAAGATTGCCCATCTGCAGTGTGAGTGGGGAATGCTTTGGGCAGTGCACAGGTGTGCTCAGTGAAGGGAGCCAGGTGAGAGATGTGAAGAATCAAGGCTTCCCTTCTTCCTACTGAAGCCTTGAGATGCCCATCCAGTGTCTGTCTAATGACACCTTTGAGATGCACCATCCATCCCTTTTCCTCACCTCTGAAGCCAGCCCAGGCTGAGGAACCTCACTGTGGATTCAGCCAAAGGGCTCAGAGCCTGGCCTGCCACCCTGTCAGTGAGCTCAGGCAGATACTGGGAACTCTGTTCCATTTATTCATCCTGAGGTGGAGGTGTGAAGAAATATGAGGCTGGTAAGTGGGTGACAGGCATCTGCAAGTGTCACCTCAGCAATTCAGGTTCACAGAGAGCCTTGGAGTAGGATTGCAAAAATTGCATCATTTGTAACCTTTTCAGCGCCAGCCTTTTTAAAAACAAACTGTAACCAACAGCTTTCCTTCGGACATGAAGAGAATAACTGAAGAGAACATCTGTTTTCCCTTTAGATGTGGAACTGCAATAGCAAGCCATGCATAAATTTTATTAAGGCTTGCTAATTTCTGACTAGTTTGGGGAGATACATGCTACCCGTGGAGATATTTGGCTCTGCATCACCAGATGAAAAGTCATTTTAAAAACAATGCAGAAAAAATGGACATAGCTTGGCAGCAAATGTGTGAGGTTTTGCTCCCAGGCTTTTGGCTTTGTTTGTGCAATTTATAGATTTGTGTCTTTTTTTTTTCCACTCTTAATGTCACTCATCTTGTTTTCTGATGACTTTTTATGACATAGATGACTAAACAAAATGCACCTAAACTGACAAAGCTACTTATTGCTGGAGCCTTTTGTACTCCAAATGATTTCAAGACTTAGGTGTGTTTTTAAGTTGTTTCTGCAATGCCAAGTTTTTCTGTACTCCAAGAGCACTTGAGCCAGTGCTAGCCTGTTCTGTCCCTTTTGCTGCAGCAATGTGTTTCCAGATTTAGAACTCAAAACTTGGGAAAGCCCCACTCAAATCCCACAGCCCCAGGTTCTGTGACCTCTGAGAAAACATCTTGGAGCAGAACCTCAATTTCTGATCTTTCTTCATTCTCAGAACCAAGGTTCATCATCCTGGGGGGTAATCACAGTAACTTCACAGAATCCCAGAATGGTTTGGCTTGGAAGGGATCTTAAAGACCATTGGGTTCCAACCCCCTGCCATGGTCAGGGACACCTTCCACTGTCCCAGGTTGCTCCAAGACCTGTCCAGTCTGGCCTGGAACACTTCCAGAGAGGGGCAGCCACAGCTTCTCTGGGAATCTGTGCCAGGGCCTCACAGGAAAGGATTTTTTCCTAATATTCAATATTCACTAAGAACTGCAGGATGCTTGGCAGGACATGCCTGGAATTACACAGATCATGCCTCGTTGCATAAAATAAGTAGGAAAGTCACAGGCTGGGTTCAAAATATGCTTGTCTTCTCTCAATAATTAATTGTTTGTGGATTAATATGAGGTTTTGTGTTTTGAAAGTAAACTAATCCATTCGCTGGCTGGTGTTTAATGAAGGAGAACAGGCTGCTGTCAAGCAGTCTGAAAATAGTGAAAATTAACTCCATGAAGTGTCACGACTCACATATTTTATGTGTATGAGTAATGTGTCTTCTGTTGGACAGAAGATGAAAATACTACATGGAAAATAAAAAATAGTGGCTGCCAATTAAATAAGAGAAGCTGGAGTAATTGCTTTGACATAATTTGGTGTTTTGGCTGTTTGGTGGCAGCTGGGCTGGGCCACTGCAAGACAATCCATTGCAAGAGAATTCACAAACAGTATGAACCAAAGATTCTGCGACCTCTGTATTCACAGAGCTACCAAAGGGAAAACAAAATATAATTAAAAATTAGAATACACTGAAATCATAGAGTTCCTCCCCATTTTGGAAGAGATCTCAATGATCATCCAGTCCAGCCTTTCTTGGCAAAAGACTGGTCTAGACAAGGTGTCCCAGCACAGTGTCCAGCTGAACTTTAAAATTGTCCAGTATTGGGGAATCCATCGCTGCTCTGGGGAGATTTTTCCAGTGACAGATTGCTCTCATTGTGAAAAATTGTCCTCTTGTGTCCAGTCAGAACCTCCCCAGGAATAACTTGTACCCATTTTTCCTGTCCTTTCCATGTGACTCCAGGTAAAGAGGGAGTCTCCATCTTCTTTGTAGCCACCCTTTAAATACAGGAACGTGGTGATAAGATCTCCCCTCAACCTTTTCTCAAGGCTGAACAAACCCCATTCTCTCAGCCCTTCCAGTGGCATTAAAAGGGACAAGGCAAATACTGGGATACAAATTCACTAATAAGTGGATTTTTTTCTTTATAGATGCCAAACTACTTCAGTTTTCTTTGGCTTCACAGGTGTTAAGACCGCAAGCACTTCAAAAAATTGGGATCTCTCAGAAAGAGAATAGAATAGGGATCATAAAGTCTTGCAGATAACAACCAGCCAAGGGTTCAATACCTACAGCAAAAAACTAATACTTTAGTACCAGAAGGTTCCCATATACTTAATGATGTTGCTAGAAAATGGTTGATCTGTTTGAACTGCTCTTGTTCATTCCTGTGCAGGAGAATGTTATTCCCTTTGCCTCTCTGCACTTTTTCATTCTGCCATGGGGAGTGTGCAGAGAGAAGGCCATTGAAAAAGCTATATAAAACCTCGAGAATGCAATAAGCAGAACATGGCACTTTTAACACGACAAAACTACCAGCTTAGGTAAGGCTTGAAGTGCACATAAACTCCAGCACCTCCTCAGGCAAAGAGAGTCACAGTCTCAACAGAGAAGCAGCAAAAGGAGTTTAGATCATAAATGCTCTTCAGAACTACCAGCTTTGCTGCCTGAATGCACAATGAGCAATTCAAGGGCCCAGACATCTTCAAATCACCCAGGCTAAGCCAGGAGTGCACCTGCCCTGTGGGAGCAACAGTTCAATATTCTGACTCAGTTTGCTCACCCAGGATGTGGTGGGTGATTTATCACTTGGGGTGATTCCATCACTGCACACCTTTCCTTGCTGTCCTGTTAATATCTTCAGTTTTGTGCCTAAACTCCAGAGTTCTGATTGCATTTGCAGTAGCTGTGGCATTGCTGCAAGGTGCTACTGCTGCAGCAGGGGCAAATCCTCCTTGTGGCTTATTTGCTTCCCAGTTTCACTGAGCAAAACGTGCTTTGTGGCAGTGCTGGTGTCTGGTGGATCTCAGGGAAACAGCAGCCACGTCCCAGGTGTGGGCAACCAGATTTTGGTCCAAAGTCCATCAGCTGCACCCTCAGCTCGAGTGGCAGCAGCTCCTTCCCACCGGGCCTCCTGCTGTCACTCCCAGCTGCAGTCAGATCCTCATGCACAAGCAGCCCATTGCCTTCTCCAGCTGCCAGACACCTTTCCAGCTTTCATCTGCAGATGTTCTCAGGGCCAGAGCTCCAAAAGTTTATTCCCCAGCCTTACTCCCGAGAGCCCCCCCTCTTTCTGTTCATAATTCAGTTGCTTTGTAGACTAGGGGGGAAATGGAAATAATGTTTTCCTAATTGGCCCTTTCTTTCTATCCTCTAGTTCTCAGTTCTCTTCCATCTTTTAGTCTTTTCCCTTTCTCTGTGGGATATTAAAGAAGAAGGAATAGAAGCAGCTGTATGATCAGCAAAAAGAGAACAGGTGTTGCAGGAAGAAACAGAGATGGGAAAGAGAAAAACAGAGTAGAAATAGGAACAAAAAAGTTTAAAAAGGGAAGCTGAGAAGGTAAAGTAATAGAAAGATCAAGTAATTGGTATTGCTTTATTTTGTATCAATACAAATTGTTTTCATTTCAGTCTGAGCCCAAAGAAGGGAAATGAACCAGAAATCCTGAAGCTGGACAGACAATAAGGAAAAGGGGAAAGGGAATTCTCTGAGGCTGAGAACAAACCTGTCTCTCATCAGGAACACTTTCACCTCCTGCTTACGCTCATGGCAAAGCCTCTGCAGGGCCATCAGTGGGGACTGTCACGAGTGGCTGCGAGCCCTGCCTGGCCCTGGGCACAGCACCAGCCCAGCTGCTGCAGGAGCAAACAGAATTCTGCTTGGTGCTGCTCCGGAGCAGCTTCCCAGTGACTCCATGAGGAACCACAGTGCTGCGGGGGATGCAGGGAGGGAGGGCTGGACCTTTTCCTTTTGACAATTAGATGGCAGCTGTTGAAAGCTGCTTTCATGGATGAATGCATGGAGAACTAAGGACGTCTAGAAACTGATTTATTTGATTAGTTTATTGTGTAGCACAATATCCTTCTCCCAGATGAAGCAGGTCTGTCACTGGAGTGGGACTTCGCAGTTACTGAACTCTCTGCCAAAACCCCTCAGCACCTCAGAAGTCTGAAGAGGACCTCAAGCAGGGCACAGACAAAGCCAGTGGAGCAGGAGAAACCGAGCTAATCAGAAAACGCCAGTCTGCGCACTCCACAGTTCCACAGGGCCTGATTTCCAGGCGGTTTGACATCTGCGGATTCCAGCGGGAGCCCCGAGTGCTCAGCTGCTGCGAAAAGCAGAGGACGGGGGTTCGGGGTTGGGGTGTTTGTCTCCATCCCAGCGGTGTGGCTGGCCTCTGGCGGGGCAATCGTGACATCCAGTGGGAAGCTCCTGAACTACAGCAGCATCTGATGGGTGCGATGAGCCGCTCCTGAGCCTCAAACTACAATCGAAGGGTAAGATCATGGAAGGGAAACTGTTCAAAAAAGCTTCTGCAGTGAATGGCTCAGGAGTTCAGAGTTTCCTGCTGTCTCCTGAAATCTCCAATATCCACGTGTGTTTTGAAATGTCTCTTCTTGCTAGGGGGAAAAACACTTGCTCTTTGGGGAAGAGATTACAACAGCATCTCAGTGGGATTAGTCCTCACACAGGATTCTCAGTTCCATCAAAGGTTTTCTTTAATTGTGTTAGTTTTAAATCTGTGACTCCTTGACCTTTTAAGATGTCTCAATGCCTACAAGGAGGCTGGAGAGGAACTTTTGACAGGGTGGTGACAGGACAAGGGGGAATTAAACGGCCCTTAAACTAGAGAGGCAGAGTTAAATTGAATATTGGGAAAAAATTGTTCCCTGTGAGGGAGGTGAGGCTGTGGTCCAGGGTGCCCAGAGAAGCTGTGGCTGCCTCATGCCTGGAAGTGCCCAAGACCAGGTTGGACAGGGCTTGGAGCAGCCTGGGATAGGGGAAGGTGTCCCAGCCAATGGCAGGGAGTGAAACGACATGAGCTTTAAGGTCCTTTCCAACCCAAACTGTTCTGTGATTTTTAGCATCCTTAATATTCTGTGAAATCCCCCTCATTCTAGTAGCTTCCCTCAGCTCTCTATACTTGTGTTCACTCGCCCCCGTGTTTGGGGCAGGCCTGGGGAGGATAAACAATCTGAAATTTAAACTGGAATAAATAATTGGAAGCACAGACGGAAGTAAGGCAGAAAGGACAAATAATCTCATAGAGCTGAGGACATGTCTTTTATTATTTCCTTCTGCAACCAGAAGGTCTGGGATCCCAGCCACCGCTCGGTGATCACACACCAGCTGCTTCCCAAAATGTTTTTTTCCCTCCAGTACCTAATCACGAGACCGAGGGGGATTTCTTTAAGCGTGTACTTTGATACTTTAATCCCCACCTCGCCATCAGCCCGGCACTGGATAGCTCCGGTGTGTTTGCAAGGAACTACACCCATTGTCAACAGGGCCGGGAGTGTCCCACGGCAGCAGGCTCACCCTGGCTGTTGGTTTGGGATTTCAGAGGAGAGGCTGGATCCACCTGGGATCAGCTCCTGGGGGCAGCTGGGTCTGCAGTTTAATCTGGCTGAGTAAGGACCTACGGCAGCTGCAGTGCTATGGACATGTGCTCCCCGATGACGTCAGCAATGACGCAATTCTTTACGTCACTGCATGAGCTGGCCGCTGGCTCACTCTGGTGAGAACAAACCCCACTGGGTTGTGACCCACACGTTACAAACACTGCCCCGGTACCGCCGGCTCGGGACCCCAAGGGCTCGCCCAAGCCCTGTCGTCGCGGCTCCCCTGACGTCATCCCGCACGCGCCGTGACGTCACGCCGTACCCCGTGCTGTTGGCGTGACGTCACGCTGCGGGGCGGTGTTCCCGCCTTCTCCTTCCGCCTCTCAGGCCCCGCCCATAGAGGCCACGCCCTCTCGCTGCCGATTGGTGCTCGCGTCTCCGTTCCCTCCCCCCTCCCGGCACTGCCCTCCCTGCCTTGCCCGGAGCCGCGTCGCCCTGTTGGCCCCGCCCATCGCGCCGGCTCCTCCAATTGGAGAACGGATGCATTGAGCGACAGCGCTGCCGTCCAATGAGTGCGGCGCGGGCTCCTCCCCGCGCGGGCGGCGGCGCTCGCTCTGTGAGGGGCCGGGGCCGCGGCCGCGTGTCCCCCGCCCCACCGCGGCACCGCCGCGACCCCGCGCCGAGGGCTCCGGGCGCCTCCCGCCGCCCCCGGCCCCACGCAGCCCCTCGGAGCGGCCGCGCCTCCTCCCCGGACAGGGCCCGCGGGCCGCGCCCTGCCGCCCCCTCCCCCGGCCGGCCGCTCCCTCCCTCCGCCGAGCCGGAGCGAGGAATGGGCGGTCCCGGCCCGTAGCCCCCGGCTGCCGGCTGCTCCTCCTCCCGGTCGCAGCGTCTCGGCGGCCTCCGCCCGATGCTGGCGGAGCTCGGGGTCTCGGCGGCGGCGTTGTGAGCGCTCCGGCCGGGCCGCCGCCGCCATGTCCGGCGTGGTGCGCACCCTGAGCCGCTGCCTGCTGCCGGCCGAGGCCGCGGGCCGCGCCGGGGAGCAGCCGCGGAGGGACGGCAAGGAGCGGAGCCGCGATGCCGAGCGGGAGGCGCGGCGGCGCAGCCGGGAGATCGACGCGATGCTGGCCCGGGAGCGGCGCGCCGTGCGCCGCCTGGTCAAGATCCTGCTGCTGGGCGCCGGCGAGAGCGGCAAGTCCACCTTCCTCAAACAGATGCGGATCATCCACGGCCGCGAGTTCGACCAGAAGGCGCTGCTGGAGTTCCGGGCCACCATCTACGAGAACATCCTCAAGGTGAGGGGCGGCGAAGGGGGGGATGGAGGCCGGCGCCGGCACATCCCGCAGCGCCGGGAGCTTGGGCCGTGCCCGGAGTCGCCGTCGGAAAAGGATGTGAAAGCTCGGCCGGGGCGGCGGCCGCGGCTCTCGGTGTTCGCTGCTCCCGGGAAGAGGTCTCGGTGCAGGTGTTCTGGAGGGCGGGGACCTTTGTGCTGCGGGGGGCCCGGGGAATGCGGGTTACGGCGTTACCCGGCTCAAGGCTTGCGGGAAAAAGGCTCGAAGGAAATTTCCCTGCAAAGGGGATTGAGAAAAGCTTTGTGGAAATGCAGAGGAAAGAGGATATAGGTGTGGCCTGCCTTCTGGAAAAAACATTATCAGAGCATCCTCGAAGTTGGAATTGGAGAAACTTCAGGATTTGAAGAAATGAGGAGGAATTTCTCTGCTTTTGCAAAGTATTCCCAGTCCGTGCAGCTCGAGGTGGGACAAGAAAGGGGTCCTCGTACAGATGTTATGGCTGCGAGTGGTTGTTACTTGGTGCATCTTTAGAAATGAGGGGAGTGTAGGCCCGTAGAGTTGGGCAGTGTGGGGTCTTATCAAACCTGGAGCTGAAATGGAAATAACTTTGGTTTGGTGCCTTTGCAGGAAAGTTTTAGTTTGGTGTGTGTGTGTGCGGGTTTTATAGTGCTGGCCGTGTGTGTCTCTCTTGACTGGAGACTATAAAAGCTTCTGGTAGAGCCCCTGGTCTACGGACCACTATTTCCCTAACTAGGGAAAACCAGCCTTGAGAAATACTGTTCCTTTCAGGGATGCAAGCGTTGATGCCCTGTGCAGGTGGAAGTGATCACATTTCAAAAATACCTGAAGATACATAAAAAGCTCACTCAGGAGTGTTTCTCTCTTAATCTTCATAATCTTACCCTAAAAGAAAGTTTGCTTTCCTGCCTATATTTTTCTGTAGGACTGTCTCCATTCTTTTGTGGGCATGGATTTGTGAGATTTTATAGAAAGTTAAAGGAACGGGAACTGTGCAAGTTAACGAGTTACTTTTGAGTTTCCAGATTTGTGTTTAAATAGAAGCTTTATTTGCACTTAATAAGTACACATATACAATGACTCTTGTTTTTAAGAATGCTGCTATTCCATAAAGGGCTTTCACTTCTGTTAATGATCAGGAAAATGGTTGTCTAATTTTCTTTTCCTTTTTTTTTTGTCCATTTTCAGGCTGGAGCCCATTAACTGCAAGAAAGTTGAAATTCAGAAGCTTCTGTCTGATTGTAGCTATGTGAGCAAAGACAGTGTTATGATTTTTTTGAATCTATATGCCTAGAAATAAGGAGTCTTATTTTAGCTCTTAATGCTTATTGTGGTCCTGTCAGTGATTTTTTTTTTTTTTTTTTTTTTTTTTACTGCTACTAATTTCAAGTAGTAGCAGAAGCTTTTAGAGAAGCAGTTCATGAAAATGGAAAAAATCTGAGGCTCCTTCCTCTTTAAGTTGTCTAAGTAGTAGCAGTTATGGTAAAATGATGTAATATTTTATGTATGCAGAAGGTGTAGAGCTTTCAGCAGTAGAACTTGGTGTGCTTTGGAAAGGAAGGTGTCTCCTTCTTGTAGTAGGGGAGGCAGAGTCAGACACTTGAAACACTTGTTTGCTGGATGGCTCTGGGTAGATTTGCAGAATTCAAAGTAGAATCCTGGTCCTCAAGATAGTCAGGTGTTCTGGTAGTTAACAGCTTTACTTGGACTATGTCAGTTGAACCTTTTAAACTCTTCTAATCCTGAAAATAAAATTTGGAAGTAGCTTTAAGGTGGGTTAGTATGGTTCAGCAGCTTGATTGCCCTTTTGGCCTTGCAGGTGGTGATTTGGGAGTGTTTAGGTTAGAGTTCTCCTTTAGGTAGGTGTCCAACTCTTCTTTCCCTTGCTTCTCCAGATAACACAGGTGGCTCTTGCATACAAGAATACAATTTATGCTCCCCACCACAAGTTTTTGGGGAATGACTTGGGAATACTCACTATGGAAAAAGTAGGCAGAATGAGGAAGGGCAAACAAAGAGAGCTAGAAGAGTCTTCTGATGGGAAGGCAGTAGATGTTTTGTTTGCATTTTTGCTCATCAGAGAGAAACCTGGTAACACCTTGATATTCTGCCATAATTATCAGGAAGAAATCAAATGCCAAGACAGAATAACGGTTTTCAAAACAGAGTGATTGTCAGTGCTTTTTATTTCAGGGCAATTGTGTAATACTCTCTTGCATTAAACTTTGTTCTGTGGATAAACATCCAGTGTTTAAAGTAAACTTAATTCGCTTCTTTGACAATGTAAATTGTCAAGTGCACGTGATTGCTGCTCTTTCTGTAACAGTGTTTAGACTACAGGTTCTTTTCACTTTTTCAGGAAGTTCAGTGATCACCCACTAAGACTTAATGAAGCCAAGATCACCGTGTGTTTAACCGACAATAAAAGATCTCAGATGAATTTTTAGTACTACATGTGGACAATGTGAAGTGGAAATGATCCTATCAAATAGCATTTAAATCTGTGTGACACTGTGGAGTACAGCTGCAGCAACCTTAGCCCGTTTTTCCCCACAGTCCTCAGCACAGTCAGACAATGGTCCTGCTAAGCTTCTGCAACACTGAGATCTGAGTTAGAAATGCAGTGTAAATCTCTGGGATTAAATGGTCAATTTTCATTTTCCAGCCATGACTAAACTTCTGTCTGAAGAAGGAGCATTCCTACTCTCATAACAGTGCAGGATATTTCTGAAATGCTTATTGCAGTAGTGTTTAGGCAACTGTACAGCTTATGGAGAATGAAGAAACTGCTTCAGAGAACACAATGTGAAACCTCTTTGAAAATAACAGTACTAAGTATGAATTGACATTAGTGTCAGCTTCCACTTTGAGTTTTCACCTTCTTGCTTTTTTGGTATCTTCTTAATGCTGTGTTTTCTGCTTACCCTGTTCTCTCTGGTTCTCATGTCCCATTTTGGGGAAACACTAGTCAGAAACAAAATGCTGAAGCAAAATAAACCTATGATGCAGAATTTACTTTTCCATTTAGTACAGGTGATGGTTCAGGGCCTTGCTAGCTTTTTCTGGCATTTGTGGGATGGTATTCAAATACAGGAGTTTTGCTTTGGTTTAAGGTAAATAGTCATCGGTTAACTCAGGTTTTGCTTGTTAATCGAGGCTAAGTTTCAAAGTAACTTTTTGGAACTTTTTGATGATTGAAGTGAAAAGCAGTAGTGTTAATGCTCTGGTATGAGTACACAGGCCTCAGGACTTCAGCACACCCACCTGGAAAAGGAAAGTGCACAGGACCGGGCTGTCTGGCTACTGAGACCTGAATTTTAAGGTGACTCCTGGCTATGTAGAGATACTTGGAAAACTTTCATGTACCTTAAGTCTTAAATCTAAGCAATGTGTGGTGGTATTACAGAGTATTTTGATGCTTTTCAACTGTAGCTACAGGAATCTTTTGATACCTTCCATCCAAAACAGATGGGTTGGCCTTGCTACTCTGTTTGCTCCCTTTGATAGAAGTTGAAGAGCTCAGACACACAACGAGTCATAACTCTGATGTTCCTTGTCTAAATGTTTTTTGTTTCAAGTATGTGAATATCATGCTGCTTAAAAAAACCCTGTTTAGTTGCATAAGAAAATAATTACAGCAATCTACAAGCACCAGAGTGGTACTTGCACCAGCTTGTTGAGGAGATTTTGATCTGGAGAGAGAAAAAGTTCAGCTTTTAAAAGCCTGAAGTATAATCTGTTGAGCTCTTTTGGTAATGTTACTTTTCCTGTTGAGAACGGAAAGACCAGCTCAAAGTTTCAGTATATCCATGAGTGTTTTCTTGTTGTTTGTAGCCTGAAGTGTAATGATTGACTAAGGAGTTGAAAGGCCTGGAATTGCAGGGAGGACTACATTGGAAATTATGTGTAATTTCATTTGTGAGCTCTGAGTGAGGAATAAACAAGGAAAGATTCTGAACATGTAAAATCTTTGAGGAACAGTCCTTTGGGACTTTTGAGTGCAGCTGCAATACACGAGGGGATACCTGAGAGCATTTCTCCTTGATAGCAGGAATATGAGTGACAGTAAAGCAAAATAAGTGGTTTGTGCTGAAGGCAGCTTTAAGAACTTTAGACTTCTGCAATTAAACCTGGTCTGTTGCTGGGACTCTGTGTACCTTGAATATATCTAAATTGTATTTAAGGTGGCTGAAGTAAGTTGGTTATACCTTCTGTCACCAATAAACAAACCAAGAAAACTCTTTTGCAACTTTTAAGTTTTAGCCAGGTACAGTTACAAACTCTGGGATTTGGAAACAGATTATTCCTCAGTTTGTTTGGGAGCTATGCTTGCAAGTGACCAAGTTACTGCTCATTTATAATGTAAGCATATTTCTCTCAGTGCCTGCAAACTCAGGGGGAATATATCAGATAAACCCCAGTCACTCTTTAAATTGTCTTGACTCCACACTTCCCTGGGTTTACATGCAAATGAGTTTGGAAACCCATTAGGAGGTGATGATGGTCACACTCCATCTGTTCCTTCAGAGCTGGGATCCAGCTGTTTGAGTAGTTGGTCTGTTCTGCTAGAACAGCTTTTCAGAGGAATGACAAGGAGAAGATAGAAACTGTGGTTAATTAGAATATTTTTCTTTAAATTAATACAGTTTTTAAATTGATTATCTTTTTTGAGCTTTAGTTTATGTAGAAGAGACAAAAAACCCTGATGAGTCTTGTTGATCTTGTTCCAGCTTCATTTCATCAATGGATCTCTTACTGACTTCCAGTTGATATATTTTCTAAGTCTTAAATGTGAATTCCATCAACTCTGGTGGTCACTTTGCATTTGGGGTGTCTCTTGCTTGGGTTGGGAGACAGCAATCTCTTCATCCTGGCAGATACTGGAAGAGGAGTAATGGTCACTAGTAAATGGTAAATATTCATAGTTGTTCCAAAATGGAGATCACAGTGCTCTTGTGATGTAATCATTAGTATTGCAGAACATGACTTAGTCCCTGGAGACTGCAGGCACATACTTTGATGTCTTCCAGACAGAAGTTTAGTCACTGGAGTGACTAAATTTGAGAGCTTACATTGTATTCACTTGGTTAATTATAAATGTAGTTTTATAATTAGCTTGGAAACAGTATTGGCAAAAAATTAGCAAACTGTCCTCTTAAAAATGTTCACAGGAAAACTTCGGAGCAAACTCTAGTTTACATTGTCTGAAAAAGTAAGTTCAATGCAAATTCCAACAAAGAAAAAGCTGAAAGGAATTGGAGGCTACAGAGTTTCCAGATGAGTTTCCACCACTCGTCTGGGATTTTTCAGCCTAGTGAAGGTCAGGAGCTGGTCCTACCCTGGCATTGAAAATGCTGTCTGAGCACATGTGCTGGGTACTGAATCCATGAGGGCAGCATGGCAGGGATACATTTGGAACTGCAGATGCTGCGTGTCGTGTAATGAAAGCATGAACTAACTGAACTGATATTGGTGGGATGGTCTCAGGGCAAGGAGAAAGCAGCTAATACAAGTCTGAAAGCATTAACTGGGAACTTTTTGTGAGGTCTTGTGCCACTCGTCATCTCTGAGGTCATCATCTCTACCCTGTGCCGAGTTACAAGTAAAGTTTGCTGTGAGTATTTTCCTTTTGCTGCGTTTATCGTCATTTTGCTGGGTTCAGTAAAAGACAAGGACTCTTTTCAGAGTTTCCAGACAAGCAGACATCACTGCTGCTCCCAGTCCAGAGTCTCAGTGGCTAATCCAAATGTTTTTTAATATTTGTGTTCCTGTGGACTAGGTAAATGACACTTCCCCTTTGTTTCCATTTTTTATTTGTATGCTGGGCTGGAAGGTAGGTCATCTTTGCTGTTTACCCTGCTCTCACCTGGGTGGTACTGGAATATGTGAGTGATGAAAGGACAGGCAGAACTGGGGAGCCTTTGCATTGCTTCACTGGGCCAACTGGTGCTGCTCCCACTACCCTTGTCTCGCCTCACAGCAAAATAAATAGCCACTGGAAATCTCTTTCTATGAGTGGCCAGGTTTTTGGTGATGTTTGCTCACTGGATTGTGGGCTCAGGCAAATGACAAACCTATCAAACAGCAGAGACTGGAACTCCACTGCCAGGAAAGATGCCCCTTTGGATGGTAACTCGTATTTTGACTGTTCTTTAATGTGCAACCTTATCCTGAATGACATTGGGTTCTCTACTGCTGCTTGGCTGTAATGCTCCAAGGACACAGATCAAAGAAAAACTATGTTAATGCATTTATGATAGTGTGCTGTAAAAATCTGATTGTCTTCCTATCACTCTGTTTGTAGTAGGTCACCTTCTCTGCAGTGTTCCAGGCAGCAATTTACAAACAGTGCATATGATTATACTGGCTAACACTGACAACTTTATTTTTAAAAATTGTGCAGCTGTACCTGTGTTCCTATGGCTGCATCACCATCACTGTTCCTCTGGCTCCAAGGAATAACTATGGGCTGAGTTGGGAGCAATCCTGTTGGCAATAGCTCAGATTCATATTGGTCTCTGTGAGATGAGATCCCCAAACTTTTGCCGTTCCTTGTCAACGGCAGTGAGGAAAAACACACAATAGGAAACACGTTGGAATCTCTCTGTGCCTGTGGTGTTCCTGTTGGTTTGCAGCCCTAGGAGAAGACAACAGTGCCTGTTAGCTGTGACCTGGAGTCCCCCAGGGAGTGATCAGCACTTCTCTCAGGACAATGAGGTCCATAACTGTTCTATAGATACTGGAGATTTCCTGCATTGTTGTGAGGTTAAACTGGTGCAAGTGTAAAACGTAGCTGCTGTAGTATTTCCTGTGTAACAGTTACTCTGTTGTCTGTGGTCTCTTACCCAGTAGTAGTTCCCTAGAATTATTTTGAGAAAGTGTGCTGTAGGAGACTCTTCTATTTGTATGCAAACTCTGAGCAGGTTTGCAACACTGAATGAGGTTTTTTGTTCACTTGACTGCTGGTGTGTGCATGGAAGAACCTGGCCTTGCCTATGAGCAAGTGCTCCCAAACCTGTTGTGCCAATTTGATCTTTGGTGCTTAACTGAGGGGCGTTCACTTGGCCTCTGAGTTGATCCACCTGGTGAAAAGCATGAGGTTTTAGGGATAATGAATTCTTCAAGTACTGGAGCGTGTGAATAATTTAAAAAGTGAGTGTTGTGTTTTATGTAGCAGTGTAACTACACGTGTAAGATGTGCTTAAATCATGCTGCTCTTTAAATACTGCAACACTTTTTGTCCTGTATTGGCAAACATCTCCGGCTTCAAACGACATTAGCTCATGACAACCTTGCTAATAATTCCCACAAATTCATTTAATCATTATTTTAAAATGCAAGAGAACCTGGATTTTTTTCAAAGCTAGGATGCTTTCAAAAGTAAAGAAGAAAAAATGTATTTGTGTAAATGCTCATGAAACCTTCCTGCTGGTGAGCAGCAAACGTGCTCCAAACAGCTGTGCTGTGTCAGGCCGAGGAGCTGAGCCTCTGTCTGTGACATGAAAAAACAGCCCACAACCAAAATGGGCTATGAGCACAAGGCAATGTGATCCTTTGGTGTGCTCTTCCAGTTACTGGCAGCCTTTGGTTTCGGAAACTTCTTGAGCCAGGATTTGCATCTGGAATGTAATCGAATAGTTCTCTCTGGACTTTGCTTCCATCTATTCTTCTTCATGGCTTTTGGAGTCCATTTATGCTTTTGGCCAACATCCTGTGTAAATGCATTTGGCTGGCCGGGGGTGTGTAGGTTTTGAGTTTGAACTGTCTGATAACTCATGTTTGTCTTGTAAAGGGGAAGGAGAAAAATAGTCTTTCTGTATTCCCTTTCTGCAAGTGGTTTGTGATTTCTATAAATTTCTTTTGGGGTATGTCTTAGTTGTCTTCTTTTCAAATCTATGGATTTCTAGACTTAGCATTTTCTTCTGTACAATATATGGTGCTTCATGAGGTAGATCTCATCACACTCTTGCTGCACCTTTTTCTTCTTCCACCCTGATTCCATTCAGTTTTCGTGCATGCCAGGGATTTATGCAGTGACTTGAATATATTAAAAATTATTAAGAAAGGAATGGAACAGAGAATTTCCTATTTTTCTTCCCTAGCTGGTACTTCCACTATGCTGCTGGTTTTCTATTTTCTAATGCCTGACACTATCCTTGTCTGTGAACATTAATTCTTTCCATCTGTGCTGATTCTGGGTCCTGCTTTAACTGCAGCGCAAAAGCTTTAAGAAGTGTTCAGAAGTTTATTTCCCATCTAAAGTTGTTGCTTCATTTTTTCCCAAAGTCCAAATTTGAAAACAGAATAGTAATTGATGGTGTTCAGCCTCACAAATGAGAGTGAATTGACATTTTCTGTAGTAACAGAAAATCAGAATAACTGTCGGGAAAGGGGAAGGAAAAGTGTCTTGCTTGTATTTCCAGTAAGAGGAAACCTTTCCTATGGTAACTTGCTCTGTAGATTAATGAGGCAGGGATTATCTAATGCTCAGTGAGGCTGCAAAATACAGTGTTACCAGTAAGTCTGAGATGCGAGAATAGCTGTACATAGGATCTAAATTTAGTGATTCCTCTGCTTCTCCTCATTTTTCTGACATATGTTTGTAGCATTTATGGAACTGTCTTGTGGAGATGGAGAAATATTAAGTTTAAATTTCACTTTACTGGGGGTTCTGCTGAATCACACTTTTAACTGCTAAGAGCTGGGAGGGAGAAGCATTGACTATTCTGCTCATTATGTAAAGCTTTTATCCCTGATGTGTTTTAGAGACACATCTTGAAGCAGATATCCTCTAAAAATTTTGAGAGGTGCTGTGGGTGTGCATAGGACTTTTCTGCTCGCCTCTGTGCTGGTTTTTTTGTTTGTTTGTTTGTTTGTTTTTTTTACTATTTTCTTCATGCAATGTGTGTCTGTCAGTGCTGATGCTGGTGTCCTACTACTAAATCACTTTGTCCCAGATCAGGTTCTACATGTGACTTGGTGGCAACATCTCTGGCTCTGGAACAGTCAGAGGAAGGTGCTGATGCCACATGCTCCGCATGGGTGACCTTACAGTGGTTAATCCACTCCCATAGGGTCTGTGGCACCTAAGTTTAGTTCCCTCTCCTGTCTCGGGGAGGGTCAGACCTACATTTCCATGGAGCAGCAGCCAGCAGATAAGTGACTATTCCAGGACTGGTGCAGTCTCTATGCCCTTGACAGAAAATGTTCTATGGTTTTCTCCACACAAATAATGAAACTTTCCCGAACAACAAACAGCCTCTTGAGAACCTCCGTGTCTCCAGTGGGAGCAGGGAAAGTCAGGACAACAGTGTGGGGAAATGCACTTGGACTGAGCTCCCAGTGTGCTTTTATCCAAACAGGAATTGTGCAGACCTGGAGCCATTCCTCTGAGATGCTGTGCAGTGGCTGTGGAGGGAGAAGGGTTAAAGTAGCCCCAGGGCTGGAGCTGAGCAGCCGGGGGAGATCCTGCAGGGCCCAGGCAGGAGAAAGGTCAGAGCTGCGTGGGCTGGAGCTCTGTGCAGAGCCCAGGGCAGCCAGGGGAAGTGGTGACCCATGGGGAAGTGGCTGGGGAGATGGTGACCCACGGGGAGATGGTGAGCACTGGTCCCACACACAGTGCTGATTAACCATTTCATACACAACAATTCTCACTGAGCAGAGACAAACCTGGCGTGAAACACCTAGGAATAACCGTGTCCTGCTGGTGTCAGTCACCGCAGTCCTCTGGAAAAATCTCCCAGGTTCTTGACTGGGCATAGTGGGGAGCTGACCCTGTCTTTCAGTTGCAGCCAAGATGGGGGTGTGTGCAAGGGGTGGTTTGCAAAAGTGTCTGAAGCCGTGAGATGTCATGGAGGCAGTTCAGAGACAGAGCCTTATAAGTGTGTTTTTCATGCGTCTGTTTGTTAGTGCCGTTCAAATAACCATCGAAAGACTTCTGTTAATGAAGGGATAAACTCTGCAACCAGGAATGAGAGTTGGCTTTTGGTCTGTATGACAGTTACTAAATAGTTATGTCTGGAATTTAAAGCAGCAGTTGGTAAATATATTTGATTTTAGTCTTTTCATGGTATTGTGGAGATACATTCTCTACTTTATGAGAAGAAGTAACAATCAGTGGAGAATGGTAAATATTTACATTTTTGGGAAGCTGCTCTTCAGGAGCACTGTTGGATAGTGACAACCACGACACTTGGCTTTGAGTTCCTATTCTGTGACACTCCACTAAGTTGCTTCTCACTTCCCTCTCTAATCTTGATTGCTGTTGGGAGGTTACTGTTGTGTGGTGCTGTTGAAGGACTGGAGAGTAGAAAGGGTCAAGTGTTAATAAAACATAAATGCAAAAAAAGCCATCAGTCCAGTAATGTGGTGGTTCATGTGAGTAACTGTGGAAAAAGAACTTCACTTTTGGAGATTTTTAACTTTTATTTATTTTCATATCTCTAGAACTGAGTATTAACATAATGAGAAAAGTAATCCAGTATAACCCACAGATTTTACTTGTGAATTCAATGGTACTTGAGATGCTGAGTCACCATTAGCAGATCTGTCCATTACTAAAATGGGGCTCATTACTGAGAAATAAATATTTGCCGTTGGAAGCTATTTACTGCAGATGAAGTTAGAGTCAAGACTGAAGTTTCAAATTTCTTAACCCTCTTGTGTTTGGCTTGTTGCCATGAATATGAAATTAGGTTTCCATAAAAACTGCAAAATGTGAAAAAAATCAGTAATCCTGAATTGAATTTCAGAACTAGATTGCTTTGCTTCCAGATTTCTTTTACAGTATTAGAGTAGCAAAACCTACCTGTCACACTTTGCTTAGCAAATGTGTGTCAAGTTCAAAAAGTAAGCTGATTCTGAGGGAAAACTGGATCTGCTTTCCTGATCCTGGTAGCTTGAAATCTATGCAATGTCTTCAGCCCTGTAGTGCTCTTCCGATCTCCCTAACTCTTGAGAAAGCTGGAATGTCCTTTTTGGTGTCAGGAATCCAAATGCAAAGGGAAGATGGAAGAATATGGTTTCAGGCATGGTGTTACCTTTAAAACTACAGCTATGATGATCACACATTAGTTCCCAGACACTTTCCTTAATTCCCAGACACTTCTCATACTCTCACTGATGTTTACTTTCATTATCTGTTGGTAGCACTGCTTGTTGCCATTAGCTGTTGCCACTAATACTTTTTCCACCTGGGGAAATATTTTGTGGCTAAGTTGCTTACAGAAGCAGGCTGTATCTTATTTCTGTTGGAGATGTTGCAATAAACAATGTTTATGATTCTCTCCTGAGTTCAGTCTCACCAGAGCAGTGTCAAAAATAATCTTCAACTCCTTGTTCTTTTACATATTAATCTTTTTATCACTGACTTTCTTATCTGAATCCTTCTTTAGGGCTGCAGGGTTCTGGTTGACGCACGGGACAAACTGGGGATCCCTTGGCAGTACACAGAGAATGAGAAGCATGGAATGTTTCTGATGGCTTTTGAAAATAAAGCTGGAATGCCCATCGAGCCTGCCACCTTTCAGCTCTATGTCCCTGCCCTGGGTGCACTCTGGAGGGATTCAGGAATCAAGGAAGCCTTCAGCCGTCGGAGCGAGTATCAGCTGGTGAGTACGGCCGTCTCCACGGTGGGAGGAGAAAAGTGCTGCTCTATAAATCTCTCTTCAGCTGAAAGACAGCTTGCTACGTGCAAGATGGAGCCACCCTGTTAGCTGTTTGTAGGAGTGCTGTAAATCTGAGCACTCCAGCAGCAGAAACAAGTGGTAATTGGAGCCAAACTTGAAAAACTACATGGCAGTAAGAGGGAGTGCACATGACTGGATAAACTGGAAGAGCAAGAGGAACCAAAAAAGGCAGGAATTGGTTGAACTAAAAATATTTTAGCAGCTCAGTAGGTCTGTTCATAGTAGGTCACTGATGAAGGCACACTTAATTTGTAACTTTCCAGTCCTGCCAGCTTGCACTGTATTGATACTGGCAAACTCTTCCTGCATGCAGCTCTTTTGAAGTGAATGCAACACCCATTCCGGCTGCTGCTCCCTGACTGTTTCTTTTCATCCTGACGTCTGCAAGTGAAACTTGGATAAGCAACTCAAAGATGACACTGAGCGTAAAAATGTGCTCTCTTCCCTGCTTTCTTGTTGTTAGGTCTTCATGCTCTTGTGCCAAAATAGCTGCACTTCTGCTATGGGATATGTTTCTGACAGCTGTTCATAATCCACTCCTTTTTCTTCATATACACAAAATGGAGAGGATTTTTTTTTCCTTCTCTTTTTCTTCCATGTTCTGTGGAACAAGGTATTGATCCAGGCAGCCTGGTACCACAATTGCTGTGTTACCATCATTTAATTAGAGGGGTTAAAGGACAGAAACATGGCTTTGTATAGTCTCCTTTAGATTCTTTTATGAAGGAAGTCGATACAGCTGAAGGAGAGCTAGAGAAATTGAGCAGTGAAATTCTGATTGTTTCCTCATGCTGTTCCTCTGTGTGGGTTCTCTGGTGTCTGATACTGTAGTTAAACTCATGCTGCAGCCCTTAGGTACTCATCTGTCTCCACTAATAGGATGCCTCTTTGAGTCTTGTTGTTGCATATCTTTGAAATCTGTCTCTGAAGTATCATGAGACTGCCAAATAGGTAAGGAATAAATGAAATGGCAAAGTAAAGCTGTCACAGGATGATTGGATAAACCTCACTTCCTTAGGCTAAAAATGAAACAATTTCCATGTTACAGTACTGGGGGTGGGGGAAAGGATGTGCAGGAGGAGAAAGGATGGATTAATTGTTCTATTTTTCCTAGCATTTGAAGACTTTGCTTTGCTGTTCTAAGCACTGTTCAAATGTGGAATAAAAAGATGGTTTGTGCCATGGGGAACTTGAATTTGCCATGAAACAACTGCTAAGAGAATCCAGTATAGTAAGCAATAGTTGCATCAGCAGCCTGTTAAGGTTGTTTGTTTGTTTTTTTCCCTGGGAAATGCTGTGGTCAAGCATGGGTTTTGTTTGTAGAGGGAGATTCAGATGGGGATCATGTGGGAGGTTCATTCCTCTACTGGTTAGCAATAAAGTAGTATCAAACTGGGGGGAAAAGCATCCCATTTGTTGAATAAATAGTGTTCCAAAAGTAGTAGGCCTACCTCTGCATTCCCTGGCTTAGAGGATTAAACAGGAAATAGCAAAAAAATAAAAAAGCCCCACAGAAACAAAGCAGAGAGGCATGCAAGTGATCATTTGATATGCTGTCATCTCCAACACTGTGCTACATTTCCACAGTGCATCCTTTTGGATGCCATTGGTGTAACCTGTGTAATGTTGCTGGGGCACCTGGAGCTGCTGCAGGCACCAGGGCTGTTAACCCTGTAAGTACTGCAGCCACATGTGCCATAAAAACTCTGTAAATCCATCCCAGTCCTGCACCTGTGGCACTGACAACATGAAAATTTGGGTGCTGTTGCTTTATTGTGCAGGCTGCATCACCAGGGGATTAGGAAGTGCCTCACTTGTAACTACAAAAAAAGCTCTTGGCTGCATAAAAGGTTTTTAAATGTAGTATATTGGTCTCAAGGATACAAATGCTGCTTCTGGATTAAACTAATTATTAACACATTAATACTTTGAGCAAGCTTCCATATCTTGCTTCTAAGTTCAGCAGAAGTCTGATTCCCTGAGTATATGGGAATAAGCAACTGTACAATTCCTTAAAAAAAAATTTAAATTACCTAAAATTTTAAAGAAAGAGGTGGTTTAAGGGGATGCCTAATTTGTAATTGCATATGATATGTATAAACCCATACCTTCATTTAGTTAAACCTTTGCTGGATATAGACTTGTGTAAATAAATAGAAGCCAGATATAGTGGGCTCTGAGAAAATAAATCTTTTCTGAACTGATTTTAACTCAGGCTAAAGAAAACCTCTGCATCAGCACTCTCTTTCTTCCCTAATATAAGCGAGCTATTAAATGCAATATGCTTGTTTTAAACTGCATATATTATCTTTAAAATAGTTCTTAAATCATCATGAAAATTTTGCAGCTTTGCATTACTGTGATCTTTCTCAATGTGCCTTGATACTGTTTGAAAAAAACAACCCCACTCAGCACTGGCAATTTCTTCACCCTTGTCTTGCAGTCAACTGAACACCAGTGCTTTTTTAAATCATTATTATTTTGGTTTCAAAGCTGTAGGATTATTGCTCTGCTTTTGAATGCTGTTTCTCCAGGAAGTTGTATGACTGTTAAAAAGGAAAACACGTTGGTTGGATGACTAGAGCTGAAAATTGCAGAGTGCAGGTGCCTTGCTCTGGTCTGCAGTGCCCAGCTCAGTGACTGACTCAGCAGTAACAAACTTGCTGGAAGAAAATGGCTCTGACCATAACCCTGTGCAATCTAAAAGCTGCTTTTCTGGCACCACAGAAGCTGCCTCTGGGCATTGGAGTGTTTTCTGCTTCATACTCAGTGCCTACAAGTGCTGGTTGTAAATCCCTGTCTGAGTCTTTGAGCGTTTCAGAAGTGAGTGGGTGGATTCTACAATAGCAGGCTGCTTTTTTTTTTTTTTGCTTTTGCTTTTGTCTTCCCAGCCTTTCTTAAAGCAGACAAACCAATTTTGCTTTCTTTTGACAAACATCAGCCTCTCACTCTTCCCCTGCCCCAGCCAGTCCCCACCAACCCAAGTTCCTCTGTTCCTTGTATGGGAGCCAAGTAGTTTGGGGACAAAAGCTTCATTGTACGTTTGCTTCCATTGTCACGTCTGTCCTCGTTTTTTAACTACTGGAATAGGAATTCCTTTGTAATCAGAGTGGGATTCTTCTCCCTTTTCCCCTGCCCTCATTATCCCCCCCCACCCTGTTTTGTGTCTGTGTGTCAGAAAGGAATACACTGGAGTCTCCACATGTCGTGGAACGTTTGTTCCTTGGAGAGTAGTTTGGGCAGGGGGCTGCAAATCCCCCAGTCCCAGCAGGGGGAGACAAATCCCACTGGGAATGGTTCCTGGAGAAGGGCAGTGGGATTCCCAGCAGGATTTAGCTGCAAGGGTGGGATCTTCTGCAGTTTGAGCCTAAGACAGGTGCTTGGGTGCATTTGTGCATTTGGGTGTGTGCATCTGCAGGTTCTTTTCACCCATAAATAACATTTCCTTTTATGCTATAAACCATGGAGACCAAGGCCAAGATAGGAATTGTTTTGGTCGTGTGATTTTTGTTTTGTTTTGTAGTCTGGGGTTTTTTTTGTTTGGTTGTTTTTTTTCCCCATCCTCTCAGGTCTCTACTATGAGAATGTGAGAATCTATTCACTTCTTCTTTAATGTGCCCAGAACAAAAAGTTTGACACAAGGTTAGATACTCTTGATTTCTTGCAGCTTGGCATGCTTGATGTCATTGTGGGTAAAGATGGGACAAACAGGACTTGTCAGGGGAAAAAAAATTATATTTTTGTCACGGGCAGAACAGATGGATAGTGGTGAGCAGATTTGCCAAGGCCATCATGTGGCTTTATCAGTTCTTAGAGCAAAATTGACATTGTTGATGTAGAGAATATGTTCATGATCCATCACCAGAATATCAATTGAAATTGTTGTTACTGGTGTGTTAATATTATTACTGGTGCTCCCTACACTGCTAAAAGACTTTCTGGTGTTTTAATAGCTCTTTTTTTAAAGAAAAATAAATGTCAGCATTAATGGGAAGTTGTGGTTCCTGAGAGGGAAGTAAGGCTCTTGCAAATATAGACAAAAACCTTAGTACTGTGTCCATAGCTATTTTTAGATGTGTGCACAGGGAATTGTATGGAACGCTTCCATTAATACTTCAAATACTGAGAGTCTCTGAAGCCCTGGATGTGGGAAGACTCTGGAAAATATTTTAAAGACCCTAACTTTTATATTCATTCACCATTCTCTGGGCAAGAGGTGAGGGGGAATTGAAGGATACTTGCAACAGGACATGGGTCAGTCCCCTGAGAATCAACTGTGGAGTTTGTTGTTTGTCCTTTAAGCAGACCCTGGAATTGGTGAAATTCTGCTTGCTGGGACAGGCAGTGTGCTGGAGCACTGCAGGGGGAACAGCCTGCTCCTTGGGGTAGGAGAGCTTTGTTGCTGCATTCTCCCCATGCAAGGAGCTGATGGCTTCAAAACCTCACAGGCAATCAGCTGTGTGTTCTGGCCAGGGTGCAGGGGAGGCACCAGTTATTCACACTAATTCTTGGTTCAGAGGAGACAAACTGTGGCTGAAATGTCTTTATTTTATACAGAAATGCTCACTACAGCAGTGATGTAATCAGGAGCTGGGCTGTACCTCAGCCCCTGAGGCACTGGGAGATTCTGTGGCAGCATTTGGCTGAAGCCAAGTGAATTGAGAGATGGGGCAGCAGAAAACTGACCTAATGTGAGAAGTAGGTGACTTTTAAGTGACATATTCAATGAAATCTACAGCAGTGGGCTGTATTTTGTCAGAATTCTTCAGTGCATTTTCACAGAGATTTCCTGAATCCTGAAGTTTCCAATTGATCATTTCTCTTTAATAAGATGCAATGGCAGAGTAGAGCCAGCCCTGAAAGCATGTTTCTAGGCCATTTGCTCTTTCAGCACATATGGCAGAGCCCTGAAATGCAGGGATACTTGTGCCTGGCATTACTGTGAAACACTTTGCACTTGAGGAAATGCCGAGTGTCAAATCAAGCTCAGCTTATACAATTGGCTGTAACACAAAAATGAACTCTTCTCTTTGCAAACGACTGATTGAATATGAGCTTACACGGGAGACTGTGAATGTTGCCTATTCTGCAAGGGTGATTTTTTTTTTTTTTTTTTTTTTTTCCCCAGAGCTGTGAAACTCTCATATTTCGTCAGTAAAATCCATTGAGGCTTGACCAGTGCTGGTGAGATGTACAAAGGCAATAACCACACTGTTCAAAGTGCCAGCCTGGGAAATCTTGTTACCATTTAATGCATGTAATTGGGACTAGGCAGCAACTCTGCCAAATTGCTTTTGAGTTCTGCATGGGTATTTCCTAGCTTGCAGAACTCCTGTGAAACTAAATAATTTCTGGGAAGTTATGTGTTTTTTTGTTTTCTTTTCTAGATCTGGATGGGACATACCACTCTAACCCACAAAATTTTTTACAAAACAAGGGATTGACAGTAGAACTACAAAGCAGAAGCTCATGTTTGCTGTTGCTAAGCCTTAATTTGCACACTATTAGTGCTGAAAGTCAAGTACATCTATATCTAACAATATTATTTTGTTTTGAAGCTAATTGTGAAGCTGTGGGTGGTAAATTGGCTTGTCTAAATCATAGCTAGTACATGTATGGAATGATAATGCTGTATTTTTATATATATAACACAATAATAGTAAATTATAATTTAGTTTTGTTATGTTAGAATTCTGAACACAAGATTTGATACAAGGTGTGATATTAACCTAAAAGATCACTAACTTGCAGACTTTACCAAAAGATCACAGGCTTGCTCTGGACTCGTATGAAAGGGAGAGTTACAAAGATATTTCTTAGTTAAATATCTGAGCAAGGTTTTGGGCCAGTGTCATGGCAATTAAGTGACAGAGATCCAGATTCAAATTCTTAGTTCTACTTCTTTTTCCAATCCCAAGACCTCCAAAGTTTATGGTCAGGTTATGGATTTTGACTCATCTTTGTACAGCAGGAGAAGTTAATTGCTTGTTTAAGTGTAATATTGCAAAGTGTGGTGACTGCTCTGCAGCAGGAAGGATTAGCAGCTGGAGCTCCTGGCTTCTAATCCTGTCTCTGTGACCAAATAGGAAAAATTTTTTCAGAGCAATGTCTCAAGTAAGAACCCTCAAACAGAAGTGGCATTTTGTTAAAGGAGGTAAAAGTTTGTGAGCTATAGTTTAGGTTTTATTAGAAATTGAAAGTTAGCAAAGCAAAATGCAGCTGGAAACCTTCACACAAAATTCTGTGGGTAGTGGCTAAGGCTGTAGAGTGTGTCAGTTTGCATCTGCAGAAGTTCAGTCCTCAGTCTTGTATTTGCAATATTCTAAAAATAAATGTTTAAATGAGATATGTTAATGGGCCTGTTGCCACCAGAGAGCTCCTGGAGCAGTGTGGGGTTTGGCTGTGCTGGTTTGTCTTGACAGTCAGGGATTCAGCCTGAGGACTGAGCTGGAGCAGGAGGCAGAGTTGGAGATGCTGGCTGTCACCCACAGCAAGGACAGCTGCACTTGGTACTCTCAGTTTTGCTTTAAGTGTCTTTGAACAAGAGGTTAGATGAACTTGCATTTGAAGTAGGCTGGTTTCACAACCATTTAGGGAATCACTGCAAATAATCTGGAATTCTAGCAAAATCTGCTCTTGCAAAATCTTTTTTCAGTGACGAGATTTTCTGTGAGGCAGAACAAACCTAAGAAAGCTGTGATGGGTAAAACAGTTACTAGTCTTTCTTAAATACTTTCTGCTGTTGGAGAGAAATGAGAAGAAACAGTAAGGCCATGAATGATGACTTTTTAAAAACAGTACAAGTGGAAAAGTCTTGGAGAACAGCAGTTTGGGACTGTACCTACCTGAAGCCTCAACCAAGCATTGAGTGCTAAATGCTCTGTGGAAAAATGGAAGGATTCTTGCCATGAATTTCTCCTGACCTTAGGTTATGACAAAATGCAACAGCTGGGTGAAATGTAGCCTGCATGGAATTGGGAGGATAAGTTAGAAAGGATTGAGCAGATCATACATAATAAATAAGTGGATAACAAGAAATTGATATGCCTACCATATGGGAGCTGAGATGGATCTGAATAAAAAGAGCTTTGCTACTGGCTGTCCTGCTATTCTGTATAGTGAGTTCCCAGCACTCAACAGTTTTTTTAATTTTTACATTATTTAAAGATCAAAAACTTTGGGCAAAATCACCTCCAAAGTCTGCAAGATCTGCAGTTAATGCACTTCATTAATGCTGTGTGGGTACCAAAAGGCTGAAATTCAGACTTACTGTGGACCTACCTTTAACTTAGAGATTCTTGAAGGCAGATTAAAAAGTCCGATACTATGTAAGGCTTCCTGTAGGAGCTTTTTGCTACTGGCCCTTGGAAGCCAATACATCTTGACTATATTTCTGGTGTGGCTAAGATAAATGAAACAACTTCATATTTACAGCTCCCATGGTGAAAATTCATTGCTAGCATTTGCCTCTTGCCTAATGATTTCCATTTTTCTCATTGAGAGCTTTCTTTTTCCTTATATATATTTTACTAAATACAAATATTTTTTGTCTTTACCTCACAGTGACTGAGCCCCTTAGAGAATTGTCTGGGTGTCCCAAAAGGTTTTTTTACTCACCCTTACCTTTCCGTGTGCGTATGGAAGTGGTTATTGTTTGCTGTCTTGCCTTCAACAGCAGCACTGAAACACTAAGTCTAATGTTCTTAGGCTGGAAAGGTCCTTTTGGCTCTCAGCTCTTGAGAATAAATGCCACCTTGGTTCCAGAAACAAGCTTTAGTTTTATTGTGCATTAAATAATTAGAAAAAATACTCTGTATGTTTGTCTTTGCAGAATTGTTGTTCTAAGCCCTAATTAGTGCTACTCTAAATCTTGCAGGACTGTATTGAATATGAGGATTTGTTCAGTGCAAGTACAGCTGTAATTAATCTTTGCATTCCCATCAAGAAATGCTGGCACATGCTGTGAGAAACAAGGAAGGAAACTTTCAGTTCAGGCTGTCTGAGCCAGTACCCAACTGCAGCTACAAACCACTGGAGTAATCTCTTTATCCCTTTCTAGTGTGCAGGAAAGGTCTGGGCAGAGACAAATCCAGCCCAGTGATCAGCCTTTAGCTTTGATTATGCTGCTTGATTTCATACTCAGAAAGTTCCTAATGGACCTCAATCATTCAGGCGACTTTAAAATTGGCAGCTAGTATCACCTTAGAGAATCCCAGTAATGAAAATGTATTCCAGAAATCTGACCCTTTGAATGACAGAGGGAGTCTAATGAAGAGTTCCCTCTGAAATTTGGTGGAAGCAGGAGAGAACTCACTTATTCAGTAATGAGCATCTGTGTAGGTTAAAACCTTGGTAGCACAAGGACAACTTCTGTTTGAGTTGCTACAAAAATACTTCATTATGCAGAGACATGTATGTTAATGTTTATCTGCCTAAAAACAAATAATATTGTTTCTAGTAGAAGGGCACCACTTGTCAGACTGGTTTCATCCATTCAGTCTCAAAGATGCAATTGAAAAGGAGACTTTTATATTTGTGTTCCCATAATACATAGAGTTCAGAGTTTTTGGTGTAGGAAAGCTATGTGCACTACTTGAAGATCCAGCTAGGACTGGCTTAGCTGTGTGAAGGAAAAGAGAGAGCTCCTGCTACTTGCTGTGTGCTGTATTAGCAGTTTTCTGACCCTGTGGTTGGTTTCAGGAAGCTGGGGGGAAAAGCAGGCACTGCCCAAGAAAAGGTGACTGGTTTTGTTAAGCCTGTCTCCCTGACACTGCTCAGAACAGCAGTGCTGACAGTGCATTTCAGAAAGTTCCAGTTTTACAAGTCAGCCTTTTGTACCTCATTTATATATTCTTTGTAGTGATTCAGCTTTCTTTTGGTACCCATTCAGCTTTTTAGTGGTACCAAACCTTGTGCTTTTCACCTAGAACTGGGACAGCGAGCAGGGGTGTTTTCAGTGCATTTATAAAAGGTTCCCTTGTGAAAAAAAAAACAGTAAGAGGTTAAGGATTGGATTTTTCAAAGGGGCCACCGAATTTAATAGGATAACAAGTAATGAATGCTTTCAGGCTTTCATGAATATCCTAGTTTATTGTAAGTTATGTAGGATCAAAAACAAGTAACTGAACTGATGAACAAATAAGCAAACCATTAAAAACTAGGTCTGTTTTTACAAGAAAGTCTTATTGGCATATCTTCTGCATTTTTATACTTAGCAGATATTTGAAGTTGTTCTTTACTTGTCACAATGACAATGAATTATGTTTAATGAGCCCATGTTCTTTAAAAGATGGGACCTGACAGAAAGCTGAAAAAAAATATGCTGGTAGGATGGTTAGGCAGCATTAGCCTGTTCAGGTGGTGATGTTGTACCCTTGCTGCCCATCCAAATCCTGACCTTTTTGCAGTGACTTCTCAAAAAGATTGTAATGTCTTTAACCTACTTTTCTTCTTTTTCTCCCCCTGCTCCTGCTGTCTCCCAAACAAGCCCAATTTGCCTTAAAACATGGAGAGTTTCACTGAATGCAAACCACTCTTGGCTGTAGCTCTGGACAGAGTAATCCTGGTGAGCAATAGGAAATGGTGGTTTGGGGAGTTCGGCTTTGCGTTGTGCTCTTGCTTATGTTGGGTGGGTTTTTTGGAAGCTGCTCTTAGAGAAGGGGCAGATGCAGCCTGGGGGTGACACGCTGTCCTGCTGGGGAAGGAACAAGCCATGGGCATCACAGGTGGGCATGAATTGCCTTAACCTGGTGCTTGCCAAGGTGTGGTGACAGTGTCTTTATCTCATTGATCCTTCTCCCAAGCAATGACTGCTTTCCTGATGCCAAAATAAGATGCCTGTACCTCAAAGAATAGCTTTTTCAGTGTTTGTGTTCCAGGTTACTGGAGTACTGAAGTGTTCACAGACTGCTCAAATCCAGGCTCTGTTTCACAGGTATTGAGTGAGGAGGAGGAGGAGGTGAGCAGAGGAAGGGAAGAAACGGTGTTTGACTTCTGTCTTCTGGGTTCATGTGCAGTGGTAGCCGTGCAACAGGGGAGGGTTCCACAGATCAGATGACTTAAGATGCATCTGAATGTGATGCTGTTCCAGGAAATAGCTCAGTGCTTCCAAGTGCCACAAACCAACCAGCTGATAAGCAAACACTACTGGAGAGAGCAGAGCTGTTGAGTGCCCTTCCCAAAGGAGAAGGGTAAGGTAAGCTCAGTATTTCACTTCTTTCTCAGCTGCACTGCTGGAGAAGCTTCTGTCACAAAGGCACAAAGCTGGCTGCACCGTCCCCACCTTTTCAGTAGTTTGCAGCTGCACCTAAAGCAACTCTGATGAGTAAACCTGTTTGGCTCTATTATTGACTTAGGATTTGGGGGAGGGCAAGAAAACTTCTTGGAAACATCATGCAAGATTTTCTGTTTGAGAGAGTGGAAAACATGTTGCTCTGAGAAGTAATTTATTGACACCTTTCAAATGTCTCCTCTGTATACAACACAGATTCCTGCAGTCAGACTGTGGCAGGCTTGTGCTTCACTTGGCTTTCCTCCTGAACAAACTGTTGCTGTTTGTCCTTAGAAGGTCTGCTCTCCACCCCGCCCCCAAAGCTCTTAATTTGACTTGCTTCCCTTGATACTCGCTTAATTCTACTTTGGAAAACTCAGTAGAATCTCAAAAGCCCTGGTTTATTGATGGAGCTCTTTCCCATTTAATTCCACCTCTGAATTCAAGACTTTGATCCGTGTGGTTACAGTCTGGTCTGAGTACAGTAGTGAATCAGTTATGGTGTTAGATGTGGGCAGGAGACAAAAGAGCCACATACTATATCCTCTTTTTCTGTCTTCCTTCTTCCAGCCCAGCACATACATTTCTGGTTGCAGGGAGTTGAGCTGCCCATCCACGTGGCTGGACTGCTGCCCTCTCTCCAGTTCAGTAGGATGTGACCAAGGCTTTAATTAGTTTTGTTTTTGTTTTTTTTTTAAATAGGCTAGTCTGCTCAACAGCTTGGAAAAGATTGTTAAACTCACTTCATTTTCCACTGTGGCTTGATTAATTTCTATGTGTAGCTGAAGCCTTAAGGATAGAAGCTGTCACCTATTTCTAATCACAGATTTCCTCTTTAGATTTGTTTTCAGACCTGCAAGAGAGCAAATTCTGAAATTAAATTAAAAGTAGTTCAGGTTGCATGAAATCTTGATGCTGAAGTATCAATAGGGTGAAGGTTTAAGTACAGATTTGGAGGAGTCTTCCTCCTCATGCTGAAACAGGCATGAGGGAAAGGGAGAGAATATTTAGAATAGCTGGTATGTTTGGATGTGAACAGATAAAAAGCCTTGCAAGATAATGCTTATAAATACAATCACAGAGAAAACTTGACTTGACTGTGAATGGAAACTGAAGTTTATTTCAGGTCACCAAAGGTCCTTGGAGGTTCATTCATCTGCTGGACCCGACGCACGGGGCTGTCAGTGGCACTGGAGCAGGAGAGATGAGGTTATGAAGAGGGCAGTCACTGCTTGGGTGAAACACCCTCACAGACCCAAAATACAGCTGGGAGCTAATGAAATAAGTGTTCTTGGCATGTGACATGAGACAGGTTGATCTGGGAGATTTACAGGTGTGTATGAAGGTCAGAGTTGATGGATACAAGTCTTGATGTAAGTGAGGGACACAAGGTACTGAGGAGCTTCTCAGTGCAGAGAGCAGGATGAAAATTTCCACTGATTGGGAGAGCAAACAGGGTAACAACAGGCAGAAACTGCACCTCAGAGTTCAGAGCTGGTCAATTCTAAATCTCTTAGAATTAAAAAATACCAAGCTTATTGAAAAAGGAGGTTTTTTGTTTCTGGGGCAAATGATTTTTGAGAATCAGATGTAAAGCTGCCTTGAGGAGTCCCTCAGACTTGCAAGCCTTGTGTTCTCTGTGGTTGAGCCTGCCAAGCACTGTGGTAATGGGCATGGGGCACAACTTCAGAGTAAGGTAAGCAAAGTGGAATTTAATTTCTTTCTGCACTCTATTCTCTACACATTTGATTTTATAGGAATCAAACTGTTAAATAGCACACCTGAGTGCAGCTAAGACTTAGGTTGCGTTTTAGCTCTTTTACCTAAAACCTTACGTTCAGATACTGAGCAGCTTTCTGAATTTTGCAAGACCATAGTTTTTGCCTTCCCATCTAAAAATGTCTCAGCCATATATATACAGACAAAATGAGAAAATCTTATTTAGAACAAATTTTAAAGAAATTTGCAGGATAAATGACATTTTGCAATCCTTATAGTCACCATTTAACAACAGACAAATTTCAGTATGACATGTCTGAGCTGGTATTTCCCAAGAAAGTGGACCATTAGGACACTGCAGCAAATCTTTGGTGTGTAAGTAGAGCAGGAAACATCGTTCTGCAAGATACTCAAGGTTATGCCTCTTGTGAGTGCATCCAAGTTGCTGAGCTTTCCAGCTGGCCACCTGCCATGGAAAAGTCCAAGCTCAACATTCTCTCATGGCTGGTGTTAGCTGCTTTTTCAGCCCACAAGATCTAAGATATTTATTTCCCATCCCTTGATCTGATAAGATTTGAAAGGGAAACTCACTTGTAAACTTGTGATTTAGTCTTGATCAGAATAGTACTGCTGACTAGATTAATTCAGAAGGTACTTTTTTTTTTTTTTGTCACTGTCTGTTCTAGTTCTGCAGATGTCTTCTGTAAACAAAGCAAGTTTCAGGTTTGCATTCTGACCTGCTGGGAGCAAAGCATGGGCCTGGGGTCACAGAATAAGGGGATTGTGCACCATTCCAGGGGATGTAAAAACATCCAGTTGCTTCTAAATTCTGCCATGTTACTTCAAAATGTGCATTTTCCCGTGGCAGCTGCCCACTGAGAATAATTGGGATGATTTGCTGGTGATGGGCCAAAATCTTGGCTCCATCCCTGCTTCTGCAGCTCGGGATTGTGTTCTAACTGTGGCAGGAGTGGTGTTTCAGTTGCCTTTGGGGTGTTGATCTGGCTGTGCTTGGAAGGAGAAGCTGAGCCTGGCGTGCTCAGGGAGAATCTCCGGTGTGGGAGATGAAAGGGCTCTGGCAGCACTTGCAGACAATGAATTCCCTTGGACAGTTGGAAGGGAAACAGGAAGGAATCCTTCCATGGGGTGCTTAGGAGAAGGTCTGGCATCCGCTCGTGCCAGGACTGAGCTGGGCTCGCTGCTGATGTTGGATGCAGTCGTTGGACTATTTTTGTTGTTTAAACATAACTGTGATTCTTCCACGTGAATTTGGTCTGTATCCCCTTGCATCCACTCCTGAACTCTTGCTAGCTGCTGGTCAGTGAAGGGTAGGACATGCTGAATCCCTGTGGCTGGTGTGCAGGTCTGTCTGGTTAAGGATTTTTCTAGATTTTTTTTTTTTTTTTTTTTTTTAAAGCTAACATTTAGCATGTTTGTATTACACTTTGTGTTTTGTTTGTGGCCAGTACTGTTTTCTCTGCTGTTTGCACCTGTTTTTCTTCCAGCCACTGCAAATCTGTGAAGCAGAAACAGCAGTGATTAAGACAGTAAGTATGAGTAAAGTCAAAATTACAGGGATCTTTAGTTAATGTTTCTCAAAGCTTTTAGTGTAGGATGGAGCCTGCCTTAGTCTGTTAACAGAAAATTCCTTTCTTCCTGGAGGCATTGCTGCTGGTGTGCATATTTGAGACAAATGGACACGATTGTTAACCTAGTACAAAAGTAATTTATTTCATCTACAACCTGTTGGTGTAGAAATACTTAGAATTTCAGGGAAAAAAAAAAAACTTTAGTTTTCCCTTGCAGCACCTGGGAAAGAGAATTGCTGTATTTGATTGCTGGAAAAAGATAACACGTGTTAAGAGTTGCCCTTCAGCACAAGAATCTTGCTCCTGTATGAGTTTCTTAGCTGCAAGGCTGGAATTTCAATCACAGGATTCCACAGATCTTAGTACTAATGTGGAAGCTCTGACTAGCCTGAAGTTTTTCTGGAGAATTAAGTAAATACTTTCACCTATTATTATCCATATGCTGCAAAGCACTGTTAGGCCATGTGTCATGTAGGATGAGTTAATATAAACCCATCCTGATGTGACAAACAAATTTTTCCCTTGCCTGCTTGGACTGAGCTGGCAAATCATGCATTTTTAAAATATTTTCTGATCTTAACATCTGATACTTACTGTGTGTGAGTAGGCAAGAGAAAGGAGAGGTAACTTTTAGAAGTATGGAACCATATGGTACTTTTTTTCTTATAGTTGGTGTGTTTGTAGGGTCCAGATAGCAGCAATTTGGATAAGCACTGGAGTTGCTGGATGGGAGCCAGGAGCTCAGTCTGTTGTTAAGGAGGAAGTTAAATAACACTGGAGAGATTTGATACCTGGAATTCTGTACAGCTTAAATAAGGAGAAATGATTGGTCTCTGCATTGGAGGGGGTGATTGAATGAAAAATTAATGTTTGTCTTGTGTCAATAAATTTCGATGCCCAGACAGGATGTAGAATATCTGTAGTGCAGTGTCCAATGGGCATCAGCATTTCAGGGCAATTTGGGTTACTTCAGCATCCTCTGGGGGAATTCTTAGCAAGCACAGACTTGCTCACCTCCTTGGAAAATAATACTGAATTCATCAGCTGTCAGAGAGGAGGGAACACATTTCTGGCTGCAGTAAATCCATGCCCTGTTAGCAGTGAGGCTGAATAGAAGTGCAGAGTTAGAAGTAATCTCTTGAAGGAGCCTGTGGGCTTTGGGAGGGGGAGTTGTTTGTAGTTGTCTCTCAGGAGAATTTTAGCCCTTGGACAGAAGCAGGGTGCAGAGCCTGAGCCTGTTCACTTCCAAAGGATTTGTGCTGTGGTGGCAGGATGTCAGCCTGCTGCTTGTGTCCAGTACCTCTCATTAAAGAAAGAAAGCATTTTCTGTATCACTTTTTGATGGTGAGGTTTTGGTTTCTAATTTCAGTACCCAAAAACTTGGCTGATCTGACTCCCAAGCATTTTCAAGTACTGGTCTCCTGGTTATTTTGTAACCTTGCTCTTCTCATGGTCCTCCTGGTTTTATAAAATATCTGAAGTGGTGACATTCAGACCCCTTGCAGTCAAGAGGTGATTGACATCCCGGGAAACTTGGAAAAAAGGAGATCTCAGGGTTTGCAAACAAAGATTTTGCTTGCAGGTTTGCTTTTTGTCTGTATGTGTCTCAAGCAGCCCTCATGGAATGGTTCCTTAGATAAAGGTCAGCTTTGGATGAAACTGTGTCAATGCTTTAAGTCCATCCCATTTCTGTATCCAGGATCTCAGCTGGGAGATTCCCAAACATCTTTCTAGGGTCTCCTGGATTTCTTGTGTGTTTCTCACCCCTGCTGCTGAATGTTTTACAGCTCCTGAGCAGAGAGTGGGTGACCAACGCCAAGGTTTTATCTGGACCAGTGTTCTCTCACCTTGCAGATTCTGCTGAGCAGTTTGTGGCAATTATTTGCAGTATCTGTTTCTCTGGGTGTTTTGCTGTAGTGTGGGAATTCTGTTAGGTCTGTATTCTGTGTTTCTGTTTGATCTGTATTAGATGCTTCCTTGAAGTACAACATTTCCTTCCTCTGTGGTTTAATCCATCATCTGAAACAAGCTAAGACTGACAGGTCTGCCTTAAGTTGTGCACTCTAAATTTAGCTGCCAGAGACAGAATGATCAGGAAGGGCTGAATTAATATTATGTCAAAAAGGCCTTGGGACAAGGAAAGGAAAAAAGCCAATTTGGAACAGAGGGTCCCCTTTCAAGTCTTTTAGTTCAGAGCAGAATTTAGAGGAACTACTTTTCAGCAGGAAAAGTTTGAAATGAGCCAGTGTTTTAGGGAACTGGACAATGGGATTTTTCACTGTCCTTTATGATCTGACCAAGGCTTGCTGTGAGTAACTGAGGGTTACAGTGACAGGTTGATAAATTCTGGCCTTCCAAAATCTGTCTGCTGAGTTTCTGGGGGTATTTTAAAGTAATCTGCATATGATTGCTGTGCATTTATTTTCGTGCAATAAATACTTCTTGGGAACTCTGCCCAAAATGAGGCTATCAATGGCAGAGGAAGTGATGCCAGCTTAGTTATAATATTTCTGTATTGAGATTTCCTATGTGCTCTGAATGTAGCCTGAAGGAACAAGGATGTTGAATTCAATCAGTTATTTCATGATGACTTATTTGAAGCTCATGTTAAGATGGCATTCACATAGTACAAAGTATGTAGATCAAAAATTTCTTTATTTCATTACTTTCGTCCCGTGGGAATGCTATGGTCAAAATAATCTAGGATATAAAAAGAGTTTTAAGAGGACTATTTCAGGAAGCAGGAGTATATGTTTACATTTTGACTTTCCTCCCTTTCTCCTCCACCAGTCAATTTTTAAACAAATTGTATTATTTTCTCTGGTTTCACCAAACTTTATACTGCAGATAGGCCAGTTAAAAGAGTAACAATTAAAGAAAAAAAAATCCAACAGTGATACTGCATTGTGGGCTCATTTGAGGCCTTCTGTTTGTGTTTCTTGATTCCCCCAGTTCCCAGATGTGGAGTGACTCATCCTCCTGAACAATGGGAACAGCATCTCTTATTCCTTCTCTTGGTCCTAGTTGGCAGAAGAGTTACTCAGAGGGTCTGGATTGCAGAGGGAGGAGAGGTCAGCAGGGACAGAATGAGTCACCCCAGCTCTGTGTTCACTCTTGTGTGGGGAGCAAGGAGTGGAACACGAATGGGCACTGCTGTACTCTGGGGCACTAAAAAAGGACCATCTGAGCTAGGTAAAATTCATAACTCAGAGGTCACTGTTCCCTCCCCACAGCTGTCCTGTAAAACGCTCCTGCCTCCATGCAGGAGGCACCACTGAAACATCTTGATTTATTATCAAGAAGAATGAAAAGCCATGAAAATAAGGAACTGGTTTGTACCTTTCGAATGTGAAATGTGCTAATAGAGCATTAGTTAAAAATAAAATAATTAAGAAATGTCAGTGTGTAAATGCTTCACTGTCAGACTCTGCTGGCACTGTAACAGAACGGGGCTTCCTATCTTAGTATTGTTCTGGTAGAAATTAAGTAGTCTTTCATATTTTAAGAGCATTATTTATTAATATAATTAGAATATTTTTGCAGGAAATAGTGTGCTATTGGGACAATGCAAGATATGAGTCTTTTAAAATCTGAGAGGCAGAAGCTCAACAACCTTCTACGAATGTAATTGATCTGAGAAAGTTTCTGGAGCTGCCACAGTTTTTCTTGCAACATCAGCCTGTAAAAGATCTGATCTGGGTCTTTTTTGTTTGTTTTTAAAGTGAACGCACCATGATGTGATTATATTTGGGTAGTTACACATAGTATAAATACTCATAGAGAGTATAAATATACAGATATTATAAATAACTTCGGCTTTCATTTCTACGTCGCAAGCATAGCTTAAAATAGATTGTGATGTTAAAATAACCTTTTTTCCAATAGAACCATTAAAATACTGAAATTGAAGTCATCAATCTGCATAAAGATATTTTTAGTATCTGATGAATCAACTGCAAATATTTGCTGACACTTTTATAGGAAGTTATGATCATGGACCTGAAATAACTGGCTAAGATCTGGAGGAGGAGAGCACTTGAAGTGTTAAGCCAGCTTTGAATGGAGCTGAATGGCCAGATGGGTATTGGAGAAACATTAAATATTTGCACTGAAAAGACCAAACCAGCTACTTTATGGCCAGTGTCTTGAAGAAAAAAAAAATAATTCAACACAAAAGGAGCAGCTGATACTTTATTTTGATAATTATTTGCTTTGAATGGAAAATCTATTTTTATTTAGAAACCATGTGTATATTTTTATATGCATACGTTTATATACATAAGTATTTGTTTGTATGCATGTATAATACCCAAAGCATGAAACAGCTTTTTATAAATAATTTATTCATGGAATTCAGAAATCCATTGACATGCAGCTTGATATAAAACTCAATAAATTTAACTTCTAGATCTAATTAGTATTGCTGTCTATTTTCTCTGAATGACTAGAAAAAATGCATAGAGGAAGGAATGTTCAGTTAGCATAATTGTTCTAATTAAAAACACTAATGGCAAGCAGTTGTGAAACCTGCAGTTTCCATATTTTTCTCATTCAGTAGGTTGTGTTGCTCATCAAGTCAGTTAATGTCCAGTCCATGTGTGTGCTGCTGGCTGGAGGAACTGAATGTGCTTCCCAGAACATCCCAGTTTGCTGTAAATCTGACTAAAGTGTAGAACAAGGTTATTCCAGAAGTCTTTGGAGCAGGAGCTGAGTCCACACTTCCTTAAAACTTAATACAGTAATCATTAATCAGGGAATCGTTAAAGCAGGAGATTTTGAGTGTGTGCACTGGGTTTGGGGTTATTACCCTGGAAGGATTTTGGTAGGTGTTTTTCCTCCCTTCATGTTTGTGTGCTTTAATGTTTTGAGGGTTTTTAAACGTCAAGCCCTCTGGAGCTTGTTGAGGATTTGTTGTTTAGGCTGGAAACAGATATTTTGACTTAAGTCCTGGATGCCTTTGGATTCTGTGGCAGAAGAGAATATTCAGATTCCTTCAGATCTCTGTCAGACCATGCATATGGTGCTCACACCTGTTCCAGCCACCTGACGTGGTTACCCAGCTCTCCCAGAGCTTTGCCATTGCTGCTTAAAATTGCCCTGAACAAATTACATGGCTTAATTGCAATGCTAATTAAGAGCTGGGTAAGAATCTAGAGAAGTTGGTTTTCCCTAAAGGACTGCAGACATGAACCAGTATTTTTTCCTTTAATCAGGTAATATTCTTACCTCCCTATCAATGTGCAGAATGTCAGAGTGATGGATGTGTGAGGTGGGAATTAGGGGAGGCAGAAGCTGTAAATCAGATGATCCTGCCTGTGTGTCCCTGCATTTCACAGACAAATGGCTGTTCTCTGCTTCAGCGTGGGATGGTGGATGGACAGGCAGAGACTCTTAAAGAAACTGGGTAGAAAATTGGAAAAATCTCCATCAGATATGGTCCCTTTGCAGTAATTTTGCACATCTGAAGGCACTGTGTGGGACAGAGTACAACAGATAGAGAAGGGGTTTTTTGCAGCTTCAGTGTTTCTTTTCTTTCTGGGCACTCCCATCTCCTGAACATGACTAATACTGTACAGGAAGCCCTTTTCTCTTATTCATGCAGTCTGTGATATCTCTTCTGATCCACAGAGTGCCAAAAAATACAGGAAATTACTTTCACCTTATGAAAATTCATGATTGTAAGGAAGCTCTTAGAGCAATTGTTTTTTGGAAACTTCCCCTCTCCCCCCCCAAAAAAAGAAGTGTTTTTTTTATGCTAGCAATCCACTGTAAATCTTTTGTTGATACACTGTAGTCTTCTGTAAATCCGTGTGTTCTCTCTTCTTCGTGAAAAGACACTTCCAGTTTTAAATGCTAGGCAATGATAAGCTCCAGCTCCTTTTGTGTGTGCCTTATGCTGGGAGCATGTACTTGTCCTGCACTGAATCCTCTGATCTCCAATGTGATTCCTCACAATGAACTGTTGTGTTCATCTGGTTAGAGTTGTACTGGGGACAATAATCCTGCTCTGCTGTCTCAGGCCTATGAGGATGTGTGGTTTGAGAATTTATATTGCAGCTGGAGTCCAGGGTAGTATTTGGAGGAAGCTCGATTCTGAATTAGTGACTTGGTGAGGGAACCTACTCGTTTGGTCATGAGTGCCAGCCCTGCTCTGTGATAAAGAATGGGTTTTCCTGCCTAAAATCATTAAAAGGCAGCAGGATTTTCCACTTTATTGTTCTCATGGCATGGCTGCAACTACAAGACACATTCTGAACAATAAAGAAGGCTTACTGAATTACCCCTTCATGAAGGGAAGTATTTGCAGGAGAGTTTCACTCCAGAGTAGTCTGTAGTCTGCATACAGTAGTCTGTACCTGCATATTGTGACTTTGTGACAATATTGTGACTTCTTTAAAAGTCCCTGCAGGGCTTCTTGTCCCAACTTAGTGCAAAGAAGCCCTTGATTTGAGTGGGACACACAGGTGAGCTTGTTTGATAAGAGACCAAATCCTCTTTACACAGGAGTAAATTTTCACACAAGATTACATTTTCCTTGTAAACATTCCTATTTTCTTCTCAATATAACTGCTGAAGGACTTTGTACAAGATGAGCAAATCTACTATTAAAAGTCTTGAGTCCAGAAGGGAAGCTATCTGTAGAAGAGCAAGTCCTTGAAAATGTTCCTTTTTTGTTTGTGACAAGCAAGTCCAGCTTAAATCATCATAAATTGTGGGGGACTTAAAACTTGCACTTTTCTAAAGATATGCCAGCCAGTCTAGGATATACTTTTGTTCACTGTTACGAATTTTAAACAAAATACACTGGTTTCTTATAAATGTGTGTCATTTTTTACACCCACTCAGTCAGTGTCAAGTTAACTGCATTTGTCTTATAAGAGGAAAAAAGCCAAATTCTTTAAGTAAAATAACTGATTTTAATAACACTTTTATTGTAGAGATGTACTGGATATATCTGAGCACTTGTTCAAATCTCTTCTCAACTTGACCTGGTGATATTGCTGTGTTAGACCTCAGTGCATGTTGGGAAGAAGGTTGGATTTGCTGTCCTAGAAACAAGCTCAGTTCCCCATGTCTTTCCTCTTCCACAGGGTGAATCAGTGAAATACTTCCTGGATAACCTGGATCGGATTGGTCAACTGGTAAGAAACCTTCTCCTTCTGAACCAGACAGCTCCAAGAGACAAGGAAGGCCTGAGTGTGCTGTGATTCATGGGGTTTGGTTAGGTTTTTTGGTTGGTTTATTAAATAATAATGCATTCAATGATTTCAGTGTTCTTTCTCTAGAAATAGTAAACTCCAGCTTTCTGAAACGGAAGCTTAGCATTTGTTTAATCTTTTATGACAGACAACAAATGGGAATTGTATTTGTGCACATATTTTATCAGCCCTTCTGTGCAGTCTCTGGATCTCATTCACCTTTCCTGATGATCGGACGGCTGATGCTACTTAAGGTAGCAGAATGAAACTTTAGTAAAATAAAAACCATTCCTAGTACTTGAAGGATTCAAAATCTGTAATGAAATCATCTGTCAGGAAACTTGGAGGAGAAAAAAGAGAGATGATTTTCCTAGACAGTAACAGTGATAAGGTTCCGAAGAACAAATTTTTCCACAGTGGTAGATTGGGCCACAGCTTGTGGTAGGATCTCTTGCTGTGCTTGCTGGTCATAAAGTGTGAATGTGGAAGAAGAATTTCCACTAAAGCTTTCAAGATGATCATTGTAAGAGTAATGAACCGTGGAAAGGCTAGTTTTCAAAAATATGAAAACCTTTCAGTGATTACTTGATTCGCTTTATTGAACACTACCTAAGTGGCAAGTAACACTGTAGCTAAAAGTTTCATAATGAAAAAATACATTTCAGCCTTAAACAAAGAGGCTTGAAGGATGAAAGTGTGAAGAATTAATTAGTCCCTTATTTTTGTTCTCATATGTCTCAGGATCTTCTGTAGCTGTTTACCAAAGTGTTGCGCTAAATGGTCAACAGTGTTTTAAAGCTGAGTATTCGTTCTCCATCTGATAATTTTTAAATTTACAAGCAGCTCCTGGTGATTTTACCTATTCCTTCAGTATTCAGGCATTAAAATTTTTGAAGAACGTTTTTTGACACTTCTCTCCTTTCTTTTGCAGAACTATTTCCCCAGCAAACAAGATATTTTGCTGGCCAGAAAAGCCACAAAGGGGATAGTAGAGCACGATTTCATAATTAAAAAAATTCCTTTCAAGATGGTGGATGTAGGGGGACAGAGATCTCAGCGTCAAAAATGGTTCCAGTGCTTTGATGGAATAACTTCAATTTTGTTCATGGTCTCCTCCAGTGAATACGACCAGGTCCTCATGGAAGACAGGCGCACAAACAGACTCGTGGAGTCCATGAATATCTTTGAGACAATAGTCAATAACAAGCTTTTCTTTAACGTTTCCATTATCCTATTCCTCAACAAGATGGATCTTCTCGTGGAGAAGGTAAAGACTGTCAGCATTAAGAAGTATTTCTCGGACTTCAAGGGCGACCCTCACCGTCTGGAGGACGTGCAGCGTTACCTGGTGCAGTGCTTCGACAGGAAGAGGCGGAACCGCAGCAAGCCCCTCTTCCACCACTTCACCACGGCCATCGACACGGAGAACATCCGCTTCGTGTTCCACGCCGTCAAGGACACCATCCTGCAGGAGAACCTCAAGGATATCATGCTTCAGTGAAGGAGAGCAGCCCCTGCTCTGCTGAAATTTCGCTGGAGGGTTCCATCGAAGTTTTTATCCTTTCTTTATGGCCCTTGCGTGCGGCGTAGGACCCATGCGAATTCCTTGGCTCAGGAATGCTGTACACTAGCCAGTCCAAACAGAGGAGCTATAGGCCGGAGGAGTCATGTTGATGTTAGCTACTGAAATCATTTGGACTAAAACACTACTGAAACCTGGCCGTGGTAGGTTCTGTAGCGAGTTTGGAACGCTGAATGACACAACCACCGTCTGCCTTCTTCGAGAACAGAAATCTCTGACCAACCATGGATGGAAGACACGTTCCGAACGAATGCGCTCATTTTTCAGAGACACTAATTGTACAAACTGCCTTTTTTTTGTAGTTTGGAGGTGCTGAATCGATCAAACTAATCTAAACATGATGAGATTGGCAGCTCTATTGGAGAATGTTAATGGAAGTTCCATTCTTAACCCTTAGGAATATAACCAGGTCTTGTGTGTGTGCAGCTTTGCTGAGGGTCTAGAATCCACCTCCCAAGGTTGATGCACAGCTCTTGTCTGAAGGTTTTGCATGAGTCTCCTGAGGCAGAAGTCTAAAACTGTGTAAGGAGCCTCGTGTTAGAGTAAATGGGATGGGGACTTAAGGCCTCGCTGAGATGGAGAAGGGTTTATTTTGCACTATGTGTGGAGGATGTTACATCATGGGAAAACTGATGCAGTTTTTTCTTTCCTTGGTGCAACAGCCTGTGCTGGAGCACCCAGCCTTGTATCTGCACAGTGGGTGCTCGAGGGAGATGTGCTCCATGGCCAGCCAGCACTGTCACACCCACAGTGGGCAGCATTTGTGAAGGTTCGGTATCTCACGTGACAGGGCTTCATCTGTACTCAAGTTTGGAAGTTGATTAAACTCTTTAAGCAAAGGTTTTGGTAGCACAGCAGCTGCTTGATTAGTTCCCAACAGCTGACCTTGTAGGAAGACTGAACACCCTGGAGATCCCAGCTTTCCAGCTGCACTGATGTATTTGGACAGCAAAACCTTGCTGTAAAATCAGCCTTTAATCTGTGTGTTAGTGGGATCTTTAGCCTATAGTGGTGCACATGGAACTCGGAGCACAGTCAGGTTTGGAGTCGCCCCTTTTGGGCAGTGGTTTGTGTGTAAAATGGCAAGAGGCTTTGAATAGTTTGGTTGTGAACTCCGAATTCCCTTGTGCTCTCAATCTCTGCCAGGTGCCTTTTCTGTGTACAGACATTGAATCTTTTCTACTGCAGTGGGGTACATGGACATACCGAAGATAATGGAGTGCTATCCTTTAGGTAACTCAAACATTGTTTACTGTGCAATTTTTGTCATAGTTTTTATCCAAGAATAAAACCTGAAGGGCTGTTTGTACCCATAAAAAGTCAGCAAATTCCCTGGAGTTCTTATCCCCTTTGAGCCTGCAATGGCATGTCAAAACAAGCTAAGTTTTACTTCAGCTGGTAATCCCATGGGAAATGTGGTCAAAGAAAAGTCCTGTTCTGTTGTCCTTTCATGTTAATTTGGATAAAATCTGGAATCTTTCTTCCCCTCTGAAGCTTGCAGATGTTCATATCAGTATTTTTTTTGTGTAGCTTCCTGATGCAGCAGCCTCCTGGCTTTCTTTTATGCAGGCTCCAGAGTGGAAAAGCTGTGGCTGTTTCAGTGCCTGTAACAGGCACAGGAGTGAGGTGAGAAGCAACTGAGAAGTTGCAGATGGGAAAATCTAACTTAAATTTCAGCAAACTTAAGCAGGAATTAACTTCCTTGTAACAAGTCTTATTTTGCCAGGACCAACTCTGTCTTTTAAATATTTATTAATTTTTAGCCTTGAAGGGGAAGAATGTTATGTGACTAATATTCAGATGGGGGGAAAATCTTAAGGTTATTACATTTGAAAAGGAAAATCTTTCACCAGGGTGTGATGCAAACCAGTTTACTCATCACATAAGGTTGGTTTCTCTGAGCCCATTTGTTTGGCTGAAGACTAGGACTGCTTTCAAAGCTTTCAGATGTTTTCTGAGTTCTTGGTGGTGGTTTCCACTTCACACAAGATGCTAGGAAAGAGGATGCAGTTGTGGGCTCACCTGACTTCTAGGTTGACTTTACTTTAGTTCTTAGTTTGCTGTGAGCTTTATTCTTTCACTGAATTTTCCAGATGAGTTAATATTATACCTATTTTCTCAAATTAGTTGAACATTCCCTTTCAACTGTAATTTTTCTCAATAATTACCTCAGTTTGGTGTCTGAATCTACTGTAGTTTTACCTGGGAGGCATAGCATGGAATTTCCTGTTCTGTTTTTCTCTTGACACTCATCCATGGGTTTGTATCCTTAGTCACCTTATGGATTTACCCTCAACAGAGCTAATGATGCAACTTATATTTTAAGTAACTTAAAATCTGCACCTGGAAAATAAACAGCATGAGAGATCTCACACTGAGCTCTTGAGCTGCCCTTTTTTTTTTTTTTTTTTTTTTGTATGCTATGGCAGTTTTGCACACTAAGTCAGTTTTAGGGAACCAGTTTGCCCACTTTGGGCCCATTATTGCCTTTCTTATTTTAATTGATGAAATGGGCCTGAGTGGGGCTGCAGGTGAAAATCAGTGACTTGCTTCTGTGGGCTCAGAGTTCTGTCAGGTTTGGTTAGTGATGGATCACACACCAGGAATCCCAGGTCAGGAAACTGTCCTTGCAAAAGTCAAGAACTTCCCAGGTTTGCAGGGGAGCTGGCCTTGTGAGTAAAAAAGGTTGCGGGGGTCTTTTTTAAGTGTCAGTTTTCTCTGCAAAATACTCTTCTTGCCACAATTGAGGGGGCTTGGGGGTTTTTTCCAAGGTAAGTTGTATAATAAAGCCAAAAAATCATATTGTGGTAAATTAGTGAATTACTGAAGCAAAGCTTAGGTAGATGAGGTTGTTCACACATCTCAGGACAGGCCTGGTCGGTTGCTTAGTCCTTTCACCAGAAACAAATAGAAAACTTTATTTTAAGTGACATCCTGGAGAACTTTGCAGGTAAACACAGCTGGAGAGAACATCTTTTTTTGTTAGTTTTATAGGCTTATTGTTCATTTGGCTGGTCAGGAAATGGGTCACAGGCAGGATGATCATCAGATGGAGACCTTGAACAAGTGTTTTTTTTTTTTAAAAAAAAAAGAAAAAAGCAGCTTTTTGCTGTCCCTCCTCTGGGGTCAGTGACAGGGTGTTGCAGAGAGGTTGTCTCTCCCGAGGACAAAGAGAGGAAGCTCTTGCAGCCTGTGCTTGGGGCAGAGGCTTATGTAATCCTGGAGTTGGAGTAGAAGAACTAAATGGGAGTCATTTATCCAACACTACTTTGTGTTTGTGGTCCTCAAAGCAAGTGTGAAGCTAATAGAGCATGTCAGTACCACTCCTGCAGATTGCAGTGCTGTAAGGCTCTGAACAATCCTTAGATCCATTGCAAGGTGACTTGGTGGAGTTAAAAAGGAAGAGTGGTTTTCTGGAAGTGACATATTCAGTAGGCACTTGTCACTTTGAAAGAATGAAACAGTTCTTAATGTTGAAAATTAGCTAATGGTGGTTATGGAATTGAAATTACTGGCCACTCAGTTTTACAATGCAAAAATGCTTTCAGTTTCATGCAGAGAGTGGATCTTATTAAATATGGTAGCGTAGATTATTTGACTTACTAACTTGATAATATATTTATATTTTTCAATTGCTGCTGTGTAATACCTAGAACTAGGCATGTTACAAGAATGAAGCTCCTGAAGATGACCATTCCCAGGCCTTCTGAGGCAGGTAAAGCTGAGCTGCAGCCAAGCAGGCAGAGTAGAGAAAATAATGGCAAATAAACCGTAGGGAAGTGGAGTAGGAAGAGCTCATTTCTACCTGGCACTGGAGACAAAAATATAATTCCCCCAGGACAGCTAAAGTGGCATTTGGTGTGAAAAGTGGTGCATTTGGAGTGTGTCCCTCCCATCCCCATGGCCTTATTCCCTCTGGGATTCACCCATCCTGGTTACTGCGATCTGCAGAGAAATGTAGAATTAAAGCAGTTAGAAGAACAGACGTGGTACCACTGAAGAAACCAGCAGCTTTCTTTAGTGACAGACAGCTGCCTTCCACAGAACAGCATTTTAGAAAACAGGTCCTCTGCTGCCTTTAGATGGCTGTCTTTGTATTAACTATGTTTTAACTTATATTAACTTATGTTTTGGAGTCTTTTCTATGTGTGTACTTCTTTATTTCTGGGGGGAAAATCCTTCTGTGCATGGGCCTAGAGGATTTCTCAAAAAAGGCCCCTCTGATTTTCAAGCAGTGAGTTTTGACACCTGACTTAGCTTGGCTTCTATCACCAAATTTTCAGGAGTACCTGCTGCATTGATGGATGATTTGATGTGTGCCAGCTTGAGAGACAAACACGATATGCAACAACACCTCCACACAGTGCAGTTTGTATGTAAACCAAACACTGATCTCATGGTGAGAACTGTAAGTTTAGCAGTACCCTCTTTTCTGTATTCTCTTTCTAGTGTAAAATCACGTGGTGTAGTCAGGGGTTGAATATAGCACTGCCAACTCTTTACCTCATACTCTGTAATTCTGTAACACAAAGTGGTGGGTGGGGTGTTTCAGTAGCAGCTATAAAACATCTGTGCCTACTTTTGTAAATGAGCTTTTAACAGTTTTTTAGGGAGCATCCATTATGGATCAGGAAGACTGGCGTGGTCTGGGCCAGACTTGGCCTGAATTAATGCTGACTCCACACAGTTCTAGGTGAGGACTGTCTAGCCTAGTGAGGGATAATTGGTAATGCAAGACCTAGTGCTTTTTAATAATACCTGTTTTGTAATTCACTGCGGTGATCTCTGCTTTGTGCTGTGATGTGGGCACTTCTTTGTTTTAACACTAATCTTTTTTTACATAGATGGAAATGAGTAAGGCCAGGAGATTTGGAGCTGAAACTGCCTCTCTGCTGACCAGGTGATGCTGCCTCTTTGCTCATCTTGGTGGTTGGGCAGTTCAGCTCGATTCTTGACGTTTTTATCTTTCTAATGGCATTTGGAAAGCAGTGTTGAAGTTTGTCTGTGTGTTGATATGCTTGTGTTCTTGCTGGGTGGGGAGTGTGGAGGTTCTAGATTGTCAGTGCTGGTGGGTCTGTGCCTGGCTTGAGGGGCTGTCTCATCCCAGCTCTGTGACTGAAGGTCGTATCTTCTGTCTGGTGTGAAAATAGTCAGAGGGGGAAAAATGAGCAGCACTGACTTCCAAGGTGGGCATTCTGGTTAAAAAAAAAAAAAAAAAAAAAAAAAAGAAAATAGCCAAAGTATGTTGGAGGGGAGCAGGAGAGGGGAGCTAGTTTCTAAACAGATCCCAAAAGCTGATGGTGCTTGAAGAGTGTATTGAAGTGAAATGCCATCTGCACTGGCCCAAAAAGCTTTGGGTGACTCCAGAGAGCCATTGGCTGTGAATTAGGAGCAGCAGGCTGGCAGTGCTGGCCCTGCCATTGGAAATCTCTCTATTCATATGTTCATCACTGGCTGCTATAACTCAGTTTTGATACAATACAGTGTGCAGATCTCTGGCCACACAGTGCATCTTACTCCTTCCTGACAGCTGCTTAAACTTTCTTCAGCATACCAGAGCACAAGAAGGTAAGAGGCTGTTTCCATTCTTTGAATAAAAACTACAACTGATGGAGAGCAACATTTTTTAATAAGTAGGGCCTGAGAGAACATCTTTTGAGGGAAGTGACAGGTTTTGAGTAGCACAACTTCTCTGCTATTACTTCCCATTGATCTCTTCTGCAGGTGGTAGGGCACAAAGGCTGAGAGGAGATAGGGAACAGGGGGATGTGGAGGAGAAAGGATCTGTTGGAAGCTCAAGAGATTTGGGAAGGTGGTTGATGGACATAGGTTTGGAGAGGTGTGTTCAGAGTCCCATTTGCATTGAAGCCATTAACCCTCTGTAGGATAGGGAGTGTTCCTCCAGGTTGTGTTGTCTGGAATGTGGAATGGGCTTGAATTGATGATTAAAAAGCATTTTTGGAGACTCCACTGAACAACAGTGCTGGTGTTTCTTGCTCTAGTGAGGAGCTGTCTTGTTTGTGAAATCAAAATGTACAGAAGCAAACTGACAAAACACCAGGTTGTCTGTGACATGACCACATAGCTTAGGAAGCCAAGTGATGTTATCTTTTATTCTGCAATGTACTTGCTCTCTGGTGCCTATGCATTAACACACATACTATGCAATATCAGTCTTTTTTTAAACCAGTTCACTACATTGGGCAAGAAAGGCCTGAGTTTAGCCTTAATTTTCTTAACAATTCACAGGAACATACTTTAAAAACAGTTACAAACTAAAAGAAGGTGGAAAATGCATAAAGTAAAAGCACAGTCCCAGACTGCTCACATAAGTGTCTTTCTAGCACCAAAACAGCATCCGTGATAGAAGCAGCTACTTGCTGTAATAGTTTCAACTTATGAAAACTGTGTACTAGATAAAATTATATTGTGATGTGTAAAAAGTGTATTTTATAGCTTTGGTGACTTAGTTTACTGTTTTGTATATATGAATTTTATAAATCTATTAAAACTTGACTTGTTATACTGTTCTTTATGCGTTTTATCTTTCAACAGAGTTTAGGGTGACTTTTTTCCTTTATTAATTTTTTTTCTGTGAGAGAGTTTTTGAACAAACAGCAGCATGAACTGTATGTAAGTGCAGCTGTCATGCCATGAAATCACAGTCTGTAACCTTCAGGTATCTCCCACTCTTCCAGTCCTCGTTGGAATCATTCTACCCGAGTGTGTCCAGGAGCTCAGGCTGGTGACACATTAACCTGTGTGAAACTTGAACTCCTTCATCTGTGGCATTCTCTGGGCTGACTGAGGCATTAGCACTGATGGGAAGTGGGAGGGGAGCCACAGCTGGGGTTTGCTTCTGCATTTTGAGCTCAGCAAGGGAAGATAACTGGGCCTGTTGAGATGGGAGCACATGGTGGGGATTCCTCGGTGCTGTGTAGGCTCTGATAATAAATATCCATGGGGACTGTGCCTGCTGCTTTCCCAGGGCCAGGACCCTGTCTGAGAGCAGAGCAGAACCTTTGGAGGGCTACCAGTGTCCCTGTCACACAGCATTGCCATCCTGTGGCAACCTGTGCTGCCAGAACTCGGGCTCCAGTCCTTGGGAATGCCATTAACCTTTCCTCACATTCCCTCACTTCTAAAGGTCACATCTGGCAGATTTTTGTGGCAAGTCTTTGTTGTTTTTTGCGTAAGCTATTAGTGCTAAGTCAGTTCCACTGGCAGTGCACAACTTGAGACAGGCACTTCATGGAGCATTTTTGGTCCTTTCTGCTAACAACTGGAAATGCAGCACTTCAGCTGCATCAAGTCTTTGGCTGACTGTCAATGACTGAGTTGCTGGGCTCTTTCAGGTGAGATTTATTGCCAGTGTTTAGCATCTCTGCTGAGCAGCAATTGCAAATTCAGTATGCTCTAGTAGAAGGTGCCTAGGTGTGATCACTATGATCTGAAAAGCTCTCAGCAGCAGCTCCAGGGGACCTCTTTGGTGAGCTCTGTGGAGCACAGTGGCCCTTTTGGGGCCCAGGTGTTCCTGTGAGGTGCCCTTTTCCTAACTCGGCTGTGTGGATGTTGCTCCGTAAGAGCAGAGCTGCAGCAGTTGGTTCTGCAGGTGGGTTTGTCTGTTCAGTGCCAGTGAGTGCTTGTGCCCCAGGGAGAGCCTAAACTCTATATATTATCTTGGAATTATCTTCCCAGGAGCAGCACAACTCCCTGTTCAGAACCAGAGTATCTCTTCTGTAATTTCAGTAATCCAACACTGAAGATAAAAGGGAGAACATGTCTGTTTCCCCAGGGAGAGGCTGCTCTAAAATGCAAAGTATAGCTTGTATTTTTGCTCGAATGTACAAGGTGTTAGGTTTGGGGAGGTTATAGTAATATTAAAGTATTTGTTATAACACTTTGAGGAGAGAAATTAAATAAATCCTTGTGGTTTCTAGCTCAAGCCTGGTATCTCATTATCCTTACAGACCTGGGAGGATAGTTTACTCAGTTACTAATCCCAGGTTTCTTGCCACTCTTCCCAAGACTGACTGGCATCTTGGGAAGCTGTGTGGTGTTAAGGCAGGAGGAGTTAATTAGGATGAGTGTTCAGGGATTTTTATCAAAAGTAGCTTTCCCTTAAATCCTCAATTTTGCACAGCAGAAGAAGACTTCAGTGAGAAGTACCATTTTTAGGGCAGAGAGGTGGTCACAGCCACTGTTAAATCACAAGTGCTGGATCATGCTAATGAAATGTCTGTGGAAGGTGCTGCTTTTTCCTCTCCCACACTTGCAAGCTGTCGTAGGCAATTGCACCCCTAACTAGTAAAGAGCGTGGGAGTTTTCTGTTGGGTTGGGTTTTTGTTTTTTTCCCCCCCTCTGGACAGTTGCTTTGTCTCCCCTCTCCCTTCAGCTACAGCAAGTCCTTGTTTTCAGAGTAAGAGTGGAATGTTCTGCCTGTTTATTCTTGGGAGAAGATATTTGTCTTTATGAGCTCGTAAAGCTATTAAAAGACTGTTTTTTACTATGTTCAGGATTAGACTTTAGAAGTTGCTTCAAAACAGCTGTTCTTGAGTTTAGGGCAGAAAGGCTGTGACTGAGCTGTTTTGGTGGTGCAGGGTGCTTCAGGTAGTCACAGGATGGTGTGGCCTGGGACATGCTCTGAGCCAGAGGAGTCTTAACATGGATCTGTGTTGGGCTTTAGGGGTTGTTACATGGAAACCAGCAGCAGCTGCAGGAAGGAGGTGCTGGTTCTGCTGGGGGATCTCCTGAAGGTGGGCCATGTGCAGGATTCATGGTCTGCCTGCCACCACAAGGCAGAGGAACACAAGCAGTGCCTTCCAGGGCTGCCAGCCAGAGCCCTGGGCGAGCTTGGGGTGGGCTGCTGGCACTGTGTCCCTCTGGGACCTGCTGTCCCTTCCCATCTGGGTGCCCTGTTCCTTCCCCTGCCATCTTCTGCCAAGTGCTCTCCAGGCTGTGTCTGAGGTGCTGCACAGGGAGCACCCAGGTCTCCTGCCACAGTGGAACTGTTCCTAGACTTTCTGTAACCAGCCCCAATCTTGGCTGCTGCATTGCAAGTGACTTCTGCATGTTGGATTTATATACAGAGCACCCTACTCCTTTTCTTGCTAATGGCTGATCCACAGCTTGACCTTCTGAAGTGACTCCTAATTATCTCGCCTGTATTTCTGTTTCACAGCTTCCTCAGCAGCTTATTAGCTGCAAGTTATGTTCCCACACGTTTCCAAGTAGAAGGATCTCCCCTGGAACCTGCTGCTTAAAATGCAGGAAATCTTATTGGGGGGCTTACCTTCAATTTGGCCTACTACTTATTCCTATATCAGCTGTTTTCTGCTCCCCTGCAACTCTGGTACACGCAGAGGAGTAGAAACCGTGCCTTTGTGCTTTAGTTCTGGTTGTAACCTCCGTTTTTGATGTAGCCTTGGCCAGTGCTTTTGTTCCTCTGTGACCCAGGATGCCTCCAGTCCTGTCCCCTGGTGTGGGCTGGGGCTAAGTGCCGCTCACAGACCCTGTGCTTAACCTGCTGCTGCAGCACTGGAAACCTTTGCTGGTGTGAAGAGGAGCCCCTCCACAGGAATGTCTTCACATGACCAAACCCTGCAGTGGAATATTGCAGGGATCTTCCAGCTCCTGAAGGATTCCCAAGTGTTTTCAGCCGTTTGCTGCCTCTCACCACAAAGCTTCCTCTTACCTGTGGGCACTGCTGATCTGCCCAGGTGAAGCTCTGAGCTGCCATCTCATTTATGTCTTACCTGGAGTACTTGTGGACAAGCTGAGCAGGTAAGTGGTGGTGCTGGCAGTGATGGTGTCAGAAACAGCCATCTGCAGTCACAAGAGCTCTTCAGCAGCAATTCTTGCTCACAGCAGCACTAAGGTAAGTGTCACAGGGAATCTCCCATCTGTGACTTGTGCCAGCCCTTCTGTGCCACCCCACTCCTATGTTGGCTCTGGAACTTTATGATGGAAAGCTGCCTCTGTTCCCTTAGGCAGGACTGTCATCCTGAGCCTCTTTCTGGAAAGTTTCTAAAGTTCAGCCTAACAACTCAGTACGGAATAAAGGCAGAGCAAACAAGGCTGAACAGAGAGTAATCTCTTGCTTAAAATAGTAAATGTGTTCAGGCAACAACTGAGCGAGTTGGGGGGCAGAACTCGGATTTGTAATTCAAGCAGGGTTTGTTAGGAAAGTCGCTGCTGCTGGGAAGAATGTCTTGGATAAGGACCCGTCTCCTTCGTGGCTGCCAGGAGAGGGCGGCAGCAGCGGCTCTGCCCCGCTCCAGGCGCGCAGCCTGGAAAATGTTTCCAGGAATTGCCGTCATCGGTCCCGAAGCCAAACTCCCTTTCTCTCCCGGTATGAATCATGCGGATGTGAAATGCTTGTGTTTCCGGAATGCAGCTGAATTTACTGCAAAACCATCTTTGCTACTCACCTGCGTGTGTAAATCTCTGGCTTTTTCCTGGTGTCTTCCCGTTATCCTCTTGCTTCCTGCTCCAGAATCGCTCTGATGGGGTGCGGCTGTCACAGCGCACAGGGCAAGCGCTCCGGAAAACCAAAGCTGTTGCTTCCTCGGAGGGAAACTTCCTCTCCCTTGTCCGAGCTGCACTGCATCTGATCCTACCTGCTGGTATTTTTAGACAGGAGAAATCTGGAGCTCAGCCATGAGCTGTGGGAGCGTTATCAGTGCTCAGGGCTGAGGGAACAGGGGATGGAGAGGGGTCAGCCTTCCCCTGGCAGGAGCAAAGAACACATCGGCCTCTTGAGCTCCGGCTATAAATAGCCGGGAGGAACAGAGAGGAGCAGCGTGCCCTGGCTATGGGAAGGGAGGCTCTGGCTCTGCTGTTCTGGGTGCCAGCACAGCTCAGTGTCCTGCTCAGTGGGTGCCTTACAGAGCAGGGAAGAGGGAAGGGCCAGGGTGGTAAATTCCCAAGGCAGAAAGAGGAATGCACTTGTGGTTCCCCCTTTTACATTAATAGTCAGTGAGTCTGTGAATGTTTCCAAAGGTTTCCTCTCCTGTGCCAATCTACAGAGGATGTGAGTTGTTCCAGCTCACGCTCCAAGCCTGGCTTTGTTTGAACTGCAGCTCTGGAGATCCTCTTCAGAGTCTGCCAAGAGACAATTGTCAGACTAACGCTGCTCTTTGGGGCAGCCGAGCTGCCAGGGATCTTTCTTCTTTACTCTGTTCCCATCTCCTCTATCTATGAGAGTCCATCAGCCTGGATTGTGCTCCTGTGCTCAGAACAGCCTAAAGCTGATGGGGCAGCGAGGGGCACTCTGAGTGTTTGCGAGGGGGAGAGGAGAGGGAGAAATCTCATCTGTGCCTGGGATTGAGGTGCTAAGCAGAGAAGAGCTCGTTGTGTCGGGAGCTGCCCTGCTTTAATTTGCGTCTCTCTGTTCAGGTGGGCCAAGATCCTGTGTGAGCATGTTCAGTCTTTAGTGGGGACCCGGCTGATGTCTTCCTGGCCAGCCTCAGACCAAGAAAATAAAAGCACCTACATGGGACTTGAGGTGCGTGTGAGGTGGTGATGTCATTTAGACCAGCGCAGGAAAAACCCTTAGAGAACTAATCACATCAAAACTGTGTTAGCAATCTCAGAAAACAAAACATCTTTTATTCCTGGGGGAGTTGCTCTTTCTCTGAGACAGCAACAGCTTGGGGTGAGGAAGGCTGGCAGCCAGGCAGTGACATGAGCAAAGCTGGCCCAAGGCAGCCCCAGCCTAATTGTCCTCCCACCGCCAGCGATGAGGGGATGATTCCCCTTTGGACAGTTTTCTGGAACTCAGCTTCCTCCTCAAGGAGGAAAATTTGTCTCCAAGAACTTTGCGTAGCCCCGTGCTGTCCCTAGCAAAGGGCAGGTCCTTCCTCATGGCAGGCAGCTGGCCTGTAAACATTTCCCACTTAGCCAGGGCATCCACGGTCTTGTCCACCTGAGCCAGTTCCTCCTCAGAGACGTTCCTCTCCAGGGCAGCAATGCACATCTCCAGCCACAGCTCGTAATCCTTGATGGTGTCCGTGGCCTTGGTGTGTGCAGGGGGCCGGGGCTGGCTCGGAGCCTCTGGCAGTGAGCTTGGCTGCTCGTCCTGCTCCAGCTCTGGCCCCAGGGACAGGCCCTGGCTGCAGGTGTCAGGAGTCAGCGGCTCGGACAGGGAGGTCACGGCCTCGGAGTCGTTCTCGCAGCACATCCCAGAGTCGGAGCTGAACGGCAGGATGTCCTCTGAGGCCGACAGCTCTGCTGACTCCTGCCTCGGCCACGTGGACAGCACGGTCTGTGTCCAAGCATAGAGCTTCTGTGGTGAGAGGAGAAAGGTTTTGTTGTGGAGGATGAGAGACACCAGCTACACATTTCCCAGTGTTTGCCAGATAAACCTATTTATCTTGGGTGGCTCAGCCACAGCTGCCACGGTCCTTTCTGCCAGACAACGGGTTCAGACAACTCCTGGTGGCCCTATGAAGCAGGAGCTTTTTCTTGTCTCTCATTTTCTTGGACAGTGGCAGAGCTGCCTCCAGACAGATGTGGACTTTATCTGCCCTGTTATTGAAGGTGGCAGGAGAAAACTGCACCAGATCGCTCCCTGCTGTGAATGTGAATGTGATCTGCAGGAGAGGCAAACCAATGCCTCTCCAGAGGAACTGTGTCATTATAAAAATCCTGAGATAGTGGTGAAGAATTGTGTTTCATCACGTTAATTCCTGTGGTAACATGCATTTTATTCCCAAGCATAGCTCTTCCCCTCCTGAGCTGAAATGAACCAGTGGGAAGGCAGACTCTAGGAAAGAATTAATGAGAGGGAAATGTCTGAGACAATTCCCTTTTTAAATATTAACTGCCACAATGAGGCATATAGCAGGTTGCTCCTGGAACATTTGTTCCTTATGCTTTAGGGAATGAACCACAGTACTCGTGTCATTCCTGGGTAAAAGGTGTGCCTTGTTTCCAGTGTTGAGGTTTTTTGTATGTGTTTTTCAGTTTTTCGTGCTCCTGTGGCCTATTTCTTCAGCTTTACCTTCTGTAGCTCCCAGTGATCCATTTGCAAGGCCCCCAGTTGCTCAGCAGCGACAGGATCAGCCTGGGCTGTCCCCACGGTGTGCCAGGCACAGAGCTGGATCTGTCCCTGCTCAGCTCAGGGGGAGCTGCAGTGCTGGAGGAGCAGGCAGGAGATTCCCAGCCCTTCTCTCAGAGCCCCCCACTGTTCCCTCCCCCTTCCCTTCTCTATTGCTCTCTCTTCAGGCAAGTGACAGAGAGGATAAAGAGCTCAAATTGAGTGGGTGGGAGAAATCAGCCCTGCTTCTCATTTCAGTCTGATCATGGAGCCTCGGGGAAGAATTTGGTACAGGAATAAAATGGACTCTTTCAGTTTAGCTAATCCACCCTGCCCCCTCCCTCTGGGGCAAGAAAAATTGTAAAGGGACAACTTTTCTCCTGCCTCGTCCCACCCCCAGTGGCCCTTCCCTCCCTCTGGTTTTATCCAACAAAGGATCTGGGCTAGTGAAGGGGACATCTAAGCTATTGGAAAGCTGCAAGCAGCCCGTGATTTTGTAATGGCTCTAAATTCCCAAGAATAGTCAATCTGGGAAGGAATCCCAATTGCTATTTAGTCCAATTCCCAAGAATTAAAAAGACTGTGGAGATGTGGATTTTCCAGCAGTTCATTTGAGTTATTCAAGGCAAAAAAAAAAAAAATATATAAAAGATATGATCGACTCAGGATCACTACCTGAATTCCCAGAATCTCTTCAGTCTCTCTCATCCTTTGGGTGGCTTATTCATTTGAACTTTAGGTGGGTTTGAAGGGCTGCAGCCTCTTATGTTCTCCTGTTTAACCAGGAAGGAATGAGCTCTGTGTGGGTTTTGTTTACCTGCAGGCAAGAGCAGCTGAAGTGGATGTCCTTCCCAAGGATGTCACTAAGACCTGCTGTCTGTATGTGTGTGGCCACTGCAAACTCATCCAGCCACCACATGAGGACAGCCTGGGATGCTGCACAAGCAGCAGGTGGAAGTGTGGAAATGTTGATTGTGGTGGGGAAACACCAGGACAATTAACTTGCTTTCAGGTTTCAAGATGACTCATGCTGGAATAAGCAGCTGGAATAAAAAATGGAGTGTGGTTCTGAGCGCAACTCAGATAAATGAGCTGAGGGGCTCTTTTGAGGGGCATAAGGACTGGTTTCCTGCCCCACGTGCCCCTCTGCCCCAAACCATGTCTCAGTTGCAAATCTGCTCAGTGTTACCTGCTGCTGCCGAGGCACAGCTTGTTTCTGGCATTTCCTGTGGTTATTGTGAGTGTCTGAAGCTGTTTTGTGGCAGGTGGGGATCTGTGATAGTTTTCCAGGAGGAAATGTGACTTCAGATTTAACATGCTTGGCAAGTTAACTTTGCTCTCTGTTATTGTCTCGAAATGCTTTCTGCTCTCTTCTGTCAGGTTCCTTAACTATTTAATTCATCTCTGGCATTTATGTCTCCTCTCCACATTATGGCAAAGCCTCTTACAGAGATTATCACAACTCTTACACCAGCTTGTACTGTATCTAGTTGAGCTTTGCCTTCTGGAGGAAGCAGATGTGACATTTGGCAAGTGCATCATTCCTTCAGTTTTGTGTTCCCTGTCACCAGAGGATGCTGAGCCAATTACAGTATCTGCTGCAGGTGCAAAGGCAAAAATGTTTCTAGAAAAGATTAATGCAATTGGCAGTTATCTTCTAGAAATCACTGGCTGGATGCTGACAGGCTGGGTGTTTAAATAAAGCAGAATTTATTCTTCTGGTGGTCTGGGCAATTTAGACACCTTTCAGACAGCACTAGGGACCAAACAGCCACAGAGTCAGACAAGGGTCTGGCAGCACAGCAGGTAAGTAGAAAAACCACAAAAAAAATGTGTGTTTCCCCACACTCTTTGCCATGCTTCTGTGTGTCTGATTCCACACTGAATGAAACTAGAGGCATCTCTTTTCTCATTCTGCTCGTATCTTGTTACAAATACAACCCACAGACTTTAAAATAGGCAGCTGTGGAAAATCCTGCCTCTGAATATGATATGTGTCAGACAGGAATCAAAACCAGGGAGAAGATGGGTGCTGAGTGAGAATATTATATCTAATTCACCAACCATTTGTCTACTGAATCCTGTTTTTTAGACAGCAGAGGTAGAAAAACTAAGAGTGTGTTAAGCTAAGCACTGTTCCTGATCTAAATGTGGTGTTAGCAGTAGTATGGATGGGAGAGAAGAGATAAAAGATGAGTCTGGGACCCTCCACATATTTGAGGTAATAATTTGGGTTCCTTTCTCATAAATTTAAACAGAGGAACTGCAGCAAAGTACACACATAATGTTTCCTCCATGTTCCCAGCAGCCTCAGAGAGGCAAAAATGCAGGGTGGCACAGGAAAGGGTGTAGCTGTGGGAATCCCTGCACTCACTGCTGCTCCTGCCTGCAATCTACCTGCCCTCCCCACCTCGTTTTTGGGAGTAGGAAAGCAGGGTTGGACTGTGGCAGTGTCCCTTGGGAAGAGCCAAAAGCCCTGGAGCTTGTGGAAAGTGCTTTATTGGTCAGAGCCTGTGTAGAACACCCCAGTGTTCAGGTGTGAGCTGCTGCCACAGCACCTTGCAGTGAGAGCTCCTGAACTCTCCTGAAATCTCCTGCCTTCACCACGCTGCTGCAGCACCTTCAGTGCTGGGCTTTGGGCTGAGCCACCTGTCCCTGTCCCTGTCCCTGCTCCAGGAGGGGACTGGGGCTCACCCTGTAGCGCTCGATGAGTTTGAAGCCCACGACGTGCTGCAGCTTCCTCAGGCAGATGGGGCAGGGCTCCAGGGGCCGCAGCAGGGCCTCGTCCAAGCTCAGGGCACCCTGCATGATGCACTGCAGCCAGCGGCACGTCCCCAGCCCCATCAGGTGGCAGATCTCGTGACAGGTCACCTTTCAGGGAAGCAAAGATCACAGCAGTGCGTGGTCATTCCTGTTTCCGCTGCCCCCTCCTCTTCCTCCTCTGCTGTTCCACCTTCCCTGCTCCCTGGCAGCCTGACCCGCCTCTTGCTCAGCAATGGCACTCCTCCAGCCTAGGCTTTTCCAAGGTAACAGGAGAACCTGGCTGCCTCTTCCCAGCTCCGTGTTTGTGTTGTGGAGAAGGAGAGGTGGGTGTGGGTGAGGCAGATGTGGGAAGCCCTGTAGGCAGCGTGTTTGGAGCTGTGGGGTAGTGCTGCTGCTCTTCCCCAAGGACAATGTGGTCTTTGGAGATTTTTTTTTGTTGTTTTAGAGTTTTTGTAAGGAGAAAAACCAGTCCCAGTGGGGCCTGAAAAGAGCAGCACAGCCTGTGTGAGAAATGTGCAAGAAGCTGTTGGCAATAACAGATCTGGGTCCTTCCAGAACAGACTCCATTAGCTTTTGTGCCAAAGCAAAAAACTGAGCTGGAGTCAGATGGCCAAGCATGACTGCCTTGGGAGCTGGCAGCTGTGGAAAGGCTGAAGATGGAGGATTCCTCTCCTTCTCCCATTCCCACTTAATATCATTTGTAATTATTACAGAAAGAGACCTCAAACTAGAAAATCCTGAGCAAATACCAGGGAAGCAAAGGGAAATGGCTTTGACAGCTTTGGGAGGAATACTGGAAGCAGAGCTGGAATATGGCAGATGTTGGGATGAGGAAGGACAGCACTCACGAAGAGGATGTGTTGAAGGTGAGGGTAGTTTAAGGGCATCTGCATATAAATAGAAGTGCAAACTTGGCTGAGGTATTATTCTCATCCATCCATGTAACAGGTCTGGCACAGGGACCCCTCCCCTCACAGATGCCAATGTCTGAGGAGGACAGTCACCCTTTGCAGCTATCCATTAGTTACACACACCACCACCAGATATTCTGATTAACCTCCAAATACTCTAACAGCCCTGCTGGGCCTGACAGGAAAAATACACAGGATTACCCAAGCATGAGCCTAGGAGCTGGGCAGGGTTGTTTCAGTGCCTCTCTGTGACACAACCTGGTTTAGTGGAAGGTGTCCCTGCCCGTGGTAGGGATTTGGGACAAGGTGGTCTTTAAGGTCCCTTCCAACCCAAACCATTCTGTGATTCTGAGGCAAGTCCTGCAGCCTCCCCATAACTGATGTTGTTATTTGCTCCAGTGGTGAGGGGAGTAGGAGTTGTCCATGCAGTGTCCTAAAATGCAAGCTCTTTATGTCTGAATTCAGTGTGGACTTAGCTGTGGTTGTCTGTGCTCCTGGGAGCAGTCTCATGGCTGCTTCCTCGGCCTGAAATATTTAACCCTACACAGGAAGAAATAGAGGGTGCAGGAGGTTGCTGGTCCTACCTTACAGCACTGGACCATCTCCTGGGCACTGAACTGCAGGGTACGGTCTCTGCCCTCCTTGCTGACTTCACACAGCTCTTCCTTCTGCCTGGGTGGGTTCAAGCTGCTACAGCCAGCCTGGGGGAAATCCCCAGAAAACCTGGCAAAGCTGCAGACTCCCACTTCTGTAAAGAGAGGGGAGTACAAGTCAGGCATCTGCTGTTTTACAACTGTCTCTCACCTTAGGCAGCGTGAAAATACAGCTGTGGGAGCAGCAGCATGAAAATACAGCTGAGCACACAGGGTGTGATGAGACCCACTCCCCAAAAGGTTCGAATCACCTCAGTTACCTCTGTCTGGATCAGGAACCCTGATCCCCCTAATTTCACTTTGGGAAAACCTAGATCCTCTTACCAGGGAATAGCATGTTAAGGATAAGATTTGGCTATTCCAGTCTCACAAGGAAGAGCTTTTTGGTACAGTACTCCCTTATTCACACACTGTCCTAAATCACCATGGGACACCAATCCCACCTTGTCCTGGCAGAAATTTGCTGAATGTGAAGCTCCAGGTCTCACATGGGTAAAGGTCCAGCAGGGTAAGTCCAAGGACACACAGTGCATCCATGGGCTTGTTGTTCTTCAGGAAATTCAGGATCCCATCTGGACAAATACAAGAGAGATATTCATTTAAATGAAAAATCCCTGGAAGGCATGGAGCCAGAATTTCTGCTGCTAATGGGGAGGAAGATGTAATCCAAGCTCACAGGCAGGCAGAGCTGCTGGATTCATCATCTCAGGCTGAGAAACATGGCTGTGTAGCTCAACCCTCAAGTCACTTCGGAAGTGGTGCTGAGCACACAGTTAAAGCAAAGCAGAGATGCTGGTGAATTCAGTACTAACCCGTGGAAATGAGCACCTGGGAGCAGAATTTCCCTACAGGCATTTCAGAAGTGAGCTGGAACAGCCCCAGGGCTGCAGTGCCGGGTCTGTGCTGAGCAGGTGCTGCCTATGGTACCTGCAAATATCTCATTCCAGGTGGATGTTTGTGCAGTGTGAGTTTGGCATCTGGCAAGCCCAGTGCCCTGGACAACTGTGTGACACTTGAACCCAAATTTCCTATCATGAAAGGCCTGTGAGTTCCCCCCCTGCACCACCCAGGCCAATAATGTACTTTGGCTCTAGACAGGGGATGGGAGAACTCAAATTCCACCAAATCAACAGAGCTTCCCTGCAGAGCTGATCCCATCTCTTTGCAAAGCTGGACCTAAACATAATAGCACCGAAAAATACAAACAGCAGAGGAAAATATGATGAAAGTCACTTTGTTTTTCATTCCTGTTTCCAGCCTCAAAGCTCTGGACTTTCCATGGGAACAGGATTTCTGCCTTTTCACTCCCTTCCTCATCCCCTCCCAGCTCAGGCAATGAAGGGCTGTGTCAGGCATTTCCTAAGGGAGAGCTGGTGCCTGTGTGCCAGGCTGGTGTCTTAGTGGGCTCCCTGCTGCCAGGTCCTTCCTCACCTGCGTGGAGCTGCACCCTGTCCGAGTCCCGGCTGTGGCGGAAGCAGCAGTGAATGGAAGAGACAGGGATGGAGGGAAGGCACTTCACACGCAGACCCAGGAAGAAAGACTCCACACAGCTCTGGAGGGAATCCAGCAGTGAGAGCCCAGCGGGTCCTTCAATTAAATCTGAGGAGAGAAGCTCTGTTACCACTCCCTTAAAGCCAGGGTGAACAATAGGGTCTGAAGGGGTTTCGTGGCACCGGACACAGCGACTGGGGAGGGGCAGGCTGGTTCATTCTGGAGTTAAGTGCTTACTCTGGGGTGTGGTGGACACCTCTGGATGGTTATGGATATAGAGGAGAAGAGAGGTCTTTCTTTCTGAGAGGTCGCTCAAGGCATTAGTACGCTCTCATTAGCAGAGCAGATGTGCTGGAAGGTTGTCTCCTGTTTAAGTTGTGCAGAATGATTAAGGTGGGAACGGGTGGCTGTGTTTAATGAACCATCAGAGACAGACCTCCAGAAATGCTGGTTTTTCCAGTATTCTTTCATACTTAGATATACATATATGCATAAATTCATAGCAAGCCTCACCCAGGGGCACACATAACCATTTATATGGCAGGTCTAGAACTGTGGCTTGTGACTCTGGACTGGGGGCATGTCAGAACCTTGCCTGTTACACTTGTCTTTGCTATGGCCATTGCCTTTGCAGGTGAGTCCGTAGAGGAGTGTGTTAGCAGCCCTCAACGCCACCCACCGCCCTCCTGTGTCTCTCCAGGCAGCCCAGTGAAGATCCTCCATTACCTATAGGCTGCAGGTAAATATGCTTTCGACAGAAGTTCTGCTTCCTCCTCAGCATGGCGTGGTAGAAGGTCTCAAAGTCCTCGGGGGCATCGGGGTGGCTGAGCAGCCAGTCGAAGGCGGTGCGGATGAGCAGCGTGCAGAACAGCGTGCGCTGGGGGTTGTATGCCTCAGACAGGAACAGCTTCTCTGCCCTGGAGAAAGCCTTGGCATAGAGCTCCTGCAGCACGGGGTCCGTGGAGATGAGCGCGTCCTTCAGAGCGCGGGGCCCGAAGCTGAACTCCTGGGCATGCTTGCACTGCAGCATGGCGGGGCACCGGCCTGCAGGAGGGGACAGGGCCATCAGCACCCAGTGCAGGAGGGGACACGGCCATCAGCAGCCAGTACAGGAGGGGACAGGGCCATCAGCAGCCAGTGCAGGAGGGGACAGGGCAATCAGCACCCACTGCAGGAGGGGACACGGCCATCAGCAGCCAGTGCAGATGGGGACAGGGCCATCAGCACCCAGTGCAGGAGGGGACAGGGCCATCAGCAGCCAGTGCAGGAGGGGACAGGGCAATCAGCACCCAGTGCAGGAGGGGACACGGCCATCAGCACCCAGTGCAGGAGGGGACAGGGCAATCAGCACCCAGTGCAGGAGGGGACAGGGCAATCAGCACCCAGTGCAGATGGGGACACGGCCATCAGCAGCCAGTGCAGATGGGGACAGGGCCATCAGCACACAGTGCAGGAGGGGACAGGGCCATCAGCACCCAGTGCAGGAGGGGACACGGCCATCAGCACCCAGTGCAGGAGGGGACAGGGCCATCAGCACCCAGTGCAGGAGGGGACAGGGCCATCAGCACCCAGTGCAGATGGGGACAGGGCCATCAGCACCCAGTGCAGGAGGGGACACGGCCATCAGCACCCAGTGCAGGAGGGGACAGGGCCATCAGCACACAGTGCAGGAGGGGACACGGCCATCAGCACCCAGTGCAGGAGGGGACAGGGCCATCAGCACCCAGTGCAGGAGGGGACAGGGCCATCAGCACCCAGTGCAGATGGGGACAGGGCCATCAGCACCCAGTGCAGGAGGGGACACGGCCATCAGCACCCAGTGCAGGAGGGGACAGGGCAATCAGCACCCACTGCAGGAGGGGACAGGGCCATCAGCACCCACTGCAGGAGGGGACAGGGCAATCAGCACCCAGTGCAGGAGGGGACAGGGCAATCAGCACCCAGTGCAGATGGGGACACGGCCATCAGCAGCCAGTGCAGATGGGGACAGGGCCATCAGCACACAGTGCAGGAGGGGACAGGGCCATCAGCACCCAGTGCAGGAGGGGACACGGCCATCAGCACCCAGTGCAGGAGGGGACAGGGCAATCAGCACCCAGTGCAGGAGGGGACACGGCCATCAGCAGCCAGTGCAGATGGGGACAGGGCCATCAGCACCCAGTGCAGGAGGGGACAGGGCCATCAGCAGCCAGTGCAGATGGGGACAGGGCCATCAGCAGCCAGTGCAGGAGGGGACACGGCCATCAGCAGCTGGCCTCACCAAGCACAAGGAACACCCTCACCCTGCCCTGAGCAGTGTGTGCCAATCCCAGCTGTAGGCTTTGGTGGGATGCTACAAACACTGCCCACTGCGCTGGCCTGGAGCCCTACACTTGGTGTGGGAATGGCTGTTGTGGGTTCTTCACATCCCTGACAGTGTCACTGGCTCAGGGACCCTGTGCCAGGAGATGGTGCTCAAGAATGCACAGCCCCAAAATGCTGCTGGGTGTCTGGAGTAAGTCTGATGGCTTGACTGTCTTGGGGGCTTTTTGGTGCTCTATCCTGAGGACCCAACAAGATGGGAACTATCTCTGAGTGTTGTGTAACTGGTCACACTGGACCTTGAAGGATGGAAAGGTGGTGCTCCTATTTGCTTGGGATAAACCACACTCCTTGGAATAGGTCCATGTCAGGATATTGGTCTTTATCTGAAAATCAGAAGCCTAAACTTCTGATTTATCTGACACCAGTGCAAGCAGCTGTTCTCTGGTGACAATTTCCTCTGACACCTTTTAATCCTGGTATTAACCCAGGGCCTTTGCTGGCTCCCAGTGCTGTTGTCAGACTGCAGGATTTGGGGGGGTCTGCCCAGCAAAGGTTGGACTTGCTGTGAGAGGCTTACGTGTGCTGGTGGTGCCTCTCTAGCAGGACATGCTCGGGCCCATTGCCATCATGTCCCTTCATGAACAGCTTCATGTCACTTTGTGTTAGCATCAGCAGCATTGGGGATGATGTCAAGTGGTAAATAAAGAGCAAATGAAAGCCTGCAGCACAAAGAAACTAATTTGGAGCATCCTAGAAACATCTTCTCCAGGGTCCTTTGTAAGGCTGGTGTTCCCCAAAGCTGCAGAAGTCAAGCACCTATTTCCCACTGCAGTTCATGCACCTGGGGAGGTGCCAGTGAACACCTTGGGGAGAGGGAAGAAAAAGAGGGAACGAAGCACAGCCCCTGTGACTAATCCATGTCTGGTCTTTTCCTTTTTGTAATGAGATCATCCCAAGCAGAACTGGAGCATTTTTGAGCAGTGCTTTGGGCTTTTCTCTTACCACAGGTAAGTGCTCTGCCTGTTCACAGCAGAATGAGACATTCAGGGGATGTATGCACAAAAGCCCAGGGTTTCTAGGAATAAATGTTACCTTCTTCTGGGAAAGTTCATAGTAACTTAAAAGGAGCCAGAAAAGCTTTCTGGGTGGACACCAAATGTATCAGCTGCTGACCCTCACTGCTCTCCCAGCAGCACTCAACCACAGAATAAAAAAAAAATAGATATTAAATACATTAAGGAGGAACTGGTTACGTCTATAGTTTAAGTAGGTCTGCAGCCTAGTTCTGCCAGGTAAATGGCACTCAGTGGCCCCTGAGGACAGCAATATGATTAAGAAAATTCAATATTTTAAAAAAGTAGTACCAACATGAGCCTCTCCTCAGTTATGTAGAGGTGGTTTGAACTGTAAGAGGAAAGTGGCAGCCCATTAAAATGAAAACTGCATTCCTTTTCATCCAGCCCTTGGGAAGAGCTGTGTATGTATTGGTAGTCCTTAAAAGGGCTCATGGAGTGTGATCTTTTTTGTCTCTAAGGGTGTGTAGCTTGGAGAGGGAGTAGACAAGCAGTTTTCTTTCACTTTTGCAAGCTTTGTATTTCACTCGCATTAAAAGCTGACAGCAGGTGGCATGGGGGATCTGAAGTGCTACAAGGGCCCTAATCCAGTGAAAGTTTAGGAAAAAAAAATCTGGGATACTTTCTCAGCTCTTCTTACTGCCCAAAATTGTCCAAATTGCTCCAGCTGGTTTTTACAGGGAGCGGCAAGAGTTTGTGTGAGGTTGCTCTGCCCTTGGTGACCCAAAACTCTACAGTTCTGACTTGTTTCCAGATTTGAGAGGCCAAAGTGAGAGTCTGACCCCAGCAGGTCATCAGGAGTTTTGCCTTGGATTCAGGTGAAGATAGGCATTTTCCTAATGGGTGAGATTTCACTTGTTCTGCGCAACCTTTAAATACAAGCATCCTTTTCCTGGTGATTGCAGAATTTTCACTGGGAAACTCTTAGCAATATTCCACTGCCCGAGGATGTGATGCTGTGAGTTGCTGCCTGCCTAGTGCAAGTCAAGAGAGAGACTTTGCACTTGGTCCACGTTGAGACTGATCATGTTAAAGGAGTTGAATCTAAAAATTTCTGGAAGCATGAGCTGCCTTCATTAATGTTTCAGGCAACAACTGGAGTGTTGGTGTGGGGAGGAGGAGCTGGTTAGAAAATAAATGGGTTTTTCTCTGCTGAATGGGAAGCAGCAAAGAGTGGATGTATGTGAGTACAAATACAATGAGTGCACAGTCTTGTGGTAAGTGTTCCCCCCAGGGTCCCTCGTGGAATATAGTGTGAGCCCAAAGCTAAGGGATATACATTGTTCCCTAAAAGGGGACATTGACCCAGCTCCAGACATTCCCAGCTGTGATCATGGGTGTTTTGTGATGTTCCCCATGCCCAAGGGTGCCCGTGTAGACTCTCTAGTGGTTCAAAAGCTCAGGCACAGGAATGCATTTGCAGGAATTCAGTCTGGAATGACATGAGCCTCCTTCTCCTGGAGGGTCTGGCTTTGCTTTCAGCAGAACAGCAGCAACCTCTTACACTCTCCAAATCCAAGACAATAACTCCTCTTTAGTAAGCTTTTCTAAAACTCTTCATTGGAGAAAACGCTTCAGAAAAATTTTATGGACCAGCTTTCGTGATTGAAAAATAAGCTCTTTTACCACGTTAGGCATAGTAGATGTTATTTGTCTTGGTCTAATATATGGATATGGTGTTTCATTAACTGGAGCAGAGCAACAGGGCTTCATAATTTTTAGCTCTTGTGCTGAGAGTGCCTGGTGTACCTCCCTGAGGCAGTCCCTCAGGAGGGAATGGCTCTTTGGCTTGGATAATTTCTTTCCCAACTCAGTTTTTAAGATGGGTGGGGATGAAGAAGTGGAATGCAACCTTCTGCCCTTCAGGTATTTTGGAAGATGTCCTGCTTTTAAACAGGCTGATTTGGCCCCTTGTTCAATGGCAAGATGCAGGACCTGACCAGCAAGTCCTGGGGAGGAGAAAGTAACTCCTTTTGTTTTAAAGGCCAATAATTTGTAGATGCACTTAAGAAAGTGCTTTAAGCAAAACAATAATGTAGAGATCTGCTGCAAGTGGAGACACTCTCCACATCCACTCCCGTGCCACTTTTTACTTTACCATTAAGAAAACATCCTATTCTCAGTACACATTTTGTTGTCCCATCCCACAGCCAGTTGCTAACATTGTAATTTTCCTTAAACCATGAGCACCTGTGTTGGACCATAAGCAGTCCATGAAGGCTGGACCTGATGATCTGGGAGGTCTTTTCCAACCTCAGTGATTCTGTGATACGAAGGAGCAATGTCCCTGTGTGCAGGATGGAACACGTGCCTGTGCTCTGGATCCAAGGGCAGGGAAGGAGCCTGTGCTGGGACATTACACAAATCTATTTACTATGGAATCTGACAGATTTAATTTTTATGGTGAGTGTTTTCACAAGAAACACCTCAAAATCGAGGCTCAGCCTGTGATGCCTGAGCAGTCTGTACACTCCCTTTCCCACAGTAACCTGTTAATGTGCTTCATGTGCAATTCAGGTTACTCATAAATAATTCTCTTTGCAAATCAGACACATATAAATTATTCTCTGTAATTGAAAATTACCTATGAATTATTCTGTTTGTAATTCATGGATATGTCATTTACTCTCTAATTTATTGACATTGCTTTCTTGGATAGATATGCCTGGGGCTGAGAGCAACAGGGTGATTCTCAAAGGCCAAGGCAATATCATACAGTGTGAGTTCATTTGGGGTATTCTGACTAGACAGGGATGGTCTTGTGTGCAAAACTTCCATGTACAGGTCCAGAAAGGGCACTCAGTGCATTATGGATTTATTTGATATTTTATAGAATTTGACCCTAACATTACAGAGATTGTATTTTTTTTCAAGCTGGACATTCTAAAGTTATTTATTCTATAAGTCAACTTGTAAGTAATTTCTAGCTCTGATTCTCCCATGGGTACTGCAGATGCACAGAAGGATTCCCTCTGTTCCCTTCCCCTCTCAACTCTTGTGAAGTATTTGGAGGCAAATTGACTTAACCCAGCTCTTTGGATGTCAAAGGGACATTAGCAGGGTCTCTTAACACTGATTAATTGCCTTTGTTAGGTGCTGTACTGTAAACAAGCAGTGATAGTGCAGAAAATTCATGGCCAGTCAACAGAAATGAAAAGCCCAGAGCAAACATAATGAGCAATAACTAATTATCAACACATGCTCCAGTTGCTTAATAGCTCTTTCCCTGAGACTTGCACTTGGTGTCTGCTACTGCTGCTCCAGGATCATCCCCTCCTTCCCAGTATTGCACCAATGACAGCCTGAAAGCAATTTTCTCAATTTATTTGTTGACGTATATAGGAAGAGATTTTTTTGACTGAGAAGCTCTGCTCCAAATAAAATTCTCACTGGTCCAGCTCCCTCCTTGAGGAGCTCAAGGCAGCCCCTCACACAGACCCAGGCTTTGCCTGCTGAGTAGGCTCAGCTCCTGGGGTCACACAATCTGGGTCACAAATCTGTTTGGCCAGGTTCAGACCTGGTTTTCAGATACTCAGCAGTTTTCAGAATCAATCCCCTCTGCTCACAGAGAAAATCCACTCTGGACCTGCTCAGCCCTCTACTTGCACCCCCATGGAACTCTGGCATCCTCTGTCCACTTGGCATTAAGTGGCCACAAAGCACTGAGTCAGATCTGTGTGTGTTCCAGCCCATAAACTCAGATAAAGCCTTCTCGCCTCACGCAGTGCCCAAAAATATTTGTGTGTACTGTCTCTAGAATGTGTCTGTGGCTCAGAAACAGATGGTCTCAAGAAGAGTCATTCCTGATGCTGTGGAAACCTTCAGAGATTCACACGTGCATTCACCAGGAGGAGAATCTGCTTGTCCTCTTGGAACTGTGATTGATGTGTTACTGCTGCAAGACTCAGTCCTGGAAGTTTGTCCTCCCAGGAATCTGCCTCATTAATTAACTTGGAATGCTGGACCAGTTAGATGGACAGCTCAATAATATGCAAAAAAAAAAAAAAGGTTTGCAAAGTGAAAGACAAGATTTGTTAAGGTCATTAAATACCTAAGATGGAGGCAGATGCTTCCATTTGTCCTTATTTAAATATTCTTATTTAAGTGTTCTTAAGTATTTAAGAACACATACACGTCCACTTTGCCCTTGATTTTATGTTAAAGTCTGCTCTCTCAGTACACTGTGTTTCATTTTAATACGTACTGAGGACATGCATTATCTCTCGTTTCAGCCTTCTCTTCTACAGATTTTATTTATTCTATGCTCGTACTAAGCACTACCCTATTTTTCAGTGTCTACTATTTGAGGCTTTCTAAGTGTCACACAAACATTCATGAACTTCTCTGTGCTATCCTCCAGAAAGTAAGCGGGCAGTATGAGCCTTTCCTCCTCCTCCCCCGCGTCACCCATTTATTCACCATTTTCAGAGTTTTCTCTGTTCATTTAGTCTGGTTCCACTGCCTGTGATGCTTCTCCCGTGCACACATGTGATGAAAGGCTGGCTGTGTTCTCCTTCCCTGGCTCTGACATGAAATAATCCTCCACAATCCGTGTCTGCGTGCTGTGCACTCGCGAACCAGAGAGCCAAAAGCACCGAGCAGCATCTATCAGAGCTGTACAACAAACGTAGCACTGCAGAGATACCCGAGCTCTAATCACTCACAGCTCCAGGCACTCTGCTCTTCATCATACTTGTCTAGACAGACTAAATGGTCTCTGCGCGACAGCCCCGTGTTAGCCAGGAAAGCGGCTGCGTTTTCCATGCGGATGAACTCGCAAACAGGTATGGCTCAGGGTGGCTGTTCCCTGGAGCACGGGCGGTATAAAAAGTGCCTCATCCCGCAGTGAAAAGGCACGGGAACGCGGTGCCTTCTCCTCCCAATACATCAAGTGCTTTTTAAGTGGTGCCGCCAGGTCGGGGATGTTTGTGGGCATTTTACAGCCCAGGAGAAAGAAGGGGCTCCAAGCTATTACCACAGCCAGCATTTCTTTGGGGACACAACGACAGAGCCCCAAACCCACGATTTCCTAGGGGCCGGCTGTGCCCCGGTCACCAGCCAGCGCTGCCGGCCGGAGGGTTGCCGAGTACGAGGCATGTTCTGGAAGGGCTGCAGAAGCAGGTGCTGCTCCTGGGACACCTGAACAACCCCTGGCCCCGGTGATGTGCAAAAAGGGCTAATGATGCTGGTCCCCGGTGCGGGAATCACACGGGAAGGTGTGCAGGGAGGGAACAAGTCCCCCAGCACTCTGGGACGATGCACCGAGCGCGAACAGCGAGCTCAGCCCCCGGCACCGCAAACCCCCGGGAGGATGCAGCGAGAGTGCCCGGGCAGGACCCCCGGAGCCCGTGGGGATGATGCCCAGGATGCAGTCCCTAATCCCCGGCGGGAGATGCCCCGAGGGCGGTCACCAGCCCCCGCAGGGGGATGTCCTAAAGCGTGACCCGCCGCCACCGGGGAAGGATGCCCCGAGTGCGGCCGCCCTCACCGGCGGAGCGATGCCGTCGCCGGGGAAGCGATGCCCATCACCCCGGGAGATGCCCCAGCCCACCGGGGCCACCCGGACCCTTCTTCCCGCCTGGCCGTGCCCTCCCCCGATGAGGCGACCCCGCGACCCCCCCGATCTGCCCGGGGGGACAGGACGGGACTCACCGCCCGCCGGGCCGGGACTGCGGAGGCCGGGAGGAGCGGCAGGGCCGGGGAGCCCGGCTCGGGGCTGGCGAGGCGGAGCGGAGCCCGGCAGAGGCGGCGGCGGCGGCGGCGGCAGCAGCAGCAGCAGCAGCAGCAGCAGTAGGAGGAGGAGGAGGAGGAGGAGGAAGAAAAGGGGGAGCAAAGGGGGGCTCGGCCCCGGTGCCGGCAGCCCGCGGGATTCGCCGAGCGACAGCGCGGAGCCGCCTCCTGCAGGGAGCGGGGCAACCGCCGGGGGGCGCCCGTGGGCAGCGGCAGGACCCGCGGGGGACTGGGGGACAAAGGGGACAGGGGGACAGGGACAGGGATAGGGATAGGACACGGGGATAGGACACGGGGATAGGACACGGGGATAGGGACAGGGACAGGGATAGGGATAGGGACAGGACACGGGGATAGGGACAGGGACTGGGACAGGGATAGGGATAGGGACAGGACACGGGGTTAGGGACAGGGACAGGGATAGGGACAGGAATAGGAATAGGGATAGGGATAGGGACAGGGATAGGGACAGGGACAGGGATAGGGATAGGGACAGGACACGGGGATAGGGACAGGGACTGGGACAGGGATAGGGATAGGGACAGGACACGGGGATAGGGACAGGGACAGGGATAGGGACAGGAATAGGGACAGGACACGGGGATAGGGACAGGGATTGGGATAGGGACAGGGACAGGACACAGGGACAGGGGACAGGGATAGGGACGGGGAACAGGACAGGGGGACAGGGACACGGGGACAGGGACAGGGATTGGGACCGGGACAGGAACAGGACACGGGTGCAGGAGTGACACGGGATCCGGGAGGGGACAGGGCGTGGAGGGACAGGACACGGGGTGCGGGAGCAGATGGAGACTGGGAGCAAGACACGGGGTGCGGGAGCAGATGGAGACTGGGAGCAAGACACGGGGTGCGGGAGCAGATGGAGACTGGGAGCAGGACACGGGGTGCGGGGACAGGACGGGCCCGGGAGCGGCGGGTCCCGCTCGGCTGCCGGAGCCTGGGAGCGCACACAGCCCCCGTTCGGGGACGCGCATTCCCGAAGGGGCCGGGGCTGAGCAGAGCGGCAGGGCCGGGGGTGGAAGCCCTTTAATCTGTGCTCTAATGAGAGCTGGGCGAGGAGCGGCTGTCTGGGGACTGGTTGTGCCCGTGGCTAGTGCCATCCCCGCCCTGCGAGCCGTGTTTGCATTCGCCTGGATGCCTCGCTCCGAGCATCGCTCCCGCACGACCCGGATGCATTTCTGCGTCCCACGGTGTCCTTTAATTCGGGAATATTATCTGTTCTTGAAAAGGTTAATTACATTAAAGGAGTGCATCTCTGTTCCCATTTCTTCATGGATTCATTTATTCTGCCTTTCATGTTCTGATCCTCTTCAGTGCTTTGATCCCTCATTTCTGCCATCCCTGAATGGGTAGAAAAAGGAATACCCTGGCTGGGACCCAAGCATGTCCCTAAGTGACATAAAGAGAAATTAAGGGGAAAAAAATATTTTACAGCCTCGGGAGCTGCAGCAGTGCTGGCAGCCCAAGCGCCATCTGCACACCCAGCACAACCACAGGCCATGCAAGGGCCAACAAGAATTCCTGCCAGGGCCAGCAGAATTCCTGCTGGAGTCATGGTGGCCATAGGAGTGGACAGATGACCGTGTGCCGTGCCACAGGACTAGCGAGCACCAGGATGAGACCACCATTCCTGCTGCAGCCTGCGTGCCTGGGACCTGCATTGCTCTAAAGGCACTGGCAGCATCACTGGTGAAAAATTGCCCTAATTTGCTGCTCTCATAATCAGGCCAAGGCAAAGCAGCAGCTTCTCCTGGCAGCAGAGGCTGCTCGTGAATCTTCCTTGTGGGAAACCTTCCTGAAATTCAGCCTGGGAGAAGGGCAGGAGGAAATCCTGAGGCCTTGAAAGAATATCTTCTGCCACTTCAGCTGCTACCCAAAGCACAGAAGATGCCCTCTGTGCTGTTTTGATTGGTTGCTGCTTTTAATGAGACTTTATTTGTATTAATTACTTAAATTATGTATTTATGAGTTGCTCCAAGTACACCATCAACATGTTTAGAACCATAGCAAGCCTCAAAGAGTCAGCTCCTACATGAGGAAACTGTGAACTGGAAAACCAGACACACTGATAAACTGTGCTCCCAAAATACACAATTTTTTTTTTTGTTAAACCTATTGTAAATTTAATAATTAGTAGATGACCTAGCTGCCAGCCTACTGACTGACCAGGTAAACAGGACTGGTGTTGTTGTTTAATGTTCTCAGAACAATGCATTTATCCTGGGCAGGCACAGGGGCAGATAGGCAGTCCTTGTCCAGCAGAGCTGGCAGTGAGGGAGATGGAGGCAAGGACAGAAGTAGTGATGAGGAAGGAGACAAGTGGTTTTATTAAAAGAGGATCAGTAGAAAAAGAAGAGAAAAGACAGCAGAAAGTGGTCAAAACTCAGATGAGAAGACAATCAGGAGCTGGAGAGAGCAGTGAATCAGAGGAATGGGGATTTGGGGCCATGGAGGGAGCAGAAGGGCACAGGGACAGCTGCACTCAGCATTCGCTCAGCTGCGAGCAGAGCTGGTCACAGCACAGACGTGATGCTCACCACAAGTGCCCTTTATGTGCAGTGATCTGCAGCAGTCACCATTCTGCTCTGAAATCAGCTGTTTATGCAGAGCTCTGTTTCCTGGAGTGGCCACGATCTGTGTCCTCCACACAGGAGGTTGTAAAATACTGGGGTGCATGCCTTGGGCAGGTAAGTGCTGGAAATTTCATGGGGCAGCACATCCTCAGGGAGAAGCAGAGTGGAAAAGAAAAAATCCCAAAACTGCTGCCTGAGACTGGAATTTAGGCAACTGTAGCTACTTAGCTGAAGACAGTTGTATAGATACACAAATAGCTCCATGGGGAGAAAAGGCAGGTAGCCACGAGTTGTATAAGCCAGAGAGAAGAGATAGCCCAAACCCACAGCTGCAGCCTGCAGCCAGACTAATTGAAATGAGAAAATAGGCATTAATTTTTTAAAGAATGAAGCTGATTAGCTGCTGGAACAAATTACTGAGGAAAGTTAAAGTCTTCCCATGTGATAGTGTTTTCTATTCAAGATAAGATGTCTTTCCCCAAGTGGGCTTCAGCCAAGCACATGTTCCTGTGTTCAGCAGAGCAAGGATGGGGTGAAATGTGGTGGTCTCTGCTCTGAGAAGGTGAAGAGGTGACTTTGTGGCCTCACCTTGATTTTAGGAAATGAATTGAAGGCTGTGCTGTTGGCATGGATTTCTAAATCCCTCCTGGATGGTGCTCCTAATTTCAGATTATGCTGCTACCACAAAGCATAAATGCACTCAAGCAAACTTTCTGGAAGTTTGGACCTTAGCAGCAGCCCAGAGAGAGCAGGATGGGTTCAGCTCGTGTGGTCTCTTTGCTGGTCAGTCACAAAACCCTGACCTACATTTGGACAGCACTGTAGAACTACCAGCAGCTATATTGATATTGGTCTTAAAGCAATTGCAGCCACATCTGTCTCACCTTCGGAGTGTGTTGTGAGTGAGGAGGAGAATTAGGGAATGCTCACACCAAAAAAAAGAGTAAGAATCTGATCTCATGTTGCTGCTTCTGTGGGAAGGAGTTAAGCACAAAATTTGATAGGAGGAACAGGCTGAAAATCAAAAGGTAACATCTGCATGTGAATGGCGATGGAGAAGAGGAGAAACGGGACTGACTGGTTTGCACAGGAGGTTGAGAGGTACTGGCAGGACGTAGCACGAACCTGTCTGTGGTCAGGTTTGCTCCATTTGCAAGCGGAAGGTCTGGTGGTGTGGTTCTGGTAGAGAGTCTGAGGCAGGAGATGAGGAGATGATTAAAGTAGGATTTCACCTGGAACTGGAGAGTCTGAGGAACCTCATCTAATGAGACTATAAGAGGTTTTTGCTTCCTTACTGAATCAGTTAATTTGGTTCCCTGCCACAGACCAGAGGGTGTGGAAGAGGAATGAAATATTCCTTGTCTCCTCCACTGATACTACGAAAATGCAGTGCATTGTGCTGGTGCTGAGGAAAGGCCCCTCCTTTGCCCAGCTGCTGCCCTGCATTGGGGAGTGCCATCCCAGCCATGTGCCAGGACATGCCCTGCCATGCTGCCTCGTGCCCCATCCACCACCTTTCCCCAAAAACCCTTATGGACAAACCTCGTGGAGGTGTGGATGGACAGCCCTGAGTGTGACACCTGCAGATTTCCATGATTCCCTTGAGAAACCCGAGGGAGCTGGGATTGGCAGCAGTGAAGGACAGCTTCCTTCCCTCCACAGGAGGTGGTAGGAGAGAAGCAGAGAGCAGCAGGCACCTTCTGGGAGGTGATGGGGTGGGGGCATGAGAGTCCCTAAGGCAGAGCCAGACCAGCAAAACTGTCCCTCTCTGCTGTGTCCTGGCACAGCCCAGGCTCCATTGGCAGCTCAGGGAGGAGCTTTAATGAAAACAAATGTTTGGCTGATGTTCCTGTAGTGCCACAGACTTCAAGGAGCAGCAAACAGAGCCCAGCCCCTCTTTGATTAGTGAGTGCAATCTGCTGCTACAGCTGATGCTGGAGGAGAAGATAAGGGAGAGAAAAAGAGAACAGCTCTGGAGTGAAGATGAAAACACTGGACAGAAGATCTGTGGGTGGATGAAAGGGAACCATTTATTGCAAATAACTTGCTAGATCAGGCTTCATGTGCATCTGGGCAGCTTTTAATACTGTGGGCTTATTCAGAGCTGAGAGTTTTGACTGGAGTTGGAGTCCCTTGAGACATCAGCCCACACGTGTAGCTGGTCCAAGTCTGTCTTGTGCTAGTCTCAGGGAAATGTAAGGGTCTTCTTCACTTTTTACCACTGATTTTGTGTCGCTCTGCAGGAAGTCAGTGTGGCTGCTTCATGATTCATTCCCATGAGGAAGCATGATTTCAGGTCCCCAGATGGTTGCAGAGGCAGAAGAGGGGGCAGATATGTATTTTTACAGCCAGGAGAATGCAACTTCAGTGTACAGATTTGGCCTGGCTTAGAAGATCTGGGGAATAGACAGAATGATTATTTGTTTATGATATATTTATCTCTTTTCACTATTGTCTGCCTCTTGGCTCCTGATTAGGCTTTAGGAACACTGAGGAAGGAGGAGGCTGCTGCCTGAGCAATCCATCCCAGGATTTAAACTCAGCCTGGTATTTGGTCTGTGTGTTCCCTAGGATTCAGCAGGGTCCACTTATTGAGTCCAGCAGAAATAGCTTTTCCCTTCCTGGTTTCAGAGGAGGTGTTAAGTAGGACATGGATAAATTTGGGAATATTAGTAAGGGAAGAAGGGCAGCTATTTCTTTTGAAATAAATCTCTGATAATAGATCTTTGGGTAGAGAATGGTGAAGAGCTGGCCTTTGTAGAGAGCTAGCGGAAGAGATTTTCTCATTAAAATAAATAATTGGGCAGAAATGGATGTTTGGGAGCATTTCAAGTTTCTTTATATGAAGCCCTGTCTGGCACTGAGTCCTGCAGTGCTTCAGCTCAGGGAGTGTCTTGCTGATGTCAACAGTTCAGGGCTGAGTCGTGTCCTGCATTGGCATCTCAGTCTACAGGAATCTGGGGACTGCTGTGTGACAGTGCAGGTGGAGAGGTTTTTGGTGGCACTCCAGTTTCAAGGTTTATCAGAGTTCTCCCTGAGCTGCAGAGACATCAAGTTTCACATGGTCAGTAATCTGAAAGAGGCTCTCCCCATAGGAGGGAGGTCTGTGACTGAGAGGCAGAGCCCTGCAACGCTCTGTCTGCTTAATTAAAACACTGCAGTGGGATGAGACACGAGATGGAGAGCAGAGATAGTTGGAGGCACTGAGAAACAGACGCATTTTCAAGTATTTTGCCGCAGAGGTGACTGGAGAATTTGCCTGATTTTCCCCTTGTGGTGTCCTTTGCCAGGTGAGCAGCCAGGTGGACATGACTGGGACATGGCTGGCACATCACTGACCCAGAAAGCTCCGGCTGCCAGGAGCAGTGCCAGGCATGGGCACTAAACCGAGCTCAGGCACAAGGCAGAGGAGAATCACAGGGCTGCAGGGCCTTGAGTCAGAGCTCATCTCTGTGTCTCTTTGGGCTGGTGCATGGCTGTGATTTTTGGCTCAGGAACTGACCACAGCCCAGTTTGCTCTGGGCTGGGCAAGGATCCTCTTGTGCCTGGTGACGCTACAAAGGCTGCTAAAGGCCAAGTGCTGTCACTGGAAACCAACTGTGAATTAATACACAGGGTGTGATTAATGTGCTTTTTAAATGCATTCATGTCCTGTCGCACTAGCTGCGGCTCTTGTGTCACATTTGGTGTTCTCAGAACATTTATTAGCCTTACAGATCCCTTGATTATTGCTTTCTCTTTCATAATTAAGCCATGAAACTCAGCATGGTGCAGCTTATGCAGTATTAATTCATGGCTGGCGTATTCTGCTTGTGCCCTCAGATAAGGCTAAATGCTGGCAGCTGGATTCTCTCTGCACAGTTGCTATTCTGAATTTTTTTAATATGATTATAAAAATCACATCCTGCTTGTATAGGGGCAACCTGGGACTCTGCACTGCTGCAAGCAGTGGGGTGCAGTCTGACTTCCTCAAGAGCAGAATCTGTGCCTCCAGCAGTGCTGGGAGAAAGAGTTTCCTGCTGCCCCAGGTGCTGGCTGATGCTCTCCAGGTGGATGCTATTAGCTCTGCTCTAATGCAAATGGAGCCCCACGTGCTCTCCACTCCCTGCCCACCCTTTCTAGGACATGCCTGTGAAAACGTGAGTCTTGTAAATGAGTTCTGTTTCACTCCTTTTTGTCCTCCTTTTCTTTATGTGAGAGTTAAGTAGAATTCAGGATTTCCTACAAGGCTGTAGCTCCATGGCCCCTTTCTGTCAGCAAAAGCTGCTGTGGATGTCTGAATAGTTTTTCCTCCTGGCTGGTTGCTCCTGCCCCCAGAACAACAGTTTAACAGTTTGTGTGGCCATGTGGTGAGCTGAAAAGGGAACAAAAATAGCATTAAACATGTCTGTTTTATTTATTTATTTTTAATTTTCCCTCTCCTGGGAGCTAGTTGTAGGAGTGACTGTGCTGAAAGAATTGGAGCTCAGAGCTACTGCAAGGGAAATCACCAGAATGACACAGTCCCAGTGCCCCAGCCACTGCTGGCACAGAGGCAGCAGTCTGAGTGCAGAATTCATGAGGTCTTTGCTGAGTTGGGTGTTGGGCCCCTTGCTGTTTCCTTTGGGTAAATCCAACCAGCTTTGCAGCCCCCTCCTCTGAGGCATGAGCTGCAGCACAGGGTGGGCAATGATGGGCTCCAGCAGCTCTGCCCAAATAGCTCTGGTCTCCTGGGAGTCCTACCAAATATCAGCTATGGGGACAAAGCGCCAGCTACTGAAGAGCAGTCACGTCAGTGTCCCTCATGTGCTCTTCATGGGCCACAGATTCCACAGTGGAATGGCAGTTCCACTCTGCTGTGTGTGTTAGTGACACACATACCCACACTGCTCAGGTTATTGATTATTGCTCATCAAACCATTTCTGGAGACACCTGACTGCTGAGTATCTCAAAGCTTCTTTTTCAAATAAACAGTGCCAAACCCTACGTGCAGGATGCAAAGCTGTAGTGCAGAAACTCTTTGAGCTCACATGTTTCCATGGAGATGAATCTTTGATCTTGCTGAAATAAATAAAGGGTGGAGAAGATGCTCCCAAACTAGGGAGGAAGGCAAGGCTGATCCCTTCAGGGCAGAAGTTCTCAACGGGAATTAGGGTGACAGGAGGCTTCTCTTTTTATGCCCTCCTGATGCCATGTCTGTGGAAGCAGGCAGATTGAGCTGTGTGCCCGCCAGCACATGTGGAGAACGTGCCTTTCATGCAGCCAGACAGACACTCTGCACCTTGGAGCTGCCTGATTTAAAGCTGCTGGAGAGAGGCAGACTCTGTCTGCACTGCAATATTCACCCTGTGCTGCAGGATTTGGAGAACAGAGACACAGGGGTTTAACACCAGTGAGAGCACGCTTGTGCTCTTGACTTGTGGTGAAGTGATCAGCAATGAGAACAGCCAGGGAAAGTGCTCAGTTTACGGATAAAATGTAGAGGGGAAAAATAAATCATATTTTACTTTGGTGTAATGTGCAAAACCGAAGTGTTTACTATGCTGACATGGAGATAGTGACCAAAGCCAGCAGTCAAGTTGGCTTTATCCACATGGGTGAGCTTTGACCGTGCCAGCAACTCCTGTGCTCTTGGAGCTATGGCAGGATCTGTTACTGCTGGCACTGGAAATTGAGGCTTCCGTGGATGGAGCAGGAGAAAACTCATTAAGGAAGGGCCTAATTAGCAGAGAAGTCTCTGAGAGCTGCATCTCGGGGCAGCTGTGGTCAGGAGCTCTGGTCGGACACTCCGGGGTGTGGAGCTCAGGGCTCAGCAGGACCTGAGCCCGGTGTGAGGTGCCCGGCTGGGCACGCCTGGTGCTGCATTTCTCACTGCTGGGCACCCACGTGGTGGCACTCCCTGGTCACTTCAGATCTGCTCACAGGACAGTGACGGATCCGTCCCTTTGTCTCAGGTGCCAGCACAGCCCTGAACAGGTTTGACTGCAGCGTGCGGGGTGAGCAAACTGCTGTGCACAGCTGGTGCAGCACCCCTTTGGTTTTCCTCCTTTTTCACCTCAATAACCTTCCTCAGATGCACTGAGCTGCCAGTTGTGCTAATTAGGGTCTCTACTTTAGGGGTTTTCACCCAGGCTAAATGGTGCTTAAATACCTTGCTCCCACTGCTTTCCTTGGAGCAAGTGACCCCTTTGTGCCTTGCTGGTTCTAGGGCTCCTGAATGACTCAACCATCATTTCACATAATTTTAAATGTACAGTTTAAGTACTTTATTTATGAGGATAAATGTTGTTTACGGCTCTGAAATGTTACTGTCTTTTCCAAACATTGCAGAAAGCTTCAGTGTTGAACAAAGCCCACAAGTTCCCTTTAGAAAGCATCAAGGTGGAGATTTTGTTGATTTTGTTGTTGTTTCACATGACCCTCACTGAAGATACTGTCACTCTGTTTTCAGAAATGGGCCATTTAACTGAGAAAGCCATGCTGTCTTATGCACTAATTCACTGGGAGGAAAGTATGTTGAAGGAGCATGCAATATTAAAAGTATTTTGAATCAAATTCACTTCAGCTGGTTTCAGTGGAAGATTTAGCCTTGTTTTCACAGGTCTCTTTCTCAGAACCTAAAGCACCAAATACTCTGTTGGGTGTAAGTTAAGGTTACTAGACATGAAAACAGCATTTTTATCCTCCATGACATGGACAAGACAGGATTGCTGTGCAGCCACAGCTGTTTGTCTCAGGGCTGTGATGGATGTTGTCACTTAGCAACCACTGCCATTTGTGTTTTAACTGCAGCTTTTTTTGTTGTTGGCACGTAATGAGAGTTGTAACCACGAGATCAGTCCCATTGAGGGCGTTTGTTATCAAGAGTGATGGGTTTTAGGACTCACCTGTGCCCTAGCCTATAAGGGCTAAATCAGAAGATTTCCTGAGTGATGGCTAATGCAGCTTAATAAGGGCTTGTTTAGGAGCTGGCTTGGCTGGGCCAAGCCGTGTTTCAAGATGTACAGCCTGCATTCACCATCTGCCAGACCTGGCTCTGCAGCTCCTTGGTGCTGGTCCCAGCCCAGCCCAGAAGCTGGTTTGAGGCCAAAGTTCTGGGTGCAGGAAGGAGGGACCAGCCTGGGCAAGCCCGGATGTCTCTGCACACAGCAGCACCAGAGCCCTGCTCCCTTCTGCTGACCCAGCCTGAGAGCTCAGGGAATGTGGGGTCAGTGGAGGCTGGGAATGTGAGGAGTGAAGGATGGTGAGATGGGAGAACTGAAGATTGAAGCTCTCTCTCCCTTGAGGGTAATTCCCACCGGTCTTGAATTGACAATGAGGGAAAAGGGTTGGACCTATGACAGTTCAAGCTGTAACACTCTACAGGAACTGGTTAAGGTCATGGTCTAACATCTGCTCTGATTTGATCTAACCTAGAAATGTCTCTCAGAGAGGTGGGTGCACCCTCTGTGCTGGACAATTGGGTTCCTGCCTGGTGTGGAGGTTAACAGCTAGGCACGTGGGGAGTAACTTGGTTTGGATGGGTTTGTTTTGGAGGCAGAGGTGTGACAGGTGTCTTTGCAGACCTGTTATATTGTCATTATTATGTAAACAAACACTTTCAGCTGGTGTGCTCTGAGCAGAGAGTGGGTACTGGTACCACGGATAGAAATACCATTTTCTTTCATTTCATTTTGCTTTAACTGAAGTTGTGTAATTGTACCTGTAGCTCCTTGGTGAGGGCTGTTCATCCCCCTTCCATTGGGGGGGATTTAGGAGAGCCCCCAGGAGGTGTTTCCTTCCAGTTGCACACCCTCAGCTCTGCCTTGTCCAGAAGAACACACTGTCCTTCAAATCCCATTTCTCTGTGGGCTGGCTCCAAGGTTAAAGGCAGGAGCTGTCCTGCCTCTGGAGCATCAAGGCTGACACAGGCTGAAGTCTGGCCCTGCTGAAGTGGTGCTTTATTTCTCAGCAGAAGACAAAACCCTCTGCTCCGAGGGGAAATGACACAGACCACAGAGCTGCTGCTACTGATATACTTTTCTATTTCAAATTGCTGAGATCTTCTTCAGTGAAGCTTTTTGACAAGTTCCTCCCTAATGCACACTGGTTTTTAGAAGCCTTGATGAATATGTATTGAAAGGTTGAGCAAATTTTATCAGAGGAGGACAGAAGGAATTGCAGAGATGTGCACAAATTGATCTGTAATCACAGATCACGTATATCTAAGCTGAAGCAACAGCCCTAGACATTTATGGCCCATTTTTGACTAAGTTGTGCAATTAGTGTAATTAGGCAAATAATATTCTTTGTATTGTAAATGTCTAGTGTATCAAACCAGAAAATTAACAGCCATTCCTTTGGCAGCTTTCATAAAGCCATTGCTAGTAGGGCTGAGCCAGAGATGCTTATTCTCTCTGGAGTCTGAGTCTGAGCAGTTAAAAGATAAATCCTCTCTTCAGAGCTTTGTTGAAATGTGTTGAAAGCAACTCTAGGAATTTCCTACCTGCGTACAGATCAGACAACACAACCTAACATTGCCCTTGTGCAGCTAAAGAGCTGAAATGAGCTTTGAAATTTTCTTCTTTCACAGCACCAGCCACCAGATAGGAATTTTTTTAAGCTGTGATGTTTTTTTTCAATACCACTTGTATTTCTCCTGCTGGCTATTCACAGCCTGCTTAAAAACAAAAGTCAGTCCTGAGCCTGGTCAGTCCTGAGCTCCTGCATTGAAGTCCATGTTTGCCCAATCAGCTCTGTGGATGTCAGAAAAACTTTCAGTGGTGCCTGCCTCCTGCAGGAACCAAACACAGCTACAGCTCTGATGGGGTGGACGCTGGAGTCTCCAGAGAAATCCGTCCCAAAATGTCCATAACAGCAGGTCAGGCATCCCCTCCTTCTCTGTGCTGTGTAACAGAGTGAGGTGTTGGTAGTTTCTGGAGGGAGACTGTTGTTGTGCTGTGAAGTGGTTAAATAACAATGGCATTTGCTGAAGGGAATGCTCAGGATGCACCTGGGGGCAGCCAGAGCTGCTCAGGGCTGTGTCCTTGGGAGCCAAACCTTCCCCCCAGGTGCAGCACGACCACAGCTCCTTGGCCAACACCTTGGCACAGAGTGCAATTCTTAACCCAGCAGGAAGCTCTGTGGCTGGGATAAGGATCTTGTGGAGGTGCAAAAAAAAGCCTGGCTAGGTAAGAAGTAGGTTTAAAATAAGTTATGAGTGTAAGCAAGTGGGGTAGGGCTTGTATGAGTCCTCAAGTGTGTGAAGATGGGCATCCTAGAGAGGGTATCCCAGCATGAGGGGTGATCAACATCAGCAGCTGTAGGTGTGTGTTCATAAACTTGGTAGCTAAATTTCCAGCTCAAAAAGCCCACTCCATTGTTTTCTGTAGAAAGAATTGTGGAGTTTTTAGTTTGCTTTCATCTCCCTTAATGTCTCTATCCCTGGGCATTTGTCCCACACACTGCCTAGATGTCCATGGCCCTTCTGCTTCTCCCAGCTATCAGGTGCAGGGTAGCAGTGCCAGCACCTCAGTGTCAGTGGGACTCCACTATCACTGGAGCAGCAGAGACAGCAAAAGGCAAAGCAGGGATCTCAGGACAGAAATAGAGTCAGCACTGTCCTAGAGTTGCTGGAGGTGGACACCTATTTATAAGGAAAGAGTAACCAAATCCTTAATACCCCTTCTAGAGATAAGGAGCTGCCCCAACTTGTTGTACCTTTGGTTTTTAGTGTACAAGTGTATAAACACGATTTTGGACTGCAATTAGGCAAATGCTACAAGCACGATGTCACCCTCACCCCAGCTGATTAAAAAGAAAAGAGAGTTCCATAAAAAATTAATAGGTCTGGGAGTTGAGAGACCTTGGCAATAAGCAGTGAGTTTTCCTTCTGTAACAACTCACTTTTTCAATTTGCTATATCTGAATAACTCCTTGGAGTCTCCTAAACTGCACAGCCCTGAAATGACAAGAATTCCAGTGCTGAACAGGAGGGAGGTGTTCACCCTGCAACCTGCTGCCTCCTCTCCTGGAGCACAGCTGACCTGCTGTCAGCACAGAATGCTGCTTTTAGAACTGCAGTGCCTTCACTAGACAGAACTGCTGGAACTCCACAAACACTCCACACTTCTGTAAAAGCACATCCCTGCTCTCTCACTAACCCTTTCCACTTCAGAGATGAACACAGTGGCAGGAAGAGGCCTGAATTTGCCATCTTCTGTCTTTTGCCAGGTGTGTAGACCAAACTCAAGTAGAATTGTGTGTCAGCAGCAGAGCTATTCTCTCCCAAGAACAGCTGCTGGTACAAAACCCAAGGGCTCTGTCACACATAAAGCTGTGCACAGAGCAACAGGCAAGTGTGCTGCTTTCCTCAAAAGGCACAGAGCAAACCTTCAGCCTCAGCAGCAAGAGATCCAAACTACATCTCAGTCCATTGTACTGCTGCAGGGAGGAGACTGTACAAGTCATTCCACTGCTTGAGATTCTACAGCCTCCACTGCCCCCAAATCAGTGTCATGTTCCTGCCTCTCCACAGGCTGCAGGAGGATAAAAGATGCTCAGTAACACCTCAGTGCTGGAAAAGAACCCACCATGGTTTGATCTACTGCTAAAGGTGCTGTTTGGTTTGGGGTTTTTTTCTAGGTTGCAGAAAGCTTTTTAGCACATAGAAAGATACTGGAGCAAGTTGCAAACTGCATTCTTCCCCATGTTTTTATAAAACTGGCAATTTTTTTTCAGAAAATCATGTTGCCATTCACACTATGCCTGCTGGTTTCTAATTGTTACCAAAGCTAATCACAGCTCAAACTCATCTTGAAAAAGCTTTAAGTGTAAGTTTCTCTCAGAAGTTGGAAACTATCTAAGCACTTCTGGAAGGGAAAATAGCAGCACTTGAAAAAAAACCCAAAAAACAGTAAAATGGACTTGCTTCTGGCTTCAATTAAAACCAAAGTCAGCATGTTGGTGTCACTGCTGAGATCAAACAAGTCTGTGATCTATAGGAGAAAATTTGTAATGCTCAGGCTGATTAGCTTTTGACTCCTTAAATGCCACCTTCTGCTCTAGACGTCAAAATGCATAAGAGAAGCTGAGAGCTCTGTTTTTAGAATAACTACAGAAAGGTCAAAACAAATGTCCCTTAAAACCAGTCTCCATCAGTTTTAGCTACTCTGGCTCTAAAAGGAGCCTGCAACATCTTGTTTTCAGTCACCCTTTTGTTTTTTTAAAATGCTTCCTTATGTAGGCATGGTCTGATGCTTTCTTAAAAGACAACAACTTAAAAAAGAACAAATGCCATTCTTAATGTTTCTACTTTGAAAAAGAAACAACAGTTTATTGGAAATGACACTTTTTAAGAAAAAAAAATCATCAGTATTAAAGCAAAGATTTTCTAACCCATTTAACAGCTAACAAAACCATCCTTCTCCAGAAGAAGAAAATTACTTAAGCACTGCTCTATCAGAGCAAAAGCTGTGCTCAGTAACAGTCAACTTCATTATCCTCTGTAGTCCCCACAGTAGCAAGGATGTCCTGTAAGAGGGACTGAGGACTCTCCTCCACATGGTCACTACTTTTATTTAGCTCATCATGCAGCTCCAGTAAGTCTATTGCACCCAAAGCTAACATCATGCTCTCTGGATCCTGAAAATCCACCCCATCACCACCATCTGTGGGGAAGCTCTGAGCCAGAGAGCCCTGTCTTAGTGTCCTCTGTAACCAGGCAATGCCACGTCCTGCAGGTGAATCTTCAATCTCTTGTGGATTCTCCAAGGTACTCATGGGGTAGAAATGACCTCTCAAACCAACCAGCACATCACAGGCTCTCTGCCCCACGGGTTTGTCACAGTCACACAAAGATCCAAACAAAAACCCAAACAGCTTTGTTCGACAAAACACCTGCAGCAGCTCATTCTGAGGGGTGGAACGTGTGACTGCAGAGGAGACAGGAGCATAGGGACACTGGGCAAGCTGGCAAATGGTCTGACTACAGAAAACTTCAACCAGCTCCAAACCACCAAGTCTGACTTCCCAGTCTAAATCATGCTCCACAGTCTGGATGACTCTAGAGACAAACTGCTCTGTATCTTCCAGCTGACCTGTGCAGCCTTCTCTCAGCCACTTGGTGAAGATGCTGATCACAGCCCTCCTAGGAAAGCCCTCCGAGTCTGTTGACAAGATTTCCTGAAGCTTTGCTACAATGTTCTAGGTGCAAAGACAAAAGAGAAAGCACGGTGAGGGGAGAAAGGCATAAAGAAACAACAACAGAGAAAAATCTTGTCATTGCAAGTTGTGCAATGTGCCTGCATGAGCAGATAACTTGTGAAGAAAGTTTTAAGCAGTACAACAGTGAACTGATGGGAATTCTGCTCATGCAGAAAAGGTTATCCTACCTCTTTGTTATACTGATTGCCTATGACAGGTGACTCTGGAGCAAAACAAGTAATGAGGGCCAGGTGTCCCACCGCAGTCACGGCACTCGCTCGCACGTAGCTCTCTGGGTCCTCCAGCAGGTTTTCTGTGAGCCTCAGCACCTCTGAGGACAGGAGATGCTGCCTGAACTCATTCTGGTCTGTAAACAAAACAGCAAGCCAAAGAAGTAGGAGTTTATTCCCTCTGAGTATGAAGCTGTTTCAGTGCAAACAGTTCTTTGCCTCATACAAGGATGGCCACTGCCTGCAGCTGCTGGGGAGAGGAGCTGCTGCAGGGACCGGGCAGATGTTCTGTGTCAGGCTCCCCCTCTCTCAGCAGCTTTTAGTCAAGCCCTGACAGACACTGGAACTTGGAAAATTGCACTTAGAGTTGCTTCAGCAGCAAGAAAAAACTTTCTGCGGGCAAGTGGGGACATGGTTCCAGCCTCATCAAATTCATGCCTTTGCCTAAAAGAGGAAAAAATAGTCTTGCTTTTCTGTTGTCAGGCATATGGCAGAGAAAACAAAAGTAACTGCAGCACTGAGAGGGGCTGCAGGGTAAAGTGCTAATGCAGCTGAGCGTGCTGGATACTTCCTTTGTGACCTGGGGAAAACAGCAGTTGACAATATTCCCCTCCCTTCCACCACAACAGAACTACCGTAGGAAAATAAGCTTTGTCTCAGAGCTATGCTGTAAAGCCTGAGCTATCAGTAAAGTAGAAAATCAGTAATTAATCCCAAGCATATAAAGAAGGTCTAGGCTTTCAGCCTCCTAAAGCCCAGGCCCCAGTCTGCTGAAAGAAACCAGACTCCAGTGCAGAGCAAACTGAAAAACAGAAAGTATTATCTGCCATTAAGCAGTGTCACCTGCCTTGACAGACATGTCTCAACACCCCTCAGTTTAACTCACCAAAACTGCCATTAAGGCAGGTACAGCAATCTGAGTTCAGCAGACAAAGCAGGATAAGTTTATTAATATTTTTGTCAGATTTTGATCATGATCTACGAGTAAAAATCTTGATGCTTCTTTTTTTTCTCAGCCCTCAAATTACAGGTCAGAAGATGCTTCACCAGCCCAACTGACTTTCACAGCATCAAAAGAAATACTCCTCAAATGTGAACTGGTAGATCTTTGCACCCACCTCTCAAGCACTTAACCATGGCAGTGAGGAACTCCAGAGAAGAATCTCTTACTTCCCAGCAAGGACTGCACAAACGTTTCTGCAGCACCACAAGCACATCTGTAAAAGGCAAGTGACAAACCTGAACGGACATGAAAAGCAACAAGCCTTACTGAAGCACTCACTGTACAACCTCTACATCATTTCATCTGATACAATCCCTTTTGCTGCTGCTGTGTGCTTCTCCCAGAGCTCTGCAAAGCACTGTTTGGGCAACTAAACTTAAATTCAACGTAATTGTGAACAAGTGAATCCAGTGCTTTGAGCAGGAAAGGTAGGCAGGAGCAGATTTCATGTGTGCCTCTAGCTGCTATTTGTCCCAGCTGGAACAGCTTTGTTACCTTCCAAAATCTTCTCAGTTTGTTGTTGCTGACTGTTGGAGGAGGACAGTTCCTGCAAGTGCACCAACCACCTGCATGTGGCTTGAAAGGTTTTCTTTAGAACCTGAAGCAATGTAAAGCAGATTGACTTTACTACAGGAGGAGGCAGTGTTGCCTTCATGCCTTTAAAGGTAAAATCCATTTTAGCCTCAAACTTACAGAGAAATTCTCAGAGTAAACAAGTGCATATGCCTCCTTACTAAAAAGCCAGCCACAAATAATGGTGCTTAAATATAATTTTTAACAAACACAAGATCCCTGTGTAGAAAATCCCTGTGTTCAGCTTAGTATCATGAAGTTGTGGTGCCTCCAGCTTTGGATTTGCAGCTGCCATCAGAGCCATTCAAACAAAACAAAGCAAAAAACCAAATCCCCTTAATAAAAAGAACTCAATACTTCATGGCTATGTCAAGTTGAGTATGACAGTGATGCTCTTAGACATGACAGCTCCTGTCTTCTCAAGAACTCTCAATGTTCTGGTCAGTTGCTTGCTCATTACAATTTCAGCTATTTTCTGCAAGCCACCCAGGACAAGACAACAGTCCTACATATTCTAATATAAAGTGTACTAAGAAACAACAGCAGCCAGACACTTTCTGAGAATTACACCCCACTGGGGTAAGCTAATAGACTTGGATCTCTCCCCCAGTTCTATACTCACAGTAGGGCTGGTGTTTGGACTCTGCAGATATGCCAGAAGAACATCAAACAGACTTCCTATGAGTGTGTCACAGTCTGAAAGAGAGAAAACAAACCCAGAGCACCAATACTGAGAGATGGAGCAGCCAAATCCCCACTGAAATACAGAAAGACATAGAACTGCACAACTGTTTTGGATAAGAAAGCAAAGATTAACTCACCTTTTTTCTCTGAGAGTGCTGCAAGGACATCAAGAGCTGACTTTTGCACTCTGAAGCAATTGATCAAATTCCTGCTTATTGTGCTTCCCAGATGAGAAGCTGGGCTCAGGAAGCCATTGCAGAATTGTAATATTGTCATGAGAGAGCGCAGCAAAGACACACAGGGTAAATCCACTCTCAAATGTTTCTAATTGGTAAGAAAGAAAAGAGTTTCCAGCAACAGTCTCAAATACAAAACAGTTTTAGGTCAGAAGACAGCAAAAATTGCAACCTTTAGTGGGTTCTTAAGGTGATGTCAATGTCAATAACTACAAATAAATTATCTTCCTCTCTTCCAAGAAGTATTGCACAGATGGAAGGAGATCCTTCTCACTGCTTGGAAAAGCAGTTCAATTTGTGTTTCTTCCCAGGATCAATAATTGCAATACAAGTAAGGTATGGTAACAAAGCTCATCAAGGCAAATTTAAAACTTAAGTGCAGTCCCTCTTTAAGAGTCTCAGTATCCCTCTGTTTTCCTATTTAGAGCCTACTGTGCTAAATTTCCTTAAACTATGGAAATCCTCACTGCCAACTCCTCTCCACATTCTGTTATGCTCTACTGTAAAAGTTTGTAACCATCTTAACACTGTCTTTCAAGGACCAGTTTGATTCCCAGGCTCTTTTTTTCTCTCTCTGAATGTTACCAGAGACAGCAGCTTCTCCAGGTGAGCGAGGGTCTGACACAGGAGACCTGCACAAGATGTCTTGGAGGACAGAAGACTTTCAACAGTGACAGGGTCACTGACAGACTCATCCAGCAAACCTAGAGGACCAAAGAAGGGAAGAGCTCAGGTTATCAATGAATATAAAAAGATTTTTAAAGTTAACCAAGATATTAAGGTGATGTGGTATGAATATCCCTTCAAATACAACTGGCAGTAGGATTTATTACAAACACTGCTACTGTCCTTGACTTCTCCCACTCTTTTTCCTCCAGTTTTGTCTGCACCAGGCACTTAAAACACTGGCAAGCAGACTGGCCTCTAACTTTCCTGTCACAACTGTACCTGCACATTCCAGAGGCTGGGAGGCTGCTCTCAAAATACAGTCCATTGGCTGAAGTAGAACAGTCAGTGCCTGAATCCTGACATCTTGTGGGCTTCAAGGAGGAAACAGCAGTTACCAACACAAGTAAACTTAAATTCCTTCCCAAATACCTGCCCCCCAAATGCTGAGCAGGATAATGATTTTCATGCAGGCTTTTAAACAAGCCAACAATGACAGAACAACAAAAGAAGTATCACAATCTGAGACTTTTTCCAAGGTCCTCTTGCTAACTGAAAGCAGAGGAGAAATGGCTCTGGAATTTAGAAGCAGCTTTATCAAACTATGCAAATAGAGGGTGGGATCCTGTGTAAGGAGACTGGGATAGGGGCATATATTGTCAACAAGAGAGTGTCCTTCTACCTTAGAACAAGAGTTTTAGCCTTTAAATTAGTATCTGTATATGCTGTATTCAACTGATGGTTTCCTGCTGCTTTTTCAGTACCTATAGGGGAATCATGGAGAAGAAACACCTGCATAGTGCAGACATTTCATTGCATTAAGTCCTACCATTTGCAGAGCTTCAGAAGTCCCACTGCCAGAGGACCTGCTTGTACTGGGGTTAAGTGTTCCAGAGCAGAAGTTACTAATGCCCAAAAGCTGCCTTCAGTGCCACAAAACACAGAGGACCTGAGAAGAGAGAAGTGTAACCTATCCCATGGTGGCAAGCAGATCTATCTCAGCATGGGCTCCAAGGTGCCAGAAGATCTTTACCGTGCCACGTTAAGCAAAAGATTCGCCAGCACAGGCTGTGCTTGAACAGTCTCCTCCTGCAGAAAGGATTCTATTTGCTTTGCTATGTCTAACCAAAGGACTTCAGTCCATGCAGCATAACAACTGCCAAAGCAACTGCCAAACAAACTGCTCAACAGCTTCAGTGACTGCTCGATGTGAGAGGCAGAGCTGGACTGAAGTGACTCTTGTATGTGCTTTACAATCAGCTGGGCACACAGTGGCCAGTCACAGTCCTTTGTACTGAGAGCTTTCGATGTTTCAGACTCTAGGGAGAAGGTGAGCATGTGCACCAGGAGCTGGCTGGCAGCTGAAGCCACAAACAGGCTGGGATCCCCCTGCAGAGTGAAGATCACATCCATGCCTCCTGTGGGAAAACAAAAGAAAGTCACTGGAGGAAAACCCAACCATTTATAACTCCAATTCAGGTACCACACAGCTTTAAATGGTGGTGGTGGGGTTTCCTTATATTTTATTTCACAGTCTCTACTCAAAGTCAGCCAGTCCTTAAGAATAAGCAAACACAAGAAGAAAATAAAATTGTTTTCAGATCCTCAGGGGTTTAATAACTCAGGATCAGACTTCAATACAACATCAGTAACATTAGGAGAGCTGACAGCATGCCCAGTGTGTATTTATGGACAGAGCCTGTACCATTTCTGGACATAACCAAAAGAAAAACATGAACAGCAGTATCAATATCACTATTCCATCACATGGACAGCAGCACGTGCTGCACTTTAATACCAATCCAGTCTTTCAGGCCCCTCTGTACATGGGATCTAAAGCTGGCATTAACAGCAGAATTTACAACAACAGGATTACAAATGTGTGCAAGCACTAAGAGATAAATAAGCCTCTGCTTAGTTTTTCTGCACTAAAATCATGCTGAAATGTACCCTTTAGTAGGAGTTACAAACAAGAATACAGATAGCTCTTAATTTTATATGGGCAATTTTATAAAATTCTTTCCCCTCTCAAAAGAGCACCACTTCAGTGTTAGACCAAATGCATAACTAATTTAACAAAAGTTAACTTAATGCTTAACTAACTTAACCAACATCTTTCAACGACTTCGTTCTTTTTGACAAATGGCTTATTTTAATCTTAAATAAACAAAGACTCCCATCTTGCTCATTTGGCAAGCAACAGCCTGGAATGGCAGAGACATAGCAGACCTGGGGAGATGCCAGCCCCAGCAGCACTCACCCGTGGAGCAGAGGAAGTGCAGGGCAGGCTGGTGGTGCACCATGCTGTGCACACCCTTCACCCAGGCACTGCGCACCGACGCGTCCTCCCACGCCGTGCTGCCCCGGGGCCCCTCCTGGCCAAAGAGCCTCCCCAGCAGCTTCTCCTGCTGAGGCATGGAAGAACACAGAGTAAACAGTGAGCAAAGGGGCTGCTCTGTCTGAGTCAAGAGTATCAGTACTGTAGTGAAACCTCCTCTAGCTAGAAGTGTCACTAAAATGGGCAGTTTTCAGAATCTTACACTTAAATGCAACATTATGGACAAACTAGAGTGTTCCAAACTAAAACTGCTTTGTTTTCAGGTGCTAAGGGACAACTTATCTGTATCAGTTCCATCAGACTGCCTTACACACCTCTACACACCTCTTCCCTGAGTGAAGCCTTTTGGGTTTTGCATTATAATGTATCCTGTTGCAGAAAGCATGGCTTCAAAAAGCTACCTCGTTTCTGCATGGAATTAAAAATTTCCTGTCAACTTACTATGGAGGGAAAATGACATCTGTTAGTGAAGTTTAAATCTACAGGATCTGTCCTGGGATACAGCACTGTGCAGTGACTGCTGAGAAGTAGTATTACCCCATACACTCTTTTGAACTAAAAATGGGAAGCACTACGCATCAGCACTCACAGTCCTGCTGTGGTGAGACAGAAGTGAGAAGCAGCTTTGCATGAGAACTGAACAGGAATGGTGATTGTAGGTCTTTGTTGCTGTATCACTTTTGCTGAGCTGTTCCACATAAGCCATCAATCTGTGCATAAGCAGCATATGCACATTTTCAGGGGTTGTCCATCCAGAAGGAGGAGACAGACACACAGCAGGGCGGCTGACTCACCTGCAGGTGCTGGAAGCGGCTTTCAGAAGAGGTGAGGATCCCAGCTAGCTGCAGGGTGAAGGACAGGATGCTGGGGCTGGGATCCGGCAGGGCCAGCACGGAGGTGATGAGCTCTGTCAGACACGGGTTGTCCTGCACCAGCTCCACAGTCGGATCTGCCCAGGAGAGGCCAGGAAACAGCACTCACTGCCAGGACTGTCCTGTCTCATTAAAGTGGTTCCCTAAGCTGAGCTAAGACCCGCCAGCTGCTAGAACTGATGAATTCGGGTTCACACACAGCAGTTTCAGGCGTCACAGCACCTCACACATTTGGGTAACATTCAAATCCCACCTGGACACCCACTCCCCTGTCACCTGCTCCAGGTGACCCTGCTTTGGCAGGGGTTGCACTGGATGATCTCCAGAGGTCCCTTTTAACCCGAACCGTTCTGCGATTCCCTGATGGACCTCCGCTCCCCTCGAAGCAGCCCCTGCCAGCGCCCGGCACTCACCGAACCACGTCAGGCTGCGGAACCAGTCCAGCAGCTTCTCCAGGCAGGTGTCGTCGAGGCCGGGCTGCCGCGGGTCGGCCAGCGCGGCGCACACGCCAGGCAGCAGCGCGGCGCACTCGCGGGTCATGGCAAAGCGGCGGCGGGCCCGGGCCACGAACCGGGACTGGGGGTCGCACATGGCCGGGGGCACCGGGACGGGCACCGGGACGGGCACCGGGACAGATCCCGACCCCGGGCCGGGCCGGCCGCACCGCGAGTGTCGCAAAGGGGGCGTGGCCAATGGCACCAAGGGGCGTGGTCCGGGCGCGCTCCAAGTGCGGGCGGTGGGCGCGGGACGATGCCCGTGGTGCGCGCGATGCGGTTGCGCCCTGCCCGGAATTGTCCCGGCGCTCTCGGGCAGAAGGTCCCGGCCCGGCAGTGGAGCGGGGCCCTCGCAGGGGCCGCTGCGCCGTCCGCCGGGGTTTCGCTCCCTGCGGGACCGCTTGGTGTCACCCGCGCTCTGCGGCCGGGCCGAGCCCCGTTTTTACCCCCCCGGAAGTGCGCATGCGCCATTACCCCGAGCCGCCGGGGGGCGCCGGCGCTGCTCGGCGGTTGCCATGGTTACCGCGACCCGGAAGTGCCGCCGGGGGCCATGGCCGCCCTCAGCCCCGAGCCGGCAGCCTCGGCCCGAGGGGTTCTCCCCGGCCCCACCGCCCCGTGAGACCTTCCCGCAGCTCTCCCACCATGGCCCGGGGGGCAGGCGAGGCGGCCGCGGAGGGGGAGCTGGTAAGGAGTGAGCGGCGGGGAGGAGGAGAAGGCCCCATGTCAAGGCCTGCTTCGGCCCGGGCTCGGCTCAGGAAACGCTTCCGCGAGGCCGGGGCAAAACCTTGGGGCATCCCTGGGCTTGCCGGGCCGATGGTGGCTCGGAGGGGGAGCGGGATGGTTTCTGACGTCTGCAGCCCGCGGAACTCTGGGCTCTGCCTGTGTCTCCCTGACTGCCCCGGAGGTGGCAAAGTCTCAAGCTGCGCTAAGGAAGGTTTGGGTTGGACGTTCGGAAGAATTTCTTCACAGAAACGGTGACTAGATGTTGGAATGGGCTGCCCAGGGAAGTGGTGGATTTACCGTCCCTGGAGGTGTTTAAAGGAGGACTGGACGTGGCACTCAAGTGCCATGGTCTGTCTGGTTGACAAGGCAGTGTTGGGTCACAGGTAGGACTCAATGATCTTGGAGGGCTTTTCCAACCTATATAATTCTGTGATTCTGTGTTGGCGTTTGTTCACCACCCCCTCAGCAGGCCAATGGGGGTTTTGAACCCCTTTGGGCGCCTCCACATTCTGTTGTTGCCAGCTGTAGGTGGCTCTGGTTGGGGCAGTTTTGCAGGAGCAAAAGCAAAGGGACTGTGTGGGTTACCAAGCAATAGTGGTGGGGCTATTTTTGCATGTTTGTATTCTGGCGAATGTTTTGTTGTTACCATTTATGAAGGCTGAGCGCCCTCCATGTTCTGTGATTCCAAACATGATAGCTGCAGTTAGGGAGAGAGATATTTCAGAGTGGGGTGCCTTAAAATAACAAAATTAATCAGTGTGCTGCAAGGAGCATTGCCTCAGGAAATGAAAAACTGTATGGCCTGGTGTGTGAGGAGCATCCCTGCTTGCTCTCAGCCAGTTTGGCAGGCTCTTTAACCCACTCTGTTGTCAATCCTTGCTCCTCTTGTGCCAGAGAGTATTTCCAAATATACTTCATCTGCTCCCCTGCCTCTTACAGGCATCTTACAGATCAGCATCTGTCCAAATATTGGTGCTGAGTGCCACAGAGTCAGCAGCAAGTGGAAAAGGTCTTTCTGTGAGGGCAGCATCCAGATAATTTGAAAGCTAAGTGGAAATTTTCCTTTAGCTGTGGATATGCTTGCATTTGAGAGAGAGGGAAACTTGTCATCTTCATTGTATTTGAGGATTTTTCCTTGGGCCTGAGCACTTCTCCATTTCAATATAGGAACTGAACAATCCCATAGCATAGCAGGGATAGGACAGGCGAGTGGGGAAGGGAAGAACTGAGTGAGCTGCAGCTTAAATGGTGGAGAAGTTAATGCAGAGCCAGCTGAGGGTTCAGATGATGCAGTGCTGTGCACTGCAGTGCCAGGTCTCTGTGACTCCAGTGCAGTCTCCCTGCTCATGGCACAGGGGTTGAAACTGGATGATCTTTAAGGTCCCTTGCAACCCAGAGCATTCCAGGATGGGTCATTTCTGAAGTGACTTTCAGAGTATCCCAAAACTATTTGTATTGGAGCAAATGATGCTGGCTTTTGCAGCAAGAGCCCCAGCATCTTTCAGAGGTTTTAGTGTTTTTGAAAAATGGCTTATTTTTATCATAAACAATTGATATTTTAGCAATGCAATGGAAGAGAAACAGAGGCTTGGGTCACAGTGTTTATGGTTTGAATTTATTGCACTCCAACTACGTTGAATTGTAAAAGTTTTCTGGATGTGTATTACAAGCAGTTGTTCAGTAGCAAATGTCCTGTCTATGTTTCCCAGGGAGATGACAGCCTGTCTGTGATAACCTGTGAGTCAGACACAGCAATGGTGAGTTTTAATTAGTGTCCCAAAAGGCCTCTGAGTTCCTGCTGCATCTGTGTGGTGCCTCCTGCTCACCAAGCACCCCTCAGAGAGGAGAGTGAGCAGTGGCACTACAATAGGCTTGAGTCACAAACTTCTAATTTCAGATGTAATTCTGGCTTTCAGATTCTCAGCACTGAGGCTACAATTGATGTTTGGCTTTATTTTGTTGTTCCATCAAGTTGTGGGCTTAAGTAATCCTTTTAGAGATTTTTAATGGAATTTAGTTAAACTTCTTTAGCAAAAGGGCTCTGCAGATCAGCTGCTGCTCTGGGATCATCTTGAATTTGCTGTTACTCTTCTTTAATATTGATGGGAAGGGTCTTATGTTCTGAGCAATAATTGACAATTTATCTAAATAATCAGACTTCAGTAAGCACCATCTTAATTCTGGTGACCATTGCTGTGGCCAAATCTGCATATCCTTAATGCTACTGTTTTTCTTTACTAAAGAAAAGGTTTGGTCTTATTAGAACAAAAGATCTTCATAGAAAATGGAGATTGAAGGCAATTTTGATATTATATGATGAAATCTTAAGAGCTGAGTATTCTTAATGCATGAAAAACCACATTTCTCTTTCAGAAGTTAAAGAAGAAGATTTTTCACAAGCCCCCAAAGTCACCAAGTAAGTGTTCTAAAACTTTTTGTTCTGCAATTGCAAAACTGGATACATTTGTGGGATACAGGAACTGTGAGCTTTACTTGAGACAACATCTTGGTATTCTCTTCAGAATTATTCACTGCTGTGTGCAGAACACACCTGTTTGAGATCTGTTCTGTAACCTGTGAAGTCCAACTTGTATGGATTGAAATACTGACATTTATGGGTTGGTTGCGATTCTTGATTCTCCAGCATAAACTATTTTTTTTCTCATTTTATTCCTTCTGATGGCAGCCATTCTGAATTTGTTTTTCTCCTTGTCCTTTTAGAGAAATGCTGATACTTGTTGTGTAGAGAGACTCTGGAATTACTGAAGCTCTCTACCATCTAGTCATAGGTCTCTGTACATTTAGCAGTTCTCTCTTTCATTTGTTGTGATGGGTTGTTGATTTTTTTTTTTCAAAGTACAATGTTGTTCTTATTAGATATGCAGTTTTAATATTGTGTTTGTCCTTTTTTGAGGAGGTTTATGTTTTTCTGCTATACTTTTCCATTTACCTTTCTTCATAGGCTTCCAGTGAATATTTCAAAGAAGACTTTACCCTGAAGTGTTGTTAAAAGCAACATTTAGATGTGCAGGTATCTTAAGGATGCCTGTCCAAACTGTACACGTAAATATTTCCACATGTTTTGAATCATACTACTGTCACTCTGCCTTTTCCTAAGCCTCTTCATTTTTTTATTGAATTGTATTTTTTTCTTTATAGTGGAGTTTTTTGGTTTTTGGGTTGGTTTTTATTTGAGTGTCCATTGCTCCATATAAGCCAGTATAAAATATGCTGTTAAATTCTATTTTTGCAAGTAATAGGATTGAGTCTGGAAACTTTGAAGAATAAGACAGCAAGTATTTTAGTGAGCTTTAGAAGGCAGCACTGAGATATTTTCTTTTGCTGTAGAGTCTCCCTACAGCTCAAGCACACAACTGTATCCTAAAAAAGCTGCAGCTTGGAGATCTCTGCAGGGAACGGGCAGTGCTTGTCTTGAGAATGCAGCTGTTAAAAACCCAAAGCAGATGTGGCTGGGATCTCTGAAGCAAGGTATTGGTATAGAAATGTTTGCATTTATGAATAAAATCCATTGTTGTGGACAGCTTAACATATAAACTATTAAAAAATATATTTATATTTGATTAAAGGCTACATAGGAATTAATTTCACTGTTATTTATTTGGGCGGTTGGAATTATCTGATCTTGAGCGTTGGCATTTATAGAGGGAATAATTAACAGCATCTGGAGCTTTTCATGTTGCATTTTCTCAGAATAACTCCACAAATTTAATTCACAATTATCCATGATTTTTGCATTTTTGTTCCATTCCTCTTGGCAGGATTGAGCCATGCTCTGAAATCAGATGTTGACATGGGGCATGGGCGAGCTAACGTTTCCAGTAGCACTCCAGAATATTTGAAGGAAGCTCTAGGAATGAAAAAGCCAAAACATTCTCGTTCTTCCAGTAATGGTAAACTCTGTAACGGTGGGGTAGATAAAAGTGAATGATCTTTTTTCTCCTCTAAAAGCACATATTGCTAAAGATCTTAGCTTCAGTAAAGCAAGAGCCATTTTAGTTTACTAAAATATACGTGTCAAAATATGATCCATGAGATACTTCTTGAGATTCCTTAATTGGTTAAGGCAGGGATTTCCATTTTTTTTTGAGCAATGAATCACTATTAGCTTTCAGAAGTTTTGCAAATTGCCATGCATTTGCAGCTGAAAACGTTGCAAATATAATATGGTTCAATGGGACAGCTGTAGACAATTTATTGTGACTTCAAAACATAGTTTAGGAACCATTGATAGAAACCATCTGCTTGTCTGAAATTCTATGTAATTGACTCCTTTTACTTCTTCTCTAAAAAGTGTTTTATCATGTGGTTGTGACATTAAAATCAAATGAGTTTTATGAGAAGAGCAAACTTTCCAAGTTTTATTCTGCTTTTCTTAAAGGAGAACTGTAAACTTTAAAATTCCACTACCATTTAAAATGATACCTATGCTTTTACTGGTGATACAGTTTCTGGCAACTTTACAAGATGATGTATTTGTGCATGTTAAACATAAGTAGAAAAATGTATTCTAGATGTCTTCTAGAAACCTTTAGTAAATGGAGTTATTGAGATGAGAAGACTGCAGTCTTCTGTGAAGTTTGTATCTTTCTTGAGATGGATATTTTAATATAGCACCAGAGAAGAGAAGTAATTAGGAAAAAATTGGCTGCAAAATCTGGCAGAAGTTTCATACAGTAACACTTCCATTTCACCTCCATTTCTAAAATTAATTTCCTTGCTGATTTTTCTTCCTCGAGGAAAGAAAAAAAACCTTAATTTCCATTTTGGTGCTGTTCTAGTTATTTCTTTTTAACTGCAAGGTTTCTGGTTGGCTAAAAACACCTCTTTTGAATCTACTTATTTTACATACCCCTTTCTGTAGGCTACATTCCTGGAACTCCTGACTACAAAGAGAAAGAAGATATGTATGATGAAATTATGGAACTGAAAAAGGTACAGTTTCACTGATACTTACAGAAAAAGTCATGGCATTGCTCCATCCTGTATATGTCCTGGCCTTAGTGATCCAGAATACTTTGATTTTTACAGCTTGGGACATCCACCACATTTTTTGTAATGTAGGGCTAAACTGAAACTTGTGTCTGTCTAAGACAATTTCACTGTGGTGATATGGTCAGAGTGGGTTTTCTGTAGAGGTTAGTGTAGTGTATGAAGGGTGAGGACTGGGCTTGTTAAACTCTGGGATTACCTATAGACAAATACCTTGGCAGTGGCTGATCTTTTGTGTAAGGTTGCCTTTCTGTTAGACCTTTTCCTTTTATCTTCCCTCTGTCTCCTTCCTGAGGTGTCCTGTCCTGGTGTCTGCCATGGTCCAGTGGAATGGTTTTGCATTTTGGCTGTTTCTTTCTCTTTTTCCATGTCATCTTTACCATCATAATTGGATTTTGACATCAAAATGCGTTTCCATGTGAAAACCCTGCATTTTCTTATTTCTGAAATGTGCTTTAATTTTTTCTCCCCTCTTTTAGAAAATACAAGCTCAGAAGAATGAGGGAGACCGAATGAAAACAAAACTCCGTCGACTGGAAGAGGAGAACAATAGAAAGGATAAACAGATTGAACAACTGCTGGATCCTTCCAGGGTGGGTATTTCTTGAGAGGATAAAAGTGGGGCAAAAGAGTAGGAGATTGTAGTGTGGTGACTCCTAGGAGTGATGAGCTGGAATATGAGAGATGGTGTGAAGGGATTTCTGGTCTGTGCATCTCAGATCAGTTCAGCTCAGTTCAAAGGAAGATGATGCCATGTGCTACAGATAAGTTCATTTAGCACAAATAGCTTTAATTTCTGAAGGTAAGATAAAAATGCTGTTTCATTAAGGGCCCACTTTCTGAATCTTTTTCCTGAGAGTAGAAGGGAGTGAACCTCTTGTAGAGTGATGGGTTCATCAGTCCTGAGACCTGACCAGGAGGCAGAAGAGCAGCCTTGTGCAGCCCTGACAAGAAGCATTTGTGGTTCTAGTTAGACTTGAATCTTACTGAATTTTTTGTGGCTGTCACTGTGTGCAGACCCACATCTTGGGAGAAATGAGCTAATAGAAAGCTTTGGGCATAGGGAGTTCAGAATTTCAGCTCTTGGGCTGTGAAGTGACTGTGGGGTTGAGCAGATTGGAAAATTCTGTTGAAGGAGCCAGCAGTAGAATAAAGTAGCAGAGTTGGTCACTTGCTTTTTCTGTCTTATGTTGCAGGGCTCTGAGCTAGCACGAACTTTTTCAGAAAAGAAGATTGATAATGGATGGGTAAGAGTGTCTTCATAACTTCCTGCTTTCATTTGTCCTTTTTCCTCTTACTAAGATGAAACACTACTAAAGATAAAATTATGTCAGAAAGAATAATCAAGTATGGAATCAGTCTTTATGTCTGTTAGCAGATAAGAAGTTAGTAGCAAAGATCTAGAATTCACATTATTTTGGGGAGCTTTCTTTGTCATTGTCTTGAGTCTGTTTAGGGAGTATTCTCCCCATTGTTTGCTGCTTTGACATTGCCAAGGTAATGGACAATGGTTTTTTTATTTTATGGTTGTGAATCCATATTCTTAAGCACATTATGAAACCAGGCATCCAATTTCATCAGTGTTCTCTTTTTTCACAGGGTAGGAGATGTGTATGATTTACTAAGTACTGAAATATGTAGAAATAAGTATATCTGATTAGGTACAGTTTATAAAGACAGGGCAGACAGGAATAGACCTTCTATGAAGAGACAGATTACTCAAGGACTCAGGAGCTCTTTGTTCTTTCTGTAGGTGGTTACTGGATTAAAGCAGAAGATCGTCAAGCTCGAAGAGCAGTGCAAGGAGAAAGACAACACTATTAAGTATGACTTTGAGGGTGCAGGAGGTAGAGGCTTGGATTGGATGAGCTAATAAAGAGAATTGGACATCCATTTTATTTTTCATTTGTGTTCTATTCCTTAAGACATTTTAATAAACTGCCAAGAACATATTGGCAATTATAAATGAAAAAATTATGAACCACCAGATTGCAATGTCTTTGCTGATCTGACTGGATTGTTTTTTGTGTTATTCTGTTTTCAGTGAATTCCAGGCAGACGTGAAGACCAGTAATTTGGAAGAAGTGAGGCTAGCCATGGAAACCTACTATGAAGAGGTATGTGTGGCAGGTCCTTCAGTGTGCATGCAGGACAGGAAGCTGGTCAGTTGTTGTGTCAAAGTGCAAATGGAATGTTTAAGATAAGTTTCTTATACCTTAGCAGCACCTGTCGTTGGTAGCAGGTTTTCATAGTTATTCTCACAGCTCCAGCTGTTGTACTGAAAAAAATGTTTTCCTTCAATAAATTGAGTGTGTTAATGAAAAATAAAGAACCCACTGTACATCCATAAGTGCGATGTTGAGATGGAAGCAAATATAACAGTAGCCTGATTTTCAGTGATAGCATCATTAGCTCTGCCACTACCCAGAGTCTTGTACTGATTTTCACCTAATGAACAAATGTTGCTGTGGAATCTGATGTTGCTGATGCTCCTTAATGGAATCTGTTTTTCTCAGGTTCATCGCCTCCAACTGCTCCTGGCCAAGTCTGAGACTATGAGGAAAAAGTATGTTTAATTCTTTTGAGGCAAATGTTTGCATGCATGTATTTGACACATCACTCGAGTCCTACTTTACCTGATGGAAAACTAGTACATGGAAACAGTTTTTGTCATTTAGATTGCTGGATTTGCTTTTTGGTACTGCTTTGGTTGGCTTCGCAGCCTTGAAATATGTCTTAGTCACACTTTTTTACTTGTAGATAGATAATTTTGTGGATGTGGAAAAATACCAGAGCTATTTAAAAAAGTACATGATAGTGCTGAAAAATTATCTCTGTTACATCTTCCCTCATAATCACACCTATTCTGGCATCACTGGTAATTGAAACAAACTCCCTAGATGGTTGACATTTCACACTTGAGTCAGTTCTGCATCTTTCTCTAGAGCATGTGCTGCAAATAAAAAGGTTCTTGGAGTAAAAATTATTTTCCTTTGGTGCAGAGGCACAGACCAGTAACTTGTGTCAGAGAAGCTTGTCACTGGTGTGCAAGTGTGGGCATGGTGGTGAGGGTGAACAGTTTATAGAGGCAATAAAAGTCAAAGCACAAAGGCAGAAGACAAAGTTCCACTAAGAGAGCAAATTAAAAGCATCATTGCAAGTGAGTGTTATTTGAGCTGGAAAAGGGGTAGAGTGTCTTGTAGGACAGTAAAATTTGTTACCACACTGCTTCAAAATATACTTGACCTCCTAGTGTTAAGTACAGACAACTGTCTTAACACTGAGTGTAATTATTTAGATTTATAGAAACATGTGAGAACTCCTTAGGGTCATTATTTCCACTGCTTGTGTCCCCTAATTGACTGTTGCTCATGGGTTGAAAACTGCAATTTGTTTTGTCACTTTTTTTACAAAAATAAATCTTTTGGCTCAGACCTGTAGTGACCAGCTTCTCAAGGCTCTAAGCTATCACACCTAATTTATTTAGAGGTGAAAATGAGTCATCAGGTCTCTTCCTTGTCCTCATTTATTCATAGCTTCAAAAAGTGGTGGTCAGGGCAGTCTCTCTCCATTACGTGACTGTCAGTCTCTGCTGGAGAGGCTGAGCACTGAAATAATAAATCATGTTGAAGGTCAGCACTCTGGCATATTGAAAGAGTTGTTTGAGGGTATTTCTTTCATGATTCTTGTCTGCATTAGTTCTGGCTGAAGTGAATGGCATTTGGCTTCTCTTTTTCAGTTTTAATACTGAAGTATGGTTATTTATATGTGCAGCTGTAGTATCCAGTTGTAGCTAGAAACTAACTTTTCAAGCCCTCAAAATGGACTGAAATAGATTTTTAAATTTAGATTTAGATGAGCCTAAAATAATGTCACTGAGTGGCATGGTTATGATTTCTATCATTCCTGTCCCTACCCCATTTTGATGTGTTGTGTTTTGGTTTTTACTTTTTTTGTTTCCCTCGTGCCTGGGAAAGCTGTGTGAATAGTCATCCATGACATCTGGACAGCCTTATTTTGTTCGTTTTTTTCCTCATTTCCTTTTAATTTCTGAAAAGGAGGTCAGCTAAAAATTCAGCCTTTCACTCTGATATGCTAACTGTGGGCTGTCTGCCCTTTTACCTAGTAATTATTCCAGTGGATGGGATGTAAGATTCCTTCATAAAGAATAAGGTTCTGCAAGGTTCTGTTGTTGTCACTGGCAGTGGCAACTAAGTGCATGTGTTACTTCAGGCCTTTATTTCCAGAAGTAAGTTTTTAAGAATTTTCTCATAGCAATGAAGAAAAAAATATTTCATCTCACTAAAAATCTGTTTCGTAAACAAACTTTACAACTTTGCATATCTAGAAGCTCGGATTTCTTCCCCCTTTGCTAGAAAAAAAATTAAAATCCCTGTAATACATTTAAAGTCATTTTACACATAACCATTTCTGATGCTTTTTATTTCAATATTAGCTGTATTCTTCAAATCTGTTTCAAATCACTCTGGGGTTTATAGATGTGAGGATAGTTTCTTTTACAGTCGAGCACCATTCCCAGTTATCTGAAAATACACCTGGGTGTTGGATTTGTTTGAGAGTTATTCCATCTCTGTTTATCCCTCTCTCTCTCCCCCAGTCTCAGTGTTTGTTAGTGAACAAAAGCCATTCAGAGCCTGCAGGTTGGCTCTCTGTGCTGGACAGTTTTTTGGAGGAGTCTCACAGTTGGCTGAAGTGTTTTTTAGATCAGAGGTTCACAGAGTGCTGGTAAAGTATTATGAGGTTGATTAACAAAACGAACAAAAGAAGATAAATAACATTCATACAAGTGCCCTTGTTTGTGAATAAATGGAACAGAGTAGGGGAGGAAGAAAGAGTAATACATGAATTTTCAATGTTTCAAAGTATCTTTTTTTTTTTTAACGAAAATTAAAACAATTGTGCAAGTGTTGAGCAAGATGATCTTTGCATGCTTTTTCAGAAAAGACCGAGTAACTCCCCAAGTAAGAAAAGAGTTGAGAAATGTTATTAAGGGGGAACTGAGGCTGTCAATTCAGCCATCTTGACTTGAATAGTGAAGCTGCTCCACTCTTTTTAATGCTGCTTCTTTGTTCTCTGCTTTTAAGTTAACTTTCTGGTTTTGACCCCTTTTCTAAGTACAGAGGGCAGAGACACCCAAAAACGACTAAAGGCACTGAATGCTGCTGTGCTGAGGTTGTCCAGGAACATCAAGGAATTGCAGGCTGAGAATCGGAGGCTGAAGGAAGATCTGGATCATGTGCTGAGCAGTTCCCCTCCTCCCAGTAAAACAAAAAGTACGTGCTAGAAAATCAGTGAATGTGGGCAGGGGATTTGGGTACATCTGAAAGATGTGTGAAAAAAGACCCTACAAAGGTAGAAATAAGGGAGTTATTACAAAGGTGAAGATTCAGGAATGACACAGTTAGAGTGAGAACCTTCTTTCAGGACTTTGTGATTTCTCCAGTCAAATCTGCGTTTCTTCTAATATTGTCTCTGAGAATTCTAAACTGGAATTGGTAGAGGAAATCTTTTCAATAGCTGAGAACTGGTGAACATGAGTGGCTTATATTCATTTTGGAGCAAATTGGTTTAAAAGTCAGATATTTTAAGCCCATTCTCATTTTTTCATTGGTAGATTTTTGAAGTTGGTATTCAGAGATCTTTAAATGGTCTTTTGATATGGCCAGAAGTTTCAAAAAGCAAGAACAATGTTGCCCCATGGATGTAGTTACGTATTTAAAGCTTTGTTATTGTATTTAGATTATAGTGACTGGAGCAGACACAGGCTGGTGAGGAGGATTTCTGATCTAGAAAAAGTAAGTGGCCATAATTAAGTGGCTTTCTTACCTGTCTGGGAGCAGAAAATGCAGAACCACTGCCTTGTGCTCTTGGCATGTTGCCCTTCAATATCTCATCCTTATGCATTCTGCCTCATACACATAACCTGCTGCCTGTAGCATGAGCCCTCCCTCCCTGTTTTCTTTTATCACACTTGTTAGATATAGATGCACATTTTAGAATTAACCTCCATTTGATCTTTTCTCATGGCTTAAATGAAGTAATTTCATGCTAAATTTAATTTTCTTTTTGGTGTGTGTTTTCCATGTAAATTTACCCTGCTTAGAAAGTGTGTGCCATGGAGAGCTGCAGGGTGTCCTCAGCTGATAGTGAGGCATCACAAGTGCTTGCTGTGTCATCTTCACCTTCTGTGGACCTGGATCATCCAGCATCCCAACATTTAGACCATGGTGAGGAATGCTGTCGCCTCCAAAGGCTGGTGATGAAACTGAAGAGTGATAGGAAGGCACTTCAGAATCTCCTGCTCAGTAAAGAGTAAGTGTGATTCTTGTCTGGAATGTTCTCTGTAGGTGTGAATTATTTTGTCGTTTCTGATCCTGTTATGAAATGACGTAATAAGTACCTCACATTTTCAGCTAGAAAATTAATTTTGAGAATCCCTTCAATTTTTATTTCAAAAGCTTTTTTCTAATCCTACTTGCTTCATAAAATTACATTGCAGAAAAAAAAGCCAGAGGATGGAAAAGGAGACTTTCTGCTTGTTTCTAGCACATTTTTCAAGGCTTGTTTTTCTGCCAAACACACTGAAAACCCTTCGAAGGGTTATATGTTTATGCAGTGCTTCTTGCTTGTATTGTGGTATAAAAATGTGTGAGGTTTTTTTTTTTTGTTTTTTGCTCCTCAGCAATGGGTGCTTGCATTTTGTTTTGTTTGAAGGGAAAACGTTGAACATTTAGTTATGAATTTGAGAAAACTCAATTGATTTAGAAGTTTAAATAAAAAATAACTACTTTGTGGGAGTATGAGTGTCCTAGGTATCACTTAGATTTCCTTGTACCTTTGTAGATTAGATATCCAGCAGTTACTGCAGGCTAAGGCTGAAGTGGAGCTGGAGCTGCAGAAGTGGCAGAGTAAGATGGAAGAAAAGAGTTCAGAAGAGCAGACTTCAAGGTAAAACATTTTGTATTAATAGATCCTTTCAGAACCCAAAACAAATCTCCTGAAGTATAATTCTCTTTTGAAGTGGCTCAAATTCTATAGGAGTTCATCTGAACTGCAAGAAGCTGGGGATTCTTTTAAGCAGAAGAGTTTGGAGGGATGGAGTAAGTTACTAGGGGAAGAATTCTATAGAGTGCTTTTAGAGGAAGTGGAAGAGTAAGTAGTATAGTAAAAATAAGATTTAAATTATAATAAAACTTGATAAGATAAATGGAAAAAGCTTTTATGTTGGGCTCAGACATTTTTTCTCTAGGAAAACAATGTATTCTCTTTACCTTAGCTTGTGTTTCTAGACCATGGCCTCTTTGTCATTCCAGTTACTCCTTGTATTCTATACAGCTGTGAGTGATAATCCTGTGCAAGGAAGGCACCAAAAAAGTGATTTCAATATTGTTTTGTGAGAAAAGACTTTGACTGACAAATATAAAACTCTAGCAGATCTAAATACTTTATTAATAGTATCAAGGCTACCGCAGTAACCTGGAGACTTCTTGATTTTAACATAAGGTTGTGCCATCACAGATTGAGAATTGATGTTATCTGTTCTATGAGAGCAGGTATCATCCTGAAGAGTTTCCCTCTTTGGCCTTAAAAAACAAACCCAAAGCAACCAAATATAATGAAATAGGTTCAGTATTTTTCAGAAAATTTCTATAAGCTATAAATATCTTTGCTTTTCCAACCATAGTGAGGAAATCCAGAACCTGACACAGAAAGTAGGGAAACTGGAGTTAAATCTGGAGGAAGAGAAAAGACAAATGGCAGAAGATACAGTGGAAAAGCTTAATAAGGTACAGCCACATTTTTGATTGTGTTTTTCTGTTTTCCTTGTGCCTGATATAGATTTCAAATGGAGCTGGTAGTCTAAAGAGCAGCTAGTTGTCTTTTTTCAGAGATGCATTAAATCTTGTCATGAAGATAAATGATGGCTAACTCCCAATATTTGTTGGAAGTAAGTTATTTCAATAATTAACACTGCAACTTGGAGAGTTTTTGAAGCTGTTCTGTTAGTGATCCTCTGTATTGCTGTTGCTTTTTCTCTTTTTCAGTGTAATGTTGCAAAAGATTTCATTTGGGGCTTTTCCCAATACCTAAAAAACAACCAAAAAAAGTGGTTACTTTTATCTTCTTACAGCATCTGAGCCCATTGCCTAATTTCAGCTGGATTTTATAGAGGGAGGACGTTTTGTAGGAGTTGACAAATAGATAAAGGATGGAGACACAGGTAAATGTGCTCACTGGCAGAAGATAAAAATCCCTTTTCAATGTTTTTTCTGCTGGCCAGGTGGTCATTTGGGGCACAAGTGCTGTCCAGTCAGAAAATACTCACTTGCTTTTCAGTTAGGATGGAAGTAAGGTGCTTTTTCATAGGAAGATTTACAAGATGTAGAACACTAATCATCGTGGATATTGAGGGGGTTTTAATTCTGCTGCTGATGGAACATAATATTTGAGTCAAGAGTTAAGGAAGATGTCAGTACAAGGAAATAAGTGAACTTCACTTTCAAGCAAAGTTTTCCTAGAGTTGAGGTATTCATAACCTCTTCTTTCTTTTTTTCTAATACCTAATAAATGTATTTGTTCATCTATTAATCCTGGACAGTCTTAAGTGTTGCTCTGGAATCAGTTTGGGGTTTTATAAAATATGTCTGAACTTGATATCTCTACAATCTTCTTCCAAGTCCCTCTTCCAAGTGAGGTAATTGGCCAGTAGAGATGGATGGGCACTGTCAGAGCTGCTTTCAGAGGCACTGTGGCCATGTTAATCTCATTTCACTAAATACTACTTGGAAATTATTACTAGGGATTTTGATTTGCACTTAAAAATAAATAGACCCTGAAATACAAGCAATAAAAAATACTAATAAAAATGTCCAGTGGCTTAAGAGGGTTCTGGTTTCTGATATACTGTGCCATTCTGTAGATTCTTTTCTGTGTGCTAAAGGCTGATGGATGCTAGAGGATGTTTTGAATACCAAATAACTGGAGTCTTTAAAAACAGCCAACAAACAGCTCCTTTTTCCCTCTGCAGACTATATATATTCTTGGCCAGTAACCACCCATTTATTGAAATGTTCCCATTATTTGTAATTATCACTAAATTCCTACCAATTTCTCATTTTAATAGTAGGTTGTCATTTTTAATATGACATGATCCATTTGCTAAACTTAAGCCTGGAGCTCGGTGGTTTTAGGTTATAAATAAATTCTTTTCACAGAATCAAGAGGTTTTTTTCAGAGTCTATAAAATCTCTTGTTCCTCTAGCTAAAATTTTACACCAACTAATTAAATTAGTCTTTTAAACTTACAGTTAACTTTTGTTTGGCATGTGAAGTATGACAATTAGGGTGGTATAATTAAGGATCAAAAGGATCAAGTGGTGAGAAGTGGAATATGCAACCACACCTTGGGACAAATTACTAGAACAAAATCTTGTTTTATTCTTGGTTTCTTCCTTTTTCCTCTAATTAACTTCATTAAGATAGAAGAGTAGATTTATGCCAATTTACACAAGCTTGGTGTCATACAATGGCCAGATCTCAGTATGCTTAAAGAGGTGATTATGGGGCCACAGTTGCCAGGATGAGGCATAAGAGACCTCCCTGGTTAATTAATACTTGTCTTTCCTGGAGAAGAACTGCAAAATCAGATAACCTGATTTTTGTTCTCAGTCTGTTGATAACACACAAATCATTTCTGAGCAGCAAAGCAGCAGGTTAGCAGTGCCTTAGCAATGCACAGAGAAATAGGAGTTTGTGCAAATGGAACCTTTTCCATTCCCATGCCCTGCTGAGGGCTGAAAGTGGGCAGGGATATGTTTCACTCTAAGAGTTCATCTCCGTGATGAGTTTGAACACGAGCAGGGTTCAGAACTGAGAGTTTCCTCTTGAACTTCCTCTGCCCTGCAGGCAGGATGAGCTCTGGAGTTGATTTTCCTGAGTCATTTGTAATCTGTTCCCTCACAGCTCTGTGTCTTTACTGTGCTAACTTAGAGATTCTCCTTTGCAGGCTCCACCAGTCTGCACAGTTACAGGCAAAGAAAATGACAGGAAAGAACAAGCAGCCAAAATTATCCAGAGATACTGGAAGATGTACAAAACCAAGGTGAGATTCTCCTATCAGGAAGCAGCAAGGACATCCCCCTCTGAATCTTACTCTTCTTTCAACATCTATCCACACAACTTGAAAGATTATGTTGTTTGAGTTTGGCAGGGGTTGGGACACGTGTTTTCTGTGTCTTTTAATTATTGGGAAAATTTGGCAAAACTTTTTTAGCTAAAACTTGTATATATTTGTGGCATTAACATGGGCATCTTTCATTTCAGAAAGAAGAAATTGCTCTGGATGAGGTGAGTGTGTTTATGGTAGCCAACAAAACAGTACAACAGATTTAATTTGTATCAAAGGGCAGAGAACTGAGACAATATTTGTTCTTCAGGCTGGCTATTAATCTTCCTTCTCACATCCTGATTTTGTGTCATGTGTTTTGTCAGTAGTTTCATGTTTTGGTCTCAAATTTTCCATAGTTGATACCTTCTGCAAGGTGAAAGCTTCTGAAAATTCTGAACACAATCTGATGGAAGACAGGAAAGTTTTTCTGAATGAGATAATTCTAATCATGATTTAGTTTTCATTATGATGGATCTTCAGAAAGACTTGAAATAGGATTTGGAGCTTTTGCTAAGGAAAAATGTCTGTGAGAATTATGAAGATATTCACAAATTTGTCACACAAAGTCACTCCTTGATGAATGTTTTGCAAAAGGGTTTTAATTAAATTGTTTTTTTCAAATAGCACAATGTAGCATCTTACCTTTTGTTTCTTCCAGAACGTTAAAAATGCTACTTTCAGAAATTAGAGCTAATTCTAACCACGTGACATAAACATGCTGTTCTAAATGCTTTTTGTTGATTATAACCCAGTAACATCTCTGAGGGGAGTGGAAGGCCTTGCATTCAGTGTAATCACCATAAGGTCTGCCAGGCTTGGCCTGGATTCTGATTGTAGCAGAGCATCTTAGAGTCCTCTGGGTAGCCAGAATCCAATGTGGGAATGGGAGCATGGTGCTGTGTTGGTGAAATACAGGCTGGTGCTGGCAGCTAGAAGGTCCCTGCATTTGATAGGATCAGTCCTGAGCACCTCCCAGATGGAATTTAACCCCCAGAGCTGCCCCTGGAGGTGCAGTGTTTGTGGGTTATCTTTCAGAGGAGCTAATGGCCTCTTCTCTCCCTGCCAGGCAGTTGTTGTGCTCCAGGCAGCCTTCAGAGGACATTTATCTCGGCAGGGAGTGCTGCTGGATGTTGGGGTGCCTGATGCAGAGTCTCACACCCAGGTAATTGTGGGGGCAGATGGATGTCCCAGCATCACTCTGTGTTTATCTTGCAGTGCAAAGGACTTTACTTCCAGGCTTAATTTGTTGAATCACCTGGTGATTGTTTTAATGTGCTGGTTGGCAATACCACTGTAATTCTAGGAATATAATGAGCTCATTCCCTAGCTTCCCTTCTTACTTTCTGTAGTTCACACTTTTTCTTAGAAGTAAAGCTCTAACTTCTCAGCCTTGTGGTCTGAAAGACTGTAACTAAGTCTTTTTTTCCCTCTGGTTCTCCCATCAGGTAACACATCCTTTAGCTCTTTAATTTGGAGTGCTGTTCAAAACTTTACCTGTTCTCAAGGGGTCACTACTCAGTCCCTGGAGTAATAGCTAAACTTTTTTCACCAAAGTTCAGCAATAAGGATCCAGAAAACATCTTTTATTGGATTGGAAAGTAAAGGAGTCATGGTGAGGCCTGCTCAGCCCAAGACTTGGAGTTCTCTATCATGTCCAGTTTGCTCCAGAGTATTTAGTTCTGAATATGAAAAACTTTCCTTACCAATTAAACATTCGGTTTCTGTAAATCATTTGCCAGGTTATATAAATATCCTTTGGACCTTTAGCAGGCTGTAGTTAATTTGTAATTCTCCATCCAGGTTGTCCATTTGGTTGTACTTTCCATGCTCTTTGATTCTGCTAAACTGGCCCAATGTAGGAGGATCGAATACTTGGCTTGATACAAGCAGAAGATAAATCCATTATGAAGGTTGTTTTACCTCCTAAATCTTCAAAAGGTTTCCTTCCTGGAAAATAAGTGAACTTTCCTTGCAGGTGTCTGCTCTTTCATTAATTGAATGCTGATGCTTCAAAGCTTATATAATGATCAGATTTGCATTTCCTGCTGATTTAGTCTTACAAAACCTTAAAAACTGCAGACCAAAAGATGGGGATGTTTGTTCTACTGCCAGTTTCACAGTCAAGAGTGAGATTGTGGAAGGTTCTGTCAAGCTTCTGTGCAATCTGTAAAATGTCAGTTTTCTTTAATCTGATTGCTTTGCAGAACTCCTGCCTTTCTTCCATGTCAGACTCCTTGAGCTTCTCTCCTTATTGCAAGGAAGGAGATGAGACTGTGACATTCATCCAGTCCGTTTTCAGGGCTCACTTAGCACGTACAGGACTGCTTCAGGAGAGGTGAGTGAGGGCTAAATACTTCTGCAACATGCAACAGCAAAATCATTTTTATTACAGCAGTTCCTTGGCAGAGAAGGAGAACAAGGACATTGTTACAAAAAAGACAAGGGGGAGCTTGTTCCTGAGAAGATTCAAAAGATGTGCAATTAAAAGGAGCTTTGTGGCAGCAGGGGTCTTCCCATACCCTGCTGCATATTCTCTTCCATAGCAGTGAGTAAAAGTGAAATGAAATAATTGCTGTATGGAACAGAAAGATTACTGTTGTTATCACACAGATTGCTGATACACTTGCTTAATGTGTGAATCTGAAGCCCTGACATGTGCAGGTGAAGGGTTATGTGGAGGAAGAAGAGGGAGAAGCTAGAATGCCATCAAGTCACTTAGTTCAGACAGTGTGCAGGGATTTGATTACTGCTTAGGTTTATGGTGACTCTGGCTTGAAAAATACCTCCTTTCTCTCCAGGGTTTACTGCTCTGAAAGTTTTTAATGTTGGCTGCCATGGTTACAAGGAGAGTTACGTGGCTGTCACCTCTGTTTAGTGTCTGAGTTCACTTCTGCCCCTGATAGAGTAGCAGCACAAGAAACTTTTCAGCACAGCCTGTGAAGAGAGACTGCAAACACTGTTCTGTGCCTCATGCTCTGAGTGTGTCTCTTTGCAGGCCCTCTGTGCCCAGTGTCCCCATGGGCAAAGCAGATCCTGCAGTTTACATCACAGAGAAGAAACCATGCTCAGCAGCACTCCAGAGACCTTCAGTCCTCACGTCTCCTCTTCCTGGTAATCTCCCTCCCCTGTGTTCAAAAGTCTGGGTGTTTTGATTGGGTGCATGCACAGTTTTATAGAGAACATCTGCATGTGCACACACATGTGCATCCTTGTACTCCATGTGTGTGGCTTCATTTGGTGGCATGTTGCTTCCAGTGGCACATGCAGTTCCCTACATAAAAAATAAAAGCTCTGACAGTCTCAGCACCAGCTGCTTCACAGTGCTTTGTCTGTTTGTCCCAGCTGTGGTTTGGAAGGTCTCTCTGGTGTAAGTGGTTAATTACTGAGGGAATGTGATGTTCCCTTGTATTGCCTCTCTGCTTCCTTTTCAGCCCTGTAGCTGGAGTACGGTACTTCCCATCACATTTTGGCCCCTTAGCTGTAGACAAGCTGAGAGCTTTTCCTCCACCCTGACTTAGTTTCTGCAAAAGACAGACAGACATCTGCTAAAAAGAGCCATCCTAGGCAGCCATGTGCATTTAGTCATGTTTTTTTCAGCAGTGTTCAGTTGCTGCAGTAAGGGAAAAAATGAGGTCCTGGATAACCTTGCCAGCAAGTACTACTGTAATATAAACTGAGAAAATCTCTTTTATGGCTCTTGTGCCATTTGGTTTTCTTCTTGGATTCTTTATTGCTGTTTGTGAGAAGATGGAGTTAAAGCCAAAGAAGCTCTTAGGAGGATGTTAAAAGTACTGAAGAAGAAAGGCAAAACAATGCTGCACATAAGACAGCCTTAGACATGCAGCTTCAAAGGAGTTAAATTGAAAAGGGCTGGTTCTGTCCAGAGTGGGATATTTTAGGCTTTTATGGACCAGTTGGGGAAAAAAGGAGCAACTTTGAGTATGACCTGAGAAACACTGATTCAGTTTTTTTTGTCAATGAAAAGCTGCCAATCCCTGCAGGCTTGCTCAGAGACAGAGAATGCTGTAAGCAGTGAGGCTGTTTCTCTAAGATAGGAGGTGGGGAATAAGCCAGATTTGCAGAGCTTGTGAAAACAGAGGTAACACTTCAACAGAAGAAAATGTGTTTAAGAAACTTCACTGTGTTCCATATTCAGAGGCATGCTCTACTTTGTGAAGGAGTAGTAGTACTTGCTTCTGAAGATGTTTGAGTTTTGAGTGACTTTAATTAAATCTGGTGATAGTATCCAGGAAGAAAATAGTGCTGCAGCACCCTGTTTTGCCTGAGCTCTGCTACAGCAGTCACTATTGACGTGCTCACTCTAAAGCCAGAGTAAAGGAGTTGTGACATTCTACTCAAAGAGTCCCTTAAATGCTTAGTCCTTCTAAGACCCAAAGAGAGTAAGATGAGGCAAGTCCAGTAAACACAGTCATATGAATACCAGCAGAGCACACTCATTGTCTAGCTATGAAGTCTCCTAAGCTAAGTTTTATTGCAGATTATGATGACAAGTTGATGAGTGAAGTAGTTCTGGAATAGTTTATACTGGGGGAGAGAGAGGAAACCATACTTTCAAGCTTTCTTCCTTTCCTGGTGAATATCAAAAAGGAGTGATTGGGAGCAGAGCAGGTTTTGTTTGCTGCTGATTTTATGAATGTGGGAGATGTTTTCAAGCTCTGGGATGAGGACAGAATGTATCCAGGTGCTTTGTGGAGAGGCACACTGGAGATGAGCTTCTGTAACTGCACAGCTGCCCAAAGGACTGCCTGGCACTGAGCTCTCTGAAGTATTAGGTCCTGGTGCATGGGAATGTTTAACTAAAATCTTCCAAAAGATGAATTAAGGAAAACCACCTAAAGGAAGGAGAGCATCCTGGTGTAAATGCAAACCCTCAATGTTGTGTTTGGTTTTTTGCCACGTGGATTGATGTAGCTTAAGCTAAAGGTCCATCCCTGCCCTTCTGAGCTCATGACTGATACAGAAATCCACTGGCAAAATTGGGGTCTGGTGGTAAATTAGGATTTCAGTGGTCATCCTGCAGCTTGGAAAGGATGAGAGACAAGGAGCTTGTTGAGCAGCTAAGTAATTTAAAAGCAATCAAATTCTTATAGCTTTAAATTATGCAGCTGTTGAACAAGTTCTTTCTTCATCTGTCCCAAGTCCAGACTTGCATTTCATGACCTCTGGGTCTTAAAATGATCTTAAGCTTTCAGTCAATATTTGTATTGCTGTAAATAATTTCAATTCACTACCCTTTTGGCATTATTTTGGCGTTAAGAACAATGGGAAGATGAAAATGTGTTTTAAAAAACCTTATACATCTGCTAGAATGAATGTATATAATCCTGATGTAGCATTGCAGAACTTGTAGTTCATTGTTTGCATCAGGTTAGATGTCTCTATATTTTCTAGGAGAAGAAAACTTTTTTTTTAAAAAATGTGTTCTTTAGTGCTGTTTTGCTTGTTTTCAGGACCTGGAGATTTTATAAAACCATTTCTGCTGTTCCTCATGAAATGAAACAGATATTAACAATTCAGCCTGTGAAACTTGGTGTTGTGTTGTGTTTTGTTTTGTTCTGTCAGGGGAGTGACGGGAAGGAAGAATATGTTCTGTACATGCACAGCAATCTTGATTAAGGACAGTGTTTCTCTTTGCATATTACTGACCACTCTGGCTGCAACTGTTAACTTCATTTCAGGCTTTTTTGGTATCATAATGAATTTGCATACAGCCCTTAACTCTTATCAGTGCTTGCCCTTCACAAGCACCAAGATAAAGTTGATATCAAACTGAAAATGAGGACAAGAAAATCTCATATGTTCAAGAGCAGAATATAATCAAAGGTGATTTGGATACTATTAAGCTATTTCATGTATAATGTGTTTCTTCTTAGAGTTGCTTCTTCTGGTTATCATGGCTGTTTTTGGCAGTTCCCTTTGCTCCTCCATGTCACCAGTGCTACTGTCTCATAAATCTCCCTGAAAAACCCTGACATTATTTGTTGACTGGTGCAGAGAAGATTTTCACTTAACTAGAAAATCAGGTGTTTCTTTGCTTTTTAGGCTGAGGTCAATGCAATGGCCTCCCTGCATCCCCCTTGCCACTCACAGGCTCTGTCTGTCACACTTTTCCTGTTCCTGGGCCAGCTGTGGTCCCTTTTCTTTATTCCAGGTTCCACTTTCTGTTTATGCCTGCTCTTCCATACCAGGGTATTTTTTTTCATTTGTCAGGCATCTCTTTATTTCTCTACAAGACCCATGGCAGGTCTATTCTCCCTGGGTAATATTCTCTGTGTGCCCTCCAGTTCAGGTCAAAACCTCAGACTGTGGCTTCTTGCCTGTTTCCTCTTTCTACCACAGGTTGTCTTGATTTATTTTCTTCTCTGGGAGAGTCTTTTCAGAGAATTTATGTTTGAAACTGAAAAATAAGTGGGGCTGAGGGAGGAATATTGTGCTAGAAGGTATTAATAGCTGAGGGGAGGATATTGTGCTGGAAGGTATTAATAGCAGTCATCATTTAGTTCCTGCATCTCTTGCACAGGGGTTATGAGCTGCTGGTTCTGCTCTTCTTGTGTTAGGGACTTTGTACATGCTCATTTTATGCCTCTGATTCTCCAGTGTTTACTGGAATCCTCAGGAATATCTGTTCACAACCTGAGCACTTTTTCAAACATTGGAGTGGTTGAGATGCCTAGAAACACATCTGGGAAAGTAGCAAAGAAACAAAATTAAAAATTGAGTGTGACGACTATTTTTACTGTCATTGCAGTAAAACAGGATGTGAACAGTATTTTGGGTGTTTTACATGTATAAGGGTTAAAGAGAGTGACTGAGAATTCTTACCTTTTTTTTGCAACTATTTTCCTTTGTTTCATCTAGATCTGAGCAAAGTTCTCATTGTGACCTCTCTGCGTAGTTTGAACTTGGGTCATTTTTTCCTTTTCTGGCCATTTAATAAATATTTGGTTTTGACCTGCGATGGCTTCAGTATCAAATGGCTTTACTTGGTGTGTGTAACCCCTTGCAGAGATTTAAAGGCAATAAGACAGCTCATGCATGGTCAGCTCAACACTTGCTGTGCACTCTGGTTCATTAAAGAGGAACAAAAATAGTTCCATGCACAAAAAGTTCAGAGTCATCCATAACTGGATGACTCCAGGTAAGGTTGGAAACTGAATGTCTCAGAATACCACACTTGCCACAAGGGTGTGTTTTGGTCAGTGTTGTTTGTTGATGACCTTTTCTGCTGGAATGGTTTCAGGCAGGTGCTGCTCTGCTCCCTGTGTGCCCCTGGATGAGGCTCACTCCGATGACTCCGATGACGTTGTTGTTGTCCCTCCCTTGCTGCAGGTGAAGAAAAGCTACATCCACTTCTAAGGTTTGGTAACAGGCTCTGGTGATTTCAGTTATTTGGTTCACCAACAAAACTATTTGTACCAAGATCAAGCATATCAAAGATGGAAGAAGGGGAGGATATCAACCCCTTTTTAATGGCAGTTCACATGATTTCTGCCACAAATGAGTAATTCTTTGATATGTTGTCTCTACAGACTTTGTGGCTAAAAGCCACTGACTGACTGTTAAACTTACCCTCCTGGTACACAGAGAGTTTGGATTTAAAAACTCAACCAAAACACTTTAATGTTTTGCTTCACAATGAGGATTATAAATTCAGTTGCCAAATTTAGATGAAAGCAATAAAGCCTTAAGATATTTAATGCCAAACAAAGTTTTGTTCCAGGTCAACTAAAATAATTTGTTTAATCGAAGTGGAAAATGACATAACTCCAGTTTTAAGCCTGTGTATGCAAAGGGGTACAACTGGTATTTGTTATCTCTGCTTCACTATTTAAGATTTTTACTGTATCATATTTTAATATCTTTTTTGTTTATTTTTATATTGAACATTTACAGTCTGTGCAGACCTTGTAAAGGCTTTTAGAAAGCCATTTCTTTGTCATAAGCCTATTCTAGGCCCACTGTATCAGCTGGGTTTTCTTATTTATTGACCTTTTCCATGTGTGTGTATGATGATCGTGTAGTACTGTTTAGTGTTGAAATGTCTGATGACATAATCAGCTTTTGGGATTTGGCAGTGCAGGTGTGTAATAGCAGGAGCATGCTGTGAAGGGATACCCTTGCGAGTGTTTTTTCTGCTTAAAAAGCCACAAATTATGTGTGTTTTGCAGGGTAAACTCTTAATGTGTAAAAATACTTGACATAGGAGATAGAAGTGTCTGGAATGTTCACCTGACTGCATTGCTCATACCTAATCGAGGCAGTTTGGTTTGGGAGCAGAAGTGGTAGGTTGGATTATAACAGAAATTAGGACTACATCCAGAAAAAACACAATATAATTATCCATGGAAAGACTAAAGTCTGATGGGCTGTTGAAGATTTAATCAGAGGAGGGCTTTCCAGATCTTCTCTGCAGACTGTACTTTGTGACTGGATAGTTCCTACTGTTGCACCAACATCCTTCAAAGACATTGAAAAGTGTGTGGGGTTTTTTAAGGTGAACTAGATAAATCACAATACTTACTGGAAGAGGAAATTAATTTTACAGGCACGTGGTGAAGGTTTTCTGGAAACACTAATGGTTTCTTTGTCATCAAAGAGTAATAAATCTCCTGTAAACAGAAAGCACATTCTTAAATATAAGATTTTTATCACCTTTTCTAAATTAAAAATCAGTCACCACTGTTTCTCAGAATACCAATAAGTCAGGACTGTCTCAATTCTGTGATTTCAATGAAGCACTATCTGAGGCTTATCATAGTTTGTGCCAGTACTTACAGCCAAAGAGGAAACTGGATGGCTGCAGCACAATGCAGCTGATTTCTTTTAATCCCATCGGTGGAAATGCTGCCTGTGCTATTTCCAAAGGCAGTTTTGGGAGCTCTCCATACCCAAAGCAGTCTGAAAACTGTCATTTGCACTCCCACTGGGTAAATTCTTCCTGCTGGTGCTTTGGTCACATGACTGTCATCTGCAGGAAGGAGAAAAAAAAATATCCATAAAAGAAATGGGATAGATCCTTCTTGTGGAAGCTGGGGATCTGTTTCCTTCTTTTCCTGGAAATCACGTTAAGAAGAAGGCTCATTTTGCTAAATGGAAGCAGTGCAGTACTGAAATTGTTGTGCATAATATTTCAGGTCTGTAACTGTGACTCTGTCATGGATCTCTCCAGAGAGTAACCACAGATGAGGTCTGACACATTAAAGGGAGAGAATATAATGTATCAGGACCAAGGCTGATACCAGATACCTGCCTGGCTGTCATCCTGTAGGGAAATACTGGGGCAGCAAATGCAATAAAGAAAACATTCTTTTACTTTACTGAGCTGTAGTGAGCAATATGACAATATTAGGAAATTGATACAGAGCAGAAGGGCTTGTGCTTGAGCTGAGCACGTGACCAGCAGCAGCACTGTCAGTAGACTAATTCTGGGATGGATGGGAGATAGGACCTTGGGATGACCCAGACACAGGCAGAAACCAGGGTGAAAAGGAGCAAGTGTTTACTGGGGTGAATCAAAATGTGTCTAAAACTTTCTAAATTTGGGGGTGCTATCTCCCAGCTATCAAAAAACTGATGGTAACCTTGAGATGGCCTTGAAACTCTTATCTTAGTTCAGAAGATGATGATGTGTTCTCTACACATCAGAAGTTTGGTACAGTAGGAAGAGAAACCTGCACAGTATTAGCCTTATGTGTTGTTCTTTTGTACACTGTGATGGAATGTGTTGGAGGGAGTAGTGATTGACACATGGTTTGGTTCTGTGGTTATCTATCTGAATGCCTGCCACCCATAAATCTGGCACAGAGAAGGAAGAAGTAGTTAATTTTTGAATAAATGGCCTTTTTCCTTAACAGGGAGCTAAGAACAGTAAAAATCAGTGTGGCTCAAACCTGCCAAGATAGGCCCAATACAAACACACTGTTTCTGAAAAACACCTCTGTAGGAAGCCCTGGAAACCTTGTGGGGGTGTCAAGGTCTTGAATTAAAATTAAACTCCCCTGTACCCTGTGTAATCTAAAAGCACACTTTCCATTCTGTCAATATGCAATAATGTTTCTGACTTAAAACCTTCTGCAGTTTGCAGCAGTTAGTTAGAGATTGTGTGTGAGTGCAGAGATCTGACTTTAATGGGATGTTATCTCTCTTGATCTCTTTTTGCCCTTACGTGCCTTTGCCTGTAAATCTTTACTGAGGCATCAAGACCTGAAAAACTGTATTGTTTCCTGCAGAGCTCTAAAAATAATCCCTACACAGGCAACTTCTAATGTAGTCAAAATGGAAAAGGATTAATCTTGGCATATGAGAGCACCATTAATTTTTATGATCTTTTTAATATTTAGAACTGTGCAACTATTTTATATAAATTATTTTGGGATCTTTGAAAAGCTAAAACAATTGCAATGTATTTACTTTGAACTCTTGAATTTTGAAATAAAGTTTATAACCAGATGTTGATGTGTTTGTTCAGCTACTGCTGTATTTTCATTGCCCCTCTGGCCTCTACTGCATGCTCTTGTTTTCTCTTTGCACCCGGGCTGACCTTTTATCCCTGATCTGTGTGGGCAGTAACAAGAGAACTGAAACGTGTAGGGTGTGAAATTACTTCTTTCTTCTAGTGCAGGTTTGAGGTTGTCTTGTCAGGAATGAGTAGTGTTCCTGACCAAAGCCTGATGGAACTGAAAGAGCTGATGGGTTTTTGCTTTAAAAAACTGGTCTGGCAGCAGCTGAGGGAGAGCAGGAGTCTACAGAGTTCAACAGTTTACTGACGGTGTATCTTCTCACCTGGGTTATTGTTGCTCTTTGTGAAGTTCTGGAAGGAGCTAGGACATGCGAGTTCCTTTCCAGGTCCACTGGAAAAACCTTTAAGGACTCCCTAAAGAAGTCTTATGCTGGTTTATGGAAATAGAAGATCCTGCTAAGTGCTGTGAAAACATAGGAATCCTGCAGTCATCCTCCTGTCAAGCAGAGTCCTTGGTGTAGGACTACAACAGCTATGAGAGTACAAGATGAGACAATCTTTGTTGGATGATTATATTAATTAAATTTCACTTTTTAGAAATTCTTTCCTCTCAGCTCTACTGGCATATTCTCTGGATTTCTTATGAGAAACTTTAATTTGAAATCTTAAACACGAGATGTAATCCATGAGGCATGAATGGAAAAATTTGGTATTATTTCTTGAAGCAGACTGGTCTTGAATTCAGTTGAAAGCAATTAAACATTCACACTTAGTTATATTAAGCCATAATTTCTCTGCAGCTGAAGTTGGAATGCCCTTGACTCTTGCAAGCTTTGCAGCATCCTTCTGTGCTAGGTTTGTCAGCTAATGAATTGCTTTCTTCATACAAACTTTCTGAGGGGAGAAAAAAGTTTCATTCAATGGGCATCATTAGGACCTGCAAAGAGCAAAATTTCCATGTTAGACTCCAGGCTTTTAGGGAAGGATTTTCAGGCATGATTGGTGGCCAGGTGCTGCATCAGCTTCTCTGTTTCCTTTCCTTCTGGTGCTGCCCTGCTGGTGGAGGCAGTGCTGAATCCCCTTCCCAATGCCTGCCCTGGTTTTGGTGTGTTTGGCACGTTGGTTACACGTGGTGTTCAGTAACCACTCTTGCTGTGCTCAAGGAACAGCCCTGGACAGCCAGTGTTGCTGAGTTCTCAGGAATTGCACTCTGGTGTAGTCCACTGATGAAGTTGCTCCCTGCTCCCCTTGCTCCTCCTTGCCTGGCTCTCCCAATTACCCTTTTCAAACCTGAGCATCTGCACTCCCCCTGCTCTCCAGGACAGTGCTGATGCTGTTCCCCTCACCAGAGCTGTGTCTGAACCAATGTCCCAGCTCAAGGTGGTGGTCAGGCTGTCCCAGCTCCCCTCTCTTTGGGAGGGGTTTGCCTCACAGACACATTGCACTGGGTACCACAAAACCCCTCCTAGGGCTTCTATTGCTGGTAGTGTGAACAGAGCTGTCGTAAAATCTTGATGCTCAAAATGGTCTGGGAGGAAGCAGGAGGGACACTGTGTCCATTGTCAAGGGCTGTCTTGCCTCCCTCTTGATCAGCCAGACAATCCCACACCTGGATCTCATTCCTCTCCTCAGCCCATCACCTCTCCAGAGCTCAGCCTCTGCCTCAGCAATGTAACACAGCTTCAAAGTCTTTGCTGTAATATGACTTGAGGGATGAAATACTGTAAAATCTGTCACTTGGTTACAGTGCTGCTGCAAAAAAAGTCTGGGCTTGAATGGCCTCTAGGTATATGCATGGAAAATTAGAAGAGCTTTTAATAAATGGGATTGACTGTGAGTGCCTGTAGTACAAGTTACAACGTTCTACACAAACATTGCATTGCCATTATCGAGCAATAATCCTTATTTGGAACTTATACAAATTGTGGCAGAACCTTCTATTTATCTAACCTGGAAATTTTTCCTGAACAAGCTCTCTGTAATCTACTCAGAGAATTGGCAGTTTTCTTCCCTCTCTCGGCAGATATTTAATAGCCACGTATTGCATTTCCATGCTAGTAAACCTTCATTATTATACAAAATGTACCAGAATGTTATGAAGAAATACCTTAAATAATTAAATAGAAACGAAGAGTGACAAAACAAATGAACAAAGTGCAATTTGAACTGTGTTAATCTTTCCTTTTTATGTTCACTTATTTGCTAATTTGCTGAACTTACTGGACTGCAGTAGTCTTGCTGTGATTAGAGAGAATTTGCCAAGTTCCTTTGTAATTGTTTCTTTGCAATTAACTAAATAATAGAATGTTCTCTGTGTGGCTCTCTGGGGAAAAGAGCGGGCAGGTGCTTTTCCAATAGGATTTCCACATCTTCCACCCATTTCCCTAGAACTCAGCTTGAAAAGACCAGTAAAACATGAGAGAGAGAGAATATTGCCTCGGGACTGGAAACGAGAGAATTAACCTTCTACTATTATTTCTTTCAGTTGGCTGAAAGCTTTTTTTTGCTGGCCCTGGTAGTGGCTATTCTTTGTGTAAACCTGAAAGTCCCTGGCAGGATGTCAGAGGAAAGTCATGGAAGCCCAAATGGATGTTCCTGCCTGCAGATGCCTCCACTCGAGGGAGGTCCTTCAAGCTGGGAGAAGTCAGCTGGGAAGGTCCCTGGTGACGTGGCTTTGCTGGGAGAGTGGAGCCTGGAGCCAGAGCTGCCATGGAGGGGACAGCGATGTCTGGGGAGGCTGGAGAGCAGCCTTGGCTTTATTTCCTTGTACTTTGAGCAGAAAATTACAGAGGAAGCCCTGGGAGGAGAGGAAGGGTAATTTTAATGGAGGCACAGTTTAGCTGAGCTGGAAGGAGGCACAGCTGGATGTGAGGGAGGGTTTATGGAGCAGCAGTCAGAGGTGTGGCCCGACTGGCAGCTGAGTGCCGAGGCACACTTGTCTCACTGACCTCCCCTTGCCCCTCCATAATTTAGTCCCTGTCTCAAGAGGGTAACTCATCTATCTGCTGACACTTGGAGTGCAAACTTGCTTTTTTTTTTTTTTTTTTTTTTAGCACATATTAGGTTTGACGGTCAGGGGAAGACTCCTTGCTCCACAGTATATTAAAAGCTGAATTATTTAATTTCATAGTGAATCAGAAAAGCCAGAGGTAGGAGATTGCTGTTTTAAAAGGTGCTCTCATTGCCAGTACTGCCTCAGCAGTAGGGATGTCTGGAATCAGAAGCTTGTGAAGAGTGAAAAATGCTACATTTCTCTGAGGGCTGCTGAAGACTGCCTGGTGGTCTCAAGAGGATGGAGGACACCACTGGCTGCCTAATTTTGGAGGTTTAAACTAGTCTTTTTATCTTTGCTGTCTTTAATGCGGAACATTTCTCATCTGCCTATTTTGCCCAGTGATTCTTTAGCAAAGCCACTGTCAGAGAAAGTTAGCAAACACTAATACAGCTCTTTGGGTTACTTTTCAGCAGGATTACCAGTGGACGAGCTGACATTTGCAGTTTGGTTTGCTTGACTGTGGAACTGCTTTCCATGCAAGGGTGATTTTATTCCTGGGATGTCACAACAGTGTCTTGTTTGTTTATTTGGCTTTGGCAAAACAAAGTGTACCTATTTGTGTAGGAAGGAAAAAAAAAGGTTGCTATAATCTAAACATGAGAACCTTGATAACTGTCTTGTCATGTAATCAGGAGTTACCTGAATAGGATCAAATGAGAGATGCTAGACATCCAAGAATTGCAGCTATTTCTTTGTGATGTGGTACAGTGGGGTGAAATGGCATGGAAAGGATGGCTAGTCTTGGATCCTGTGGTTTGTCTCTCATTCCTCATTTGCTGAATCCATTCTGCTCTTCATTTTCCCATATCATTATAAATAATTGTGGAGGAGAAATGAAAACTGTTGATGCCTCTGTTTCTCTGTAATCCCCAGTCCTCATTCTACTCTAATTTAATCCAGTTGTCTCAGCAGCAGGAGGCTGAGGGGAGGCATGCACACCAGCACTGCTGAGCTGCTCCCTTTCCCACTCACCCCAGCCCTGTACAGTGCCTCAAGCACCCACCCCCATGGAACAGCATCCAGCTTTTCCTGTCATTTATTCCAACAATTTTTGTGCAGTTTGATTTACACCAGCCCTGTAAAACAAGATCTCAGTGTGGCATCCTGGTTGCATCTTCTATGCCCTGTCCATCACATGGTGACAGAGGTGCTTGGACCTGCAGCCTGGTGGGGGTTCTGTGTCCCTCCAGAGGCCTGTGGCTGCAGTTACATCTGCAGGACAGATTCCAGCCTTGAGCACTTTAGTGCCAAATTGCATAAACTCTGTGTCAGAAGGGGCTTACACAGAGATCTCTTACTCCCAGTGAGGTCTCTGTGCTCCTTGTCTTTGAGTTGTTAAGAACTGGAGGTGAAATATGTTAGACCATTGGCCCTTGAAATAATTCCTTCTTCATCCTCGCCAGCACTGTGAAATAAATGAAAATAATAAGGAAGAAAATAAAATTGGCGGATGTTCAGCTGTCCTCCAGCAGAAAAATAAAGCCTTTTCTTGGAGAAAGCTGGAGGGAGTTGAGGTCTTGTATCTTGTACCCTTGAATATCTTGTACTTGTGCACACAGCACGTGGCTCTGAACCCTCTGACGTGCATCTTAATGCTATTTGTGAGTGATAAGATTTCTTTTTAGCTGTGTTGATAATACTCATAAGAAAATCCTGTCCTAGTCAAAAGCTATTGATGTTATATTTCAGAACATCAGCAGAAATATGTTTATTTGCTTCTAAGGTGTTAAATGGCCCATTTTAGCGTTTTTGCTCTCCTTATTTATGAAATGCATCAGTCAGGGCAACATAAAGCATGAAATCCTGGCTGCATTTGCGAGAAGGAATAAAATCATACTTGCAGAAGAGGTGTCTCCATAACATCTACTGATCTGCCACCCTTTAGGAGAAAAAAGCTGTTGGAGTTACCCTTTTTTTTTTTTTCAATAGGATACACAGCACTCCAGTATTTTCTAAGTTTTCACAGGCCATCACAGTTTTTAATTCTAAACACATGAAAGTTTCTCAAGCCTGCAAGACCTGGAAATCATTTGCCTGAAGTCTGTTAGAGAGCTGGATGGTCCTTTTTTCCCTTTCCAACTCCAAATTATGTTGAGTGGTATTTAAAAGGCAATGCTTTGAGCAATCAGTAATGGGTGAGGTGTGCCACAGCAGGGCTGGGATGGGGACACAGGGATGGAGAGACTGAAGGTCTGGGAGATGTTCTGAATAGACTGGGCAGTTTTAAGAGCTCCTGCATTAATGCTGGGTGATACTGCATACTTACAGCAAGAATTAAATTATTCATTCTATTCCTTTTAAAAGCAGCAAATAATTGTATACACTTCAGTTGCAACAGGAGCAGTACAACCTTTGTAATACAGTGAATTAATTTGGGATTGCTGCTTATCATTATCTTTTCTATTTTACCTCACTATCCTAGCATTATCCAGAGTATTTATGTACTTACTTGTTTCTGACATGATCCCCTGAGAAGGTGTACTCATCTTTTTTACCTTTTACCTAAAAATACTTTCTATTCTGTTTAGAAAGAAACGAAAAGCCTTTTCCATTGTGTCAGAGTCTAATCCTTGGGAAAGTGGAGTGTGAGTGGCTCTGTGGGGAGCCCACCACATGCACAGCTCCGTGCTGTTGTGCAGTTAGATGCTGTCATTGCTGAAATATTCAGGTGTTTAATTCATGGCTCTGATTTATGATGTCATCAAAACAAGCTGAGAGTTGTAGGTCCCTTCAACACACTGGCTTTGGGTCAGGGTTTGGATGAGGCCAAATCTTTGCCTGCAGAGAGAGGGATGGAAGCTGAACCAGAGCACTGCATAGCTCCGTGGAACAGGTGGAGGGCAGACTTGGAAATCACACATCCGTATCTTTAGAAACCTGGGTACTTCTAGAAACTCCCCCGAGTTTTGGGCAAACCAAGCCAGGCTGGGGTAGTCAGTGCTAGGGAACAAGTGCATCAGCTGCTGTGAAGGCATTGGTGTCATCAGTGGCACCAGGGGCTGGAACGCGCAGAGTGCTTGGGTCCACTTTGGGGTTACTTTGCAGGGAGAGGTGTTGGTGAGAGGGGTGGGGATGTGGTTTGATGCTGGCTGTGGACACCCACCCGCTGCCACACGTGGCCCTGTGCCCAGCACCACAAAGTCACAGAGTCATTAAGGTTGGGAAAGACCTCCAAGATCACCAAGTCCAACCATCAATCCGGCACCACAACCATTTTCACTACTAAACCATGTCCTCAAGAGTCATATCCACACATTTTTGAGGTATTCTGAGAAATCCCAAGACTTTGTTCAAATTATTATTTTATTATTTTTCTCCTCGTGCCATCACACAGTGAGAGGCGTCTCTTTAGCGTTCACCCGTGCTCCCGTTGCTGCCATTGCTGTGCGAGTGCCCAGCCAAGGCAGAGCTGGATAACATTCTGCCTTTATGAACTGTGAATTCAGGACGGGCAACCTTGCTGCCTCCGCATCTTAGGAGGAGCCTTGAGAGACGGACTGGAGAGGAACTAACAATAAGCGACTTTATGACTGCATTTACCACTTGCCGCGGCACAAATCGCTTTCACCGCGCTGCGTTTTAGGCCAAATCCAAAACGCACCTTCCGCTGTTCGAACAGTGTGAGATCCACAGGAAATCTGCCGGAAAACGAACCCAACTCCACGGCGCGGGCCGGGGCCCGGGCAGGGACCCCCGATCCCGGGGGAGCCGTGCGGGGCCGGGCCGGGCCGGGGCGGGGCGGCGGCGGCGGCGCCAATGGGAGCGGGCGGGCGGCGCCGGGAGCGGGCGGCGGAGCCTCTCGGCGAACAAAGAGGGAGCGGGAGCGGGCGGGGGCACGGCGAGCGGCGGGGGGACACCCGGCCATGCGGGGCCGGCGGCCGCGGAGCGGGTGAGGCGGGCGGCGCTCCATGGCCGGCGGCTCGGGGTGAGGCAGGCGCGGGCATGGCGGGTGTGAGCTACTCGCCGCCCTGGTGGGTGAGCCTGCTGCACCGCCTGCCGCACCTCAGCCTGCGCTGGGAGCTCACCGCCGCCGACTTCCGACCGCACGACGCCGAGTACCAGCAGGTGGGTCCGCCGTGTGTGCGGGGTGCGCGCCGCCGGCCGTGCGGGGCAGCGGGTGCGGGGCTGGGCCCGCCTGGAGGGCGGAGGAGGAGGAGGTGGAAGAGGAGGAGGGGGCGTGCGGCCCCGCTGGGGCTCCCCGGTGGGTGTCCGTGCTGCCGTGTGCCCCCTGGCCCGGAGCTGCGTGGCCGCCGCACGAGGAGCAGGTGTCCCCGCAGGGCCGGGTGCGGGATGGGAGCGGAGCTCGGAGCTCAGCACCCCCGGCGGCACGGGCAACAATCCCGAGCTGCCCTCAGCCTGCCCGGTGCCCGAGTTCTTCTTGGGAGAAGGTGAAATTACGGACTGATAAAATCACTGAGGTTGGAAAAGCCCTCCAAGATCAGTGAGCTCAACCTTCGACCGAATCCCACCGTGCCCACTGACCCACATGGCAAAGCGGGGCGGGAGCCGGCCCTGCCCCGGCCCGGTCCCAGCGCTGCCCAGGTGAAGGCACCGTGCCGGCCTGGAGCCCCTGGCCGGCCCGCAGTCCTCCGTGGGCTGTGACAGTCCTGTGCAGGCTCCGCTGACCATCCACATTGATGCCGCCAGCCCCGCAGCGAGGCCAGCAGTGCCTTTCCAAAACCGGCTGCCTGCCTGCTGGAAAACAGATGACTTAATGCACGAGAGTGGCGTTAGCATCAAGTGCACAGGAGGATGCTCGCTAAATACTTGTGTGCGGTTTTTTCTTTTTCTTTTTTTTTTTTTTTTTTTTTTTTTAAGTGCTGCTTAGCCTGTATCCTGTGCTTGGTTGGCTAGGCATGTAATTAAAATGATTGTGGAGTGAATCTGTGTGCTCCAACATCTGTGTTCTCTGCTGTCATCTTGGAACAGAGCTGCAGTGACTCTGCTGCCTCGTTTTGCCACGGTCTCTGGTTTTCAAAACACCATTTTGGCTTTTCTGAACATAGTTGCAGTGTCCTATATACACAGCCTGCTAGCATGCACACAGGCATGAAGGCTAAAGCATCAAAACAGTTCTTGTTTAACCTAGAAGTGGAAGGTATTAGAAATACTTCGGGAAGCTGTATGGTATGGCTTTTTGTTCTAAACAGATGAACAGATCTGAGGACTGAAGCTAAAGTGAAATGTGAGAGATGTATTTAGAGAGCCATGGGTAGACATAGAGGAACATCTTTATACCAGTAAATCAAAGGACTTTTGAGCTAACTTTGTATTTTGAGGCTTCCATTTGTTAATTCGTTTTAGTTCCCTTGGCTTAGCAGAGTTCAAGATGGCCACATGCAGATGTAATGCTGCACAGCAGCTGAACTGTATTTCCATGACCTCAGAGGGTAGCTGCCTTGAAAACCAGGGATATATGATCCTGGAGATCAGAAGTTAAGAGTTCATTGAAAGATCTTCTTGGAGTGTGTTATCATAAAATAAGCACTTTGTGACCTTTTGAATAGACAGCAGATGTACCAGTTTTCACTTGAATTGCTTAAAAGCATTCCTAGCAATAATGTGGGGTTGTGTTTGTTTGTCAGATAATTTTTCTGCAGTAATCATATTCCCAGTTAAAGCCTTCTGCTATTCTCCTCCTGTGTAGCTGCCTCCCCTCTCTTGATGACATTAAGGACTTCCTGCACAGCAGTCGATGGCCTTTTAAGTCTTAACATCAGCTCGCAAGAAAACATCTTATCAAATCCAAACTCGAATGTCTGGATTACTGAGGCATCTGTCATCAAGAGAATGATTTGAGCAGCAGCAGCTTTGCTGGTTTTGGTGTTGGTGAGGGGTAGGCAGCAAGCAGGCTCCAGCACTGCAGCCTGTGCTATCGGTGTCGTGGTTATATAACCACGCTGCTGTGGCTCTGTGAGTTGACTCTGGAGTTCGTAGGCACATAGATTAATTCTAATGCAGTGAAACAGGGAAACTTAATCCAGGACTGGGAACTGTAATGCTAAATGCTCTCTTGTGCTTTAAGTGCTTCTGAGGGCCTTTTGGTCTGAACTCTAGACTTTTTTTTTTTTTTTTTTCTTTTTATGAATTTGCACCTCTTGGTCTGTTTGCAGCATGTGCTGGGATTGTCTTCCCTTATCTTTAGGAATCTCTGGTATTTTACAGGTGAGATCATATTACTTAGGAAAATGGACTTAGGCAGTTCATTTTTTTAATTTTAACACTGCCTTATTTTTCTTTACTTTGTAGGTCTCACTGGTGCAAATTGTGTATATTTTTGTTTTCTATTCCATTAGCGATTGATACTGTGATTCTTAAGTATGAATTGTTGAACTACACAATGCATTTGATTCCCCCTGAAAAATTCCCTGAAATCAAACCCCCTGAGGCTGAGGAGAGGTCAGTGGGGGGATGCTAGATGAAGTTATGGGGACAGGTAAGGGCAGGGTGTCCCTAACTGCAGTAAGGAAGGATTACATTTGCTAAACTATGTAACTCCAATGCATCAGGTAGTTGGACTGCTGTCATAAATAGCCATACAGATGGGCTCAGTGTCAGTCCCATTCTGGCATGTTTTGAGGAAGGAAGCAATGTACCCTTTCTGATTCTATACTGCTTCTCTAGAAAAGATTTCCCAACCCGTGACCACGGAAAAGCAGCATTTCTTTTATAAAACTCTTTACTTTAGTAACCTTTTAGTAAATACCCACCTGTTTCTTGTACTTGTGCTTTGATGATGGGCTTTGAAGTCGTGCATCAACTGAACATTCCTCTCTAGACTGAAGTGGAATGCAGTGGCTTGGGTTTGCATGTTGTCCTGTCACTTATTGCAGTGCCACGTGCTGCTGCAGGTGAGGAGGCTGCTGCCTGAAGAGGCTTTGCACCTCTGCCTGGTGAGGATTAGTGTAATGCCAAGCCACTATTCCCCTGAAGCAGCAGCCGAGCAATTGTGCCCTGAAGCCTCTCTGAAGGTTGGCACAGGCTGCCAGTATTTGAAGTCTAGGTCTTTGTTAAGTTTTCTGGGACCCTGGGTGATGGGGAATGTCTTGCAGGATGTAGATCCAACGGCTGCTTCTGCTGTTCTGTCCCCTCTAGTCCCCTGGCCAGAGCAGCAGGGTCGCCTGCTGTGTGCTGGGCTGTCCCAAGGCGGCTGCAGCCATTGTGTACCAACCTACTGGGGCTTCCTCCTTTTGTCTGAGAGCATGAGAAATGCTCATGGCAGTGCTGCTGCCAAGGGCTGAGATCAGTGCAGCTGCAGGTTTTGGCAGCATACCTTCTTCACCTGAGACGGGCTCTAGAACACTC